>NC_077228.1:312250963-313686963 GCF_027887165.1 Monodelphis domestica | reverse complement strand
AAAGATTTAGGCCTGGATATGAAAGATCCTAGGTTCCAGTCTGGCTTCAGATACTTCTTAGCTATGTGACAATGGAAAAGTCACTTAACTCTAACCGCCAAGCCCTTACTGCTCCTGCCTATGTAGTGTGAGAGATTAATGTGTTGCTCTCATGGTAATAGTTATTAATACATCCAAAATGAATATGCTAAGGACCCTACTAAAATTAGTCTCTCCTAGGATTGCCTCAACCCATCCAGAATACAAAGGTCTCTTAATTTCCTGAGTAAGACAGAAACAATTTATTTCTTTACTATATGATACAAAGTATTTTGGGCATTTAGGGATGTGTTCTTCAAGTTGATACTTTAAGGTGTTAATAAATTTGTGCTTTCTCCCAATTTCTCTAATCTTTAACCCATGTAGCATATATCTATCTGCATTTTGAGTGAATGTGCAAATTAGAACCTCTAACCAAACCCTCACCAGACTGTTCCTACAGAATATCAATGGTTATGTAAATTAGAAGCTCTAACTGAGAAGGAGGTGTTCTGACTAAATCTGGGGAGTTAGAGAGTAGGTTCCAATGGAGTAAGTAGCAGGTCAAGGATGTGAGGGACTTTTCCCTAGGTTTTTCTCTCTTTCTCTCTCAATAAACAACTACATTAAGATTGATGGCTTCTAGGTTCTTGAATACTGGCTAGACTGCCACTGCATACAGTACCAATATTAAGATAGAAATAAGTAAAGGTTTTTTTTTTAAGATAGACTAAAAGTAAGTGGCTAAAAGTGAGTGGATTAAATCTAACATGGGAAAAATAATAATTCTGTATTCAATTTTTATTGTTATAATTCCAATAGCTTATTATGATTTGTAAATAATCCAGAGATTTTAAAGGGTTACTACCCTCAAAAATTACCTACACACAATAGAATTATTGTAAAAGTTAAAATTAAATCTCAATAATAAAAATAGTATATTTTAAGAGGTTTATTAAAGATCATTAGAAATCAAGGAATAAAGAAGATACAAAATAAAGACTGCATGCCCATGGCTGATCAGTCAGTTCAAACACCCACCTTACCACCACCAAGCTCAGGACAAGAAGTAAAAAGCTGGGACACTTCCCGTCCTTGCCTAATATCCCCTGTCTATAGGAAGTACAAAAGGAGAGGAAGTCAGTGGACTCCTAGGAAATGTAGTTCTTTTTTTTTTAGGGTAACAGATTTTCAATCATACATTCCCCCTTGAGATCCATGGAAGACTAGTCTCTCCAATGGATCTTATAAACATAACCAACTTTGAAATTACAATAATTTGAGGTAAGAGGAAAAAAGAACAAAACCAATGCTGGCTAGGCACATTAACAGAAGCCAGTTAGGGGGCAGTCCCCTTTGGCATAAGAGTATACATACCAAACAAATGCATTCAACCCCACACAGTTCAAATCACCACATCCCAAAGTTCACTCTAGATTTTCTGGTGCAGCTTGTGGTCTGTGGAGACATATTCATAGTGACTTATCCAAATAGTTCATTTTCTGAATTTGGAGACGTAGTAAGTTCCTTAACCTAAAATTTCTCTCAAATGAATTTAAACTTTGCAGTTTTAAATAATTATAAATTCCCTCCTGAAGAAGGTATTGAAAAACACATGGATCAAAATAAAACTGAAATATGCTCATAGGTAACAGGATTTGATTAATGTATAAACATAGTTGAAAATGGAAAATTTCATTACCAGAATTTTCATATTGTACAACTTTATTTTTTTAATTTAGCTAAATCTCTTAATGAAACTAACTAATTTACATCAAATTATAGTCTTCAGTTTTAGTGGAACAAATACAACTACTAAAAAAATAACCATCTAAGATAGAAAATGGAAATACATTAACTTTAATATTCACTTTGAAGGTATAATATTTGGGTCAGTTTATGGAAGTTATATAGAAATGTTTCAGCTTGATTAAAGGAAAAAATATTAACAGTGAATAGTTAAAGTAAAATAAAATTGGTCAGCTCATGTGTTTGTAAACTTCATGTTAATATAAGTTTGTTTGTTTGTTTTTTTATATTGAGAGTGAGTAACCATTTATCAAAAATTTTACTCAGAGGAATTCTGTCTGAAGCAATAGATTTAACTGAATTAATCAATAAACATTTATTAATACTCTTCCAAATCTTGTGCTGTCTGTTAGACCTAGTGAATATTTTTAAACATTCCTACTACCAAGGACTATAGATTCTATCAGAGGAGACAAAATGTTATTATTTTAAGTTTGTATGGAATAAATATATAAAAATTACATAAAAGTCACTTAAATATTGGTAATTTAGACAGTGAGAATGAATTGGGAGGTCCAAGGAAAAATGAATGAATATGATGTCTGGTCTTTGTCCTGAATTTATAGTAATTCCCTGATGTAAAGAGGAGGAAATGCATCCCCTGCTTTGAAGTTATTTAGTACAACAACAGAGACATGTGAGAAAGAGATCTGTTTGTGAGGAAGAGAGAGAAGCTCATTTTGGCAATGTCATAGAATAGAAAATGAAGTTAAATATGATAAAACTGGATATATACAATGAGGCCAGATTGGAAAAACGTCAAAAGGAATTTGTATTTATTACTAGTTTCAAAAGAGGACCCCTCAAGTTTATTGAGGAAGGGAGTTACATGGTCATTTCTAGACTTAAGGAAAATCAGTTTGAAAGCAGTGTGGAAGATGAAATGGGGAAAGGGAGACTTTAATTCAGCAAAAAAAAATTATGTGGTCACTGAAACAATGTGAAAATGAGGATTCTATTAGAATAGATAAGGGATTATGAATTTCTGAATTGAAGTTGGAAGTATATGATTAATGTAACCAAGATGGCAGTGTAATCCAGAGCAACTCTGGGACATTATGAGAATCCTCTTTGACCAACATTAAAATATCACCACAAAATGAATACAAAACTGAAAGTACAAACAAGGACACAAAGTGAAACAACTTCAAGAAAAGAAAACACCAAAAGATAGGCTGTCAACATCTGGGAAATTGGGCTAAGAGGAGATCAGAGCCAGTAAGAAGATATAGCAAGGTGTGAAGAGCAAGCCAAGACCAAGAGACACTTCCCACCCCACATCTTCTGTCACAGGTTCCAACCTTAATCCAAGTAAACATTCAGACCCTGAGATCCTGCCTGGGCAAATAGTGGTCCAAGTCAACCCACACACCTTGGATTTCAAACCTATGTAGAAGTCTGGAGGCCTAGATCAGGGCAATCAGGGCTCAAGGGGGATGATTCCTGTGGGTCCAGAGCAGAGCCAGGAATCTCAGTGTGGGTCTGGGATGAGGACATAATCCACAGTTTGGGATGATGACACAGTTTAGGGGGCTCCCCCTCCTCAGATCTTTTTGCCCAAAATTAAGAATGGAGTTCCAGGACAGGACAATCAAGGGGATGTCTGACTGGATCAATAATACAGCAAGACAAAAAACTTGAGCATAAGTTTGGGGCTAGAATTTGATTAGCCTCTGACCTGATCAGAATCAGAGTGAGATAAAAAACTTACACCCAAACTTAAGGAAAGTCTAAGCTATCATCATATCAAGAGTCAATTGAATCAGCAGGGGGAAGGAAATAACAACCTAGAAAATAAGCTGAGAATAAAATCAAGGAAGAACTGAAGTTTAAGACAGTACCTCAACTTTCCAGATCTTACTTATACTTAGATAGGAAAAATGAGCAAACAACAAAAAAAGCACCAAAAGCAAGAATTTTCATGTATACAAAGAACAAGGTACAGACATAGATGGGGACTGCAAAAGCAAAGGAAATACATGAAAATTCCATAATAAAAAATATGGATTGAACACAGAGTCTGGAAGATCTCAAAAGAGACTTCAAAAACCAATTAAGAGAGGCAGAAGAAAAGTGGGGAAGAGAAATGAGAGTGATACAAGAAGAAAAGGGCCAATAGAAAAAGGAGAACCAATAACTGACAGAGGAAAATCATGTCTTAAAAATCAGATTTTACAATCTAGAAAAAAAATTAAAAAACAATGATGCAGAATCAACAGAATGATAAAACAGGAAAACATTAAATATCTTTTTGGAAAAAAACACTGACCTAGAAAATAGATATAGGACAGGCAATTTGAGAATTTTTGAACTACCTGAAAGCCATGGTCAAGAAAAAAAGTTAGATATCACAATACAGGAAATTATCAAAGAAAACTGCCCAGAGATCCTCAAACAAGAAAATAAAATTTAAATTTAAATAATTCACAGATTGTAGGAATGTAGTAGTGTAATTCAAGAGTCTCCAAGATGAGGAAAAATGCTGCAAGCATCCAGAAAGAAACACTTAAAATACCAAGGAGCTACAATCAAGATCACACAGGACCTAGAGGCTTCTACAGTAAAGGATTGAAATGATATTCAGGATATGATATTCAGGAAGGTAAAAGATTTAGGTGAATAATCCAGTCACTAATATAGCAAAATTGAGTATATTCTTTCAGGGGGGGAAATGGTCATACAACAAGATAGAAGATTTCCAAGCATTCCTAAGGAATAAGCCAGACCTACAGTAAAAAAAAAAAAAAATTCAAGTCTAAACACAAGACACAAAAGAAACCCAAAAAGGTAAATAAGAAAGAGAAAAATCTAAGGCACTCATTTAGGTCAAAATGTTTATATATACATGGAAAGAGGATTTCTGTTATTCTCAAAAATCATTCTTACTAGTAGAGAAGATAGAAGGAATTTACTCAGAAAGAGGTAGGAGAAGTAAGCTGATTATGATATGATGTATATGTAAATGTGATGATATGGAATGATATGTATATATGAAATGATATGTATGCTTATGAAAATATGGAAAAAATCAATGAAGGTTTGGAAGGCACTGAGAGAAAGGAAAAGGGAGAGATAGAATGGGGTAAATTAAAATCATTATAGAAAGGGGAGGATAATGGTAGTGACTGGAAATGCTTAAGCTTTACTCTCATTGTAACTGGTTCAGAAAGTTTAAACAAGTAATACTAAATGGGGTATAGAATCTATCACCCTATAGTGAAATAGAAGAGGAACAAGACAAGAGAAGGGGAAGGTTGTTGAAGGGAGAGGGAAGTAGGGGCTGACAAAAAGCAAAATGCTGAGGAAGAACAGAGAGAAAGGGAATAGAGCAGGATTTAAAGGGGATACTATGATGGAGGGCAATAAATTTTTAGTGATCATAATGCTGAATGTGAATGGGATGAAATCACCAATTCAATATGTAGAAATACAATTATTATGGATAAATTAAAGAGAGAGATATGTTTAATATTTTGAAATACTATCTAATTTGTAAATAGCTATAATTATTATCTTTAGCATACTTCTGATATATTAACTTATATGAACTTCATTAAGCCAGAATAAAAATGTTATTAATTTTGAACTTTTACTGTTTTTTAATTCTTCAAACTGAAAAATATCATATTTTATACATTAGTGAGTTATAAGTAGAAAGTGTTTTTAACTATAGACAAGAAATAATATGTATCTATGTCTTACTATTATGATTATATACATTATTTGGGGCAGCTAATGTTTCCAGTTTTGATGTCACAAAAATAAAGGTGTCTTGAAATGACTAATGTTTTACTATAAAATAGCTAATTAATTTTATACTATGACTTGTCATTTTTAATCAGTAATGAATAAACATGATCAAAGAACATAATATTCCTTTGAAAATGAATAATAGACTCAAGGAGGTACATACTAAGATAAATAATCACTTTTTAAAAAATTTGTCTAATGTAATTCAATCAGATATTAAATATGTATAAGTAAAATGTAATGATTTTAAAATATCAAAATGAGTTATTACATTTCTAATTTTACTGCCCTTAAAGTTTGCTTCCCAAATACATTAAATGTGAAGACACAACAATTGTAGAAAATAATAAAAGTTTTCTACTCTTTTAAGAGAAAAAAGTTAATTTATTTTACTTTGATGAAAACAAAGAAATTATCCAACCAGTATTTTGTCATAAAATTTCTAACAATGAATTTAAATTTTTTTTATTTAAAAAATATTTTTCCAATTTTATGTATTTCATTTTCTTTCCCTACTCTCTACTCTTCCCTCCCTCCCCCAAGTCCAATAAGCACTTCTACTGGGCTATACAAATGTTATCACTTATGCCTATTTCCACATTATTCATTTTTGCAATAATCTTTTAAAACCAAAACCCCAAATCATATATCCATATAAATGAAAGATAAGTCATTCATTTTTCTTCTGAGTTTCTATTCCCACAGTTCTTTCTCTTGATTTGGATAGCATTCTTTCTCATAAGTTGCTTGGTATTGTCTTGTATTAGCAAAGTCCATTACATTGCATTTTTCCACAATGTTTCACTTTCTGTGTATAATGTTCTCTTGGTTCTGCTCACTTCACTTTGCATCAGTTCCTGGAGGTTCTTCCAGTTCATACATAAATCCTCCAGTTCACCATCCCTTGTAGCACAACAGTATTCCATCACAATCATATGCCACAATTTGTTCAGTCATTCCCCAATCAATAGACATCCACTTTTTTTTGACACCACAAAGAGCAAATCTCTGAATATTTTTTGTACAAACATTTTTAATTATTATCTCTTTAGGGTACAAATCTAGTAGTGGTATTGCTGGTCAAAGGGTATGCATTCTTTTAAAGTTCTTTGGGCATAGTTCCAAACTGCCTTCCAGAATGGTTGGATCAAATCCCAACTCCACCAACAATGCATTAATGTCTGATAATCCATTTAATAAATTAACTTTTCTTCTTTTTGCTCTTTATTCATATGGATCCAACTTGTAGGTTTTCTAAGGGAAAGCTTTAATGCTTATATATTCTTGATAATCTTTTTTTAGTATTTCAAATAGCTCAATCTAGGTCTGTTCCTATGTAATATAACATATTCAGTTATTTATGATATATTTATATTTAGGTTACCTTTTCCATTGTCACTTCCATGTCATATACACTAATGAAACCCTTTTTGACTTCTATAGAAGAAGCTAAGATGGGAAAATCATAGCAGCATCTCAGGAATCAATAATATGCATAGCACAAAGCAATAATTCATCAAATAAGTCAGATCAGGTCTATTTCAAGAGAACAGCCATGAAACATGCAAAATTATAAAAGAGAAGTAGAATATATAACATAATAATTGTAAAAGTTCCAGGACAGAAATAACTACATCAAAATCAAGACCTCTTCCATTATCTAGTCTATGTGTTATCCAGCAACAGCTATCATATCCTATTTCTGCAATAATAAGAGCTGATTTTTTTTTAGCAGAAATAGTCTAAAATTATATATGACAAGCCACTTAAAAACAGCTGGCCAGGAATAATGTGTAGATATATAGAAAAGAAGGTTAGTAACCACAGAGGGTTACTAACATTATACTATATTAAGGGAAGGGGAGAGAGAGAGAGACAGAGAGACAGAGAGAGAGAGTTCATTGCAGTGTAGTGGCTTAGTCAGAAAGATCTGGCATCAATTACTATCTGTGATCCTTGCTAATTCTGTTATCCAGAGCAAGTGACTTGAGCTTTCAGAGTCTCAGTTTGCTCATCTGACAAATGGGTATAATACTCTCTATAATATTTTGTCCTTCTAAGTTGTTGTAATATGCACATAATTTATTATTTTTCAATTGCATAATTGCAATATAATTGCAAATAATGCAAATATTTAACATGATTGAAAGGAGTTGTGACATTTTCTTGTCATGGAAAGACTTATTAGTCTCAGTATTACCTCAATAGGTACTAGACAGAGTGATGGTTGTCCTGAAATTAGCAACTCACTTGAAGACTACAGGTAACATCTAATGGGTAACTTAATGAACTAAAAATGCTTAGTATTCCTAGGCAAAGGAGAACAGCTGAGATACTTGCCCAGTGAAAAGCAATGAATTATAATGCCTAATGGGGAGCAAATCCAACAGAGAACAGTGGGGTGATATAAACAGACAATACTGGTAGTTTTGTAGAATCAGAGATACAAACTGATTGACCTTCTAAATTTAATTAGTATGATGATAATGCTTATTATTATGTGATACTTCAAGATATTCAAAGTGCTTTGAAAATATTATGTTAGTTTGTTTGTCATAACAACCCTGGGAGGTAGATGCTATTGACTTCTTATTTAGGTGAAGTAACTGGGGCACAAAGTGCTGGGTGGATTTTTCTTACATCCAATAGCAAGTGTTTGAGACCAGATTTAAACTCAGGTTTTTCTGACTATAAGACCAGTAATTTATGTATCATATAGCCTAGATGCCTTCATCATACAAGAAAGTTTGTGAGATATGATTTGGAGAGAATTTAGGCTCAATAAGTCTACAGAGCCCAAGTTATCTATCAAAGTATCCAGATGTGAGGGAATTTGTGAGTGGAATGTTTATATTGTTACCTGTGTTGTAATTGTGGCCTTTCTCTCCAGAATAAATACTACCTGATCATTCTTTCACCACAATACAACTTATCTATATTAAGGCCAATTAAATTTGGTCATGAGAATGATATTCAACATTCTTTTTTCTGTGTCTAGCACTAAAATTCATAAAGTGTTGCTACTTTTCTGCAATAAAAATCCACATTATACAATGGAGAAGATAGTATTGAACTCAATATTTTGACATTCCTCAAACATCCAAAGAGGGAATGTCTTTTTCATGAAAGAATAAACTGCTATCTTATACTTGGGCATCTCAACTCCGTGTTTATGAGCTTATTGCAGTGGAGGGGTCAACTGTGTGTGAGCCTGTCCCACTGAATAGCATTATGATATGAAAAGAGTATATTTAATATATTTGCTTTTTTGCAAGTCAGATATGCTTAATGAATCTAGACATCTTTGAAAAAAAATCATAATAAAGCTAAATGAATCAATACCTGATGAGATAGGATCCTGTGGATTCCCAAGAGTGCATATTACCACAGCAGGATGTCTCCTCCTCCTCCTCCTACTACTAAAAAAGAAAATTTAAAAAAAAAATAAAAGTTTCAATTCAATTGAGCACCTGCTGAATAAGAGTGATTCATGAGATGCCTAGAGGTAAGAGGTAGTTAGTGAGTAATAGAACAAGAGAAGATCTGATTTAGGAAATTATAGAAGAAATAAAGACAGGAAATTATAATCAAGTAATGCTTTGATAATGTCTCAGGTTCATTTCTCTATTTATGTACATACATACATGTATATATGTATATACACCTACAGCCCCATATATGTATGAATATCTCTATATATGTATATATATTTGTGTCTGTACATATAATAGGGCTGCTTTATGCATGATTTCTTTTTCAGGAGTTTCAAATAACCATAGTCAAACACTAAGCACTTAAAGATGTACCAGGACAGTGAAACTACTGTCTCTTTGGGGTTAATTCTTTGGCTTTTACTTTAACTTTTTAACTTCTACTTTCCCTTTTTCTGCTGTGTGGGAAAGGAGATTTGTAGAGTCCTATAGAGAAAAGGAACAAGAGTGAGGAAAGAGAGCGCACACACACGCGCGCGCGCACACACACACACACACACACACACACACACACACACAGAGGATCAGTGAGGATTCACTTATATCTGAGTTTTCAGCTTTCCATGGTAGGTCTTGAAACACAGATAAGGAATCTGATGTGTGTCTATGTGTGTGTATTTCAAATATATAAAACTCAAATTCAATATATAGCAATTTCAATACCAGCTTTCTTGTATTCTTTTATGAATTTCTTACTTGCTTCTTATGTTGGCTTATTATCATTTCTTTTAAATGATTCACTAGAAAAAAAATAAATGATTCACTACAACTCTTCATTTTTTTTTTCAGTATCAATTTATTATTATAGCAGTCACCCTACTTTTTTCCCTCCCCTCTTTAGAAAGTACAAATCAATACACTGGCAATGTATGAAAACACAAGCTTCATTCTATAACTCTAGGTGATTAACTCTGTAAGGTTTAAATTTAGGTTTTGACTAAATATGAGTTATAAAGTTATATTGTAGTCTCCAATTTTAAAATATTATACCTTAAGTCCAAAAGACTTTTAGCAGTTTTTATTTACTAGGAGATGAAAAGAGTGGAAGTATAAAATGCAGATAAAAATACAGATTCCAAACAAGCCTACAGGCCCTTCTCTGGTGAAGTCCAGCTCAGCCCTGGCAAGGGTTTCCCCAAGTTCTTTTCTCCATATGAATTTCCCAGTAATCCTCAGACAGAAGTCCCGGTGGTGTCTTCAGCCAGAGTTCCACCAATGCAGCTTCCTTCAAAGCCAAGGCAGTAATGTCAGCCACTCATTCCAAATTCCAGGAAACGAATAATATTGGGCATATTGATCTCTTCTTTTATTTTCCTTTTCCATGTCACTTCCTTTCTCTCCTCTTTACAGAAACAAATTGCAGTCTTTCAATTTGCCTAGCATTGGAGTTGGAGGTGGGGGGGTAACCTTTGGAGGTGTGACCTTACTCTAGTAAGTGACTTGTGAACTCTCATACTTAATGGTAAGTGGTGGTTCTTTAATTTCATGATTTCATTAGCTAAAAATAGACAAGGGGGAGTTAGTCCTATCTTCACACCTCACTGCCAAAAAGAAGTATGATTAATCTATATTTTTTAAATTTATTTTTAAATTGTTTTGGTCAATTTTAAACATTATTCCTTGTTTACAAAAATCATATTCTATTTCTTCCCCCCTGACCTTCCCTTAGCCAACGTGCAATTCCACTAGGTATTACATGGGTCCTTGATCAGAACCTATTTCCATGCTGTTGATGTTTGCACTAGGATGTTCATTTAGGGTCTACATCTCCAATCATATCCTCTTCAACGAATATAATCAAGCAGTTGTTTTTCTTTGGTGTTTTTACTCCCACAGTATTTCCTCTGAATGTGGATAGTGTTCTTTCTCATAGATCCTTCCAGGTTGTTCATGATCGCTGCATTGCCACTAATGGAGAAGTCCATTACATTCAATTATACCAAAGTGTATCAGAGTCTGTGAACAATGTTCTTCTGGTTGTGCTTGTTTTGTCCTACATCACTTCCTGGAGGTGGTTCCAGTTCCTATGGAATTCCTCCACTTCATTATTCCTTTGAGCACAATAGTATTCCATCACCAACATGTGCCACAATTTGTTCAACCATTCCCCAATTGAAGGGCATCCCCTCATTTTCCAATTTTTGGCCACCACAAAGAGCACTGATATGAATATTTTTGTACATGTATTTTTCCTTATTATTTCTTTGGGGTAAAAACCCAGCAGTCCTATGGTTGGATCAAAGGTTAGACAGTTGTTTAGTGTCTTTTGGGCATAGTTCCAAATTGCCCTACAGAATGGTTGGATCAATTCACAACTCCACCAACAATGCATTAATGTCCCAACTTTGCCATATATCCTCCAGCATTCATTACTTTCCATAGCTATAATATTAGCAAATCTGCTAGGTGTGGGGTGATACCTCAGAGTTGGTTTGATTTGCATCTCTCTGATTATTAGAGATTTAGAAAACTTTTTCATGTGCTTATTAATAGTTTTTATTTTAACTAAAAATTGCCTATTCAAGTTCCTTGCCCATTTATCAATTGGAGAATGGCTTGATTTTTTGTACAATTGATTTAGTTCTTTGTAAATTTGAGTAATTAGACCTTTGTGAGAGGTTTTTGTTATGAAGATTATTTCCCAATTTTTTGCTTCCCTTCTAATTTTGGTTACATTGGTTTTGTTTGTATAAAACCTTTTTAATTTGATGTAATCAAAATTATTTAATTTACATTTTGTGACCATTTCTAAGTATTGTTTGGTTTTAAAATATTTCCTTTGCCAAAGGTCTGACATGTGTACTATTCTGTGTTCACCTAATTTCCTTATAGTTTCCTTCTTTATGTACAACTCATTCACCCATTCTGAGTTTATCTTGGTGTAGGGTGTGAGGCATTGATCCAAACCTAATTTCTCCCACACAGTCTTCCAATTTTCCCAGAAGGTTTTATCAAATACTGGAATTTTGTCCCAAAATCTGGGATCTTTGGTCTTGTCATAGATTGTCTTGCTGAGGTCACTTACCTCAAGTCTATTCCACTGATCCTCCTTTCTGTCTCTAAGCAACTACAATGCTATTTTGATGACCACTGCTTTATAGTATAGTTTGAGATCTGGGACTGGAAGGCCACTTTCCTTCACATTTTTTTTCATTGTTTCCCTGGATATCCTTGACCTTTTGTCCATCCAAATGAACTTTGTTATGATTTTTTCTAATTCAATAAAAAAGTTTCTTTGTAGTTCGATTGGTATGGCACTAAATAAGTAAATAAATTTGTTCAGAATTGTCATTTTTATTATGTATGCTCATCCTACTCATTAGCAGTTAATATTTTTCTAATTGTATAGATTTAGTTCTAATTGGGTGGAAAGTGTTTTGTAGTTGTGTTCATGTAGTTCCTCTGTTTGTCTTGGCAGATAGATTCCTAAGTATTTTCTATAGTCTAGGGTGATTTCAAATGGAATTTCTTTTTCTAATTTTTGCTGCTGAGATGTGTTGGAGATATATAGAAATGCTGATGACTTATATGGGTTTATTTTGTATCCTGCAACTTTGCTAAAGTTGTTGATTATTTCCAGTAACTTTTTGGTTGATTCTCTAGAATCCTTTAAGTAGACCATCATATCATCCACAAAGAGTGATAACTTGGTCTCCTCACTGACAATTTTAATAAATTCAATTTCTTTTTCTTCTCTAATTGCTACTACTAGTGTTTCTAGTACAATATTAAATAATAGTAGTGATAATGGGCATCCTTGTTTCACTCCTGATCTTATTGGGAATGTATCTAGTATATACCCATTGCAGATGATGTTGGCTTATGGTTTTAGATATATACTGTTTATTATTTTTAGGAAAGACCTTTATATTCCTATACTTTCTAGTGTTTTCAATAGGAATCAGTGTTGTATTTTATCAAAGGCTTTTTCTGCATTTATTGAGATAATCATGTGATTTTTGTTAGATTCCTTGTTGATAAGGTCAATTATGTGGATGGTTTTCCTAATATTGAACCATCCTTGCATTCCTGGTATAAATCCTACCTGATCATAGTGAATAACTCTCATGATAACTTGATGGTGTCTTTTTGCTAGTATCCTATTTAAGATTTTTGCATCTATGATCATTAAAGAGATTGATCTATACTTTTCTTTCTCTGTTTTTGACCTGGCTGGTTTTGGAATCAGTACCATATTTGTGTCATAAAAGGAATTTGGTAGAACTCCCTTTTACTTATTATGTCAAATAATTTGTATAGTATTGGGATTAGTTGTCCTTTGAATGTTTGATAGAATTCACTTGTGAATCCATCAGGGAGTACTTTGATGGCTTGTTCAATTTCTTTTTCTGATATGGGATTATTTAAAAATTCTATTTCTTCTTCTGTTAATTTAGGCAATTTATATTTTTGTAAATATTCATCCATATCACCTAGATTGGCATATTTATTGCCATATAATTGGGCAAAATAGTTTTTAATGATTGCCTTATTTTCCTCTTCATTGGAGGTGAAGTCTCTCTTTTCATCAATGATACTGTTAATTTGGTTTTCTTTTTTCCTTTTTTTATAAGATTGACAAGTACTTTGTCTATTTTGTTTGTTTTTTCAAAATACAGGCTTCTAGTCTTATTTATTCATTCAATAGTTCTTTCACTTTTGATTTTATTAATTTCTCTGTTTATTTTTAGGATCTCTAGTTTTCTTCTGGGGATTTTTAATTTATTCACTTTCAAGTTTTTTTTTTTTGATTTGCATGTCCAATTCATTGACCTCAGCACTCCCTAATTTGTTAATATATGAACTCAAGGATAATAATTTTTCTCCTGAGTACTACTTTGACCACATCCCATAAATTTTGAAAGGATGTCTCATCAATGTCATTTTATTCAATGAAATTATTAATTGTTTCTATGATTTGTTCTCTAACTGATTTTGGAGAATCATATTATTTAATTTCCAATTAATTTTTGATTTGGCTCCCCATGTAACCTTATGGATTATTATTTTCATCTTATTATGATCTGAAAAGTTTGTATTTATAATTTCTGCTTTTATGCATTTGTTTGCCATGTTTTTATGACCTAGTACATGGTCAATTTTTGTGACTGTACCATGTACTTCTGAAAAGAAGATGTATTCTTTTTTGTCCCTATTTATTTTTCTCCATATATCTACTAACTCTAATTTTTCCAAAATTTCATTCACCTCTTTTACCTCTTGCTCACTGATTCTGGCTCACACTTGCTCTGACTCTGGCTCCATAGGTGGGGTGGGGGAGGGTAAATCAGCTCACGGATTTGGTGGGAGCTTTTTCACCCCCTTATAGTATGGAAATGCCCAAATCCCATGTACCTTCAATACTGTGCCCTACAATAGAGTCCCTTCATGCTCATTAATTTGTTTTTGTTTTTGTTTTTTTGTCTTTTGAGGTAGTCTATATTGGTAGGTGCTGAGGAGTGGACAAGTCTTGTGTCTAGACTGAGGCCATGTTTCCCCAGAAGCCTTAATCTTCATTTTTTAGAGTTATTATTCATCAGTGTTTTCATTCCAAGTTTAAATACTCTCACAACTGTTTCTATTTATAACATCAAAATAATTTACTTTGTTCTCATGTCTGAGCTCCCTTCACTTTGAATCAGATGGTGAAAGTCTTCTTGGATTTCCATTAATCTACACCCTTCTTTATTTCTTATTATACAGTAATAATCTAATACCTTTATATAACATAATTTATTCACCCATTTCCTAATTGATAGGAAACCTTTTTGTCCTTTATCCTTTGCTATAACAAAAAAGGTCTCTGGCAATATATAAGTTATTTAACAGGCCTTGATCAATATTCTGAATCCTCTACTGCTGCTGATATGGATGATCCAATTGTTATTTGGCTCCATAGTCTACTTTAGTCACAGGATTTTGTCTTGAGATTCTCAGTATGCACTGTAAGTTCTCTCCTTGACTAACCACTATTCTTATTATTACATGTTCCCTATTTGAGTTGGTTCTGCCCCATGCTGTGGCCCTGCTAAACTCAAGTGATATGTAAGAAAAAACAATGATTTCAGATAATATGTATAGTTCTCCACTCACTCCTACCCACCTATACTGGTACTCAGAACCTGACAGGTCCCTGTTTCCTTTGGGATTGCCAGTGCTCTAAGAAGTTAAAAGCTATTTCAGAATTCTTCTGATTTGAAAGTTCAGAGTTCAGCTCTATTTTCAAGTCCCTAGTTACTAGAGTTTATATTGGCTTATGACCCCTCTGTTCAGAGATTTGGATGGTTTGGTGTTTCTTGTACAGGAGTTCACATGGTTTCGCCATCACAGATCCTCTTTTCTCTTCTCTTCCACAGTCTTCAGCATTTACCTTTCAGGGCCCTAGCTTCCATGGCCCTATCTCTCCTCCTTGATTATTATTGTGGAGTTTTTGACAAGATTGAGAAGATGACTTTTATGACTTTCTCGCTTAAAAAAATGATTGGTTTTTAGGGAATTGTTTTTCAGGTTTTCCTATGATTCACAGAAAAGATAGCAGAAGGCAATACATTAAATTTTACAAAGCACTTTAGTCAAAGAAAAAATATTGGTCTACATTTTATGAGTACAGGAATAAATTAGCAATTTAAAGCAGTTAATAGAGATGGAAAGAAAAATCAAGTAATATTAGTGATGTGAACGACAAGGAATTTTTCAATTATACCACTGTTCGTAAACCATAGAGAAGATATATACCATAGGTGTTTTTAGTAATGTTTTGTATAAAATATTTAATTATATTTTAAGTATACAAACAGTTAGTTATGATTGTATCAATGGCAAATCAAATCTTTTAAAAAAGTGATAGATAAGGCCAATGATTTAAAGTGAAAACAATTTTTACCTCCTGGGGACCAAGTATTTAGTATTCCTACAAAGTGTTCTCTGCTTTGGCAATACTAATCTTTATAGCAGAGTAGAGAAACCAGAAGTTAATATTTACTAGAGAATGTTTGGATTAAATCTACATTGTTTCATTTTCTATATTTCTATTAGATTTCAGAAAAGGAAAAATGCCCTAGAACTATTTCTTTGTTTTTGCATTCTGATATGCTTATTTATAATATTGCATGCACATTTGTTTATATGTGTGCTCTATATGCATATGTGAACTATATGCAAAACTTAAATGTACATTTACATATGTTTATGAGTATATATGCATGCATATATAAAATATGTATTTCTGTATTAATCATAGATATAAGACACATTCAGACATCATCATGATCACACACACACAATGAATTTTTTAAGCATTATATGCTGTTCACTGTCCCTGTCCTGAAGGAAATTAACTTCTTATGAGAGTAGTCATTACGTTGCCTAAAATATATATAAAACAATTTAACATTAATGCAATATGCAACAATTCAGTATGCACAGAATAATACCCACTATTTCTTAGCTACTTACATTAGCCAAGCCAAAAATGAAGGGTAAAGCAATGAAAGTAAAAATAAATATATGATATTCTAAGAGAGTATGAAATTTGATTTGAAAATGACTTTAGTTCATTTCTGAAAAGTTTGGCAATATAAATAAAATATATTTCAAATGTATAAAGCATCCCCCGTATTAACCAAAATTATCATAATTATTTTTAACTAAAAAACACTGAATAATGATAACTGTCTAGTAGCCAAGAGTTCCATCAGATTATAAAATTTAGAAATGACTAATGTAAGTCCCATTTATTTCCTACTTCTTAACCAGTAAAATTCTTAATCACTTACCATGCATTTTTTGTGGGCATGCATTCAGTACTTTATTAAAGTTGTCATTAATTCTACAGTTTCTGGAACCTGAAATCACCTTCTATTATTCCATAATGCCCTCTTCTCTCTAAAAAGCAACTTACAAATACCTATTGAGCAGAAAATATAAAACAGTGCTTATTTGGAATTGAATTGAAGAAACTGAAAAGGTTGGGGACTAGAAAATTTCTCTGACTCTAACAAGCTTTCTGATTTCTCCAAGTAGGAATAATATGTGAAATAAACAAAATTCATCTTTCTCACTAAGATAAAAAGAAATCTAAAAATGTAAAATGCAATAGGTTCACTATTTCCACCTCTTCTGCTCACAAAGTTCTAGACTGATTGCACCAGCAGAACTGTACACAGAAAAAGTGACAGTGCCAGCAAAGTCTAGCTGAGGGCTTGCTAAGGGAGTGTCAGTAAGCCCAAGGACTGGCTCAAAGCATGCTGCAGGAGAAAACTTGGGTGAGGCCAGTTCAGAGAGGAGGCTACTAAGGGAATGGCCAGTCACATATGTGACTTTCAGGCCAGTCACATAGTGTATTTTGTTTCTCTAGCCTGCATTTATTATTTAATAAATTATTATAAATTAAGATATGATTTCCAGAGAATTTTAATCTTAACATTTGTCAACTCATTAGTTGCTCTCCTGTCAATAAATGTGATAAATATTATGCTCCCTATTCTTCTAATTTACTTATATCTCCTTTTATGTCTAGGTCATGTATCTATTTTGAACTTAGTAACTAGGATAAGGTATTGATTTTTATCTAGTTTCTGCCAAACTACTTTCCAGTCATCCCAATAATTTTTATCAAATAATGATTTTTGTAGCCCAAATATTTGGTCTTTGCTTTTGTCAAATACAAATTGATTCACTATAATTTGGATAATTATGTTATATGCCTGTTCTTTTCCACTGATCTACTCTTCTTTTCCAGCATCAGGATGTTTTGAAAATTGCTGCTTAATAATACAATTTAAAGTCTGGTATTGTTCAACCTTCTTCCTTCACCTCTTGAAATTAATTTTTTGATATTCTTGATTTTTCTTCTACCAAATGAATTTTATTATTTTTTCTAGCTTAATAAATTTTTTTTTTGGTAATTTAACTGGGAAGACATGGAATAAGTAGATTAGTTTAGGTAGGGTTTTCATTTTGAGTATACTCTCTCTGCACAACCATTAAAAGTCAATCTTTTCCCAATTATTTAGAACTTATTGTAATTGTGTAAAAGGTGTAAAACTTATCTTTGCTTAGTTCTTGGGTTTGTTTTGGCAGGTATATTCCAAGGCATTTTATTCTATTGGTGGTTATTTTATTATTTTTTTAAAATTTATTCTTGTTTAAGGGTTTTTCCAAAGTTAAATTATTCATGTTCCCTCCCTCTGATCTTCCTTTTTCCCTCCTGAAGCTGACTAGAAATTCCACTGGATTTTACATGTATTATCACTCAATACATATTTCCCTATGTAAAGATTAAAATTTAGGGGAGACTGGGGAGACTGAGACAGGTGAAGGCAGGTAGAAATTAGTTTCTCTCTTCAAGGAGTATTATATTTTTTAGAGGTATATTAAAGGTTAAAGATTAAAGAATATACAAGTAAGAAACATGTGCCTAGGCCAGAGGCCTAGACAAAATAACCTCACATCACACAAGAGACTGCCTGCTCCAAAACGGAAGTCCAAAAAGAGCCCAGAGAGCCAAAAGCCTTTGAATCAACATAATACCTTCTCAATCTTGGCCCAGGTGAGATTACAAGGCATTCTGGGGAAGTGGAGCAAAGGCTCATGGGGATTGTAGTCCTGTATTTGAGTCTATTTTTTAAATGCCTCCAAATGATCATTTTTGGAAAAATTAATTTTTCCCCAAAAGGATCATAAAAACATATAAACTTAAAAGATTACAATAGTGTGAGGATAAGAGAAAAAAGAATAAAACCAATAATTTCTGAACACATTGACAAAAAGCCGTTAGGGGGCAGTCCCCTTTGGCATAAAAGTATACATACAAATAAATGTTCAATCAACCACACCCAAAGTTCAATTTTGTGCAACTTGTGGTCTGGAGGCTTCTTCATGGTGGCTTCTCCAACAGTTCAGTTCTGGATTCAGAGAGGTAGCATCTTCTTTACCTAAAATTCTTCTCAAAAGGAATTTAAACTTTGCAATTTAAATAATGATCTTTTTTTACATTCCCCCATGTTGTGGGTGATTGAAAGATTCAGAATCAGTTAGGGATGCATGGCTGAGGTATGAGGTATATGAATCAATTGTCAAGAGATATTAAAAAGACATAAGAAAACCCAAAAGAAAAATTTCTGGATGAAAATATAGACTATCAAAGTCTTATGTGTAAAAATTCCAAGTAGAAAAAAAAAATAAATCTATAACAGGTCCTTCAATCAGGGCCCAATCAAAATGACCTAAGTAATGATGCATTTACCCAGTCAGTGCCAGGACTACAGAAAGGTACCACACTATGAGAGGCAGAAAAGGGGACCAGATTATAGGAACCAAGGTTTCGGGGATACTCGTCTGTGAGTATCTTCAGGGTGAGTGTGGATACAAGGAAAGCCTATGTCTTAACACATGTTTAACATAGTAACCTCGAGTCTTCACACTAGGTTCAAGACCTTTGTATTGGCCTAGAAGTGCATCAATCCATCCTAGATTGCCCCTAATTTGGCTTTCTGTCAATGCGCCTAGCAAACATTGGTTTTGATTTCTTTTCATTTCTATTTCCTCTCTCACTATTCTGATTTCTCTTATAAAATTGAATATTGTGTATATCTTTAGTTAGAAGTGAATTTAGAACTACAAAATGATTATGTTAAATGATCAATGGGGAGACTAGTCTCCCAATGATCATCAGGGGGGGTTTGGTTGGAGAGTTTTGGCTCTGAGTGGTTGGAGAGGTGCTCTGAGAAGCTTGCTCTGAAGGAAGCTGGAGGTGGAGGCCCTGAGACTGTTTCTCCATTTTGGTCACGTGAGTAATAGGGACTGATCTCCTTTCTTTGCCCCAGCTATCTAAGGGCTTGGGCCTTTTGGCCCAGCCTAAACAGAAGGGGTATTTAAGCCCTATTCTCTTCTCTCCCCTTTCTCTCTCCCTCTCTCTCTATCTCTAATACCTTTCTTCATCCTGTTTGTAATTAAACTTTATAAAAGGTTGACTGCTGACTTGAGTTTTCATTTAGGAATTACATAGCTGAATTCCTTGGCGACCTTAAATTAATATATATCAGTCTTTTAAAGTGATTTCCTTGTCACACCTATTACTCATTTTTGTAATAGAGTAGTCTTTTAAAAGTTGTGGCATGTGGGAAGAGCAGCTCGGTGGCACAGTAGATAGAAGACTCATCTTTCTGAGTTGAAATTTTACCTCAGACATTTACCAGCTCTAGGACCTTGGGCAACTGTTTGTCTCAGTTCCTCATCTGTAAAATGAAATGGAGAAGGGAATGCCAAAACTACTCCAGTGTCTTTGCCAAGTGTGGTCCCAAAGGGTCAGACAAAATTAAAATGACTGAAAACACTATATATATATATATATATATATATATATATATATATATATATATATATATATACTTGTTTACAAAATGTCTCCCACATTAGACTTGTGAGCTTCTTGAGAACAGGAATGAATTTGAATTTCTTTGTATCCCCAGACTTAGAAAGGGAGGGAAAAACATTTATTAATTATTTACTATGTGCCAGACATTGTGCTAATCCATATACAAAAGACTCCACTAGATTCTCCTTTAGAAATTCTGGTGATATGCCATTTGGTATGCCACATTTTGAGTACTGATATTTCCTCATTATCTATACTGCCTTTTATCAGGATGTAATTACCTTCCCCATCTGTTTTTACTAGATCTATTTTTACTTGAACTTCTTCAGATATCTTGATTGTGACTTTTGCCTTCTTTTTCTCAGTTGATGCCCAACAGATTTTGCTCCATTCACTTACCTTTACTCTATGTATGTCTACATTCCTCATATATGTTTCTTGTAGACAACACATGGTAGAATTTTGGTTTCTAATTCACTCTGCTATTTCCTTCTGTTTATGGGTTTTATGGGTTCATTCTATTCACATTCAGAGTTATGGTTACCAGCTGTGTATTTCTCAACATTTTGATTTTCACTCCTAGTAATAGCCTTTCTTCTTTCACTATTTCATTCTTTTTGTTTTTAATCAGTCTCCCTATTTCCCAACCTTATTTTGCTTCCCCCCTCTCTTCTTATTATCCTCTTATTTTTCTTTATGGTCTTTTTAATTTACCTCCCATGCTTTCCCTCCCTCTTATTGCTTCCCTCTCCATTTGTTACCCTCCTACTTCTCTATAGATTACCAATCAATTCTCAGCCCCAATGGATCTAATTGTTCTTCCCCTCTTTGAGTCAATTTCAATGCAAATAAGAATTAAGTATTTCCTAGCTCCAACCTCTTTACCCTTCCAATGTATTGGTGGATTCCTCCACTCACATCCTGTGCTTCTTTATGACATATAAATTTACCCCATTTTGTTTCTTTTCCCTTTTCATTAAGTATTAACCTTTTTTACCTCTAGTATTATATATGTATGTATACATCTATATGTCTTGGCATTTCATCATATACTGTTTGTCACTATTCACTCTAAGTATAGTTCTTCTAACTACCAAGGTGATAATTTTTAAGAGTTACCAATATTGTCTTTTCATGTTGGCATATAAATCATTTTAGCTTATTGGGTCCCTTAAAAAAAGTTTTTGGTTTTGGTTTTCCCCTTTCTTAATTACCTTTTGGTGATTCTCTTGAGTTCTGTGTTTGGGTATCAAATATTCTATTCAAGTTTGGTCTTTTCTTTAAGAATGCTTGGAAGTCTTCTATTTTATTAAATTACCATATTTTCCCTCACAAGAATATAGTCAGTTTTGCTGGGTAGTTGATTCTTGGTTGCACACCTAGTTCCCTTGCTTTCCAGAATTTCGCATTCTATGCCTTTTGTTCCTTCAGTGTAGATGCAGCCAGATCTTGTGTTATCCTAACTGTGGTTCCATTGTATCTGAATGACTTCTTCTTAGCAGCTTGTAATATTTTTTCCTTGGTCTGGTAGTTCTTGAATTTGGCTATAACATTCCTGGATGTTGTCAGTTGGGGATTAAGTACAGGAGGTGATCTGTAGATTCTTTCAATCTCCACTTTTCCCTCTTGTTCTAGAATGTTGGGGCAGTTTTCTTGGATAATTTTCTATAGGATGATGTCCAGGCTTTTTCTTTTGTCATGGTCTTCTGGTAGTCCAGTGATTTTTAATTTGTCTTTCCCCTACCTGTTTTCTAGATCTTTTGTTTTGTGGATGAGGTGTTTCATATTTTCCTCAATTTTCCCATTCCTTTGATTTTGTTTCATAGTTTCCTGCTCCCTTGTGAATTAGTTTGCTTCTAGTTGTTGGATTCTAGTTTTAAAGACTAAATTTCATCCCTGGTTTTATGGTAATCTTTCTCCTTCTGGTTTGATTTTCTTTGGAGGTCATCTTTCATCTCCTTTGCCTCATTTTTCAAGTTGATTAATTTTGGCTTTCAAGACACTATTTTTTGTTTCCAGATGATTTATTTTGCTTTTTTAAGTTCTTTTCTCAGTTGTCTCCAGCCTCTCTTAATTGTTTTTTGACTTGTATTTTGAGTTCTTCCAAATCCTGTGTCTAATTCACTGGAGTTTCTGTGTTTTTGCTTGGTGTTCCTTGATCTTCCTCTGTTTTATTTGCTCTTTGTTCATTGCCTGGATAGAGGCTGTCAATTGTAATTTCTTTTTTCATTTTCTGTTGTTTACTCACATATTCCCCTTCTTTCCCCTCTGTAGTTGCCTGTAGTCTTACTCCTCTCATTAAGTGCTTGTTCCATTTGTTTGGGCTATTTTTGTCCTGAAGGGGCTTCTTTTCTATTTTGCTGATTTATTGGGTTAGTCAGATCTTCCTTAGCTAACAGTAGAAACTGAAATGGAGCTGGTTTTCTTGGCCTGTGTGATATCGAAATCACTTTAAAAGACTGATATATATTAATTTAAGGTCGCCAAGAAATTCAGCTATGTAATTCCTAAATGAAAACTCAAGTCAGCAGTCAACCTTTTGGAGTTTTTAATTACAAACAGGAGGAAGAAAGGTATTAGAGAGAGAGAGAGAGAGAGAGAGAGAGAGAGAGAGAGAGAGAGAGAGAGAGAAAGGGGAGAGAAGGGAATAGGGCTTAATAATACCCCCTCTGCTTAGGCTGGGCCAAAGGCCCAAGCCCTTAGATCATGGAGGCAAAGAAAAGAGATCAGTCCCTATCACTCATGTGACCAAAATGGAGAAACAGTCTCAGGGGCCTCCACCTCCAGCCTCCTTCAGAACAAGCCCTCCTCTCAGATCTCTCCAGGAGCTCTCCCTCTAGGACCTCTCTCCTCTCAGACTCCTTCAGAGAAAAACCTCTCAGAGCAAAACCTCCTCGAGCAAAACCTCCTCTCTCCCTCCTCCTCAGACCCCGCTCTCTTTAAGGAAACCATCTAAGTTCCCTCCCCTGAGTTCTCACATCTACCAATCACTGTCAATCTCTCCCCTGTGCCAATGGTGGCTCTAGCTTAACCCAGGACCACCCAGAGGTCTGCCCCCCTTTGCACATGTCTGTTGAAGGTCATATTCTCAAATAATTAAATCTTGATCTTTGCTGCAGCCCTTCTTAAATCCTGTTACTCTGAGTAGGGTGGAGATTGTAAGTTCCAAGACCTTGTTCTGTCATTCCAAGTATCTCTATTGTATCAATTCTAAAATCAATCATGACTCAAAGAACTTCCTGTTCTATGCTTAAGCATAGGTCAAAGCCCTTTCCATTGTTTAGCAAAAGGTTTCTGTCCTAAAGTAGTCTTAAGTAGGGATGAGAAGGATCCTCCCATGCCAAGGGGTTTCACATTCCAATAGAGTTCTTACTATCAGTAGGAAATTTTTTCAAGTATGAAATTTCCCAATGGGGAAATTTCCAACATTCATAAGTCTAAGAAATTTTAAGGTTTACACCTGTTATCAAGGTTGTTGCCTGTAGTCTGTTGCAGTCTTTGACCTAGGATCTTAGCCAACCAGGCTCTCAGATTCCCTCTGAAGTTTTCTTATCTGGCCTATTGATGAGATTGAACCATGGCAGAGTTGATCTGCAAAGCTGGCTGTACCCTGAGGCCAAAACCTCCTGAAGTGGACGATGCAAGATTAAGCATTTTGGCTGTGACTAGGTTGCCTACTCTGTGCTTCTCCTCCAGCTCCCTCTATGCCATCTGTATTCAAGGTCCTCCCTCCAGACTAGAGCCCTTGCCTGCCCAGAAATTCCAGATACTACTGGAGGTTCAGTACTGTAGGTGGGGGATGTGACCTTGGATCTTCCTTCTTCCTTCCCCTTAAGTCCACGTGTTCTAGTGTTCAGGCTTTTTTGGGTAGTGTATCTTTTAACATGAGTCCAGCATGATGGTTCCCTGGCTATGTCCTATTTTTAGATTTGGTTTTCAGTCCCCTTGAAACATTATGTTTTTGATTCAGTGAGGAAGGATTTACAGAGGTCTTCTATCTCTAGGCTGCCATCTTGACTCTGCCTACCACTAATCTTGATAAACTTTATAAATACATTGGATATGTAAGACTAGACATCCATAATCCAGATGTGCCACTGCCATTTTTTCTTCTGTTGTTCCTTCCCTGATGTATAAATACATATTAAACATAAATATTTTGACTGGAGTCCATTTTTTTAAGGAGAAATAGTACCTCTGATATGAGGGCTTGTGCACATTCATTTTTGCCCTCCACCTGACACTCATTTCTCACCTATGACTCCAAGAAGCTGTAGCATGTGCAGGAACCACACCCTGGTAAACTATCTCAATGGATAGTTATGCTATATTGAGGGTAACTGATGGACTTCAAATGCATCAATGAGTTAAGAGGGTATCTCTTCCCAAATATATGATGAATTCTCCTGGTTGAGTGGGTGGATTAGAACAATTCATTCCAACATCCATGAAAGCAGGTGAAGAAGGGAATGTGGAGTACTTATAACTTGGAGAGATATCAAAGATGCCAAGGTCATCCACTACAACATGAGATATCACCAGTTCTTACTTTTCTCTTGCCATAGGACTTTCATGACAGGAAAAGAAAGTGTGGCAGATGACTTTGTGCAATTCTGTATCACTTAAATTCAACTCAGAAGCAAGTCAAGACATCACCCTATGATGTCATTGGATCTCTTCAAAAATGTAGGACAAGCAACAATATATTCTGAACTGTATGCTCTAGTTTATTTACCTCCTAGGACTGGCTCCTCCCTTTTACAGGGATTTATAAAAGAAGAACTAGTTAGTAATCGATAAACAGATTGAGGGGCTTAATTGATTGTTCCTAAATGACTGGTTTAGCTATTTCCTATGTATTTCAAGAAGGACTTGTTCCTTTCAACCAAAGATTAAATACAGAGAGTTAATGCCATAAAAACTCAACTATGCTGATACAGTTCAGTATAGCTGTCATTTATTTCTCATAATCTATGTATCTAAGTAGACTCAAAAATTCTATTTTTAATGTAACAGCATGATTCCTCTTGCTTTACTAGTAGAAAACCAGGAATAGCTGTCAGTCACCCTACTTTCCCTAAACATTTTTGTTTTCTATTCCTTTTTAACATGACTTTCTCTCTAGTCACTCCTTACCCTTCTTCCTATTGTCTGTGGGAGCTTTTAAGTTTCAAACCAGTCTCTTGAAGGTATATACCTGACTCAATCAACAATAAAATATATTTATTAAGTATTTGCTGGCAATATACTAAGTTGTGGAGATAAAAGCACCAAAAATAAATCCATTCTACGGTGAGCTTATATTCTAGTAGGGGAGATAATAGAGACATTTAGTTTTCCACAAAGTTATTGAATCATTTTGATATCTTATATATTAAATTCTCTCTCTCTCTTTCACTTTCTCTCTGACTCCCACACACACATAGACATATACATAAATACATATATACACACATACATATGTCTATTTACCTATGTTTGGTGTGCATGTGTATACGTATGTATATATGTGTATACTTGTTAAGTTGAATTGAAACTAAGAATATACAAAGTTGAAGAATTACTTTGAAAAGGATTATCAGAGGATTTTTTAAAAGGAAGTTTGGAATAGAAAAAAAATTAGAGATGAGATGAGACAAATAAAATAGAAAAACTCTAAAAATTATATGTGATTGAAAGAGGTATATAAGGTAAGAAGAAACCTTGCTTAATTAGAGTAAACAAATGGAGTCAATGAATAGAAAAAGAAGATTAATTAGTTATCTTCAAGGATAGCTAACACATGAAAAACAGATGAAGTGAAAAATTTGTATTGCATTTCTTTTCCATTTTTCTCTTTTTTTAAGTTATACTTAAATTTTAGGGTTAGGGTTAGGGTTAGGATTAGAGTTTCAAGAAGTAACAGTGAATTGAATCTTGGACCTAAAGTCAAAAGGCTTTGTTTTAAAATTTCCCTTAAATATTCTGTAACTCTGCCACTTTGGGGAAATTACTGAACCTCTAAGGATGAGAATAGTGATAGTTTCAATCTAAGTAGATGATTCTCAGTTCTACATGTTCATTTATTATGTAAGTACAAAAAAACTGAAATGATATGAACAAAGGGACTCCACAGTAGGGCACAGCATTGAAGGTACATAGGATTTGGACATTTCCACATTATAAGGGGGTGAAATAGCTTCCACCAAACCTCAAGCTGATCTACCCTCCCCACCTGACCTATGTACAGAGCCAGTGCACTAGACTAAGAGCCAGTGTGCACTAGAATCAGTGAGTGAGTGAGGGGCACCTCTAGGTCCTTGGCAGATGACTAAGACCCCCAAAGACCTACCCCTGAGAGCAGATAGACTTCAGACCCCAACAGGCAGGAGAGTGCTAACCTTGGGTGATGTGATAGCTCAGAGAAGGGCTGCAAATAGCAGTCTCCAGAAACTTGAGAGGTGGCCTCAGGCAAAAACCTTGCTCCTTAGCTCCATACACAGAAATCCTATCCTCCTCACTCAGACTTCTGACTGGAAAGGGAAGGAAAACCACCATAGTGATATCAAAAAATGTCTAGGAAAAACAATTTCCCAAAGCCAAGAAAAATAAGAAGGCATTGATCCTGGATTATTTTTATGGAGGAAAAATCCAGACTACAGAGGAAATAGCAGAAGTGGACATACAAATAAATACATCCAAAGCTTCCAAAAGAAATGGAAATTGGCCACAAGCTCTTGAAGAATTTAAATAGGAGTTTATCAAAAAGATGGAAGAATATTGGCAAGAAAAGTGGGAAGTAGTTCAAAAAGAAAATAACAGTTTAAAGGACAAGAACACCCAATTAGAGAAAGAAGCCCAGAAATCAAATGAAATGATGAATAAATTAGAGACCAAATATGATAAATGTATAAGTAATTTCAACTGATTGATTCTTTTGTAATTCTGTGTTTTTGATGTTTTGCACTTAAAAATCAATTCTCTGAAAATGGTTTTTGGTTTCACTACATCATAAAAAGGATCAAGGACAAAAAAGATTAAGTACACATGATCTAACAAAAATGAAAACAAGAGAAAAAAGTTTAGGACATTCATTCTCATATAATATTGTCATTGTAGTTACTTTTTAAAGAAATATCGAAAGGAGGAAATGGATTCTTAAGTCAGAAATGTAATTGGAAGAAGTAGGATTTGAACCTCAATTCTTTGACACCAAAGCTAGTATTAATACCATTGTCTCATTTTTCCCTCTAACTTCCTTTTCATATAAAGTTTTATGATTGGTGGAAAGAAAACCTTGATATTTAGAATTATAACCATGACTGAGACAGAAAGTCAGAGAACCCTTAACTTAAATTTGTATTTTAACTGATTTTTCACTCAGAAATTTCAATATATCAAGAAAGAAATATAGATATAGATAGTTTCATTATGATGATACCTTTAGACAATAAGAGAAGAAAAATTAAGTTGGGCACCAGATGACTTTGATTCAAATCCCAATTCTTTCTCTTTCCAACTTTGTGACTGTGCTTGAAACATCAGATTTCTGAGCCTTAGTTACCTCAATGGAGTTGTATTAGTTCCATGATCGTGTGATCCTGTTAAAGGACCTGAGGTCTAATTATGTTTAATATTTGTCTTGAAGAAATCATGGCTAAGCATTTTCATATGAGATCCTAAAATCTGCATATATTTACTATAAAAATGGAGTCTGTTCAATTTGGATAATAATGAATTCTACTATTTCGTAGCTGGGAATACTAGTCCAAATAGGTTAGATAGCAAGTGAAGATTAAGCTTTAAAAGCATCATTTCATTATTAACCATGCTTGAATGAGTGATATCATTTATACTGAGAAAATAAATCTTGACATTTATATGGATAATTTTGTGGCTTACTTGTTACCCTACCTGTGAGACATGGGTCTGATTAAACACTGATTGCAAATGAGAATAGTAATACATTATTAATGAACTTGGGATAATTGTAAAATTTTATGACTTAGAGATCAGTGGAAATTGGCTCCATGGTCAGTTTGAGAAATTATTAGAATACACCTTGCACTGGTAATACTGATGACTTAGCATTAGTCATGGTCTCCCCACAGCCATGGCCTGTGACAACACTAATGACAGTCATTTTGTAGCGTGACCATATATTAGAATACATTTACAAGAGCATAAAATAGTGAATGGTGAAGTAAAGATTCTGTAGCAGTTCTTGTCACAAGGACCCTTTTATCTCCATGAAAGTTAAAGTTTTGCTGAAATGGTTACATATGCCCAGTGTTCTCAAGTTTAATAAAGAAATGTGTAAAAATTCTAAAAAAAAATCTCTCTCAGCTTGAATAGTGAAATCATATTAACATATTGTACAGTCAAAGAAATAAAAATGAACTACTATGCCTTCAAAGCCATCTGAGTGTGACATTTTTTAAACAATGAAGGATGATATAATTAAAAATTTTAAATACTTTAAAGATCATTTAGTCCAACTCTCTTACTTGACAGGTGAAAAAACTGAATTCAGAAAACTTAAATAACGTGTTCAAGGTCACATAATTAGTCACGTAACTGACTAAGAATATGACACCAGGTCTTTGAAATACAAAACCAAAGGTCTTTATATTATGTCATGTTTCTCAAATTAGTTCCCTCCAAAAGTGCATTATTCTCCATCACCCTTCCCCCCCAAATGAATTGAAATAAATACTGTCTAATGTGAGATACATGGGATTGAAGAATTAGATACCAATTTAATTTCAAAGTAGGGTAATATGCCTTATAAAGATCAAAATCAGACTTGAAAAAGTATTCTCAGTACATTCTCAGATCATCACAAGGATAAGCTATTCAGCAGGTCCTTGAAAAGTTGTAGTGCAGATACCCATCTACTTCCTAAAGAAACCTAATCTCTTTTTGAATAGCTCTGAGTCATTGGAAGCTTCTTCCTACTTCAAAATTAAATTTTCAACTTACCTTTTATATTTTCTTTCAGATAGCCAATAAATGTTCATTTCAGAATCAAATGAAATTATCATTTCCTAATATCAAAAGGAAAACATTTCACAGAAACACAAGAAAATATCTTCCAATTTCTATTATCTTTCTATGTATGTATGTATTTATCTATCTATCTGTCTGTCTCAATTGATCTTTTGATCAATTTATCTATTGATCTATCTAAACTGACCCAATGAGAATCATCTTGTTATATATAAAAATCAGAGTTCTATGACTAAGGCTAAGGTATAGAAATATACCATTTCTTTTATATATATATATATATATACTGAGTTTCTGAAGGCCTGATCTGTGAAATCACATTAGATAAAAGTGCTTATGGCTTCTTCAAGAATAATTTAACCTACTTGAACTTGGTTGCTGACTACATTTTTGTTTGTCCTTTTAAGATTTCACTGGTAGGACTTTAAAAACAAATCAGATGAAATAAGGAATTCTCTTCTTTACCATAAGTAAGTAAATAAACACCAGTGGTATGGTTAACACTATTATTTTGATAAGAATATTATTCTGTTCCCCCAGAGAATGCAAAATGAAATGGAAAAGGGATCTCTGGGCAAATGTTTATTAAGAATTTTGAGAAAACATAGTGGGGAAAACCATGTCTTATATAATATACCTATAGCTCATGACAATTTTAAAGATCAAGGTGAATATTATTTTTTAAAATAAATTTGATTTAAAAATTTCCTGCTAGTTGCAAGAATTTTTGGTGTAAAACAAGGGTTACTTTTTAATGTTTTCTGTGTGTGTGGTTGTCTGTTTTTATGTATGAGTGATGGACTCCTTTAACAATTTTCAAATACACTATATACACTTCAAAATAATGGAGTTTTTACATGAATAAAATAATTTTTGGGATATCAAAGAAAATCAATTATACTGAAATGAAGTTGAAAAACATTAAAGATAAGCAAGTTCAGGGACAGCAGGTTAAAAATTCCTCATCTAAAATTTTCAACAATTCCTGACTATTGTTAAATTAACAAATGAATAATTAAACATGTGACCCTTTTCCAAAGTGTCATTTACTTTAACATTTTCATTTTTATTGCTCTTGTTCCACTGGCCATTGTTTTGTGCTACTTCCTTAGTTTCATGGCATTTCAATTTCTTGGCTTTTCATACTTATCCTTTTTATCATCTCCATTGCTTTTTTTCCTAAGGTCAGAATTTTTATCAATGATTTTTAATAAAAAAAACAATTTTCATCTTAGAATCAATATTGTGTATTGGTTCCAAGGCAGAAGAGCAGGAGTGGCTAGGCAATGAAGTTTAAATGACTTACTCAGGGTCACACAACTAAGCAGTGTCTGAGACCAAATTTAAACCTAGAACCTCCTGTCTCTAGGACTGGTTCTTAATCTAGTTTCTCCCTATCAATGATTTTGATGATTAAAAATATGTTTCAAAATCATCCATGGTACAAAAATGTAAGAGATGGTTAATTCAATTAACTAAAGATTCAAAAATATTTCAAAAGATTACTATTTCAGGCTAAATCATAGATGAAATTTTATGATAAAAATATAAAGCACTACTAGAAAAGGTGATTGCTGAACATGAACAGAGGAGTGAAATATTTTCCAGTGGGGAATTAATGCTTCATCTGAGAAGTAAGTTAAATATTGTGCCTTTTCTGTTAATTTTAGATCATAGAGTTTAAAAATATTTGACCAGTGAGATAGATTTCAAATCCAGAGGAAAATGTAGATTTATTAAAGTGTTGGTTGAGAAGGAAATAGTCATTCCAAGAGCCTGCACAGCTTCAAGGACAGAAATGTCAAACATACATGTTTACTTTTCTCACAAGGTTACTAGAATAGTAAATACTTACTGAGAATTTTGCAAAATGTTTGTTAAAGTATATCATGCAGTAATCATGTAGAAATTTGGAAGATATGAGCCAAACAATTCTACAATTAAATGTATTTGGAGTTAAATGAATAATTAGGCATAATGACCAAACAATTTATCTTTTGTTGTGAAGGTAGCAATATATATGTATTCCATTAGAATGTCCCAGGAATGGCTGACCCTATATTATTTAATTTTTTGTTAATCAAATTTATTAATCAAATCATATAGAGGCAAAGTTCACAGAGTTATAAGATTTTCAGACAATATGAAACTGAGAGAAGTATTGTCTAAATGAGTCAGGATACAAATAACATTTTAGAGATTAGAAGACTGAGCTAAATCTAAAAATATTAAATGAGTAAAAATCTTTCGGTTACATTAAAATTATCTCTAAAAATAAAAGATGGGGAAACATGGTTAACTAATATTTTTGATTCTGAAAATATTTTGAAAGTTTTAGTACACTGCACTTTTAATGAATCAAGTGTTCTATAATTACCAAAAACAAATTAAAAAAAATGAGTGTGATCTTTAGACCAAAACAAGAAATTTCAAAATACTTGAATGATTAAAAATATGAAAAAGATAAAAATAAAAATAAAATAAGAGCAACAAAGGAAAAATTGAGAAAAGAAAGTATTGCAAGAAAATCTTGAATATAGAATTAAAAGCTTAGTTAAGGAGATACAAAAAAATTTCTGAGGAAAATAATTGCATAAAAGACAAGACTTGTTCAAATGATAAAAGTAGACCAAAATCTCACTGAAGAAAATAATTCTTTAGATATTATAATTCATCAAGTGGAAGCTAACAAATCAACTAGGTATCAAGAAATAGTTAATATTAAAGTAATGAAAACTATAAAAGAAAATATAACATATTTCATTGGAAAAAACAACAGATTTGGAAGACAAATTGGGGAAACATGATTAAGAATTACTGAATTAACTGAAATTTATGATTTTTAAAATTATCTAGATATCAAAATTTAAGATTTTATAAAGAAAAATTTTTCCAGATATTTCAAGTCTTAGCCATGATTACACCTCTCTCTATGTTACCCAGAGACTTTAGGAAGTTAATTCAAATGCTATCACAATGAATTTAGTCAGAAATCTGAAATGAAATGAAAAGGAAAGTTTTTGCCATGACCAGATTTACATCAGGTTATAAGTGACAAATAAAATTACATTACTTTTCAAAAAATGCCATCCCTCTCATGATTTCTAGATTTGTTATCTAATAAAAAAGTAAACATATATTAAATTCCAGAATAAACAGTGAGAAATGGAAATTGCTTAATCTGCTGCCTCTAGACCTTGGCTTGTTAAGTCTTTAAGATTGTGGAATCATGAATATAAAGAAAAATAATGAAACCCATGTTAACCCTGACTAGAGAATTTTTATGCAGTTGTTCTCTGCATTATTCAGGTGAGCAAAAATACATGAAAATCAAAATCTAGGAAATAAAAAGGAAACTCATGGTTTTCATATATTAGTCAATATTAGAAAATATTTAAAAGATTTTATATTAGATTTTAAAAATACATTGCAAATACAGAAAAGGGGGTCTAAAGTCCCTAATATTTTAATAACTCCATGATCAATTTTTAAATGTCATTTTACTAAGTTCTATCATGCAGTAATTGAGGCAGAGGAGGAATATATCTAAATGTGATATTATTGGTTTGATATTTCATCTGATAAGGGAAAAAGTTCTATCAATATTGACTGATAAATTTTCTATCACATATATTCTTAGGCCATTGCCTAGGCCATTGAGTATATAAGTAACTTGCTAATAGTCATATAAACCCCAATTGAAAGACTATGCACTATGCCACATAGCTACTCAGTTGAAATTTTATTCCCTAAAATGATCTGTCTTACTCCAAAGGTTGGCATAAAAATAGTTAAGTTGAACTGAAGTCATCCTAATGTAAGAAAGTAGTGAGAAAACACCAACTCATTCTTGAGAAATGCTCCCAAGCTACTAAAAATTGTGAAGCAGGAATACTGAAATTCAATCGCAAGATTTTTTACAGATTTTAGAGAAGAGAGAGTTACTATAGTAATGTTATTACTATAGGATGGAAGGAAGGAAGGAAGGAAGGAAGGAAGGAAGGAAGGAAGGAAGGAAGGAAAGAAGGAAGGAAGGAAGGGAGGAAGGAAGGAAGGAAGGAAGCAAGGAAGGAAGGAAGGAAGGAAGGAAGGAAGGAAGGAAGGAAGGAAGGAAGGTATTCCTGACTGTAGACTCAGTGCCATGTACTGATTTTCCACACTATTTAACTTTTTTTTTAAATCCTTACCTTCCATCTTGGAATCAATACTGTGTTTTGGTTCCAAGGCAGAAGAGTGGTAAGCGCTAGGTAATGGGGTTTAAGTGATTTTCCCAGAGTTACAAATGTTAGGAAGTGTCTGATACCAGATTTGAACCTAGGACCTCCTATCTCTAGGCCTGGCTCTCAAACCACTGAGCTGCCCCCTACACTATTTAACTTTTAAAATATAGAAAATGGTGAATTTTGAAAAGTATAAAACATTAAATGATTTCAACCCCTGAACAAATTTTATAGAACATTATTTAATTTAAGCAATAATTGCGAGTATTCAGGAAGAGAAGCATGATTATTAATAGCCTGCAGTGTCATAAATATATGATCCTGCCAGACTAATTTGAGTTCTTATTTTGTTGTTCTTATATGTTGTATACCCAAATTTAAATTAGATATTTATCAGATTTGCTCATGAAATTCTGGTAAATGAATGGACAGAATGACAGTTTAAGTAGGAAAATTTGGAACACATAGAGATTAATTCATAAAAATTCAATGTGGAAGAAGTCTTAATGAAATAACCTGGATTTTGTCTTTGGCTCAGTATTTTTTTGAAAAATTCTTTCTGTGATGGGAAAAATCCATTTAAGTAACATTATTGTCAATTTTTTACATAATGCAAAATAGAGAATAACAAGGATTTTTGACCCAAGGTCCAAAAATTTGTATTTGTTTATTTTAATATTTAGATGACACTATTGCAATATAAATGATTCATTAACTGTTTTTAAGATTTTTTTAAAAATAATTTTTAAGAAGTAGTCCACAAACTTCATCACAATGCCACAGGGTTCAAACCCTCATACACATATACACATGTTTAAGAGTTCTTTCTATAGACTATTTAATATCACAGGTGTTCTGATTCTGGCACAGTACATTTTACAGGATATCTTGGCAACACTAACATAAGTAATTCAACTTAAAAATTCAGTCAAAATTGTTGCTTGGCAATGCATGGGCAAATTAATCATTTGCCTGAAATTTCTATTTCTCAGGACATTGCATTTGCATCTCTTAGGCAACTCTATTTATTTAGATATCAGGCTGTCTTCCTTACCAAAGTGACAGTGTGTCAAAATTTTAGGAATATATTTATGATGTGAAGGTAGCTTTAGGATTCCAACTATATTGAATCAGTAAAAAACATAGTGTGCAATTCTATAAAAATGTATCATATGCATTGAATTTATGTTCATTGTTTCTTTTATAACTAAAATATATTAATCTGATTAGCTTTTGATCCATAATGAAATTAATTGATCCCTATCCACTTTTTAACATCTGCAAATACACGTTCATGTGCTACATATGAGTGTTGGTTCTTATATAACCAACAAATCATTTCCTGTCATAGCAAATTATAAGAAATAAACTCTTTTCAGGAAACCTCAATGACCCCCAAAACATTTGGTTTATTGAGGTAAAAAATTCAATATATTTGAAAATTTAATGATGGAGAAATATTGTATATAGAAGTGGACATGCAATTTCCAGATGATAGGAAGAAATTAATGAATATTTAGGGAAAAACAATAAAAGATATGGTTTCTTAATCTTTTTTATGTCAATAACCTCTTTAGCAGTCTTATGAAATTTATGTTTCTATAATGTTCTGAAACACATAAAATAAAATACATAGGATTACAAAGGAAAGTAATTATATTGAATTAAAGTTTTAAATATTTAAAAAAAGTCTACAGTCTCCAAGTTAAGAAGCCCTGAAATTGACAGGACCTATGCAGTAGCTTATGATTTGAAAAGAAAAATAAAATTAGATAAATTTAAAAGTAATTTTACCCTGTAAGATAAAGAAATTAAAATTATCAATAGTCATATGAAGAAATCACTATTAATTAGAAAATGCAAATTCAATCATCCTGAGTTTTACCTTATCCCTAGCAGACTGACTAATATAACAAAAAGAAAAATTATATGTGTGTAAACCTCAAATTTCCTTAGACTTATAATTGTTGAAAATTTCACCATTGGGATATTTCATACTTGGAAAATTTCTTACTGATAGTCTATTGGAATGGGAACTCCATTGGCATGGGAGGTTCCTTCTCTTCCCTTCTTAAGATTACTTTAGGACAGAAACCCTTTGCTGAACAATGGAAAGGACTTTGACCTATGCTTGAGCATAGAACAGGAATTTCTTTGAGTCTTGATTGATTTTAGAATTGATACAATGGAGATACTTGGAATAAATCTCCACCCTATTCAGTCCTAATAGGATTGAGTAAGGGCTGCAGCCTAGATCAAAATTTAATTATTCCAATCTCTACCATACTCAAGTTAACAGGATTTAGAAAGGGCTGTAGCAAAGGAGTATAGATTTAATCATTTGAAAAATATGACCTTCAACAGACATGTGCAAAAGCCAGAAACCTCTGGGCGGTCCTGGGTTAAGCGAGAGCCTCCATTGACAGGGAAATTGATGAAGAGTGATTGGTAGATGTGAGGACTGAGGGGAGGCAACTTGGATGGTGTCCTTAAAGATAGGAGGGTCTGGAGACTGGAGAGAGGAGGTTGAGTTTTTTGGTCGTGGTGGTTCCTGGGCTCTGAGGAAGCTTGCTCTGAAGGAAGCTGAAGGTGGGGGCCTCTGAGACTGTTTCTCCATTTTGGACACGTGAGTAATAGGGACTGATCTCTTTTCTTTGCCCCAGCTATCTAAGGGCTTGGGCCTTTTGGCCCAGCCTAAACAGAAGGGGTATTTAAGCCCTATTCCCTTCTCTCCCCTTTCTCTCTCTATATATATCTCTAATTCTTTTCTTGCTCCTATTGTAATTAAACTCCAAAAAAGACTGACGGCTGACTTGACTTTTTCATTTAGGAATTACATAGCTGATTCCTTGGCGACCTTAAATTAATATATATCAGTCTTTTAAAGTGATTCCCTTGTCACATGTGTTGAAAGTGATGCAGAAAAATTGGGACACTAAACACTATTGGTGTAGATATGAGTTGATAAAATGATTCTCGAAAACAATCTAGAACTCTGCCCAAAGGGTCTTCAAATTGTGACTTAGCAATACCACTACTAGATGTGTAACCCAAGAAGATCAAAGATAAGGGAAAAGGATCCATATGTACAAAAATACTTATTTTAGGTTTTTGTGGTGGCAAACCACTAGAAACTGAAGAGATGTCCATCAGTTGGAGAATGGCTAGACAAGCTGTAGTATATGATTGTGTGTGAAGGGAATCTCCTGAGGTCTTACCTATGTTCCCGGGACTTATAGCTTTATGTCACATGAGAATATATCATGTGAGTTTGCCTCAGGGTAGGTCATGAGACTGTGACCTACATACAGATTCTGGAGATGATTGAATTTGGACCTGGGAGGAAAGAAGGAAGTTAAAATGTTTGAGACAAGGAAGTAGGATCTCTCTATTACCTTGAATGGGGGCATTGCAAGATGGTGGCTGAGATCTATGAGATGGAAGGCCACATGGCTAGATTAGAAAGAGATTAGTAGTAGTAGTAGTCTCTCGGTAACCGAGGATGACTATTGTCTTTATGTGTTTTTGTGCACAAAGACACTTGTACATGAAGATTTAAGTGGAAAAGTCAATGCACAGAGACAGTCCCACTCTCTTGGCGTTGGAAGCCTGGGTCCAGTGGCACAAAAAGTCATTACACCTGGAGACTTCCTCAGCTGCATTGGATGGCCTTGTGGTCTTTTGTGCTGCAACATGCCTGGGCACTCCACAGTGCTTTGCTGCGTCGCCCTCTCAGCCGTTGAACCTTCTTATTGGTTTCTTCTGCTTATTCCGCCAAAGCAGTCTTCACATGCTGGGTGAGCAAAGCCCTGGTTCACCAGGCATCTACAACCCGATGGCTACTCTCACAAGGTTTAGCCGGCCTGTCGAAGCCGTTGCTAGGGGTGTGGCCACTGCCGCATGCTAGCAGCTACTAGGAGCCACAAGTGAGAGCTGGGTGTCAGGTGGGGGTCAGAGGCTGGAGAGCTGCCCTAGGAGGGCACAACAAGCCCTCCATACCAGAGATACTACCCCTTCCTGAGCACCCCATACACTCCAAGAAAGAGATTAAAATAGAGATAATCTCCCTGTATCTCTATGCTCTCTATTTCAAGAAAATATTAATAAACTCTATGGAACCTAAGAATCAGAAATTGTGTAAATTTAATTTAGTTTTTACAGTCTTGGGCAACTTTGTAATGGAATATATTTTTGTACAATAAGAAATGATGAAGAAGAGAATCATGCACAAAAAAAAAAAAGCTAGAAAGACTTATATGAAGAGTTGTAAAGTGAAGGGACCAGAACCAGGACAATGTCCATAGTAACAGAAATATGATGATAAACTTTGAATGACAACTATTATAAGAAATTCAAGGATCCAGGATAACTCCAAAGAATTCATGATGAAAAAGGCTAGCCACAACCTTGAAAGAAATTGATGGATCCTGAATATAGAGTAAAGCACACTATTCTTCACATTTTTTCCTCCATAAATTTTCTCTAATATAAGTGATACGTGTCTTGTTTGAAACATGGAAATATATATTGTATGATAAAAATGTAAAACCTATATCATATTATCTTCCCCCTTGGGGATAGAGTGATGAGAGGTAAGGAGAGAACATGCATTCCAAAATGTCAGAAAAGAGTTATTAAATTTATATCAACATTTAATTTGGAAAAAATAACCTCTTCTGTCACTGTCTTTGTTTTTCAAGTCCACCCTTTTAAGATTTGTACTTAACAGGTAAATCCCTTAAATAAATACATTCCTGAGGAAGAGCTAAAAATGATATTAGTTCAACTAACTGCATTGTACTCTGGGGAAATTCTGTCATCAGATTCACACAGATTATCATTGTACTGATTTGTAATTTATAATGGGGCAAAGCACTTAAGTAACCCTTCTCAGATATTTATGATCCACAGAAACTATGTCATCTCCCTACAGTCATGCATCTTCAAACCCACATGGTTTATGCTTTGCTATGCTCACCCATTCCACCCATGAGAGCTTCTCTGTATACATATAATATACCTCTAGTGGGTAAGGTAATTTAAATCTCATTAGTTACCTTCTCTTGACCTCCAAAGACCTCAGTTAAAAACAGTATCATCCTTGACATCATCATTTCAATTTTTTCCTTCAGTACATTCTTAAATTCCCTGATAGCACTGGAGAAATAGCTTATATTAAGGTAAGCAGCACATCCAATAAGCCTGATGAATTTTGACTATAAACCTTTTTTTTTTTTACCAGATTTACCTGTTAGAGAAATTGTTTACCATAAATGATGATTTGAAAGTTGAATAAGAAAATTCCATTTTTGACTGCCAACATTGAAGAAATGTAAGCAGGCAAACAAATTGAAAGGGCACTTGACTACAATAACATTGTTTACATTTTACAAATTAAATTAAGGAATCATCTTACAGTAAAAATATTGAACAAAGCAACCAGTGAGTTGCATACAGTGAAAGAGAAAATCAATTATAGTTCAATAATGCCACTTTCCCAATCAGTTAGACATTAACAAAAGTGTCTTGTTTATAGGAAGCCTGATGGCATAATTTCCTTTGGTTTTTCAACTGTGAATATTAAGTATGGCTTGTTTAATTATGAGGTAAAGCCTCATAATCAAAGAACCATCTAAGGGAAGTAAAGCATTCCTTAAAAAAAACTGATGAAAGTTCATTTAAATCTAACTTATTTTATCATCCTAAATTTTTCTTTTTGAAAAGTAGAGAACTTATTTTTTCTTTGATATTTAACTAAGTTATTTAGTTTCAATTAGAATTAAAATGTAGTCCATTTCTAATGTTTCCTTGTTTGGGGGTGTTAACACTGAAATATCACAGAACTACTCAAATAGTGGCAAATAAAGTCCTTAATCAGGAAAGAAATAGATACAATTATCGATTGCTATCACAGAGTCAAACACCAAAAACTACTCAGAGTTAATACCCTGGGGCTCCAGGACATATTCCTAGGAGAATGCACCATTCTAGATGATTTATCCAAAGAACAAAAGAACTTGGGGAACATATAGCTTTTGCAGAACTATGGACAAGGAAGTATGATTGATTGGCATTACCATGGCTACAAGGAAATGAGAAGCCCAAGAAAGGATTATCAGGGAGAGGCTGATATAAAAGGGATGGGCTACCTGGGAAAGGACTTTGATACAATGGGAGAAACTACTAGAACAAAAGAGTACTTAACATTTAATTAGGTCTACCTTTTAAGTCTTTTTTTTTTTATCTCAAATGGGTGAGTCTGGAACTTCTCTTAGGGTGAGTTCTCAGGGGACAGGCGCAGACTTGGGATCTCCAGATTTCAAATTGACAGGGACAAATATATTTAAAGAAATTATTATTCCTGAAAATTTAGAATAAAAATAAAGACATGTCCTTTGTAATGGAAAGACTCTATTCAATAAGTCAACCAAAAATTTTTAAAATATATATGAATCAAATTTAAGTATATTTTATAGCTATCCAACATTAGGAGATTTAAATAATAAGCAGCATTTTAAAAATCATGTTATTTTTTATTTAATTAGGTTATTTCCTTATATTTAATTTGAGGATTTTCTTTACAAGCATGTTATAACATACTTTATTATTATTATCATGGATATATTAAATCCTACTTATTCAACTTTGGCTTACTATTCACATACGCAATAATACTTTTATTTATTTATTTTTTGCCTTCTTGTTAATTTGTTAAAAACAAGGTACTGAATATAACTTCAAAAACGGACTACTTAAAGTCACTCTATGCCATAGTGAGAAAATATACACCAAAGCCACAAATATATGACATTACATCTCGGGGAATAATAGATTTGGAGTTAGAAGGGAAGCAAAAAGACTTTTTATTCTAGCCCTCATATCTTACAGATGAGGAGAGATTAAATGACTTAAAAAATGTCTCACAGGTAATAAGAAATAGAATTTGGATCAATAGTTATTAATCTATTACCAATAGTATGTAACTAGAAATCTGAAATTTTTTGTGCTATTAATATTGGCTTCTTCATATGATCTTCATTAATGAAGTATAGAGCCATTTAATTTGAATTGACTCACATGGATGTATTATCTTATATAAAGAAAATGAGAAAATGTGATGAATACTGAAAATACTCTATAATATTGGGGTTGGTAGACCATAATTAGAATCATCTAAAAGTGTAAAATTTTAGAGCAGGTTTTTACTTTAACAGTTATATTTTAAGAAAGACAATTTGGTTAAGATATCCATATCTTCATAATAAAGAATCTTCATTAGATTTTACTTAATTATGTCACAGATCATTTGGACCATGAAATCATTAGACTGAATGAGAAGAAACTGAAAATAAAAGACTACTTAAACAAATTGTTAGGCTTCTAAATACTAAAAGCAAAATTCAAACTGAAAAATCCCTAAACATATTTGACATGTATTTTTGGGGGGGATGGGATGAGGATTGACTACAAAAAGAAAGAGAATGATTTATAATACAAAAGGTGATACTAATTGTTAAACCCAAAAACACCCCAATAATATAGAGAGAATAATAATTAAGTATAGTTAGGCCTCACTCATTAGAATTAATTAATTTTCATTGCTAGCATCTATGATCCATGAATATCCAAAGCTTTAAATCTGTCAAGTAAAAATAAAATGCAATATTATCAATTTGGGATTATTAGATGATATTCTTGTCACCTGGTCTATGAAGTAGTTTTCCTGGTTTTTCAAATTTAACATGATTTAATATTTTAATATTTGATTTGCCTTTCTGTGAGACAAAAAAAGTTTTATAGACATTGATAAATTTGATTACTACCTCTTTCTAGATGGAAATCTCTGCCATGAGGTTAATGGTAGACTTTATTATAACTACTTGCAAAGCATTCAATAACAAGTTGTTTACCTAATATAACATGGCCATATAAAAATAAATGTTAAACTAACTTTTCAATATACTTGAGATGATTTTTGATGCCTTTAACACAATACTCTATATGTCTCTATACTTTTCATTATGATTATTAGATGCCAACCATACAAAATAAGGGAGAGAGTTTAATTCTGGCTGGAGGAACAAGTCCTACTTGAGTTGAGCTCCAGAGAAATATTTAGATAGATAGGCTAAATGTCTTCTCTACGTTTTCCTTACATTTTTCCACTTTTACTCTAAAGGTTAGAATTCTCTGCCTTGTAGTTGTAACTTTTATAATTCATTCTGTTTAAACACCTTTATTTTATTTGGTCATTTCCAAACATTATTCATTAGAGACAAAGATCATTTTCTTGTCCTCCCCACCCCCACCCCCACCTCTCCCATAGCCAACTCGCGATTCCACAGGGTATCACATGTGTTCTTGATTCAAACCCATTTCCATGTTGTGGGTATTTGCATGAGAGTGTTCATTTAGAGTCTCTCCTCAGTCATATCCCCTCAAACCCTGTAGTCAAGCAGTTGCTTTTCCTTGGTGTTTTTACTCCCACAGTTTGTCTTCTGCTTGTGGATAGTGTTTTTTTCTCCTAGATCCCTGCAGATTGTTCAGGGACATTGCATTGACATTGATGGAGAAGTCCATTACACTTGATTATACCATATCTGTCTCTGTTTACAATGTTTTCCTGGTTCTGCTACTTTTGCTCTGCATCACTTCCTGGAGGTTGTTCCATTCCCCATGGAATTCCTCTACATTATTATTCCTTTTAGTACAATAGTATTCCATCACCAACATTTACCACAATTTGTTCAGCCATTCCCCAATTGAAGGGAATCCCCTCATTTTCCAATTTTTGGCCACCACAAAGAGTGCAGCTATGAATATTCTTGTACAAGTCTTTTTCCTTATTATCTCCTTGGGGTACAAACCCAGCAGTGCTATATGGCTGGATAAAAGGGCAGACAGTCTTTTATCACCCTTTGGGCATAGTTCCAAATTGCCCTCTGGAATGGTTGGATCAGTTCACAACTCCACCAGCAATGAATTAATGTCCCTACTTTGCCACATCCCCTCTAGCATTCATTACTTTCCATAGCTGTCATGTTAGCCAATCTGCTAGGTGTGAGGTGATACCTCAGAGTTGTTCTGATTTGCATCTCTATGATTATAAGAGATGTAGAGCACTTTTTCATGTGCATATTAATAGTTTTGATTTCTTTGGCTGCGAACTGCCTATTCATGTCCCTTGCCCATTTGTCAGTTGGAGAATGGCTTGATTTTTTGTACAATTGATTTAGAGGTTTTTATGAAGATGGTTTCCCAATTTGTTGCTTCCCTTCTGATTTTAGTTACACTGGTTTTGTTTGTACAAAAACTTTTTAATATGATTTAGTCAAAATTATTGATTTTACATTTTGTGACTCTTTCTAAGCCTTGCTTGGTTTTAAAATCTTTCCCTTCCCAAAGGTCTGACATGTATACTATTCTGTGTTCACCTAATTTACTTATAGTTTCCTTCTTTATGTTCAACTCATTCACCCATTCTGAATTTTTCTTGGTGTAGGGTGTGAGGTGTTGATCCAAACCTAATCTCTCCCACACAATCTTCCAATTTTCCCAGAAGGTTTTATTGAATAGTGGATTTTTGTCCCAAAAGCTAGGATCTTTGGGTTTATCATACACTGTTTTGCTGAGGTCACTTACCTCAAGTCTATTCCACTGATCCTCCTTTCTGTCTCTTAGCCAGTACCAAATTGTTTTGATGACCACTGCCTTATAATATAGTTTGAGATCTGGGACTGCATGGCTCCCTTCCTTTCTTTGTTTTTTCATTATTTCCCTGGATATCCTTGATCCTTTGTTTTTCCAAATGAACTTTGTTATGTTTTTTTCTAAATCAGTCAAAATTTTTTTTGGAAATTCATTGGGTATGGCACTAAATAGATAAATAAGTTTGGGTAGGATGGTCATTTTTATTATATTGGCTCCTCCTACCAATGAGCAGTTAATGTTTTTCCAGGTGTTCAAGTCAAGTTTTAGTTGTGTGGAGAGTGTTTTGTAGTTTTGTTCATATAGTTCTTGTGTTTGTCTCAGGAGATAGATTCCTAATTATTTTATTTTGTCTAAGGTGATTTTGAATGAGGTTTCTCTTTCTAATTCTTGCTGCTGAGCTGTATTGGAAATAAATAGAAATGCTGATGACTTATGCAGGTTTATTTTGTAACCTGAAACTTTGCTAAAGTTGTTGATTATTTCAACAAGCTTTTTGGTTGAATCTCTAGGATTCTTTAAGTAGACCATCATGTCATCTGCAAAGAGCAATAACTTGGTCTCCTCCTTGCCTATTTTAATGCCTTCAATTTCTTTTTCTTCTCTAATTGCTACTGCTAGTGTTTCTAGTACAATGTCAAATAATAGAGGTGATAATGGACATCTTTATTTGACTCCTGATCTAATTGGGAATGCATCTAGTTTATCCCCATTGCAGATGATGTTAGCTGATGGTTTTAGATATATATATTATGTTTATTATTTTTAGGAACAACTCTTCTATTCCTATGTTTTGTAGCATTTTTAATACGAATATGTATTGTATTTTATCAAAGGCTTTTTCTTCATCTATTAAGATAATCATGTGATTCTTGTTGGTTTGCTTATTTATATGGTCAGTTATGTGGATGGTTTTCCTAATATTGAACCAGCCCTGCATCCCTGGTATAAATCCTACTTGATCATGGTGAATGACCCTTCTGATCACTTGCTGCAGTCTTTTTGCTAGTATCCTATTTCAGATTTTTGCATCTGTATTCGTTAGGGAGATTGGTCTATAATTTTCTTTTTTGGTTTTTGACCTGCCTAGCTTTGGAATCAGTACCATGTTTGTGTCATAAAAGGAATTTGGTAGAACTCCCACTTTGCTTATTATATCAAACAGTTTGTAGAGTTTTGGGATTAGCTGTTCTTTGAATGTTTGGTAGAAATCACTTGTGAATCCATCAGGCCCTGGGGATTTTTTCTTAAGGAGTTTTTGATGGTCTGTTGGATTTCTTTTTCTGATATGGGATTATTTAAGAATTCTATTTCTTCTTCTGTTAGTCTAGGCAGTTTATATTTTTTAAATACTCATCCATATCACCTAGATTGGTATATTTATTGCCATATTATTGGGCAAAAGATTTTTAATGATTGCCTTAATTTCCTCTTCATTAGAGGTGAGGTCCCCCTTTTCATCTTTGATGCTGTTAATTTGCTTTTCTTCTTTCCTTTTTTTAATTAGATTGACCAGTACTTTGTCTATTTTGTTTGTTTTTTTTTTCAAAGTACCAGCTTCTAGTCTTATTTATTAGTTCAATAGTTCTATTACTTTCAATTTTATTAATTTCTCCCTTAATTTTTAGGATCTCTAGCTTGGTTTTCTGTTGGGGGGTTTAATTTGTTCACTTTCAAGTGTTTTTATTTGCATTTCCAATTCATTGATCTCTGCCCTCCCTAGTTTGTTAATATATATACTCAGGGATATGAATTTTCTTCTACGTACTACTTTGGCTGCATCCCATAAGGTTTGAAAGGATGTCTCACCATTATCATTTTCCTCAATAAAATTATTAATTGTTTCTCTGATTTGTTCTCTAACAGATTTTTGACAATCATATTATTTAATTTCCAATTAATTTTTTTTATTTGGTTCTCCATGTACCCTTACTGATCATTATTTTTATTGCCTTATGATCTGAAAAGGCTGCATTTATTATTTCTGCCTTTTTGCCTTTGTATGACATGTTTCTGTTACCTAGTGTAAGGTCAATCTTTGTGAATGTGCCATGTGGTTTTGAGAAGAAGGTTTATACCTTTTTGTCCCTATTTATTTTTCTCCATATGTCTATTAAATCTAATTTTTCTAAGATTTATTCACTTCTTTTACCTTTTTCTTATTTTTCTTATTTGATTTATCTAAATTTGATAGTGGTTGCTTCAAATCTCCCACCAATATGGTGTTACTGTCTATTTCCTCCTTCAATTCTCCTAGTTTTCCATTAGAAATTTGGGTGGTATACCATTTGGTGCATATGTGTTGATTCATGATATTTCCTCATTATCTATAGTCCCTTTTAACAAAATATATTTACCTTTCCTATCCTTTTTAATCAGGTCTATATTTGCTTTGGCTTTGTCAGATATCATGATTGCAACTCCTGCCTTCTTTCTATCAGTTGAGGCCCATAAGGTCTTACTTCATCCTTTAATTCTGACCTTGAGAGTATCTACCTGCCTCATGTGTGTTTCCTGAAGACAACATATGGTAGGGTTTTGGATTCTAATCCATTCTGCTATTCGTCTATGTTTTATGAGTGAGTTCATCCCATTCACGTTCAAAGTTATGATTGTCACTTGTGGACTCCCTGGCATTTTGATATCCTCCCCTAATTCTAACCTTTTTTCTTTAGCTATAAACTTTTAAGCCAATGATTTGCTTTAAATCAGTCCCCCTAGTCCCCTCTCTTGATATATTTCCCTTTCTAGCCCCTCCATTTTTGTTCCCTTCCCCTCCCCCCTCTGCTTCCTTCCCTTTTTGTGTTCCCTCTCTCCTCCCTCCCTTGGTTTTCCCTTCTCCCTTACCCTGTTGGATAAGATAGAATTCAAAATCCCAATGGATCTAGATGCTCTTCTGTCTCAGAGTTGATTTCACTGAGAGTAAGGTTTAAGTAAAAACTGTCTTTCTCTCCTTCTTATAGGAGATTTCTTCCCCTCCCCTTCCTGTACGTTTCTTTGTGTGAGAATGATTATTCTATTTAGTTGTTTTTTTTTTCTATTTCTTGCAGTATATCTTAGCACCATCAACGATTCCCCCCTCTCTTTTTCTTTCTATCTCCCCTTTCTCCATATCATCTTGACGCCCCAAACTTTCCCTATACATGTTTTTTCTCCCTACTCTACTGATGCATAATATTTCTGAGAGTTACACATGACCTTTTCCCCACATATTAATATATATGTAATTTGATATAAATGTAGTACTTATAGAAGAGAATTTGAATAAAAGAAAAAGATAACATTTTTCTCCTGTTCCCTTTCCTTCATATTTACCTTTTCATGTTTCTCTTGCACTTTGTGTTTGGATGTCAAACTTTCCACAGAGCTCTGGTCTTTTCTACCTAAATACTTGGAAATCTTCTATTTTGTTGAATGGCCATACTTTCCCCTGGATGTATATAGTCAGTGATGATGGATAGCTGATTCTTGGTTGAAAATTCAGCTCTCTTGCTTTTCTGAATATCATGTTCCATGCCTTACGGTCGTTCAGAGTGGAAATTGCTAGGTGCTGTGTGACCCTGATTAGTGTTCCTTTATAGCTATATTGTCTTTTACTGGCTTCTTGTAAGATTTTTTCTTTTGCCTGGAAGTTTTGGAATTTGGCAATTACAATCCTGGGAGTTGTCTTTTGGGAATTTAGTGTAGAGGGTGTTCTGTGAACTCTTTCAATGCATATTTTGTCCCCTTGTTCTAGAATCTCTGGGCAGTTTTCTTTGACGATATCATATATTATGAAAATAAGATTACTGTTTATTTCTGGCTTTTCTGGTAGACCAATGATTCTCAGATTGTCTCTTCTTCCTCTGTTTTCCAGGTCTGTCAGCTTGTCAGTGAGATATTTTATGTTATCTTTTAATTCTTTAGTCTTTTGACTTTGCTTTATTAATTCTTGCTCTTTTGCAAGATCATTATCTTCCAGTTGCCTGATTCTGACTTTTAAAGACTGTTTTTCCTTTTCAGTTTGGTCTGACGTCTTTTTTGAGGCTTCAAGCTCTTTCTGCATTTGCATATTTTGGTCCCTCAGATTGCTGAGTTCCTTTTGCATTGTTTCCCATTTTTCCTGTCAGAAGGCTTCCATCATTTTGATAATTTCTAATTTAAATTCTTCCAGAGTTTGTGGAGAATGTTCATTTCTTTTGGAAGGTTTTGGAGCATTTGTTTGTGTTTCCTCTTCTATCTCTTCTCTATTTTTGCTCCATAAAATGTGTCCAAAGTCAGTCCCTTCTTCTTGCTTTTCTTGGTGTTCTGAGGCTTTTGCACTTCTGCACTGTTTGCCATATCTATGGTTTTTTCTCCCCTTTCCAGTCAGAAATCTGAGTAAGGAGGACTGGCTCTCATTGTATCTGTCTGGGGTTCCGAGGCTTTATCCCCAGGAAAAAATGTCCATTCTTCGCAGCTGGGCTGTCTTCCCAGGGAAGCCCAGGGTCTTCCCTCCCCTGCCTGCTGGGGTTTTGGGTGTTACTGCTCTCAGTTCTCTCCAGTTCCTTCTCTGCTGCCTTACTTCCATGCTCTGAACCTGGCACAACACCGTCCTCAAGGTACCCCAGTGCCTTTGCCCGCCCTGAGGTTCCTGTCCTTTCAGAAGTCCCTGTAATCTAAGCTCTCTTTCCACCTCTTTTATAAATAAAAGCTATTAAAATCATTTCAACTTTCAACAATAATATTTTAAATTGGTGACTACCATGTTATTTATAATTTTCATATATATTTACTCAAACCATTAAAATTTCAATTCCTACACAGCTCAGTTGTCTTAAATTGGGTCCCTTCCCCCTACTCTATAAATAAATAAATATAAATAAATATTTATATAAATAAATATTCTTCAAAAATCTCTTTTTGGCTTACTTCCCCTCTTTCTATATGTATTCTACTTTGGTGATCTTATCGAAGCCAAGAGATTTGATTATATAAATTACAAAAATGACTTACAAATTGATTACTCCATCCTATTTTTTCAGAACTTTTTTTCCTGAACTCTCTTACTATGTGCTAGATTTCTTCCACTTGGACATCTCCTTACCACCTCAAGCCCCATGACATGTCCAAAATCTAATTGCCAATTGAAGAATCACCTCATGATCTATTTAATAAAGTATGTGCAGGAGCAGGTAGGGGGCTCAGTGGATAGAGAGTCAAATCTAGATATGGATGGTCCTGGGTTCAAATTTGACTTTATATAATGCCTACCTGTATGAACTTGGGCAAGTCATTTAACCCCAGTTGCATAGCACTTATCACTCTTTTGCCTTGTAACCAATACTTAATATTGAATCCTAGATGTGAGATAAGTTTTTTTTTTTTTTTTAAGTATTAACAGCCTCTATAATTCTCTGGGTCCAATTTACTTTTTAAACTTTATATATTAATACTTAGTTACATCTGTTAGACACCAGATAAAATGTGATCCTTACTATTCTCTGAACACATCTTGCCTTTTCCTACATCCCCACCTTGGTTCAATCCATCCAATCTTTTGGAAATTTCACCCCTATTCCTGTCTATTAAAAACATTCTCGTTCTTTAAGGATCAGATCCATTTCAGAATGAAATTCTTCATTACCAAAAAATATCTTCTTACTTTGAGGTTTCCTAGGATTCTATTTATATTATGACATGTAATTTATCTTGCATCAACTAGTTGTGTATATGTAATATACTTTTTAACTGGTTTCAGTTTTTTTGAGGGCTGAGTTTATATCTTATTTAATGTTTATACTCTACAGTGTTTAATACATTGTAAAGCTGTGTAATTTGAAATCTTGTGCCTTTGAACTACATTTCCCAGGAGTCTACTGACTTCTCATCATTACATGCTGACATAGACGGGAGATAAATAAGGTGGTCTTCTGTGCCTAGCTCTCTTTCCTTCCAGGGTTGGGACACTGGTGGAGAAGGTTGTTTGAACAGGGAGATTAGCCATGGACACAAGGTTTTATTTCATTACCTTTTTATTTTGTTACTTCTAATGATCATTAATAAATCTTACAACATATAATATTTGAAGTTATTGTATATTAATTTTAAATTCTACATTTGATGGCAACCTCTGAAGTTGGAGAAAGAATTCTCAATATTTTTAAGATAGCCTAGATAAATTTTGAAAAGCCATGTTTTTCTCCTGCCATGCCTGTTCACCCCATCACCACCACCCCCAAACCCCCCTGCAAACTTTGAACTCTCTTTAGAGCTGCTACCCTGCCTTGATCCTGCAGGGTTTTATTCCCCATTTTTCCTGACTGGCCACCTGGCTGCTTTTTTAGTTTGAATGACTTAGCCAGGGGCTCTTGGCAGAGAAGGGATAAGCCCCTTCTCATGCCCATTTTCTTGAGCCAGCATTCCTTGCTGCTGCCTCTGGCATTGTTGCTGTCAATCCAGCATCTTGCTGTTAATTCCCTGGTTTACCTGTGAATTTTAAAACTAATCCAAACTAATCATACCATTCTTTATAAGATCTGATTTAACTATTTCCTGATCAATAATGGAGATACTTGGAATAACAGAATCAGGTCTTAGGAATTCTACATTTTTCCTCCCTTCTTAGTTTAATAAATCTTGCAAGGTCTGCATCAAACTCAAGATTTAATTATCTGAGGAGATGGCCTTCAACAGACATGTGCAGAAAAAAAGGACAGACACCTGGGCTGTCCTAAGTCAAGTTAAGCTGCCATTGGTACAGCTGAGACACAGGAAAATGTTGTAAAACTGTCTATATAAGGAATTTCACTTTATTGCTAGAAACTAATTTAATTTTTAAAGTTAATGGCAGCCACTAGATTGGATGAGAAGGTCTCAATTTTTTTTAAAAGATAGCCTAGATAATTTTTTTTAAGCCACATTCCTCCTGCCAAGGCTTTTCAGCAAAGCTGATTTTTGAGCTCCTCCTGACTTTCTTGACCACGATTGCTCACCTGGTCCCAGCCCTGCCTGCCCATCTCTTGCTGCCTGATTCTGCACTCCAGCAATCTGGACCTTCTTGACCCAGAGTGCTCTCTCAGTCCCGACCCGCCTGGCTCCAGCCGCAGCCCCAAAAACTCTGGCCTCCTAGCCATATCGCTCATTGCCCCAGACCCAATCCCAGAACCCAGGCTGCTTGTAGCTGCTCCTATGTCTTCAGGAATCACAACCCAGCTGCTAAAAATGGGGATGTTCTTTCCTTAGGCTACAATTAGCCTCCATGTGGCAGGGGGCAGAGGGCAGGGGACCGCGGGAGTGGGAGGGGAATGAGGAGAAGGAAGAGACTTTTCCAAACAGGAAGTTAAAAGCATGGTGTATTTCACAGGATATCTTTTGAGTGCACTGATTATGTTACTTATCTCACCTGAGATTCAGGGGAGAAATTCATCTCCTTTCAACTCTTTGGCCCAATTTGAGATTCCAAAAACCTACCCTCACTATGGGGAGGCAGCTCAGTGGCTCAGTGGACTGAGAGCCAGGCCTAGAAATGGGAGGTCCTGGGTTCTAATCTGGCCTTGGACACTTCCTGGCTGTGTGGCCCTGGGCAAGTCACTTCAACCCCATTGCCTAGCCCTTATCAATCTTCTGCCTTCTGACAATAGCATCTAAATGGATAAAAACAAACAAATGGCTCCTACCTGACTCCTATAATCTAGTCCCTTTTCTGTCTTTCATAGTGTGGCAACTTTCTATAGTCCTGGTTACTGACTGGGTAAATGCTTAACTGCTTATATCATTTTAATGGGTTATAATCTCATCCAGGAGGTATAAAGGATTTTTTATTCCTGTGAAGTATAGAGCTTCAAAATGTTTATATATATTTGTAACTCTTTATCTTACTCTACCCTTCCACCAGAATGATGTAGATTCTTGGTAATCTTTTAGACCCAAAAGTTTTTCATTAATAGTCAAGAGGTTTCTGTTTTTTCTGGGCTCTTCTGTAATATACAATAACTTCAAATATTATATCTTGTAAGATGTATTAATGGTGACTAGAAGTAATAAAATAAAAAGGTAACAAGATAAAACCACATGCCCATGGCTAATCTACCTGCTCAAACAGCCTGCTCCACCAATGTCCTGACCCAAGAAAGAAAGAGAGCTAGCCACAGAAGACCACCCTATTTATCTCCTGTCTACATCATCATGTAATGACAAGAAGTCAGTGGGCTCCTGGGAAATGTAATTCAAAGGCACAAGATTTCCAATTACATAAAGCTTAATAATTATTTTTTGAAAATGAAATTAAATTTTTTAAAGAAGTTATTTAACAGGACTTTTAAAACTGGCAGGAAGTTCATAGCATTAAAAGAAAGACAGAATAGGAGAGGATAACACATAATGCTTTTTTTTTTAAGGGAAGTAAAGTTCTGCTATACTTGGAGGAAAGGAAAAAGCTCTATAAGATTAAAATGCCTAAAATAGGAAGTCATTATGTCTACCTCAACATTACACAATGCCTGGGTAATTAAAAGGGACATGACCTAGTGAAATGTTGGTAAACCTATGGCATGCATGCTAGAGCCTGCTAGTGGGGCCTGCTTCCTTCTCCCCTCTCTATGCATATTTGAGGTAATTTCTCACATAACTAACCTCTCTGCCCATCTAAATGAGAGCATTTCCTCCCTCCTTTGTCTGGGGTGAGTTGGGAGGTTCACATGTGGCATGAGGGTTGCATTTTGAGCACTCCATCTCTAAGGTCTCTGAAAGGTTTTCATCACTGACCTAGAGTATAAACAAAGCAGAATTTGTACCAGTTCCTTCTACATGATCTGTATCACTTTTTTATTTTTTTCTGCAACTTATGCTATTACTAATCTTAAAGCATTTGGCTATATTTGCTGAAGCAAATAATGTAATATTCATGGTAACATAAATCCATTCCCATGAATACCATGTTATTAGCTTAGAAATGTAGAAAATATGGCCCTTTGTCCTTATCCCCAGATTTTCTTCATGTCATGGACATCTTGAATTTTATCATTTCCCTAGCAAATTAGTATTGTTTCTACATTCATCCCCTGATTTTTATCACCACCTTACAAAGATCACCCTAACATGTCTAACACCTAGATAATATTACCTATTATTCACTGACTCATTAGATATTAAATGTATAAAAGGTATAACCTAAATTTAAGTTCTGATGAAAGACTACCTAATTTATGTCAACTCTTAATAATCAACTTGAGGTTTGTGACAAATGGGATTATCCTTAGCAACCAGTAGTTGATCTTATCTATGTGTGCATTGATGTATATTCTTTCTGTCTTCTCTTCCCTCCCCCACTCCTTTGTCTCTTTTCTTTCTTTTCTCTCTCTCCTTTTCTCTCTCTCCCCCTTATGCCCTCTTTCCATTATATTCCCCTTTCCCTTCCACTATATGTCAAAGCCAAAAAAAAAAAAAAGTTCAAAAAATTGGAAAAAATTACTTTGTGAGGATTTAGTAGTTTTATTTACTTAATAATAATAAATAACAATAATAAAACAATTACATCTATGTTTTTACATGTCATCACTACAACCATGATTAAACAAATCCTTTATCATAAAATATGGAAAAGCAGAAGGAGAAAGGAGATGGAAGTGGTATAAAACAAATCTTGATTTCTCTATATTCTGTACTTTCAAGAGCAATAATTCTACAAGCTTAACATGATTTACCAAACTGGAATGGATGGTCTCATTCAGTCTGCTCACATAGCCATATCAATATTGTATAGCTCATCTCCCAATTGTTGTAGGCAATTTCTCATTAGCAAACTCATACTGCAGGATATTATTATTGCTTATGAATAAATACATGACTTGCAAAAGGATTAATATATGATTAGCAAAAGACTGCTTTGAAAGAGACTGATTCAAAAGCAGAATATCTAGACAATTTAGATACCTTCCCTGATGAATTCAAGCTTGAATCAATTTGTAGTCAGTCTTTGAAGATGTTGTAATTTTGACTAAAAACTGAAACAAAATTATTTTTGTAAATCTAATATCTCCTTTCTAAAGCATTTTCTAATATAAAGACTACTGTACCATGAAATAAGTCTGTTGTACATTTCCTTTCATCTCTGATGACATGCCTAATAAATTCCTTCAAAGATTGAGCTTTATAGGAAAATAGGCACTGTACTGTTTTTCTACCTGATAGACTTTGGAAATCCAGCAGTGTATAATTACCAAGGGTAGTCTTACTATTAATCATCTTTTCTGACCTGGAAATAGGTGTGCCATTGCTAAAGAGATATTTAATCAGATAAATGTGGATTTTAATGTTTATTATAGCACACATCTGAGAATTTAATATTGTTTCATAGTTTTCATGTCTTCAATTATAATATTTCCTCATTTAGGTAAGTGGTAAGCATTAATATTTTTTCAAATTGAGAAAGGAAGGCATTGATTTAAACCACCCATTATTTGATCAAAATCTTGTGATAGCCAAAAATAAATAAGCTCCCTATCTCTAACTCTAATGCCATTTTATTCTGCCTGTTCCCTTTTTTATTCTGAGTACTGATATGCATCCATTATAATATGAGCTCCTGGAGGGCAGAAAGTGGTATGGTTCTTTTTCATATCTACAGCACTTAGAATAGTTCCTGACACATAGAAGATAAGCACTTAATAAAAACTTGTTAATCTAATGTTTACAAAGCAGTTTATCTACATTATATCATTTGAACTCCACAAAAATGATGTGAAGTTGAAACTCTTTTTACAGGATTGACTTAGAGCAGTTAAGCAATTTAACTGTAGTCACAAAGGCAGTGAAATTTAAAGGTGGGTTCAACCCAGGTTTTTCCTGACTCCAGATCCAGGTCCAGTATAAGGACATGTTTCCCCTCTAATGGCAGAGTCCACTTTTTTCTTTTCTTCCTTTTTATTATCATTAAAACCCCCATTGTTAGCATATTAGTTTTAAAAGCTAGCAAAATGCTTTACACAATGCTTTGTACTCTGGGATACTTTATATGTAGATTGTCCATATGTTATTCAGTGGAATGGAGAATCATTTCTGTGAATTGGTACCAAGGAAGGGAATAAGGGAAGATGAGGGAAGGATCAAAGTTCCCTGTTCTAGAGGTTACTGCGACTGGGAAAACCCCTTCCATTAACATTTGGCCAATCATATTTTTTAAGAACATTATTTTCTGGGGGCAGCTGGGTAGCTCGGTGGATTGAGAGCCAGGCCTAGAGATGGGAGGTCCTAGGTTCAAATCTGGCCTCACACATTTTCTAGCTATGTGATCCTGGGCAAGTCACTTAACCCCCATTGCCTAGCCCTTACCACTCTTCTGCCTTGGGACCAATACACAGCATTGATTCCAAGGAAGGTAAGGGTTTAAAAAAAAAAAAGAACATTATTTTCTTCAGTGTTTTTTTGTGCCACCTTTTCCAAACTGTTGACTCTCTTATTATTGTTTGTTTTTAATTAATTTTATTTTAGTATGTTGATACAATTTTAATAATTTTCTTCTGAAATTTTGTGATTTATGTTCTTTCTTTTCTACCCTTCCTCCCTCCCTAAGATGGCAGGTAACGTATATGTTATACTTGCATTTTCATATAATATATATTTCCATGTTCATTATGTTATTAAAGAAGACACATATTGCTTACGAAATAGAAAAATTCATGGAGGAAATGAAGAGAAGAAGAAATATATTCTTTAATCTACATTCAGACTCTGTCAGTTCCTTCTATGGTGACATATAGCTTTTTTTATCCTAAGTTCCTTGGAATGTTCTAGTATCTTTGCATTGCTAATAATACTTAATTCATCCATATTTTCTTATCATACATTATTGCTGTTACTGTGTACAATATTCTCCTAATTCTTCTCACTTTACTTTAAATGATTTCATATGCCTTTCTAGGTATTTTTGTGATAATCTTGATCAATATCTCATATGGCACAATAGTCTTTTCAAAATTTTCTTGTATCTCTCTTATTACTTTTCCCAATTATTCTTGTATCTCTCATTTAGTTTTTAAAATATTTTTGAGTTCTTCCAGAAATTCTTGTTGAGTTTTCCCCCATTAATAGTTTTCTTTGAATTTTTGCTTTTTCCTGTCTTGACATTGTGGTCTAATTTTGTGCCTTGGTCTTCTCTCTCACTGTATTTATTTTCATAATACTTTAAAAAATGTTTCTTCTACTTTCCAGCATATTTCTTGGATTATATCTTTATTTTTAAACTTGGTTTTTCTTCCAGAACAAAAGAAGCATTTTTTTAGACTTTAGGATTTAGCTTTTTAAAAGCTGATTCTTAGGGCTTTTAAGGTTTCAGTGCTTCTAAGGAGGTATGATCTAAAGAGAGGTGTGGCCATTGCTCTTCTGGTCTACATTCTTAATTTCTGGAGGAAGACAACTTCACTCCCTATTGCCACAAATGATAATGCTCCTTGTCCTTGGAACTGACTAGGTTCTGTCCTCTCCTGTAACCCCATAAGCTATTTCTCCTTTCTATTTTAGAGCTTAATCCAAGGTTCCTACTCCCTTGTCAGTGATGACAAGGGCTCTTCTCTACCCTGAGACTGTTTCCAGGTTCTTAGTAAGTTTTCCTGGTTCTCCTTTGGCTACAAGTACTAACTCTCCTTTCTGCTTCAGAATTCAATCTGAGGCATTATTTTAAAATTGTTTCTTAATTAGGATCAAATTATTTTGACAATAATATTGTTAATAATATAGTTAGAAATATGATTTAGATTTGCCACCTTCCTTTATATGTTTTCATTACTTCCCTTTTATCCTTGACCTTTAATTCTTCTACATGAATTTCATCATTATTTTTCTAGCTTTAGAAAATTTTGGTAGTTTCATTGATAGGGCACTTAATAAAATAAATTAACTTTGATAGAATTATCATTTTTACCAAAGCAGCATAGCCAATCCATGGACAATTAATATTTTTCCATTTATTTAGATATTACTTTATCTGTGTGAAAACTGTTTTAGAATTGCATTCATATAATTCTTGGCTTTTTTTGGCAGGTAGACATTAAGATATTTTACATTGTCTATAGTTATTTTAAATGGATTTCTTTTTCTCTCTCTTCCTGCTGATTTTTCCTGGTTAACAATAAATAAATGTTCATGACTTAATGTGGGTTTGTTTTATATCCTGCAACTTAAACTAAACATTTTAATTATTAATTTTTATTTTTTATTCCTTAGGATTCTTTAGTTATACTATCTTATCATCTACAAGAACTGATAGTTCTGATTCCTCATTGCATATACTAATTCCTTTAATTTTTATTCTTATTGCTATAGCTAGAATTTCTATTACAATATTAATAGTGTTAATAATGTGCATTCTTGTTTCATTGCTTATGTAATTAGTGAGACCTCTCAGTTACCTTTGTTATAGAATAAGCATGCTGATAGTATTACATGTATGCTACTTAAAAGTTTAAAGAAATCTCCATTTATTCTTATGATTTCTAGTGTTTGTAATAGGAATGGGTGCTGTATTTTGTCAAGTTTTACTGTATCTACTGAGATAACCATGTCTTCTTTGGGTTTTTTATTGATATGGACAATTATGATAATATTTTCCTAATTTTGAAAATGTCTAGCATTACTAGAATGGATTTCATATAGTCATAATATGTGATCAGTATGATATGTGGACATAATCTCCTTGGTAGTATTTTATTTTCTATTTTTTGATAGATATTCTTTAGGGAAATCGATCAATAGTTTTCACTGTTACTGGTTTGAAATATTTATGTCACAAAAAAGAATTTGATAGAAGTCCTTCTTTGTTCATTTTGCCAAAAAGTTTATCTAATACTAGAATTAATTAATTTGTAGAATTCATCTTTATCTGAGTTTTTTTTTTCTTTCAGGAGTTTATTGATGGCTTGTTCAGTGTCTTTCCTTTTTTAAAAAAATCATTTAGAATATTTTTCCATGATTACAGAATTCATGATTTTTCCCACCCCCACTCAGTGATACTGTATTATTGCTCAAAACCTATTTCCATATTATTTATATTTGGAATAGAGTGATCTTTTAACATCAAAACCCCAATCATATACCCCTCAAACAATGTGATTGATCATATGTTTTCTTCTATGTTTCTGTTCCCACAATTATTTTTCTGGATGTGGATAATGGTCTTTCTCAAAAATTTCTCTGGATTTTCCTGACCATTGCATTGCTGCTAGTAGAAAAATGTATTATATTCAATTGGGCCAAAATGTATCAGTCTCTCTGTACAATGTTCTCTTGGTTCTACTCCTTTTGCTATGTATCAATTCCTGGAAGTCTTTCCAGTACATATAGAAATTCTCTAGTGCATCATTCCTTTCCATACAACTTTATTCCACATCACCATCAGATAGCACTATTTGTTCATACATTTTCCAATTGATTGACACCCATATTTTCCAATTTCTTTCTACCACAGACAGGATGGCTACAAATATTTTCTTACAAGTATTTTTCCTTGTTATCCCTTTGGGGTACAAATCCAGCAGTGGTATAGTTGGATCAAAAAGCAATCATTCCTTTAAAGCCCTTTGTACATAGTCCCAAATGTCCCTCCAGAATGATCGTATTAATTCACAACTCCACCAGGAGAGTATTAGTCTCCCAATTTTGCCATATCACCTCCAAGATTTATCACTTCCCTTTGCTGCCATATTGTCCAGTCAGCTAGGTGTGAGGTGGGACATTAGTGTTGTTTTAATTTGCATTTCTCTAATCAGGAGGGACTTAGAACACTTTTTCATGTGCTCGTTGTTAATTTTGATTTCTTCATGTAAAAACTGCCTATTCAAGTCTCTTGACCATTTGTCAATTGGGAAATGGCTCGATTTTTTGTAAATTTCATTTACTTCTTTATATATGTGGGAAATTGAACCTTTGTCAGAGAGTTTTGGTATAAAAATGTTTTTTTCCAGTTTTTTACTTTCCTTCTAATTTTGGTTGCATTGGTTCTGTTTGTACAAAATCTTTTTGATATAATCAAAGTCATTCATTTTATATATTGTAATGTTCTCTATCTCTTCCTTGCTCTTAAATTCCTTCTCATCCCACAAATCTGATGATAATACTCTTCTATATTCACCTAATTTGTTTATGATTTCACTCTTTATATTTGTCATTTACCAATTTTGAATTAATCTTGGAATAGGGTATAAGGTGTTGATCTGAACCATATTTTTCTGATACTGTTTTTCAATTTTCCTAGCAATTATTTTTTTAATCAAATAATGAGTTCTTGTCCCCAAAGTTGGGATCTTTGGGTTTATCAAACACTAGCTTGCTGAGATCATTTACCCATAGCCTATTCCACTGGTCCACCCTTCTGTCAGTTAGTCAATAGCATATAGATTTGATGACTACTGCTTTATAGTACAGTTTAATATCTGGTACTATAACACCTCCATCCTTCACATTATTTTTCATTATTTCCCTTGATAGGTTTTATCTTTTGATCTTTGAGATGAATTTTCTTAAATGTTTTTTTCAAATTCTTTAAGCAAGATTTTTTGGTAGTTTGATAGGTATGGAACTGAATAACTATTGATCTGGGTAGGGTTGTCATTTTTATTATATCATCTTATCCTACCCATGAGCAATTAATGTTTTTCTATTATTTAGATTTAATTTTAGTTGTGTGAAAAGTGTTTTGTATTTGTGTTCATATAATTCCTGTGTTTGTCTTGGCAGATAGATTGCTAAGTATTTTATATTGTCTAGGGTGATTTTAAAAGGAATTTTTCTTTCTAACTCTTGCTGTTGAGTTTTGTAGAAAATATATAGAAATGCTGATGATTTATGGGGTTTATTTCATATCCTGCAACTTTGCTAAAGTTGTTGATTATTTTCACTAGCTTTTTAGTTAATTTCCTAGGATTCTTTAAGTAGACCATCATATGTACAAGAAATGATAGTTAAGTCTCCTCACTGCCTAGTTTTTAATCCCTTCAATTTCTTTCTCTTCTCTAATTGCTACTGCTAGTGTTTCTAGTACAATGTTAAATAATAGGGGTGATAATGAGCATCCTTATTTCACTCCTGATCTTATTGGGAATGTTTCTTCTAGTTTATCCACATTGCAGATGATGTTTGCTGATGATATTAGATATATACTGTTTATTATTTTTAGGAAAGGCCCTTCTATTCCTATTATTTCTAGTGATTTCAATAAGAATGAGTGTTGTATTTTTTCAAAGGCTTTTGCGGTATCTATTTAGATACTCATATGATTTCTGTTAGTTATTGATATGGTCAACAATATGGATGATTTTCCTGATATGAAACCAGCCTTGAATTCCTGGTATAAATCCCACCTAATCATAGTGAATAATCCTTGTGATCACTTGTTGGATTCTTTTTGCTAGTATTCCCTTTAAGATTTTTGCATTTAGACAACTCTGAGGGACTTTTTTTTTATTTTATTTAATTAGACAATTTAGAATATTTTTTCCAGGATTACAAGACTCATGTTCTTACACCAAAGCAACTAGAACTCACTACCTCTGACAGAAGCAACTGGTGAACCCACATTAACTATGCCACCACCACCTTTGAAGATGAATGACGTCGACGTCTTGCCACTGTGCGTGAACGCCGACACCAGGCCACAACAGCACCTCCAGTAACAACTGGCATCCCATGCCCCATGTGCCACAAACTCTGCACCTCAGCCTTTGGACTTCAAAGCCACATGAGGGCACATCGATAGATGATAATGCACAAAAATAATTGTCATTCTCGGTAACCGAGAGACTACCACTACTACTACTACATCCCTAGTCATATTCCCATAGACCCATGTGATCAAGCATTTGTTTTTCTTCTGTGTTTCTTTTCCCACAATTCTACATCTGGATGTGGATAGTATTCTTTCTCATAAGTTACTAAGGATTGTCCTGGATCATTGCCTTGCTGGTGGTAGAAAAGTCTATTACATTCAATTGTACCACAGAGCATTATTCCCTGTGTATAAGATTCTCCTGGTTCTCCTCCTTTCACTCTGCATCAATTCGTGGAGGTTGTTCCAGTTCATATGGAATTCCTCCAGTTTATTAATCCTTTGAGCACAAGAGTATTCCATCACCAGCATATACCACAATTTGTTCAGCCATTCCCCAATTGGAGGCATCCCCCCATTTTCCAATTTTTTTTGCCACGACAAAGAGCACAGCTATGAATATTCTTGTACAACTCATTTTCCTTATTATCTCTTTGGTGTACAAACTCAGCAGTGCTATGACTGTATCAAAGGGCAGACAGGCTTTAGCACCCTTTGGGCATAGTTCCAAATTGCCCTCCAGAATGGTTGGATCAATTCCCAACTCCATCAGCAATGCATTAATGTCACAATTTTACCAGATCCCCTCTAACATTCATTAAGTTCCTTTACTGTCATGTTAGCCAATTTGCTAGGTGTGAGGTGATACCTTAGAAATGTTTTGATTTGCATTTCTCTGATTCTAAGAGATTTAGAACACTTTTCATGTGCTTATTAATAGTTTTGATTTCTTTATGTGAAAATTGCCTATTCATGTCCCTTGCCCATTTATCAATTTGGGAATGGCTTGATTTTTTTGGACAATTGATTTAGCTCCTTATAAATTTGAGTGATTAGACCTTTGTCAGAGGCTTTTGTTATAAAGATTGTTTCCCAATTTGTTGCTTCCCTTCCCTTCTAATATTGACTTCATTCATTTCCTTTGTCCAAAAACTTCTTAATTTAATTTAATTTAAATTATTTATTTTACATTTTGTAATTTTTTCTAAGTTTTGCTTGGTCTTAAAATCTTTCCTTTCTCAAAGATCTGAAAAATATACTATTCTGTGTTCACCTAATTTACTTATATTTTTCTTCTTTATGTTCAAATCATTCACCCATTCTGATTTTATATTGGTATAGGGTATGAATTTTCCCAGCAGTTTTTTTGTCAAATAGTGGATTTTTGCACCCAAACCTGTGATCTTTGAGTTTATCATAGACTGTCTTGCTGAGGTCACTTACCACAAGTCTATTCCACTATTCCTCACTTCAGTCTCTTAGCCAGTACCATATTGTTTGATGACCAGTGCTTTATAGTACAGTTTATGATCTGGTACTGCTAGGCCATCTTCCTTTACATTTTCCCCCCTTATTTCCCTTGGTATTCCTGATCTTTTATTCTTCAAACTTAACTTTGTTATTGTTTGTTCTAATTCATTAAAAATATTTTTGGTAGTTTTATGGGCAGGGCACCAAATAAGTTTGGGTAGGATTGTTATTTTTATTATGTTAACTCATCCTACCCAAGAGCAATTCATATTTTTCCAATTATTTAGATCTATTTTTTATTGTGTGTGTTTTGTAGTTGTGTTCATATAGTTCCTATGTTTGTCTTTGCAGATAGCTTACTAAATATTTTACATTGTCTATAGTGATTTTAAAGGGAATTTCTCTTTCTAATTCTTGCTGCTGAATTGTGTTAGAAATAAATAGAAATTTTGATGATTTATGTGTGTTTACTTTGTATCCTGCAATTTTGCTATGTTGATTATTTCCACTAACTTTTTAGTTGATTCTCCAGGATTCTTTAAGTAGACCATCATCTCATCTCCAAAGAGTAAAAGCTTGGTCTCCTCATTACCTATTTTAATACCTTAAATTTCTTTTTCTTCTCTAATTGCTACTCCTGGTGTTTCTAGTACAATGTTAAATAGTAGAGGAGATAATGGGCCTCCTTGTTTCACTCCTGATGTTATTGGGAATGCTTCTAATTCATCCCTATTGCAGATGATGCTTGCTGATGGTTTTAGATATATGGTGTTTATTATTTTTGAAAAGGCCCACCTATTCCTACACTTTCTAGTATCGTCAATAGGAATGAGTGTTGTATTTTCTCTAAGGCTTTTTCTATATCTATTGAAAAAATCACATGATTTTTGTTGGTTTGCTTGTTTATATGGTCAATTATGTGGATAGTTTTCCTAATAGTGAACCATCCTTGCATTCCTGGTGGAAATCCTACCAGATAATATTGGATAACCCTTGTGATCACTTGCCGGAGTCTTTTTACTAGTATTCTATTTAAGATTTTTGCATCTATGTTCATTAAGGAGATTGGTTTATAGCTTTCTTTCTTGTTTTTTTTTCTGCCTGGCTTTGGAATCCATACCATATTTGTGTCATAAAAGGAATTTGGTAGAATTCCTTCTTTGCTTATTATGTCTAACAATTTGTATAGCATTGGGATTAGTTGTTCTTTGAATGTTTGATAGAATTCAATAGTGAATCCATTGGGCCCTGGGAATTTTTCTTAGGGAGTTCTTTTATAACTTGTTCAATTTCTTTTTTGCTATGTGGTTATTTAGTATTCTATTTCTTCTGTTAATTTAGATAATTTATATTTTTGTAAATATTCATCCATTTCACATAGATTGCCATATGCAATGCTATATAATTGGGCATATTGATTTATTATCTGAAAAGGTTGCATTCTTTATTTTTTTTTTGCACTTGTTTGCCATGTTTTTATGTTCTAGTACTTGGTCAATCTTTGTGAATTTAACATGTGATGCTGAAAAGAAGGTGCATTCCTTTTTTGTCGCTATTTATTTTTCTGCATATATCTTCTAATTTTTCTAAGATTTCATTCACACCTCTTACCTCTTTCATATTTGTTTTGTGTTTGATTTATCTAGATCTGATAGAGGAAGGTCCAGGTCTCCCACTAATATAGTTTTACTATCTATTTTCTTCTTCAACTCCACTAGTTTCTCTTTTTGAAATTTGGATGCTATACCATTTGGTTCATACCTGTTTAGTACTGATATTTCCTCATTTTCTATACTGCTTTTTATGTGGATGTAATTACCTTCCCTATCTCTTTTAATCAGATCTATTTCTATCTTAGCTTTTTCAGATATCATGATTGAAATTCCTGCCTTTTTTTTCTTACTTGAAACCAAATTAATTTTTCTCCAGCCTTTGACCCTTAACCAGTGTGTTTCTATTTTCCTCATGTGTTTCTTATAGACAACATATGGCAGGATTTTGGTTTCTAATCCAGTCTTCTATTTGCTTCTGCTTTACTGGTGAGTTCATCCTATTCACATTATAAGTTATGATTACTACCTGTGTATTCTCCAACATTTTCATTTTCTCTCCTTGTACAGCTCTTTCACTATTTCCTTCTACACCAGTGTTCTGGTTTTAATCAATCCCACAATCCTCAGCCTTATTTTACATTCACTTTTCCTCCTCCCTTCTTATTCCTCTCACATTTTTCTTTTGGGGTCATTTTAAGCTACCCCACATACTCTCCCTCCCTAGTATTGTTTCTGGCTCCTCCCTTTTTATTACCCTTTTATTTTTTAGGGTCCATTAAAATTCCCTTCCCCCTCTCTTTCCCTCACTTCTTTTTAACTCCCCACCTCAATCCTCCCCTTAGTTTTTCCCTCTCAAATTCTCTATAGAGTAAGATAGAATTTGATACTCCTATGGATCTAGATTCTCTTCCCTTTAATCACTGATTCCACTGAGAGTAAGGTTTGAGTATTTTTAGCATTCTCTTCCTTGCCTTCTTATTGTTATTTTCTTACCCTCCCACTACCATCTGCCTTTTTTTTTTGGTAGTATAGATCATACTAATTTTCTTATTTCTTCAAGTTTCTCTTAATTCCATCTTCTCTTCCCCCCTTTTCTTTCTTTCTTCTTTTTTTACATATGATTTTAAACCACTTTGTAAGCCAATTTCTGCCTATTAATAATTCTTCTAGCTACTATAATAGTTAATACAATTTTTGAGAGTTACAAATAACATTTCCTATATAGGAATATAAACAATTTGGCCTTATTGAGGTCCTTAAAGAAAAAAAAAACAAGACCCTTCTCTTTCATATTTATCTTTTCATGTTTCTCTTGGTTTTTGTATTTTGATGTCAAATTTTCTGTTTTGTTCTGTTCTTTTATTTACAAATATTTGGAAGTCTTCTATTTTTTTGAATACCAATACATTCCAATGGAAGTATACAGTCAATTCTAATGAGTAGGTGATCCTTGGTTGTAGACCCAATCCTCTTTCCTTTATGAAAATCTTATTCCAAGCCTTGCGGTCTTTTAATGTGGAGGCTTCCAGATCCTGTGTAATCCTGACTGATGTTCCTTGACATCTGAATTGTCTCTTTCCAGCTTCTATAATATTTTCTCCTTTGCTTTGGAGCTCATGACTTTGGCTATTACATTCCTGGGGGTAGTTGTTTGAGGATTTAGTGTAGTGGGTGATCTATAGACTCTTTCAAGGTCTATTTTACCCTCTTGTTGCAGAATCTCAGGGCAATTTTCTTGGATAATTTCTTGTAGTATGGTGTCAAGGTTTCTATTTGTGTCCAGGTTTTTAGATAGGCCTATAATCCTCAAATTGTTTCTCCAAGATCTTTTCTCCAGGTCAACCACCCTCTCAATGAGATATGTTGTGTTGCCTTCTAATCTGTAATTCTTTTGATTTTGCTTTATTAATTCTTGCTGTCTTATGAAATCATTGACTTCTACTTGCCCAATTCTAATTTTTAATGACTGGTTTTCAGCTAAAATGTTTTGATTTTCCTTTACAGGTTGATCTATCTTGATTTTCATGGCTTCCAACAGATCGTTTCTGTCTTCAATTTGCTTATTATTTCATTCGGTTTCTAGGCCTCAAATTCCAAGTGGAGATCCTGTATTTTAAAGTGTTATTTTCTTTTTGAACTATTTCACACTTTTCTTGCCACATCTCTTCCATTTTTCTCATAATCTCGAATTTAATGTCTTCAAGGACTTGTGACCAATTTCCATTTTTTTTTCTGAAGGCATAGGTGTGTTTAATTGTTTGTCATCTTCTGTTGTCTCTTCTTTAGTCTGAGTTTTTCTGCATAAAATTTATCAAGGGTTAAAATTTTCTTCTTGATTTTTTTTGGTGTTTTGGATTTTAGTTCCTGGAGTAGGTGGCCATTTCCTTGTTCCTTCCTGGTCAGATGTCTCAGTGAGTAATGTGAGCAATCTTTATATTGGGCTCTGGAAAGTTTTTTTGCTCTGAGGATATTTTCCCCAGGAATCAGCTGTGTCCAGCTGCTCTTAGGGGCAGGTCCAGACCCTGAGAACTTAATGATTACCTGGAGGAGGTCTGGGTGTGGACTCTAGGCAAGTACCTGTATTGGGGGCTGGAGAGGTTTTTGCGTGAAGGCTTTTTTCAGGGCTCTACAGAGTTTTGCTGTGTGCCTCCCCCTCTGCACAAGCTCTGTGGAAAGGAAACAAGACTGACAGTTTGTGAGGGAAGGGGCCAACTGGGAGTTTAGGTCATGCCTAAAGTGGAATACCTAGGATTTATCTTGGAAAAGGGGACGAGAATGCTTTCCAAGAAAAGAGTAGAAGACATACTGCAGCTCACTGTGCCAAAGACTAAGAAACAACTGAGAGCCTTTTTAGGAGTGACAGGTTTCTATAGACAATGGATCCCAGGCTATAGCCAAATAACAAAATGCCTTATGGACTTAACCAAAAACACAGTCACAGAACCTTTGAAACTAATGAAAGAGCATCTCCAAGCCTTGGCACAGCTCAAAGAAGCAATCATAACAGCTCCAGCCTTAGATATTCCAGACTTCAACAAAGAATTCCATCTCTTTGTACATGAAGCAAGAGGCATAGCTTCTGGAGTGTTAGTCCAAACTTTAGGACCCAATTTTAGGCCAGGGGCATATTATAGTACACAGCTAGATATAATTGAGAAAGGAATGATTCCCTGTTTGAGAGCAATTGCAGCCACAGCAACCATGATCCAAAAGTCATCTGATTTGGTATTAGGATCCAAACTTAATGTCTACTCTGCACACCAACTAGAATCCATATTGAGGAAATGTCATTTACAAGCTTTCACACAGCAAAGACTTTCTCAATATGAAATTGTGTTACTAAGCAACAAAAACATCACTTTAAAACGTTGCCAACCATTGAATCCAGCATCCTTGATTCCAGATCTGCCATTAGAAGGGGAACCAATTCATAATTTCCAAGAAACAATATCAGTAGTAGAAAAGCCAAGAAATGATTTAAAAGACACTCCCCTGGAACAACCCGACATTGAAATGTATACCGATGGTTCAAGCGGGATAATTAACGGAGAAAGGTATACTGGAGCAGCAGTAGTAACACTAACAGAGACATTATGGTATGCGTCCTTACAAAAGCATGTGAGCACTCAAGGGGCAGAGCTAGTTGCTTTATTAAATGCTTTGCAAATCGGTAAAGATAAATGGGTCAATATTTACACAGATTTCCAGTATGCATTTTCAGTAATTCATACCACTGCAGAATTTTAGAAACACAGAGGATTTTTGACAAGTGCAGGTAAAGAGATCGCATATGCCAAACTAATAATGCAACTTCTTGAGGCTGTACAACTTCCCAAGGAAGTGGAAATAATCCACTGTAGATCACACACAGGGGCTAATGATCGTGTGTCTTTAGGAAACCATAGAGCTGATATTACAGCAAAATTTGGAGCTAGAGAAGGACCTTTTCATGTATTGAATTTCTCAATAGTTGAACAGGACAATCTAACTGATGCCTATAATGAACAGGAAATTCAATCATGGATAAAGAACTTAGGAGCAAAACAAATAAGAGGAATATGGTTTTCGCAACTAGGCAAGCCTATTCTGCCTAAAAAATTATTTTATCATGTGTGCAATGCAATACATGCACAAGGACACTGTGGAACCCAAGCTGTGATCGATTCATTGAGATGATTTTGGACCGCACCAGGAATATCCTCATATGCCATAAGAATTTGTCAAAAATGTAAAATTTGTATGTAATTCAATCAGGGAGTTTATAAGACCAAAGACTTAGGAGGTCATCCCTTAGCATATACTCCATTTGAATGCATACAGATAGATTTTATCAATATGCCAAAAGACAAAGGGTTTAAGTATTGCCTTGTCATCATAGACAGACTGACTAGATGGCCAGAAGTTTTTCCTTCCAAAAAGAACAACGCATCATTTGTGGTCAAAATCCTATTAAAAGAAATCATACCTGATCCAAAACAAAAGGAAGAAGAAAACAATGTAATGCTCCTATCAAATCTTCCTTTCACTGACATAGAACTTCTCACAAACTAGACTGTCAATTAACAAAATATATACAAGCTTTACAGACAAGAATAGCAGAATTGCATGAAATGGGCTTGATACAACAAACAGTACCCCTGGATTACAATTTGCACAACATCAAACCAGGAGACATGGTATACTTAAAAATTTCAATAGAAAATTGACTACAGACATAAAATGGACTGGACCACATCAACAGCTATAAAAGTTGCAGGGAAAGACTCGTGTTTTCACTGTTCCCACATGAAACCAGAAAAAATTCAACACCACTGTAACAGACATCAAAGATAGACAACAGATAGTGCTGAGAAATGAAAATGAGACTTATATGTAAAACTGAGTGTGTTGAAATAATAATAAAACAAAAGTAATTTCACATATTAGGGAAATAGGATGCATCATTACATAACATGGAAGAAAGAAGAGATCCATCAGTCAACATGAGAAGTGGAAATCTGAATAAACTTTGATAAGTATTAATTCAACACAACACTATTAGACACAAAACAAAATCACAAACTGACACATTGAGAGACCTTGTTTATATAAACAAGTGTCTGAAATTGTATTTATGCCAAATGTAAATATGTATATAGTTAGTTCCATAAGGTCTTAGGCAAATAGAAAGATCAATAGATATTTCTATTTGATTGACATCATGATGTGGAACAATGTATATTATTGTATTATATGTAAATAATTTCTATAAATAGTATATTAGTTTTATTTAACTTAGAGTAAGTACTATTAGCACTAAAACTCAAATTTCTTGTAATAGTTTTGTTCAACATTTTTTTTACTGAATTTATTGTAAAACCCCAAAACTACCCTTGCCCAAACTTTCCTGCTAAGAATTCCTGAGAGTAGATTTAGTAAATTGGTAACTATAATATAAATATGTGACCTTGGGAAGGTCACAACAAAAAAAGGGTATGATTGTGGAAAGGAAACAAGACTGACAGTTTGTGGGGGAAGGGGCCAACTGGGAGTGGCAGTTGGGTCTTGTGACTAGCACTTCCTTCCTGCCCTGTGGGACTTGCTTCTGGGTGTTGGAGGAGAGAGGAGCGTGGTCAGCCCAGTCTGGAGTGGCATGCTCTTCTTGGTTCAGCCCGAAGATTCAGGGCCATTCATCTCTGAAGGTCAGATCTTGTTTGCTTTCTATCTACTGCTAAGATTCTGAAGTATACAAAACTGGACTGATATAGAGGAGACTGAAGTGGGAAAACCCTCCTCCAGCCTCTAGGGCCTGGCCCTATACTCTGAAGAAAAGGAAAAACTCCAATTCCAACTGGATTATTAAACTTTATATTATTTGAATTTGCAGTCAGATAAGTGGACTACCTTTTCTGGTCATAGAGATAGCTGAACTTCAGTTTCAGTCATTCAAAGACAAACAGACCTCATTGGAGCCCTGCTGCTTCCTCTCAGCAGGGATCATCTCCCTCCTTTGCCTCTCCAAGGAATATACCCTCTCTCCCCTAAACTCCTCCTTACCCACATACAAACCTCCCATTATCCTCCTTGTTTTCCAAATCCAATTTTCTTTCCCAATAAATACTAAAGCTCCACACCCTATCTCAGTGTTTCTTCAGCTTTCTGTTGTTCCAAGTCTAATTTCTTTTAGGCGTAAGTCTGTGTTGACTTCAGCCAGTCTCCCTCCTAGAACTTAGAAGTTTGTCCTGTGCTTGCTGGGACTCTGGCAAGGTTGGTGAAGTGGGGAGGGGTGATGAGCACTCGCCCCTTGGTGGGGGAAATTGCTCCCCTGTTTCACTATTCTGCAACCATCTTGACCCAGAAGTTGAGGGGCTTAAAAGAAAGAAAGCTAAACACATTCAGAGGAAGAACCATGGAAGTAGAAACACAGAAGAAAAACAACTGCTTGATCATATGGGTCAATGGGGATATGGCTGGGGATGTAGACTCTAAATAATCACCCTGTTGCAATTATGCATAATATGGAGATGGGTCTTGATCAATGATACTTGTAAAACTCAGTGGAACAGAGTGTTGTATATGGGGGTGGCGAGAAGGATGGGAGGGAAAGAACATGAATCATGTAACAGTGGAAAAGTATTCTAAATTAATTAAATAATATTTTTAATTAAAAATAGATTTTTGCATCTATGTTCATTAGGGAGATTGGTCTGCTGTTTTCTTTCTCTGTTTTTTATCTGCCTGGCTTTGGAATCAATAGCATATTTGAGTCATAAAAATAATTTCTTAAGGTTCCTTCTTTGCTTATTTTGTCAAATAATTTGTTTAGTACTGTGATTAATTGTTCTTTAAATGTTTGATACAATTCACTTGTGAATCCATATGTCTCTGGGAATTTTTTCTGAGGAAGTTCCTTGATGGCTTGTTTAAATCTGTTTCTGAGATGGCATTACTTAAGTATTCTATTTCCTCTTTTATTAATCTAGGCAATTGATAGTTTTGTAAATATTCACTCATTTCAACTAGATCATCATATTTATTGCCCTATAATTATGCAAAATAGTTCTTAATAATTACATTAATTTCTTCATTAAATCACCCTTTTTATCTTTGATACTGTTAATTTTCTTCTCTTTCTTTTTTATTAGATTAATCAATACTTTATCTATTTTATTTGTTTTTTCAAAGTACCAGCTCATTGTTTTATTTATTAGTTCAATAGTTCTTTTACTTTCAATTTTATTAATTTCTTTTCTACATTTTAGGATGTCCAATTTAGTTTCTTTCAGGGATTTTTAATTTGTTCTTTTTCTATTTTTTTTTAATTTTCAAGTCCAATTCATTAATCTCCTGTGTCTTAATTTTGTTGCTATAGAAACTCAGTATTATAAATTTTCACCTGAGTACTGCTTTGCCTGTATCCCATAGATTTTGATGTATTATTTCTTCATTGTCATTCTCTTTAATAAAGTCTGAAATTATTTCTATGATAATTTCTTTGACCCACTAGTTTTGAAATATTCAATTATTTAGTTTCCAATTAATTTTATATTTGCCTTTCCATGGACCCTCATTAACTATAATTTTTATTGCAATATAATGTGAAAAGGTGCATTTGTTTGCAATATTTCCATGCCCTAGTACATGGTTGATCTTTGTTTATGTACCATGTACTTCTGAGATGAAAGTATGTTCCTTTTTATCCCTGTTCATTTTTCTTCACATATCTTTTAACTCTAATTTTTCTAGCATTTCATTCACTTCCCTTCTTTCTTATTTATTTTTTGATTTGACTTATCTAGTTCTGAAAGGTGAAGGTTGAGATTCTCTGCTAATATTGTCTTACTTTCTTTTTCCTCTTTGAGCTACTTTAATTTTTCCTTTAGAAATCTAGATGCTATACCATTTGGTGCATAAATGTTTAGTAATGATAATACTTCATTGTTTATAGTATCCTTTAGCCAAATGTAATTTCCTTCCTTATCTCTTTTAATCAGATGAATATCTACATTGGCTTTGTCTGCTAGGATGAGTGCTCTGTCTTGAAATAGTTCAAAGCCTGTACAACTACAAGGAAGTTTACATAAATTTGAGGGAGAGTTTGCTAGAGGGAAAAAAAAAACTTCCAGGGGTGTCTGGGTCCAATAAGTTGTTGAATATATTTGGTATGATATCATTTATCATTACTGCCACTGTTTTATAAATAAAACTGTATCCTCAGTATGTCATGATTGCTCCCATAAGAAATAACCAAAATGTTATATGGAGCATAGTCTTTTCTTTTCCTTGTATTTTCACTGTATTTCTTAGTTGCTATTTCCAAGTTACTTAGAATCAAAACAGCTGATTCTAAGTACGAACTGCCTTAATGATCCCTATCAAGATGGCTGTCCTGCTCAGGGAGTTCCAAGTGTCCCCAGTGACAGTTGAAAAGTGGGGTGCCACTTGTTATAGATAACTGTTTGGTGGTATGGAAGAGAGAGAGAGAATGAAGTCTCCCCTCCCCCAAGGTAAAGACAAGGGATAGGAGGAGTTGATGTTATGTGTCCCAGGAGGTAGAAGGAGGGTGAGTTATTATGCTTCCCCTTCAGTCCTCTCTAGTTATGTCTCCACACTATATCTGCCTTTTACTCCCCTCTATTAACTATTGTTGGAGATGAACTTCATCCCTTGGGGAAGAGGGAGAAATAAGTTCTCTTCCCCCTTCAGTTGTAACTATTTACCTCACTCACAATGGAGTCAGCTGAAAGGTAGGTAATAACTTTTATTCTAAGCTATTAAGGACAAGGAGCAAAACTGAAAAAATGGCTGACAGTTTGGGGTCTAGAGGAAAGAGGGTGAGGGAGATACCTATCTATCTAGATCTTCCTCTCCCTCCAAAGGTTGAGAGACTTAGGCTCGGTAGTCTAAACCTCTGAGAGGTTCAGATTGGTGGACCCTGGGTTCTGTCACAGCAGAGCAATGTTCAAATCCAGGGTATAAAGAGGTTATGAAAGAGCTTATTTAGGACTGCTTCTTCTTTTCTTCAGATTTATGCCACTATTTGTTGGGGTTTGGGGAGGATAATGAACAGGTTCAGAGAAGGATGAGACCTTTTGTTCAGAATTATGTCTCCAATAGGACTTTCTCCTTCTATATCTCAAAATAGAGAGAGATTAACTGCTTCTCCCCTGGAATCTCCTCTTCCCTCAGAATTCTAAGCCTTCTCAACCCATCTCCCACTGTGGATGGAAACCTTTGTATTTCTTCCAGTCTCTGTCATTCAAAGTCCCTGAATTATTCCTCTATCACAGTATAGAAACTGTTAAATACTGTGCAATTTTGAGTGTTGGTCCACAATAATTTAATTGCTTCTTTCTGGCAGCTCCTTGTGTTTTTCTTTTGGTCTGATAGCTCTGGGATTTTATTATAATTCTCCTGGGAGTTTACATTCAGCTATCTCTTTCAAAAGGTGATTTCTCAGTTCTTTAAATTTCTATTTTACCTTCCTGTTCAAGATTATCAGAGCAGTTTTTCTTTCTCAATACTTTTTTTTAAAAATCTGATATCCTGACTGTTTTTAATCATGACCAATAATTCTTAAATTAACTCACTTAAACCTATTTTCCACTCTAGTTGTTTTTCCAATGAGATATTTCACAATGTATTTTATTTTATGTTACATTCTTTTGATTTTGTTTTGTTTTTTGGAGCTTCGTGAATTCTTTAGCTTCTACTTACCCAATTCTATTTTTTTAAACATTATTTTCTTTATTGAATCATTTACTTCCTTTTCCATTTGACCAGTTCTACTTTTCATTTCCACTTTTTTGCTTTGTTTACCAAGCTGTTTTCATACACACACACACACACACACACACACACACACACACACACACACACATCTTGTATTATTGGCATTCATTTTTCCCATTTTTCTTCAAATTCCTTTATTTGATTTTTAGTATCATTTTTTTAGTTCCTGTAGGGTTTCTTTATGGGCTTGCCGCCATGTCAGATTTTTTGTTTGAGTCTTCACTTGTAGCCAATTTGACATTGTTGTCCTCTACTGTGTCTGTGTTTTAGATTTTCCTGTTCATAAAAGTAACTTTATAGTCAGGCTCTTATTTTGCTTTTTTTTTTTTTTAGCCTATTTCATGAGATTTAATTGTATGTTAAATTTGGGTTCTACTCCTATGGTAGAGTGGAAACTGTCCTAAGCTCCACTTTTAACCACATTGAACTCCAAACTCCTCTTCCTTGTGAGTCTTACCTTCCCTCCTGACCTTCTAGGTTGCCTTGGGTGGGAAAATGTTTTAACCCATTCTTTTCTTGGTTCTACTTCTCCAGCATTCGTATTGTAGTATTTTTAAAAGTGTTTGGGAGGTTAATTTGAGAAAGCTCAGGGAATTCCCACCATACTACTGTTTAATGGCTCCACCTTCTTACAAAGTAATTACATGTTCTTTCTGTGTGATTCAATTGTGTATAGTATCACAGAACTTAAAGAGATAATTGGTCATTGCTTGTGGATTTATCTTTTTTTTATTTATAGCTATTTTACTACAGTTGTGATATCCAGAATTTTAAAATATTTTTGACCCATATATTTAATTTTATTCTTGGAACTCTAGGTTACAAAAAGGTAACCAATATTATTGATAAATATTCTGCAAGTTAGAGTCTTAGAACTTTTCCTTGGTATTTGAGAAGTTCAGTAACTTGCCCAGGGCCACACATGAAGATTTGAGATTTGATTTTACTGAGTTCAAGACCAGTCCTCTCTTTATTATGTCACATTGCATTTTAAAGAATTTCTTCATTAGGGAGAAAATTATTCCATCTGCAGACATACATTTCTGACTTATTGATGATTGTATTGATACTTTTCTTTGATGATTATGTGTCAAGTTCTGTATGAAGTTTCATGTTTCAAAAATACACAATGCTAGTAAAGACAACTTGAGTACAATCAAATTTTTTTCATTCACTTTAGGACAGAGCATTGATATTGTTGACCATTCTCCTAGCAATAGCAAATTTTAGTGATTCTTTTTAATCAGAAGTAGAAAGAGGTGTGATAATGATAAAAAAAATATACTTCATTGTTTGGGGCTACACTACCAGCATTCAACTTAACAATGCTATCATTAAGCTTTTTTACTGAAGCATAAAAGCCATGTTTAGTGGTATTTCTGCCAACACATCTTTTTTCTTCTGTTCATGAATTAAATTCTTAAACTTAAAAAAAAATACTTTCTCATTTTATGTATCAGCATTTGTTAAATTTCTTGTTGACTCAGCTGCTATTAAATACTTTCATCTTCATGGGTAAATCTGGTGGGTATTCATTTAAGTGAATATAGATAGTCCTTCAGAGAAATAAAATGTTACGTCCAGGATTTAAAGAAACAAAAAGTCTCTGAGATAGAAAGATCCAGTCAGTAACCATTGTCTCCAACTTATAACTTAGAGATAATACCCATATTTCCCACAATATGTTACCTTTCAATTAATGAAATAATTTAAATAATAATTCAGTATTTCCTTTTATACCTTTAGACAGTGCTAATTTAGGGGTAAATTTTTCCATAAAGAGAAATGTAAATTTTCCAAATGTATGCACTGCTCTAAGGAAGAAAATTCATCATAAAATCTAAGTGGATGATGAAGTAATTGTGGATAGTGATGCCTTTCAAATATTAAAGTTTATAGATGATATTGTATTATCTTAGTCTTAAAGACAATGTTAAGCCTCCAAGAAGAGATTTGCTACCTCATGATTAGAATTCGTTCTGTCCATCCAGGCAAGAATATCAAGTAGATTGAGAATTTCCATTTCCAAAATTTCAACAAGTAAATGAATGGACCCCTTATGGCGTTAATCCAATAACAGATATATCTAGAACAGAGAGTTCTAGATGGGTAACAAGTTCTAAATGGGTAACAAGCTGGGGTCAAATTTGAAAAGGTAGTATAGGGGTATTTTTAGTAAATTATAAATCTCACTTGCTAGAATCAGACTTTCCCTGAGGGTAAAGGACCATCTTTTCAACATTTTGCCAACAGTATATAGCAATCAGACATGGAACTAGCTTCTAAAAAGCTAAGAATATGAAGCACACTGAAGGCAGTAGAGAAGGATATGGTGGCAATGATCAGACTGCAGTATATATAACAAAGAAGAAACACTGAAGAACACAATTAAAAAATCAGGAAAGACTTGTATGTTTAGAAGAGAAGTTAGACTGGTGACAAAATGAGTGAAGAATGACAGATGAACAACCACAATATACAGCTGTAACTGCCCTAATATCAGGGGAAAACAAGTAAGTAGTTTAGCATTTGAAATAGACCTTCCTGGGCAAACATTTTGCATAGCTTAATTGCAATTTGAGTAATTGGAGAGAATACCTGAATGGATGCAATTAGATCCACTTGAGTATATAAATATCTGAATAGTTCCATGACACTATCTTTCTACAACTTCTATTCCTCAGCTAAACAAAATGATTTCTCTTTTGGTTTTCAACCTTTTAAATATTTGAAAATAGGTATTATGTTATTTCATCAAATCTTCTTATCGCCAATCTATCTATTCCAAGTTTCTTCAAAATACTTTGTGTGTGTAAATAACTTAATAATAACTAATATTTTATATTGCTTCAAAGTCATGATATGTTCTTTGATATTTTAATTACAATGTTCCTTGGGTACTAATATTCTCTACATTTTACAGATGAGGAAACTGGGCCTGAAAGATTTTAAGTACCTTGATCAGAGTTACTGAGCTAGTTAGTGTCTGAGATATTTGAATTCAGGTTTTTTCTGATTTCATGTCCAGCATTCTTGGTCTGCTTATAAAAACTGTTGAATAATGTATGCAAGGAAAATACTTATAAATGATAGGCCTATGACAACATTGGGAAAAATAAGACTTGGTTAGGTAAAGGAGTTGCCAAAATTCAATATGAATGTATCTGTTTAAGGTGATTTGGAATCAGATAAATCATTTGGACTGACTTAGTTCTCAGTTATGTCAGTCAAAAAGAAATACTATGACTATTTATAGTCATATGAAAAAAATGCCCTAAATTACTCTTGAATAGAGAAATACAAATTAAAATAACTATGAGATACCACCTCAGGACTATCAGATTGGCTGATATGACTGAAAAAGAAAATTATAAATGTTGGACAGTATATGAGAAAATTGGGACACTAATGGAGTTATGAATTGATCCAACCATTATGTAAAGCAATTTGGAATATACCCAAAGGAATTTAAAACTGCAAATACCCTTCGAAACAGTAATATCACTTCTAGTTCTATATTCTAAGGACATTTTTAAAAATTGGAAAGGGATCTATTTGTACAAAAATATTTTAGCAACTCTTTCTGTGGTAGTAAATAATTAGAAAGAGTATAGTTCTGTCATTTGGAGAATTGCTGAGCAAATTATAGAAAGTCTTACATGAATTGCTGCAAAATTAAGTAAACCAGGCCAGGAGAATATTTTATACCATAACAGCAATATTTTATGATAAATAACTGTGAATGCTTTAGCTATTCATAACAAAAATATGATCCATAACAATCCCAAAGGACTAAGGATGGGAAAAGGCTATTTGCCTCCAGAGAAAGAGGATGGAATCTGAATACAAACTAAAATTCACTTTCTTTGGATATTTTTTTTTCTGAGTATGCTTCCACAAAATTATTAATTTTGAAAAAAATACATTTGTAAATATGTAATTCAAAAATGTAAACTCTATGAGTGATTGCTTTCTCTTTAAAGGGTTCTAGGAGAGAATTTGGAATTCTAAATTTAAAAAAAAATTAAAGCCAAAGAATAAAAAACAAAAATTTTTTAATTAATCCTAAATGAGTTTCTGCTTCCCTAGAAAATAAGACTGAAGACAAGTAGCTTAAATTTCAAGTAGGCTCATAATAGTTAATAATAATTTATTAAACATCTTTTGTGTTCAGAGAACAGTTAATCCCAATACTATACAAACTATTTGACATAATAAGCAAAGAGGGAGTTCTACCAAACTCCTTTTATGACACAAACATGGTACTGATTCCAAAACCAGGCAGGTCAAAAACAGAGAAAGAAAACTATAGACCAATCTCCCTAATGAATATAGATGCAAAAATCTTAAATAGGATACTAGCAAAAAGACTTCAGCAAGTGATCAGAAAGGTCATCCACCATGATCAAGTAGGATTTATACCAGGGATGCAGGGCTGGTTCAATATTAGGAAAACCATCCACATAATTGACCACATCAACAAGCAAACCAACAAGAACCACATGATTATCTCAATAGATGCAGAAAAAGCCTTTGATAAAATACAACACCCATTCCTATTAAAAACACTAGAAAGCATAGGAATAGAAGGGTCATTCCTAAAAATAATAAACAGTATATATCTAAAACCATCAGCTAATATCATTTGCAATGGGGATAAACTAGATGCATTCCCAATAAGATCAGGGGTGAAACAAGGATGCCCATTATCACCTCTACTATTTGACATTGTACTAGAAACACTAGCAGTAGCAATTAGAGAAGATAAAGGAATTGAAGGCATCAAAATAGGCAAGGAGGAGACCAAGTTATCACTTTTTGCAGATGACATGATGGTCTACTTAAAGAATCCTAGAGATTCAACCAAAAAGCTAATTGAAATAATCAACAACTTTAGCAAAGTTGCAGGATACAAAATAAACCCACATAAGTCATCAGCTTTTCTATATATCTCCAACACAGCTCAGCAGCAAAAACTAGAAAGAGAAATCCCATTCAAAATCACCTTAGACAAAATAAAATACCTAGGAATCTACCTCCCAAGACAAACACAGGAACTATATGAACACAACTACAAAACACTCGCCACACAACTAAAACTAGACTTGAGCAATTGGAAAAACATTAACTGCTCATGGGTAGGACGAGCCAACATAATAAAAATGACTATCCTGCCCAAACTTATTTATCTATTTAGTGCCATACCCATGGAACTCCCAAAAAATTTCTTTACTGATTTGGAAAAAAGCATAACAAAGTTCATTTGGAATAACAAAAGATCAAGGATATCCAGGGAAATAATGAAAAAAAACACTAATGAGGGGGGCCTAGCAGTCCCAGACCTCAAACTATATTACAAAGCAGCAGTCATCAAAACAATTTGGTACTGGCTAAGAGACAGAAAGGAGGATCAGTGGAATAGACTGGGGGAAAGCGACCTCAGCCAGATAGTATACGATAAACCCAAAGATCCCAGGTCTTGGGACAAAAATTCACTATTTGATAAGAACTGCTGGGAAAATTGGAAGACAGTGTGGGAGAGATTAGGAATTGATCAACACCTCACACCCTACACCAAGATAAATTCAAAATGGGTGAGTGACTTAAACATAAAGGAGGAAACCATAAGTAAATTGGGTAAACACAGAATAGTATACATGTCAGACCTTTGGGAAGGGAAAGACTTTAAAACCAAGCAAGACATAGAGAGAATCACAAAATGTAAAATAAATAATTTCGACTACATCAAATTAAAAGGCTTTTGTACAAACAAAACCAATGTAACTAAAATCAGAAGGAAAACAACAAGTTGGGAAAAAATCTTCATAAAAACCTCTGACAAAGGTTTAATTACTCAAATTTATAAAGAGCTAAATCAATTGTACAAAAAATCAAGCCATTCCCCAATTGATAAATGGGCAAGGGACATGGATAGACAGTTTTCAGATAAAGAAATCAAAACTATTAATAAGCACATGAAAAAGTGTTCTACATCTCTTATAATCAGAGAGATGCAAATCAAAACAACTCTGAGGTATCACCTCACACCTAGCAGATTGGCTAACATGACAGTTATGGAATGTAATGAATGCTGGAGGGGGTGTGGCAAAGTAGGGACATTAATTCATTGCTGGTGGAGTTGTGAACTGATCCAGCCATTCTGGAGGGCAATTTGGAACTATGCACAAAGGGCGATAAAAGAATGTCTACCCTTTGATCCAGCCATAGCACTGCTGGGTTTGTACCCCAAAGAGATAATGGACAAAAAGACTTGTACAAAAATATTCATAGCTGCGCTCTTTGTGGTGGCCAAAAATTGGAAAATGAGGGGATGCCCATCAATTGGGGAATGGCTGAACAAATTGTGGTATATGTTGGTGATGGAATACTATTGTGCTCAAAGGAATAATAAAGTGGAGGATTTCCATGTGAACTGGAACAACCTCCAGGAAGTGATGCAGAGCGAGAGGAGCAGAACCAGGAGAACATTGTACACAGAGACAAACACACTGTGGTATCATCGAACCTAATGGACTTCTCCATTAGTGGTGGTGTAATGTCCCTGCACAATCTGCAGGGATCAAGGAGAAAAAAACACTATCCAAAAGCAGAGGACAAACTGAGGGAATAGAAACACCAAGGAAAAGCAACTGCCTGACTACAATGGCTGAGGGGACATGACAGAGGAAAGACTCTGAGCGAACACTCTGATGCAAATACTAACAACATGGCAATGGGTTCAAGTCAAGAACACATATGATACCAGTGGAATCACAAGTCGGCCACAGGGGGTGGGAGGGAGGAAAAGAAAATGATCTTTGTCTTTAATGAAAAATGCATGGAAATGATCAAATAAAATACTATAAAATTAAAAAAAAAGAAACAAAAAAACAAAAAAAAAAGAAAAATAAAACCTGGCATTGTATACAGGTTGAATTGATGACCAGGGAATAGCAAAACAAAAGACACTGCAATCATTCAGGCATGAAGTAATATAGGGTGACATTGGGAATAGAAAAGATGAAAGAGACCATTAGTTCAATTGAAGTACCTACTACTACAGCACCAGGTACTGTACTGGGTACTGAGTAAATAAAGACAAAAATTTAACATTCAAAAAAAAAAAATAAAATAAACATCTTTTGTGTTCCAGACACTAGTTAAGAGGATAAAAGCAAGTCTGGCTTCAGGGATCTTAAATTCTACCAAATATAATGTGGAGGCATGAATGACAAAAATAGAGAAACTGGAAATTGCATTAAGAATCGGGAGAAGGAAAAGAAAAGAGGACCTAGATTACAACTAAAATAAATAAAAATAAATCATAGAAATGAAGGCTATTGGTAATTTGTTAGAGGCTTGAGGTCAAAGTATGTTTTTTTTTTTGTCTTTCTCTTCTCCTTTCCTGATACAGTGCCTGACACATTCTAAGCAACTTATAATCAATTAATGGTGGACTGGTAACTAAGTTTTTATAATGGTGTTTATATGCTTTGTATGAAAGCATAAGTCAGCTTCATTGTAGGTGGCTCTTTCTAAGCAGACCTTGAACACTGGATGAAATGGAGGGTATAGTAAGAACTCTTTTCAGGGAGATTCTGAGAAATGACCAGAGACTTATTCATAATTTAAGCTCTTTAACTGCCTGGAAGTGATGTTTACTTCAAACTGATGGATTGATTCATCTGCATACAAATTGCTTAATCTGAATTAATTTTTAAAAATCTGATTATACTCAGAATGCTAATGACTTGTTTGTCCTTTTTGTTTATTTGATCTACATGACACTAAATAGTGGATTTGACTTTTTATCTCTCTCAAAAAATTCATATAGTTTAGTTGTTTAAAATCATAGACTTTGCTAAAGCATTGCGAAGGAAAAAAATATGGGGGAAGCAATCAACAAAGAATATTTGAGAAATTCGTGTATATATGTATACATGTATATATAAATAGTTTGACTTAATTTTTCCCAAAACAGAATTAAATGTGGCATTTTTAAAATTTCATACATATTGATGTGGAAATCTGAGGACTTGATGTGTATAGCATACAAATTATTCCATGTAGTAATTTCTTTGATAAGGAAGAGGAGGTTTTCCTCCAACCCCCTGGATCATATTTGCAGTTTTATTTAAATACAATCTAATTTTTGTAAAATTGTGTTCTAAAATCATGAAAATGAATGTAACTGATTAAGGACCAGTTGTTTAGAATATAATCAAGAATTTTAAAATAATTTTTTTTTGAATCATAAAATTATGTTTATTAAAATGTAAGCTTCTTCAGAGTATTTTTTCTTATTTCTTTTTCTTTTTGTCACCAGAAATTAGCATAATATCTCACATGGTAGGTGTTTAATAACTGTTTATTCATTTTATTCACATTATTATATTCATATTATTATATTTTGAATTGAAGATTTAGATGGTTGCAGATTGACTAAAAGTTATTGTTGTTTTTTTTGCTACAAATGGAGCTATGATGTGCTAACCTTTAAAGAAGGTTTAACTTGCTCAGTTTATGAGAATATGACAAAATCTCAAAGAAAGAAAATGTTAACATTGTATTGAAGTAAAACAAAGAAATTATATTTTGAGAGTTTGAAAATATATACATATATAAAAATAAAACTTCTAGTGTTATATACCTATATAAACACTCATTTTTAGAAATTCTCTATGGAAAACACACTCCCCCCCCCCCGAATTCTGCCATGTGTCTTATTTATCAGTACTTTTAAGACTATATTTGTATAATCTTAATAAATTTCTTAGTATCAAAAAGTTTATTCAAGTTGAGGCAAAATATTTAAACCATTTCCCCATGTTATTTATTTTTGATTTTACATTTTTCAAAACATAGACCAATATTTTTTTCTCATCTTATTGAATATGGAAGATTCTAGATCAGGAATGGAGCAAGAGAAGGATCAGAGTCAATACACCAACATATTTCTATACCAACTACCTGAGAATTGTCAGCATCTGAAAATATTTTTTAAAACCTAGTTCTAAAAATTTTGTTTGTATTATAATCTAGGAAAATGCAATAACTTGAAATTTATTTACTCTGAACTTTTGGTTTTAAATCTTCTGGATTTGAGGATCATGGGGAGATGTATTAACTAATTACAAAGCTCTACATATTTTTTAAACCTTTCCCATTTTCTTTTATTCTTCTTTGTTCACTTATATTATCATAAACTTTGTTTTTCTTCCCACAACAATCTTTCTGTTGAAAATATTTTAGAAAGAATTTTGGAGGCTAAAAAGGATGTGGCATATATGAATTGCTCATCTTGAATTTTTTTTATTAATTTATTTTTTTAAATATATTTTATTTGATCATTTCCAAGCATTATTCGTTAAACACATAGATCATTTTCTTTTCCTCCCCCCCACCCCCCATAGCCGACGCGTAAGTCCACTGGGCATTAGATGTTTTCTTGATTTGAACCCATTGCTTTGTTGATAGTATTTGCATTAGAGTGTTCATTTAGAGTCTATCCTCTGTCATGTCCCCTCAACCTCTGTATTCAGGCAGTTGCTTTTTCTCGGTGTTTCCACTCCCATAGTTTATCCTTTGCTTATGAATGGTGTTTTTTTTCTCCTGGATCCCTGCAAGTTGTTCAGGGACATTACACCGCCACTAATGGAGAAGTCCATTACATTCGATGATACCACAGTGTATTAGTCTCTGTATACAATGTTCTCCTGGTTCTGCTCCTCTCGCTCTGCATCACTTCCTGGAGGTTGTTCCAGTCTCCATGGAACTCCTCCACTTTATTATTCCTTTTAGCACAATAGTATTCCATCACCAACATATACCACAGTTTGTTCAGCCATTCCCCAATTGATGGGCATCCCCTTGTTTTCCAGTTTTTGGCCACCACAAAGAGTGTAGCTATGAATATTTTTGTACAAGTCTTTTTGTCCATTATCTCTTTGGGGTACAGACCCAGCAGTGCTATGGCTGGGTCAAAGGGTAGATATTCTTTTGTCACCCTTTGGGCATAGTTCCAAATTGCCCTCCAGAATGGCTGGATCAGTTCACAACTCCACCAGCAATGAATTAATGTCCCTACTTTGCCACATCCCCTCCAGCATTCATTACTTTCCTTTGCTGTTATGTTAGCCAATCTGCTAGGTGTGAGGTGATACCTCAGAGTTGTTTTGATTTGCATCTCTCTGATTATAAGAGATTTAGAACACTTCTTCATGTGCTTGTTAATAGTTTTGATTTCTTTATCTGAGAACTGCCTATCCATTTCCCTTGCCCATTTATCAATTGGAGAATGGCTTGATTTTCTGTACAATTGATTTAGCTCATTATAAATATGAGTAATTAAACCTTTGTCAGAGGTTTGAATGAAGATTTTTTCCCAATTTGTTGTTTCCCTTCTGATTTTAGTTACATTGGTTTTGTTTGTACAAAAGCTTTTTAGTTTGATGTAGTCAAAATTATTTATTTTACATTTTGTGATTCTTTCTATATCTTGCTTGGTTTTAAAGCCTTTCCCCTCCCAAAGGTCTGACATGTATACTATTCTGTGTTTACCCAATTTACTTATGGTTTCCTCCTTTATGTTTAAGTCACTCACCCATTTTGAATTTATCTTGGTGTAGGGTGTGAGGTGTTGATCTATTCCTAGTCTCTCCCACACTGTCTTCCAATTTTCCCAACAGTTTTTATCGAATAGTGGATTTTTGTCCCAAAAGCTGGGATCTTTGGGTTTATCATATACTGTCTTGCTGAGGTCGCTTTCCCCCAGTCTATTCCACTGATCTTCCTTTCTGTTTCTTAGCCAGTACCAAATTGTTTTGATGACTGCTGCTTTGTAATATAGTTTTAGGTCAGGGACTGCAAGGCCCCCATCATATGTGTTTTTTTTTTTCATTATTTCCCTGGATATCCTTGATCTTTTGTTCTTCTAAATGAACTTTGTTATGTTTTTTTCTAAATCAGTGAAGAAGTATTTTGGTAGTTCAATGGGTATGGCACTAAATAGATAAATAAGTTTGGGTAGGATGGTCATTTTTATTATATTGGCTCGTCCTATCCATGAGCAGTTAATGTTTTTCCATTTGCTCAAGTCTAGTTTTAGTTGTGTGGCGAGTGTTTTGTAGTTGTGTTCATATAGTTCCTGTGTTTGTCTTGGGAGGTAGATTCCTAGGTATTTTATTTTGTCTAAGGTGATTTTGAATGGGATTTCTCTTTCTAGTTCTTGCTGCTGAGCTGTGTTGGAGATATATAGAAAAGTTGATGATTTATGTGGGTTTATTTTGTATCCTGCAACTTTGCTAAAGTTGTTGATTATTTCAATTAGCTTTTTGGTTGAATATCTAAGATTCTTTAAGTAGACCATCATGTCATCCGCAAAGAGTGATAACTTGGTCTCCTCCTTGCCTATTTTGATGCCTTCAATTCCTTTATCTTCTCTAATTGCTACTGCTAGTGTTTCTAGTACAATGTCAAATAGTAGAGGTGATAATGGGCATCCTTGTTTCACTCCTGATCTTATTGGGAATGCATCTAGTTTATCCCCATTGCAGATGATATTAGCTGTTGGTTTTAGATATATACTGTTTATTATTTTTAGGAATGACCCTTCTATTCCTATGCTTTCTAGTGTTTTTAATAGGAATGGGTGTTGTATTTTATCAAGGCTTTTTCTGCATCTATTGAGATAATCATGTGGTTCTTGCTAGTTTGCTTGTTGATGTGGTCAATTATGTGGATGGTTTTCCTAATGTTGAACCAGCCCTGCATCCCTGGTATGAATCCTACTTGATCATGGTGAATGATCCTTCTGATCACTTGCTGGAGTCTTTTTGCTAGTATCCTATTTAAGATTTTTGCATCTATATTCATTAGGGAGATTGGCCTATAGTTTTCTTTCTCTGTTTTTGACCTGACTGGTTTTGGAATCAGTGCCATGTTTGTGTTGTAAAAGGAGTTTGGTAGAACTCCCTCTTGCTTATTATGTCAAATAGTTTGTATAGTATTGGGATTAACTGTTCTCTGAATGTTTGATAGAATTCACAGGTGAATCCATCAGGCCCTGGGGATTTTTTCTTAGGAAGTTCTTTGATGGCCTGTTGGATTTCAATTTCTGATATGGGATTATTTAAGAATTCTATTTCCTCTTCTGTTAGTCTAGGCAGTTTGTATTTTTGAATATATTCATCCATTTCTCCTAAATTGGTGTATTTATTGCCATATAATTGGGCAAAGTAATTTCTAATGATTGCCTTAATTTCATCTTCATTGGAGGTGCTGTCCCCCTTTTCATCTTTAATGCTGTGAATTTGCTTTTCTTCCTTCCTTTTTTTAATTAGATTGAACAGTACTTTGTCTATTTTGTTTGTTTTTTCAAAGTACCAGCTTCTTGTCTTATTTATCAAATCAATACTTCGATCACTTTCGATTTTATTAATTTCTCCCTTAATTTTTAGGATTTCTAGTTTGGTTTTCTGCTGGGGGGTTTTAATTTGATCGCTTTCGAGTTTTTTCATTTGCATTTCCAATTCATTGATCTCTGCTCTCCCTTATTTGTTAATATAAGCATTCAGGGATATGAATTTACCTCTGATAACCGCTTTGGCTGCATCCTTAAAATCATTTTTTGCCAAATCTAGTCTTGAGAACTGGTTTGTGTAGAATTCAGTAAGTCATTATACTTTCCTTGTCTTTTTTAAATTTTAACATTATTTTTTTTTAAATTTGATTAATTTCAAACATTATTCCTTGGTTACAAAAATCATTTTCTATTCCTCCCTCCCATCCCCCTAACCCCTCCCATAGCATTGGGGGTTGCACTAGAAGGTTCATTTAGAGTCTACATCCCCAGTCATATCCCCCTTGACCCAGGTAGTCAAGCAGTTGTTTTTCTCCTGTGTTTCTACTCCCACAGTTTTGCCTTTGAATGTGGATAGTGTTCTTTCTCATAGATCCCTCCAAGTTGTTCAGGATCATTGCATTGCCACTAATGGAGAAGTCCATTACATTTGATTGTACCACAGCGTATCAGTTTCTGTGTAGATTGGTCTCCTGGTTCTGCTCCTTTCACTCTGCATCACTTCCTGGAGGTTGTTGCAGTTCCCATGGAATTCCTCCACTTTATCATTCCTTTGAGCACAATAGTATTGCATCACCAACATATACCACAATTTGTTTAGCCATTCCCCAATTGAAGGGCATCCCCTCACTTTACAATTTTTTTTTTTGACCACCACAAATAGTGCAGGTATGAGTATTCTTCTACATGCCTTTTCCTTACTATCTCTTAGGGATACAAACCCAGCAGTGCTATGGCTGGGTCTAAAGGCAGACAGTCTTTTTGGGTATAGTTCCAAATTGCCCTCAAGAATGGTTGGATCAATTCACAACTCCACCAGCAATGAATTAATGTTCCAACTTTGCCACATTCCATCCAGCATTCATTACTTTCCATAGCTGTCATGTTAACCAATCTGCTAGGTGTTAGGTGGTACCTCAGAGTTGTTTTGATTTGCATCTCTCTAATTATAAGAGATTTAGAACACTTTTTCATGTGCTTATTAATGGTTTTGATTTCCTTATCTGAAAACTGCCTATTCATGTCCCTTGCCCATTTATCATTTGGAGAATGGCTTGATTTTTTGTACAATTGATTTAGCTCTTTGTACATTTGAGAAATTAGACCTTTGTCAGAGGTTTTTGTTATGAAGATTATTTCCCAGTTTATTTCCCTTCTAATTTTAGTTACATTGGTTTTATTTGTACAAAAACTTTTTAATTTTATATAATCAAAATTATTGATTTTACATTTTGTGACTCTTTCTAAGTCTTGCTTGGTTTTAAAAATATTTCCTTTCCCAAATGTCTGACATGTATCCTATTCTGTGTTCACATAGTTTACTTATAGTTTCCTTCTTTATGTTCAAGTCATTTACCCATTCTGATTTTAACTTGGTGTAGTGTGTGGGGTGTTGATACAAGCCTAATCTCTCCCACACTGTCTTCCAATTTTCCCAGCAGTTTTTATCAAATAGTGGATTTTGGTCTCAAAAGCTAGGATCTTTGGGCTTGTCATAGACTGTCTCCCTGAGTTCACTTACCACTATAGCACTGATTCTCCTTTCTGTCTTTTAACGGTACCAAATTGTTTTGATGACCACTGCTTTATAGTGTAATTTGAGATCTGGGACTGAAAGGCCACCCTCCATTACTTTTTTTTAAAATTATTTCCCTGTATATCCTTGATCTTTTGTTCTTCCAAATGAACTTTGGTATGTTTTTTTCTAATTCAGTAAAAAAAGGTTTTTTGGAAGTTCGATGGGTATGTCACTAAATAAATAGATGTTTGGGTAGGATGGTCATTTTTATTATGGTAGCTCGTCCTACCCATGAGCAATCAATGTTTTTCCAATTGTTTGATCTAGTTTTCATTGTGTGGAGAGTGTTTTGTAGTTGAGTTCATATAGTTCCTGTGTTTGTCTCAGCAGATAGATTCCCAAGTATTTTCTATTGTCTAGGATGATTTTGAATGGAATTTTGCTTTCTAATTCCTGCTGCTGATATTTGTTGGAAATATATAGATATGCTGATGACTTTTGTGGGTTTATGTTATATCCTACAACTTTGCTAAAGTTGTTGATTATTTCCACTAGTTTTTTAGTTGATTCTATAGGATTCTTAAAGTAGACCATCATATCCTCAGAGAGTAATAGCTTGGTCTCTTCATTGCCAATTTTAATACCTTCAATTTATTTTTCTTCTCTAATTGCTACTTCTAGTGTTTCTAGTACAATCTTAAATAATACAGGTGATAATGGGCATCTTTGTTTCACTCCTGATCTTATTGGGAATGCATCTAGTTTATTCCCATTTCACATGATGTTGGTTGATGGTTTTAAATAGATACTATTTATTATTTTTAGGAAAGACCCTTCTATTCCTAAACCTCCTAATGTTTTCAATAGGAATGAGTGTTGTATGTTGTCAAAGGTTTTTTTCTGCATCTATTGAGATAATCATATGATTCTTGTTGGTTTGCTTTTTGATATGGTCAATCATGTGGATGGTTTTCCTAATATTGAACCATCCTTGAATTCTTGGTATAAATCCAACTGATCATAGTGAATAACCTTCCTGATCACTTGCTGGAGTCTTTTTGCTAGTATCCTATTTGTGATGTTTGCATTTATGTTCATTAAGGAAATTGGTCTATAGTTTTCTTTCTCTGTTTTTGAACTGTTTGGTTTTGAAATAAGTACCATATTTGTGTCATAAGATGAATTTGGTAGAGCTCCTTTGCTTATTATGCCAAATACTTTGTATAGTATTATGATTAGCTGTTCTTTGAATGTTTGATAGAATTCACTAGTGAATCCATGAGGCCCTGGGGATTTTTCTTAGGGAGTTCTTTGATGGCCTGTTAGATTTCATTTTCTGATATGGGATTATTTAAGAATTCTATTTCTTCTTCTGTTAATCTAGGCAATTTATATTTTTGTAAATATTTATCCATATCACCTAGATTGGTATATTTATTGCCATATTATTGGGCAAAAGGTTTTTAATGATTGCCTTAATTTCCTCTTCTTTGGAGGTGAAGTCTCTCTTTTCATCAATGATACTGTTAATTTGTTTTTCTTCTTTCCTTTTTTTTATTAGTTTGACCAGTACTTTGTCTATTTTGTTTGTTTTTTCAAAATACCAGCTTCTAGTCTTATTTATTCATTCAATAGTTCTTTAACTTTTGATTTTATTAATTTCTCCCTAAATTTTTAGGATCTCTAATTTAGTTTTCTTCTGGGGGTTTTTAATTTGTTAATTTTCAAGTTTTTTGTTTTGCATGTCCAACTTATTGACCTCTGCCCTCCCTGATTTGTTAATATATGAGTTCAAGGATATAAATTTTCCCCTGAGTATTTCTTTGACTGCATCCCATAGAGTTTGAAAGGATGTCTCATCATTGTCATTTTCTTTGATGAAATTATTGATAGTTTCTCTGATTTGCTCTCTAACTAATTGATTTTTGAGAATCATATAGTTTAATTTCTAAGTAATTTCAGATCTGGCTCTCCATGTATCCTTACTGATCATTATTTTATTGCCTTAAAATCTGAAAATGTTGCATTTATTATTTCTGCTTTTCTGCATTTGTTTGCCATGTTTTTATGACCTAGTTTATGGTCAGTCTTTGTGAATGTACCATGTGCTACCGAAAAGAAGGTATATTCCATTCTGGCCCTATTTATTTTTCTCCATATATCTATCAACTCCAATTTTTCTAAGATTTCATTCACATCTTTTACCTGTTTCTCATTTATTTTTTGATTTATCTAAATTTGATAGTGGTAGGTTTAGATCTCCCACTAGTATAGTTTACTATCTATTTCCTCCTTCAATTCTACTAGTTTCTCCTTTAGAAATTTGCATGCTATACCATTGGGTGCATACATGTTGAATATTGATATTTCCTCATTGTTATACTCCCTTTTATCAGGATGTATTTACCTTCCCTATCCCTTTCAAATCAGGTCTATTTTTACTTTGACTTTGTTAGATATCATGATTGCAACTCCTGCATTCTTTCTATCAGTTGAGGCCCAATAGGTCTTGCTCCAATCTTTAACTCTGACCTTGTGAATATCTACCTGCCTCAGGTGTGTTTCTTGTAGGCAACATATGGTATGATTTTGGAATCTAATCCACTCTCCTATTCGTTTACGTTTTATAGGTGAGTTCATCTCATTCATGTTCAAAGTTATGATTGTCACTTGTGAATTCCCTTGTATTTTAATATCCTCTCCTAGTTCTGTTTTTTCTTCTTTTTACAATATCCCTTTAAACCTATGATTTACTTTTAATCAATCTCCCTAATCTCCTCCCTTAATATACTTCCCTTTCTGGTCGCTCCCTTTTTGTTCCCTTCTTAATTTTTTTAGTCTGTTAAGTTCCCTCCCTCCTCTTCTTCCCTCTGGTCTTTTCTTTAAAAATACTTGGAAATCTTCTATTTTATTGAATGTCCATACTTTCCCCTGGAGGTATATAGTCAGTTTTGATGGATAGGTCATTTTTGGTTGAATACCCAATTCTCTTGCCTTTCTGAAAATCATATTCCAGGACTTGAAGTCCTTTAGTGTGGAAGCTGCCAGGTCTTGTGTGATCCTGCTTGGTGCTCCTTGGTATCTGAATTGTCTCTTTTTGGCTTCTTGTAGAATTTTCTCTTTAGCTTGAAAACTTTGGAATTTGGCAATTACATTCCTGGGAGTTGTCTCTTAGGAATTTCATGTAGAGGGTATTCTATGAACTCTTTTAATGTCTATTTTTCCACCTTGTTCAAGAACATCAGGGCTGTTTTCTTGGATGATGCCCTGTAGTATGATGTCAATATTTCTGTTTATTTCTGGATTTCCAGGTAGACCAAAGATTCTCAAATTGTCTCATCTTGATCTGTCATCTTGTCAGTGATATGTTATGTTTTCTTCTATTTTGTCAGTCTTTTGACTTTGCTCTATTAATTCTTGCTGTTTTGCAACATCATTGGTTTCCAGTTGCCCAAATCTGATCCCTTAAGGCCTGGTTTTCTGTTATAATCTTTTGGTTTTCTGCTTTAATATTTTGAATTTCCTTTTTGGTTTGTCCTATCCTGTTTTTCATGACTTTCAGCTGTTTCTCCAATTGGGAGTTCTTGTCCCTCAAACTGTTATTTTTTCTTTTAACTATTTCCTACTTTGCTTGACAGAAGGATTCCATCTTTTGGATAAGCCCCAATTTAAATTCTTCAAGAGCTTGTTGACAATTTTCATTTTTTTGAAGGTTTTGGCATTGGCATTTAAATTTCCTCCTGTATTTCCTCTGTAGCCTGGGTTTTTCCTCCATAAAAATTTTCGAGGTTCAATGCCTTCATTTATTTATTTATTTATTTATTTATTGGCCGTGTATGGAGGTTGTGGCTCCTGTACACAATTTGCCACCACAGTGCAGGTTTTTCCTTCCCTTTTTAGTCAGAAACCCGAGTGAGATGGGCAGGCTTTCTGTGTATGGAGTCAAGGAGCAAGGATTTTGCCTGAGGCAAATTCTTGAATATCAGCAGCTTCTGCTGTTTGCTGCTCTTCTCTGCACCTCCTTGCCAAGAGAGCCCATGGTCTTTTTCCCTAACCCTCCAGGGTTTCAGGTGCAGCTTCTGCTATTCACTGCCCTTCTCTGTGACTGCTTGACAAGAGAGCCCGTGGTCTGAGCTCCCCTACTGACCAGGGTTTCAGGTGCAGCTTCTGCTGTTCCCTGTCCTTCTCTGTGCCTCCTTGCCGAGAGAGCCCACGGTCTGCACTCCCTAGCCCCTCAGAGTTTCAGGTGTAGCTCCTCTCAGGGGTAGGTCCTCGGTACTTTAGTCAGCTCCCAAGGACCTAGAGGTGCCCCTTGCTCATTCCAGAGGTGTCCCTAGCTCACTTGCTGATTCTGGCGCTTGCTGGATCTGACTCTGGCTCCATAGGTGGAGTGGGGGAGGGTATATTAGCTCATATTTAGGTGGGAGCTTTATCACCCCCTTATAGTGTGGAAATGCCCAAATCCCATGTATCTTCAATGCTTTGCCCTACTCTAGAGTCCCTTCTTTCTTATGAAAATGTTTTTTGGGTCTTTTGATGTAGTCTATGTTGGTAGGTCTGAGGAGAGGAAACACCCCACATCTAGACTGCCACCACGCTTACCTGAAAGCTTTCCTTGTCTTTTTAAGTGTCTTCACCCATCCTTTCTTTCATACTTTTCTTCAAGTTCAGAAAATGAGGAAATTATCTACCTTATGGAATTTAACTGACTTCCTTTGTGCCATTAAATATACGACTCTTTACAGGTACATACATACACACAAAAATATTGGCTTGCCATTGCACTGAAGATAAAGTATAATTTATTTTTCCCAGATAATACCTTCTGTTTCCTTCAGGAGTATAAGTCCTCGATCATATATTTCCCTTCATCTTTAATCTTTCTCCTCTGCTTTTGGCTTCTTCTCTATTTCTGTAAAAATACTGAGGTGTTTCCTTTTATGTGAAAAAAAGTAAACACCTTTCTTGGACTCATTTAAAAGTTGTTTATTATGGGTTTTCCCCCATTTTCAATGATAATTATAGTGAGTATACATTCAATGCTTCCTCCTCTTCCTCACCATAATTACTCATACCATGAAATATGACCTCTAATTGTATTAATCTACAGAATAGGCTGGTGCCATGATGAATGGCATGCCTTTTAATTTTGTATAGTATTTACATTCTATATAGCAATGGTTTAAATAGCATTTACACATTATTTATAGTTATTTCAAGATTGCAAAATGTATTACGCAGATCTTTCACTCTGGATCCCTTTGCTGATATCCAAATTGCACTGATAGGATGAGTTCCCAGAGGGCAGATAAATATCTTTTTTTCTCATGATTCTCAGACTACCTTTGTAGACTTGGGGTTAATTAGTATTATCATTCCTTAGCTCCCATCTAGCATGTTCATTAATACTTATTAATCAGTCAGAGTTCATTCGTTTTTTAGACACAGTATTCTTTTTTGTGGTATAATATGAATAGTTGGTCCAAATTACATACCTCTCAGACCACAACACACTCTACAAAGTATATCCAATGTCTATCTAGTGAAGAGTGAGCTCAAGCTTAGAGATTGCATGTGGTAAAGGGTTGGGTGGGAGTGAAATTCTTCTATTGTGGAGACCTCATGTAGTTCATCTTACATGTAACCTTTTTGCTAGAATGGCTGGTGTCTTTAGAGAGTCCAGAGCTGCAAGAGGCCATGATCCCTGATCTATGACCCATGACCCATGATTCATAATAATAATAATAATAATGATAATGAACTTTATATAGTACATACTATTGACCAGGCACTGTACCAAGTAGATAGCAATTATTATCTCTTTTGATTCTCATAATAACAAAGGGATATAAATGTTATTATTATCCTCATTTTATAGATGAGGAAACTGAGGTAAAAAGCTATTGACTTGCCTAGCGTAACACAGTTATTAAGTAAACTAGACTGGATTTGAACTCAGATATTCCCAGTTCCAGGCCTGACATTCTATTCACTGGGCCACCTAGCTGTCTTTTTCATAGGAAGATGTTTTTCTTCATTTTGAAATCCTCAGGCATCTGCTATTCTGGTAACATTGCTACTGACAACTAGAGGGATGTCCAAATCTTCAAATATTCCAAAATTCACAAGATCATTCTCTGGAAATGAAAGAGAAAGTGGAGAATTTAATCTATTCCTCCACCTTGCAGCACACTGACTACAGATGGATTAGCCTACCTCCTCAAAGTGCTCCAGAAGTTTGACAATGCCAGAATCCTAATTTTCCCCCTTTCTACTGTAAAAGAGAGAATATACATGCATGCAAAGGACATCATCAGTCAGTCAAAAGGAACATTCCATTTGGAATGTTACAAGGAAAAAGTTGGAGCTAAACCAACTGCTGAGATGCTGGACTGGACCTTTGGCTTCTGACAGAGTGGGGGAGAAGAAGCTGAGGCTTTGGCTGGTGTGGCTGATGGTGGTGAAGAAACTAATTGTGTCTCTGGACTTGAATTAATCAAATTGGAGGTTACCTGGCTGGTTAGAAGAAAAAGAAAAAGGAAGACAGTTGTCTTCCTATCACTCTGTCTCTGCTAGTGACTGATAGCCATTTCCTCAATATCCTCCAAACCAACACTCCCTGTAGATAATAGGGAACCCTATCCCTCTTACCTTATCCTCCACCTTTTCTGTCTTCCCCAAATAAATGCTTAATTGAGTTAAAGAAGAGAAAAGAGTATTTTCTCTAAAGTATCATAATTCACCCTGAGTGACTTAGAAGAAGGCTGAAGGAAAAGCGGGAGGAGAAGCTGAAAGGCTTCTGAAGTGGGAGGAAAAGGGAGGAGGGTAGGCAAAACTTGATCCATTAGTCATCTAGAGAATCAATCAAATACACCCTCAGTATTACTATCTATTACACTACATAGGTCCATAGTTCTGTTTCTTTTAACCAATTCTAATGTATTTTCAGTGTATCATCATATGATTGATTTCATAGAATATCTCTAAGCACTTTATTGTTCCCTAATACATTAAGGACTTATTTATACCTAGATTTCAGTTTTTAAGTCAATCAATTCTGTAACTCAGATATGCCAATTAATTGAATATGCATATTTTAGCAAATTAGAATATAAGACATGTAACATGCATAATTTGTTAAAGGTATTAGTGCAAAAAGCAAATTATTAATTACAATTGTTGTTAAAAGATATAGGATAGCCTTCTTATACATATATTATGTACCGAGTTCCTTTAAGTGATTATCAAATGACATGGGGTAAAACCCCCTTCCCAACCTGATTAATTTATCTGGGATATAATATATTTATACATGAGGGATATAAAATAAGGAGGACATAAGAGGAAGATCTTGGTAAAACACCTAATTTTTTTTCAATGAAATAAAAGTCAAAATTCTCAGCCATGAGTGTAATAAGGGAGGGAGCCATTATATATATATATATATATATATATATATATATATATATATATATATACATATATATATATATATATATATCATCTACAAAACAATTTTTCCCCTACAAATAACTCTAATGGTTTTCTGTTTCATTTTAAAATGCTCTTTTGACTTTAATAAAAAAGGCATATGTTTTCTCAAATATGGAAGTTTACATGGGCATAGAATGTCATTTGTGATCCACCCTTAAATTCAAGATAACCCATAAACAAAAAAGTCAATTCCCACATCTATTACTACTCTCTGCAAAAAAGTTTATATGGAATGTCTGTCTGGTCAAAACCACATTTACTCTCTCTTGAAATGCAAGTGAAATGTCATTCCAAGATGACATTCTCCAGCCTGTATGTCTGTCTTGGAATGCCCTCAGAAAGTTGCTTATAGAAGAAAATAAAACTCTCAGAATCTGTTCAAATGGGAAACAGAATGGAAAGAAGCTCTTCAAATTTTGTCTTCTTTTCTGGTGGCTTGTTGTCTCCTCCTCCTTGAACTCCTCATATACCACCTTGATCTTTAGGTTCTACCTCAGACTCCTCTACCCTCTCCTTGGTCTACACAGCCTCCAGGACCAAGGCCACCAAAACTTTCCCCTGGACCTCACTATGTTTAATCTACTTTGTGAGAAGGGCCATTTTTTTTTGGCTCATCTTGATTTTTAACAGCTTTCCCAAGGTTCACCATGTCAGTAGCTTGTGAGCTTGTGTGACTAGGGGAGCAGGGGTGAAGATCCCTTGAAGAAGTTTCCAGCAGTGGAGAGTGCCAGGAGGAGTCCATCCAAGAGCAATCTATCTTGGTTGAGATTAAAGACTCACCTAATAGTTCTTAATAAACATTCATTGTCTAAATGAGTTACCCAAATAATTCCAGTTGCTACTTTTCCAATGCATGGAAACACTCCTTGAGTCAATATCACTGTTCTCTAAAATAAATCTGCCCCAATGCAATGGAGTCATAGTCAGTTATATAACCTAACAATGGCCAACTGTTCTTGCTTCTCATTAAGCATTTGAGATAAATGTTGCTTCTTTATGTAATATTGATTGTATAATTACTTGAAGAACAATTCAGATGCTTTGTTATACTAATAACTGATGGTTGTGTGATGTTTTAAATTTTGTAAAAATAATTAAACCAAATTATTTAATTTCAACCTTACAACCATTCAGTGGGTATAAAGACTAAATATTTCAATATTTCCTATTATATGTTTATTGTACAGAGAGGAAAAAAAGTAAAAAACAAAACAAAACAAAAAACTTGCTGAAGGCAAGGGTGAATCACAAATGACATTCTATGCCCATGTAAACTTCCATACTTGCAATATGCTTCCTCATCCCATCTGCTTTCTTAGCTTCCTTTAAAACTTAGCTTAAAATCTACCTCCCACTCCTACTTAAGACCTGTCTTATGCTCGGAGTTCTATTGCCTCCCCCATTCTTTCCAGGATCTTTGTGTGGTGTATGCATATATGTGCATATACACATATGTGTACATGTGTGTATATGTATATATTTTAGACATATAATTTAGTTATTATGTATATTCTTTTTCCCTTCCCCATCTCTCCCTCAACCAAAAACTAGAAAATGTATAATTGTTCTTGATAAAAATTCATTCTCATCACTTTACACAGCTTATCCCCCATACTTGGTGTGCTGGCTCATCTAACCTCTTTTAAAACCTAGCTTAGGTACCATATCAAATACAAGACCTCCTTTGCCCCCACTTAGTAAATCTTATCTCTTAAAATTACTGTTATTTTGCATGTTTTTATAGAGTTGTGTTCTGTAATTAAGGGTAGTTTAGGGAATGTTATTAGATGTTTAAATATAAGGCCAGTATCAGAAGAATAACTTTGGGAAGGCCAGCTGTGGTCTGACAGGTCCAGTCTAGGCAAAGCCTGTCGAGGTAATAAACATAGTCCAGGTTATTTCAAGAATAGATGATGGATTTATTAGTCAAGGGAAGGTGGAAAGGGGATTTGGATAATTTAATCTAATATAAATTATCTAAAACCCCTCTGCATCTTCATGTCCTGTAACCAGCAGTCTTCTTGGATTCAAATTACACTGAACTACCTAGCTGTCTAAAGACCCAGACCCTAATATAACTTGATCTACACTCACCAAAACCAACCCCCCTTTTGTTGGTATTAGAGGTAGTGGATTTGGCAGTTAGGCAGGGCAGGGCCCAGGAAGAGGTCCTGGATCCATAAGTATTCCAGATAGAATCTTACAGAGAGATAGCCCAGACAGTTCAGGATCATACCAGGAAGCTCTGTAGATATCAACCAGCCAGCAGGGAAGTAGGTAGAGTGGAGAAGACCAGATAGAAAACAGCCTGCAAGGGAAGGCAACCAGTCCCCTCCAGGTAAACCAGAGAGATAGAGCCAGTACAACCCCCTGCTGTCTCTTAGCAACAGTTTAACTCACCCTTGCAGAATTCCAGAATTCCTTACTCTGCTGTGCCATGTCTCTGCCCTCTGCAAATACCCACATTTTTCCTTAACTTAACTTTTCCTTATAATAGTTCCTGATCTACTGAGTCAGTTGTTTGTACTTAAATATTGGGGGGAAATTTTTTAAAAAATATAACATTTGGAAAATTCCAGAAAATTAGAAAAAAAAAGTTCATGAATTTCAAGTCACTAAAGCAAGTACAGATTATAACATGGTAAAATCTCCTTATCAACTACATGACTCATTTCCCTTTGTCCCCATATCCATGCTCCCATCATTTTTTTTTATTCTAGTCTGACTTTAGTGTTCTTCCTGATTATATTCATTGTAATATTATCTCAATGCCTTTGTTAAAGAAAGCCTTTTATATATGTAATAATGGCCCCAAAGCAAAAGAGTAGCAGTGCTGGTACTACAGTCGTGTCCCCATATCCTCTGATTCAGTAATCCACTCATTTAGTTACACATGACTCTAATAAGCAAGTGTTTGCTTATAGCCATCCACTTTACGTCTTGAAATGTATGCCATGCAGATATAGGTGCCCTATAATATCTCTTTCTTCATGACATATCACTTTTCATCCTCCCTTCTCCCAATTTAAATTATATTATTCTTATATTATTCCTTCTTATATGATATTATATATGTGAATGTGTAACTTTGCCAAGTGCATGCTATCTCCTCCCTCCAGGTCTGATACAATTGAAATTTTTTAAAAGTAAGCTGATTAATTTTTATTTTGGTACCTAAAGCTCCAAGCACAGTGTTAATTCCTAAATTCTCAATAATTGTTCATAAAATTGAATTGAATGTTTTCTTGAGTGAAAGAATGAAGGCTTTGTGGCTCTGACAAAACAAAGTAGATCAATCTGATCAAAACAATTCTACTTGTTGCTCAAGTAACTTAGATTATAAGAACTTAAGGACAGAATAAATCCATTTATCTTTGTATAGCATAAGTTGATAAGAGGGCACAGATTATTTCAATGACAGGATAATAGAACACAAAACATTTTTAAAAAAAGAAAAAAAACCTTCAACTTCTTCATTATCAAGATATCAAGTCTCTGCTTCTTTTAGAACTACACAATGTGAAATGTAACTCAGTGTACATTTTATTAGTTTGAAAAGTTCATATTAAGAACATATATATATATGTTTTTTTGTTCTATTCACAATCTTATGAACAAACCAATTTTCTCAATAATGACACCAAGTAACCAGACAAATGACACATTTTTTTTAGGTGGGATGGGAAGTTCTATTCAAGCTTGCTTTTTAGATTTATATTATTTCTAAGCAATATATCAGGATGCAAACAATTTAGCATTATCATTCTTATGTACCTGTATTTTGAAGCAAAACATATTTATTTTTATTTTTTTGCCATACATGAAAATAATTATTTTGTTATATGAGGTTTCATAATCAGGAGTATTATGGACTTCATGAAGACTGAGGTCAAGTCAAGAATTATTAGGCGACTATAGAGGTACTTTCAATTTAGTACTTTTACAGGACTTAGATATATCTCTGATTTTGGTGATTTGTTGTTTGTTTTTTTCCCATGGTTATAGGATTCTTGTTTTCTCCCTCCCTCACATATCTTTTTTTTTTTTACGTTTTATTTAATTAGATAATTTAGAATAATTTTCCATAGTTACAAGACTCATGTTCTTTCCCTTCCCTCCCCTTAACCCCATCCCATATATGATGCACAATTACACTGGGTTTAACATGTGCCATTGATCAAGACCCATTTCCTTATTATTAGTACTTGCACTGGGGTGATATTTTAGAGTTCACTTTCCCAGTCATAGCCCCACCGACCCATGTGATCAAGTGGTTGGGTTGTTTTCCTTCTGTGTTTCTTTTCCCACAGTTCTGCCTCTGGATGTGTAGTGTTCTTTCTCATATGTCCCTCCAAATAGTTCTGGATCATTGCATTTCTATTAGTAGAGAAGTCCATTACATTTGAATTTACCACAGTGCATCAGTCTCTGTGTACCATGTTCCCCTGGTTCTGCTCCTCTCAGTCTGAATCAATTCCTAGAGGTCATTCCAGTTCATATGGGATTCCTGCAGATTATTATTCCTTTGAGCACAATAGTATTCCATCACCAACAGATGCCAAAATGTGTTCAGCCATTCCCCAATTGAAGGGCATCCCCTCATTTTCCAATATTTTGCCACCACAAACTGCGCAGCTATGAATATTCTTGTACAAGTCGTTTTCCTATTTATCTCTTTGGGGTACAAGCCCAGCAGTGCTATGGCTGGATCAAAGGGCAGACAGTCTTTTACCGCCCTTTGGGCATAGTTCCAAATTGCCTTACAGAATGGTTGGGTCAGTTTACAACTCCACCAGCAATGCATTAATGTCCCAATTTTGCCACATCCTCTCCAACATTCATTACTTTCCTTTGCTGTCATGTTAGCCAGTCTATTAGGTGTGAAGTGAGATACCTCAGAGTTGTTTTGATTTGCATTTCTCTGATTATAAGAGAATTAGAACATTTTTTTTCATGTGCTTATTAATAGTTTTGATTTCTTTATCTGAAAATTGCCTATTCATGTCCCTTGCCCATTTATCAACTGGGGAATGGCTTTATTTTTTGTACAATTGATTTAGTTCCTTACAAATTTGAGTGATTAGACCTTTGTCAGAGGTTTTTGTTATAAACATTATTTCCCAATTTGTTGCTTCCCTTCTAATTTTGACTGCATTGGTTTTGTTTGTATAAAAACTTTGTAATTTAATGTAATCAAAATTATCTATTTTGTATTTGGTAATTTTTTCTAACTCTTGCTTGGTCTTAAACTCTTTCCTTTCCCAAAGATCTGACAAGTATACTTTTCTGTGTTCACTTTATTTACTTATTTTTTCCTTCTTTATGTTCAAGTCATTCACCCATTCTGAGTTTATCTTGGTATAGTACAATATGGTACTTAGCCATTACCATATGGTTTTGATGACCACTGCTTTATAGTATAGTTTAAGATCTGGTACTGCTAGGCAACCTTCCTTCACATTTTTTTTCATTATTTCCCTTGATATTCTTGATCTTTCGTTCTTCCAAATAAATTTTGTTATTGTTTTTTCTAATTCTATAAAAAAGTTTTTTGGTAGGTTTTTTTTGGGGTGTGGCCCCAAACTAGTTTGCGTAGGATTGTCATTTTTATTAGAATTATATATATCTTGTCACTCAAATCCTATGTCCAAATGAGGGGGTGTCCTTCAATTGAAGAATAACTGAACAAATTGTGGTTCATGATGGCAAGGGAGTACTATTGTGCTATAAGAAATGATGAATGCTTAATTTCTATATAAACTGGAAATAACTCCGTGAACTGATGCAGAGTGAAATGAGAAGAAGCAGGATAACATTGTAAACAGTAATGAAACATTGTGGAACAATTACATGAAATAGACTTTACTACTAATAGCAATGCAATGATCCAGGACAGTCCCAAGGAACTTATGAGAAACAATGCTATTCATGTCGAGAAAAAGAACTGTGTGTGTTCAAACAGAAATGTAGAAGAAATTCATGATTCATCATTTGTTTATAGGTGTATATGATTTGGGTTTTTCAAAAGTTTATTTATTTAATCAATTAATTTAAAATATTTTCCCATGATTATATGATTTGTAAGTGGGAAAGGGGGTTATTTTTAAAGGAGTTGGACTGGATTATTTAAGAGTGTGGTCACCAGGATTTTAATTTATTCCATAGACTTTATTTACAATTTATTTACAAAGTGTAGAAAGAATGAAATAAGAAAATCAGAGAGAGGATAAGGTAAGTCTCTCCTGTGGTTAATTTTTTTTCAGAAAATCCAGCAGTTAAGAGTCAACTTTTCACTCACCCCATTTCAATTCCAAGGAAGCAATTTTAGAATAGCCTCAGCAGAAACAGGGTCTCAGGTCCAGCCTTCATTCAAAGAATTAAGAATTTTCTCCAGTCTCCATTTCCAAAGGATGAAGAACTGCCAGTAGTACCTCATTCAGGAAGTTGTAACTCTGTTTTAAAGACACTTTCTCTTATGTCACTTCCTATGCCTTCCCCTAATTCTGTGACTACCAATCACAGTTGAAATCCTGCTTTAGGACTACCAAGGAGGCAGGCAGTAGATTCCAATTCATCACCCACTATCACACCCATGGGTCACAGTGATTATATCTAAAAAATGGGCAGGTCTCCATTCTCAACTTTTAAGTAGGGCGTTTACACTTTTGGTGATTAAAATATAAAAATAGGCAGGGATTACAATTTTAATCTTCACAATCAGGGGGCAGTTAATTTTAATCTTCACAGATTCGTGTTTTTTCCCTCCCCTCATGTTACCCACCTCCAGTAGTCAATGAGCAATTCCTCTGGGTTATACATGTGTCATTGATCAGACCCATTTTCATTTTTGTTAGTGTATTTAATAGAGTGATTGTCTAGAATTTACATACCCAATCATATAGACCCATTGAACCATGTCATCAAACAGTTGTGTTTTTTTTTCTCTGTTTCTATTCCAACAGTTCTTTCTCTAGGTGTGGATAGCATTCTTCCTCCTAAGTCCCTCAGAATTGACCTGGTTTGCTGCTAGTAAAGAAGTCCATTGCTTTTGATTGTGCCACAGTGTATCAGTCTAAGTGTACAATGTTCTCCTGGTTCTGCTCTTGTTGTTCTGCATCAAATCCTGGAGGTCTTTACAGTTCATATGGAATTCCTCAATTACATAATTACTTTTATCACAATCGTATTTCATCACCAAACAATATCACAACTTGTTCAGTCACTCCCCAATTGAAGGGCAGCCCCTCATTTTCCAATTTTTTGCTACCACAAAGAGCTCAGCTATGAATATTTTTGTACAATATTTTCCCTATTATCTCTTTAGGTTACAAACCCAGGGGTTTTGGTTTTAAAAGATTTACTATATTAAAACATAAATAATATGGAAATACATATCCATAATTTTAAAAATGCAAAACAAAACAACTCTAAGGTACCATCTCACACCTAGCAGATTGGCCAATATGACAGCAAAGGAATGAAATAAATGTTGGAGGGGATGTGGCAAAATTGGGACACTAATACATTCTTGGTGGATTTGTGAATTGATCCAACCATTCTGGAAGGCAATTGGGAACTATGCCCAAAGGGCTTTAAAAGACTACCTGCCCTTTGATACAGCCATACCATTGCTGTGTTTGTACCCCAAATCAATAACAGGGGAAAATACTTTTACAAAAATATTCATAGCTGTGTTCCTTGTGGTGGCAAAAAATTGGAAAATGAGTGGGTGTCCATTGATAGGGAAATGGCTGAACAAATTGTGATATCTGTTGGTAATGAAATATTATTGTTCTGAAAGGGATACTGAACTGGAAGAATTCCATGTGAAATGGAAAGAACTCCAGGAATTGATGCAGAGTGAAAGGAGTAGAACCAGGAGAATATTGAACACAGAGACTGATACACTGTGGGACAACTTAATGTAATGTACTTTTCTACTAACAGCAATGAAATGATTCAGGACAATTCTTAAGGACTTATGAGAAAGAAAGCTATCCACGTCCAGAGAAAGAATTATGGGAGTAGAAACTCAGAAGAAAAATATATGATTGATCACATGGTTCATTGGTGATATGATTGGGGATGTTGACTTTAAATGATCACTCTACTGCTGATGAATAACAGGGTAATAGGTTTTGAACAATTATGCATGTAAAACCCAACAGAATTACTCATCAACTCCAAGAGGGGGAAAGGAAGAGGGGAGTGAAAGAACATGATTCATGTGACCATGGAAAATATTCTAAATTAATTAATTAAATAAAAAAATGTAAAAAGGTATCGAGTGATAATACATACAATCCATTGAAATTGCTTATCAGCTCCAGGAAGGAGGAGGGAAGAGGGAAAAGAGAAAATAAGAATTATTTAACCTTAGAAAAATGTTTAAAAATAAATAAATCAACATTTGTTAAAAAAAACTATTTGCATATAATTTATTTTTGTAATGGAGTAATCTTTTAAAACCAAAACCCCACATTATATACTCATATACACAAATGTTAAATCATATATTTTCTTCTGGATTTCAACTGCCATCATACTTTCTCTATCTGTGGATAGCATTCTTTCTCATTAGTTCCTCAGATTTGTCCTGGATCATTGCACTACTTTTAGTAGCAAAATCAATTACATTTGATCATCCCACAATCAGTTTCAATTACTGTGTATGTTATTCTGGTTCTGCTTATTTCACTCTGCATCAGTTCATGCACATCTTTGGAAATCAAGAAGTTCATCATTCCTTATAGTACAATAGTATTCCATTGCCATAGTATAGAACAATTTATTGAGCAATTCAACAATCAAGGGACATCCTTTCATTTTCCACCACAAACATTTCTGCTATAAATATTTTTATAGAAGTAAAACTTTTCTCAGTTCTTTTTCTTTATCTCTTTTATATACAAACCCAGTAGTGGTATTGCTGGATCAAAGGACATGCATTCTTTTAAAGCCCTGTGGACATAATCCAAAATTGCCTTCCAGAATGTTTGGATCAAGTCACAACTCCACCAATAATGCATTAGTGTCCCAATTTTGCCCATCCTCTCCAACATTTATTTTTGTTTGCTATTCTATTGGCCACTCTGTTCAGTGTAAGATAGTATCACAGAGTAATTTTGACTTGCATTTTCCTAATCAGGAGGAATTTGGAACATTTTGTCATATGATTATTTATCATTTTGATTTCTTCATCTGAAAACTGCCTATTCATAACCCTTGACCATTTATCAATTGAGGAATGATTTGATTTCTTATATATTTGACTTAGTTCCTTGTATGTCTGAGAAATAAGACCTGTCAGAGAATTTTAGTTCAATCTATCTAGTTCTGAAAGAGGAAGGTTGAGATCCCCCACTAGTATGGTCTTATTATCTATTTTATCCTTAGGCTCCTTTAATTTCATGTTTAGACATCTACATTCTATACCATTTGGTGCAAAAAAATAGTTAGTAATGATATCATTCATTGTTTAGAGTACCTTTTAGCAAAATGTAATTTCTTTCCTTGTCTCTTTTAATCAGATAAATTTCTACTTTAGCTTGTCTGGTATCATGAGTGCTACTCCTGTTTTTTATTTGTTTGTTTGTTTGTTTTGTTTTGTTTTTGTTTTTGTTTTTTACTTTAGATGATGCACAATAAATTCTGCTCCAGCCTTTTACCTTGAGTCTATGTATTTCATCCTGCCACAAATGTATTTCTTATAAACCACATTTAGGAGGATTCTGGATTTTAATCAACTCTACTATCCACTTTCATTTTATAGGTGATTTCATCCCATTCAAATTCCACATTATGATTACTAAGTCTGTATTTCCATTCATCAATTTATCCCCTTTAGATCCCTTTCACTCTGTTCCTCCTCACCAGTATTGGGCTTTTGTCACTCCAAGAATTTTGTTATAAAATTTTTCCCAATGTGTTGCTTCCCTTCTAATTTATTTTTGCATTGGCTTTATTTGTACAAAATCTTTTAAATTTAATATAATTAAAATTATTCATTTTATATTTTGTAATTTTCTCTATCTCTTGTTTGGTCTTAAGTCCTTTCTTTTCCCACCCATAGATCTAATAGGTATACTATTATATGTTTTCCTAATTTATTTATAATTTCACTCTTTTTAATATTAATTAATTAATTAATAATATTTTTCTATGGTTACACGGTTCATGACTTTTCCCACTCCTGTTCCATCCCCTCTCTTGGAGGTGACAAGCAATTCCACTGGGTTATATATGCATCATTGTTCAAAATCTATTTCCATGTTATTCATATTAGCAACAGAGTAATCTTTTAAAGCCAAAACATCAATCATATCCTAATATAATCTCACGATCGATCATATGTTTTACTTCTGTGCTTCTATTACCACAGTTCTTTCTCCGAATGTGGATAACATTCTTTCTCATAAGTTCCTCAGAATTGCCCTAGATCATTGCATTGCTGTTAGTAGAGAACTTCATAACATTAAATTGTGCCATATTTTATCATATTTTATCTCTGTGTACAATGTTCTCCTGGTTCTGCTCCTTTCACTCTGCATCAATTCCTGGAGGTCTTTCTACTTCACATGAAATTCCTTTCATCACAATTGTATTCAATCACTTTCAGATATCACAAACTGTTCAGTCATTCACCAGTCGATGGAAATGCCCTCAGTTTCCGAATTTTTGCCACCACAAAGAGTGTGGCTATAAATAATTTTGTAAATGTATTTTTCTTTATTATCTCTTTGGGGTATAAACCCAGCAGCAGTAAGGCTGGATCAAAGGGCAGGCCGTCTTTTAATGCCCTTTAAGTAAAATTTCAAATTGATTTTCGGAATAGTTGGATCAATACACAACTCAATCAGTAGTATATTAGTTTCCCAATTTTGCCACATCCCCTCCAACATTTATCCCATTCCTTTGGTGCCATATTGGCCAATTTCATAGGTATGAGGTGGTGCCTCAGAGTTTTCATTCACATTTCTCTAATCATTAGGGGTTGAGGACACTTTTTTATTTACTTATTGATAGTTTTGATTTCTTTACATGAAAACTGCCTATTAATATCCCTTGACAATTAGTTCAAGTTCATTGAGGAAAGGCTTTGATATTTTGTAAATTTCACTTAGTTTCTTATATATTTGGGAAATCAAACATTTGTCAGAGTTTTGTTATACAAATTTTCTGTTTGTTGCTTTTCTTCTAATTTTGGTTGCATTAGTTTTGTTTGTACAAAACCTTTTTAATTTTATATAGTCAAAACAATTAATTTTACATTTTGTAATGTTTTCTGTCTTGATTGGTCTTAAATTCCTTCTTTCCCACATATCTGACAGGCATACTATTTCATGTTGATTTATAGGGTATGAGATATTAAACTAAAACTGATTTTTTTTCTATATTGTTTTCCAATTTTCCAAGCAGTTTAATATCTTACTCATGGGCAATTAGTGTTTTTCAAATTATTTAGATCTAATTTTAATTGTGTGAAAAGTGAGGACTTCTGGGATAAAATGGCCTCAGAGTTGAAGCAAGAGTCTTCTTCTCTTTACCACCAACCAATATAAAGGGCTTCAAAAGGACAAAAATCAAAATCATATTAACAAAGGGGCTCTACCATAGGGCAGAACCTTGAAGGTAGGCAGGGTTTGAGTTCATGCTATTAGGGGTAAAGTTAATCCTACCAAAGTTAGAGCTGATCTCCCCTCATCCATTCCACCTATGGCTCCAGAGTCAGAGTGAGTGTGGAACAATCTCTAAGTTCTTGGGGGACTAGCTAAGGACACCAGAGACTTACCCACAAGAGAAGAAAGACCTGGGACCTCAGGAGGCTGAGGAAAATGGAGCTTGGGCTCAGAGATAGGGCAGGGAGGAGTTGCCCACAAGCCAAATCAGTATAGACTATAAAATAGCCTCAAGGAAAAAAAAACTGTTCTGTAGCTCAATGCACAAAAACCTGCCTACCTTCCTCATTCAGACTTTTGACTGAGAAGAGAAAAAAATCTAACATGACATTGGTCACCATCTACCAAGAACTACAATCTACAACTACCAAAAAAAAAATAATAAAAAGACTCTGACCCTGGATAATTTCTATGAGGAAAACAGCACATTACAGAGGAGACAACAAAAGTTAACAAACAAGCAAACACACCCAAACATTCAAAGAAAATAGAAATTGGTCACAAGCTCTCCAGGATCTCAAATTGGAGTTCAAGCACCAAGTAAAAAAGATGGGGAAATAATGGGAAGAAAAGTGGGAGAAAGAAATGTAGTAATTCAAAAGTAAAATAACAGTTTAAAAGACAGAATCCCCCACTTAGAAAAAGAGACAAAGGAATTGCATGAAACAATAAATAAATTGGACAATGGAATTGACCTATTGGACACCATGAAAATCAGATTAGAGCAAACTGAAGAGAAAAATCAAAAGATAATAGCTGAAAAATGTCTTTAAAGACTAGAATTGGCCAAGTAGAAGTTTATGATCTCACAAGACAGCAAGAATTAATAAAGCAAAGTCAAAAGATTGACAAAAAAGAAGGAAACATAAAATATCCCACTGAGAAGACAATGGACCTGGAAAACGGGTCTAGGAGAAACAATTTAAGAATCATTGGTCTACCTGAAAACTAGAAATAAAAAATAAACTTTGACATCTTTGACTACAAGAAATTATCCAAGAATACTGCCCTTATGTTCTTGAACAAAAGGGCAAAATAGACATTGAAAGAGTCCATGGATAACCCTTCACATTAATTTCTCAAAAGGAAACCCCCAGGAATGTAATTGCCAAATACAAGAACTTCTGAGCTAAAAAGAAAATATTTCAAGAAGTCAAAAAATAGATAATGCAGATATTAAGGAGCATCAGTCACGATTACACAGGATCTGGCAGTCTCCATACTAAAGAATCACAAGGCTTAGAATATGCTATTCAGAAAGGCAGGAGAATTGGGTCTACAACCAAGGATCATCGACCCATCAAAACTGACTATATACTTCCAGGAGAAAGTATGGACAAATAACAAAATAGAAGATTTCCAAGCATTTGTAAATAAAAGAGCAGAACTAAATAGAAATTATGATGACCAAATAAAAAACTGAAGAGAAACAAGACCCTCCTATTTCTCTTTAAAATCTATTAATGCCTCCCAAATCTTCCCTCCCTTTCAATACCCCAACCCCAGAACTCTGCTATACTTACTCCCTTTCAAGTCCTCCTTAGGGTAAGATAGAATTCTATACCAAATAGATTTAGCTATTCTTTCCTCTCATAACTGATTACACTGAAAGTAAGGTTGAAGTATTACCTATTACCACTCTTTTCCTCTGCTTCCTATAATACTATTCTTTCCCCCTCCATGTTCATCTTTATGTGGTGTAATTTTTACTATTTTATTTCTTCCATCTATTTTCTCTTAGAACCATCCACTTTTTTATCTCTGCACCTATATTTTTTACATATCATCTTAAGCAGCTTAATAACACAACCTCTGCCTATGAATATTTGTTCTGTCTACTATAATAATGAAAACTATTTTAAGAATTACAGATAATAATTTTTCCATATAGGAATATAATCAATTTGACCTTATTGAAGCCCTTAAAATTTCCTCCCTCTTTCTTGTTTGCCTTTTTATGATTCTCTTCAAATTTTGTAATTTGACATCAAATTTTCCATTTAGTTCTGGTCTTTCTTTAGGAATCCTTGAATATCTTCTGGTCTGTTAAATGCCTATACTTTACCCTGAAAGTATATATTCAGCTTTGATGGGTAGGTGATTCATGGTTGTAAACCCAATTCTCTTGCCTTCCTGAATATCATATTCCAAATCTTTCATTCCTTTAATGTAGAAGCTGCCAGATCCTGTGTAATCCTAATTGAGGCTCCTTGACATCTGAATTGTTTTATTCTGGCCATTTGAAGTATTTTTTCCTTGGCCTGGAAGTTCTAGAATTTGTCTATAATATTCCTGGAGGTTGTCTTTTGGGGATTTAATATCGGGGATGATCTATGGACTCTGTTGATGTCAATTTTACCCACTTATTGATGAATATCATGGCAATTTTCCTGGGTAATTTCTTATAATATGATGTCAAGCTTCCCCTCACCCCACAGGCAGTGGGGTAGTCCAATAATTTTCATATTGTCTCTACTGGATCTATTTTCATCTGTTGACTTTTCAATGAGATATTTCACTTTTCCTTCTATCTTTTCATTCTTTTGATTTTTCTTTATTAATTATTACTGTCTCATGACATTATTTGCTTCTACTTGCCCAATTCTGTCTTTAAAGGTCAATTTTTAGCTATATCTTTTGATATTTATTTTTGGTTAGGTCTAACCTGTTTTTCATATGTTCCAGTAGGTCACTTCTGGTCTCCAATTTCTTTATTACTTCATTTGATTTCTGTGTCTCTTTTTTCCATATAGGCAATTTTGTCTTTTAAGCTGTTATTTTTTTCATAGTACTTTCCTTTATTTTCCCCACTTTTCTCCTCATTTTTCTTCTATCTTTCTTACTTGGCTCTTGAATTCCTTCTTGAGTTTCTTGAGAGCTTGTGACCAATTGTGATCTTTTTTGGAAAGTTTGGATGTGTTTGCTTGCTTTTCACTTTCTGCTGTTGTTTTTGTCTTGCTTTTTTTTTTCCTCCAAGAAAATATCCAGAATCAAGAGCTTTTTTTTTTTTTTTGCAGTTGCTCATTCTTTTTGCCACTAGTGGGCTGGGGATCTTGCATGTTGGTGGAATTGCTTTCTTAGCTTATGTCTTACAGGGCTTTGCCTTGTTCCTATCTTCCCTTCCCTGTAAGAAGCCTGATTGAGGGCAGGTAGATCTGTGATGTTCTTTATGTAGCAAGCTTTAAAGCGTTTTGCCCTGAGGCTGTCATCCCAACCACTGCTGCCTTGGCTAGTGTTTCTCCCCTAGCTCCCTGGTCTGCTGCCCTGCTCATCAGCCTCAAGTCTCCCTGCTAAGGCTTTGCCCTACCATCAAGGGTAAATCTGTGGTGTTTTCAGCCAGCTCCTGAGAATTTAGAGGTTGCCCTTGACCTCACTCTAACTCTGGTGGGGGTGTTGAGGAGGGGGTAATCAGTTTGCACTTTGATTAGTGTAGTTTGCCCATTGTATCATGGAAATTCCCACTCACTGCCCACTGTTAATGTTGCATCCAGTGGGAAATCCCCTTTACTCATCTGGATTGATTTCTGTCCTTTTGAGATGCTTTGTAATGGTTGATTGGAAGGACATTCAGAAGGTTGCTGATATGATACTGCCATCTTGACTCCAGTGTATTTTTGTTGAAAAGACACTTGTAGTTCTGATCTTAAAATCTCCCTTGGGGTAGTTTTCTTTCTTTTTTTTTGGTGGATATTTTATTTTATTTTTTTAAAAATGTATTTAGTCAACTTAGAACATTATTCCTTGGGTGCAAGAATCATATTCTTCCACTCCCTCTCCTTCCCCTACCCCTTCCCATAGCCAATGCAAAATTCCATTAGGCTTTGTGTTTTTCCTTGATCAGAACCTATTTCCATGTTGTTAATGTTTGCACTAGGAGGATCATTTAGAGTTCATAACACCGATCATATCCCCTTCGACCCATGTAGTCAAGTGGTTGTTTTTCTTCTGTGTTTCTACTCCCACAGCTTTGCCTCTGAATGTGGATATTTCTTATAAATCTCTCCAGGTTGTTCAGGATCACTGCATTGCTGCTAGTAGAGAAGTTCATTACATTTGATTGTACCACAGTGAATCAGTCCCTGTATAATGTTCTCCTGGTTCTGCTCCTCTCACTCTGCATCAATTCCTGGAGGTTGTTCCAGTTCACATGGAATTCCTTCAGTTTATTATTCCTTTGGGAACAATAGTATTCCATCACCAACAGATACCACAATTTGGTCAGCCATTCCCCAATTGAAGGGCATCCCCTGGTTTTCAAAATTTTTGTCACCACAAACAGTGCAGCTATGAATATTCTTGTATTGTAAAAATGTCTTTTTCCTTATTAACTCATTGGGGTATAAACATAGCAGTGCAATGACTGGTTCAAAGGACAGACAGTCTTTTAGTGTACTTTGGGCATAGTTCCAAATTGCCCTCCAGAATTGTTGGATCAATTCACAACTCCAACAGCAGTGCATTAATGACCCAACTTTGTCACATCCCCTCCAGCATTCATTACTTTACTTTACTGTCATGTTAGTCAATCTGCTAGGTGTGAGGTGATACCTCAGAGTTGTTTTGATTTGCATTTCTCTGAATATAAGAGATTTAGAATACTTTTTCATGTCTATTAATAATTTTTATTTCTTTATGTGAAAATTGCCTATTCATGTCCCTTGCCCATTTATCAATTGCAGAACAGCTTAATTTTTTTGTACAATTGATTTAGCTCTTTATACATTTCAGTGATTACACCTTTGTCAGAAGTTTTTGATATAAAGATTCTTTCCCAATTTGGTGCTTCCCTTCTAATTTTCGTTGGATTGGTGTTGTTTGTACAAAAACGTTTTAATTTGATGTAATTAAAATTATTGATTTTACATTTTGTAATTTTTTCAAACTCTTACTTGGTCTTAAAATCTTTCCTTTCCCAAATATCTGACATGTATACTATCCTCTGTTTACCTAAATCACTTATAGTTTCCTTCTTTATATTCAAGTCATTCACCCATTCTGAGTTTATCTTGCTGTAGTATGTGAGATGTTGATCCAAACCTAATCTCTCCCATATTGTCTTCCAATTTTCCCAGCAGTTTTATTCAAACAGTGGATTGTGGTCCCCAAAGCTGGGATCTTTGAGCTTATCATAGACTGTCTTGCTGAAGTCATTTAACCCAAGTCTATTCCACTGATCCTCCTTTCTATCTCTAAGCCAATACCATATTGTTTTGATGACCACTACTTTACAGTATAGTTTGAGATCTGGAACTGCAAGACCACCTTCCTTTGCATTTTTTTTTCATTATTTCCCTGGATATCTTTGATCTTTTTCTTCCAAATGAACTTTGTTGTGTTTTTTTCTAATTCAATAAAAAGGTTTTTTGGTAGTTCAATGGATATGTCACTAAATAAATAATTTTAGGTGGGATTGTCATTTTTATTATGTTAGCTTGTCATACACATGAGCAATTGATGTTTTTCCAATTGTTTAGATCTAGTTTTAATTGTGTGGAGAGTGTTTTATAGTTGTGTTCATATAGTTCCTGTGTTTGTCTCAGCAGATAGATTCCTAAGTATTTTATATTGTTTAGGGTGATTTTAAATAGAATTTCCTTTTCTAATTCTTGCTGCTGAGATGTGTTGAAGATATATAGAAATGCTGATGACTTATGTGGGTTTATTTTGTATCCTGCAACATTGCTAAAGTTGTTGAATATTTCAACTAGATTTTTAGTTGATTCTCTAGGATACTTTAAGTAGACCATCATATCATCTGCAAAGAGTCTTGGTCTCCTCATTGCCTATATTAATACCTTCAATTTCTTTTTCTTCTCTAATTGCTTCAGCTAGTGTTTCTAGTACAATAATAAATAATAGAGGTGATAATGGGCATCCTTGTTTCACTCCTGATCTTATTGGGAAGGCTTCTAGTTTTTCCCCATTGCAGATAATATTTGCTGATGGTTTTAGATATATAATGTTTATTATTTTTAGGAAAGGCCCTTCTATTCCTATGCTTTCCAGTGTTTTCAATAGGAATGAGTGTTGTATTTTGTCAAAAGCTTTTTCTGCATCTATTGACATAATCATGTGATTTTTGTCAGTTTGCTTGTTAATATAGTCAATTATGTGTATGTTTTTCCTAATATTAAACCATCCTTGCATTCCTGGTATAAATCCTACCTGGTTATAATGAATAGCCCTCTTGATCACTTTCTGGAGTCTTTTTGCTACTATTCTATTTAAGATTTTTGCATCTATGTTCATTAAGGAGATTGGTCTGTAGTATTCTTTCTCTGTTTTTGACCTGGCTGGCTTTGGAATCAGTACTATATTTGTGTCATAAAAGGAATTCAGGAGAACTCCTTCTTTGCTTATTCTGTCAAATACATCGTATAATATTGATATTAATTGTTCTTTGAATATTTGATAGAATTTATTTGTGAATCCATCTGGTCCTGGGGATTTTTTCTTAGAGAGTTCTTTGATGGCTTATTCAATTTCTTTTTCTGATATGGGGTTGTTTATATATTCTATTTCTTCCTCTGTTAGTTTAGGTAATTTATATTTTTGTAAATATTCATCCATATCACCTAGATTATTTATTGTCATATAATTCATTTACCTCTGCCCTCCCTAATTTGTTAATATATGACCTCAAGTATATAAATTTCCCCCTAAGTCATATTGTTTAATTTCCAAATAATTTTTGATTTGCCTCTCCATGCACCCTTACTAATTATTATTTTCATTGCATTGTGATCTGAGAAGGTTGCATTTATCCTTGGGGTAGTTTTCTGACAATGAGAATACATTCGTAACCTTTTCAAATGATCACTGTGGCTCAGGTAGGTAATTTAGTGGACTGAATACGAGATCTAGAATTGGGAGTTCTTTAGTTTAAATCTAGTCTTAGATGCTTCCCATCTATATGACCCTGAACAAGTTACTTAAAGCCCCATTGCCTAACCATTACTGCTTTTGTGCCTTGACATAAATATAGTGTTGATTCTAAAATGGAAGATAAGGATTTTTTTAAAAGAACATTAAAACCTTGTCAAGCTCATGCCATTAGCTAATGGTTTGATTCTTTCCTGTTCCATTCAGTGGAAAACTCTCAATAAAAGTCATCTAATATATAATATATTAGGTGATTTTTCCAGTTTCTATTTGCACCAGTGACCCATTAATGATTAAGTGAACAAGGTGCTTTTGTCTAAATAATAATTGTGAGAGGGAGGTTAATGAGTGCCTCAGCAACCCTGTTACAATTAGACCACTTGTACTGATCATATCATTGCCCTCAGCTGCCTGTGTCATCATGGCTTTCCAGGAAGTCATGCATACAAAGCCTCAAAATGACCTTTGAAGGTTAATTTGTAAAGGAGGCAACTCATTATTTTTCCAAGATAACATTCATTTTTAGGCATACATATGAATTTTGTCTTCGGTGGAATATTTGAAGAAATATCTTCTACTTAAATGCTCTTAACACACCACCACATCATCCATAAATGGACCATTAGGATGAACTGATTATTTCACTTTCACAAATAAGCTTTGGTATTCAGTTATGTTGCATTGATGCACTATTGATGGGACATTTATGATTGATATTTGAAGTTTTATTTTACAGAATTTTTAAATTCACATGTTATAAAGATGTTTGAACAAAAACATTTTTACTGTGATTGTCCATTTTAATTTGTTTTTGCAATTTGAGACTTTTACTTATCTACCCCACCAAAAATGTTACAATTTTCTTACATCATTACTCTGCATTTGTGTTGCACACATTTTAATTTCCCTGGTTTCCTTCATCACCACTGGCATATATATATATATATATATATATATATATATTACATATATATATGCATACATGTTGTAAGGGTTAAAATAGGGGTTTTAACAAAATAAGAGAGCAGATTCTAATAATTTAAGTTTTAATGAGAATATAATAGAGTTTTAAATTAATATTATCCTTTTAAACCAGAGAAAACTTCTAGCAGCTTTTAACAATTAATAATTTAGTTTAATTAAAATAGAAATAGTAAAAGAATATAATAAAGAAGGGAAAGATAGAAAAAAGGAAAGAGAGATTACCCTATAAATATACCTAAAATTCCTAATAACTACCTCTAATTCTCTTCTTAGGACAGCTTCTTCTTACCTGGCAAACATAAGGCCTATCTAACCTACACTATCTATAAATGATTCGCTAACTACCTAACTCCCTACACTAATAGACAGCTACCATTCATTCACTCCTTCAATCAGTTTTCTATAGTAGCTCAAACTGTCAGTAGCCAACTGACAGCATATCCTTGCCTAAGAGATAGATCTCCTGCTCTCTTGAGAACCCAGAGGCAAAAAGCCCTTTAAAGGCTAAAGCCAAAAGCCCTCTTGGTCACCTCAGGTCCACCGTTATATTACAGTAACTAAAAGACAATCCACATTACCAGCAACCAACCTCCAATGATCAACTCATGTCCAAAAGCCAGGTTCCCCACAACTGCCAGCCCTAACTGTCAGCAACTGACCCACCAACTCTCAGCAACTGAATCTCCTAATTGTCAGCAACTGACAGCCTGCAACTGACACTCACTCAGCAGTGGGCTCCCCAGTTCCTACTTCCTGACACTTTGGGTTGGTTAATTCTTACACATCTCAATAGTAAGAGGACCTCCATGTCGTCCATTAAATTAAAGAAATTAAAGAATTCCATTTTACAATGCTTTATCATTTTGGGTTTTTTTTAGAGATTATTGAATGAGGTTATATTTTAGTTATGTATTTTAAGGAATTTTGAAAGATTCCAAAGTGTAGAAGAAAGATTCCATCTTGCAAAAATACCATTAAAATGTGCTTTTCTCATCCAAATGTAACAATTTTAAAAAGAAAATATAATTACTTAATAATAAGCACACGATCTCACATACTTGTAATTTTTTAAACAACTGAAAAACAGTAAAAAACATATTAAATTGTTGAATATTGATATTAAAGCTCACTTGTTCCCTAAAAACACTCTCATGGAAGGCTACTCATAAACCATGTATAGATTATTCACATGTTATTTATATATACATATATCATATATGTAAGAAAATGGGGAAAATGTTGTTTTCGGCACGTAATTCAAGTCGAGACAGATTTCCCTATGGATGGTAATATCCTTGAATTCTCTAGATGTTCCTCTTATTGACTCTTGTTGTTTGAGGATGAAGAGAGAGACAAAAAGATATTCAGAGACGCAGACATGTACACAGATAGCTCCATATTTGGTATGTAGTAGGTATTTTATAAATACATTTTAATTCCTACAAAATGTTTGTTTGTATCATGGCACAAATCTGATAGTTTTATAGAAATGTCCTAAAAAGCATTTCACTGGTTCCTCAGTTCTTTAAACATGAGGAACCACTGAAATATTTCACCAGTGTCTTTTCCTCATTGTAGGGAGATCTTCATTTTCCTGTAATTTCATATCAACCTTAATAATCTACCTCATCCCTAACCCATGACCCGAAAAAGTGGGGCCTGAACTCTCCAAGTCCTCTGTTAAAGAATGGAGCTCAGCTAAAAACATCTCTTCATTTCTCTCCTATATCCACTACTTTGAAACTCCCCTGATTTTTCCAGCATCCTCCACCGATTGAGTATTGCCACTCTCACCCTTCACCTTCTTTTCATGTTTTGTGTCCTTTCATTAGTTTGCAAACTCCTTGAGGTCAGGAACTGTTTTTATTCATGTTTTTCTTTTATGTCCACAGCACTTAGCCTAGTGCTTAGTTTATTGTAGGCATTTTATTTTATTTTTTCACTGTTGAAAGTTCATTTCAGTGCTCAAGGACATAACTCCACCCTCTTGTTTAGATTGAAAAAAATTTCTCAACTCAAATTGTATTTATTATATAAGAATTCACTTACTAGGCACACAAGGAAGATGTTCCCCTTTGTGGAAGCCACTATACTATATTGCATTTCTCTATCATTTTCTCTCTATTTTCTTAATAGTTAATACAAATTAATAAGAATATTTTCTCTGTTATAAGAATAATCTCAGTAATACATGAAACAATTCTTTCTTTTTATTTCTACAAATTATGGAACAATTCTGAAAATACAATACATAAATTCTGCTTTAGAAGGGTGGATTGAAAGTGGAGAAATTGTAAAAGACAAATTGGAACTGGGGAACTATTTCAAAGGAAATGTTAAAGGAAAAAGATGCATCATTAAATTAATCCTATAGAAGTCTCTATTTTTCTTTGTACTACAGGCATCCTTTGTGAAATCAATATAAATGAATGTCATCTGTCACCATGCTTCATTGATTCGACTTGTACAGACCTCATCAAGAGATACAAATGCCACTGTCCTCATGGATACACTGGTGAGTAGTGCTGATTGACATTGCACATACCAAAATACTCTTGACTAATTTGCTTTCACTTCTTTTTCATTATTTGACTTAGACTAATATTTCATTTGAATTGAAAACTTGGAACATCTACTCAATTTATAAACTAACTGTAATGAATGGGAAAATGGAGTCACCCCACCCTGTTTACTTTGAGACTAAAGAGTGAAAGAGGTGGGATGGAGTCAGAAGATGGAGGGGGGGGGGATAGATTGATCTTCCCCTCCCTTCCCCTAGTGAAGACAGCACCAATTGTCTTTTAGAGGGACAGAATATGTTCTTTCAGAGACTGAGTTAAATATAAAGTCAATGACTGAAGTTGACTCTCCCTCCTTGAGGGACGGGTATATAGCTTCCCCCCCCCCCCAAACTTCGATTCTCTTCCTGGATGTTATGAAGCAGACAACTTAATCTAAAAGGAATAATTCTTTTATTCTAAAGGGACATACAAGACAGGGAGAATAGGGCTGTTGAGTAAGGGAAATGGGAAGTGTTAGATCCCTAAGAACTAACAACTCTCTCCAAAATCTCCCCAAATCCTGAGGGTTCAGCCTATCTGCCTGACCCTCCTTGGTCAGTTGTGATCTCTTTTCTGATTTCTATCTGTCCTAGTTGTAGCATGAAGTTCACAGAATAACTTTAGGGGATAGAGAGAGAAGTCTTTGGGTGGATGGCTTTATAATAAAGTCCCATCCACTCCTTTTATCTTCAGCTGGATCCAAGGCATTTGGGTTCACTAAGAGATGGTCACTGCTCAGAAGGTCTTCTGTCTCAGAGGTTTCTCTTAGACCAACCAAAGAGGAGTTCCCAAAGAGAAGTGAGTTCATCTGTCAGTTTTCTCCTCAGTTCTCCTGAGTTCCTTCCTGGAATTCTCCATCTTCCTTGCCCTTCCTCCACTGGGATTGCTCTTTTTCCATGCTGGATCTGATTTCTCTCTTACATACATACATACCACATAGCATATACCAAAATGCTCTTGACTAATTTGCTTTCTCTGCTTTTTCATTATTTGCCTTAGACTAATGTTTCATTTGAATTGCAAAACTTGGAACACCTACTCCATTTATAAACTAACCAGCTGAGGACAGATTAAGTCATAGGGAATCAGGCTTTAAATGTTTCCACACCCAGGGAAAATTAGTCTGTGCTTAGTTATTCAGAAAGGAGTTGGTACAGCTTGTGATAAGGAGAAGTAAATGGACACTGACAGTAATATATGTGGAATTTTATTTGATGAATTTCTTCTTCCATCTTATCACCAGTGTTTAAAGATACTTGTACAGGTTGCAGAATTTTGAAATGACACTTGCATATCTTTCTGAATATTTTATTATTTTTCCAAAGGCTTAAGATGTGAAACAGATTTAGATGACTGTGACTCTTTTCCCTGAAAGAATAGAGCTACTTGCATTGACCAACCTGGTAATTACATCTGCCAATGTATGACTCTGTTTAAAGGTAGCGAACACACAGAGAGAAGGAAAAGCAAACATAATTAACTCCAGAAAGCATTTCTGTCACTTGTTTTAACTCATTTCACTCTTCCAACACATTATTAGACCTTCATTTTCTTAAAGTCAGTCTTTAAAGTGACCAACTAATTATCCCTAAGACTGAAATGGGTGTGAAACCAGCTTTGTTGGTACCTCCACTGAAAAATTTGCACTTTGTATTTAGTGATTGGCTAAAATAAGGCAAATTAAATATAGAAGAATAAGTAAAAGTTATATGACCATTAATTAATACTATTTAAAATATTTTCTCCTACCTCAATTACAATACAGTAGTAATTTCCTAGACCTTCTCCTCCTCTTTCTCCTTTTCCACTACCTCTTCCTCCTCCTCCTTCTCCTTTTCACAAATATAACAATAACTATTGAGTAAAAATGCTCTAATTTATACCATTGATGAAAAAGTCAATACAATAAATTATTGTACTCATTTATGTATTAAGTTTATAAGGACTCTTCCCTGTTTTTTGGAATATAAGATAAAATTCCTCTTGAGTTGATAGTTGTACTATATATATCACTTATCTAACAGGTAGAAATCCAGTATTTTCTCTCTTTTTAGTTAATCTTCCAAATCTCTGTTAAAAATATGTTTGGGAAATAAGAAGTAAGAAAATACAGAAGTTGGAATTTACACAAAAACTTAAATCAAATAGGTCATAGATACATCCTCAAAAGATTAGAGCAAAGACTGAGAGGAGAGTATTAAAATGCATCTCTACTTAGATCATACCAACTTGAAAGAACTGAATATTTAGAGGGGGAGATAGGAGTAGCTCTGAAGGCAGCTGCACATATATACCTGAAGCATTGTACATTACCCCCTTCATGACAGGAGTGAGGAACCCTAATAAGAATTGTGTTTGATTTTTTTTAAGTTAAAAGATAAGAAAGCTGTAAAATGACAAACCACAAAAAAGAAACACATAGAAAGTTATTTTGATGATAGTGATGAACAAAACATAAACTTTGAAGAAGATAACAAGGTCAATACCAGTGTATCCAAAGCCTCAAAGAAAGATATAAATTTGTCTTGAATCCAAAATGAATTATGGTCTATTGAAACAAATTGCATAGCTCTGAATAAAAAAGAGATTTTAAAAATCAAATAAGAGAAGTAGAAGAAAATTTTGGAAAAGCAATGAGTGTGATGAAAGAAAATCATGAAAAAAGCATAGAAAGCTTGGTAAAGGAATCATAAAAATATAGAAGAAAATAGTACTTTTTAAAAAAGAGTAAGACAATGAAAGAGTAACAAAAATCCACTAATGCTAAGAATTCTTTTTAATGGTATAATAGGCCAATGAGAAAAGATGTACAAAAATTTTCTGAGGCAAAGAACTTTTTAAAAATGGAATTGAGTGGGCAGCTATTTGACTTGGTGGATTAAGATCCTTGTTTAGAGACAAGATGTCCTGGATTTGAATCTGCTCAGACACTTCTTGACATATTTTCTGATCAAGACTTAACTCCAGTTATTGAGCCCTTATTGCTCTTCTACCTTTGAACCAATACACGGTATTGATTTTAAGTGAGAAGGTAAAAGTTTACAATTTGTTTTACATTAAAAAATACAATTGGTTAAATGGAAAAAAGAGGTACTACAGCTCTCTGAAGAAAATAATTTGTTAAAATTTAGAATTAGGAAATTGGAAGGTGATGACACCATGAAACATCAAGAAAGAATCAAAGTGAAATAAATGAAAAAAAATATAGAAGAAATGTGAAATATATCACTAAAAACAAACAACTTTGATTGAGGAATGATCTAGAAACTTTGAGGGACAAAGCCTGGAGGACATGCCAAGATTTGCATTCCACAGCAGGGGATGGTGAAGGGGGTTTGGAATCTTGAGGAAAGAGGAGATTCTAGGGAGAGACAGTTGATCTTTCTCTCTTGCCTGAGGAAGCCAAGGGTGACAGACTGATGAGAGATTTCTCTCCTGAGCCATACAAAATCCCTCATTGATCCTAATCACCATTTCCCCCAAAGACACCAAGAGTTGTGGCAAACCTGAGAAGAACAGCATCAGAAGATCTCACATAGCTCCTGTGATACCCTGAGTCTGGACACTGGCTTTGCTGTGCTAAGACCAGGGGTCACCAAATCCTGAGCCACTTAGAGACCAGCCTGACAAGCCTGGGTCTCTCAACTTTGGGGGGAGGGAGAAAGATATTTTTAGAAAGATAGGGACTTTCCTTACTCTCTTTCCTATAATCTCCAACCTGCAGGCATCTTGTTTATCTTACCCTTAACCACCATTTGTTGGAATAAAGTGTCAGTTATCTTAAATTGACTTCCTTTGTCATATTGAAGGGGGAGAGAGATGACTTCTCTCTTTTCCCCAAGGGAAAAGGTTCACCCATTAAAGTTATTAGAGGGTAGTAAAGGCAGTGTTGGTGGAGAGACCATCTCACCCTCCTACTTTCTGGGATCATTTACTCTTTCTCCATTATACCCAAACGAATCCTCTAATGCACAAACAAAAATACTGCCAACCTGAAAAATAAATTCAGTGGATATAATGCAAGAATTATTGTATTACCTGAGAGCTTTGATCAACAAATTGACCTGGGCATGATCTTTCAGGAAATTATCAAGGAAAACTATACTGATATTCTACAATCAGAGAATAAAATAGGAAAAACAAATCCACCTATTACATCCTGAAAGAAATCCGCAAATGAAAACTACTAAGAATATTATAGCCTAATCCAAGAACTCCCAGGTGAAGGGGAAAATATTGCAGGCAGCTAAAAATAAATAATTCAAATAACATGGAGCTACAGTCAGGATAACATAAGATTTTGCAGCTTCTACATTAAAGGATTGTAAGGCCTGAAATATGATATTCCAGAGAGCAAAGAATCTAGTAATACAATGAAGAATCATTTACCCAGCAAAACTGAGTACAATCCTTCAGTGGGAAAAATGAGTATTCAATGAAAAAGAGGACTTTCAAGTCTTTCTGATGAAAAGAACAGAGCTGAATAGAAAATATGATTCTCAAATACAAGATTCAAGAGAAGTGCAAGCAGGTAAATAGGAAAGAGAAACCATAAGAGATTCAATAAATTAAACCATTTACATTCATACAGGGGAAGCTGATATTTTTAACTCCTTAGGAGTATACATAGACAGGGCAATGAAGTGAGTGAATAAAATGGGATTATAGGAAAAAAATAAAATTAAGGGATGAGAAAGTTAAATGCATTAGAAGATGGGAGAGGTAGAGTAGTGTTGATTATCTCAAATATAAGAGAAACAATTGAACTTTTTCAGTGGAAGGGAAGATGGGGGAGGTAGGGAAAGAACACATGAACCTTAAGCTTATCAGAATTAGATCAAAGAGGGAAGAATATATACATTCACTTGGGCATAGAAATCTAACTTACCCTATAGGAAAGTAGGAGGAGAGAGGGATAAGAGAAAGGTGAGAGGCATACAAGACAGGGCAAGAGGGGTATGTGGGGGGTCAGAAGCTTCTGAGGGCAAACTGGATAAAAGTAGAAAGAATAGAATAAATGGGAAAAATAAGATGGAAGGTAATACATGGGAATCATGATGGTGAAAAATGCATTTTTTATAGTCCCTTTAATAAAGATTTCATATCTCAAATACATAGAGAAATGAGTCAAATATATAACAATATGTCATTTCCCAAACTGATAAATGAACAAAAGGTATGAACAGGCAGTTCTCAGATGAAGTAATTAAATTTATCTATAATCAGGTGAAAAAACATCTAAATCACTATTAATTAGAAAAGTGCAAATTAAAACAACTCTGAGGTAGCACTGAGATTGGCTATTATAATAGAAGAAAATGGCAATAGCTGAATGGGATGTGGGGAAATTGCCACAAAAATGCTTTGTTGGGGGAATTGTGAACTGATTCAATCATTCTGAGAACAATCTAAGCTCAAAAGGTAAAAACAAAACAAAACAAAACAAAACAAAACAAAAAAAAACAGTACATAATCTTTATGCAGCAATACCATTACTAGTTTTATATTTAGATAAAGCTCTGTTCCTGGTGGGAAAGAGTCAGAAAGTAAAGAGATATCAATGGAGGAATGGCTGAGTAAGTTCAGTATATGACTGTAATGAAATACTATTTTCCCATGAGAAATCACAAGTGAAGATTTCATAAAAACCTAGAAAGATTTTCAGAAACTGAGGTAGAGTATATTTAGCACAGTGCCTGGCACATGATAAGGCTCTTTATAAATGTTCTTTGATTTAATTTCAAGAGGATATTAAACCCATGAGAGCTAAAGACCTTACCAGGAGACAATGCTGAGTAGAGAGGAGTTTTTTGAAACAAAGCCCAAGGGTAAAAGCAAGAATAGAAGGTAAAACATATTATGTCCTAGCAAAAGTGATAAAGGAAGAACAAGAATATTAGTAGGCGAATGATAGTACTATCTGCGTATTTCAATAATAATTTAATAGTCATTAATATCAAACTAGCTGGATTGCCAACATTGCTTTTTCTCCTAAATAAAACGTTCAGTCACCATTTAGATTAAAATAAATTTACTCAAAGCGAAATGAATCAAATGTATAACATCAGTATATTCAAATTGTTGGAGCGACCTTAGCCAACTGCTTCTCAGTCTCTTCTAACATCAGGCCTCCTTATAGTAGCAGTGAAGGGGGAGGTCACTATAAATTCAAGGCCATTTTAGGGAAATGGTTAAAGAGCCTTGGTTTCACAGAGGTTTCACACAAGGAAGAAGGAGAGATTTTTTTTCCTCCAATATTCAAGCTCCTCAATTAAGTTCGGTTACTAATAGTGAATTTCTTCCAACTTTTAGCTATCAAGGCAGGTGATCATATCTACTTCCTTATTGACAGACCCTGTGATCAGCTTCTCTCTACTTAACTCTTTCTAAGACCTTGGTGGCCTATCTCAGTGGCAGCCTGAGGGCAGTCAGTCCTTGGACAAAGACACACCTGATTTTTTTACATGTTGGCCTCCCCTCCCCACTCTACTAAAACTTACTTCCAAGCTGCCAATATAATCGGATACCTGCCTTCTGTCAGACAGAAAAAAATAACTCAAAAGTCAAGAAGTGCTAGATCTACTCAACTAGAATTTCCCAGAATCACAATAGAATCACCTCTATCAGTGGTGTTTCATGATACTTCCCATCCCTAGGGTTTTTCTTTTCCATATGCTTATTTTCTTTTTTGTACTTAAAGAGCAGAAAATTGCAGGAAAAAATAACTTTGCAGCCACCTCATCCCTTACCATCATTTTAGAGGTAAATAAGGGCACAGAGTATTATGACCTTTTTGCAACAAGTCTGGTTTAAAAGAATTCTAGTTTTTGACAGGCTCTCAGTGTTCATATACTCAAACAATCCACTACAACATGTCAAAAAAGTTGTCACCCAGTCCTTGCTTGATGTTATCCAGTGAACAGAACCTCCCAAAGCAACCCAGTTGATTTTGGGATAGCTCTGATTTTTTTGGACATTAAGCCAAGATGTGTTCTCTTTGTGATCATCATTCATCATTCCTGGTTCTGAGTTATATTATCAAAGAGAAACTATTTAGTCCCTCTTCCATATGACAATCCTTCAAGTGGTTTAGTAATATATCAGTAATACTATTTATATTTAATCTCAATGATTATTTATTATTCAATAATATATTGGCACAGAACTTTACAAATGATTAATAGCTATTTAACTATGAATTTTATAACATTTTTATGAGGTAGATATTATAAAATCTTCATTTTACAAATGAAGAAACTGAGACTCAGAGAGTTTAAATGAATTTCCTTTGGGCATTTAGTCAGTGATCAACAGAGGACAAATTTTAGACTGGAATTCCTAACTGCAAGTTTGTTGTACTTTACATCATATGTCTCTAAAATTAACTAGAATTCCTAAAAAGATCTTAAATTTCACAATGCTATAACTTTCCTAATCTTTTCAGCCTATATCTCAAATTCAGAATATTTTAGATGGGTCAGGTATCAAGATCATATACAAAATTGCCACATAGTTGAACAACCTGAATTTATTTTCTGGATAGAAAATTAAGAATCTCAGGTTTTCTGTTTTTGTTTTTGTTTTGCATGGTGAGTGAAGTAAGGTTTTCTTCAACATGGGGAAAAATGAGTGTGGACACAACTACAGGTATTTCTCATTTTAGATTGTTGCTGAATATAAAATTTTGTTACAATGCAGGACAGAATAAGAAACTAATAAACTGTCATAAATTAGTGTTTAAACCATTTGGGGTTAAACAAAACATAGATAAGAAAAGGAAAATTGTAAAACAGTTTTGAGCAACCCCCTTCTTATCTATTGCATCTTTAATGACACAAGCTGCCAAATGGGTTACAATTAAGATAAAAAGCAAAATTGGTAATTATCCATTAAACATGTTTGCAAAAGAAACTAAACAAGGAAGAAAGACAGCTCAGCAAAAGAAAAATGCTTAAGTCAGTTGAAATGTTAGAACAATAATGCAGTTCTCTGGATAGAATACTCTATTATGGGAGCACATAATTAGAAAACTGATTTAAGTACAAATTTTAAGTGCTTGTGACAGGAAACGACTAGAGTGCAGATAATGGAACAATTACTTTTTCAGCATTCAAAGGCCATATCTCAGTCTTTCTTGAGTGAGGGCTCAATGCCAAACTACAGCTGCTCTATAATTAAATGCTCAAGCTATCTGCCTATGATTAGACTGAACACTACTAGAGGGCAGAGATTTTGACTAAATCTTCACAGCATACCATAAATACCTTCTTTTTCTTGATTCAGTTCAGTTTTAGATCATTTTTTTTTTTAACCAAGGTGGCAACATTACTTGGTTTAAACCCCTGCCACTTAAAACAGATATTTTTGGTTTTAGGTAAACTAAACTAAGTAGATCATTCAAAAGTCATTCCTGTGCATTTATTGTCATTTTTTATACCTCTGATTCCATTAGTATGAGTTAATAAAGTTGTCAATTCTTTATCAAATCATACTGACAAACTATTTAAAATATTTTGTCTTTGAGAGTCGTCTAGGATCACTGAGAGCTTCAATGACTTGCTCAGGGTCACACAACTAGTAGGTCAGAGACAAAATTTGAATATCATATTTTATGAATACAAAGTCAGGTTTCGATTTTCCATCCTATCCTATCTATTTTTACTAAATTATCAGAGCATTCTCCAAGTGAAAAAGGTATTTACCCTTTAATAGTTGTGGATTTTGTCTAACACAATATATAACATTGTAGGAAAATAGTTTACTAGGAGCTCAAGAAATTACCCATTTTCTAAAGATATTTTAGATGCTTTGCTCTGAATTTCCCTGAATCACTCATGACTTTATTGAACTTGATTTCAAAAGCATTTAAAATATGCATTTCTTTCAATATGACTTCATTTGACATTTTCAAATACAAATAGTTTCGGTGTTATAATAATGATAAGACTTCATGCTTAAAATACTGCATCTTCATCACTTTTTTCCCCCAGTTTTGTTTACCTAGCTTCCCCCAAATCCCACCTTCTGTAGGAGGCCATTCCTAGTCTCCCAAGCAGCTAGTAACTTCCCTCTGATATTTTCTCCCATGTATTTTGTATGTCTTATGAATACAAAGTTATACTGGTTATAGTTATTTTTACATTGTCTATCCCATAAGAACATAAGTTCCTTGAGGGCAATGTATTTTTAAATAGTTTTTGTGCATTTTGCTTTTGTTTCCCTAACATTTAGTGCCTGGAATATATTAAGTATTTGTTAAATGCTGATTGACTGGCTGAATGAATGATAAGGCAATGAAATATCTGTAATTACCAAATTCCAAAATCATATTTTATGCTTATGAATATATAAAGTCAGTTCTTATTAATTTTGATTACATTTAACTTTACAATGGACAACATGTAAATCATTTTGGATAGGAAGTGGTTAACTTTGCACCAATTTTTTTCTCTGATTTTTCTTATTTAGAAGGATTAGAGAAAGTGGTAATTTACCTTAATTCATTCCACTCTGTCTTTATGTTCCCTAAGCAGTATTTAGCAAACTAGCCACAGCAAAGGATGAAATCACTCACTATGGTATTTTTCAACCAGCTCTTGCCTTAAACACAGAATAACTTACTTTATTATTGATCCAGCCCAAACATTGACAACAATGATGGATGGAAAGATAGGAGAAAGAAAGAAAAATAAATCTGAGAAATATAATTTACATATGTGTGTATATGAATAAATATAGATAAATATATGTGTATATAGACATGTATATAAATATATATATATAATTTGTTAACCAAGTTAATAATTATACTTGTGGCATATTCAGGATTAAACCCTGGAAAAAAGACAAGTTATCCATTTTAAAATGTTATAATAGAGAATGGAGAAGAGTCTATGCCCTTGACTAATTATATAGGCATACATAAAATATACATATATGCACATATTTTATATACAAATAAATGGCATATGTGTATATACATACACATATACTGCATTACATACAGTTCTACTGATTCATGGAATATAATGATGGTTTGTAGCATAGACCTGTTTTTAACTAAGTATGTGATAACTCCTTAATGGTCTATTTCTCTTAATTATTCTTTTCAGGGTAAAATTTTGAGAGAACCATTAGCATCTACTTAATGCCCTAAGTGAAAAATATCTGTAACACACCATGAAGTCCCAGCATTGAACTTAAACTTTGTTTGCTATGTCACCATCCACAAGTTATATTTCCTGTCTGTACCAACAAATATTAATTGAGATGATCATTAAGAACATATCCTATGATTATTTTAATGAGAAAATAAGACATTTGGATTTTTAAAAATTACATATCTACCATGTTCATAAAACTGTTAGTTGTCAGAAAAAATCTGGATAATAATCCAAAGATTAGAAACCACAGCAATGAAAATAACAATAGTCGGATTCATGTAATATTCTATTATGACTTGAGAAAAAAATTAAGTGTGTGTATATATATACATATATATATATATGTCTGTGTGTGTATTCATATTTTTCAAATTTAACTTTCAATAATATATAACAAGTACTACTCTTTTTGTTTGTCACAAAACTTCTACTCTAACAGTTAATTTTAGTGTGTAAGCAACCATTGTACCAGTAGAAAACAGTCTCTGTCATATTCTTCCAAGACAGAAGGCTTTATGTGCAGTTTTTTGTGACAGATTAGGTCTAGTATAATGATTCATCAATAGTAGTCTGGCCAATAGTAGGTAAATTCTTTGCATGTAACAACCCAGAATAAAAAGGAAAAGATAAAAAAATGGAAAAATATACCAACTATCCCTTAGTTCTACATATCCTTCCTTTATTTATATATATATTTGTGCGATGATATAGAGTGGTAGAAACCACAGTGCATAATAAATTTATGAACCATTCTCTAGAATACAAAGTGATTAGAATAGATTATAATGCTTTGAAAGTTTATAAAGTATTATTATCAACTCTTTTCTTTTTAAGAGTATGAAATTCTTTACACCTATTACACAGTGATTTAGAAATCATATGTTTACAAATGTGTTAGTGGAGAAGAGTTTTTATGTAATTAAAAAAATCACCTACAATATAAAATTCATTCTTTAATTTAAAAATTAACATATAGTGAGTGTGTACTTTTCTTGAATATTACATTAAAATGGGTGATGTCGAAGTACTTTGTATTATATTTTTATGGATGTACTTTTTGTATAATGAATACAGTGATGCATAGCACTATTTAAAATATAGTAATGGCTAAGTACTGCTTTTTAAATGTTCATTTCATGCATAATATTCATTGATTTTCAATTTTATGGTGTGCACAAATTTACACAGTAAAGTCTATTATATTGTTGGATATCATCTTTCAGAAATTACAAACTAGCACTTTTCTTGAATCTTTAATGGAAAATAACATTTCTCAAAAATCTGGTAATATTGCATAATGTAAATCTAAATAAAAGAAAGAAAAAGTTTAGGTCCTTACTTAAAATGTAATCATGGCTTTTACTTATTTTTCAAGTAAAAATCTTCATGCTTGTATCCATAGGCTTTTATCTTCTCTATTCAGCTTTACTCCAGGCTTAAATGCACTTCCCTTTAATCACCTCAACTGAGGATTTATGCTATGAAATAGATAGAGCTAATCATCTGACTGATCAAGCTGATTGAAAGCTTAGAGGTACACCTAACCTTTAGCAAGGTCATGAAATTTGACATTTTGGAATATTTAGTCAAATAGCTGAAAGATAATTCCTAGAATAGTATTCAGAGCTGAAAAAAAATGTCAAACCTGAAAACAATTGAATATTTTCCCCCTATGACTTGTAAAGTCTGACTGAAATAATGAATATTATTAAATGGAATATTAAGTGACTTAGAAAAATAAAGAACTAATTTTAATTTATCTCTGACAATCATAGATTTTCAACTTGGTATCTATGAAATTCTTTTTGTTGTTTTAAAACATAGTAATCACATTATAAAATAATTGTTTATCTTGTCAGTTCTTTACCCTTAATTTTATGCATTTACAGACATTCTGAAGTTTCCTTAGATTTCACCTTGGATGCAAAGGCATATATGACATTAAAAATATGTTAGGGCTCCTACTTTAAACTACTCTAGACCATTCATACTGAAACTTATTGATGCTTTTGGCATTTAGCTGGGAGTTAGTAAAATTTTTCCCTGAGCACAATTTGTAGTCAGAGATTGTTAAGTAGGGCTGAAGCTTCTCACATGAATATAACTTTTAAGAAGGAAAGTCTTAAACTCTTGGCTCTCATTCTTTTCTGAAAACTAACATATTTTCTCTCAGACAAAAGTATCCTAGCTCTGATTATATAATGTTTCTCTGGATTATAGTTTGTGTGCATTTCATTTACTTACACTTGATATTTACCAGTTGTTTGATTTCATCTGCTTAGGGCATTCCAGTGAAGTAACTTCCTCTTTCAATATAGATCAGCACCTTCTCAGCAATTTATAATTTTATAATCATAGTTAGTTACATTGAGGTACTGAGAGGTTAAATGACTTGACTGAACTTGGACCTGGAACTTTCTGACTGAAGCCAGTGTTCTGTCCACTGTATGATATTTCCTTTGTAACTTTTAAATTTATTTCCATGCAATTAAGAAATTTATTAAATTCTCAAATAGAAAAATGGGGAAATGGATATGCTATGAAATAGAAACCTACAGACTCCATTTAGACAGTTTAGGTAAAGTCATAAAGCCAAATTTCTCCATGTCAAGGTAGAAACTTAGATTTTATTGGAAGAGGGTCAAGTCCTCCAACAAAAGTATTGTCTTGCATGTATTACATTGTCGGATCCTGGCAAGAGACAACACCCAGAGGCTGAGAGCTATTTTATATAACAAAATGACATATCACAAGACATAACATCATATAGACCTCATTTTAGAAACAGTTACCCAATTACAAAGCTGATTGGTTAGTTCATTTCAGAAAGCCCACATGACTAAAGACACAGTCAAGTCAAATGACCATTACCTCTCTCTCTTCTGATCTGGGGGAAAGGATGATGATTTTCAAACAGGGAATGGTGCAAAATGTTTGTGCCATATTGGGAAATTCAGATAGTCAGCATCTCATGATAAAGGGAAGTACAAACTTGGGGAAGGGTTAGAAATCCCTTTAGAAGCAGTTTTTATGTTTTAGTTAGAAATCCTTGTAAAAAGTATGAATTCCACTGATGGTATTAAGATTCTAATGGAATTTATACTAATCACTTTAGAATCACAATACTGATTATCTTAAACCTATCACTATCACTAAAACCCAACCAAGTATAAGGAAGTAGGGGTCTTTTTTCCCCAAAGATAGAGGAGAGAACTTAGAGTCAGGAAAATAATTTCAATTTTCTTCAGCATCCTCATTTGTAAAATGAGAAAATGACATATTTCTTGTGGTTCTTGTAAGAATCAATTGAGTTAACATGAATCAGGTGATCTGCAGACATTAAAGCACTCTATAAATGTTAGCTGTCATTGTTATAGCTAATTCCTCTGCTAGGCAATGGCAATACAGAAACAGAAAAATAAATTACCTCTTGCCCTCAAGTAGTTAACATGCTTCTGAATGTATTGTCATATTATTAGGATGAAGGCATAGTGAATGATCTCATTCTATTTCTTGTTTACTTTTATTTTAAATTTGAGATAAAACCAAAAAATATTTACAGTATCATCAACCCGAAGGGTTTCAGAAAGCAAACAATGGCAGCATGAGAATCATTAATTATCCACTTTTTTAAATGACAGAAGGCTATACTCTCAGGCTACAGAGGAGTGGGAGATAAGGAAAAACAATGATATTTTTTCTTTAAAATATTCCCTCATAAGGATCTTGCCTATCAAAATTTTCTTATGAAACAATGAAATCAGGAATGATATTCCTCCCTCCCTTTATAATACATACATAGGGAAAGAGAGGGAGGAAGAGAGAAAGATGTAGCAATTGTACATCAGGAAAATTATTGTGAATCGTTTCCTAGAGACTAAATAGAAGACATTTTACATGAAAATGGGACAGGTAAATTACAGCAACTGTGGTGATTGGTTCATTAGATAAACACTGACATTTTTTCTTCTTTCTCTTCCAGGTTCTTACTGTGAATTTGGACCTTGTGAAGCTAGCAATCCCTGTGAAAATGGAGCTGTGTGTGTAGAGGAAATGGATTTGGACAACTTTCCCCTTGGATTCAAGTGCCAGTGTGTGAAAGGATTTGCAGGTCCACAATGTGAGATCAATATCAACGAGTGCAGCTCTAACCCTTGCCTAAATGGATATTGCTATGACAGTGAGTTCAGTCTGGTCACCCCCATTAATATGGATCAGACCAACAGTTGAATCTTATTCAGTGACTGAATAGCTCTGGGGAACACAATTGATAATTTACTGAAATTTAGATTGTCGAACACTTGAAAGTAGATGTCATTTTTTTCTTTTTTCTTTTTTTTTAACCAAAACACCTCCACTCCTGCCACATACACTCTGGTTTCCATGGACTAACATTGCAGCTAATGAGAAATCTTAATGAGATGTGATTTATTCATGAGGGTGCCTAAACTAGACACATGTTTCTTAGAATGGAGTGTCTCACAAGTGTTTATTTTCAGGTGCAGAAAAGCATTATCTAGAGTAATAATGCTGAATAACAAGAGATTTTAACAAATCTACTATAAAAAAATCAAGTTTTAGGTATACCTTAATAGTGGATAGTCTATATGACAGCAATTGTGGAAGTGAATAACAATATTTTTACCTAAAATTGTTACTGAATTATTTAATATTTTTCTGCTATATCAGTTGCAAGTTGATAAATGACTCTACTTACATCTAGTTCTAAATTCACAATTAAACTACATGAAAGTCTAATATTTTCACCACTTATACAGCTGTATAGAGATTATAAACAGAGTAACATAGAGTAATGGATAAAGAGCTGGCCTTGGAGATGCATGGATCTGAATATGAGACCTGCCTCTGATATATGCTGGCTATGTGACCTCTGGCAAGTAACATAACCTTTCATTCAAGAGTCTAATTAACTCTTTAAAATTTTAAGCTGTAGAGTGGCAAAGCCAAGATAGTGGTACAATTATACAGATCTCTGGTCTCTACCAAATTCACCTCAAAAAATTGATATAACAACTCAAAATGAATTTTGCAGCAGCATAACCCATAAAAAGAGAGGGTAAAATAGTTTTTCGGCTCCAAACAATTTAGTAGGCTACCACAAAAGATTTAGTTTACTGGGATGGAAGTAGAGGTCAAAGCAACATGACAAGGCAGGCTCCATGGCAGCAATGGACCTAGACCCAGTTGAATCAGCATCAAAATCTTGCAGAGCTCTCAGCCGGAGATGGTGAGAATTTGTTGGGTAACTGCTCAGGAGATGACAGGGGTTCCTTTGCTGGCTTGGAGGGTTGCATTGCCCATATTTAGAATCATTTCTCAGGACTGGGATGGGGTTCCAAGGTGAGGAGGAACACTAGTAAACACCAGTGCTTGTAGTCACAAGGGACTATGGTCTCTGTTCCAAGGGGAAAGAGAGAGCTTATGGTTACTTACAGAGCAGAGCACAGGCCAAGAGAGTATGAAATACACCTTGCAAGATTTCAAAGCAGTTAGATCCCCAGCTGAAGTTCTGAAGGCAGCTACATAAAGAACATGAATTTTGGAACAATGCTTCCTTCACCACAGATACAAAGCCCAAATTTAAAAGGTTTTTTTTTAATTAAAAGAAAATTTTAAAAGGGCTCAAAATTAAGTAAACAATAGGATAAAAAGACATTCAAAAAAGAAAGTTATTTTGGTGAGAGGGAAGAAAAAAAATTCAAACTTGGAAAAAGACAACAAAGTCAAAATTGTTACATCCAAAGTTTCCAAGGAAAATGTGAATTTCTTTTAAGGCCAAAGAGAATTAATGGAGAAACTCAATAGGGACTTAAAACTCATGTAAAAAAGCTAGAAGAAAAATTGGGAAAAGAAATGAGAGTGATATAGGGAAATCATGAAAAAAGAGTCAATAGTTTTTTCAAGGAAGCCCAAAAAATATTGAAGAACTCACTAGCTTAAAAACAGAATAGGCTAATTGATAAAAGAAGTGGGGAATGAAGAGAATTCTTTAAAAAGAAGAATTGGCTAGATGGAAAAAGATATCCAAAAATGCATTGAAGAAAAAAATATTCTTAAAAGGCAGAATAGGCCATATGGAAAAATAAATTCAAAAATTCATTGATGAAAAGAACTCTTTACAAAAAAGAATTGGCCAAATGGAAAAGGAGGTATAAATGCTTACTCAAGAAAAGTATGTCTTAAACATTAGAATTGGAGAAATAGGAAATAATTACACCATGAGACATTGAAAAACAGTAAAATCAAGTACATGAAAAAAAAAAGAAAATGTGAAATATCTCATGGGAGAAACAACTGCCCTGGAAAATAAATCTAGTAGAGATAATTTTAGAATTATTGAACTACCTTAAAGCTATGATAAAAAAGTCATATTTTGAAAAATTATGAAGAAAAACTGCCCTATTATTCTAGAACTAAAGGGCAAAATTAAAAGTAGAAAGAATACACCAATCACCTCCTAAAAGAGATCCCCAAAGGAATATCCCAGGAATATTCTAGCCAAATTCCAGAACTCTCAGATCAAGGATTAAATATTGCAAGCAGACAAAAAGAAATAATTCAAATATCATGTAATCATAGAAAACATAGTACAAGATTTTAGCTTCTACACTGAAGGATAAGAAAGGCAAAAGGAATAGGACTTCAACAAATAATCACTTACAAAGCAAAATTAAACATAATTCTTCATGGAAAAAATGAGTATGCAGTGAGATATAGGACTTTCAAACATTGCTGATGAAGAGTAAAACTGAATGGAAAATCTTATTCTCAAATAAAAGACTCAAGTGAATAATAAAAAGATAAAAAAAATAGGAAAGAGAAATCAAAAGACATTTAATAAAGTTAAATTGCTTAAAACCTATATGGGAAGAAGATTGTTATAACTTAAAAGAACTTTATCATTATTAGGGTAGTTAGAAGGAGTATACATAGACAGAAGGCAAGGGTGTGAGTTGAATATGATGGTATGATATAAAAATAAAGTAAAATTAAAGCATGTGAAATAGGAATATATTGGAAGGCGAGGGAAGGGAGAAATAGAATGGAGCAAAATATTACCCATAAAAGAGGCATGAAATAACTTTTACAGAGTAGGGAAAGATGGAGGAGTTTGGGAGTGGAGCATGTGAACCTTACTCTCATCAAAACTGGCTCAATGAAGGAAGAGCATACACATTCAATTGGGTATAAAAACAAATTTTACCCTAAATTAAAGTAAGAAGGGACAAAGATAGATAAAGGTGGTTGAAATTGATAGAGAAAAGGTCAAATTGGGGGAGATGGTAGTCAGAAACTAAATAGGGGGAATTTTTGGAGGACGGAGAGTAATAAACAATAATTGTAATGGTGCAATTAAAAAATAGGTCTCTCTAATAATGGACTAACTTCTCAAATACATAGACAAATGGGTTGAGTACATAAGAATATATGAGAAATGATATAGGGTCAAAGGACAGGAACAGTTTTCAGACAAAGTAATTAAAGGTTTCTAGAATCATACAAAAATGCTTTAGACAGCTATTAATTAGAGAAATGCAAATTAAAATAATGTTAGGTACCTCCCCACTCCTATCAGAGTGACTATTATGACAGAAAAGGAAAATCATAAAACTTGAAGGGGATGTAGGAAAATTGAGATACTAACACACTGTTGGGGACCATCTGAATTGATTTAATCATTCTGGAGAACAATTTGCACCTATGCCCAAAGGGTATTAGACTTCAACCTAATAATATAACTAGGCTTGTATCCCTAAGAGATAAATTAAAAAGGCAAGGATCCATATGTACAAAGATATTTAAAGTAGATCTTTTAGCATAGGCAAAAACAAACATTTTTCACTTTCTTTCCTAACTTTTTTGTTCTAGTTTCCTTCCCCAAAAGGATTAATATGGATGATGTTTTACATAGATGGTAGATGTAAAATCTATATGAGATTACTTACTATTTCAACAGGGGATACTGAGGGTATGTTGGGGAGAGAAGGAGGGAAAGAGAATTAGAGACTCAATATTCTTTGAAAAATGTTGGAGGGGAATAAAGGAACTTTACAACTTTAAGAAATGCCTGATGAAAACAGGTCTAGGGGGAAACTGGATAGCTCAGTGGATTCATAGCCAGGCCTAGAGATAGGAGGTCTTAGGTTCAAATCTGGATTCAGACACTTCCTGACTGTAAGACTTTGGAGAAGTCACTTAACCCACATTGCTTAGTCCTTACCACTCTTCTGCCTTAGAAGCAATTCACAGTATTGATTCCAAGATGGAAGGTAAGGGTTAAAAAACAAAAACAAAAAAAAAATAGGTCTAAATGAGTTGAGGAAGGCATAATGGGATTGGGATTCTGACAGATGGACTAAAGGGAATAGTGGAAAGGTGGAGATAGCCCTGAATGATTGAGAAAATGTTTATGAAATATTTACTATGTTTAAAAAACCAGAGAAACAATTTTAAAAGAAAGATAGCACCTGCTTTCAAGGAGCTCACATTCTAATTTGGACAATATATGTATAAATTATAAACTATATGTGTATTGAGTTATTATTATTGCTATTTGGTAAATATATATATATACATATATGTATGGTTATAGTTATAGTGTATACACAATTGAAATTGGAAATTTTAAATGGTTATAATTATATATCATACTTTATTCTATATTATGATGTATTATTATAAAATTTATCTATTACATATTATATATATATATTCATTCTGAGCTTCCTGGATCCCTCCCTCCAAAAATATTTTGATGCATTATATTTAATCAGTCAATATAAAAAGCTATTATTAATTATCTACTATATGTTAGGCACCATACTAGGTCCTGCAATAAATGAAATAATTTTTGCTTGCAAAAAGTTTACATTCTCACAGAGAAAAAGAAAATTATAATTTATAACCATTCATAAACATGTAAGGAATATGCAGGTACAATGTAGTTGTCTTAATTGATGCAGTAATATTTTTCCAAGTTAATTTATATAGCAAGTCTTTTCATATTACCATAAATTTATGACTTTTGTTCAGTTAGTTTGAAAAACAAGAATTTGGATGAACAAATACTTGGAAATAAGAAGAATAACTGATACTGTGAAGCTGCCAATCATTTTGCAAATGTCATCCCTTTCTGAGGCTTCTGACTGACTTATTCTGAGAATTCTGCTTCAGTGTGATCACATGATCATGACTGCAAAATACTAAGACTCAGAGAATGTTGATCATCTAATCATCTTCTGGAAGATTCTGTCACCACAACGGAGCCAAATTATTTAATAAGACTAATAGCAGTCATATGTGCCGTGCTAGAATGACAGCATAGATTATTACACAGTAAATCTAAGGGATAATGAAGAAGCTGGGGACTTATGTCAAATGCTTACAAAATTCATATTAAGAACTACATATCTCACTGACCTCACTTCCTTGTAATACTTCAAGGATACCATTTACCTTTATATCATTAACGGCAATAATAATAGTAATAATAATGATAAAGATATTCAGATCATTATTTTAGAAAGGTTATTTTAATATATGGATTTTCTTTTTTTATTCAAGTTTTGAATTGACAGATTTAGACCCTTAGAGAAAAATGGACCTGATGTAGCTCTATGAAATATAGGATTTTCTCAAATATTTAATGTTTTTTTTTTACAGATTGCTTTAATTTTAGCAAACAAGAAAATATTTTAGTCCTAGAGTAACCTATTTGTCTTACATATTGCTTACTCCTGAAAAAAATCAGAGGATAATTGTATATTTTCCACTGCCTGTTGACAAATGTCCATTGGGATTGCTTCTTATTTCAAGCAATTGAATTCTGTGAGTTAAGTAGGACTTGGTTATTGAGTTATTAAAAATATTGTGGAGAACTGTAGAGGATGACATTAACTATATATTTTTTAATTTTATATATTGAACACAGTGGGAGATGTGTTCCTCATCTGTAAACTTAGGGCTAGAACAGATCTCTGAGATTCTTTCTAGGCTCTGGGATCTCAAGAATTCAAATATTTGATTCTATGCTGTTTTTTCATATAATTAGTATCACATATTGTTACTCTAATGAATGTTAATTAAGTGTGCTTTCTCTTCTGATTTCAGTTGTTGATGGATTCTCCTGTTTATGTAATCCAGGATATGCTGGACTACGATGTGAACAGACTATTGATGACTGCATTACACATGCTTGTGAAAACAATTCTACCTGCCAAGATCTACATCTCGTTAGTATATATTATAGTAATATTCATTCTTTTCACAATAATTGCAAAGTTCCATGAATCTGTACTTAATAATAGAGAATATTCATCTATACTCTGGGTATCTGTTTCTTGTAATATTAATAGATGATAGGAATATAAAAATTACTTAAAGCAGGTTCCCCTTTTTTGGACTCTGGGAAAATTGAACTGATGATGGTTTAGGAGAAAGAGTGTATGTCTTCAAATCTATCTTCTACTCTTTAGGAGGAACAAGCTGAATAGATATTTCTCCAACATACTCTGATCTGTTTATTGCTCTGTGGTTCTCTCCAAGGGGAATAACTCTCTTGTTCAGTCACCACATAAGTATTAGCATTTAAATTTCCACTATTAACTTCCCAGAAGAAGTGAGTCCTGGGCATCTATTATTTAGTCACAGTAGTGGTTGATTAACTTGGAGTTAACATTTATTTATCCAAAGGCATAGAAACATACATATAGTAAATAGAAAGTATTTTTTTAAGAAAGAAGGCATTGGCAGTACAGAAAACTGATAAAGGCCTTCAGCAGAAAATAGGATTTAAGCTGAATTTTATAGAAAGCCTGGGAAGCTAGGATGGAGAGGAGGGAAGAGAGAGCATTCCAGGCATTGGGATGACCCATGTAAAAAGAACATAGAATAGTTAGAATGTAGTTTTAGGAACAACAATAAGACTGGATTGTAGATTATGTGGAAGGAAATTAAATTAAAGAACACTGAAAAAATAGAAAAATAGTCTGTGAAGGGTTTAAAATTGTAGAGTATTTCATACTTGACTCTGTAGGCCAGCAGGAGCTACTGGTATTTATTAATTAGAGGAGGCAGGAGATTATGCTGTTGTCAGACCTGCACTTTGGAAAATTCTCATTAGCTGATTAATGGAGGATTGATTGAAACAGATAGGGATGTAAGGAGCTTTAACAGAAGACTATTTCAAAAGTCCAAGTAGCAATTGATTAGGATACAAAGTAAGCTGAAGATCTTGGAAGTGGAGAGGAGACATTGTTGAGAAATTTTGTAAATTCCAAAGAAATTTTGAGTTTGGGAGACTATGAGGACTATCATATTCTTGAAAGTAATAGGGAAGTTTAGAAGAAAGGATGGCTACAAGTAGATAGAGTATAAAAAGTTCCATTTTTGGACATATTGAGCATGAGATTTTCATGTGACATCAAGTCTGAGATATTAAAAAAGCAGTTGGTAATGCTAGATGAGAGCTCAGGAGAAAAGGTAGGACTGGATATAGATATAGATCTAGATATAGATTTGAGAATCATCTACATAAGAATGATAATTAAATTCATGTGACCTAAAACAATCAAGAAAGTAGCAGCAAGAGGAAGGAAAAAAAAGGAATATATGTTTGTAGTTTGTAATTACACTAAGTAATTTACAAGTATTCCCAACTCTGTTGGATATGTGCTATTATTATCTCCATTTTATAGTTGAGGAAACTGAGGCAGGAAGAGATTAAATGGTTTGCCTAGAATTCCACTTGCTAGTAGTTGAAGCTGATGTTTGAACTTGAAGCAAACTGACTCCAGGCCCAGACTCTATGCATTGTACCCCCTAAGTGGCTCTCTTTTGTCCAAGAGGGTCAGTGACATGGTTAAAGAATTAGCAAATGAGACAGAAGAAATAGACATAAAAATAGGAAAAAAAAGACTAAAAAAGAGCAATCTCACCTAAAATGCAGAGCATATCCACTAAAATAATATGATCAAAAGTGTCAAAGACTGCTCAGGTGTCAAAACATTGAAGAGTAAGAAAAAATGTTTCATTTGACCATTAAGAGATCATTGGATACTTGATAGAGAGCATCTTAATGGCAAGATGTGGTCTGAAGTCAAATTATAGACAGTTTAGAATAGTGAACAGAGATGTGCTGGTGAATAGAGAGAAAGTGACATTTTTGAGAAATGTCATAAAGGTAAAAATGACAATACTTGGCAAGTACTTATTATAAATAGCTTTTCCAAGGCAGTTAGCTGAGAACAGGAGCAGAGTTGAATGAATGACTGAAACATTTAAATGTTTATGATGTCCAAAGTTCTGTGTTAAACATTCAGTGGATATACAAATAGAAACATTAAAAGAGCCCCTATTCTCAAGGAGCCAACATTCTAAGAGAGTAAGCAACAAATATGGAAGTTTGCAAATCTTTAATGGCAAAGTAGATGGTCATGCCTCTTTTTTAAAATTTTCATTTCTATTGATAAGATCATGTTTTACATGTTATAAGTAACAATGACAGCTAGTCATAGTGGGAGGGTGAAGTGAGAGTTTGGGGCTCTTTTGCTTGTTTTATAAGATGGACAATACATAGTCATATTTATAAGTAACATGTTAGGAACCATTAGACATAGAGACATTAAAAGATTAGAAAGAGATTAGGGTAATACAAGGGACCGTCTGGAGAAGAAAAGATCAGATGGATAAGGATTCATGTAGAAGAGTTTATTTCAGCAAGAATAGTCATCTCCCTGATGTACACAAGTATAGGAGAACTTAGTGTGGGAAAAAGTCTAAGTGATGTGAGATGTGGAGAGAAGGGGAAGTTCTTTAAATAGCTTCATTTTTTTTTCAGTGAAGTATGATGCCAAGTTCTTAGGTGTGAAGGTTGGGAAGGGATGGAAAATAATGTTTAATACCATTTTGTTGGTATTGTTTTTAAACCCTTACTTTATGCCCCAAGGAAGAGTAGCTGTAAAGGCTAGGCAATTGGGATTTAATGACTTGTCCAGGATCACAGATAGGAAGTATCTAAGGCCAGGTTTGAAACTAGTAACTCCAGTCTCCACACCTGACTCTGTCTCTCACCTACTTGTTCCCCACTAAATTGGAATTAAAAAGAGTAAATAAAAATGCAATCAGTATTGGAAAGGGTGATGATGGATGCAATGTCATTAGGAGTATCAAGGAAGTATCAAGGATGGAAGGGGTGAGAAAAGAAAAGGTTCAAAATAAAAGCTTTTTGTTTGTTTTAATTTTGGAGTAAGCATTCCAGACAGAACAATGGATGGGTTGAGTAGATCTGCATTGGAATATTGAGGAACAGAGGGGCAGAACAGTAAAGGTATGAACAGTGGTACATAATAAACCAGTTTTATACTTCATGAGTTCTGAAACTGAGAAAGTAGAAGGTGATGGGAGAATGCTATCCACTGAGGGCAAAGGCTGGGAGAGTACAGTGCCTGGAGAGAGAAGCCTTTTGATGGAAGCTTGTGATTTTATGTGTATGTCCCAGGAAGCCCAACTAAAAGCTGTTTGACCAAGGATTGACCTGTGACAACTGGTCAAGAGGTAAGAGTTGGCAGTTCAATTTGGGGCAGGTCAAGAACACACCCAAGAGACATTGGTGAAGTCTCTTGAAAAAAGGAACCAAAGAATGTTGGTTCAAAACAAATTTCCCTGAAAAGAGGATAGGATTTTACTTGCCAAAATGACATTACTACAGACAAAGCAAAAATTTGAGAAAGTAGTAATGATTTAATATTTCATGGGGGGCATCGGGGACAAATCATAGATTTAGGTTCAAGGTTTGTCTTATGGACTTGGGAAAACTCCTTAATCTCTCAATGTCTCAGACAAATAATAAATAGGTAAATAATAAATAGGTAAAAATAAATAGGTAAATTGCTAAAATTTTGCTAAATTGCTAAAAAATTGCTAAAATTAATAGAGGGAATTTTCTCCTTAAGCATTCTCTACTGGAAGAAGTCACACAAAAATAGAGGCCAGATAAAAACAAATAAATAAATCCTAAAATTTTTAAGATCATAGATTCAGAATTGTAAGGAACATTACATCTAATGTTGATACCTCTAATAAATTCACATTCTAAATAGATTTTAATCCAGATCATTTTATTCCAAATTGAATGTTCCTTAGACTGGATTGGCAGTACTGAATATGTTCTTTTCCACATGTTTTCAGAATGGTGACTGTACTTGTTACCGACAGATAAATAGTTGAATATCTACTTTCAATCCAAGTCCCTGATATATCCCATGCTTTCTTTTATTTTTATTAGGAATAGAAACCTTTTCACTACTATGTTTAAATCTGAGTCAATATCATAAAAATTATGACTTATTCCTTAAAGGAATACCTCTTGGCAAAGTAGAACCATTCTAAGATGACAGAAGTCATCTTAAAGAATGTTTTTAGCCCTACTGAGATGTTCACTTGTGTCTATATCAGGATAGTCAGTATACACAAATAATATTTCAATGTCATTTATAATCTTATATTTTAATTTTGTTTTTATCTCATGGGTCAAATTTTTTTTTATTTTCTTCATTCATCTCTGTTTGTTCTACCCATTGGTATATATCCATTTGTCTACTGGTTTGACACAAAGTTTAGCCATTCTTTTTTAAACGGACTGTAATACCTTTGGCAACTCAGAATGATCCCTGCAGGCTCATCATTTCTCAGAGTCTGACAACAAAAATATCCACTCAGTGTGGATTCACTGACTAACTTTAGAAAATAAATGACAGTACACATTTAAGACTAGTTTAGGATTATACATTGTTCTTGGTTTTATTTTTGCAAAACACAAGGGCCTTATTTCATGCTTTGATAACAAGCATTTTTAAACACTGTTTTATGAGTTTATTTTGATGACAGAGCCAATAGCATTGTTTATTTTGGAAAAGAAAAATCTAAAGCTATATTGTATTTTTATACTCTCAAGTTAGGCAAGGCAAAGTAAGATATTAGGAAACTTCCAAGAAAGTTTGTGATGAACTCTTATTTAACTCTGGGCCTCAGGGGCAAGAATAAGGATTATATGAATAATGGAAATCCATAAATAATCCATGTAATTTCATTTCCTTTTATTATATTAATATATAATACATTCTCAATGATAGACTGTTTTCTGAAGACAGTCTAAATCACAGAGAAGTTCATCACCAGCTAGCTATTCACTTTTGACATGGCAATTGATGAAATAAGGAAAAATATTAAGAGCCCTTAGTACTGGGTGGTCCATTTTTGCTTATGTATAAATAAGTACCAGATTAAGCAGGTTGTGTTAGGAATTAACGATCTCAGAGTTGTTTTTAGAGCATTAACAAAAATTAATTTTGTAGCTTGTACTCTTCTACACATTTGTAATATCTTTGTTTTTTGACCAAATCAATATACTATAGGAAAAATAACAGAACTATACTGATATTCTAGTTATAAATTAAAGCAGATTATAAGAGAAATTTCCTTCCTTCCAGGTTTTTAAAAATCAATTTGCATATTATTTCTTATTAGTAATATTCCATCACAATCATATGCCAAAATTTGTTTGCCTATTTTATAATTTATGAATATCCCCTCAATTTTCAATTCTTTGCCACCAGAAAGAGAACTACTATAAATATTTTGGAAGATATGGGTTCTTTTCATCTTTACCTAATTTTCTTAGCAAATAGAAATGGTATTTCTGAGTCTAAGAGTATACACAGTTTTTAACTCTCTTGCTGTAATTCCATTTAGCTTTTCAGAATGGTTGAATTAATTCCAACTCCACCAACAATGCCTTAATGTTTCCATTTTTCCACATCCATTCCAACATTTGTTACTATGTTTATTTGTTATTTTTAACTAGTCTGGTGGGTGTGAGGTGATATCTCAGAGCTGTTTTGGTTTGCATTTCTCTAATCAGTAGTGATTTGAAACATTTTTCATATGACTACATATGACTTTGATTTTTTTCACCTGAAAATTGTCCACTTATATCATTTCTCATTTATTAGGGGATGATTTATTCTTTTATAAATTTGACAAAGTTCACTATATATTTTAGATATGAAACCTCTAACTGATAGGTTGTCTATAAAATTTTCCCTGTGTTTTTCTTCTAATCATGGAAGCATTTATTTTATTTGTACAAATCCTTTTTAATTTAATGTATTCCAAATTATCTATTTTACATTTCACAGTGCTCACCATTTCTTTTAGGCTCATAAATTCACTTATTATCCGTAATCTGATAGGTATTATGTTCTCTGTTATCCTTTCTCCTTTTATATCTAGATCATGCATCAATTTTGAGCTTGCTTTAGTGAATGGCATATCAGTCTATACCAAATTTATGCAAAATTATTTGCAACTATTCCAGATTTTTTTCTAACCAGTGAAATATTACCCCCAAATCCTGGGTCTATGGTTTTGTCAAATGCAAGATTATAATAAACTTTTTCTTTCTGTTTCTTGTATGTCCTGTTCAACTAGCTTATTTTTCTGTTTCTTAGTCAGAACCAGATAGTTTTTATAATGAATTGTTGATAATGCCATTTAAAATCTGGTACTACTCAACCACCTTCCTTTACCTTTTTTTAACTGATTCCTTTGACATTCTTGATCTTTTATCCTTCCAAATGAATTGTTATTTTTTTCTAGATCAATATTTTTTGTCATTTTAATTGGGAAACAATTAAATAAGTAGATTAGTTTAGATTGGATTGCCATTTTAATTTTATTGTCTCTGCCCAATTCTCTATTTAGATAATATTTTTTAAAAGTCTTTTATAATTATGTTCAGGTAATTCCTGGATTTTTTGACAGGTATGATCCCAGGTACTTTATTTTATCTGTAGCTATTTTAAATGGATTATTTATTTCTATCTCTTCTTGTAGGACATTGTCAGCTATATATATATATATATATATATATATATATATATATGCTGAGGATTTATGTGGATTTCCTTTATATCCTACTAATTTGCTAAAATTATCCATAGTTACAACTAACGTTTTAGTTGATTTTCTGGGATTTTCTACATATACCATTATATCATCAGCAAACAGAGATAGTTTATTTCTTGCTCCAATAGTCTAGGCAGTTTATTTTTTGTAAGGATTTTTCTATTTCTATTCCACTGTTTAATTTGTTCTATTGTAGTTGAGAAAAATAACTTCTGATAGTTACTTTAATTTCATCTTTAATGCAAGTGATTTGGTTTCCTTCTCTCTTAGGTTAATCGATGGTTTTTCAATTTTGTTGATTTTTTAATAAAATCAACTCCAATATTTGTTCATTAGTTCAATGGTTTTCTTATATTCACTTTGAAAGATCTTACCTTTAACTTTTAGGATTTCTAATTTGGTGTTTCATTGGAGATTTAAATTTGTTGCTTATTTTTTATTTAATTCCCAATTTATTGATCTTTTCTTTCTATATTTTATTAATATAAACATTTGGAGATATAAATTTCCCTTTAATTAATGTTTTGCTATGTGCCATATATTTTGGTATATTTTTACATTGTTATCATTCTCTTAAATGATATTATTTATTATTTACATGATTTTTAATTTAACCTACTCATTCTTTATTTACTCTCCAATTAATATTTACTTTTTATTTCCACTAGGAACTTTAGCTCTAAGTCCAACCATAGGGCTTTTATACTCCTGATTGATGAGAATTTGCAATATTTTGGTGTCACTACAGGTTTTATAAGAGCTCAAGAAAACTTCCTGCTATGACCTCTTGTTCAGAAATCTTCCCATCCACACCATATTGTCTACCTTGTGACTCAACTTTTTTTCTCTCATACTCAACATAGAAACACTTTACTTAAAAGAATACAAAGCTATTCCTGAAATCTGATTGGACTATGTGATTTCTTGATTACCCTTTTATAGATTCATGGTCAGATAAGGGAATAAAAAGACTTAACCATACACAATCTAGGCTCCTTAAAATTGGTGTATTTATGAAGCTTAAAAGAGTCATCTTCTGCAGCCCTACTTATCAGATGCTTTTATATATGGACAAGTTCAGAAATAGTAAGTGCCCCTCTGTATCCTTGTTGCATGTCCCTATTGTGTCAGGGAAAAAGAAAGCTCATTGTATTAAGTACTCAATGACTTGCAAATGCTTCATTACTCCCCAACATTAAATCTGATTTAAGAGAGTACTGGCATTAAAGCCTCCCTTCTGATTCACTTTTTGCTCTGGAAACAGTAATGAAATTGACACTATCATTTCAAGGAAATATGTTTCAATTTCCCTATCATTCCACTCATCATCACTTTGAATTCTCAAACACTGTGAGAAACCCTTCTCACAACTCCCTTTCATCTCCAATTAGAGTACAGTGTCCTTAAGGAGACTGCTGTTTTTCTTTTTGTATTTTTATTTCCTGCACTTAGCACAGTGCTGGAAACATGACAAATGCTTAATATATGTTTTTTATTTATTCATTCTTTCTTTCTTATGAAGATAATTGTAGCTTATGCACCAACATCTGGTGCAGTGGAAAATGAAGTAGATTATATAAAGAATAAGAAAAATCTTCTAAATTAAATCAAAAGTTGGGCACAGGGGAGAAAAGTAAAAATAATTGGGAAATATAGGTCAAGATCAAGATGAAACAATACAGAAGTTTATAAACTTTTTATATGCTTCATGCTTATATATTGTGAAAAGGGTTGGCAATTGCATGACATGGTAAGCACTGCACATGATTACAATAAAATGAAATCAATCATATTGTGAATTACAGGAAATTACATAACCAAATGTAGGAATCATTTCTTCATCAGCTCTCTCTCTGAAAATCCATATCATTGACTTATTAGAGCAAAGCTAAAAGTCAACATGAAAGTAAAAGAATAAAAATTAAATGATACATCTACTAAACAAAGGAGTTAACTTAAATTTTATTGTTTTATTTTTAATACTATATGAAATTGCCAGTTTGTAACTGATCCTATTCACCAAAAGGAACATAGTTTTTATGAGTCCCATACTTAACTTGGTGGTAATATCAGAGAGAGTTCAAGAAAACTCAACATGATTCTTCAAGAATGGATGAGCTTCTGTCCTTCAACTTCATTTCTCTATGTTGGCCATGTTTTTCCATTAGTAAAAGATATATGGTAAGTGTAGATATACCCAATCACTCATTCATTTGCTCATTTATTCAACAACTATTTATTAGTAATTAGAATTACTTAAACCCCTACTTACTGAAAAATTGATTTTTTTATGTTTCTGTTATACTTTATTATTACTTAGTAATAATAACTTGAATGGTCACACAAACATATGATTTATAACTTGCATTTGTCACAAAAGTGACTACTTCATGACTCAAAAATCAGAGTCCCATTTTACTTACTTTCCTTTTCTCAAAGAAACTTGTCTTTCCTCTGGACACACATAAGTTTTTTGAAGCTGATTCTTTCCTGAGGTGGCCTGGCTTCTAAGAAATGTAGTTAGACTTTCATTTCTCATATTCTTTGCCTCTTTAAACCATTACCCTAATTTCTCAGAGGAAATTATATTTATTGCTGAAGTTTGAGCCTATTTAAACTCCCCAAAAAGAGAATAGGGATTTTAAAAGTACTCAATATAAAATGCAAATCAAATATGAGTTCAGTAACTTATTTCTTGCACATGAGAGACATGTTAAACACGGAAACTTTCCAAGTACATATTTGACATAAACAAGTGGCTATTCTGTTTACTATTATACTCCACAAAGAGATTAATGTTTAAAACATATAGACACCTAGTAGTTTGCAACATACATACATATATATATATATATACATATATGTTATATTTTACCAGGATCATGCATTATCTGTCTTAAATTTGATGGTTTTTAGCCAACCAGACCAAGAGTTGTGCTCCTCCTGATGGTGGCATCTTTTCTGATGCAGGAAATTCTCCTGCAACCACTTAGTGCAACATAATGGATCCAAGCCCTCTGAACCTCTTTAATCCACAAGATCACCAATGACCCTGGATCATGGTGTTTGATGAAAACAGAAAAGACAGCACAAAGCAGAAGAGATAGCTGAAAGCCCAGACAAAAGCCCAGCTAGCTAATTTCTCCCAATTTACCTGTCATATAAGAGCACTCTCCAAGCTGTCAGTGGAGAAAAGGCCCTTTTCTCATCTGTCCATAAATGGATATTACATGATGCTGCCTGGAAGGTTTCAGGAAAATAACAGGAGTAAAATCACTTGATTTAAAGTATCCTTATTCATTAACTCTCCTTTCTTGCTCAGTGTCTAGTAAAGGGGTCATTTTGTCCTCTCGAAGGATAGTGTTTCCACTGAATAACACAGTCTTCATCAAGCTACACCTCCATAGTTCAAGGCAAATAAAAGTAATTAGCTAAGACCAGGAAGAGAACTGTTATATTTTCTCCAAACAATTTCCATTACCCATTGTTTTTACTCCTTAAACAAAATGAATAAAAGCAATAAAACTACTTAATAGTGCATGTACCATAATGTTCCTAGACTTTGGGCACCCTACTAAGTATGGACATGCTAATAATAGTTGTAAGGAATAGTTAAACATCTATAAACACAGCCCTGGATGTTTCCAGAATAGTAGCAGTCTCCAGTATAAGAATCAACAAAACTTTTCATATGCAGGAGTTAGTTAATCTTCCCAAATTATTCATTACAACTCTGAACTCAATCTAGATTCCTCTACATCTCTAGTCAGGGCTATCTGAGTACTATATTGATTCTAGTGACTCTTGAAGTTGTTGCTCATCCATTTGATATTAGGTTGCCAGCAATGACCTCAAGAAAACTGGCTCAACTTTTGGGGACCAAGGGAATTTGTAATCAAGAACAAATCTTGGTATATATAACTTTTTCTTAGCCACCATTCTGATCTCTTGTCCCTACTATAGCAACTTCCATAACATCTCCATCTTGACTTCCACTACAATATTCCTTTTGAATAGAACTCAATCAACTTCATAGGTTTCAAAAGCAGTAAAGTCAAGGCCTAGAACTCTTGTTATATCTTTAAACTCGATATGGGAGCTAAAAATGGAAACAAAAATAAGAAGCAACAATTGACAATATCAGTTATTCTCTTCAATAAAAATTTAAACTTTATAAAGCAAAATTCCTCCAAAAGAAGTAAAAAAAGCCTAGAAATGACCTCATCAAACAAAGCTTTTTAAAGAGATAAATGGCAGTTGATACCAGATTATAGTATATTCTCAACTCTAAAATCTTATATAAGAAAATTATGGTGATAATCACATCATAAAGCTCTGAAAAATAAATAGAATTGTTCTGGAAAATAATTATAACTACAAAACTAGAGTTTGTCAAACTTACTCTCAGTTCTAGTTATATCCTTTTCCCCCTGTCATGTACCCTCTGTCTTTTATGAAATGAGCCCCAAACCTTCCTTGCTAGATCTTTTATCTCCCATGTATTGTTAATATTTAGATTCATATTTATGACTTTAGACCTGGGACATTAATCAGATACACATGAGTAAGCTCTATCCCTCCCTTTAAAACATGTGGGCATCTAAATTGGTTCATTAAACCATAGCTACTTAGATACATGGGTGTTCAAGAATCCCACCAGCAGACGAATGAGGTTTATAATCATGTGTCAAATATAAGGAATAAACTGTCATAGAACCATTCTGGATTTTCTCTCCTCTTCCTTACATAAAGACCATTGTTGTTCTTATTTTGGTCACATACTTAGTTGTATGCCTTTCCTTCATCTTGTTATGAAGGTGTTATTAGCTGCTTTAAATTGGAGAGTGAGTCCTGCCCAATTTTTTAGTTGTCATTACTTTTGTAATTGTGTAATGAATTATGTCATGATGTCATTTCCTTGTTGCCCCTGCCTCTCCACCCCATACATTTATCTTTTGATTTCTTTAGTTAATTATCATAGTTTTAAACATGCCAAATAAAAAGGTCCTATTGTTTTACTAATTTAGTGACTCATCTAATCAATTCTTAAATTCTTTGTTTAAAATGGATCACATTAAGCAAAAAGAGAAGTTTACAGGAATTCTGATATGAGACATAAGTAATCTAGATAATTCAGGAAAATAAATTGTAAATAGGTGGAGGATGGCAAAAGTACTTCAACTTTTTCAGCACAAACTATTCTATACACCATTGAGGGTGCAGTTAACATATGTACTCTCTGTAATCTCAGTCCCTGTTGTGTGGTATAAAGAACTAGTGAAGGTGCTAAAGAAAATCAAGATAAAGATTACAGTTGAATTAAATGTGTATGGTAAGAAAAGGTTGATATTATGTTACACATGTTGAGGAATTGATTCTCCAGGTGTGTGAAAGACATAAAGGATGCCAAATACTTGAGTTTTATTTTCTTTGCAGAAAGGGATTGATTTCTGTATTTTGAATATTATAAGTGAAGAAGTCTTGAATGAGAAGATTATTATTTTAAATTTTTCATCAGAGATGTTGAGGAACAACAAATTCCTAAAGACTATAAATTATACCTTTCAAGGTTCTGTAGTAAAACTTCTAGCTACATAGAAACATTTTCTATTTTTTCATAGGAATGTCTATATAGTTAATGATCTTTAAATCAGATAATTTCCAATGCAAGGACAATTTTGGCATTAGCATTGTCTTATAAATTGGGCAGATAGGTGATGCAAAAGATGGAGTGGTGGGTTTGGAGTCAGGAAAAATTATCTTCCCAAATTCATAAATAGCCTCAGATACTTAATAGCTATGTGACCCTGGGAAAGTCACTTAACACTATTTGTCTCAGATTCTTCTTCTGTCAAATGAACTAGAGAAGGAAGTGACAAATCATGCCATTGTCCTTGACAAGAAAACCCTGAATGGAGTCTGAACAACTACACTACTTTTAAGTTGCTTAGAAATATAGTTGCACTAGGCTGGAGATGGAAGGACATGGGTTCAATTCAATACTCAGACATTTCCTATATATGTAACTCTGGTCAAGTCACTTAACTCCATTGCTCCGCCCTTATTGCAATTCTGCCTTAGAACCAATACCCAGTATTAATTATAAAATGGAAGGTAAGTGTTTAAAAAATAAAAAGTAATATAGTTTCCCAAACATAAAAAATAACCAGTTATCTTCTAGTGATGTTAGTGACACAGAAGAGTAATATAGGTAATAAAAAGCATTTATATAATGATTTAAAATTTAAAAATTTAAAAATTTCTTTAAGTACATCATTTCACTTAAGCCTTATAAGAGCCCTAAAAGGTAGATATTACACAGAATCAATATGTATATTTTACAGAGAAGGAAACTGAGACTCAGCAAGGTTAAGTGACATACATGATCAGAGGCAAGATTTGAAATAATTCCTCCTGACTCTAAGATGAACCCAGAATCTCAAAATTTAGAGTTGGACATTTAGAGTTGGCACTTAGAGCCATCTTGCCCAAATCATATCTGTAAAAGAAACCATAAAACACCCAAATATGTGGCTAATCTTTGTTTGAAGATCATCAGTGAGAGGAATTCACTAACACTTAACAAAGCCCATTACACTCTTCATAACTTTAACAGCTTATTTATTCATACAAATTTACTTCCTGAATTGAGACTTTGTGTTAAAAATATTTTCTGAAAGCTTATGGAAGCAATGACTTTTCCTTACATGGTCCTAGTATATATTATCCAGTGTCTTTTTGCTGTGATATATAGATATTGAGTGCTTTACATACTTTATGGATCTAAGGGGTGGCTAAGGTTAAATTGTCATAAACTTTCAATATTCCTTAAATATTACTATCTGGGCATAGTTTGTTTTTTCTTTTGTTTGTTTGCTTTTATACTGTCTTCCTAGATTGAATTTGTAGGCTCTGGAACCTGATTTGGATTTGAGCAACACAACTGTAATGTTGCCCTTAGGTGCTACTCTAGTAGACAGTTGCTGATTCTACAGCTTCAGAGTAAGAGAGATAAATCCATTCTCTCCCCAAACCTCAGTAATCCCTGCCATGGTCACTTGCCTATGTCCTGAATCAATGAGCCTGTTACAAGGGCAGAAAGACAGCATTTTAAATGTTTATCCTTATTATACAATTCCTGCTCTGGTCACTTGAATATTCACTTCTTAATCTTGGATTGGAAAAATCATGTGCTGTGTTTTTATTTTTGTTTTTGTTTTTTTCCCTTCGATTTTGTAATGACTACTTGGCCTACTATCCACATCTTGGTTTGAATAATTTTGGGGAAAAACTGGATGTTATTAATAATTCTTATTTCACTTTCTTTTCTGTCTCACAAATTTAAATGTGATTATATGTTTCTTACAATGAGCCTTAAGTTGACCTGTTGCAACCTCACTGATTTTTCCCTATTCTAAAATCAAATAGAACAAAGTTCCAGCCTATATCACTTCATATCTAAATTAGTAAAAAACCTCCTAAATTATTTTTATAAATTATTTTGCCATTCAAATTCATCCTGTATTCCAATCTATCAGTAATTTTTCATTAAAAGAAAAATACAGTAAAAACACAGAGGAAAAGCAAATGCTTGACTACAGGAGTTGAAGGGACATGTCTGAGGAGAGACTCTAAATGAAAATCTTAATGCAAATACCAACAACATGGAAATGGGTTCAAATCAAGAACACATGTGATACCCAGTGGAATCTCACTTTGGCTATGGGAGAGATGGGGGGGAGGAAAAGAAAATGATCTTTGTCTCCAATGAATAATGTTTGGAAATGACCAAATAAAATAATGTTTTAAAAAGAAAAAGAAAAATACAACCAAAATCTTACCTTCTTTCTTAAGGCAATAGGAGTTAAGTGACTTTCCCAGGATCACACAGCTAGGAAATGACTGAGGCTAAATTTGAACTCACAACCTCCCATCTCCAAGCTTGGCTCTCTATCTACCAAACTACTTATCTTCTCCAAAAGTAATTTCTTTTAAAAACACAGATTTGACCTTGTGTCTCTCTAATTCTATTAGCTTCCTATTGCCTAATATATATATATATGTTTCTGTTTAAAGCCTTTCATAATCTTTCCTTCATGTAGCCTTCATTGAACATTACTCATATTTTAATACTGTGGTTCATTCAAAATGATTTCCCCTCTGTTCCTCCCATACAAACTCCATTGTCCTCTCTGCCTTTAAGCTGGCCTTCCCACAAACCTGGAATGCATGCCTCCTTCACCTTGTAAGGATAAATTTTTAGTGTTTTGACTTAAAATCTAAATAAGTGGTCACCATGGGAAATTCCCAAATATTAAAATACCCAAGTCAGCTGGGGATTTATGGAGATTTTAATTAATAAAGAAAGAAGGAATTAAGGGAAGGAGAGAGAGAGAGAGAGAGAGAGAGAGAGAGAGAGAGAGAGAGAGAGAGAGAGAGAGAGAGAGAGAGAGAGAATTAATTTAAACTGCTCTGGCTCAGGCTGAGCCAAGCCGAAGTTAAAGGCCTTGGCCAAAGTGGCCTCCCAGAGCCTAAGGGAAAGAGGAGTCAGTCTTATAACTCACCACAAGACCATCTCCAAGATGGGTTCCAGTCCTCCACTGAACTCAATTTCCTGAATTGAGTTCAGAATCTAACTCAATTCTGAACTCGATTTCCTCCTGACTTTTTACCCCTTCCTTTTAAAGAAATTTTCTCTTATGCCACCTAAATTTTCACATCTACCAATCACAGTAGTCACTTTTTTCCAGGACTGCCCATTCTTAGTTCTCACCTTCTTTGGTTCTCACCTTCTCTGGTTAGATTATATCTTCTGAGTACATCATAACTCTTTGTTAAGCTTGCCTTTTGTAAGTTACTTGACCTTTTTGTGATTAATTTAATCTTTAGAGGTACTTAACAACTTTTTGTATTAGATCTAAAAATAGACTTACTTTAAGGTTCTAGCTACACTATAAGGTATGAGTTAATAACCTTCATTGTTCAATCAGGAGTTTACAACTTTATCTTCCCCTATAAAGTATGTCTAAGAATGGGTGGAGTAATGTAAAGTTCCCAAGACATTCCTAATTCTTGTTAGACCAAGTATCTCCATTGTTACAATAAGGAAATAGTTTAAATCAAATCTTCTAAAGTATAGTCTGAGTAGTTTTTAAGATTCACAATCTTTGCCTAACAGATCCCCTTTCTTCCTTTAAAATATATCTTGGGTCCAGTCTTACTCAAGAAATCTTTCCTGATATCCCCAACTTCTATTTCCCTTCTTCTCAAACAACTTCTACTATTAACTTTATGTTTTGGCTCTTTATATGTGCGTGTGTGTGTGTGTGCATCCTATTAGAATATAAATTCATTGCAAGTAACAATTCATTTATTCTTTATACTTGGTTCTGTAGCATCTAATGTAGTGCCTGGAGTATAGCATATACTTAATAAATACAGTTAATTGATTAATTTAAATGTAATACCTCTTATAATCATTCTTCAAGCACTTAAAGATAACTCTCATCCTCCCTTTAACATGACTTCTTCATACCTTCTCCCAATCTTCTCTTTTCAAAGATAAATATCCAGTCTCTTTAACATGTCCTCTTAAGTTCGTTCACCATCTAAATTTTTTTCTTTTGGACACTGCATCTTACCAATGTCTTTCTTAAACTGTAGTACCCAGAAGTGTGTACAATACTCCAGATATGATATAACCAGTCTCATGTATTAGCACAAGCTAAAAAAATTATAAGATATACTTTATAATATACATAAGATATAATTTATAAAATAAAGACCTTTCCCTCCTATTCCTTTTTGTTTGTTTCTCTAATTATAAACCTAAAGGAAATAGTTGGTATTAAGGACAAAGAGGACAAAAGGAAAGAAATCAAGCTATTCACTGCATAACCATTATTGGATGTTTGAGAAGATATTTATATGATTATATAGATATTAAGTAAGTAAGAAATATTTAATGCATATGAATAGTAATAGTAATAGTAGTAGTCTCTCAGAAGCCGAGTATGACGATTGTCTTTGTGCATGCGTGCACAAAGATATTTGTGCCTGAAAGAGATTTAAGTGGAAAATTAGGTGCACAGAGACAGTCCCACTCTTTCGGCGTTGGAAGCCTGGGTCCAGTGGCATGAAAAATCATTATACCTGGAGACTTCCTCAGCTGCATTGGATGGCCATGTTGTCTTTTATGCTCCAACAAGCCCTAAGCACTCCACAGTGCTTTGCTGTGTCGCCATCTCAGGTGTTGAACCTTCTTGATGGTTTCTTCCACCTGTTCCGCCAAAACAGTCTTCACATGCTGGGTGAGCAAAGCCCTAGTTCATCAGGGGTCAACAACGACCCGATGGCTACCCTCACAAGGTTTGGCTGGCCTGTCGAAGCCGTTGCCCAGGGTGTGGCCGCTGCCACATGCTAGCAGCTACTGGGAGCCACAAGTAAGAGCTGGGTGTCAGGTGGGTTTCAGAGGCTGGAGAGCTGCCCTAAGAGGGCACGACAAGCCCTCCATACCAAGGGTGCTACCCCTCCCTGAACACCGTAATAGTTATTTTCAATATATATTTCCCAAAATTGTAAGATCTGATGGCAATTATATCTGGACCATTTATGTATTATTATGCAAAGCACACCGCTATGCTGATCATTGTTGTAAGAGCACACTCATACAAAACCAGAACCCCAAATAAAACAGTAAATACCTGCTGTGAAAGATATGCTTTGATCTGTATCTATCCAACTCAAGACATGGATACATGGATACAAGACATGGATTTCACACCCTACACCAAGGATAAACTCAGAATGAGTGAATGACCTGAATATAAAGAAGGAAACTATAAGTAAATTTGATGAACAGAGAATAGTATACATGTCAGATTTTTGGGAAAGGAAAGATTTTAAGACCAAGCTAGAGATAGAAAATATTACAAAGTGTAAAATAAATAATTTTGATTACATTAAATTAAGAAGTTTTTTTTTTTTTAATAAATAAAACCAATGCAACCAAAGATAGAAGGGAAGCAACAAATTGGGGAAAATCTTTATAACAAAAGCCTCTGACAAAGGTCTAATTACTCAAATTTATGAGCTAAATCAATTGTACAAAAATGCATATGAATTGAAAACTATAAACTGACATGAATGTTATTTTAAAATACCCTTTCTCTCCTGAATATGGAATAGCTATGGTTTTGAATTGAATTATTCAGACTTATAAAATTTTATGGCAACTATACCTTCATAATCATGAGGGCCACAATGGTGAACTTTGAACAATCACAGATATAATAACACCCATTCTTAATGTTCTTTAAAGTTCATAATGTGTATGTTTTTCCCCTTTACAACAGCTCTGAGTTAGATATTTAGTATAAAAATTATTTCTGTTTTACAGATGAAGAAATTGAGGCTGAATATAGAAAAATACTTAGTTACAAAGCTTGCAAGGGTAGAATTAAGACTTTTTATCACTAATTCCCTGTTCAATTCTTTAAACTCTATTTTTTCTAAACAAATAAGTAAACAAACAGCAGCAAACAAACAACAAAATAACAGCTGGGGTTAGTCTTGTTTTCTATTGGTTCATAGAAGTGTTTGTAATTATTTTGAATGCATGTTGTAATTTCTCTCACTATTTTCTTCATACTTGTCCCTTATTCATATATTAAAATTTTTTAAATATTTTTGTTTAATTTTCAGAATAATGGAATATGTCATTCACCAAGATAAGATTAAAATGGATAGGTGATCTAAACTGAAAGAGAAATATAATAAGAAAATTATAAGATAAAGGAAAAATATTTCCTATCAGATTTATGGATAGGAAAGGAATTTATGGGTAAACAAGAGATGGAGAGCATTTTATGATATAATATGGATAATTTTTAAAGAATAATAAATTAAAATAGTTTTTTTTCCAAATAATGCAAACATTGCCAACATTAGAAGGAAGAAGAAAATTTAGAAATAATTACATATCTAATAGAAGCCTCATATTGAAAAAAATAGAGAAAATTTATAAAATGTATGAAAATAAAAGTTATCCCCAAATGATAATTGGATAAAATATATAAACAGAAGAGAGTTTTCAGATGAAGAAATCAAAGCTACATAAAACTGCATGAAAAATGCTATAAATTACTATTTTTCAGGGAATTGAAAATCAAAGCAATTCTGAGGTATCAACCTATACTCATACAAATGGCTAAAATGACAAAGGGAAAAATGACAAATTTTGGCAGAGATGTGGAAAAGATGAGATACTAATTAATACACTGTTAGTGGAACTGTGAGCATATGAAAACATTTTAGAAAGCAATTTGGAATTTTGCTCATAGATATAAAACTGTGTATACCCTAAGAACCAGCAAGATTCCCAACATAAATCTGAGAAAAAGGAAAAGAACCTACATATTCTTAATTATTTATAGCAAGTTTCTTTGTGATGGCAAAGAACTGGAAATTGAGAGGATGTTCATAAATTGGAGAATGAACACATATCATGATATATGATTTTGATAGAATATCATTGTTCCATAGGAAATGATAAAAAAGTGAATTTTCTAAGAAATTGGAACTGGGAGGCCAGAGCTAACATGACCATGGCATAGAAGTAACTTTCTAAATCTTCTTCCAACCAATCAATACAAAGCATCACAAAAGGATAGAAATCAAATTCAGATAAGTAAAGGGGCTCTCAAGTAGGACACAGCTTTAATGGTAGGCAGTGTTTGGGTATTCCTACCCTATAAGGAGGAAACTACATTTATCAAAGTTTGAGCTTATTTCTCCTCCCACACAGCAATTACCATGCCACAGTCAGAGCAAGGGCCAGGAAATCTCTAAATTCTCAAGGGCTAACTGAGACTTACCCCTGAGGGCAATGCAAAGCATTGAGCAAGACTTAGGACCTGAGGCTGAAGAGCATGGAGCCTGTGAAGCAGAGTATGGAAATTGGGTAGAAGAGGGGCTGGCCAGAGCAGAGGCAGCAGGGACTTCAAAAATAGCCTCAGGACAAAATGCTTCAAAATACACTACAGAAAGAACTGCCTGGAAGATACTACCCAGGTAAATTCCAGTGAGACAGAAGCTAAGAAAGCAATATCCACCAACATGCAGGAATAGCAATCCAGAAGTAGCAAAAGAAATAAGGAGCAAAAGAAGCTTTTGACTTTGGATAATTTCTATGGAGAAAAAGAGCAAAATACAGAAGCAACATCAGGGTTTGACAAGCAAATACATCTAAACTTTTAAAAAACTGTAAATTGGTCACAAGCTCCCAAGGAACTCAAAAGGGAGTTCAAGAACCAAGTAAGAAAGATAGAAGAAAATGGGAAGAAAAGTGGGAAAAAGAAATGAAAGTAATTCAGAAAGAAAATGACAACTTTAAAGACAAATTTGCCTACATTGAAAAAGAGGCACAGGAATCAAATGTAGTAAAAGCAAATTGGAGACCAGAATTAACCTGTTAGAAACTATGAAAAGCAGGATAGACCAAACCAAAAAGGAAAATTAAAAGATCATAGCTGAAAATCTGTTTTTAAAGACTAGAAATGGGCAAGTAGAAGCTAATGATCTCACAGGACAGCAAGAATTAATAAAGCAAAGTCAAAAGAATTGCAAAATAAAAGGAAACATGAAACATCTCATTGAAAAGACAACTGACCTAGAAAACAGATCCAGGAGAGACAATTTGAAAATTATTGGTCTATCTGAAAGCCTGGGGAAAAAAAAAAAAAGCCTTGACATCATATTACAAGAAATTATCTAAGAAAACTGCCTGATATTCTTGAACAAGAGGGCAAAATAGACATTGAAAGAGTTCATAGATACCCCCCCTACATTAAATTCTCAAAATGCAACCCCCAGGAATGTAATGGCCTAATACAAGAGCTTCCAAGCCAAGGAGAACATATTTCAAGCAGCCAGGAAGAGACAATTCAGATACGAAGGAGCTCTGGTCAGGATTACTACACAGGATCTGGCAGCCTCCACACTAAAGGACTGCAAGGCTTGGACTATGATTCTCAGAAAGGCAAGAGAATAGGGTCTACAACCAAGAATCACCTACCCATAAAAACTGCCTTTTACTTCCAGAGGAAGTATTTAATATTCTATTCAATAAAATAGAAGATTTCCAAGAATTCCTAAAGAAAAGACCAGAACTGTAAGCTTGTTTATAAATTTCAGTGGATTCTCTCCTATTCCCTGCTCTAATTTATCAAATATATTCCTTGTCCCTCATCTTCCCAAGCAGACTCTCATTGCTATTAAAATTTTTGTTCTTTAGTTTTTTCTCCCCTTGATTAAGTATTTGGATCTCTAATTTAATTGGTAAGAGAGCTCCTAGATGAGAAAACTTTATACACAAACAAATAAAGGCTAGAACTTTCTCTGTAATATATAGCTGAGGGAAATAGAAGGATATATAAAATACCCAAGCTCACACAGCAAGTATGTTTCAGAGACTATCTTGAAATCAAGTTTTCCCAAACTCCAAAGTTAACTTTCCTCTCCATATTCTGCTTCTAAACTTCAGTTGTTTTATTATCATTATTATTTTTATTTTTATTATTTTATGGGATAATTGTTCTACAACAAAAGAGATCACTGTAAGATTTATTGTGCCTCTCTTGCTTTGTCTGATGTTTTCATCCATTTTAGTTTGAGCAACACTTATGGAGAAAAAGTCCATCATTCCCATTACCAACAATACTGAATTTTGAGTAGCCACCAAAAAGGCAGGCAAACTAGCCTGGATGAATCAGCAAGCATTCTGAGGGAGAAAAATCATGTGCTAAGAGAATCAAGTCACTTGCCATCATGTTGTCAACTACTTTTCTTCAGTCCCTGGGGGAAAAAAGAAGTCCTGATCCCAAGAACCTTAAAAGTAGCAGATTCATGTTCTATCCATTCCAGACCTCAGTTGTCTAGAGAGGAATATTATGGAGATATGGCTACTATATTAGACAGTGCAACCTACAAATAACATCCAGTTGCCACCCAAAAGGAGACAAGCATAAGAATCCAAGGAAAGAAAACTGGCTTCCTTCCACCCTGTACACACAGCAGTTAAGCAAGACATGCATTTAGATAAGTGCCTCTGCTAAAAATTTTTAGGGTAGCCCCAAAGTCCTTGGCATCAAATGGCAATATCAGAAAATACTGTATTTTTTAATTGAACAATAGAAATTAAATGTAAGAAGATATATTCCCATTTGTTTTACTGCTTCAGTATAGGGATCTTGGGGAATTTCCATCTGCTTGCAGGTAAACTCTTCTTATATAAGCTATCTCTCTAATTCAAGTGTGAATTCCTTGAGGGCTGGGACTGTCTTACTTCCCTATTCATGTCATCAGTCAGTGGCTTAATAATTTTTTTCATTGTATCATTCAGTCATTCATTTCCCCACTTTAAACCCAACATGCGTATATTACCACAAACTCTAAATGTTACTTAAGATTCAAGGATCATAAAATGAATGAATATAACATTATAAATATTACTATAGTATTTTGAATATAAATAAAAATGACTAAATATCACTAAAATTGTGGGATAGTGGTAAGACTAGTGGCCTAGAAATCTGAGATTTGGGCTTCCAATCAGATTGTACCATTTATCTGGGGTAAATCATCTATTTCTCCATTTGATATTTAACCAGATCCTCCTTATTCAATTCACAAGAGACTTAAAAAAGATATTCTAACTCATTTGTCCTGGGAACTCACAAACTGGCAGTTCAAACAGAAAATTTAAAGATCCTTTAAAAAGTTGAAAGGCTTCAAATGGCATTCCCTTTAACAGCAGAATTCTTTTCTCCTTTCCCTTGTAAGCATCATCCTCCTTTTGGTTGTTCCATCTGTTCCAGTGCTTTAGACTTTGATTCAAAGAGAATAAAATAAAATTTTACTTAAAAAATGTTTGTGAGCAAGATTGCAATGCAATAGTTCCTTTTCTATCTTGAAGTTTCTCAGTGGGATGTGTCATGCCAGCCCAGATTCCCAAGCTCTTGAGAGTTGGCAAACTACAAAGATTTCTTTTTATATAAAATTATTGTTTCCTCAGTTATTGAAGTTTAAACATTTTTAAATGGGAAAAGAAATAGTTTTCAGCTAGTTGAGGTCTGCTGCATTTATTTAATTTTATTTTCTTTGTTCTTAATCCACCAACTTTACTAATTTTAGTTTTAACAGAGTTCCACTTAAGTGAAATTGTCAGGTAATTTTTAAAAAGTTCCATATAAATGAGGATAATTTCTGGAGCTCTGGGAAGCTGAGCCTTCTTCTTTATGTTTAAATCTTAGGAAAAAAACAAAAACAACTTTGCATTCTATATAGCATAGAACCTGGAAGTTCAGATGAATTAATTTAAAGTACTTTTGGAATTTGGAAGAATGTCATAGACATTTTTAGTACTACATATATTATCTTCTCTAATTCATACTCTAATGAAATACATATGTTCTCTATCTGTATAGATGGCAACTCATTCACACTCGTTTATCCTTTGAAATTATTTATCATGTTTTCTCAAAGCTCTTCCACAGAGGACTTACCCACCTGATTCGAGGCTCTTATACTTGAATCTTATGTCACAAATTAGAGTTGTATTGAAATAACTAACTCATTTTTACCTATAATATCTATCTCATAAACAGTTAGAGGTAACTAATAAATTCATCCTTGACTTGGAGAATGGCCTATGTAGGTACAAGTGGATACTAAATTGGGGGAATGTGGTAAAGTTTGTCAGCATCATTCTGACATATTACTTTGTATAAATTAATTTATATTTGGAAAGACATACTGAATTTGGAAGGTGGTCTTTCTGTCTTAAGAGGCAATAGATAATTTTTTGGAGATATTTTTTGCAACAGGAAATAATTTCATTATTCACATATACTATAAGAAAAGATTTATTTGGTGCTTTCAAAAGCTGACGAACAGAAGCTACTCCCTCCAAAATCAAACTTCATTAGGAAAGATCTCAAATTCACTCCTCAAAAAGAATATGCAATAGTATTTGTACTAACAGAAGTTCCCAGAAGTAGGTAATAGTCCCAGTTCATCAAATCTTTCCAGTTTATCCAGTATATCCTGATTTCATACTTTCAAGAAGACAATATAATCCTGTTGATTAATATTCACACTCATTGTTATCTTCAACACATGCTTTCTACTCTTAATCATTATGAATTTATCAGATATTTAGTGATGTTTTTCTCTTTTTTCTTAATTTTAATTTTCAGATCCTCCTGATTAGATAAGAAATTCACCAAACATAATCTTCCAGATTCTAATTATATGTAATCCATTTCTAGTTAAAAACACATTCTCGTCAAATAACACTATCAATTCAGTGCAGCTACCCAGAATTCCAGAATTTTGGGGGCATTTCATAATCTCAAGGCTAAATGTTAGCCTTCTACTGTATCTCCAGAGTCATTTGAGTCATTTCTCTCTATCTTACCATCTTTTCTAGAGTTATAATAGAGGAAGACAATGCTGATTCCCCAAGTCCTTTACTTCCTTACTAGGAATTCAGGTTTTAGGGATTCTTTTTGAGTTCCTTCTAATGTTATTCAATTTCATAGAGATGGTTAGTGATTGACACTAATCAATAAATCTTTTAAAAAGTATCTATCTTTTGGGGAATGTGCATACTTGTCTAAAAGAAAAGGCACCTCTAACATGTTTCTCCTTCATGGGTTACCAATATATGTATAAGATATAATTAGGAACAGAAAGTCAGTGGATTAAAAGGGGTTGAGGAAGGCTTCCTATATCACAGGAAAAAATGATTTTGCTCAAAAGTTTCCAGTCTTCCATGGAAAGATAGTCTTTTTAGTGATATGTGCCAGTGATTGAATTCCTTCTTTTCTTCATTATAGGGTCATATATTTAGAACTAAAAGGCACCTAAGACCTCATAAAATCAAATATATGAATTAAAAAAAAAAGGAAACTGAGGACAACCAGAGAAATTGTCCAGAACTTGTAATGTTCTCCCCTCTCATCTCTAGTCCTGGTTTCTTATGCTTCCTTCAATTCTCTGATAAAATCCAACCTGTGACATGAAACTTTATTCTTTGGTGTGTCCTCTGTTGATTACTTTTATATAGTTTTGCATGTTATCTCCCTATTATATTATGAACTTCTCCAGGACAGATATATTCTGCATATTTTCTGTGGCACTTAGTCCGGTGACTTGCACATAGGAGAAAATACATTTTTATTTACTGCTTGATTGACTTCAATAACTGTGGAAGAATTAGGTATATTATATTTAGAAGAATTATTATAAATAATTAGTTATGTTATAATAAGCCCAATAGCATATTATAATTCATTTAAGTTCCATAACCTCAAATTATCATGTATGTACTTAATCAGATATTAATTATTGATAATTAGTGCAACTATGCTAATATAAACATTAGACATCTGTCCCAATTGTTCATCATACTCAAATATCTCAATTTTGCTTTCAATCTCTCATCTCAAAAACTGTTCATGCTGCTCTTTATCTGACTAATTTAGACTTCAGTGAACAGTAAGTTCTCCTAAAGGTCTAAATCTCTAATTCTCTGTTCCTAATGTAATTTGAGCCCATTTTTTCATATCACTTTATTTAATTTTATTTTTTTTCCAGACTACATGTCAATTCAATATTTTAATATGTGTTTTCTGATATTTTGCAGTCAATGATGTCTCTCTTGTTTCCACCTCTCCCAACTCCTTAAAAAGACAGGTAACATAGTGTAGGTTGTACACATATTATCATATAATGCATATTTCCATGGTCATAATTTTGTGAAGAAAGACACATATTGATAACACTACAGAAAAATTCATTAAGTAAATAAAGAATGTAATTTCAGTTGGCATTTGAACTCCTATTGCAGTAGCTATCCTTTATTTGCCTGGAGTCCCTTGGAGCTGACCTGGATCCTTGCCTTATTGACAATAGTTTAAGTATTTCGTACTTGATCATCATACATTATTGCTGTTGCTGTGTACAACATTCTCCTTATTCTGCTCATTTTACTTTGCATCAATTCCTATAAGCCTTTTTATTTTTTGTTGTGATCATCATGTTTATCATTTCTTATGGCACAATACTATTCTATTACAAGCATATATCACAACTTGTTCAGCCATTTCCCAGTTGATGGTTGAGGGACAATCCTTCAATTTCTAGTTCTCTGCCACCAAAAAAAAAGTTGCTATAAATATTTTTGTAAAAGAAGATACTTTTCCATTATCTTTGATCTCTTTGGGATAGACTTAGTAGTGGTATTTCTGTATAGTACAGTTTAGTGGCCCTTTGGGTACATTTCCAGACTGCTCTTGAGAATGGTTGTCAGTTCACAGCTACACCAGCAGTGTATTAGTATCCCAAGTTTTGCACATCCTCTCCAACATTTTTCTTTTCTTTTTCTTTTTTGTCATTTTAGCTAATCTGACTCATATGAGATAGTTTCTTAAAATTGTTTTAATGTGCATTTCTTTAATCAGTAGTGATTTGGAGTATTTTCTTTTCTAAACAACTTAGGTAAATTTTAATTTCCTTATCTAAAATTCTGTGTTCATATGTTTTCATTTCTTTTAAGTTGGGAAGTACTTTGTATTCTTATAGATTTGAGTCAGTTCTCTACATATTTGGGAAGTGAAGCTTTTGTGAAAGAGACTTGCTATAAAGTTTTTTTTTTTTTAGTTTCCAGTCCAGTTGTCTATTAATCTTGTTTGCACTGCTTTTGTTTGTGCAGAAACCTCTTAATTTAATATAGTCAAAGTAATCTATTTTACATCTCATAATGTTTTCTGTGTCTTCTTTTGACCTATTTCTTCCCTTATCCAATGGTCTGGCAGGTAAAGTATTTTGTGCTCCATTACTTTTTTTTGTTATCATAGATATTATATGTATATGTATATATATATGTATATATATATATATATGTAAATCATGCATCCATTTTCACTTTGCCTCAATATATGCATGAGGGGGTTGGTATAGGCCTAATTTCTGTCATACTCTTCCAGTTTTCCCAACAATTTTTGTGAAAAAGGAAGTTTTTTCCAGAAGCTTGTATCTTTGGCTTTGTCAAACACTAGGTTACTATGGTAATTTAGCTTTATATGTTGAGTACCTAGTACAGTGATGGCAATCCTTATAGAGACTATTGCCATGTTATGCCCACTCTGCGACAGATTACTGTGCCCCCCCAGACCCTGTGCCAGGCACACTAAGGGCCCTGCCTTATCCCAGAAAAGGGAGGGAGTACTCCCACTGGACTGCTGGGTAGGTGAGGGGGTGGTGAGGACATTCATGGAGAGTAGTAGGGGAGTGGCCTGAGCTCTCCTCTCCCCTCCCAGCTCTGCTGTATGTGAAGTGTTCCCAATGGGCTGCTGGGCAGAGGGGCAGGTGAAGTGAAAAATGTCTTGGGGGGGGGAATGTCCTTGGCATGGTAGAGAGGGGGAAGGGAACAGTTCCTCTGAGTCCCTCCACTTTTCTAGTAATGAACTCTGGTGGGCAACAGCTCACATGCCCTCAGAATAGGCTTTGTGTGTGCTTTTTGGCACTTGTGCCACAGCCTAGTTTCTTTCTTTGGTCCTCCACACTATTTCTTAGCCAGTAGCAAATTGTTGGGATGGTTGCTGCTTTATAATATATTTTGAGAGCTGATAGAGTTCACCCATCTTCCTTCTTATTTTTTCACAAATTTCCTGAATATTCTAGGTCTTTTTTTCTTCCAGATGAATTTTGATATTTTTTTTTCTAGCACTATGAAATAACTTTTAGTAGTTTGATTGGTATGACACTTAATAAGTAATTGATTTAGGAAGAATTTTCATTTTATTACATTGACTTAATCTACCCATGAATAATTAATGTGTTTCTAGTTGTTCATATATTCCTTTATTTATGTAAAAAGTGTTTTGTAGTTGTGATCAAGTAGTTCCTGAGTTTGCCTTAGCAAGCATTTTTTGTTGACTAGTTATTCTAAATGGTGTTTCTCTATCTCTTATTGTTGGGATTTATTGGTAGTATAGAAGAATACTGGTGATTTTTAAATTTTATTTTTAAATTTAATAATTAAATTTAATAAAAAATTAAATTTAAATTTTATATTCTGTAACTTTTCTAATGTAGTTAGTTGTTTCAATTAGTTTTCTGGTTGATTCATTTTTGAAATTATACCTTCTATACCTTTAAACCTATAGAAATAGTATCTTTTAAAAATATATCATATTCCAAATCCTTTCTACATATTTAGTATATTAGTATGATGCCGTTTATATATATATACATATATATATGTATATATATGTATATACATGTATACACACCATATTAACTATGGACAACAATCTATACATGCTATACAATCCTATGTGATTTTTGTCCACATCTTTTCCTAGTTATTTAGTCAGGCAATGAATACTTATTACCTACTTACAGCGTGCCAGGCATTTTCTTAAGTCCTAACATCACAAAGAAGGTCCAAGATAGTCCCCTCCTCTCAAGGAGATTAAAATCTAATCATAAGATATAAAGTACATGTAAAGTGACTTGTTTACTTTTTTCTTAACAAAAGGGATGATGTCAATCCCTCTCTTTTTTGGCAAAAGGAACATTTCTTTTCACTCATTTCTTTGATACCATTTAAAATTCTTTCTTTTTATCATTTTTCAAATTTATCAGCCCCAACCTGTGCATCTTCATTGTTATTTGGATACTTCTCAAATTTTATTCTTTGGAGAAGGTAGATATCTATAATGTATAGTCATATAACATGGATAGAATGTTGGCATTGAAAATATGGGTCTTTCTTTCTTGAAGAACTTTAAAGTAATTATAAGAAATTTATAAATTCCCAAAGACAATCTAACCTGCTTATCTCCTTCTGTTCAGATTGTTGTTGTTGTTGTTGGTTGCTCATTCAGTCCTGTATGACTCTTTGTGACCCAATAGACCATAGAAAACTAGATCTTTTTATCCTCCATTATCTAGTCAAGTTTGTCTAAGTTCATGACACTATCTATCTAACTCAACTTCTGTTGTTGCCTTCTTTTGCCTTCAATCGTTTTCAACAGCATAGCCTTTTCTAATAACTCCTGTCTCTTCATAAAGTGGCCACAATATCTAAGCTTCAGCTTCATTTTAATCTTCCAATGAATAATCTGAATCAATTCCCTTAAATATTGACTAGTTAGAACTCTTTCTGTTCAAATGATTCTTAAAAATCTTGTCTAAACTATAAATAAAAAGCATCAATTCTGGGGTGCTCAGCTTGCCTTATAGTCAAAATCCCATCGCTATACATTGTTCCTGGAAAATCCATATTATTGAATGTATGGGCCTTTTGAGGTGATATCTCTGATTTTTAGTATACTGTATAGATTTATTATAGTTTTCTTCCAAGGTGCAAACTAATTTCAATTTTATGGTTACACCTGGCGTCTATAGTGATCTTTGAGTCTAAGAATATAAAATTATTTAATTACATTCAGTTATCTATGTATCTATATATCTATATATATGTTTATAATAATTTATTCTGTTTGATTATATGATAATTGAGGTACCTTTAGGTTGTTCATCTAATTTCATATAACAGTTCATGGTATAGATAGTTTTAATTTACTTGGTTTTTCCTATTTGGTGTTTTAATTCAAATTCTTTTATGTGATTACTTCTCTCAAGCAGTAGATACTATGCAATTTTAGGGCTTGTTGCAACCACCTTAATATTGGTAATAATATTTTGAGAAACCAATCACACAGAGGAAATTCCTCTTTGCTTTGAAATTTAAACTATATTTTCTTTGTGGCTTTGGTAAATGCCATTGCTAGAATATGTGTTTCTTATTAGAATAATTTCAAGTGGAATTTAGCCAGTGTATTTATTTCTTAACCAAAAAAAGGAGACCAAAAGTACCTAAACAGCAAATGTTTGATTTACTTTTCAGAGCTATGAAGGCAACACAGGATAATAATTTAAATTTGTTTGGTTAATATCAACGAAGATAGTGAAAGAAGAATAAATGTCATCTTCCTTCTGGTCTGATTTTCTTTGAAGGTCCTCTTTCAACTTCTCTGCCTCATCTTTCATCTCCTTTGCCTCATTTTCAAGCTGATTAATTTTGGCTTTCAAGACACTGTTTTCTGTTTCCAGATGACTTATCTTGCTTTTTAAGTTCTTTTCCCAGTTGTCTTCAGCCTCTCTTAATTGTGTTTTGAATTTTATTTTGAGTTCTTTCAAAGCCTGTATCCAATTCGCTGAGTTTTCAGTTTTTTTGCTTCGTGTTCCCTCATCCTTCTCTGTTCTGTTTGCTCTTTGTTCTTTGCCTGTATAGAAGCTGTCAGTGGTAACTTCTTTTTTCTCTTTCTGTTGTTTGCTCATATTTATTCCACTCATTTTTTTTTTTGGTGGTTTTGGGCTTTTCTGTCAGCCTTCACCCTTGGAGCTTTGTCAGAAAATCTCTCAGTGCAGTCTCTGGGGTTGGGGTGTTGGAGCTTGAGCTTCCCTGCCCTCTGAAGAATTTGATGGGATTAAGTCCATCTGGGTTGAGCTGGATGTGCCCTGAGGCTAAAACCTCCTGAAGAGAGAGCAATATGGAGTGTCTCTGCTGGTGCAACTAGTCTGCCCACTCTATGCTCTGCACTTCTTCTCTAACTGCTTTCCCACCACCTGTGTTTGATGCTCTGAGCCTGGCACAGCTTTGCCCTCAAGGTACTCCCTCCAGACCAGCACCCTTACCCACCCAAAGGTTCCAGCTGCTACTGGAGGCTTAGTTCTCTAGGTGGGGGAGGGATCCTGGGACTTTCTTTCTTCCTTCCCCTTCAACCTGAGTGTTCTTGAATTCCAGCTTTTGGGAGCGTACCTTTTAAGTTGAGTCTAGCTGGAGTGTTCCTTGCCTCTGTCTTGTTGTGAGGTTTGATTTTCAGTCCCCTAGGAGCATTTAGTTTGTAATCGGTAAGGAAGGGTTTTCAGAGGTCTGAACTTTCGCTGCCTCTATGCTGCCATCTTCACTCGCCCAATGATGTCACTAGTAGAGAGTACTTACAGTACTCTAGAAGAGACAATCAACTAATCTTTTCCTGAAATTTACTAATCCAATTAGCTTAATCACTATATCTGTGCCCTTTGCCTGATTTTCCTTTTTTTTGATCCTGTGCATGAAAACTTGGAATTTTTTTTATCAAAAAGTTTTATAATGTATTTTAATCAGTGTCTAACCAAAAATGACTATGTTTTAATTAAATAGATCATGTTTAACATTAAGAATAATAGACATAACATGAAGTCTATTATGAAATTACCATAATTTTCAAAAACACTTTAGTTCATTGTTCTGTCTACTCCAGTTTGCTGCAATTAAAGCAGATGTATCCATAAATTATATGGTACTAAAAAAAATTACAAATTCCAGGTTAAGAAGCAAATTTTAATAATCCTGTTTTCCTTTATCTGGCATGAGTTCAATAAAATTAAGCTAAATGAGCATTTATTAAATTCTCCCTACTGCAAAGGGTATATTAAGGCAAAAATGAAAAAAGTTCTGGCACTAATAAAGCTTATATTCTCAGAAGTGAGAGGATGGTAATAGAGGTGCAGGTGGAGTTGAGAAAAATATGTGTTTAGATAAGTTTATATAAAATGAAAATTCATAGAATTGAGGTATAACTAAAGGTTTGATTTCTTTCCAAATAAATACCAGTTATAAAAAGACCATCTCAAATAGTGAGTAATGAATAAGGCCTTTTTCCTTTTACTTACCTAATAAACAAATAACAGAAGTTATACTGATTTGAAACCACCAGATAATAGAACAAAAAGAATGATCTCTTCCACTTAGTTAACTTAGCCAAGAAAATATCCAAAACTTAGAGGTATCTATGTAATGGAGTAGATCAAGCACTGGGTCTGGAGTTAAGTTGATATGAGTTCAAATCCCACCTCAAGCACATACTGGCTGTATGATTCTGAGTAAATCATTTAACTTCTGTCTACCTCAAGTTTCTCAGCTGTAAAATGAGGATAATAACAATAATACCTACTTCTAAGAGTTGCCTGTGAAGATAAAAAATAAAGCAATATCTATAAAAGGCTTAACATAGTACCAATCCCAAGTAGTTACTTAATAAATAAGTATCCCCTCTGAACCACCTACATTCTCTGTCCCCTCTAAGAGTAAATTCCCAAAAGAAAATTATTTCCCCAACGTTATTTGAATAAGGTCTTCATGACATCAAGTGCACAGACTTTGGTAGGAGGTAGAATTTGAATTTATTTTATAGTGAGCACCTACTATGCATAAAGTACTGTGCTAGGTACTGAGGAAGATGAAAAATATTATAAAATATGATCTCTGTTAGAATACAAATCCATTCAGGCAAGTGACCATAAAATAAGGCACACTATGAAAGTATAATAAGAGAGACATAAAATTTTATTTCAGAAGACAGATTTGTAACTTCTGGCTTAGAGGGATAGGGAAGAGTTGCTTGGCCTGATAAAATTTGAACTAGGACATAAAGAGTGAGAAATCAGCCAAGTTGATATAAACCAGAAGGGCAGCTAAAACACCAAAGCAAAGGCACAGAAATAGGAAGAATGAGTTATTTTGTGGCAACAAACTAGGCCAGATTTTTATAGTACACTAGGAATCAGTGCAGAAGGATTTTCTCTCAATATTTAAATTATCATGAATGGAATGTGTTTTCTATTCAATTTAATTCAATTCAACAAATGTTTATTAAACCTTTATTATGTTGAAGGTACTAAAATAAATGCTAGTAATACAACTTCTTACATGGTACACACCTTGCTTATCTGTTTATGCTCTAAAGAGAAGAAAGACATACAAATAGCTAAAAGAAATGACAGTAAGATATTTGCAAAACAAAGTTCCTGGAGAAAATAATAAATAAACTTGAGAAATGAGGGATCATTTTTAACTTGTTAAATTAGAGAACAAAGTTGATAATTCAAGGGTGAAAAACTTCTGGGATACTTTCCATTCCCAATATGAGAGCTGAGTTTCCAGAAAATAGTAGCTATCTCTAGCTCTAGGAGTAACCCTGCAATTCCTGCTAGTAAAACTCAAAAGCCCACACTGGTGTGGTCCCCAGGTAGAGTCATGCCAACAGAAAAAAATCGATCTTAGCCATGGCATTTGATTAAATGGTACAGTAATATTAGTAGCTATAAAATATTGCTGTCATAAATTTAAATATACTTTTCTAAAAATTTATACAACAATTAGGTATGAAATTAAAGTACAATAGAAGTGAAGCACCCATGTATAATATATGTTTGGCAAAACTAAAGCAATAAAAAAGTAATATAGTTTCAGGATTAAATGGCTTAGAAGTCTTTTTTGCTATCTTGTAGCACCTCCCTTTTTGTGTAGAACTTCTAATGGAGAGAATGTGTCTACCCTTCTCTTTCAATACTGCCTCTTCCCTCAGTTGATCATCTTTCTGTATCCATGACACTTTATCAGTATCTCCTGGTGATCCTAATGTTCCCCTCCAGGTAAAAGTACACACACACACACACACACACACACACACATATAGCTATAAAAAACATGAATGTATGTAAATATATAACTGTACAATAAATATGTGTATGTATATTTAAAACAACCCCTTGGAGATAAAAACTTTTAAGTTTTAATATGAAGCATAAAATTTATGCAAAGTCAAGGTCAACGGTTTGATAGAGAAACCGTAAATTCTCAGAAATTACAATTCTGGTAGTAGAAAAAAAAGGAGCATATTCAGGTTTCATCAAAGAACAAAACAAAATATGAATAGCTACTACGAAATTACAAAATTTCAGATTAGAGCGATTTGTAACATTTCACTCCTCAGTGTAAGAGGATGAGATCAAGATGTGTCTAAAGTGAAACTACTAGTGATTCTAATGCTGGATTGCATGGGAATCTGTGTCTATTGTCCTGTCATCTGATTTTGAAAGTGATTTTGAACAGTTCTCTTTTTAAAAAAAAGACTATCAGTAGGACAAGATTCTTTATTCTTTTGACTGACAACTATGGTCTGTGAGTATTGTAGTGACAAGAGGGCTTGCAAGGAAGTTTCTAGTCATGGGAAAGCCTGATGACAGTTTATTATCTAATGATTTCCAACTTTAATGGCTATTTCTAATATTTATTTTACTTTATATTTACTTCTAAGTTATTAACTTATTATAGGCTATGAACAAAGTGAAATGATTAACTTCTTATTAAATTTAAATATTGACAACTCAGCATTTAGGCCTGCTAGCTAGCTAGAGTTCTCTCTTGCTAAAATAAATCATTAATGTAATCATTAGCAATTTTACCCTATAAAATATATAATCATATATATACATAAATATATGCATTTATATATGTGTGTATGTATGCATAATAACACATTAAAACAATCATGTGTGCGATAGATAAAAATGAAGGACTAGAGAAGTGATTCCAAGAATGGCAAAGTTTTGAGTGGAAGTTAAGATGATAGATAAATAAGAACAGAAAAATAGTCTTGTTTAAATTAATCATTAAGTAAATTCTTGAGATGAAGCTGAAATCACCTTGAATGTTAGGATCAGGATTATATGTTTCTCTCAGAAGGCTTTTTGTTTTGTTTTTGAGTCAAAGACTGTTTCTATCAGATTTGTGTATTTAAAAATATTTAAAATGTCAAGGTAAGGCAAAAAGTATTTATTGAGTGCTTACTAAGTATTAGGAATTGTGCTAAATCCTGGAGATACAAATACAAGTTAAAAGAACAATCCCCAGCAGCCTACACTGATGGCACAAGACAACACACAAAAGCAAGATAAAAAGCATGGGGAGTGGGGAGTGGGGAGAATTCTTCCCTTAGCTCATTCCTATGTGTTGAGAGAGAGGGATAGTAAATATATCAGTAAGGTTAAATACGTGAACTGTGTTTTTTGACTGCATGGGATGGGGTCAGTCAAATTATGGGTGTAATTTCAGTTATATCCTTGGTTTTGTTACTTTTGTTGATTCTAAGTATATGACTGATGACTGTAAAACAGTTGAATGACTTCTGCTTATCAATGTGATTGAATTCATTAAGTCTTGTTCATATGTTTAGAGCTTGATGAAATTTAGTAGATAGAGTTAGCAGGGGAGAGTTTACTTTGTATCATGGGATTTCTTGAGCTATTTGAATTTTGTGAATATGAAATAACCAGAATAGCTATGCTACTTAAAGTTAATGATGCAATATAAATGACTGCCAAATAGATAAGGACAAAATGAAGTGGAGAGAGACCTTAATTCTTTTGGAAATCATAGAGAACTTGATACTTATGTCAAAAATCTCTTTTGGTATTGGATAAATCATATATCCACTAATATGTGTATGGGACAAGTCAGTGGCTGGTTGTTATGAAGAATAGGACAAACAAACTAACTAAAATGATTTCCTGGTTGTTAAGCTTGATGGCCATACTTCAAGTACTTATGAAAACACTCAAGGCCATGAGTTTTATAATTTATTTTCTTCTTGCATGTATCAATTTTGTCATTTACTTCCATTATTTTTCTTATGTTTTAGATACTTTCAATGATATATAACTTTCTAAGTATACAGAAACACTTTTCTCTTTATTAATTTCTTTTATTATTTAAGCCCTCTGGATTAGATTCATAACCTCCAAGACAAAAAAAAAATACAAATATCAGTCCTCTATGTACATGTTACCGCCTATTATTCTTTTAACATGCATCAAGGTCTAAGAATTCAAAATCTGATCTCTCAAAGTATTTTTTCAATCAACTGTCCTCTTTTCTGCTCATTTTCCTGAGCTCTTGAATTCAATAATAAGCAATGATGAAAATACAATCACTATGTTCTTCATTAATCATTTTATGTTTTTTTATAATTCTCAGTAATATTTTTAAAAATTCTTACTGGCATTATTATTTCTCTTCAAATGAATCACCAGAAAAGTCAGTAGTCATCAGGTTTGATCGATTTTGAATGTATGCTTTAAGAAAAAGATTATCTATTGTTGTCAAATTCTGCCAGTCTCTGTAAGTTGTTAGTAAACTCTCTACCATTTATGGGCTCTTAATTTATATAGTTACATCTGATAGAAAAATAATATATAGAAAGCATTTCTAAGGTTGAGAGATAGTAGGGGAGATAAGAATATGAGTGAAAATGAACCAATACTATTATTTGCTCAAATTTCTACCCCAAAGCCCTCAAACCAAAAAAAGATATCTACAAAGTCATGGGATGAAGTTCTTAAGTGTCTTCAATAAATTATGTATCCTAAGTACTTTAAGCATTTTATGTACATCAAGTACCATATATTTCTTAAGCATTTTAGTTACCATCTTACTAGAATATAATCAATTTCACTCCATTGTTTCCCTTGATTATCTTAAAGTATATTAAGTATCTTAAATATTTTTGTACAATATCTCAAGTATTCTAGTTATTGTTTTCCCCTGCAATGAGTATAATCAATTTCAGCCCATTATTTCCCTTGATTACCTTAAATATATTAAGTGTTTTAAGTATTTCTTGTATCATAGGTATCTTAAGTATATTAGTTATCATTTTTTCCATGCATGGATGTGCATAGTTTAACACCACTGCTTGCTTTGAAGTTTGTTTGTTCTTCTATTTACATCTTTAAGATTCTTATAAATATTTTAGGTCTGATCATTTCATCATGAATACCTAGAATACCTATTTCACTAATAATCCATTTCTTCCCCTGGAGTATTATACCAAGTTTCTTTGGGTAGGTAATTTTTGGTTGTAGACCTAGATCTCTTGCCTTGGAGAATAACACATTTCTTACCCTCTAATCCTTTAATGTAGAAACTGTTAGCTTCTGGGTAATACAGACTATAGTTCTACAATTTTTAAATTGTGTTTTTCTGTTTGCTCATGATATTTTTCTTTGGCTTGTAAGTTCTAGATTTTAACTATAATAGTCCTTGGATTTTAAATTTGGGATTTCTTTCAGGAGGTCATGTGTAGATTTTTCTATTTCTAATTTCCCCTCTATTTTCAAGAATATCAAAAAAAATATTCTCTGATAATTTCCTGCAATATGGTGTCCAGGTTCTTTTTTCTATCATTTCTCTCAGGCAATCCAATGATTCTTAGATTATCTCTCCTGCATCTGTTTTTCAGGTAAGTTTTTTTTCCAGTGAGAGATTTCAGATTTACTTTTATTTTTCTTTTTTTTTTTTAGTTTGTTTTTATGTTTCCTGCCATTTTATAGAGTAATTAGCTTTTATTTGTCCAATTCTAAATTTCACAGAGTCATTATTTTTTCAGGTCTTCTATCTCTTTTCTTAGGGAGTTATTTTCCTGTTGGAGGTATTGCATTTTCTTTTCTAGGAAATAATTTTCTTCTTTTAGTTTTTTACCTAAGCTATTGAAATTTTTGTCATTCCTTTTTCTAATTATTTATCTAAGTCTTATTTCTTTTTTCCATCTTATTTTGAGGACATTCCAGGAATTCATTTTGGGCTTGACATTCTTTCACATTTTCCTTTGAGGTTTCACATATTTTTATTTTTGTATTGCTGCCCTCTTCTCAGCTTGTATTTTGGTCACTGTTTCTATTGAATTATTGAATTGTTATGTATTTATTTTAGCATCAGGCTTTTTCCTGTGTCTTGTGCTCATTTGAAAGTTGTTTTTTTCTCCACTTGATTTTGTCTATATGTTGAAGCTAACCTCTTCTCCTTGTGTGGAGTATTGTCCCCATAAAGTGTCTTCTTTTAAAAATGATATCTATGATAAAGAATTATTTTGGTGGCAAAGAAGTGCAAGAGAAAACAAGATAATGACCTGAATACTTCTTTAAAAGAAAAAAAATGCAAAAAAGCTATAAATCCAATAAGAATTCCCAGAAGAGCCAAAATTCACCAACCCTATGAAACCTTTCTTGATCCTCTTTGTCAAAAATATTTTTCTTTCCTTGGACTGCAAGAAAACAATAAGGGATGTATATTTTTTAAGTTATTGCTATGACTTATTACGACATAATGGAAAGATTTATAAGTTTAGAGTGAGAAAATATGGCTTTGAATGTCACTTATAAAACTTAACACCTGTGAACTCTTTAAAGATAACTTTATGATTCTCAGGCTATTCTTTGATCGTGATCATGGGTACTATTATTTGTAGGTTATCATGGTCTTCTTAAGGAAAGAAAGTTGGAAACTAAATACTACAAAAATGTTCCAATTAACAATTGTCTTCCACAATTGTTGTCAAAATATTGTTTTCCACGAATAAATCTGAAAATATTTCCTTTAGTTTTTCAAGTTCTTATAGAGGTAAGCCATGTGTCTTAGTTTTTTTTTTTAATTAATTCACTTGATTTTCCTGACCTTTTGTCTCTGAGATGAATTTTATTCTTAGTCTTCCAGCTCTATAATATAAATTTTGTTGGTTTGATTGGTATGACATTGAATAGGTAAATTAATTTAAATAGAACTATCATTTGTATTCTATTGGCTCTATCAACTCATGAGCAATTAATATTTTCTAATTATTTAAATATGAATTCATACAAAAAGCATTTTATAATTGTGTACATATAGACTCTGGATTTATTTTGGCAGGTAGACTTCAAATTACATTTCCTGCAGTTATATTAAATAGAATTTATCTCTCACTGCTGGACATTGTTAATGTATAGGAATGCTGATGATTTATGCCGGTTTCTTTTTTCTTTAATTTTCCACTTTGCTAAAGTTGTTAAATATTTCAACAAGTTTTAAGTTGATTCTCTAAGATTCTCTCAATGCATGATTATATCATATGCAAAGATGGATATTTTGCTTCTTCAGTATCTTTTCTAATTTCTTCAATTATTTTTTCTTCTTTTATATTTTTAAATATCACTTCTTTTTCAGTATTGAATAATAGTGCTGATAATGTACTTCCTTACTTTGTTAATACTCCTTACTCTGTTAGTACTGAGAAGACATCGAATTTATCCATTTACAGATTATGCTTGATAATGATTTTAGATACATACTACTTATTATTTTAAGAAAATCTCCACTTATTCCTATGCTTTCTATTTTTTATAGAAGCAGTATTTTAGAAGCTTTTTCTGAATCTTTTGAGATACATATACATGCACATTTAAATATATATTTATATGTTTTGTTATTGTTAAGGTCATTTATGCTGATAGATTTCTTAATATTGAACCAATCTTGCATTCCTGATATAAAATGCATCTGATCCTAGTTTATGATCACTGCTATATATTGCTTAAATCTCTGCAGGTATTTTATTTGAATGTTTGAATCATTACTGATAAGGAAAATTTGTAAAGTGTTTTCCTTCCCTTTTTTTGTTTTTCATGATTAATGTATAAACCCAATATGTTGTAAAGAGAACTTGGTGGATCACTTTTTTCACCTATTTTTCCAAATAGTTCAGATAGTATTGGAATTGATTGTCCTTTAAATGTGTTGAATTCCCTTGAGGATCTATTTTATCTAGGGAGTTTTACTTGTTCAAATTCTTTTTCTTAAAAAAGGATTTTTAAGTATTCTATTTCCTCCTGTTAATCCCAGCATTTTGTAGTTTCATAAGTACTCTATTTCAGTTAGATTATTATATTTTTGTATGTAATTGGGGAAAATATCTCTGAATAATTACTTCAATTTCATCTTCAGTGATGATGAATTCACCATTTAATTTTTGATACTGATAATTTGGCCTTTTTAATAAAATTAATCAGTGGTTTACCTATTTTGTTTTTGTTGTTGTTTCGTAAAATTAGCTCCCTGCTTAAATTTTGTTCAATGATTCTTTTTCAGTTTTATTAAGTCATCCTTTGATTTTCACAACTTTCAATTTGATGCTTAATGGAGGATTTTCAATTTATTATTTTTTGGGGTATTTTTTTAGTTCAATGATCAATTCATAAATCTACTATTCTACTGTTTTATTGATGTAGACAATTAGAGATATAAATTTCCCCTAAGTACTTTTTGTATGCATTCTATACATTTTGGTATTTTGTCTCATTATTATCAATGTCTTCAATGAAATTAATGATTGTTTTTATTTGTTCTTTAACCCATTCAGTCTTTAGTGTTGGCTTATTTGGTTTCTGATTAATTTTTAATCTATGTTTCCATATCCCATTACTAAATATATTTTAATTGCATTATGATATGAAAAGTATAAAATGAATTTTTATGCTTCTGTTAGTGAGGTTTTTGTGCTCAAATACATGGCTAATTTTGTTTTGTTTTGCCTGTTTGTAGGCATCTTGTTCCCTGGAGAAAAATGCATATTCCTCTCTTTTCTCATTGAAACTGTTCTCAAAGGTCTATCATATCTAACTGTTCTCAAATTCTAGCCATCTTAATTTCTTTTGTGTTTTAATTTTTTGTTATTGTTAGATTTATCTAATTCTTATAGGAGAAACTAGAAGTCATTCACCAATAGAGTTTTGCTGCATACTCCCTCCTATAACTTATTTATATTTTCCTTTAAGCAATTAAATGCTTAACCGTTTGGTGACATATTTTATCATGAAGTCAAAGGAATCCATTTATTGCTTTAGAGCTGGGTTCTAAATATATGTTCAAATAAGACCTTGAGGAAGATTATATTGGTATGTATGTGGAAAGTTCATTGGAGAACAAATACCCAGATGATATGTAATTAATGTAAAAAAGAATCTTGGCTTCATGTCATATGAAGAGAAGTTTTGTATGGAGAAGAAACACCATGGGGCTAACAAGAGAGTTGTCTTCATATATTTGTAAGGCTATCATACAGAAGAACTAGCTTCATTTGGCCTGAAAGGTCAAAACTAGAATCATAAGATAAATTTTGCAAAGGAAGGGATTAAAACTTGATCAGTAGAAAAAAAGAATAATAAAATAAAAGAATAAAATTTTTGGAATCATAATTATCTAATAGTGGAATGGCCTGGATTAAAAGGTATTAGGTTTTCATTTTCTCACCATAGGCCTTCCAACAAAAGTATGGAGACCACTTTCAAGTTATATCTCTTGGATAATTTCCTGTTCAAATATTGATTTAACTAAATTGTCTCTGAGTTTACTTCTAGTTCTGAGATTCTGTTGTAGCATAGACTCTCTTGGGTCAAAATGTGGCTTCTTCTTCCCCTAAGGGATAGAAAGATATTCTCAGAGATTTGTTGAGTATCTTTTTTATACTCTCAATGACTAGGGCACACACTAGCAATGTTCCATATTAGCTTCCAGAAAACAGCATCCAAGTTTCATTTAAGCACTTAGCAATAATTACTTATTACATAGTGATGCTTTCTTCAACAATATAGGAATAAAAGTGTAAACTTTCCACCAACAACATCTCAGGGGTTATTCCCTACCCCATTTCACACAGTCTGTGTGGAATAGACACATAACTGGCCCCAATTAGTACATTATATTGGTCTGATTGAGTTCATATTCAGATATGGTGATTGAGTTCATATTCAGATATAGCATGATAGCTGGATAAATCCTTGCTTTATTTGATTTGGGTCTAGAAGGTACAATTGTATTATTATTATTTATTACATGAAATATTGATGTTGGTCTGACTACAACACAGCTTGTACTCTGATTTTCTGACTACTGTGGCTTACTTTCCCAACTTGAATGTTATAACTTATAAGGTGAGAGCTAAAACTATGTTAGAAAAGAAGTTACATTTCTTGGGATTTTATGGACATGAAGGGGGTGAGGTCAGACCCTAAGAATCACCTTTTGCATCACTTGTATCTGTTGATGTATCAGGAATGAAGTAGAATAACTACAAATAGGACAAGTGTGAAGTCTGAGGAAAAAGATGGCAGAGACCTTTAGAATGACTCCACTTCTAGACAGATATTCTTCAATTTACCACAAGTAGTAGAATGAACTATTTACAGAATGTCTACAAATGTTTCACAGCTTTATTGAAGTGACTATTTTACAAGTCATTGGGGCTCTCCCAGAATAAAGATCTTAGTTCCCTGAATTAAGATACACAATCCAAAGCACTCTCTACATGACTGGAACCCCCATTACAATGTCATTTTCACAAAGGATATAAAAATCAACCCAAAATAGGAGGGAAATGGAAACATATCTTAGGTAAGAAAGAAAATGACTGAATTTAGCAAATATTTTATTATGGGGAGGGATTAGTAAGAGTATCACTCCCTGGTTTTGAGACTGAGTAAATAGTATGGTTGTAGTTCCACCAGAAAAACAGGTAGGTTGGGAGAAAGTATATATTTTATATATAAAGTATATATTTTAAGGGTCATGGAGATGATAAATTGAGTTTTCTTATATTATGTTTGGAATTCAGAAGTTATATCCAAGAAATTGGAAATCAAGAGCTGAATATAAATCAGAAAAAAAATACTATAACTTTAAAAAGAAATTTTAAAAATAACTGTACAGGTTTTGTCCTGGATCAATAAAATTCAATCTAATTCTATCAATTTATATCAATTGGAATAATATCATTATGCTGAACTTATAATGCACTCTCAAGTATATCTCCTATACTATTCTGTGAATAATCAAATTATTCCAGTGATTAAAATCTACAGACTTGACACCTTTATTGCTTATAAATTTGTAGTTGTTCTTTTTATATTTCACAACATTTAATACAGTTCTGCTTATTGAAATTACAATAGACAGAACATATGGAAATGCTGCCTAGAATTTGATTTATTATGTCTGGGAGGGGGAGGGGAAATCAATACAAATTTCATACGTGTTTGGAAGATGTAGAACCATGATACTTAGAGATGACTTGGAAATGTTATTCAAAGTAATACTGCCTGTATAATGTTGTATCTTACTCAAATTTCTATGTTTAAATGTTTTAAAATTATTAATGTGAATAAATCTAATTGCTTCATAAATTCTTCATATTATTACTGAACAACATTGTCTTTCATTTCTTGAATAGTGATTTTATCGAATGATTTATATTGACAATTACTTTCCATTCTATAACAAAACTAGTGTCAAGAACATCAAATAGATAGCTAAGTCAATCAGCTTGGACATGTAGATCTCAGTTTATACATACATACATACATATGCATTTATGAATGTGTATATGTATAAAAGTCAGTTGTAATATAGCATGAAAATTTTAAAGTATATAGATTTCTAAAATAAAAGCATAATCCTTCATAAATTACTTTATCAGTCTTAATTTGTGCTTCTACTTCCTTTTTTAATATTTCAAAGGAACTTTAAACATTCACATAATTCATTATTCATATTGATCTAAATGAAGATTAATCCACATTCCTGAAATAATGTGTTTTGAGTTGTTTTTTTGTAACTTTAGTAATCATATAAAATTTATCCAGACACATATCTGACCTGGTCATCCTCAATAATGATGGCAAGCAATTGCAAAAGAACTAGTTTGGGTTAGAGGGGATGCCTGTAAATCAGAGAGAAAGAAGCTTACAGTGTGGTATGAAGAGATATATTTCCTTAAGCCCATGAGTATATATGACTGTCATAAACTAAAGTTAATTTCATCATGTTCATCATGACATCATAATGTCAACATCATGTTATTTATGGAATAGAGTAAAATGATGATTTTCAAATGTCATTTTATCTTTCTCCACAATTTTCCTTTATCACTTTCCTATTTTTGTTAATGGCATCAGCATTCTCCTTGCCAACTAGACTCAAAACTTGAGTGTAAATTTGGAGTCTATTTTCTTCCCTAAAAATTATCCAATCAGAAATCATATCCAATTGATTATACCTGTGCAAAGTCTTTCCAATCAATACTGCCTTTCCATTCCCATTGTTGCCACTCTAATCCACACTTTTTAAAAACTCATTTTAGATGCACAAACTAATGTCTACAGATGTGAGCCAACTTCTCCAAGATCATTCAAATAGTAAATGGCAGTAAATTTCAGGGTTTGAAATAAAATATTGTGACACTGAATTCAGCACTTTCCCCACAGCATTATCCTCATGCATAGCTGTGATAACTTCATACTAACACTGTGTCTCAGAACTTTGGTGATTCTTCATGAGCTACCAATTTAATAAGCATTATGGAAAATTAAATTCACCCTGCTCCCTATTAAGGCTAGGAAAAATGCTTTTAGAGTTCCTATAGTTCAATAATACCTGATTACTCACTTTTCCAAGATTCTTTGGTGGATTTTTCTACTTATAATCATCTGACATTATTACTTTTCTCTTTATATTCAACATGCCCAGTTTGACTATCACCCTTTATGAAATTTTTTCCTATCTCATCAGAGGTTAAAATAGTCTCCCCATTCAATTTTTTTTTCAGCACTGGGTTCTTTTCATTGGGCATTTATAGAACTATATGTGTATTGTAATAATTTCTAATCATGTTTTAAATTTCCATGGATATTGGTCATACTTTGTTGATAAAGATCATTTCTTTTCTCAACTTATTATTTATTGTGTGCAATGTTCAATTTCCTTTGCTAGATTCTGAGGTTTCAAGGAAAAAATAGACATGATATCCCTAAGAAATTTTAAATCTACTACAAGTTTCATATGCATGTATACATATATATATATATATATATAATATGCATGAAAATATTCATTGTATAACATATAGCATGATAGAGGCAAAGGATAGAGTTGTTCCTGCAATTTATAGAATGTCTCATATATAGCATGTTCCAAAGTGTTTACATATTGAATAACTGAATTAACATATCATGGTTGCTATAAAAACATAGTTTAATACTTATTTTGTTAGCTGTTATTATCCAATGTTTTCTAAAAGTCTCATATTTGCAACTGATTTTCTCAGAATACCCTCTGTCAATTGAATGCAGTGTTTTGACTTTTCCCTCACTTTGAGACCTCAATTTAATTTATTTTTTTTACAAGAAACTTGCTCCTATCCAAGCTTATTTTTTGTTCGCAGATTTTTGTTGACTTCAAATACGTGGGTTGCTTGTATAATTTTTTAATATATTTGCTTTGAAATTTTGGTAAATTAATTGTCCTAACATAGCAATCTGTCACTATTATCCTTTCAGTATGAAAAGAGTATCTCACCTGAGACAATTTCAGTTAATTAATTCATCCTTCCTTACTATTTTTTATGCTAGTTAATGCAACATCACTATCTTCTTGACACTTTGTCCATTCAAAGACCTTTTTCAAGACTAATTCCTATTTACTTGCCCAGTCAATGAGTAGATCATATTTTGAAGGACACTGCAAATGATTTGCCTTCTTTGGGATTTAGAATATCAATAAGGAAGAAAAATAATGCTGACATAAAGTTCATTATGATATAAAACAAGAATTATTTGATCTCTAATATCTATTGTGCAAGACATTCTTTAGTTTGGCATTTTAGAGCTTGAAATACATATACACATAAACACATATACAGATATACATACATACATACATACATACATATATATATATATCATTTGCTTCACAGCCCCCCAAATTATGAGAAATACAGATAACAAAAGTGCATCAGAAATCATTTAATTATCTATTTAAAATGAGTCAAAAGGATAAGGTGGTGATTATAGGTGTCAAAGGAAAGAATTCCAAAGAACAAAATAAATGATTCAATATTAAGCAAAATCAAAATTCGAAATTTTGAGAAATAAAGATATTAGGGGAGATAATAAATACTGAATAAAGAGGATGTGGATAATATTTAGATCTTTATATGACATCAAGGAATCCAACATAAAGAACATGCTAGTTCAAACACATAAGAAATGGGAAGCTTAAGTATCATTATTATAATTAATAGTACAATTTCATTAAGGAAGATAAACACAACTCTAGCTTCTCTCCATAAATAAAAATAAGTGGGGTTGAAACAAAAAGATAAAGGTTTCAAACACTTTATACTGGCTCACAAAGTAAAAAGGGTACCAAAATTTCCCAGTGATATAGAGAACAATTTATCATAATTCAATAATTATTAAAAAGCTACTCTAATTGCCATAACTTATATACATGTTTCTCTTGTTAATTATAATTGATTTTTGACAATTTTGCACTCATGACTTTATTTTTTGTTTATTGTCTTGCTTTTTGTGTTGATATATAATCAAAGAATTGTTCAAAGTGGTAATTAGGACAAAAATTGGGAAATTGTCATTTTATACTCACAATAATGCTTTGATGCAGATATCTCCATTTATAAAAGAGGAAAGAGACTCAGACAAAGTAAACTTAATTATTATTATTCACCTAGTAAGGATCAGAAATTGCAGTTGTCCATAGCTTTTATCTGGGGTAAATTCAAGTATACAAGTTAGACAATTATTATTGACATTTACTCATTTAGTGAGTTTTTCATCATTCATTAAAAAAAAGAAAGCAAAGAAAAATATTAAGATATCTAACATAGTTCAAGCAGAGCCCTGTAAAAGGCACTTTTAGATGGTACAATGATAAACAAAAAAATGTCAGCACTCAAAGATCTTACCATCAAAATGACAACTATTTGAGTAGACCTAAATTTCTGCAACATCAAAGATAAGGACAGTATTATAGGTTAATGGAGATTCATTCAACTTACCAAGCAGACCTAATTTAAAAAAAATCAACACAAAAAGACACATATATGCATGATGCATTGTTGTATGTATATTTATATGTGTGTATTTGATTTCAAGATTATGTGTCAGAAGCCCATATAGCTCTTAATGTCAAATATTTTTCACTCAAGTGATACATTTTTGCCCTCTCTAGTTCATAGAGATTATTCCCTGCCAAACACATTTTTTTAAAAATACGATCTGTAAAAGCATACATCACCTCTTAGCTATTAAAGCCTTAGGCCTGATGAGAATTCATTAAAATTTCATAAAAGTTTAAGGTGCTTCCTCCCATTCATGTTGGCAGCTCTAATGATCTTGAATATAATATTTTACCTTGATCTCCTTATATGGGTTTTTCCAGACTCATAAAACTTAATAAAGCATGTAATGCATGTAAACCTCTATCATTCTTTAACTTAATATGATAGGACAGCCAAAAATAGTAATAATATCTTTAAAATAGTTGTATCATGGAGATGCAGTACTTAACAGCAGACTTGGTTTTAATGTGATTCTAATTATAATTATAGAAATATGTAGTTTATAATTGCAAATTAATAAGATCATTTAAATATATTTATTATAAATATATCATGGTATTCTGGAGATTGCTTTGAGGTAAAGATTAGTTTAAAATGTAATCATTCTTAAGAAAAGTTCTGTCTGTTTTATGAAATGGGTAATATGTTGCTTTAATGGTAGATCTTTACTCTCCCTCAGAATCAGACCTTCCCTTTTTTAACAACAATAAAAAATCAACAATTGCTTTAACTCCCCTAATTTCAATAAGACACTCACAGTTTAGGACTCCTTCACGATATTAGGCATGTCAGATATATATAGTTTCAGGGCTCATTCTTGGAAGGGTTAAAAAATCTTCACATTGTTTCTAAAGAACCTAAAACTTTTACTATTTTAAAACTGTCATGCCAATAACCTAATGACAGGTCAATGATTTGACTCAATTCATTTCTTTACAATTCAATACAGGTTCATTTAGCTTTTAATAGGTATTTTTATCTCACATTCATCTTCTGAGATAATGACTCAATTGAAATTATTATTTCAAAGTTACTAATATTCATAGTCTCTTAATTGGCAAATTCACTGGATTTTCCTTCATATTTATACTTATTGATTTAGTAGCATTTAACAATATTGACCACTGACTCTTCCTAGAAACTCTTCTAGGTTTTTATGACACTTATCTCTTTTGTTTCCCAAGTCTTTTTGGATATGACTTGGCCAAAGTATTATTAAGGATAAAATAAGCTAAGAAATGCATGTGAATATGCTTTTATTTGTATTCTGAATTTTGTTTTCCTTTTTCACTTGAAAAGATTTGCAGATCAAGTTTTCCCAGGTTTGAATAGCACAGAAATTACCATCACAACTCCTTTGGGATTCCCTTTAAAATAGTGAAGTGAGGAAAGGGCACCCCACCTATTATTGTTTTGGATAATCCATCAGGATAATGTGGAATTCATGACCTTATTCAAATTAAAATGGAACTATCAACCTATGGAAGACAAAAGGAAAGGCATATAAACTAGAATTTAACAATGTAGGATAAAAGATGTCTTCTGTGCAAGTACTGAAGTTAAGCAGGACCCAACTCCAGTGTTTATCTGACCATAAGCTATTGGCTTCCCACCTTCCCTTATAAAACCCTACTCTTCATCACACTGAAGGAGCCCCAAGCAGGGAACTGCTTGGTCAGTACAGCACTTATCACTATAGAACATCTGACCAACAGACCCCTGTCAGGGAACCTAAATGTGCCGACGCCCAAAACGTAGAGTCCAGGAGAAACTTGTACTGATACCCAAAACATAGATTCCAGGAGAAACTTGTGGGCCAGGTATGGTGGCTAGTGATATGCTGTCAGGCATTGGGTATAAAAGACTCTGCACTCACAACTGCAGGCGGAACTCTTGGGCTGAGCTTCCCCTGGTGTATACCAGAATAAAGGACCCTCCTGCTTGATTGCATTGTCTGTGGGTCTTCCATGGTGGTGGGCGACGCACTGGACCCTAACAACACCATGACTACCAATCACTCAATCCCTCATTTTTTCTCCTAGTCCATCTCCCTGGCACTAGCTGCTTTCTCTTCTTTTCCTCATTTTGACCAATTGGTGAACCAATTCAATTGTACAATGTCTTCTATTGAGCTCCTAACTTTATCAGTTTGCTGATTTGGAATCTGATTAGCATCAGCCTTGGAACACTTCCACATAAGTTCTTACACATGAGTTGTTGAACAATGGTGAAGAAAATCATGCAACTGTTCTCATTGGGTCCACTATGAATTTATGTTACACAACCTCACTGGGCTCTGATGGCTTTGGGCAATTCAACTATGCCTTCCTGAGTGACTTACTAACCCACTCTCCACAGTCTTTCTGAATTCCTTCTCAAACTACCCATGGCTCTCCCCTTTCCCACCCTTTCAGCTGAGAATTTTGCCTCATTTTCAGGGATACATTTCTGAATGTTTACCATTTCCCCCTCTCCTTTTATTCAATTTCATATCACTCCTATGCCTTCTTCCCCTATTTCCTTCACTCCTGTCTCAAATGATAAGGTGATCTTAATACTTACCATGACTGGACCCTTTATCTACTCAAACAATACCATTATATCCTCTCTGCAGCAACAGATTGTCTCCTCTGTCCACATTTTATCACTTACTGTAAATTGTCTGTTGGCTTCTTTCTTACTTTCTATAAATATGCCCATGTCTTCCCCAGACTTAAAAGCAATCTTACTCAATCCTTGCATTCCCACTAATTATAGGCCTCTATATTTTCTGCTCTTTATGGATAAAATCCTTGAAAAGTTTTTCAACTCAATTTTATTTTCCCAATTACTCGCAATAATAACTTTCAACACACATTTTCCAAAATTATAAGATCCAAACCATCTCTATCCCCTACTTCCCTTACCCCACTCAGAGATCCCATACATGTATTATCATGCAAGTCACATCATCATATTCATCGGCATTATAAGAACACACAAACAAAACCAAAATAATCCATAAATAAACTGATGTGAAAATAATATACTTAGATTTACATATACCAACTCCAACTTGAAAAGTCTTTCAACAAGATGCCTCTACATTCTCACCTCTTACTCTCTTCTTTTTTTCTTTTAAAAATGTTATTGTAGTTTCCCAATTACATGTAGAAACAATTTTTGACATTATATTTTCTTACATTTTGCCATCTGAATCATTTCCTTCTCTCTTTCCTCTTTCCTCTCCCAAGAAGCCAAGTAATCTGATATAGATAATATATGTGGTATACATATTTCCATATTCATCATGTTGTGAAAGAATACATATATCACAATACAAGAAAAAGTTATGAAGGAAGTAAAGTGAAAATGGTATGCTTTGATATGTATTCAGACTGTATTAATTTCTTGTATGGTGGCAGGTAGTATTGATGAATTCTTTGGAGTTGACTTGGATCCTTGGATTGCTGATTATAGTTGTCATTCACAGTTAATCATTATAAAAATCAAAACAAAACTGTGTTTTTCAAAACCAAGAGCTGACACTGACCTGCCATGTTGCCATCTTCTCATTTAGTATCCATAAATATGCATTAAACACAAACTCCTGTTATTTGAGATCAAGTCCACCAGCCTCCTCTGGTTTTTTCACTTATATTAGCAGAATCAAGTTTCTGAGTCTGCGGATAACTATGTTCCTTATTACCTTTTTGCTGTACTAGCTTCAAGAAAATAAGAATTATGCCATGTATCTTTTTGATCACTCTCAATGTATAGCACAATAATCTATATATTTCATCCTTCATTTTCTTATTTAAAAATTATAGAGTACATCAATTTATTTTTTTCATATTTGCTTCCTGACATTTTGCTATTCATGCACTCTCTCCCTCCTACCCTTCTCCCCTCCCCAAGAAGACAGGCAATATGACATACATTATACACATATTATTATGCTGTACATATTCCTATAATCATCATGTGAAAGAAAACCCACATTGCTTAAGCTAGGAAAAGTTTACAGAGAAAATAAAGATGGTATGTTTCAGTTTGCATTCAGACTCCTGTTCCTTCTACGGTGGTGGTTATCCTTTTTTTTTTTCCTGTCATGAATCTCTTGTATTTGTCCTAGATTCTTGCCTTGTTGATAAAAATTCAATCATTCACAATTGATCATCATACATTATTCTTGTTGCTGTGCATAACATTCTTCTTGTTCTGATCAATTCACTTTGCATGACTTCCTATATGTCTTTCCAGGTCTTTTGTGATCATATTATTTGTCATTTCTTATTGCACAATATGTATACCACAACTAATTCATCCATCCCCCAGTTGATGGACAACTCTTCAGTTTTCAGTTCTTTGCCATCACAAAAAGAGCTGCTATAAATATTTTTATACAGGTAGGTTCTTTTCCCCTGTCTTTAATCTCTTTGGGATACAGACCTAGTAGTGGTAATGCTGAGTATGCGGGAAAAGGTTTACAACTCTTTGAGACTACTTCCAGATTGCTTTCCAAAATGGTTGTATAGATATGCTTATTTTTCACATGTTCTTCAATATTTATCATTTTCCTTTTTTTGTCATGTTATCCAGTCTGATGGTGTAAGGTGCTATCTCAGAAATGTTTTAGTTTTCATATCATTAATCATTAGTGATTTGAGTCCTCTTATTCACTTCTTATCCCCTTACAATATGTTCAGCCACTTCTTCATTCCACTGAAAGAACTCTCTGCAAAGTTATCAATGTTATCTTTTTGAAAATATTTTTTCAGATTACATGTAGATACAATTAATAATAATTTTCTAGCATTTTGTGATCCATGTTCTCTCCCTCTCTTCTACCCTTCCTCCCTCCCCCAAGACAGAAGGCAATATGACATAGAGAATACATTCATTATCATTGAATGTGTATTTCTATGTTCATTACATTGTGAAAGTAGACTCAAAATTGTTTACATTAAAAATAACTCATAAAGAAAGTAAAGTGAAAAATGGTGTGCTTCATTCTGTATTCAGACTCCATCAATTATTTCCATGGTGGTGGAGAGCTGTTTTTGTCATGAATCTAGCTTGGATCCCTTCCACTAATGATAATATTTAAATCATTCAGTTAATCATCATAGCAATGATATCTAAATTGCCAAATCCAATGGACTTTCCTCAATATACATTGTTCTCATCCTTTCTGCAGCCTTTGAGATAAATGGACACCATTTTCTCCTTGATACTCACTTTTCTGTTTTCAGGATGCTATTCTCTCTTACTTCTCCTTATACTTACTAGACTGTTCCTTCTTAGTCTCCATTGCTAAATCCTCATCCAAATCATACTTTTTACCATGGGTTCCCACCAGGATTCTCTCCTGGGTCCTCTCTTCTTCTCCCCCCATACTACTTTATGTGGTTACTAGCTTGCATGGGTCTAATCACCATCTTTATACTGATGATTCCCAAATCTGCCTATCCTGCTCTTAACTATTAACCTCTTATGTTGCATCTCTGTTTGGCTTTCATATATCTTAAACTGGTGTAAGGTATAAACTGTAAGCTATGAAAATGGGATATACTTTTCTCTTCTTTAGCGTCTCTGTTATGTATAATTATTTCCAAAACCATTGTTAAACCATAGCTTCTATAGCCATTATACCTGTATCCATTAAAGCCTCTGCCTCAGTGTCCCTGAAAATTTCCTCCATTGCTCCTGAAATTCCGCCTGAATACTTGTTCCCATGAGCAATAATTATGCATAAATTGCCTGGCCTCCCACACATATAAAATCTCAGGGCTTGGTTGTTGAACCCTCTCTGTTGGCAATAGACCTGTATTAGTGGTCTATACCCTCTAGCTGCCATCATCTGGTCTTGTTTCTCTGACTTGATTATTTTAAGCTTAAGTTCCTTAATTTCCCTTTTCAGATGTTCTATTATTTCATTTTTCTCCTCTTCCTGTTTGTCCTTACGGCTTTGATAAATATAGGAAGGTACCCTCTTTAATTCATCAAATTCCATTTCATCCCAGTGTAGACACTGACTGTGAAAATAATTCTGCACTACAGGGCAAGAATTTTTGACATATTGTCTCCTAATATGGTTGACGTCCCTTTCTTTGCAAATATCCAGCCCAATCCAACATTCTGCAAGTTCTATTAGCCTGTCAAAGAGAGTGAATGGTATGTCTCTCACTTTCTGTTTTACCCTCTCAAATTTGGACTATGTTCCTGGTATTTTGGAACACTCCTTTATGGTTTGGAGTACTGCTTCCCTAGCGTTTGTCCTAATTGCTGATATCCAACAGAAGAACTTATTTCCCAATCTGGATCCTTCTCAGACCAATCAAGAATTCTTGAATTTTCATTGGTTTCATTTATTATCTTTTGTTTTTCCCTCTTTTTTAGCATTTCCTCCAAAAGGCTATCAAAATCAGTATAGCTAGGATCATACTGCTGAATTATTTTTTAAAATTTCTTTACCACTGCTATTGGTTTGTCCTCAAAAGAGGCGGTTCCCTTTTTAAATGAGTCTATATCACTCTGGGTGAATCCCTTGTGCAGTCTTATATTAATTATCTCATGATCAGGAGTGATCATGGGTATTTTATGCAGTGAAAACAAATTTGCTTCATTGCCCTCTAAAGCTTGTGTCTTTCTCTCCAGTTTTGTTGTGCCCGTTTGCTTTTCTATTTTGTTTTTCTCTGTCTCCATTCTCATTAACCTATTCTCCAGATAGTTAACTTTATGGTTTAGTTTGCTGAATGTATTTTGTCTCAGTATTAGTCCTTACCATTGTTTGAAGATGAATATAAGCATCATCTTCCCCAGAAACATGAATAGTAAACCTACTCCTAAAGAAATAAAATCCAGTAATGACAGTATAGCCATCACATAATTGGGTAAACCTATTCCCTTGATATAAGTGGGAATAGTGTAAATCTAAAATCTAAGGGGATCTAACTTGTCCTAATTCCCAAACTAAGACTCTACTTGGGGTTTCTTCTGCCTGGGGTCCAGGCCTCCACTAATATCATTAAATCTACCACTAAAACCCCCAAATTTATGCTAGTTACAATCCTTCCATATATCTTAAATAACTGTCTCCTTTGATTCTTTCAGCTCACTTCTCCACCTTTCAATTATTCCTGGGCCAAGTCATGTTTCTGGGCCTAGCAGGCCTCAAAAGCCTGTCTCCACTCTGGAACCACACAGATGATAAACAGTCTCTCTTTTCTTCTTCTCTTCTAGTCTTCATCAACTTAACTCCCAAACTCCAAACCACTTCCACTCTTAAATGCCAGTTCCTAGTTTTCTAGAGGATATCTAGAGAGCAAGAACCAACCAACCTCTCTGAGTGAAGGTTAACTCCCAGAGAGAGCTTGACAGTTGGAAAACCAACCACCTTAAAGCTTCCCAGAATTCTCAGAACCCCTCACCAGGAATTCTGTCTCAAGATTTGAACAAAGCCTCCAAGTTACACAGACAGGATCTTCTCTCTGTCATTAACCACTAAATCCCCAAAGTAACCCCAAATCTATTTTAATCCTAATACTGGATATCCAGTAGACATTTTAAACTCAACATGTCTCAAGCTGAATTTCTTTTATTTCACCCTGACCCTCTTCCCTCCTCCTTTGATTATGCGTGTAGAGGAAAATCATCCTTCCATTTCCTCAGATTTGCAATATTGCTGTTGTCCTTGACTTCTCACCATTCTTGACTCACCCCTATATCCAATCTATTGGCAAAATCTCTCAATTTCACATTTGTAATATCTCTTCAAAACACCTTCTTATCTCTGACTGCTACCACTCTAGTAAAGAATCTAATCATTTCACATCTGGCTTGAGGTAATAATCTGCTGGTGAGTTTGCCTTTCTCAAGTCTCTATGGACTCCAAAGCATTGTAATAAAAGGGCTGCGAGAGAATGGAGTCTCCCCTTCTGCATTAGGACCAGAGTGAGGTAAAGGTGGAATGGAGTCAGATATAAAGAGAAAGGGGATGCATTGATTTCCCTCTCTTTTCTCCGTGGCAAACCCCACTCTGACTGCCTTCAAAATCACAAACTTCTGTTCCCTCAGACTTGGTTGAAACAATTATGATACCAACAGCTTCTCCCTCTCTGATGAGAGAAATGGAACTTTCCTCCCCCCAATCTCCCCAAAGTCTCCTTCCTTTCTTAGATACTATGAAGCCAGTCTCTTGCTCTTAAGAACAGCTGTTTACTCTAAGGGAACAAATAAAGGGCTAGGACAATTGAATTGAAGAGTAAGATAATGGCAAAGAGGGAATGGGAAGTCCCTAACATAACTGAACCCCTGCTCCCCAAAATCTGGCAGGATCAGGCTTTGTTTGCCTGACCTCCTGGGGTCAGTTGTCCAGCACATTTAAAGTGAATGGGTAAAGATCCTTAGGCAAAAAGAGGCAATTTCTATACCTCTGATAGAGTTTTTTTTTTAAGATTTCTATGTTGTCAGTTTAACAGATGAATTTTATTTTTTGAAAGCATATCTAAAGTGGGAGGCCATAGAGCAAATCTGGAAAGAATCCTGAAAAAACAATCAGATGATCTAATAAGGACAACAATCTATTTTATTTTTATTTGTATTCTAAACACTTACCACAATATTTGGCACATAAAAAGTGGTAAAATAGAATGTTTGTTAATTGATTAAAACTAGGTAATATAATTTATAAAATTTACTTAGCCTGTCAAAATATTGAAATACAATAAAAACACACAAATGAGTGGGGATATCTGTTATACACAATATATTGTGGAGTTCCCTGTCTTCTACTAGTATATCATGGCACATGTATATTATGCACATAAAGCAATATGTGAATATATCAATTCATATATTAATTTTTAAGCTCAATTAATTTTTATGTAAAATTAATTTAAAAGTTTCTATTTTTTTCTTATCCTCTAAGAAAGATCTTTTTTTTTTTTCACTAAATGGGCTATGTGCATTCCATTTTAGAGAAAATCATTACACTATCATTTCTGGAATGGAGAGGAGAAAGTAAATATTCGAAATACTGATGACCATTAATATGAACAGTTTGGCTGTCTTAATAGTTTAAGTAAGCAATGTGGGTGTGGGGAAATAAACCTCAGTCTCAAATAAATTTAAAAAAATCTGGAGGATGCAGTTAATTACATGAACTATGAGCTACCCAATACATCAAAATTCTTTTCAGATTAAAAATAGTTCTATATTTTAAAATAATTATCAAATTAAATTCTCTTGATCTTTTGTATTGCTTTCTTGGCACAAAGAATAAAAGTGAACATTTCTAGATTTCCTTTCTCTTTTGATTCATTTTATATGCTTAAATATATTCCTCAGGAATCATTCTTTCCCTTTTTGTGAATTATCATTGACAAAATGAGAGGGCATGACTGCTTCCCAAAAAAGCTGGCAACAGTTTTCTTTCCAGAAATTGAAGTGATCATATCGCCTAGCAACATTTCCAGATTCTACTTGCTACAGAGTTTTGGTTGCTAAGTCATTAAAAAAATCTTATTTCTTACCTAGTAAGTAGGATAACAGGTCGATTAACTTTCACTCATTTGAATTCACCCAATTTAAAACAGAGAGTATAGTCACAAATAGGACTCAGACACACAGGGGAGATCAGAATTTTTGTTGTCGTTATTGCATCCTATGATTTTTTTCTTTTCAGTTTGCAACTAAGAAAAAAGAAGCAGGGCGTAGATTGTTTTTTTGTTTTTTTTGTGGGGTATAGTGGGGATAAAGAGTGTTATGGCAGCCACTGTCTTTGATATCAATGGTTGAGCCATATGACATTTTATTCACATTTCCACTCTATATTAACCACATCATAGAAATATATGAAAGCCAAATTCTCTCCTGTTAATAAGTGTTGACTGATATAAACCATGTGATGGAAAAAATTTTTTGATAACTCCCCCTGAATAATTTATTTTACACTGTGACCTCCCAAATTGTGAAAGGTCAAGAGAAAGGAAAGTGTATATATTTCTATAGACAAGAGAGTTACCAAAATAACAAATTAGGGACAGCATGATATCATAAAGAAGACACTGAATTTGTATTCTGAGGATGTAGGATTGAATCACAACATAGCCATTTACTGGTTGTGTGACCTTTGGAAGGCTATTTAACTCCTCTGGGCCTTATTTTCCTCCTCTGTAAAATGAAGGGTTTAGATGAGATCATCTCCAAGCTGACTCATAGTTCTAAAACTGTAAATCTAAGAAAATCCTTTAATTTTATAAAAATCTGTTCATTCAAGAAATGCCTGATTCTATTTGATGAAAAGTATTTAATGAAAGGTAGCAGACTTCAGTGGAAAAGAACAGTGGCTTTCAAGTTGGAAGATCTGGGTTCAAATCTTATTTCTCTTGTTGATTATCTGTGTAACATATTTGGACAGTTATCTATTTTTATTCATTTTTTAAACCCTTTCCTTCAATCGTAGAATCAATATTGTATATTGGTTCTAAGACAGAAGAGTAGTAAGGGCTAGGCAATAGAGGTCAAGTGACTTGCCCAGAACCACACAAAGTAGGAAGTGTCTAAGGCCAGTTTTGAAACCAGGATCTCCCATTTCTAAGCCTGGCTCTCAGCCCACTGAGCCACCCAGCTGACCTCTTTGTATGGTTATTTAAACTTTAAGAGATCTGTTGTCTCATCTCTAAAACAATTGTATCAAAGGAGATGATTTATAGATTGCCTTTCAGTTCAAAATACATGCTATCATTCATTCCAAATGTGATGCTTGATTCTGAGATAGAAGGTAAGGGTTTAAAAAATGAATAAAAAACAGATAACCGTCCAAATATGTTACATAGATAATCAATAAGAGAAATGGGATTTGAACCCAGATCTTCTGATTTGAAAGCCACTTTTCTTTTCCACTGTAGTCTGCTACCTTTCATTAATTTTGTCATTCAGTCATTTTTCAGTGACTCCATTTGAAGCTAGAGTCACAAAGAGTAGGACTGAAAATGATTGAATAACAATTATTATAAATGTACTTCTTAAACACAGGGAGGTTTTATCCAATCTCTCTTCTATTCACTAAACTGTAGTTACTGCATAATGGCTCTAAGTTCAATATAAACTTGTTTGCCTATCAAATCAATAGCTAATGGAATAATATTTATAAGGTGTTTATTAAAGTGTCTGACATACAGTTAAATATTTTATAAATGTGAGATATGATGATATTAATGATAATGGATACTTAAAACTTTTATTCCCCAGTTTAGATGGACCTTAGGGCAAACTGGCCATATTGCTGTTCCTTTCATATAAAAATACCATTTCTCAGGGGGATAGCTGGGTGGCTCAGTGGAATGAGAGCCAGACCTAGAGACAGGAGGTCCTGGGGTAAAATTTGACCTCAGATACTTCCCAGATGTGTGACCCAGGCAAGTCACTTAACCCTCATTGCCTAGCTCTTGGAACCAATACACTGTATTGATTCTAAAATGAAAGATAAGGTTTTTGTTTTTTTTTTTTGATACTATTGCTCATCCCAGTGACTTTGCATTGACTGCCTTTTGTATCACTCCCCGACCTGCCATGCTCATAATCTATCTTCTCCTACTGCATATTGGCTTCTCCAGTTTCCTTTGTTACAATTAAATTACAAACTCCAGGTTTTTAGTTTCCATAGTTTATTACTATTACTTGAATAAAGAAACAGATAGAGATTAAAGCCTATTTTCTAATCTAAGTCTGACCATGTGTTGCTCCTCCTGCATTTCCACCCAGGGAATAGAGAGAGAGAGTGCATACTGTCCCACCCTCTCCTTTATTCTCCAGCACACATAAGTGTGGTAAAGTCCAGTCATGCAAATGGGATGAACTGGGTCAGGAAGAGAAGGAAGTCCACTACCTTGTGTGGAGGGGGGGTCTATTTACACAATCTCCTTGTGATTCTATTGAGAGATGTTCCTGTCTAATGTTTACTAAGTTCCTCGTTTATTATACGTGGGAATAGTCCTTAAAGGGAATAGATCTTTATTTTAATTGTCTGGGATTATGGTTGCTTTGTTTATTGTTTGGGTTGTACTGGAGAGGGTGGGGGGATGGGGGAGGAGGGAGTCAGCAGGGAAGGAGGGGCTGGTCAGGAGGTGGGGAGGCAGGGCTAAAGGAGTGGGGGTAGGGTTGTGGAGGAGAGAAAGGAGGAGCCATAATAGAATGGGTAATGTTGATCAGGGAAAGGAATAGCAAAGAAGGGGAGGAGAAGGATGGTTAGCAGATGGAAGGTAGTAGGGGTAGGAAAGGTGGGTGGGGAAAGGGTAGCAGGGAGGAAGAAGCTGTCCTGGGTAAGAGTAGAATTGATAGTCAGATGGTAAGGGAGGGTAGAGAGGTAGATTGGGAGGAGAGGAGATGGGAGGAGTGAGGAATGAGCAAGGTTTGACAGGGGGAGGGGCTGAAGGGGTCAAGTCTTGGTTTGGGTCAGTAGGAGGAGAACCTTCCTCACAGTCATGGTGGGAGGATGATAGGGTGTTTTTCTTGCTAGATCTAATTAAGGTTTCAGGAGGAGGAAATGAAGGAGTTAAGAGAAAATGTTCTGGATCCAAAGAAAGAATGACCTCCTCACTGGAGGGCAATGAGGGACTGGGTTTGGTTGATTTATCAAGATGGTAAGTCCATAAGGAGATAACATCTTTTGAATCTTTGTTATTAATGGCCAGTTTTAAATCTTTTAATTCTTAAATTCAAAAGAACCATACTTTGGCCTGCTAAAAGACTTATCTGTTCAAGTTTTGTCAAGTTTCTTCTTTTGGTTATCCAAGCCTCCATAGGAATATGAGGATCACCCCAAGAATTTAATAACTTATGCAGGGGTGAACCTCAAGGAATTTTACCTGATTTCTTCTGATTCATTGCAATATTTCCCATAGTTCTAGTTTTTCTGTCTAATATGTCTATTTAAGCTTTTCTGACTATTGCTGAATGGTCAATTAAACAATGAAAGGTTTCTAAAACATAAAAAAAAAATTGAGACACAACTTCCTTTAATGTTATTGTCGAAGGTGACTAGAGTAGGGTTAAATAAGAAAATAATGCAAAGCACTAGTAATTGTTGCAAGGTAATAGTACCAATAATATATATTTGTAATAATTATTATTGTGTTTTAAAATTATTATTATGGTGTTTGAAATGATAAAACACTGAAATAATATTTTGAATAATATTGCATTGAATTGGTTTGGCTTAATTTGGCTTTGTTCAATTTTATTAATTTGGTTTTATTTAATTTAATTCAATATTATTAATTTTTAATTATTAATACTTCTCTTATTTAAATTTTATATTATAGGACTGATTTGGGTCTAATGGAGTAGATGATCCCAGAAAGTGGAAGGAGGGTGAGATGGATTCCCCCTTCAGTCTTTTTCAATTATATCTTTCCACTAACCCTGCCTTTTATCCCCTCTAATAACTGATTAATGGGTGAACCTTTTCCCTTGGGGAAAAGAGAGAAGTCAGCTCTCTCCCCCTTCAATATGACAAGGAAGTAAATTTAAGATAATTGATATTTTATTCTAACAAATGGTGGTTAAGGGTAAGATAAACAAAATGTCTGCAGGTTGGAGTTTATAGGAAAGAGGGTAAGGAAAGTATCTGTCTAAAAATATCTTTCTCCCCCCACCCCCCAAAGTTGAGAGACCCAGGCTTGTCAGGCTGGTCTCTAAGAGGCTCAATGGTCTATCACAGCAAAGCCAATGTCCAGACTCAGGGTATCACAGGAGTTGTGTGAGATTTCTGATGATCTTCTCAGGTTTCCGCAACTCTTGGTATCTTTGGGGGGAAATGGCTACTAGGACCAATGAGAGATTTTGTATGGCTCAGGAGAGAAATCTCTGATCAGCCTGTCACCCTTCGCTTCTTCAGGCAAGAGAGAAAGATCAACTGTCTCCCCCTGGAATCTCCTCTTTCCTCAAGATTCCAAACCTCCTTCACCATCCCCTGCTGTGGATGCAAACCTTGGCATGTCCTCTAGGCTCTGTCTCTCAAAGTCTCTGGAGCAATCCTCTATCGCAATTTATTCAATTTGATTATATTCGATTTGATATATTCAATTATATTTAATTTTATTATTATATTTATACATTCATTCATTCATTCATTTATTCATTTATTTATTTATTCATTCATTCATTCATTCATTCATTTATTTATTTATTTTAATTCAATTTCCTACAGTTTTTATTTCTTATCTGTAGATGGAGCTACCCTAGTGTGTGCTGGCTAGGAGTTTACAAGTCTCTAAGGGCTAGAGGGCAGATTGTCCTAAAAATAAGGAAGAAAAAAAAATGGTGTGGGTGTAGGCAAGCCCGAGTTTGTTGGTATTTGAATAGAGGGAAAAGAGAAGCTGTAACCTGAGGCCAAATGGTGGTAAGGAAGGTTTGGAAGGGAAAAATAATAAAAAGTAAAGGCTTTTTACTTTAGGCAAAATGAAACATACTTCCTTGTAGGTAAAACCACCTCACAGAATATAGCTTGAGTTTTAGATGAGAAGTTGGGAAAAACTCTCCTCTCCACCCTCTAGGAGTAAAAAGCCTAGTGGCCCTGTGCTTCTAGGTGGGCTTCCAGGTTTGGGGGACAGGGGCACTAGCTCTGAAGGGCTCCTAAATCCCAAGGCTTTACTTGGGAGAGGTTTGGCAGGGAGCCACCTAGATTCCCCTACACCTGTGTATGCTGGCTGCTGTGCACCTTTAGCTATAGCTAGGAAGACTGGATCTCAACCCCTCAGTGTGGTCAGGTTCCAGCAGGCAGCATGGGAGATCCCTGTGTGGTCTAGCACTTCAGCCCCTGTACTCACAGCCAGAAGCATGAAAATTCCCATGGTTTAGGATAGGAATGACTTGGAAGCCAGGCAGGGATGGGGGTGGATAGCATGAATGGAGGCCCAGGGTCTCCCCTTTTGAGTGTGACAAGGAAATCACTTAAAGGACTGATATATATTAATTTAAGGTCACCAAGGAATTCAGCTATATAATTCCTTAATGAAAACTCAAGTCAGCAGTCAACCTTTTATGGAGTTTAATTACAAACAGGAGGAAGAATGGTATTAGAGAGAGAGAGAGAAAAGGGAGAGAAGGGAATAGGGCTTAAATACCCCCTCTGTTTAGGCTGGGCCAAAAGGCCCAAGCCCTTAGATAGCTGAGGCAAGAAAGAGATCAGTCCCTATCACTCAGGTGACCAAAATCGAGAAACAGTCTCAGGGGCCTCCACCTCCAGCTTCCTTCAGAGCAAGCTTCTCAGAGCACAACCTCTCAGAGCAAAGCCTCTCCAACCACCCCTCAGTCCTCAGACCCCTCCATCTTTAAGGAAACCATCCAAGTTCCCTCCCCTCAGTTCTCACATCTACCAATCACTGTCCATGTCTTCCCTGTGCCAATGGTGGCTCTAGCTTAACCCAGGACTGCCCAGAGGTCTGTGGCTTTGCACATGTCTGTTGAAGGTCATATTCTCAAATAATTAAATCTTGATCCTTTGCTGCAGCCCTTCCTAAATCCTGTTACCCTGAGTAGGGTGGAGATTGGAAGTTCCAAGACCTGGTTCTGTCATTCCAAGTATCTCTATTGTATCAATTCTAAAATCAATCATGACTCAAAGAACTTCCTGTTCTATGCTTAAGCATAGGTCAAAGCCCTTTCCATTGTTCAGCAAAAGGTTTCTGTCCTAAAGCAGTCCCCAGTAGGGAGGAGAAGGAACCTCCCATGCCAATGGGGTTCACATTCCAATAGAGTTCTCACTATCAGTAGGAAATTCCCTACAAGCATGAAACCTTCCAATGGTGAGATTTCCAACATTCACAAGTCTAAGAAATTTTAAGGTTTACATGAGCAAGCTGGCTGACCTTGCCCATGGCCTGGCCTGGCATCAGGGCCAGGGTCTAGACTGTGCTCTCAGTCCAGGAGCCTCCCCAGCTCTAAACTGGAAGCCTACAGCTCCCACCAGGGGAATGGTTTAAGGGAAAGGGGATAAATCTCACCCAGTACTCTCAGGGAATCAGTAATGGTCAGGAGGCAGTGGCAGCTGGGATAGGTGGAGAAACCCTGGCAGCACAGTTTATCAGTAGAAGCAAAGGGGTGGCGGTGAAACCAAGGCAAGATGAAGTAAAACTGAACTATTCCTTATTTTATAAGAGATTTTCTTTTAAAAAAAATTAGAATTCTTTCCCCATAGTTACATCTGTTACAATTAAATTACAAACTCCAGCTTCTTAGTTTCCATAGAGTTTATTAATATTACTCAAATAAAGAAAGCAGAAAGAGATTAAAGCCTATTTTCTAATCTGATCCTCACATTTAGCTCTGCCCTCCCCGCTATTGTTCAGGGAATAGAGAGCACTTTCCAGAAGTCCCCTCTTTGTTCCTCTACTCCTTTATTCTCCAGCACACAAAACCCAAATGGGACAAGCTGGGTCAGACAGGAAGGAAGTCCATGACCCTTGAGGGGAGGGGGTTCTATTTACATACCTTCAAACCTCAGTTCAAGTACCAGTTCCCACACGTGGGCTTTCTTAATTATCCCAGATCTTGGTGCCAGTTCCCTGCCTGAATTAGTTTGAAATATTTGGTATATATTTGTGTATACAGATTTTTTTAAAATTTCCCTAAAGTGAATGGCTTATAAAATTCATAAAGAGAGGAATCATTTCAGTTTTAATTTTCTCTTTTCATGACCTATCTAAATATTTATTATTTAATAATCCTTTACTCTATGACAAATTTCATAATAAATTCTTGTTAATGAATTAATATGTGGAAGACAAAACTTGAACACAAGTCTTTCTTACTCAAAGATTGGCATTCCATCACCATGCTATATTATCCATCCAATTGTTTTTTAAAGAAAAATTGTGAATATTTGCATAAAGATTCTCCTTTTCTTATTTAATTATTGTGAATGGGGGGGGGTAACAAGAAATTAAGTGAATGATTATTAATTAAAAATATATATTTAATGATAGGCTTATATGATAAAGAATAGAAACAATAAGAGAGAACTAGCCTTAAGACAGTCAAGTAGGTCTGGTTTTAAGTTCTATGTGTGATCTAGCTGTGACAATGGGAACATTTAAATGACAGTTCACAATGGACACACACACACAGAGTGGGTGAATATCTTCAGCTATTTTTTATCAGTTATTGCCTTCTTGGTAGGTCATGTTTCTTTATTTGTTAATTCTCTACATAAAGGAAGCTACAAGATGGAGATAGAGAGAAGACTGTGTCATAACCAGAATATAAAAAATACAAAGAGGTGACATTTTCAATCTGTCTCATTGTAATTCAAGTAAGATACAAGACTCAGAGAAAGAAAAAAAATCTGAGATAATCTTGCCTCACTTTCATCTTCAATTTATAAATGAAGAAACTGAGGCCCAGAGAAAATAATTAACTTACAGTTATTATATTTTCAAAATTACATGTAGATATATATTATAACAATATTTTTATTTCCCCAATTACATGTAAAGACAATTTTAACATTGATTTAATTTTTTTGAGTTACAAATTTTCTGCTTCTCACCCTCACTCACTTATTTCCTGCCCACCTTCTTGAAACAGTAAGTAATCTGATATAGATTTCACATGTGCAAGCATGAAAACATTTTTGTTTATTAGTCATGTTGTGGAAGAGATCTCAAACTAAAGAAAGAAAATAGAAGAAAGAAAGTGAAATGGAGCATGTTTTGGAATCCATTTAGATTCCATCAGTTCTTTCTATGAAAGAAGATAACATTTTTCATCATGAGTCTCTGTGATTGTCTTGCATTACTGTATTGCTAAGAATAATTATATAGTAAAAATGTTCATCAAAAATATTGTTACTACATATAACAGTCTTCTTATTTTGTTCACTTTACATCAATTCATGTGTTTCTAGGTGTCTATTTTGAAAATTGTATTGCTCATCATTTCTTATAGCACAATAGTATTTCATTACAAACATTAAACCACAATTTGTTCAAACATTCTCCAATTGATGGACAACCTTTCAATTTCAAGTTCTTTGCTACCACAAAAAAAGCTGCAAAAAATATGTTTGTATAAGTAGGTCCATTTCTTTTTCCTTTTCATATTTTTGGGATATGATCCTAGTAGTGGTACTGTAGGCAGATATAATTTTTAATAATTGTTTTCTTACTTTTTATAATCCATGTTCTCTCATTCACTTCCTTTAACTGTCTCCAAGGTGGAAGATGATATAACAATTTTACATGTGATAACATACAATGCATATTTGCATGATCATAATATTCTGAAAGAAGACATATCCCTTACACATGAAAAAATTTCATAAAGGAAATAGCGAAAAATCATCTGCTTTGATAGCCATTTTTGTCATGAGTCTCTTGGAGTTCTCTTGAGTCTTTGTCTTGTTGAAAGTAAAGTCATTCACAATTAATCATCATATATTATTGTTGTTAACTGTTTACATTTGCCTGGTTCTGTTCACTTCATTTTGCATCACTTCATGTATGTATTTCCAAGTTTATAAATATTTTTTTGGGGGAAAGGAATCATCTTGTTCATCATTTCTTATGGCACAATAATATTTCATTACCATTATGTGCCATGTTTGTCCAGCCACTCCCCAATCGATGGACACAATAACTAACACTGAAAATCACCCAGATATATAATAAGAGATCTTCTATTTGAATTCAGATTCTCTAACCCTAACTTTCTTTCTGTTGCTCCATTTTGCCTCTCAATATCATGTTGAGATTCTATTTGAGTACAGTTAATAGTTTTAAATTAAACTCAACTTTTATAAAACAAATGGGAAAAAATGAACAAAATGGAAGTAATTATAATGATATATTTTCTGTCACAGCCAAAATATAATTCATAAGCAAAATTCTCTGTTGTACATTCCAAATTAATTTAGACTGACCATGTGACTAAAAAAGCCTGAAATCAAGCTCTAGGAGCAAAACTATTTTTATATTAAAATATCACTAACATACATAATATGTCACTTACATTAAAACACACAACAAATGTCCTTCTGATGTTGGCTAAGATTTTCCTAACATTCATCATATATTTTATATTGGAATCACACTTCACAATCTATGGACATTACAAGGTTGTGTATTCTAAATGACCTCTCTTGCAATTATATGATGTTATTGAGCTTAAATTCATTCCTTTTGAGAATCATTTGTCCTGTCTTTACTCCAAGTGAGAAAACATAAAATACTCTGTTGCTGACCAGTTAATGTTAAATACCTTGGTATCTTGGCACCTACTCCTCAACCTATTGCAACGGATCAACAACATTTGGATGGGCATTTTACCAGATGAACATATGGATAAAATTTTAGGCAGCCAACAGACCATGATATATTCAGTGAATATCCAGCTCAGTTAATGAGGACCAGTATTTCAGCCAGCAGTTCCAAGCTGCTGTCCATACTGAGTTTAAGTTGATGAGATTTTCCTAATTCAGTTCTTGGCTTGAGAGCTTATTTAAAATATATTTTTATATTATTGTTGTATCAGAGTTTTTACTTTACAGATCTTTTATTGAAGGAAAAAAAAGTCTGCTCATATGTAAGAACTATATTTTAATATTCTATATGAGAGGGAAAAGCAATTTTAATATTCGTGAGCAGAAATGGACATTAAATAGTAAAATCAGCTGTTATCTCAGCTGTCACAATCCCCCCAACATCAGTGGTCAATAGAATAGCTCACTTTCTTTGCCTCAACTTATTTTTAGATGGTTTTGTGGTAGGTTCCACCTTAAATTTTTAACTACTAAAATATCTCTGCATACTAAACCTAGATGTAGGATATCCATTAGTTCAGAATTTGATGACAACCCAAATTGTATGAAGGGAATATCTGATATATTAAAAGGTTTCTGATTTAGGTGTATGTGAATGGGCTATATAGCTGTACTTTCTTTTTATTACAAATATAATCAACATTAAAACTTCATGTAAGATCCATCCACAGACTTCCAAGGCACATAACCAAAAGATGGAGGACGAGACATTTTTCCCTTCCTCGTGGTCTCTCAAAGCTCTGTAAAATGGGAATTATCAGGAAGTGATAAGGCAATTTCATCTTTTTCCATGATTAAAAATGGTAAAAACCTCATGAACTAATAGTAAAGAAGGTTAATCATTATTCATAAGCTTCTACCCACTCCACTGCCCATTACTGGAATAAAGCTTGAAACAGAATTCAGTGCCACTACTTCTTCATTACAGTGCTAGAGAAAAACCAAAAAGACACATCTTTATGTGGCTAGGACAGTAATGTGGCAGTCCTCTGTGCTGCAATAGAGCTCAGTCAGACAACTGAAGAAGAGTCAGCTGGAGCAAAACATGTAACTATATGACAGTTTACTAAGCCTGATGGAAAAAACCCGGCATCTCGCTGCGATCAATTCTATTATTATAAAAGTCACTTGCTGCAGAGACAAAAACAAGTGAAATGTGAAGTGTCCAGTATGAGTAGAGGCTGAGGGGGCTTTAGATCTTTCTCCCAAAGAAATCCCCATGTAGTGGTAAAGGAATTCCAAACAATAGGAAAAAAAGACAGAAATTACCAATGATCTTAGGATAAAGAAAAATCAATTAAGGACCTTGAGAAAAGCAAATAAACAATTAGAGAAGAAATTAGCAAAAGAAAGGAAAGTGGCCCTTAAGATCAGCTAAAATAATTTCAACATCTGACAACACTACTTTCAGAGAATCTCCAGATTGACTCTTTCTTTATGAATTAGTTTTGTCTCTTTCACAGAACTGATCTTCTCTATCATAAGAACTGAAGTTGGAGGACAATCAAACCAATAGAAAGGAAGTCTTTTGCAACTATCCCAGCCCTTGTTATTGCCTCTTTCAAAACTTTTATGAACCCCAAGTAATCTGGCTATCATCTCTTATCCCTTTCCAAAATATTATTTACAATATCCCCTTTTTTTCTATATTGGATTGGGGAAATCCAGGTCCCCTAATGCATGGTGCTATGGGGGAAATAAGATTGCAATCTTTCTGACCACAAAGACCCTATTCAGGTTGAGACATCTATAAATGAACATTACATTATAAAGAAAATTTAATCAACAACTAATGAGGCAGAGAATATGGTGGATTCCCAAGAGTGAAAATACCACAGCAAAATTTTCTTGAATTGATTAAAAAATAATAAGAATTGTGACAGCAGAATTTATAGAGTGAACAGCTGAAAGTGACATAATGGAAAAACTTGAATCCATGATGGCAAGTCTTTCCAAAGAAATGAGAAAATACCTGACAGAAAATACAAATACATGAAAGACAACTTGAAATATGAGAAATAAAAGCAATAAAATTAAAAGAAAACATAATCTCCATATAAAAGCATATAAATCCAATCTCCAAAGCACATTGATGTCCATAATTGGATATTTAGAGACAAGTTAAGAATTATGTCTCTCAGTATAACCAGAGAATTAAAAAAATCTGAACACCATAATAAAAGAAATCACACACACACACACACACACACACACACACACACACACACTGTAATCAAATCTTCTGAAACTGTCCTCTCCAAAACTAATTCCCAAATTGCTTCCTGGAAATAAACAGAAACCTTTGTGGCAAACTCCAAGATGTATAATGGTTAAATTTCAGAATTATGATGTCAAATAACAAAGTGTGTAAATGGCCAGGGGAAAGACATTCAATCACAAAGGAAAGGAAATTCAGATAGCATAAGTATTCAGTGCCAGCCAGCAAATGTAATAAGGAATGAAAGAATGTATTCTGAAAAACAAATTAGAAACTTTAGATGCAAGACATTTTAAGTGTGAACAATCTACCTGACAAAGCTGAGCTTAACTTTCCATGGGGGTGGGAGAAGATGTTAAATTAAAAGGAGTACATGAAAACATCATTAGAAAAAAATTATTTAAATAACTTCAAGCAAATTTATTTTTCCACATGGGACCCAGACCTTAGAATGGCACACCACCACATTTCATATATTAGTAATCATTTACTATAGCAGAGTACCCCATAACATGCAACTTTTTACTAGCTTTTATAGTACTTTCTAAATTTCTTGAAATTTTTCTTTCCACTAATTCCTTAAAAAAAAAAAATCCTAGTTTTTCATTCTACGATGGATGGCATTCACAAATGTGAAAGGAAGTACTGCTTTATTTTTATTTTTGAATCCTCAGTCCCTACACAGTATTTGGCACATAGCAGGTATTCCATTATTGAAAAGATTTTTTTAAATTATCAGTTATTTAATAAAAAATAATTTTAAATGAAAATGCACTTAATTTTTCTGGTTCTTCCTTTCAGTTTATGCCTTTTTTTAACTTTATTTTTTCTAGGATTTAAGTTAATACAATTTTCAACAATCATTTTCTAACATTTTGCAATCCATTTTCTCTGTCTCTCCTATCACTCCACCTTCCCAAAGATGGCAGGTAATAGAATATAGGTTGCACATATGTTATCACACAATACATATTTCCAAATTTGTTTTATTGTGAAAGATGGCACATATCACTTAAAGTAGAGAAAAATTCATGGAGGAACTAAAGTGAAGAATGTTATACTTGAGGCTACTTTTAGAGTCAGTTCTTTCTATTGTCAACATGGAATGAAGGAACCCCAAACTTATAGCCTAATACGATCTGATGAACCTCAAGTTTTAGGACTAGCTGATAAGCTGGAGACTCCAAAGCTTGTACTTGTTCCCTGTTTCCATGAAAATCCACCCTGAAGGGAATCGCAGGCTAGCAGTTTCAGAGTGAATAATGAACCCTAAGGTAAAAGACAATTCCCCACACCTGGGGCCAAGCCCAAACCAAATACTCTTTAACACAGTAGGCAAGGAGTCAGTCTCATAAACTGAAGGTCCTTAGTTTGATCCTCCAAAGGAGGATGTGATACAGTGGGAGGGCCTTCTGGAGACAAGAAGAGTTACTCAACTGTTGAATAAGCTCAAGTGAATCTACATGTGTATAGGATTAAATTTGAGTTCCTATGTTTAGCCTTTAAATTATTTCACAAGCTGGCCCTATTCCTTTCTTAAAGAAGCCTTAAAAAATCCTTTCTTTCATATACTCTTTTCTGTAGTCAGCCTCTTCTTGACATGCCGAATTCCCTCTCCTATCTATATACCTTTGCAGAAGCTGTCTATTTCTCTAAAATGTTTTTCTTCCTCACTTCACCTCTTAAAAGCTCTAGTTTCTTCAAAACAAAACTCCTGTCATCTCCCAAAATAAGTCTTTTTTCCAATTGTTCCCCAGATTCCAGTGTTACTCAAGTAAGGTATTTGTAAAATACAGTGCCTACCTGACACCTGACCCAGTACCAGACATAGTACAAGTGTAATTCTTTGTTCCTTTCATTTCCCTTTCCAAATCCAAATAACCTTGTATTATTTTGTTGTTTTTTTTTTCATAAAAGACAGAAAAGAAATCTTTGAGGCAGGTAGTAAACTTAAAGAGTTAAAGATAAGTCGATCTAAACCCAGCTGGTGAAATCTGTCATCTTAAATATTCATGATAGTGCTTAAACCATTAAATTAGTTCTCTTGGATAAAGTCATTGAACTTTCAAGCCCAATAGTTTCTGGCAATAGCTCCAAGCTTATTCTTAAATGAACTGGGGTTGGGAGGGGTTGGGAGAATGCCACTATTTAATTGTGAAATTTTCTATTTGAATGGGAATTTCTCCTTGTCTCATGAAAATCAGCTTATACAGAAAGGTAAAAAAATGCTAATTCTTATCTCAACTTGAATATTATTATTAAACTTACTTACATTGCATTACTTATTTAGGTTTAAGAAAGAAAGAAATCTTTCAAATCAAAAAATCAAAAGGCAAACTAAAAATAGAAAATTTAGATGCAGAAGTTATTGGTTCACAAAACTTAAAAAAAAATTGTCACTCAAAAACCAGTGGAAAGATGAATGAGCAAGAGCTGCCTTCAACATGTAACAGATAAGGAACTATGAAAAAAGAGCTGGACTAAAAGCTATCAATAGTTAAATGATTCAACAATAAGATGGAGTAGACACTTGGTGAGAGCAAAAGACAGTTAGTGTATACTACACATTTCATAATATTATTCCTTTTAATAACAAGAGAAAGAAAAAAAGATAATCAGCTAATGATGTGAACATAGTGAATTCCCATCATGAATTTATGGTACTAAAAGGATTATAATTTTTCATTATTTTCAAATATGATTAAGTTGAGATAACAGAATTATTTGAGAATTCAAGAGTATGAGATCCTACTAATATCTAACATTTAGATGGACCTTTAAAGTTACCAATGAACTTCATACATATCTTCTCATTCGTTCCTCACCATAACACAATAGGAAAAGTGTTGCTAATATAATTATCCACCCACTATGCAGATAAGAAAACTAAAATAAAGAGGTAATAATTATATAAGGTATAAGAGGAATAGTTACACAGCTAATCAATCAGGAGACAGGATTCAAACCCAGATCATTCCTGGATCCATGTTCAGTGATCTTTTCACTACATTATTCAGTTCCACTTAATTCAACAAATACTTATTATAGTCATGCTATATGTAACATTGTGCTAGTCACTTAAGTTAAAGGTAGGAATGGAAGAGAAGATAAGCATTTTTATATTACCTAATATGTGCCAGGCACTGTGCTAGGGATTTTAAAATTAATAATAATTAAATATTATATTTTTAAAAGTTTTATTAATAATAACTAAAACAAAAGAACTGCCTGAATTCAGTCTGGTCACAGGTTCAAAAAAGGACAAGGGAGGGGTTACAGCCACTTAAATACAATCATGAAAATGAGGGGATGCAAGAAAAATAAAATTTTTGGGAAATTCTAAGGGACTTCTGAGGGATGAAGTCCAAAGGCTCAAAATCTCAATTTATAAATATCCCCTCTGTGATCCTATTTGGGAAATTAGTTTCCCAAAAAGATCATGGGAACATAACAACAATTGCAATAATTTGTGAATAAGAGGAAAATAGAACAAAAAGCCAATATGGGGACAGTTCCCTTTGGCCTCAGAGTATACATTCAAAACAAAGGCATTTCAACCCCCCATAGTTCAATTCACATCCCAAAGTTCATTCTGGATCTTCTGGTACAGCATGTGGTCTCTGCAGGCATCTATCTTCCTGGTACATTCTGAATTTTGGGAGGTAGCAAATTTCTTATCCTAAAATTGCTCAAATTTAAATCAAAGTTTGCAATAATAACTTGGCCCCCCTGAGGTGAATAATAACAAACACAGGGATCACTCAGGGATGCATGGCTGTGTTATGAGGTAAATGAATCAATTTGCAAAAGAAAATTAAAAAAAAATGAAAAAATCAAAATAAAAGAGAAAATAACTCGTGGATGAAATACAAAATGTAAAAGTCTTATGTCTAAAAAAATCTGAGTAAAGGAAAAACAAATCTATAACAAGTCCTTGAATCAGGGTCCAATTAAAATGATTTAAGCAATTATGCATTTACCAAATCAGTAGCCAGGACTATAGAAAGTTTGCCACACTATGAAAGACAGAAAAGCAACTAGATCATAAGCGCCAGGTTGGAGCCAAATTTGAGATACTTGGTAGAATATGGGACAAGGAAGACCTGCTTTTAACATGTTAAACAGTCACAACCTCGAACCCAAAACAAGTTCAAGTCCTCTTCTCTTGGCTCAAAATCACATCAATACCACCAGGATTTGTTGGTCTCTTTGACCTTGTGCTCTATGCACTATGCAGTTTAGCTTTTAGCTTCTTTGGCACTGTGCAATGGCTCTTATTGTATTCTCTTGTCCTGGAATCAGACAGAATCATTATGTAAAGTCCCATAAATTTATTATAAACAATCAAGGGCATCAGTTTTATAGACTAAAGCTTTTTGGGCATGCATTAATATAAGAACAAATGTATTTTAAATTTATATTATTGCAAAATAAAAAAAATAAAAAATCTTCTCAATACTATTGACATGTGCTTCAAATACAAAACAGAGAGAAAAAAATGAAACTCAGATACTATATTGCATATCCAAGGGAAAAAAATCAAAGATTCTTTTTTCTTTTTCTGTTGTTTGCTCATATTTACCCCTTGTTTGCTCCCTGCAGTTGGCTGTGCTCTTTCTCCTCTCATTTTTTTTTGGGGGGGGTTCTGTCAGTCTCCCCTCTTGAAGCTTTGTCAGGAGATCTCTCAGTGCAGTCTGTGGGGGAGGGGTGTTAGAACTTGAGCTTCCCTGTCCTCTGGAGGCTTTTGATTCAATTAAAGTCCAGCAGTCTATGAGGGAGCTGTTGGAGCTTGAGCTTCACTGACCTCTGAAGACTTTTGTTGGGATTAAGTTCAGATGGGTTGGGCTGGATGTGCCCTGAAGCCAAAACCTCCTGGAAGGCTGGAGCAATTTGGAGGGTCTCCACCATTGTGACCAGGCTGCCCTCTCTGCGATCCCTATCCAGATCCTTCCCCACTGCCTGTGTTTGATGCTCTGAGCCTGGCAAAGCCCTGCCTGCAAGGTACTCCCTCCAAGCCAATGCCTTTGCCTGCCCAGAGGTTCCCCCTGCTGCTGGAGGCTTAATGCTTTAGGTGGGGGAGGGGTCCTGAGACCTTTCTTCTTCCTTCCCCTTAAACTCGAGTATTCTCGAATTCTGGCTTTTTTTTTGGGGGGGGGGGGCGTACCTTTTGAATTGAGTCTAGCAGGAGGGTTCCTTGGCTGTCTTGTTGTTAGGTTTGATTTTCAGTCCCCTACGAGCATTTAGTTTGTAATTGGTAAGGAAGGGTTTTCAGAGATCTGAACTTTTGCTACCTCTATGCCGCCATCTTGACTCCGCCTCTCCCCAAGTCTCAAAGGTTATTTTTTAAAAAGTTTTAAAAATCAAAAATACATAGCTTAAAATCAGTGACACACTGTGTCAGCCATGTGTGAGTACAAAATGATTTTCAGAATAAAACAGTAACATAATAGATAATGTACATTTAACGAAGTACCAAAGTCCTCAAAATTCACAATAGACCATATAATTACAATAGCAAACAAACCCATTATCATATTTCACATAATTTGCTGTATGACATTAAAAAAACTTGTGGACTGATGGATATTTGTCACAATTTTTACAGATGTAGCAAATTTTTCAACCTTGGCAAACATATTTTTAAACAAAATAAAACTTATTTCAGTCTAGAACATCATCAAGAAATCTAGATTGTTCTGCTGGAAGTAAATTCAAATGAAGAGTTTTGCAGGAGCTCTTTTTCTGACTTTTTATAAACACTTTGGTAGAAACATTTCTTTGTTTCTCTACCTTTAATAAAACATTCTTTATAATATATATGTATAAATATAAAATATCATCCATTCAGAAACCACTAGTTATGTAAAATTATACATGAAGACCCCTTAAAATTACAATTAAATTCTTAGCTTATTAAATTCTCTAAAGGTTGTATAAAATTTAACCAGTTTTGTTGAAATCCATCCATCATCATCTTCGTGACAGTTAACAAAAGCAACACCTGATCTTCAATGGATCTAGTGACAAGGGTTTGAGCAAGATGTTCTTGCTGATGTTTGTCAGTGCTCTGAATTTCCTTATAGAAGCACAAGGCAGAATCTCCATTCTGCATGTGGAGAGCAGTTAGGACTTTTAGGACTTTGTCAAAATATTTCAGGTTGGTTTGTAGTATAAGCAGCCTAGCTTGTGGCATATTCTTGAGGAGAAGGAAATAAAGTGGGAAATCTCCAATGAAAATGAAAACTCCCAGGATAATAATTAAGCAGATCCAAACTGGACTTTTTAGCTCTACCAATTCAAACTGTTGTTTCAGAATTTCAAGCATGCTTTGCAATAGCATTTTTCCTGAAAAATGCTGAATGGGGTTTGTTTAAAAAGTTTTGGGTCAAGAGAAAGGGTAAAAAATCAGGCTTATTCTCCAGAACTGACTTAAATCTACTGATTTAGAACTAATTGCCCTCCCAGTGAAAAACCTTTAGTAACAACCTTCTAAACTAGGAGTCCAGGATCAGCTTTAAAAAAATCTGCTTGAAAATAAGAAGGTGTAGGGTTCTTTTTTCCACCCTGAAAAATGGCTATGGCAGACTAGAAACATATACGTGGAGAGTGGAAAGAAATTGGGGAGGAAAGATTTTTTATACTTCACCCTCTGGAAAAAAGAATGGCTGGGATTGGCAGGCTCTTGTAGTGGGTCTGGTCTCAGCAAGAGGAGGCTCCAAGCTGGGTGAAGAGGGGTGAAGAATACTGGCCAAGCAGATGGACAGGAGAAACAGCAGGCAGCATCAGGCACAGGCAGCAGTGTAGGGCAGGAGCTCAGGCACACCCTGCCACCGGACCTCGTGGTAGGCAGCAACTGGGCAAACTTACTATCTTTACTGTAAGGCTAACTGCTCAAATTTTTTTTGGATAATTCATATTCGCTTTGTGGTATGCCAAACTGTGGGTTTTTTAAACTAATAATCAATAACTAAATATTACATTTTTAAAAGTTTTATTAATAATAACTAAAGCAAAAGAACTGCCTGACTTCAGCCCAATTGATCACAGGTTCAAAAGAGGACAAGGGAGGGGTTACAGAAAATACAATCATGCAAAACATGGGGACACAGGAAAAATGGAATTTTGGGAAATTCTAAGGGACTTCTGGGGGATGAAGTCCAAAGGCTCAAAATCTCCATTTATACAGTGCTAAATGCTTTTAAATATATCATCTCATTTGATCTTCACAGCAACATTGGAAGTTTGGTGCTATTTTATCCCCATTTTATTGTTGAGGGAATGGAGACAAATAGAGTTAAGTGACTTGCACAGTATCATACAGTTAGTAAGTATCTGAGGCAGAATCTGAGTTTAAGATTTCTTGACTCCAGGTCCAATGCTCTATCCAATGGGCTGCCTCACTGCTGATAAAAATCAAAAAGGAAATGTTGTCTACCCTGGAAGAGCTTTATTCTCCCCTATAGACAAATGCCTAATTGCTAAATTTATACAGAGTGGTAAAAGGTAATTTAAAAAGGATAAAGCACCAATAACTAAGAGATTTGAGAGTAGTACCATGGCAGAAATGTCACCTCATCTATGCTAAAGTTAGGGATTCTAAAAAGTGATTTTTGAGGAGGGAGAGTATTCCAGGCATGGGGGAACCACTTTGTAATAGCATATTGCAATTTCTTCTTTGAGAAAAGCAGATACTATAATGTTTATTTGCTACTCTAATTTCTATTCAATACTGTATTTATACAGATAAAAATTCTGGTTAGTTAGTTTTCAGAACTTTATATTTTCTCTAGAAAAACCTTTTAAAAGACAAACATAACCTGAATTATAATCTACAAACTTCCATATCAGTTATAATTGAATTCTGTGACATTTCACATCTTTCATTTACTATTTTTATTATGTTGTCACAAGTTAAAGAAAATGTGTTATTATGCAATGGTTCTGTCTTGAATGAATTATTACTTTAAAGGTATATTTTCATTTCTTCTAAATATGTATAGTCAAATTCAGTAGATGCAATGATTCTTTTCAAACAGAAACAGTTTCTGAATGTGCCATTAGTGTCCTGCCTGAATAATATATACTATTACACTTAAAATTTGAAATGCCAAGTTTTACCTTTTTTTCTAACCTAAGGAAATCATAGAAATACTGAAAAAAAATCCCCGTATTCAGGATGCTTCTTGTCTTGTGTCATGGGAATCATTAAATGCTGGATTTACATGTGCTATTTGTTAATGATTGATGATTATTTATTCTATAATTAATGAAAATCAACTCTAAAAATGGCATTTTAAATACAAAGGAATTCATGATAGACCAATTTAGAATAAATTATTATTTAGATTTATCAAGATGCAGTGATTCCTTATCAAATAGGAGGGAGAAAAGGTAAACTACTTACCTTTATTTAACCTCAGAGAGATGACCACTCTTTTTTTTTATTTGATGACCACTCTTAAAGCACAGAAAACCATAACTGAATGTTCAAATTTGCTAATTTTTTTCCATATGACTGCACTAAAGGTTTTTATAATCTGGAAATAAATCCCGTAATGCAATAGTATATTAAGGTGAATGGGGATTTGAGTTAAGGGGGTAGACTAAGTGAAATGGTTCCTGATCTGCTAAAATTGTCCTATATACATCTAACCTTGTTACATTTGCTCATCTAGGTTATTAGATGAAGCTTAAGATGCTATTTTGGTCACAAGTGTAAAATAGATACACTTGCTCACTATTTTTCAAGTGTTCTTACCTAAAGGAAATCTAAGTGACTAATTTTTGACTCACTTGATTGTTAGCAAAATCTAAAACTATATATTCTTCAAGGAAATATTATTGAAAAATAAATATGAATGCATATTGGATAGAGAGGTTCAAAATCCAAAGTATCTCATTTCTTTAAGCTCTTTCTTTTGCATGAAATATATCTTAGGTGCACAGAAAGCAGAGGCTAGAAAGGGCTAGGAGTTCAAAAAAGATGAAACATTTGGGTTATTAAAAAGCCTTGATTTCATGGAAATTATGGACTTAAAAAGAATATGAGAAACATACAAATAGCTATAATCACATGGTAAGCACATAAGACAGGTAGATTTAAGTGTTATATGAGATTGATTATGAGAAAAAATTGAGAGAGATTATAATATATGAGCTGTTCTTTAAAGTATGAGCAAGATCTCAAAAGTATTCATAGAAGAAATTTCATAATTAGGGAACATAATCAGTTAAAGATTAAAAATACCTCAAATATCAGGATAAGGATTTGTGTTTATATAGTTAACAATAGATAATTATTAACAATTTCAAACAGAGAAGTAAGTGACATTACAAAATCTGTGTACACTGAACTCTGGCAATTATATTTATACTATATATAGAGTTTTTAGTCTATAGTTTAGAAGCTGGAAAAGAATACAGGGGAAACGAAGTTTGTAGGTTATTATAGCAATCAAAGAAAAAGATTATTGGGCCTATATTAGGTTGAAACAAGTACAAGGGAGATTTCAAAAATATTTTAAAAATAATTATATTTTACTTATTTTAACATTCATTTTTTGTTCTTAATTCTCTCCTTCCCTCCTGTATCTCTCGCACCCATTGATAAAGCAAATAATATGATGTCAATTAACATGTGAAGTTGTGCAAAATATATTTATAATATTCATCATGAAATAAAAAGGCAATAAAATTAAAGTGAAACCGTATTCTTTAATGAAGACTCAGAATTCATTAGTTCATTCTCTGGAGTTATATAACATTTTATTACAGGATCTTTGGTGTTATCTTGGATCATTGTTAGAAGAAGTCTTTCACAGTTGGTTGTCACAATGTTTTTGTTTCTATGCACAATGTTCACTTGGTTCTGTTGACTTCAGTTTGCATTAGTTCATGTCTTCCCAGTTTTTTTAATCACAATCACATACCACAAATTATTCAGCCATTTCAATATTGATGAGCTTTCCTTATATTCCCAGGTCTTTGCCAGTACAAAATGAAATGCTAAAATTTTGTATATAAAGATCCTTTTCCTTTTTTCTCTAGGATATAAACCTAGTAGTGGTATTACTGGATTAAAGAGTATTCATAATTTTATAGATCTGTTGGCACAGTTCTAAACTCTTCTCAGGAATGGTTGGATCAATCAATAATTTCACCTACACTATAGTAGTACATCCATTTTTCCACATTCCATTCCAACATTTGTCATTTTTCCTTTCCCTTCACGTTGGCCAACCTGATAGGTATAAAGTGGTATTTTAAGAATTTTAATTTTCATTTCTATAATCAATAATGATTTAGAATTTTTTTCAAAGCTCTGATTTCTTCTGAAAACTGACTTTATATCCTTTAACCATTTATTATTAAATAATTTCTCTTATGTTATAGATTAAGTTTAATTTCTTATATATTTAATAAGCGAGGTCTTTATCAGAGAAATTTACTTTAACTATCCCACCAACACCTAGTTTTCCTACTTTCTTTCTAATTTTGGCTGTATAGGCTTTCTTTGCACAAAATCTTTTAAAATTTCATTTAATCAAATTATCCATATTAATTCCCATCATACTCTATCTTTTATTTGGTCCTTAACTTTCCCCCTTTCAGATCTTTCAGAAGTTGTATTGCCAGGACTTGAAACTAATTTATTTTGGAAATTTGGGGAGAAATCATAAAAAAAAAACCCAACATTATGAATTTGGAAAAGCAGGTGAAACATAGTGTCATTAACTAAATATCATATGAAAAATCAAAGCAAGTTTGGGAGAAAACACAAAACTGTTTTGGACAGTCATGTTGAGTTTGTTTTGCTAATAGTATATCCAATAGATATATCTTAAAAAGAGTTGGGGAGGAAGATTGGGGCTATGGAGTTGGAATTTCCTGTGTAAAGTTGATAACTTAAATATATGAATAACTATAATTGACAAGGAAAAAAACAGAGAGAATTAGAGAGCACTGAATGAAGCCTTGGGGGACAGCTCTCTCTGTGGTGTGGGCAAGAGAAATGCAGGAGAAAGAAAAGTAAAGTCTAAAGGAGGATACTAATGTGTGGTCTATCTCAAAAAGCAAAGTAGAGACAACACTTGGAAGAGGATAGCTCAGGGGCATAATAGGAAAAATGATTTGGGAATCAGGAAAGCATGAGTTTGAATCTGGCCTTAGATGTTATTGGTTGTATGACTGGAATCTCTCCCACACAGATAACATTTCTTTAACTATAAATTAGTGATAATAGTAGCTATATTGCATAATTCTTATGAGGGTCAAAATAGATTATACCTAAAAAAAGTTTTAAAATCACAAAGCATTTTGTAATGTCATTAGGAAGCTATAGTCAAATGTGGCAGACAAGACAGTGAATAGAGATTAAGAAAAATTTATTAAATGTGAAAATCAGTTTCAGGGGTAGCTGGGTAGTTCAGTAAATAGAGAACCAGGCCTGGAGAAAGAAGGTCCTGGATTCAAATTTGACCTCAGACACTTTCTAGCAACATGACCTTGGGTAAGTCACTTAACCCCAATTGCCTAGCCCTTAACCCTCTTTTGTCTTGGTACCTCTAAGACAAAATAATGGTTTAATAAAGAAGGAAAAGAAATTATTTTCAGAAGAAGATAGTTGTGGACAAAAACTGGATTGCAGAAGAATTGATGAGAATGAATAATGAGGAATAGTAGGCATCTGTATAAATTTTGATGAGGGAAAATCTGTTAGATATATAATACTTTTAGATAATAAAAAGTAGGAACATAGAGTATGTTGGATGATAAAATTAGGATTTAAAAATGCTTATCAACATGATTTCATGATGAACTGAATCCAACCAAAATGAAATTAAAGAAGTATGAATTTAAAATCTTTCCTTTAGTTAAACATATACTTGTCATCAGTATAAGTACAGAATATTGAAAATTTGGGCAAACTAGTAATTTATGTGAAAATAACCTTGACAGTAAGGAGTTGTGGTACAGTCCTACATTCTCAACTAGTGGGGAGGTTGAGGCTGATTGATTCTTTGAGCTCAGGAATTCTAAATTATAGTGTGCTAAGCAGTTCAGGTGTCCACACTAATTCCAATAGTAATATGGTGAACTTTGAGAATAAGGCTCTCATTGCATGACTAGAATGAAGCATGCCAAAGTCCCTTGCTGACCAACAGTGGACTTAAGTAAGTGGACTTAGTAAAATCAGTCTTTAAAAGAGAAGGAAGAGAAAGAAGGGGAGGAAAAGGAGATGGGGATATTTGCTGTTGGTTTCAAATAAATCCTATTTATTATTTTGAGGAAATGCCCTTCTATCCCTATACTTTCTAATATTTTTAATAGGAATGGGTGTTATATTTTGCAAAAGGCTTTTCCGCATCTATTGAGATAATCATGTGATTTCTGTTAGTTTTGTTATTGAAATGGTCAATTATGTGGATGGCTTCCCTAATGTTTAAGTATCCTTGCATTCCTGGTCATAGTGAATAATTCTTGTGAAAACTTGCTCTTATCTTTTTTCTAGTATTTTTATTTAAGATTTTTGCATCTATGTTAATTAAGTAAATTGGTTTGTAATTTTCTTCCTCTGTTGTTAGTCTTATTATTTAATGAGGGCTAGAGCTATTTATTTTTTCTAAGGGGAGAGAGAGAGAGTCAGAGACAGAGAGAGAGTCAGAGAGAGAGACAGAGACAGAGAGAGAGAGACACAGAGAGAGACAGACAGAGAGAGAGAGACAGAGAGAGAAAGAATAGATAATAAAAAAGAAATTTCAGTAATGATCTGAATCACAATGAAATGGAAAACTGATTAATCTGCTCTGTGTGGGGACCAGGGGATATACCTGAAGGCTTGAAGAGATAGGAAATGATTTGGAACTGTTGATGTATAGAATAAGAGAGGAAACCATTCAATGTAGAAGGAAAACCTATTCATATAGTGAAAAATACATGTTATAGATGGCATTCAGGTATTACATTAATCATATTTAGAAGAAATGATATCTGTAATCAGCCCTTATCTTTGTCTTCCTCAGTGCTTACTCCATTGCACTTCAGGTAATAGATTATAAATATATGTGGAATGAAGTGAACATATTTTCCTCCCATCATCCAGTTAGACAAACCTTTTCCCACAAATTTACTTTCTATGTCACTCTTCCTTCTTCCATCCTATTCTCTTTTGTCTTGAATATACTCTCATTTCTCTCCCCTTCCATTCTAAACCTTCTTTGTATTTGATTTAAAGTTTATGATCTTCATGGGTAAGACAAATGGGAAAACTATTTTTGTTTCTGTACAATCAATCTAGGGGTTTGTCTTACCTATGAAATGTAGTTCTAGTTGATGAAACTGTAAATGTATATAGTAGTATCTAAAAATGAAGGAATGAATAAATGAAAACTCATTTATTAAACACTATGCTAACTTCTGTGGATATAAATATAAAATAAGATCATCCTTTGAATAAGTTCACATTATAATTGAGGAAGCACAAATGGAAAGCAAGTATAACATACTGCTAGCTTTTAATAATGGTAAATTAAATTCTTTGTTGACTTTGTGTGTATATGTATGTTATAAATACATAAACATATCTATACATATATATTTTAATTGTTTAATGTGTCATTTAATACATAATATACATAATGTATAATGCATGATCTAATTATATATAGTACCTTGAGGATTTATGTATATAGGTACATATCTGCATGTATATATAAGATTATATATATGTATTTATACATATATATGGAATAGATATTATATCACCAATATATGTATATATACTATACTCGCAGTTATATACACATAGATGACATATACATATACATCAATCCACTGCATATAATTTCTAATGAACTTCAACAAATGTTTAGATATTGCATGAGGGTGTTGGGAATAAAAAAGGCAAGACACAATCCCATTCCTCAATTATTTTACATTTTATTTGAAGACTTTCACTCTAGAACCACTGTAGTATATTAACTCTTAAAGGTAGTAACTACTTTTCCCTAGAGGTAAATGATTCCTCTGTTTTTGCACCTATTTCTACTCTGTCTCGTCAAACAAATGAACATAAAATATCTTTGTGGATAGACTTTTCTATATACTAAAAATATCACTGAATTGAGTTAAAATTCAGCTTCAGACTTTTTACTATGTTTTCATGCATATATCACTTTCTCTCTCTGTTTCTTTATCAGAAAAATGGGAATGATAATAATAATACCAACCTCCCAATATTATTTTGAGGATCAAATAAAATAATATGTGTAAAGTGACTCACAGACCTCAAAGTTATCTATAAATGGTAATAATTGTTGCTATTCTTATTATTTTACAAATTATAGTTTAATTTGTTATTGATATTAAGATCAATTGCTTTACAAAGGAGTTTCATACCTGTCACAGTTCAATCATTAGATAAGTGAAAGAGCATGGGCATCTTGTGTAGTAAATACATGAAGCAGAGACTAGTTGAGATATTATAATTTGGGAAAATTCTCCATTTTCAATTAAAAAAAACAATTCAGGCAAATTAAACACTTAATAAAGCTCTATTCTGTATGCTTACAGAATGTTTTGAAAGATTACTATTTGATACAGTTAGAACTAAGAAACCATAGGCCACCAAATATCTTTATAGATGAAAAAAATGAAGTACATAGAGATTAGATGATTTTCCAACACTCAAGATTTATATTCTGATAAGTTCTATATATACACACATATTTACACACATATTAATATATGTGTGTATATAGAACTTGTCAGAATATGTGTGTGTTCTTAAAAAATCTTGAAGATAGGAATTCAGCAAATGTTAAATAAAGTAATTTATGATAAAGATTACTATTTCTTATTTATTCTTCTTTTGAAAAATTCCTTACCTTCTGTTTTTGAATCAATACTAAGAATTGGTTTCAAGGTGGAAAACTGTTAAGCAAAATAGGGGAGGCAATTGGGGTTAAGTGACTTGCCAAGAGTCACACAGTTAGGAAATGTCTGAGGTCAAATTTGAACCCAGGACCTCCTCTAACTGTCCACTGAGCCAGCTAGTTACTCCTTATTTATACTTCTACCACCTCCTCATTTTATGTATAGAAGTATAGTTGCGCATCTTCATTATATGGAATAATTTTCTCTAACCTTCCCCACCCCCATTGCTCAGTATATTGCTCTTCTCCTCTCATTCCATTATTTTCTTGAAATCAAGATATAACACAACTCCCAGACCATGTCTACTTGGACTTCTATAAAAAAGATGTTAGGGATCAAAGGGTACCAGGTATTATTTCTCTATATTTGTATATAAGCAGCTTATAATTGTTTCATCTGTTATTGTTGTTCATGATTATTTTTTTTTCATGCTTCTTTCATTCCTATGTTTGAACTTTAAAGTTTCACCACAACTCTGGTCTTTTCAAAGGATCCTCATATCCATCACTTAGAAGCTCATTATAGTGTGTGTGTGTGTGTGTGTGTGTGTGTGTGTGTGTATGCTTAATTTTAAATTTTTTTTCCAGTTTATATGTTGATGCATTTTTAATGTCCATTTTCTGACATTTTGCAACCCATGTTATCTCTTTACTTCATACCCCTACCTACTTGTTATATAGGTTACATATGTTGTCATATAATACATATACTACATGACACATATTGCATACACTAGAGAAAAGTCATAGAGGAGAGTGGTATGTTTAAATCTTCACTTGGACTCTTCATTTATTGAGGTGAAATCCATTTTCATCATGATTCTCTTGGAGTTGTCTTGGACTCTTACATTATTGATAATAAGTAATTGTGTACAGAGTTATCCTGGTTCTGTTTACTTCTCTTTGAATCATTTCATACAAATCATTCCAAGATTTTGGAAATCATCCTGTTTGCCATTTCTTATGTTTTACATTACAAGCATTTAACACAACTTTTTCATCCATTCCCCAATTGATGTACATTCCTTCTAATTGTGTTTTTCCAAGTTATCATAGACAAACTAGGGACTTGCAAACTTTAAATGCTCCCAAGATAAAGGACAAAGTCTGAATACTGCCTCTCTGGTCTGAACTCTTCAAGTTCCTGATCTGAGGTTGGGTCTGTGTGAAACTAGGCTGCCAATAGACTGTCCTTATTAGCAGCTCTCAGTTCAAAGGAATAGACTTGTAGTCTTCCAGGTTTCCTGCCTTGTTTATTATTCTGCAAATTAGACAGATGCTAGAAGAGATATCCAGCTCTTAGCTAGGTGTCTGAATCAAACACTGCTGCTGTTGGGTTTGGATCTTCCTCCTTTCTTAGTACATTGCCCAAGGCTTCCCTTCTTGGGAAAGGCATTAGGGGCAGGTCCTCTTCTCACTTGGCTCTAGATTTGCCAACTAGGATTGGGTAGTGGACAACAAAGCCACCATTTGATCTCCTTTCCCATTGTTATGACCCAATATAAATCCAGGGATGTCTCAGTTTAGGTCCCTTTTTTTTGCTAGTGAAAGCCTCTCCCTGATTGCTGGAGTCATCCAAGAACGATATGGCATCAGATAAGTTCCTAGTGTGATGATTTATCTTTCTCCCTGTCATGTCCAAGGACCAGTAAAAGATTCACTGTAACTTTTTCCTGTATTTCTCCATCATGATTCAATCCCAGTACATTTTAAAGATCTGTTTGAGGGATTGTAGATGAGTGCTCAGTTGCATTGCTTCCTTTTACTCTGCTATCATTGCTGCATCTCTTGCAATAAATTATCTAAATTTTCACCTGCCCAAATTATAGTTCAGTCAATTAGTCAGAGATCAATCTTTCCTCTAAAACCAGACCCAACATTTATTTACTGACCATTTCTCCCAATTCTTCACATTGGAAAATACTTCTTATTCCTTTTGCACTACCACCATTTTTTCTTTCATATAGAAGTCCCTGTACTCTATGGAAAGACCACTTAAACAGATATTTCTGAAATCAGTACATAATACTTAATATATGTAGTTTAAGTTTCTATTGTTATTCAGTATAGAGAAACATAAAAGCATTTCAAATCACAGACTGAAAAGGGGGGTGGTGGTGGGAAGCAATGCTTTATAATAAAGTTTTAGTTCTGATTTTCCAGCCAAAGGCAGAGGCCAGATAAATGGTATGATTTTTTATTCTCTTCATATCCTAACCAGACTCTTAAATGAAGATTTTGCCTCTTCATTCAGCTGGCTCAGACCTGCTTGGTATGGTGCTACAGGAGGTTCTATGTGTTTGAGTTTTTTATTATTATTGTTAATTTGCATGCTTTTTTAAGTTGAGACAGGTCTGGTTTTTCAATTAAGTAACTTAATGATTCTAAATTCTAGAAACTGCTTGCTACTCTCAGTTCCACATGTAGAAATCTCTAATTCATAGAATCCACTACCAATTTTTTGGTCCCTTCAATTTTTTCCTTAAACTTCATGTTATTCTTCTAGTAACTTTATAATGCAATTTCCATCCTCTGTGAAGTTTTTAATAGTTTTGTGTCCCACTGGTATCATCCCCTTGAATGTGACTCCATGAACCAACCAACAAAGCAAATAAACAACAACAACAAAAATAATGCTCCTATTAACAGTCTAAGGGAGCTAATCTGGGCTATAGACCTTCCCATATTACTCCAGGTATTTCCTTTCCTCTTTAATACATTTTGATGGTTTGGGCCTTCAAAAATTCTAATACTACTACTGACCTATTATGTAATCATCTGGAACTTTTACAGAAGCAAGTCTATCAATTGGGAATTAAATCTTATTCTTCTCTAAAGTGAATTTTAGCTTTTTCTTATATTGTCCTAGACTCATTTCTTGGCTTCTTCCTATCTGAATATCACCAGAGTTAAGAGACCAAAGTCATTTACCCGAATCCATCATCATTTCAAGAGACCTTTGACAGCTGAATTTCTTTTTCTTTTCAAAGGCCACAACTCTTGTTGGACTTCCTTCTGTTTCCAGTATGTTTCTGGCTCCAAACTCAGTGGTAGAGCTGGGATAATAGATATAATCTCAGATGATGAACACTTTGCACCTGTCCTACCCTAGCTGCCAGCTCTACCCAGGTAGCTTGCTTTCCATATTCCAAACATCTAATTTAAATGAACTTTTGGAAAATGCCTCATTCATAGGTTCAAGACAGCTTTATATGGAAAATGTCCTTTAAATTAAAGAACCATTCATTATATGTAGACAAGATTTAGCTACCTCTTATTGACTGTAGATTACATTAAAAAGTTATTAAAAGAACAAATGTGTAAACAGTTCTCCCTACCACTTTAGGGGTATAATTCCTACCTCACTCTTGGATTATTGGACTGAAAATTTGGCTCAGTTCCTGTATCACATTCATATGCAGATGAATATTTTGGATTGAAACCTTCCTTTGGGTTAGAATTTTAAAAATCTCTCCTGAAGGTAGTTCCTTGCTATTTGGACATTGATCTCCACAAACTATTAAGCCCAGATTAAAACTTTGGCATGCAAAGGGATGCTCTAGATCTTTTGTACTCACAAATTTTAGGCTCTCTCAACTCTTGCCACTGGTTGACAAGCTCCCCAAGGGTTTTAAGGGAAAGAGAGTATAATTGAAGATAAAGGAATTTTTGGATGTCTGCATACCTATTTACAGATTGTTTATGCATAAATCATAGTTTGTCTATCTGAGGTAATTCTTTTACCTTCATTAGTCTCACTGAAATAGATTTCTAGTATCTTCCATTTGGAGAGATATATTTTTTCCTAACATCCTCCACATGAAGATCACATCTGAAGCAATTTGGTCATTTATTGGATAGTCATTACACTCATTGATAAATCTGATTCTCTACCATTCCCATGCAATGGTTTCTAATTCTGCTTTCTAGATCTAAGTAAAATGAATCTAATCATTCTTCCCTACAATAGCCATCCAAATATTTATCATATTTTCTCTAAGTTTCTTCTCCATTCTACATACCCTTTATCTTTTCCTCAAAGGACATGTGCCCTTTAAGGGAGAAAAAGAGGTTAATTTATATAAAGGTTGGACTGAATTTCTTAAGAGTGTGGTCACCAGGAATTTATATTAATTCCAAAGAGATTTATTTACAATTTATTTACAAAATGTAGAAAGAGTGAGGTAAGAAAAATCAGAGAAAGGATAGGGTAAAATATCTAGCCTAAGCACTAAGTAATTTTACTTTTGACCCCTAGTCCAATCCAGGGAGGGAGAGTTGGTTGTTAGCTGGCCTTGGCAAAACCGAGGACCTGGGGAAAAAGTCTCTCAAGAGGCTGGTCTCTCCTGAGGCTAGTTTCTTCAGGATATTTTCTGAAGAAAGGAGTCAGCTCTTTCACACACTGCATGTCAGTCCAACAGTCTTATCAGAAACAAAGTCTCAAGTCCAGTCAGCAGATTTCTCCTTCAGCCTCCACTCCAAAGAATGAAGAAGTCTCTCTCACAGGAAGTGACCACTCCTTTTAAAGACTCTTCTCTTGTGTCACTTCCTGTGTCTTCCTCAAAATTTTACATAGACAAATCATAATCTAAAACCTTGCTTAGGAGTTCCCAGGAGGCAATCAGTCAATTCTAATTCATCACCCATTATTACACAAATGAGTCACAGACCTCCCACATAATGATTAAGTGGGATGTTTACACTTTTGGTGATTAGGTCTAAAAAATGGGCAGATCTTCCCACTTACCTTTAAGTAGGATGTTCTAAAAATAGGCAGGGGTTACAATTTTAATCCTCACAATCAGGGGAGAGTTAATTTTAATCTTCATAGCCCTAACATTTCACTATCCTGGTCATTTTCTTCTAGACATGTCAATTTGTTAGTGTCTTTAGTGACACGAAGACCCTAGATAATTTGGCACAATATGCAAGATGTGTGATCTGACGAGGAAAATAATAGAGCAAGAATGTCATTACCCTGGTCTTAAACAACATGTCTCTCTTAATGCAGCATAAATGAAGTCCTTAAGATTTTTGGCAGTTATATCTATTTGTGTACTGATGTTGAGTTTAAAGGCCACCTAAACTCTATGGTTTGGTTTTTTCTTTCTCAAGATTAAATTGGAACGTGTTTTTATTAATTTGGGGTCAACTGTTAATTAAAGTTGATTTAGCAAAATGACTTTCTGGATATAAAATAAGATAGTATTCATAATTTATCTAATCAGAAGTTATTCCCATTCTTTCTAAGTGCTATGACATATTTTATGTCAGTTTCCTAGTAGTCAGAGATGAAAGGACCTTTGTATGCATCTACTCTAATTCTTTAAGTTTGCAGGTGAGGAAACTGAGGACCAGAGGTATAAATATTATTTGCACAAATTCACACAGCTACTAATTGGCATAGTCAGGATTAGGATGCATATCATCTAACTCTTATGTGATTCTTTTTCCTATTTTTGTCTTGTACTATTGATTTCATAATAGCTAAAATACTTTTTTATTATTTCATTGGTTTGCTTTTAATTGTAATTTAAATTTTACATGTTTATAGTTTCAAAATCAAGTGGCTATTCAAGTATTGAATAATTTCTGTCTTGCAAATTGCCTTTCTCAATGACAACATGAAATTTGAAAAGTGATTTGGTAATATTTCAATTACTAGCTATCTAGTTCATTTCCCAAAAGTAAAGTCCAGAATATTGGAAACTAGAATATCTGTATATATCTGTATGTATATATATATATATATATATATATATGTATATATATGTGTGTGTGTGTGTGTGTGTGTGTGTGTATGTATGTGTCCAAAAGTTTGGATTTGGGCATTTGTCATCCTTCCTCAGTATTCACAGTATTCTCTTCCTTACTTATTGCAGGGAAAAGCAAAGGACTGTTCCTAAAACCTCCATTTAAGAACAGCACTAAATCCAACTATGACTTCATTTTCTACCTAGCTATATTCCTTTGGCCTTCCCCATCCTTCCTCCTTATTACTAAGTACTTTCTCCTTCCCTCCCAACCCTCTTTTCAGATTTCTTTTCTATGTAGCCTTCTACAATTAGATTTTAAACTCCTTGAGGGCAGGGATTATCTTTCTTTTTTATATTCATATCCCCAATACAGCACAACTTTCACATATCAGATGCTTAATAAGTGTGTTTTGACTGATTAATTTTTTTATAAATGTCTGTATGTGTATATACAAACATGTATAACAAACCTGTATACATGCATATCTTTATAGATATATATGCAATTATTTGATGTGAATTCAATTTGGCATATATGTTTTAAGTACCTACTATGAATAAAACACTATATTGGATTCTAGGTACCCAAAGGTAAACCATTGCCCTCAAAAATAGTTGTATTCTAATGCACATATTATAATCACAAAGATGTTCATGATGATGATGATAATGATGATAATGATGATGATGATGACAGCTGACTTTTAGTTAGTGATTAATTTGTACAAGTCTCTGTACTTAGCCATTTATGATTTTCTTGTAATTTTATCTTCATGGCAACATTGGGACTTAGGTACTGTTATTATTCCCATTTTACACATGAGAAAACTGAGGCACAAATTAAGTGATTTAAAGTACTGTAGCTAGAAGTATCAAAAAAGAGCAACCATGCTGCTGTAAGGACTTGAGTTCATAACATAATAGGATCAGATAATGGAATTTGGCATGTTTAATTTGATGGGAAAAGAGACATTCATGATTACTATGTTCCAGTATTTAAAAGGCTATAATGTAAAGAATTAGATATCACATGTTCTATTTGTCCCCACAGGGAAGAACAAGAGATAGTAGGTAGAAGTTGCAAAAAGGTAAATTTAGATTTGATGTCAGGAAAAGCTTCCAAATTAGAGCTGGCAGAAAATCAGATGTTTTGTCTCAATGCAATGACTTCACATTCCTTAGAAGTCATTAAGTATATCCTCTATGATCACTTGTCAGGTATATTATAGTAAGGATTACTTGAATTTATGAGTAGTTCAAGATGACATCTTTGGTCCTTTCTATTATTCTGAAACTATTATTTAGATATGAATATGTCATTTCCCACAGTTCTATACTTTAGTAATATTGCATCCATAGAAAAATTCTTAGAGACCATACCTGTGATTTCACCAGTAAATTAAATTTCCATGTGAAGAAACTCCTATCAAACTAGCTTGACATTTCCATGAATTAACTTCTTAAGCATTCACCTAACATAGTAAGAAGTTCAATGACTAGCTCAGTCACCCAGCCAACATGTGTTAGAGGAATTCAAATCTAGTTTTGGTAGCTTTGAAAATGGCTTTCTAAACACACCTCCATATTGTATTCATGTTTCATTCTAATAATTTTCTAATGCTATCACAAGATTGCAAGCTAGTCTTTTTAAAATTTATAATTTAGTTCCTAGACTTGTAGTTAAACAACTAGCTAGCCACTATTGTATTGTTAATGAGCCATTATGCTTTTAAGTAGCTCAATTAGGTTGAGGATAGTTTCTGATCATCAATAATTTTCTTATTGTCTGAGGTTTCTAGAGAAATTGTAAAAGAGAATGTTTTAAAAGCTGTCCCCTACAAAGATCTCATATAATAAAAAAACAAATTAATAATTTTGAAAGTTTGAAGTTCCAAGGGAAGAGGAAAAATGAAGAAAAAGTATCAAGAGAGATCTATACATTGATAGAGATCATAATTGTCAGGCATGTTATTTGATATGTTTCCATAACAGGAAGAAATGATAGTGAACTCATTTAATTTTTCATCATTAATTAGAACTACAAGTGCATCTGTCTGCCTGGTTGGGAAGGAACATTTTGTGATCGTGAAACCAATGAGTGCAGTATTGAGCCTTGTGAGAACAATTCCACCTGTATCGATCTTTTCAATGGATACCAGTAAGTAATTGATTTCCATCTTCTCCTTAAAATGACTTAATTTCTTAAAACATGGAAGGCAGTTAGATTTTTTCTTGTTTTCATGTTCATTTGAAAAAACAAACAAACCATACAGGTAAATAGACAAATTCTGACATGAACACATTATTTCATTTTTATATTTTTCATGTGAAACTCTTAGAAAACAGCAACCTATGTTGCTAATTGAAAAGAATAAGTCTAAACTGCTTAACTCAAAATTAAATGCCAAGCTCTGGTTGAGAGGGGACAAGATTTTTTTCTATACGTATTTTAAATACAATTAATATATTGGACTCCTATATATAGAGAGAGTATAAATAATAAATTATCTTTCAAAGAGTCCATCATAGAAGATAAAGATGGATTTCCTACATAGAGATTAAAATGAGATGACAAAATTCCTGCAACATTGTAGATAGCTAATATGAGGCAAAACTATCTGATGAATATGAAAAAATGGTGACAAGTTAAATGATGGGACAATGATAACTCTACATAGCTATTTGAAGTAATTTCTGTAGCTTTAAATAAAATGAACTGCTTTGTGTTCTTATCCCTTTTTACTTTCAAATCCCTACCTACTTTCCAAAGTAATACTTTAAAAGCTGTCTTTGGTAATCTATCTATTAGAAATAGTTTTTCTTTTAAGACAAAGTTCAAAATTAAGCTTCAGTTTGCAATGATAACATTCCATTTAAGAAAGAATTCCATGTAAGACTGTTGTCTTTTGGAATGGGATAACTAATGGAACTTATAGAATTTCCTTTAATGCAAGTTTTTTGAAAGGATAAATTCTCATATGAAGACAGTGTTTTAGAGGAGCAAGTCAATGGATCATGGAACCAAAAGATTTGGATTCAAGTCCCAGTTTTATTAACAAAGTGATACGAAGCTAGTCATTTTACTTGTTTTAACTTAATTTTTCTTTCCTTTATACTTGTACTATAAGGCTTCATCCAATTGAGCAAATGAAATTATTCTCACTTTATGTACTCATATGGTCAGTGACTTAGTGGCCAGATTCCTGGTCTTAGAATGAGGAAATGATGGGTTTAAATTCTGACTATGATGCTTACTACCTATATAAACCTAGGATATTCCCTGGATCTCTTTCTCCTAAGACAACTACAGAAGATTTCTAATATAATATATCATCAGGTGAGAGGAGATTTATAATGTGTTGTAATTAATTGTTCTCTCATACTAGAATTTTCTAATGCTGAGAAAACTATAGATCATGTATATAACCATATAAATATGTGTATGCAATCATATAAATATAATATAAATAAAAATATGAACTATTATGTTTCTAGGAAGCTTAATAAAGTGCCACCAATGAAACTATTTAGCCACATCCCTTGTGACATAGGTATAGAATTCCAAATGCTCTCCCATATTATAGACTTCTTCACATTTCACCAAGATGTTTACTTTTATTTACATTATCATATAGTTAAGAGGAACAGGCTTTGATTACAGTTACTGAATGGGTTTTCCAAGAAAATTAGTTTTAAAAAATTAAATTGTTCATTTTTTTTAAAAAGTAAAAATAGATTAATGTGTTACATTAAAAGGCCTGTTTTGAAACTAACTTATAATAATAAAATGACCACTTTTTTAATTAGTAAAAGTTTTTGCTTAAAGGTAACATGGAAGACATTTGAGAAAACAAGAGTTAACTGAATATAAGAAATATTCCATATGAGGAGTAATGGAGTCCTCTTGAAATTCACAAGTAAAGAGAGAGAGAAAAAGGAGAGATAACTGGATAGCTGGAGAGCAGCTTTGAGAAAACATTTTCCATTTTTTCCTGACAAAAATGGTATGATTAGGATTTCTTAATATGTTTAGAAAAAGAAGCTATGCTCTTACCATCAAAGAACGTCACGTCTGATATCAAACCATTGTGAAGACAATTTACACTTTAAAATAGTTCTGTTAAGTTCTTTACATAGCCCAAAAGGGGAAAAGTGAACAACTGATTTTCAAAACAGAGATGTCAGTTGGATTATTTTCTCTTTAAACCAATTCCAAACCTGTAAAAATGACAATACTGAAAGTAAGAACAAGGAATTATGTGAGAAAAAATACGTTAATATACAAAATACACATATATACTGAAAAACTTTAAAAAGACAATAATTTATTCTTATCATAGCTTTGTGATGAGAGGCATACTAAGCATGTTTTATATTTTGCTTGCTGAATAAACTGTGTTTGAATTGTGCTAAGGGCAAAAAATTTCAAGAGTTTGCTCTCTAAGTTTTCTAAAGGTAAACCATTTTTTTTCTCCAAAATTATAGCCAGGACACACAAAATTTATCCTTTTGGCCAAGGAGCCAAACAAACCTATTGTCACCAGGATGTTTTACTCTGTGCAACAGATGCAGATAATTAGTGCCCTAGTATTCATATATAGCTGGTTATCTTTCAGGAAAGTCTCAATTATTTCATTGTGTCCTCCCCAAAATTACTCATATGCTTACATTTTCCATATGCATTAAAAGATGTTTGTGAAGAATTCTGACTCATCTCAAGTAGCAAGTAATTTTCTCTCAAAACATCAAATATATCTCTTTTCCCCCATGACTACAGCATGATAATTCTGATTTTGTTGGCCAGCAGCAATCTCACAATATTGTATGATTCAATGAAAGGAGCTATTGCAAAGCAGCTGGCAGAGTTAGATGAATATATCTGGAAATGGGGTAGTGATGAGTGTAGAAACCATCTACTTTTTTGGATCAACTCTAATATTTATCAATTTATCTTATATTATAGAAAAGACTATTCTTTTCTTCTTGAAATTTCCTGTCCAAAATCCTTCATTTTCTTAGACTGGAAGCTTTGAATTGTGTGCCTTCCACAAAAATCAATGTCTTTTTGTTGTATCAATCATAATTGCACCATGTAAAGATAAGAGTGTCTCATTTCTCTGCTCTGATTGGTTAAGCTTTTCTAAAGTTCATAAAATTTATAAAGTTTATAAAATTCTACTCCTTTGGACTATTTCCTGATGCTATTACTAATTGATATAATGGCAGCTTGGTGGCATAGTAGATAGAACAGTAGTCTTAAGGAAAATCTGCCTGACTCTTATTAGCTAAGTAACCAGAGAAAAGCCATTTAATATCTAATTAGTTAAATTTCCTTAATTATAAAATTAATGTCACAATAGCACCTATTACACAGAGTTGTTGTGAAGATTGAGAAAATATTTGTAATGTGTAAATCTTGAAATTTCTCAGACTTGTGAATGTTAAAAATTTCCCCATCGGGGAATTCTCCATTGGAACAAATTCCCTACTGGAAACATTCCCCATTTTGATGTGAGAACTCGCCAGAATCAGAAATGGGAGGACCTCTACTCCACCCGTACTTAAGACTGCTTTAGGGGAGAAAACTCCTTGCTATGGGAGGACCCCTACTCCACCTGTACTTAAGACTGCTTTAGGGGAGAAAACTTCTTGCTAAACAATGAAAGTACTTGGACCCATGCTTATAATAAGGCAAGGAGTTCTTTGAGCCATGCCTGTTTTTAGAATTGATACAACGGGATGCTAGGTACCTATAAAGGTCGGGCAGGTTTTCTCTTGATGGGATTAGTCGACTCAGATGTGTTTTCTCTGGTTCAGCTTTACTGAGGGGATTAGTCGACTTAGCTGGAATTCAGATGGGCTGTCTTTTAGAAAACATCTACAGTAATTGGTAGATGGAAGAACTTAGGGGAGGTGACATAGGAAAAAAAATCCTATATAAGAAAAGGAATCTCTTGAGCAAGAGATCCTGGGAGGCTTGGAGATCCTTAGATCCTTAGATGCTTGGAGATAGATCCTTTTGGAGGAGGCCCTTTGAAGATCTCTTGGGAGGCTGACTCTGGCTGGAACTCCCTCTGGGGAGATTCTGTTCCCCAGACATCCTTGCTTAAGACAAATCTTGTGGTGAGTGATAACTGACTGGTTTCTTTCTTAAGGCTTAGGCCTGGGTTGGCCAGGCCTGCCCTGGGCTGACCTAGTCTTTTCTCATTAATTCCTTTTCTCTCTCCTTTTCCTTTTCTTTGATTACTCATTGTATTATTAATTAAAATCTCTATAAAACCCAGTTGACTTGGGTATATTGAATAATTTGGGAATATATTCCCTGGCAACCACCTTATATTTGATTTAAAAACCAAGACACTGTAGTGAAACATATTTTCTGCAGTCACAAATTTACTCACCCTCTCTTATATCTAGCATAATTTATATCTCCCACCATTTTAACTCACTACAGTTTACAACCTCAACCATTTTAATTATAACAGTTTATAGCATTAACTCTTTTAATTGCCACAGTTTGTGGCAGACAAAATATTTTAAATGTAACAAATGTGCTTAGTGTACAGTGCCTGATAAATAGTAGGTGCTTAATTATTACTTATTGCCTCCCACTCTAATATGTTTCTTTTGATTTGTGAGTGATTTCTATTTTATAAAAGACATATAGATATAAACAATATAAACATGCATATGAAATGTATAAATATAAATAAATATAGATATACACATGTAAATAAATATATGTATATAGATATATATGTACAATTATATCTGGTAAATTGCCCAAACCTGGAGTCATGAAGAAACTTTGGCAAAGAAATATATTAGAATGTTATATATCAAAAATGCTAGGTTTGAAGTGATTAAAATCATCTCTAATACCAGCTAGTTATGTGACCATAGGCAATTTGCCTCTAACAGATTCACACTGCTCATTTGCAAAATGGTGCTGATATCTCCCTGAGAGTGGTTGTAAAGCTCAAATGTGATGATGAATGCAAAGGAGCTAGCAAATTACTATAAAATAGTGATGCACCAAGTGAAACAATCTCTGAAGAATTTTTTTAAATGACTATCACCAAGAGGCCACTGGGGTAGGATAATGTGGGTGTAAGCAGTCTTAAGCCATATATCTGATTTGGAATTTCAAAGAATTCAAGCAAAAAGATAACATTAAGAAAACTTACAACCAATTACATGGCAATGGTGAGGAATGATAGAGAAATCAACCAAAGGTTCTTTCTGATGTCTATAAATATTAATAAAGTCTTCTAGTATATTGGCTTGATTCCAAGTTAGGAATTTATAGGAAGATACTGACAAAAGTCATAAAGGATCAGGTTACAAGGATAAGCTCTATCATTAGAAGGAACTTTAGAATCAATGAGATCACTGATGCATTTGAATATTTGAAGATGTCTCTTTGAATGCTATATGTCTGAAGAGAGATCGTGCCCCAGTAATGACATATTTCTATATATTTATCAATAAAATATCTATTTGAATCATTACCAAGTGTTGCTTGCCAATTTGCAACCAAAAGACAGCTCCTTTGCTATGTTCAGCAAATACCTTCTGCTTGAAGCCAGTGGCACAGTCTATTGTGATATATTTTCACATCCAGTTTGATGTTGAGAATGATATTGTTCCACAGCTTTAATGCCTCTGTAGAAAAGCAATTTCTTTGCTAGGAGGCTAGACCTTTATTTTGCATTTTACTAGTTTCTGGCTGCCCCTGATGATGAAAGTGACTAGGACCATTTAGTTAATAAACATTTATTTAGTGGCTTCTGTGTACTAAGCTAAAGGTACTAAGTCCTGAGGAATAAAAGTACAGTAAAAGTCAATACTTGATCTCAAGAAATTTAAAATCCAACCCAAAAAAGGAAGATGAAAGGGTAAGCCCAATGGGGAGGGGCTAGAAAGTCTCTAGAAAAAAACAAAGGAAAGCAGCCAGGAGTGAATGTGGGAAAATGAAGAAATAGCTTTCCCTGGGCACCCTCCTTAAATGGAGGTTCTGTGAGGAGGTCTAGACCTTCCATTCAGAAGATTTCTAAGGGTAGAAGGTATTGATGAGCTATGAGTGTCAAGGCTGAGGTGATCTTGTGGAATGATTATATTTTTGTGGACATGATGGAGAAGTCCCTAGGAGTACAACCAGGTGGGAAAGGAAGGAGATAAGACCAGGCAAATGATAGAAAATACATGAAGCTGTAGTGATGAAAAAGTTTGATAAATGTTTGTTGCAGCGTTCTTCAAAAAGACAGATGGAGATGCTTAGTGAGATAGTGCTGAGGCCATGCACTGTCCCCATGTAGCAAACCATAATAAAGAAATTTCTTGTCACCCTACCTGAATGAGGTCTCCTTTTGTTTTTCTTGGACATCTGGGGAAGGTAATGACTGCCTGAATGGATTGGACTCAATAATATCTAAGGTACCTTCCATTCTAAATATCTGATACTGTGATTTCCTAGGAGTAAATTCCAAATGTTGGGAAAATCTGAGCCCAAACTATGGCATTTGTGCAATATTCTGTATGTTTTCTTCATATTTTAAAACCCTAGTCCAAACTAAGAGGTACCTTGCCTAACGTAAGAAGAAAGACATTTGCTTTAGTTTGAAGAACTTCCCAAATTACAAGGATGAAGACAACCCTTTATGTAAGGAAAGGTATTTTGCTGTCCATTTGCACATTATGATCAAAATTGTCATTACGGTTACAAAAAGCAAAACCAGTAACTTGTAGCTACACTGTTTTATAGTACTCAAAGTTGTCTGAATATCACTCTTTACAAGTTAATCAGCATTTTTTAAAAATGAGAAAAAATCTTATAAATTATATGACGATGAAGTATTCCATGGGCTTCATATCTGTGAAGAAAGTTTGGGTAGGGACTCTATACAATCACACCAACTCAAAAACTCAAAATAAGTGAGAGTGCACCATGTTAAACTTGTTCACATATTTTCCTACATTAGATTTCTCTAATTCTAAGATTGCACTGAGTGAAAATGATGAGTATTGCTTAATTAGCCAATGTGGGAATAAAAGGTATGTTACTTGATACATTTGAAAGAAATTTAAAAAAATGAAAATATAAGAGTAGTTAAAAATCTCCTTAATATTCTTTGCATAATTGAGAGAACCATTGCAGCATTTTTATAATGACAACAAAAGGCCAGTAGTTCTGAATAGATGAACATGAGATCATCGATCTAGAGCTTAATGGCCATGTAGCAGATCATCCTCTCATTTTGTAAGACACAGGTCTACAGATATAAAGTCACTTTCCCAAGGACACTTGGTGCTTTGGATGCTAAGTGATAAGAACAGATTCCAATTCAGATTTCTTCTCTTAAGTTTAATACTCTATTATGCTGTATCATGACTTTTCCCAAATTATATATATATATATATATATATATATATATTTACATATATATGTGTGTGTATTTTAAAATATATTAAAAGAATATTCTTCTTTTCTTTCTCCAAACTACTATAAAATCTTAAATGACCAATGGATATAGATTATTGTTTTTCCTTTCTATGAATCTTTATCTGCTCTAGTCTGGAATTTATTTAATTTTGACATAGAGATAATATTTACTATTATAATGGACAGAGTTAATGCTTCTCTTTATGATTTTTAATACTGTCATATTGATTGTATATGTTGGTCTTTTGGTTAATTTTTTCACTACTACTCCATATGAATCTTTTTATATTTCTCTGAATTTGTATGTTTTATCTAACTAAACCGTAACAATCCATCATATTTATATACCTTCATTTTTTCAGTCATTCCTTCCTTGATACATGCCTATTGTGTTTGAATATATTTCTTAAAGAAAAACATATCCAGCTGAGAATATCCTATATTTAGTTTTATGAATTTTAAAACTACTGGTTCTAGAGCCAGATATTGATTCAAGCCCCAATTCTCCCACTTATCAAATGTAATCTTAAGCAAAGTATAGAACTTTTCTGGATTCAAGTGCCTCAGCTATAAAATGGAAAGATTACTGAATTACCTCTGAGGTCCATTCCAAGACTACATCTATGTAACTATTAAAGTATTAGGATGAATATATCAATATTTCATTAATATAATTAATTTCATCATTATATCAAAATATTTTTTTAGCTTTGAAGTCCTTGTTTTCTATGTTGAATATGTTGTGTAGACTACATTTTTATATTTAAATATCATGATTTACCATTCAAAATTCTTTTTAAAAATTCTGCTCTCTTTTCTTCCAACACAAAAGATGGAACTCAGGAATTAATCTACTTTGAATTGAATTATAGACTATATATACAAAAATACCAACCCCCTGAGAAATAAGTTAAAAACTCATGTCTTTACATGTACTCTACATCAAAAGGACTATGAGGAAACTAAATGTTGTCAGTCATAATTTGATGAGTGATGGAGAAAAATATATTCAATTGAGAGTTTTCAACCTGTGGACTCTTCCCTTATAGTTTCATTTGAGTTATGGCTTCTTTGTAATCTGAAGGAAATTCAAGGTCCTTTCATTTCACTGACTTTTTTGAACAGCTGAAGAAAATCAAATAATGGGGATGGCTTTCACTAGAGTAATATGAATTTTAAAGAATCTTCTTTCATTAGTCAATTATAAACATGTTGAAGTAAGCCATAATATGGACTATAACAAGCATGGCATAAATTATATGTGTGTGTATCCATAAGCACATATATATGTATATTTAAAAATCAAAATTACTTCTTCATATCTTTGACCATATGTTCACATTCCTTAAGAAAAATGTTAATATAATGAACATATGTTAGAATATCAAATCTGTTTTGGGGATCTGTGAATTCTGTATTCCTGAATTACCTCGATGTGCTCATCTATAAACAACTGGAGTTAACACAGTTTGGTGTTTACTCAGTTTCAAGACATTAAAAAGCAAATTGGGCTAGGGATGTAATTTGAATGCTGACTTCAACCTGCCTTCTGCTATTCCTGGCACAGTTTAGATTTTAACTGCCTTCTTTATTTCTGATTTTTCTTTCCCCAAAGCAGAGTCAACAGCTTTAGCTACAGATGGGGCTCTGTGTGGCAGTTATTGGACCCAGATGTCACACTCTGGAACATGTTTTGCCAGCAGCATCTGGCTCTGTTGTTGTCTCCTTAATTGGCACTTGTGTTGGCTCTTTCACCTGCTTTTCTGCTGGTCACTATAGAGTGGTCTTCCAGATAATTTTAAGATCTTGTTACACGGGATTCCTCTTTTCATCAAGAGATGTATATGAAGATTCATCATGTATTTCCTCAAACATAAATTAATAAGTACATACTCATTTTCAAAATACCATTTTAGTAATTTTTGCTTTTGTTAATATATTTTGTTGATATCTCTTCTTTTTACATTAATTTAATTTCTAAGTCTATTTCTCCTACTCATTTTTAGAATTATACCATTTAATAAAGAAATATATAAAAGTGCAGAAAAACTACTATATCAATCATGTCTTATGGTAAATGTAACATACCACATCCACACTTCACCTCTACAAAAAAAAGAAGGAATCATTTTCATTCTCATATTTCTGCTTTGTGATGAAGTTTGATCTTTATAATATCATGGATAGAGTTCCTCATACTTGTTGCATTCCTTGTGCTTATTTACAATATTGTAAACATTGTGTATAAATTATTTTATGGTTCTACTTTCTAAACTTTGTATTTCTTCTATCTTCCTCTGCTTTCATGGAGGCTTCAAGGTTATTAGAAGACACAATTTCTTTAGAAATTCCTCAGTCAATGAACATTTCCTTTTCTTCTAATTCCTTACTACTACAAAGAACATTGCTCTGAATATCTTGGCATATATACGGTCTTCTGGTATAACTCAACTTTGAGGTGGATGTGGAGTCATTATGTCTAATAGAAAAATTTCTGGGCCAAATGGTTTAGTTTTTTTAAGCCTTTCTTTTAAAAAAAATCTAAAATGAGTATTAACAGAGGAGTACTCACATACATGCAGTAGAAGTATAAAAGTGGATTTCATAATAATTCTGCATCTCTATTTCATATTGAATATCTTTTAGAAAAGCATACAATAAAATCTCCATATTTCTTTCAAAACCATACTGCTTGTCTGATTTTCTTCTGGAATTAGTTCTTTATTATTCTGTACATTAAATCTATTCTTATAAAAAAAACACTCAAAGAAAAAAATTAATCTACCTATTGCCTATGACAAAGCATGTATACCTCTGCAAATTGTGTCTATCACCTCTATATCAGCAAATGATAAATATGCTTCATCATATTTTTAATGTATAGATTGTTTTGCAATACCTTTATTTAATGGCTCTGTTAAGTAATCCTATTTTGATTAGCCTTAATTCAAAGAAGGGAAGGTGGTAGGCAAAAGAAGCTCGTCTGTTTGCAGAAATTACAGCTGTACTCTTTACATATTCATTCTCTTAAATGATGTATTTGAAGCTGAAGGTACTGTCACAGAAGAGGTGTTTGCCTTTGCATCTCCCGCACAAATCTTGCTGATGAGGTCTTTTGGGAGCCACATGGTGAAGTTTCACAGGTCTTCTAGAAACCTGATTGGTTATTTAATTGATTGTAGTTCTTAAGCCTTTAAAAGTAGTTCTTATTTGCTATATTTTTGTCTTTTGTATTAATTATTTTCATGGTTTTGTTCACAGTCTGCACATGTTCATAATAACTCCAGATCTTATACTCCATAATTTCTTTTACTGCAATAATATTTCACTGCATTCAGAAACAACAATTTAATTATACCCCACTGACTTTTGTGTGCATCATATATTTTTTAAACCCTTACCTTTCATCTTGGAGTCATATATTTTATGGTGTATATATGTATATATGGCATCATATGGTGCCATATATATGGCACCATATATACACCATACATATGGTGTATATATGGCATCATATATTTTAAGGGTGTGTATATTCAGGTCTCCTTTATCCTTTTCAGATATAAATGAAGTTCATCTTACAAATGCATCCCTACCTGCAGCTCCATAGTTATATGCCATCATTAAGAACATTAGTTGTGAGAAATAGTGAATAATTCAATAAAAATGTATTGATTTCTCCTCTGTACTCTGAACTGTGGTGAGGATTATGGATACAGAAAGAAACAGGACAGTTCCTGCCCTCTAAAAGTTCTCAATCAAATAAGGGAGCTAAACAGCAATATATAAATAATTTTCATTGAACAAATAAAATATAATTAATAGAAGGAAGGCAATAGAATTCAGAGGAGTTGTAAAAGACTTCCTATAGAAGAGGAGGTTTTGATTGGGTCTGGAAAGAATCTACTGAAGACAGTAGAAAGAGATGAGGAGGAAGGGCTTTCAAAGAATGGAAGCCAGCCCACAGATGAGAGACATGTTCAATGTCTTGTTTGAGGAACAGCCAAGAAGCCTTTATCACTGAATCAAAGAGTATATGCTAGAGAAAAATGTCTATCAACATTAGAAAAGTGGAGAGAAGTGGGAATCCTAGGTTATGAAAGACTTTAAACACTAAACACAAGATTTTATATTTGATCCTGGAGATAATAGGGAATGACTAGATTTTATTGAACAAAAAATGTGGCATCAGTTTAAACTTGAGTTTTAGGAAAATCTTTGGTAAGTGAATTGAGGATGATTTAACATGAGGGGAGATTTAGGGCATGAAGACCTACCAAGTGGCTAAACACCTATGCCAGAGACAGCTCACTATTCAGAAGAAATGGCATAATTGAGAATGTCTGCAAAAGTAAAATGCACAGGCCTTGGCAACAAATTAGCTATGAGGTGGGATGAAAGAGAGCTAGCAGTCAGGGAGGAAATGTAGACCACTTCAACTGGGAATATGGCAGCACCTTCAAAAGTTTTAGATAGGTTCATAGGTAGGGAGAGGGTTGAAGGAAAAACAGCTTTGGACATGGTGAATTTAAGATATCTTTTGGAAATCCAGTTTGAGATGTCCAGAAAACATCTGGAGATGTGAGACTGGAAGTGAAAAGATGTTATATCAAGATAAGGAAACTTGAGAATCATGAGTGTAGAGATGATAATTAAATCCATTGGGGCTTATGAGAACACCAAGTGAATAGTACTCTATAGAGAGAGAAGGGGAAAAATAAATATGACAGAGTCTTTTAAGACACACATTTAGAGAAAGAACATGGACAGGATGAGAATTCAGTATAGAAGCCTAAAAAAGGTGTGACCATATAGATGGCAGGGTGAGCCAAGAAAAACTGGTATCCTGAAAATGAAAAGAGGTTAATTAACAATATCAAAGACTTCAGTTTATTAAAAAAAGAGTGAGACAAATCATTGAATTTGGCAATTAAAATCACTATTAACTTTGGAGAAAACAGTTTTGGAGTTATGATGAGGTCAGAGATTGGATTTAAAGGATTTAAAAAGAGAATGACAGGATCCATCACCTGTAGATGCTCCTTTCAAAGAGGTTAGCCACAGAAGACAGAAATAATAAAGGAGGGACCAGGATGGAAGGAAAAAGTGAGGGTTTCTTGAAAATGAGAAAAACATATATATTTGTAGATAACAGAGTAGTGGGTAATAGAAAGGGAGAGATTGAATATAAGTAAAACAGGAACATTTCTGTTGTAGATGATGTAATAGAATGGGATTGTTTGAGTGGGTAGTGGGGTTAGCCTTGGTAAAGAGTCAGGTGACTTCTTCATGTAAACTGATGATGAAGGCTGAGAAAATGGCAGAAGATTTATGAGGAATAAGAGATTAGAAAAAGAGAAGAACAAGCTCACAGTAAATGGTCACAAAATTTTCTGTAAAATATTGGGGAGATTTCTCAGCTCAGAGGATGTGTGGAGTGAGAGTCAGGAAAAGACTGCATATGAATGGACAGATTTTAGAGAGTCTGAGGAGAATGGACAGCAGTGTTAATAAGGGAGGTATAGAAAGATCACTTAGCAGCAGCAAAGGAAAATTTGAAATTGAGAAACATAAATTTGTAGTGGACTCAGTCAAAAGGGTTGCATGTTTTCTCTATCTTCATGTACCAGCAGTTTGTAAAAGTGAAAGCTGATGATAAGAGTTATCCAAAACCGAGTTTGACAAAAGACAATACAATAATTTAGGAGGTACAGAAACTCAAGAGAAAGGAAGAGTGTAGTTTTAAACTGGTACACAAAAAGGACAAGATGGGAAAAAGGACAGAGTGGTTAGTATAGGAAAGTTGTTGATTATTTCGATTAGCTTTTTGGTTGATTTTCTAGGATTCTTTAAATAGACCATCATATCATCCATAAAGAGCGATAACTTGGTCTCCTCCTTGCCTATTTTAATGCCTTCAATTTCTTTTTCTTCTCTAATTGCTAATACTAGTGTTTCTAGCACAATGTTAAATAATAGAGGTGATAAGGGACATCCTTTTTTCACTCCTGATCTTATTGAGAATGCATATATTTTATCCCGATTGCAGATGATGTTAGCTGATGGTTTTAGATATATACTGTTTATTATTTTTAGAAACGACCATTCTATTCCTATGCTTTCTAGAGTTTTTAAATAGGAATGGGTGTTGTATTTTATCAGAGGCTTTTTCTGCGTCTATTGAGATAATCATGTGATTTTTGTTGGTTTGCTTGTTCATATGGTCAATTATGTGGATGGTTTTCCTAATATTGAACCAGCCCTGCATCCCTGGTATAAATCCTACTTGATCATGGTGAATGACCCTTCTGATCACTTGCTGGAGTCTTTTTACTAGTATCCTTTTTAAGATTTTTGCATCTATATTCATAAGGGAGATTGGTCTATAGTTTTCTTTCTGTTTTTGACCTGCCTGGCTTTGGAATCAGTACCATTTTTGTGTCATAAAAGGAGTTTGGTAGAACTCCCTCTTTGCTTATTATGTCAAATAGTTTGTATAGTATTGGGATTAGCTGTTCTTTGAATGTTTGATAGAATTCACTTGTGAATCCATCAGGCCCTGGGGATGTTTTCTTGGGGAGTTCATTGATGGCCTATTGGATTCATTTTCTGATATGGGATTATTTAAGAATTCTATTTCTTCTTCTGTTAGTCTAGGTAATTTATATTTTTGTAAATATTCATCCATATCACCTAGATTGGTATATTTATTGCCATATAATTGGGCAAAGTAGTTTATAATTATTGCCTTAATTTCCTCTTCATTGGAGGTAAGGTTCCCCCTTTTCATCTTTGATGCTGTTAATTTGCTTTTCTTCTTTTCTTTTTTAAATTACATTGACCAGTACTTTGTCTATTTTGTTTGGTTTTTTTTCTGCCAGCTTTTTGTCTTATTTATTAGTTCAATAGTTCTGTCACTTTCAATTTTATTAATTTCTCCCTTAATTTGTAGGATCTCTACTTTGGTTTTCTTCTGGGGGTTTTTAATTTGTTTGCTTTCAAGATTTTTTAATTTGCATTTCCAATTCATTGATCTCTGCCCTCCCTAATTTGTTAATATATGCACTCAGGGATATGAATTTTCCTCTGAGTACTGCTTTGGCTGCATCTCATAAGGTTTGAAAAGATGTCTCACTATTGTCATTTTCCTTAATGCAATTATTAATTGTTTCTATGATTTGTTCTCTAACTCACCAATTTTGGAGTATCATATTATTTAATTTCCATTTAATTTTTGATTTGGCTCTTGTTTTTATTGCCTGATGATCTGAAAAGGCAGCATTTATTATTTCTGCCTTTCTTCATTTGTATGCCATGTTTCTGTGACCTAGTTTATGGTCATTCTTTGTGAATGTGTCATGTGGTGTTGACAAAAAGGTACATTCCTTTTTGTCTCTATTTATTTTTCTCCATATGTCTATTAACTCTATTTTTTCTAAGATTTCATTCACATCTTTTACCTCTTTCTTATTTATTTTTTTATTTGATTTATCTAAATTTGATAGTGGTTGGTTCAGGTCTCCCACTAATATGATTTTACTGTCTATTTCTTCCTTCAATTCTCCTAGTTTCTCCATTAGAAATTTGGGTGGTATATTATTTGGTGCATACATGTTGATTAGTGATATTTCCTCATTGTCTATACTCTCTTTTAACAGAATATATTCACTTTCCCTATCCCTTTTAATCAGGTCTATTTTTGCTTTGACTTTGTCAGATATCATGATTGTAACTCCTGCCTTCTATCAGTTGAGGCCCAAAAGGTCTTACTCCATCCTTTAATTCTGACCTTGTGAGGTCTCATGTGTGTTTCTTGGAGACAACATACGTTAGGGTTTTGGATTCTAATCCATTCTGCTATTCGTCTATGTTTTATGGGTGAGTTCATCCCATTCACGTTCAAAGTTATTATTGTCACTTGTGGATTCCCTGGCATTTTGATATCCTCTCCTAATTCTGACCTTTCTTCTTTAGCTATAACCTTTTAAGACAGTGATTTACTTTAGATCAGTCCCCCTTGTCCCCTCCCTTGATATGCTTCCACTTCTAGCCCTTACCTTTTTGTTCCCTTCTTGTTTGTTTGTTGGTTTGGGTCTGTTAACTTCCCTCCCCCCTCTCCTTCCCTCCCTTTTTATACTCCAACCCCCGTCTCCCTCCTTAATTTCCCCTTCTCTCTTACCCTGTTGGATAAGCTAGAATTCTAGATCTCAATGGATCTAGATGTTCTTCCTTCTCAGAGTTGATTTCACTGAGAGTAAGGTTTAAGTAATACCAATTTGCACTCTCTTCCTCTCTTTCTTATAGGTGAATTCTTCCCCTCCCCTTCCCATGTGTATCTTTGTGTGAGAAAGATTATTCTATTTAGTTTTTTTTCTATTTCTTGAAGTATATCTTAGTACCATCAACAATTCCCCCTCTCCCTTTTTCTTTCTTTCCCACCTTTCTCCATATTGTCTTGATGCCCCAATCTTTTCCTATGCGTGATTCTTCTAACAACTCTAATGAAGGATACAGTTTTTCGAGAGATACACATTACATTTTCCCCACATATTAATATATATATATATACATATATATGTAATTTGATATAAATGTAATCTTTATAGAAGAGAGTTTGAATAAAAGAAAAAGATAACATTTTTCTCCTTTTCTCTTTCCTTTATATTTACCTTTTCATGTTTCTCTTGCTTTTTGTGTTTGGATGTCAAATTTTCCACAGAACTCTGGTCTTTTCTTGGAAATCTTCTATTTTGATGAATGCCCATTCTTTCCCCTGGAAGTATATAGTCAGTTTTGATGGCTAGCTGATTCTTGGTTGAAGACCCAGTTCTCTTGACTTTCTGAATATCATGTTCCAGGCTTTATGGTCATTCAGTGTGGAAACTGCTAGGTCTTGTTGATTCTGCCCAGTGTTGACTTTAACTCTGGCTCCGACGTTTGGTAGGTGGTGGAGGGTAGGTCAGCTTTTTGTTCCCTTATATTGTGGAAATGCCTGAATCCCACCTACCTTCAGTGCTGTGTCTTAGTGTACGGTCCCTCTGTTCTTATGAGGTTGGTTGTTTTTTTTTGGGGGGGTCTTTTGGGGTTGTCTGTGTCATTGGGTCTGAGGAGAGGAAGTGAGCTGTGTCTACTCTGCAGCCATGCTTACCCGGAAGTCCCAACTGACTCATTTTAATACTACATATGAATTTCCATTCTAAAAAGTTTAAGTTTCTATATGGAAAACTGAGTTCTGTTTGTAAGTATAAACCTTTCTAAATAATAATTTAAAAATTACCTCTTATTGTTAATTAATTATTTGCTTGTCTTAAAATGTAATTAAAATAAGTAATTACAGGATCACAGCTGGAAGTGACCTTAGAGGTAATTTAGCCCAAACCCCTCTTTTAACATATGTGAAAACTGAGGCCTAGAGAATTTAAGGGAATTTTCTAAGGTCAAATGAAAAGCAAATGTGATTTAAATACAGTTTCCTCAGGCCACATGACCATTCTATTCTGCCTCTAGCTTACCTTGCTCTAAAGTCCTAGAATTTTAATCATTTTTTCCTAATAATTATCTTTTTTAATGAAAAAAATAATTCCTTTGAAACTGGTCATTTATTTTCCTCAATTCTAAATAAGCAAGCACAATGCTAAATAAAAGAATGCTTCCATATTTATTTATTACCACAAATAAGGCACAGTGCATGAAAAACATTAGGTGTGATAGTCTTTTTCCCCACAGGAATTGATGGCCATACCCTCTACATACATATATACACACATATTTTGTTGAGTTGCTATTAATTCACAAGACCCTATGAAACCACCAACTAAGAAATATAACTTTACTATTTAACAGATTAAAGATTTTACAGACATAGAAAACAACATCTTTTGAATCATAATTTTTATTTTTTTCCAGATTACATGCCAACATAATTTCTTAATATTTATTTTGATATTTTGTAAACCATCTTCTCTCTCAAGCTTGCACCCTTTTCCCCTCTCCAAGAAGGCAGGTTATGTGAAATAGGTTGTACATATGTTGCCATATAATGCATATTTCCATGTTCACCATGTTGTGAAAGAAACATAGTGCTTTCACTAGAGAAAAATTTATAGAGGAAATAAAGTAAAGATGATATGTCTTAGTTGGCATTTGGACTCCATCTGTTCTTTCTATGGTGGTGAACCTCCTTTTTCTATTATTATTCTCGTGGAATTGTACTGAATCTTTGCCTTGTTAATAATAGTTCACTTATTCACAGTTAATCATTATACATTATTGTTGTTACTATGTACAATTGTTCTCTTGGTTCAGCTCATTTAACCTTGCATCACTTCATATAAGTCTTTCCAGGTTTTGTTTTTTTGTCATGATCTTGTTTGTCATTACTTATGTCACAATAGTACCCTGTTAGAGGTATATATCACAACTTATTTATCCATTTCCCAACTGATGGACAACTGTTTAGTTTCTAGCTCTTTGTCACCTCAAAAAGAGTTATTTTTTTTTACAGGTAAATTATCTTCCCCCTCTTATTTGCTTAGGGATAAAATCCCAGTAGCAGTATTACTATGTTATCAAAATGTATGCACAGATTGATGAAGTTTTGGACATGATTTCAGAATGCTATCCAAAATAATTGTATCAGTTCACATTTCTACCAGCACCATTTATCATTTTCTTTTTTTTGTCATGTTTTGTCATTATAGGTATAAGTAGGCACCTCAGAGTTATCTTAATTTGCATTTCTCTAATCAATACTGATTTGGACCATATTTTCATATGAATTAAGATAGTTTCCATTTTCTCATCTGAGAATTGCGTGTTCATCTCCCTTTGTTATTTGTCAATTGGGAAATGCTTTGTATTCTTATATATTTAATTTAATTCTCTCTGTATTTTAAAATGAACCCTTTATTATGGAGACTTGATATAAAGTTTTTATTTCTCCTAATTTGTTATTTGCCTTCTAACCTTGGTTGTATTGCTTTTGTTTCTGCAGACACTTGTTAATGTATTCAAAGTTATCTATTTTACATCTCATAATGTTCTTCTATGTCTTGTTCTGACCTAAATTCATCCCTTTATGGAGGTTTGACAGATTAGTTATTTGTGTTCCCTTAATTTGTTTATATTATCACTATTTTAGAAGGCAACATTTTGATAGAATTTAAACCTTCAATGTTTTTCTATCTGTAAAAAGAATGGGCTGAGTTGGCAATTTGGCAAGATACATTCTAGCATCTGTTTTATTATTCTATGATTTTTAGGTATACTATAGAACATATAAAAGTATAGAATGTGTGTGTAAATGGGTAAATAGTCCATAATATCCTGAAACATAATATGCTTCATTTATCTAGAAGTAAATCATTCAGTAATTTAAATGTCCAAAATACAGCCAAGAAAGATAAAAGAAACAAAAACAAGTTTTAAAGTTTGCAAAACCAAAATTGATATAACAAATCAACCAGTACTTATTAAGAGCTTATTCTTAGACAAGCACATAAAACGAAATCTATAGAATAAAGCTTAGAAAATTGACTCATAGGCGATTCCTTACCCATAGGAGGGTCCTTATTCCTAGCATATTTTCTATGAAACTAAGAACCTCAAGGATTTTTTTTAATCCTAAGAAAACCATATGGCAATAAGAAGTATGTGATGACCTTGTTATTTCAGACATAGATTCATTATATGTCTATAGCAGATGACAACGCATAACAAAATCAATTTTGTATGTACTTTTGCCCTTCATTCAATGATTTTCTGAAAACATGGTGAGTATTTTTACACAAAACTCAAAGAAAAAGGAAGTTTAAACAAACAACAATAAAATGACCCAGACATTTTCAAAATGGCTCATTAGAAAGGAATGGAAAACCATCCGTCATTGTTTTCTACAGATGAGATGTTTCATGCATGGGCAACAACTATGACATGTACCAAGAAGGAAAATTTAGAGAGGATTATGGGAATTACTGATCACATTCTAGTTTATTGAACCATGGAGAATGGGTAATAAGCATTTTCACACAAAGTGACAGAATGTAGATTAAAGTCTTCCTTAGCACAAAATCCACATTTTCTTTTCCTCCACAAATCTCATAAAAAATTGAAAATAATTAACTTCGTGATGTTTTTGTTTTTTCAAAGATATTTGGGCAATAATTTTATGACAGTTTTTAAAGCATTTATAAAGATACCTCAAATGCACTTTTATTTCATATTAAATCAATTTATCACATAGTTAAATGAAGCATAAATGATTTTATGTCAAAATGAAAATCACAAAGAAGCCAATTTTATATTTACAAAAGCATTTCATTGATTTTCATGGAATTTCAAGGGACTTAGGGATGGAAAGAAATAATGAGATTATGTGACAACCTCCCTCATATTATAAACAAAGAAACTGAGGCTCAAATAAGGAAAATATGAATTTCTTAGAAGAATATTTTGTAAAAAAAATTATTAAATGAGATGTGTATATACATGTAGTGTATACCATACATATATGTTGTATATATTATGTATATGTAGGTATATTATGTATATTTAAATGTAAGCATATTATATGTTGATAAGTACCTACATATATGTGTTCATGTGACATAATATTTTGCTATGGACACATTTGTTTTCTTGAATTTCTCCTGGAATTTAAAATGTATTTCATATCAGGAAAAGAAAGTTCTTCATGAAAGTATTGGTTGGAATGGAGGGAAGAGAGATTGAAGTGATATTCAAGCAGGGTATATAAAATACACATTATATATATATATGTATATATGTATGTATGTATGTTTATATGTATGTGTGTGTGTACAAACTCACTCTTTTTTAAAACACACACATATGCAATACATATATACCAATACCTGTAGGATTTTCTAAATATCTCAATGTAATTTAAGATAATAATCTTAGATATAAATATATCAACTTATACCAGTAATGTATAAGGTTATATGCTTAAAAGAAACTCTATTTTCTAAAGCAAATACTATATACATACAGACATGCATAAACACATGAGATCAAACACATGGTTAAGTCTCAGAGGCAAGATTTAAACACAGAATCTCTGACTTCAGAGTTAGTATTCTGTCTAATGTGATACATGATTGATGCTTTTTGCTGTCTAGTCATTTAAGTTCTGACTCTTCATGACCCCTTTAGGTATTATCTTGGCAAAGATACTAAAATGATTTGTTATTTCCTTCTCCACCTCATTTTATAGATGAGGAAAGTGAGGCAAACAGGACTAAATGACTTGCACAGCTGTCACACAGCTAGTTTCTGAGGTCAGATTTGAACTCAGGAAAATGGGCTTTCTTGACTTAAAATGCAATACTCTATCTAATAAACAACCTAGCTGCCCAAGATTTAGGATAATAGTGTCATAACTGTATCACATTTGAAATATTTCAAAAAAATTACTGAACTTTGTTGTATTTTATAATAAGTAGACATTCAAGATGATTTATACTTATAAAAATATTGTTTTATATATCTGAACTAATGGAATTTCTCTATTTAAAACTTCCCTTTTACCTTCTTTAATATTTGCTTCCTTTAACACATCACTGAATCCATAAAAATGCTCACAAGTTTTTATAAGTTTGATATTCAGTTTGTCTTCATAATTTGAACACTTTTATGTCCATGCAATTTCTATATCAGAAATATGCATATTTCTATGTCTATATTTATCCCTTAAACAGGGGCCACCTAAGGCTACAATTTTTAAATGGATTTCTGGAGATAATGGCAATATAATTTTATGTGGTATTTAGTATCTAGAAAAATCCTGATTTATTATTAATATCAATTTTAAGGAGTATATAGTTGTAGATGAAGAATCTCTACCTTGAAGGCCCATGTATGAATTATACTAGCTGTGTAATCAAAAGCCAGTTTCTTAAAATTTTGTGCCTATAGTCAAATTGCTAAGACTATTACTTCTAGATAAATGACTAATCAATTATCAGTGGAGTAACTCTGAAGCCTGGAGATCTCTTGGTAAAACATGGAGGGTGCACCTTCCTGGATAATGACAGGTTCAAGGCTATAATCATCTTTAGGTGTATCTGAGGTGAGATAGATAAGTAGGAAATAAGAATTGAGTAAGCTAAGAATCTGAATGGTCAGAGAATTTGAGGGAGAATGAGCATGAATGTTGAAGTCCATTAGTATGAGAACAGGAATTAAGGAAGAGGGGAAAAAATTATAAGCCATAAATAAATAAACAAATAAATAAAATCAAGCTTTATATATATTTCTACATATATGTATATATATATATGTGTGTGTGTATGTGTGTGGTGTGTAATATTATAAGAACTAGGAAGCTCAGATCACTACAGATCACAGCCTTGGATATTTATGAAGTCTTCAATAATACTGTAAGGAATAAGGGACTACAGGGCTTAACTGGTTAATGACCACCTACCTAACTTGCTCCCTGAGCAGAAATAGATGTGGCTGACTATCTACTGAAGACAAGTAGAAAAGTTTAAGCAACTGTTGCAAGCAAGAGGCAGGCTATTCTATTATTTTCACATACCCAAAATTAATTGTTATACAACCTTATAATCTATTCAGCCCACTTTGGAGACCACTGGCATGGAAAACTAGAAAAAGAAAAGAAGGATTTCTACTGTGAAAATGGTTTGTGTAAGAACATGTTTTTTTTCTATTATGGTGTTACCCCATCATTATTGAATAGCTCACTCAGAGGCCATTTTAAAACAATTTATTTCAGTATAGTATAAAAGTATCAGAAGTTTTAAAAATATATAGAGTTGAAAAAATGTATATCATTTTATGTTCAATTCAATTCAACAAACATTTAGTTAGATTCCCCATACTTCAAACATTATATTATTGTTGATACAAAGAAGAAAAATTAAATTAGTGGAGACCAGCAAATGATTTCAGCTCTGAAAGAAAAGGAGGACTTCAATAAGTAGAGTATAAAAGGGATTGTATTCCTGGCACAGGAGCTGAACTATACAACTACCCAGAGTGTTTAGAGTAGAACAATAGAGGACTATTTGAGAGACAGAGAGACAGAGAGAAAGATGAAAACAGACTTAATGATAACCAAGTGGACAGAGAAAAAACCAATACAAACTAAAAACTTGGAAAGCAAGTAACTATTTGATATTAAAACATACTTTAGATTTTTATAAGCCTTATTTATTTGTGCAGAATTTTGAGATGGAAATTATTATGTATTTTCCAGAGAAGATAATATTAGCACATTTAAGGAGAGTTGCTTCAAGGAATATCAAAAGAAAGTAACAGGGACAAGGTTAATTCTTTAAGAGAATTACATTCAATTTTTTTTTTAATTTTCAGTTCCAGATTCTCTCTCTCCCCCCAGATTGTCCCCCATACACTCAGAAAGCTGAATATGCCAGAAAAAAGTGTTTTACTTTTAGTTTTCAAAGTCCTCTATTTCAACTAGTATTTATTAAAAAAACAAAGAATTTCAAACTCATGCTTATATTGCTAAGCTACTCTTATTACAGTAGAATAGCAATAGCATCATTTAAAGGCCTTCCTTTTATAGTTTTTAATGATACATAAATCTTCCTTGATAGAGACAATGATCAAACATCAAATAAATTTTAAATGGTACCATAAATTAAAAATACAAAACTTACTTTGAAGGAATTTTAAAAATACTATCTTTCTTCTCAGAAGCTACTTCAGTTTAGCTATTCAGTGTCTGTAATTTGATGCTACAACAAAAGAATCTTATAAAGAGGTGAGGGATTGTGGGGTGGGAAAAGGACTTTAGCAAGTTATAGAAGAATTTATTTGGTGACTCTCCACTCAGCTTAGCTTCTAAAATCAAGGCGAAAACTAAATTAGCCACATGCTCCTGTCAATACCTGATATTTGCATTACACAATCTTTTGCAAAATGCCCTTTCCCTATCACACTGCCCAAAGTGATAAAAGGTAATGTGAAAAAATTCTTTACTCTTTTGTATATCTTGAGTTAACACTAACTTAGTGTTAGTAAGTCATCAGTAAATTCCATTATCTAGTAAAATATCTAGTAAAATAAAGGCCTAATTATGAAAAATATTCATGCTTAACTATGTCCATGATAAATTATAAGAAAATATATTTTTATCCTTTGTTATTTGTATAATTTATAAGAGACCTGATACTTTATCAGCAAAAATATGAAATGTTATTGATAATTTATGTATTTGATTCAGTTTTATGTAGTAAGATTTGAAAATTCTTCTAATAAAAATATCCTATTAATAAACTTCCAGGGAGGCTAGATTTCTTTGAATGAAAATACTGAAGGGCCCTGCTAAATTAAAAATGTTCTACATGAGGTTTGGTATGTTAATGGTCCCTAATTTATGTCAACATACATTAATTTTTTTCAAATTAGATAATCAATCTCCTGGATAGGTTCTGAGAAATGAAAGACAGAATATGTAAGATTTGAGAGGCTGATGGAATTCAGGAAAGATGCAATAGAATTCCCTTGTAAGTAGCCCTGATAGAAGGATTTTTTAAGGATTCTTTGCACAAGGTCAGTGAAACAAAAAAAAAAAATTGGAAAGTATTGTGGCCTATGAATAGACTCAGTAGGTTGGTAGTACTAAAATTTTCATATTTCTACCCTTATGCCATTTCAGTGTAATTCTATATGAAGAATACAGATAAAAAATGAATAAAAGGGGGAGAAGAACAGCTAAGTAGTACAGTGAATAGAGTGCTGGGCCTAGAGTGAGGAAGAGTCTTCTTCTGAGTTGAAATCTAGTCTTACTAGCTGTGTGACCTGCATAATTCACTTATCCCTGTGTACATCAGTTTCCTCATTTGTAAAATGAGCTAGAGAAGGAAATGGGAAATCATTCCAGCATCTCTGCCAAGAAAACTCCAAATGGCATCATAAAGAATTGTATATGACTGAAAAAAAAAATTGAACAACAAGGAAGGAGGGGAGGCCAGCTAAGTAAAATATAGTCTCTCATGTTCAGTAAACTTTTAAATGAATAGGATATAAACAAATAAATCTTAACACAAAGTCAAACAGGACAATCTGAAAGCAGTTCTATTGAGAAACATGGTTTTTCATGTAGTTTTCATAGAAATGCTTTATGTTGAAAAACTTTTGGATAGCTTTATTTGAGACATTATTAAAAAGTACATGTGTGTATATAAATGGCATGTCTGTCCTTTAAAAAGACATACATGAAGATTTTATGTAAAAAAGAAAGAATTTAGACCAAAGGTTTGAGGTAGAGATTTATAGCCCCACAGAGACTCCTCACAATTCATTTATTCTAAAACTCTCATATAGCATGTCACTCCTTTATTTGCAGAGAAATCTCCTAAGAGCTAGACTAGTCATGGTGAATCTATGGCACACATGCCAAATATGGCATATAGAGCTCTCTCTGTGAGCATGTGGCTGCTCTCCCTCCTCCAAGTTTATTACTAGAAAGGCAGAAGGACTTGAGAGTAATGGTTCCTCCCCTTCTCCACTGCACATGACAATATTTTTTCACATTCTCTACCCCTCTGCTCAGTAGCTCAATGGGAGTGCACATGGGGTAAGGTGGGTGACTCACAGGTGGCATAGCTAGAAGGAAGTGGAACACTTGACCACTCCCTTCCCCTTCTCTACACTCGATGAGGACACTCCTCACATCACCCATCCTTCACCCAGTAGGCCAGTGGAAGTGCTCTCTTCTTCCCCCTGTGTGGGTTTAGGGGTGGTGGGGCATGGCACATGGTCTGTGGGGGTGGGACCTGATACAGTCTCTAAAAGGTTTACCATCATTGATCTAGCATCTGAAGAGGGCATTCTAAGCCATGGTTATGGTGATTAGCAGGACGTTGCTATACTTCACATGTACGTAGAGTACTGGGCTTGGAATCATGAAGACTTGATTTCAAATCCAGATTTTGACACTGTGACTTCTGGGCAAATCATTTAACCCTGTTTGCCATAGTTTTTTTCATATATGAAATGAACTAGAAAAGGAAATAGCAAACTACTCAAGGGTCATTGCCAAGAAAACTTCAAAATAAGATCAGGAAGAGTTAGACAGTATTTAAATGACTGAAGAACAACAAATTTGCTTACTGTCTACCTTAAGTATTTTGTTCTAACTAAATTCCTGCCTTTCACATGCCAACTAATTAGTTACAAAGAACTTTTGGTTCTTCAGAAAATGTATTTCTACCTGAATTAGGAGAAGGTTTCTTGGAGAAGTAGGAAGCTCTTAGAAAAATGGGTAGAATTTCAACTGATAAAAATGAGAGAACTTTCATTCTAGGCCTAGACTATAAGGGAAATTGTCGAATTGAAAACAGAGAATTTCTGTAAGGGATCAATGAATAATCCAGTGTAGCTTAAGTGAAGAATGCAATGGAAATGACCTGGAAATAAATTTAGCAGTGTTTATAAACCCAAATACCTCGAATTTTCTGCCTTCATACTAGGAAATTTAAAGGGAGGAAAATCTTAGAAAAGGATTCTTTATGCTTCAAAATCTCTATCTTGTCCTATTTATACAGCTGCAGTGAGGTAATGCTCATTGATTCATAGCTTACATATTCTTTGGCACTCAGAAACACAACACTAAGAAACCATTTGTTTTTATTTACTCACATTCAAGCACTGAAAACCAAAAATGCTCTTTCAGCAACTTGATGTGGTCAATTTTCTTTACTTCAATACCACATTTGTCAAGCTTTGGCATTTTGCTTCCTTGGTATAACTTTACTATTGCAACTAGTCAACTTGACTTGGCATTTACTCGTTACTGAAAGCAATTCCATTTGGAAACTTGGTCTTTCATGTTATACAAATGCTTTGTGGTGAATAACTTTTGGATAGCTTTTTCATATGAGATTATTTTTAAAAGGGCATATTTCATAATCTATGTGTGTGTCCTTTAAAAACATAAATGAATATTTTGATCAGCTATAGTCTTACAAATCATTTTAATAGCTAATTATATGGGTTTTCCAAGTCTAAATTCATGTCACACAGAATATAAGACAAAGTTCTCGTAAAATGCTAAAGCTGGAATCAGGAAGACCTGAATCTAGATTTTGATTCAGAAATTTACTAGCTGTGTCACCTAGACAAGGTACTTAACTTCTGTCAATTTCAGTTTTCCCACTTGCAGAGAACATATTTATTTTGTGCCTGTAATGTGTCAGTCACTGTGTGAAGTGCTTTCTAAACAGTACCACATTTGATCATCACAACAGCCTTTAGACACATATGTTCTTATTATCCCTATATTACAGTTAAGGAAACTATTGCAAATAGATGTTAAGTGACTTGCCCAGGGTCACCCAGCAGGTAAGTATGGCAATATTTGAACTCAGATATTCCGGTCTCAAGCCCCAGTCTTATCCTCTGTGCTATCTTAATCCCTTCTACACCACTAGAGGGCAAGTACTACTATCTATTCTGCCTTCATTATGACTCTTACTCATGATACCATCTTTCATCTGACACTGTAATAGGGCAGGACCTTACCTCTTTGTGTCTGGACTAATACATTAGTTTTTGTGTTGGTCTTGCTATCATAATCCCTTCCAGTCCTCCCTTCAGGTATAACATTGACGTTCCTAAAGTACAAGTGTAACCATATCTTCCCTTCTTCAAACAACTTTAGCAGCTCCCTATTACCTTCCAGATCAAATATAAAATTCTCTGATTTTTTAAGCTCTTCATACCCTCTCCCATTATGTTCAGTCTTTATATACTTTTTTATACTTTATATACCTTTATCTACCTTATCCCTCTCTAGATATTCATCACACATTTTCCCATTCAGTTAATTTTAATATTTTCATTGGCTATCTCTCTTACCTGGATTTCTTTCCCTTCTAAATCTCTATTCTTTGCTTTCTCTGACTTCCTTTCAGGTCCTAAGATCCCACATTCTGAAGAATTTTTCCCATTCTCCATTCATACTAGTTCATCCCAGCTATAATAATATCCTATTTATCCTGTGTATATCCTATTTGTATATAGTAGTTCACTCCCATTAGACTGTGAGATTCTGGAGAACAGATACTATTGTATTTGTTTGTATTTGCTTTTCTTCATGTCATTAGCCCAATGTGGAATGCATTATTTTTATTTAATACTTGTTTATTTGAATGGACTTATGAATGGACTCATAAAGCTTTTCAAGCCTAAAGTTTAATTTGCTGTAACAATTCAAAGATTAATTCCAAATCGAATTTAATTTTGATACATGCACCCATTTTTTTCTTTTACTTTTGCTTATCCAGGTAGTTTTTTAGAAGTCAAATTTATATTCCATTAAGCATACTCACTAAAAGTTTCTCCTTTAAAAAATATTTTTATTTCTATTGCATTTTCCTGTGAGTTGTTTAACAAAATTGTTATGAATATGCCTGAATTCCATAGTCCATTAGTTTAGTAGCTTTAAGTATTACACTTTATCGTTAAAAATTTCTTCTGCCTAAAGCCTAATAAAAGTACAAATAAAACATTTTAAGAAGACACAAAATAACAAATATCTCTGTTAATTATTTTATATTTTCAGGAAGTTACATCTACCTTCTGGCTTATTTTTATCTTTCTGGTTCCATTTTACTAAGTAAAGTTATGGAATAATAATTATACAGAGCTAATTCATAATTTTTTTCCTGTTTTCATGTAGGAATAATAAAATAAAAAGGAAAATGAGGTCAATATAAATATTGGAAGCTGTTTAGATATTTTAAATTTGTTTTGTAAATTTTAGTAAATTAGCCAATTTAAAAATTATGTTATATTTAGAACTAAGTAAAGTGACAGTCAAAATATTCACAAATCAGTATGTCAATAGGGATAAAGATTAATTAAGGCATAATTTGGCAACCACTATTTTTTTTGTGAGTAGGATTTTGTTATATTGGCACTGAAATTGCAGTTGAGATAACTAGGTTATAATTTTGATTTTGATACTTTCTAGTTGTATTACTCTGAGTAATTCTTTTCATCTCTTTGACCTCAGTTTACTATCTAATGTAAAATAAGGATAATAATTTTATCTACATCACAATATTACCATTAAGATCAAATGAAATTATGTATGTACAGTTCTTTATAAACTTTACAGCACCATTTTTCCGCTATTTCAATACTCATTTTGATGTGTGAGGGGCAGGAAAAATTGATGCTGTCATAGTTAATTCCAGTGTCTTTCCATTGCTAAAGAAGCATAACCAACTAATTAATGACCACCTCTCCCTGAGAAGTGTCCCATTCTGATACTTGCTTCAAACGATAATGGCAAAATAATTGAGACTTAATGTTGCTCAGTGTACTCAGAGCTTTGCATGTTCCATGATAGATTGTTGTTAATATAGATTTTGACTTTTCAGAAATGTATTGTTCCCCAATCCAGGATACTTCCTTAAACATTCCTATATTTCCTCTATATTTATGTCACAAATTTTAAGTAGGTATGGTCTCTGATTCTAAGTTTATGGATTATTTCCTGCCCAATAACTAATTCTTACTCCTTGGTGATTATCGCCAACAAATAAATTACAAATATAATTACATGTATATATTAAAATTACATAAGTTACAAATAAATATCGATATTTTAATGATTTTGTTTGTTATTGTATTTGTTAGTGTAATAGGAATCACCAGAGGTGGACAAATAAGACTGAATACTGAAGAAATATACAATTCAAAAAAGTAAATCAATTTAAAAATAAAAACAAGATATACATTAGGTTATGATAAATTGACAAAAATTAATTATCAAATATCTTTAAAGAGATTTTCTTAGTTCATTTTCAAAATGATTTATTTAAGAAACAAATCTGACAGATGAAATGCATTTGAATTAAATGGATAAGATTCCTTTAATTAAAAAAGAAATTATAAGTCTATTAATTTGGGGGGTAAATGATTTGCAGTATGTACACAACAAATTTTTGATGAATAAGTAAATTAATAAATTTGTATTCATGAATAATTAATATGGACAAAGTTGTTCATATCATGGAAATATATTCTGTTTCTAATACTGTTTCTAAATCCACTTATTAGAGTAGTTGTGAAAATGCAACACTGTTTTCTTGCTTTGAAGTTAATATCCTAAGTTTCCAATATTTGGGAATGTAATTCTTTGGTTGTAAAATAAGATATAACTTTAATTTTATTAAAAATGTTAAACATTGGGACTTCCGGTCAAGATAGTGGCTTAGAGAGAACTAAAGTTCAGATCTCCAGAAACCCCTTCCGTGCCGATCTCAAACTGTATGCTCCTAGGACACCTAAATTCAAAACAAACAACAGGATAGATTCCCGGGAACCCTCCTCCTAGACCTGGATCAAAAGGTACAGCCCTCCAAAAGCAAGAACCCGAGATCACTTGGATCTAAGGGGTAGGCAGAAGGAAGGTCCCATGACCTATCCCCCCCAACCCAGAGCTCTGAGTCTGAGGCAGCAGAGGGAACATAAGAGCCAGCAAAAGGACCCAAGGGCTGGCTATTCTGAAGGCCGCACCCTTAAAACAACCTAAGCCAGTCACGGGAGCACTCAGACAGCAGGGAAACAGAGAAAGGCAGAGGGGAGCCTGTAGCCCCCTGGCTGGATCATTCCCTCCGAGTCTCAGGGAAGGTCCCTGCTTTAAGACACACTAAATCCAACCCAGTTGAAGTTAATTCTATCATGAGCCCTCCGAGCTCCTAGAAGACTTGGACCCTCCCCCCTCAGAGCTCAGGCCTCTCTGGTCCACAAAGGCTCTGAGATACCTGGCAGATAGTGCCAAGCCAGGCTCAGAGCATGGAAGTAAGACAATGAAGAAACATTGGGAGAAAACTGAGAGCAGTAATAACCGCGAACAGACAATTTGCTTGGGGCTAAAGCCTCTGAACACCAGACAGAGATAAGAAAAGCTAGACCTCCCCACTAAGATAGAGATGGAAAACAGCACAGAAAAACCTCAAAACTCCGAGAAAAACAAGAAGAAGGGGGTGACTTTGGACACATTTTATGGAGCAAAAATACAAAATGCAGAGGAGATAGAAGAGGAAACACAAGCAAATGCTCCAAAACCTTCCAAAAGAAACAGAAACTCTCCACAAAACCATGAAGAATTTGAATCAGAAATAATCAAAAAGATGGAAGCCTTCTGGGAGGAAAAGTGGGAAAAAATGCAAAAGAAATTCACAGATCTACAAAACCATTTTGAAAAACTGAAAAAGAAAACTAAGCTTTAAAGGTCAGAATCAGCCAACTGGAAGACAATGAGCATGTAAAAGAGCAAGAATTAATGAAGCAAAGCCAAAAGACCAAGAAATTAGAAGAGAACATAAAATATCCCACCAACAAGGTCATAGAGTTGGAAAATAGAGGGAGAAGAGACAATTTAAGAATAATTGGACTTCCAGAAAAGCCAGAAATAAACAGCAAACTTAACATCGTAATACAAGAGATAATCAAATGAAATTTCCCAGAGATTCTAGAACAAGGGGGCAATAAAGCCTCTGAAAGAGCTCACAGAACACCGTCTACACTAAATCCCCAAAAGACAACTCCCAGGAATGTAATTGCCAAATTCGAAAGCTTTCAAGCAAAAGAAAAAAATTTACAAGAAGCCAGAAAAAGACAATTTAGATATAAAGGAATGCCAATCAGGGTCACACAAGACCTTGCAAGTTCCACTCTGAATGACCGTAAGGCATAGAACATGATTTTCAGAAAGGCAAGAGAGCTGGACCTTCAACCAAGAATGAGCTATCCATCAAAACTGACTATATACGTCCAAGGGAAAGTATGGGCATTCAACAAAATAGAAGATTTCCAAGTTTTTGCAAAGAAAAGACCAGAGCTCTGTGGAAAGTTCAATATCGAAAAACAAAGAGCATGGAATACCTGAAAAGGTAAATATGAAAGAAAGGGAAAAGTAGAAAAATGTTATCTTTTTCTTTTATTCAAACTCTCTTCTATAAGGACTATATTTATATCAATCTATGTATATTAATATGTGGGGAAAAAGTAATGTGTAAATAGGGGGAAAAGAATGACCAAATAGAATAATCTTTTTCACACAAAGATTCACATGGAAAGGGGAGGGGAAGAAAACTCCTATAAGAAGGAGAGGAAGAGAGTTTTTACTTAAACTTTACTTTCAGGGAAATCAACTCTGAGAGGGAAGAATATCCAGATCCATTGGGATCTTGAATTCTATCTTAGCCAACAAGGGTAGGGAGAAGGGAAAACCAAGGGGGGTAGGGAGGGAGGGAACATAAAAAAGGGAGGGAAGAAGAGGTGGTGGTGATGGGACAAAAAGGGAAGGGCTAGAAAGGGAAATATATCAAGGGAGGGGACAAAGGGGACATAATTAAAATAAACCACTGGATTAAAAAGTTAGAGCTGAAGACAAAAGGTTAGAATTAGGGAAGGATATCAAAATGCCAGGAAGTCCACAAGTGATGATCATAACTTTGAATGTGAATGGGATGAACTCACCAATGAAATAGTAGATGTATATGTATATAGTATGTAGATGTAGATGTATAGCAGAATGGATTAGAATTCAAAACCTACCATATGTTGTCTTCAAGAGAAACACACATGAGGTGGGTAGACACCCAAAAGGTCAGAATTAAAGGGTGGAGTAAGACCTTCTGGGCCTCAACTGACAGAAAGAAGGCAGGAGTGGCAATCATGATATCTGATAAAGCCAAAGCAAAAATAGACCTGATCAAAAGGGACAGGGAAGGTAATTACATTCTGTTAAAAGGGACTTTAGATAATGAGGAAATATCATTAATCAACATGTATGCACCAAATAATATAGCACCCAAATTTCTAATGGAGAAACTAGGAGAATTGAAGGAAGAAATAGACAGTAAAACCATATTAGTGGGAGACTTAAACCAACCATTATCAAATTTAGATAAATCAAATCAAAAAATAAATAAGAAAGAGGTAAAAGAAGTGAATGAAATCTTAGAAAAATTAGAATTAATAAACATATGGAGAAAAATGAATAGGGATAAAAAGGAATACACCTTCCTCTCAGCACCACATGGCACATTCACAAAGATTGACCATACACTAGGTCACAGAAACATGGCATACAAATGCAGAAAAGCAGAAATAATAAATGCAGCCTTTTCAGATCACAAGACAATAAAAATAACAATCAGTAATGGTACATGAAAACCAAATCAAAAACTAATTGGAAATTAAATAATATGATACTCCAAAATCATTTAGTTAGAGAAGAAATCATAGAAACAATAATTTCATTGAGGAAAATGACAATGGCGAGACATCCTTTCAAACCTTTTGGGATGCAGCCAAAGCAGTAATCAGAGGTAAATTCATATCCCTGGGTGCATATGTTAATATACTAGGGAGAGCAGAGATCAATCAATTGGAAATGCAAATAAAAAAATTAGAAAGTTATCAAATTAAAAACCCCCAGCAGAAAACCAAACTAGAAATCCTAAAAATTAAGGGAGAAATTAATAAAATCGAAAGTGATAGAACTATTCATTTAATAAATAAGAGAAGAAGCTGGTACTTTGAAAAAACAAACAAAATAGACAAAGTACTGGTCACTCTAATTAAAAAAAAGGAAAGAAGAAAAGCAAATTAACAGCATCAAAGATGAAAAGGGGGATATCACCTCTGATCAAGAGGAAATTAAGGCAATCATTAAAAATTACTTTGCCCAATTATATGGCAATAAATCCACCAATTTAGGTGACATGGATGAATATATACAAAAATACAAACTGCCTAGACTAACAGAAGAAGAAATAGAATTCTTAAATAATCCCATATCAGAAAATGAAATCCAACAGGCCATCAAAGAACTTCCTAAGAAAAAATACCCAGGGCCTGATGGATTCACAATTGAATTCTATCAAACATTCAGAGATCAGTTAATTACAGCTGTTGAGGGGACATGTCAGAGGAGAGACTCTAAATGAACACTCTAATGCAAATACTAACAACATGGCAATGGGTTTGAATCAAGAACACATGTGATACCCAGTGGAATCACACATTGGCTATGGGGGAGGTGGGGAGGAAAAGAAAATTATCTTTGTCTCTAATGAATAATGCTTGGAAATGATCAAATAAAATATTATTTTAAAAATGTTAAACATTGAATTTAATTCAATTCAATTTAAATGTTAAAATTAATTAATAAAAAAATAAATAAAAAGCACATTGTAAGTGTTTTTATCTTTTTATTATTGAATATGAATAAAAGTTCCACTTATGACTAAGGCTTTTCCCTACTTATAGACTAAGAGTATTGTGTGTAGCTCAAAAAAGACATACTATACATCTCTAGTCTCTTTATCCCCTACTCTTCCCCTAATTTAAAATCTGACAGGAGGAGAAGCAAGAATTTCAGACCAGACTCCTCTTTGTTCTCTTCAAAAGAGAGGATGTACCAGGCTACAATTATATCTATATCTACTCTCTTAAATAGTATAATTCCAGGGGATGTGACCATGTTCAATCTATCTTCTGATGTCTGTTCTATTTGGAGAAGTTAAAAGATAATATCCAAGATTTGACTCCCTTCCAAAAAATACCCATCCAAATTGAATACATACAGTACTTATCAAAGAAATTGTATTTATCTACATTATAGCATAACGCTAATCAAAGAGCCTTAAATATCACAGAAGAAGTTCCTTAAATCTCTAGTGTAATAAACTTGGAATATGATGGAGACTTCTATCTCTTCTCATGTCAACTCTTTCCAGGAATCTTTTCTGTAGCTATCTAAATTGGGTTGGTCTTATTCATTTTCCTTTTGAAGCTGGAAACAAGATGTGCCCAGAACAGTCACAGAATTCAAAGCAAATTAAAGGTTTAAGAAAACTGAAGACTGAAAAAGACTAGAACTCTTCTACTCTGGTCCACCCTGCACTATTTGCACTGAGACCACAGCATCAATCTCCATCAATGAGCTTTGAGTATGCAGTTATAGTAGATGAATGAATAAATGAAACACTGACTTCCAGGAATTAGAAAATACCATTAAATATCGTAATATATTTTTAAATTTGAATATATACTCTTCTCACTCAATTCTTTTTCTATAAAATTGAGTCAGGGTTATAGAAACAATCTGCTTTTGACAATCCCTCAGTCATTTCCATACTTTCTCCTGTTCTTTGAGAGGAAATTCATGATCTTTCTATATAAAGCAGCATTTATTCTAAATTGTTTGTTCTGGGAATAGGGCCTTACCTTTTATTTATTTTTTCTTTTTTTTTTAACTTGGGGGAAGATCTTTTTTTAATATTGTTTCTTTACTTTATTCCTGTAATAAATTTATACCTAAGTTTTCCAAGATTACATTATTATGTTGTCTCCCATCCCTCTTTCGTCTCCCCTCCCAGAGCTGACAAGCAATTCTACAGGGTTATATGTGTATTATCACTCAAAACAGATTTCCATGTTATTCATTTTTATAAGAGAGCAATCTTTTAAAGCCAAAACCCAAATCATATAAACAAATAAAGAAGTGATAAATCATATGTTTTCACCTGCATTTCTACTCCTCCATTTCTTTCTTTGATGTGGATAGCATTCTTTTCATAAGTCCACAGGTCTCTTTACCCTGCCATGTGTCAGGGATCTATACTTGTCACTATTTTCTGTAATTTTTATTGACTTCAATAGAAGCTTAGGCGACATGTTTGCAAATTATCAGATGATAAGATAAGTAAAATAAGTTATCACATTCAATGACATATAAATTCCATCTTAATCCAAATCAAATGGGATAATGTCCAACACAAATGAAAAAAAAAATCTGATAGCTAGAGCTCCAAAAATTAATCTTTTTTCTTTTTTCAATTAATTAATTAAGAATATTTTTCCATGGTTACATGATTTATGTTTTTTCACTTCACTCCTCCTAGCCTCCTCCCATAGTCAATGTGCTGTTCCATTGGGTTTTTCATATGTCATTGATCAAGACCTATTTCAATATTATTAATATTTTCAATAGAGTGATCATTTAGCATCTATATCCCCAATTTTATCCCCATCAAACCATGTGATCAACAGTTGCTTTTCTTCTGTTTCTACTCCTACAGTTCTTTCTCTGGATATGGATAGCATTCTTTTTCATAAGGCCTCAGAGTTGTTCTAGGTCATTGCATAGTTGCTAGTGGAAAAGTCTATTACATTCAGTGTGCCAAAGTGTATCCATCTCTGTGTACAATGATCTCCTGTTTCTGCTCCTTTCACTCTGCATTACTTCCTGGAGATTGTTCCAGTTCTCATGGAATTCTTCCAGTTAATTATACCTATGAACACAATAGTATTCCATCACCAATAGATGCCACATTTTGTTTAGCCATTCCCCAATTGATGGACATCCCCATATTTTCCAATATTTTGTCACCACAAAGAGCATGACTATAATTTTGTACAAGCCATTTTCCCCTATTATCTCTTTGGGGTACATACCCAGCAGTCATATGTCTGGATCAAAGGGCAGTCAGTCTTTTAAAGCCCCTTGGGAATAGTTTCAAATTGCCTTCCAGAATGGTTGGATCAATTAACCACTCCACCAGCAATACATTAATGCCCCAATTTTGCCAAATCTCCATCACTTATTACTTTCCTTTGCTGCCATATTCGCCAATCTGCTAGGTGTGAGGTAACCATAGGATTGTTTTAATTTACATTTCTATAATTACAAGAGATTTAGAATATTTTTTCATGTGCTTAGTGATAGTTTTGATTTCTTTTTTCTGAAAATTATCTATTCATGTCTGTTGCCCATTTATCAATTAGAGAATGGCTTGATTTTTGTATAATTGAATTAGCTACTTATAAATTTGAGTAATTAGACATTTGTCAGGGTTTATTGTTATAAAGATTGTTTTTCCAATTTATTGCTTCCCTTCTAGTTTTGGTTGCATTGTTTTGTTTGTACAAAAGCTTTTTAATTTAATTTAATCAAAATTATTAATTTTACTTTTTGTAATATTCTCTGGCTCTTGCTTGGTCTTAAAGTCTTTCCTTACCCATAGATCTGACAGGTATACTATTCTATGTTCACCTAATTTATTTAGTTTCCTTCTTTATATCCAAGTCATTCACCCACTCTGAGTTCATCTTGGTGTAGGGTGTGAGATGTTGATCTAAACCCAATATTTCCCATACTGCTTAACAATTTTCCTAACAGTTTTGGTTGAATAGTGTGTTATCATCCCAAAAGTTGGGATCGTAAGGTTTATTGTACACTGTCTTAAAGAGGTCATTTATCCCAAGTCTATTCCACTCTTCCTCCATTCTGTTTCTTAGCCACTACCATATTGTTTTGATGAATACAGAATTATTAAGATCTGGTACTGCTAGGTCCCACTCCATCACATTTTTCGTTTATTTCTTCCCTTGAAATTCTATATATTTTGTTCTTCTAGATGAATGTTGTTATAATATTTTTCTAATGCAGTAAAAAAGTTTCTTGATAGTTTGATAGGTATGGCACTGAATAAGTAAATTAATTTGGGTAAAATTGTCATTTTTATTATGCTACCTCATCTTGCCCTTCAGCAATTAATGTTTTTCCAATTGTTCAAATTTGTTTTAATTGTGTGGAAAATGTTTTGTTGTTGTACTCATATAATTCCTTTGTATATCTAGGTAAGTAGATTTCTAAATATTTTTATTGTCTAGGGTGATTTTGAGTGGGATTTCTCTTTCTAATTCTTTCTGCTGAGTTGTGTTGGAAATATATAGAAATTCTGATGATATATGTGGGTTTATTTTGTATCCTACAACTTTGCTAAAGTTGTTGATTATTTCCACTAGCAGTTTAGTGGATTCTCTAGGGTTTTTTAAATAGACCATCATATCATCTGAAAAGAGTGATAGCTTGCTCTCCTCGTTTTCTATTTGGTACCTTCAATTTCTATTTTTTTCTCTAATTGCTACTGCTAGTGTTCCTGTAAAATGTTAAATAATAGTAGTGATAATGGGTATCTTTGTTTCACTCCTTATCTTATTAGGAAGGCTTTTCTTTTATCCCCTTTTCACATGATGCTTGCTGATAGTTTTAGATATATACTGTTTATTATTTTTAAGAGAGGTACTTCTATTCCCATACTTTCTAGTGTTTTTTAAAAATATTTTATTTGATCATTTGCAAGCATTATTCATTAAAGACATAGATCATTTTCTTTTCCTCACCCCCAAACTCCATAGCCGATGCATAAATCCACTGGGCATTACAGGTTTTCTTGATTTGAACCCATTGCTATGTTGATAATATTTGCATTAGAGTGTTCATTTAAAGTCTCTTCTCTGTCATGTCCCCTCAACCACTGTATTCAGGCAGTTGCTATTCCTCCTTGTTTCTACTCCCACAGTTTATCCTCTGCTTATGAATGGTGTCTTTTTCTCCTAGATCCCTGCAAAATGTTCAGGGACATTATACTGCCACTAACAGAGAAGTCCATTAGGTTCGATTATACCACAGTGTATTAGTCTCTGTGTACAATATTCTCCTGGTTCTGCTCCTCTCGCTCTGCATCACTTCCTGGAGGTTGTTCCAGTCTCCATGGAACTCCTCCACTTTATTATTCTTTTTAGCACAATAGTATTCCATCACCAACATATACCACAATTTGCTCTGATCTTCCCCAGTTGATGGGCATCCCCTCGTTTTCCAACTTTTGGCCACCACAAACAGCACAGTTATGAATATTTTTGTACAAGTCTTTTTGTCCATTATCTCTTTGGGGTACAGACCCAGCAGTGCTATGGCTGGATTAAAGGGTATACATTCTTTTGTCGCCCTTTGGGCATAGTTCCAAATGGCCCTCCAGAATGGTTGGATCAGTTCACAACTCCACCAGCAATGAATTAATGTCCCTACTTTGCCACATCCCCTCCAGCATTCATTACTTTCCTTTGCTATCATGTTAGCCAATCTGCTTGGTGTGAGGTGATACCTCAGAGTTGTTTTGATTTGCATCTCTCTGATTATAAGAGATGTAGAGCACTTCTTCATGTGCTTATTAATAGTTTTGATTTCTTTGGCTGAGAACTGCCTGTTCATGTCCCTTGCCCGTTTATCAATTGGAGAATGGCTTGATTTTTTGTACAATTTGAGTAATTAAACCTTTGTTAGAGGTTTTTATGAAGATTGCTTCCCAATTTGTTGTTTCCCTTCTGATTTTAGTTACATTGGTTTTGTTTGTGCAAAAGCTTTTTAATTTGATGTAGTCAAAATCATTTATTTTATATTTTGTGATTCTTTCTATGTCTTGCTTGGTTTTAAAGTCTTTCCCCTCCCAAAGGTCTGACATGTATACTATTCTGTGTTTACCCAATTTACTTATGGTTTCCTTTTTTATGTTTAAGTCACTCACCCATTTTGGATTTATCTTGGTGTGGGGTGTGAGGTGTTGATCTATTCCTAGTCTCCCACACTGTCTTCCAATTTTCCCAGCAGTTTTTATCGAATAGTGGATTTTTGTCCCAAAAGCTGAGATATTTAGGTTTATCATATACTATCTTGCTGAGGTCGTTTGCCCCCAGTCTATTGCACTGATCCTCCTTTCTGTTTCTTAGCCAGTACCAAATTGTTTTGATGACTGCTGCTTTGTAATATAGTTTAAGGTCAGGGAATGCAAGGCCCCCATCATATGTGTGTTTTTTTTTTTCATTATTTCCCTGGACATCCTTGATCTTTTGTTGTTCCAAATGAATTTTGTTATGTTTTTTTTTTTTAAATCAGTGAAGAAGTATTTTGGTAGTTCAATGGGTATGGCACTAAATAGATAAATAAGTTTGGGTAGGATGGTCATTTTTATTATATTGGCTCTTCCTATCCATGAGCATTTAATATTTTTCCAATTGCACAAGTCTAGTTTTAGTTGTGTGGAGAGTGTTTTGTAGTTGTGTTCATATAGTTCCTGTGTTTGTCTCGGGAGGTAGATTCCTAGGTATTTTATTTTGTCTAAGGTGATTTTGAATGGGATTTCTCTTTTTAGTTTTTGCTGCTGAGCTGTGTTGGAGATATATAGAAAAGCTAATGATTTATGTGGGTTTATTTTGTATCCTGCAACTTTGCTAAAGTTGTTGATTATTTCAATTAGCTTTTTGGTTGAATCTCTAGGATTCTTTAAGTAGACCATAATGTCTTCTGCAAAGAGTGATAACTTGGTCTCCTCCTTGCCTATTTTGATGCCTTCAATTTCTTTTCTTTAATTGCTACTGCTACTGTTTCTAGTACAATGTCAAATAGTAGAGGTAATAATGGGCATCCTTGTTTCACTCCTGATCTTATTGGGAATGTGTCTAGTTTATTCCCATTGCAGATGATATTAGCTGATGGTTTTAGATATATACTGTTTATTATTTTTAGGAACAACCCCTCTATTCCTATGCTTTCTAGTGTTTTTAATAGGAATGGATGTTGTATTTTATCAAATGCTTTTTCTGCGTCTATTGAGATAATCGTGTGGTTCTTGTTGCTTTGCTTGTTGATGTGGTCAATTATGTGGATGGTTTTCCTAATATTGAACCAGCCCTGCATCCCTGGTATAAATCCCAATTGATCATGGTGGATGATCCTTCTGATCACTTGATGGAGTCTTTTTGCTAGTATCCTATTGAAGATTTTTGCATCTATATTCATTAGGGAGATTGGTCTATAGTTTTCTTTCTCTGTTTTTGACCTGCATGGCTTTGGAATCAGTACCATGTTTGTGTCATAAAAGGACTATGGTAGAACCCCCTCTTTGCTTATTATGTCAAATAGTTTGTATAGTATGGGAATTAACTGTTCTCTGAATGTTTGATAGAATTCACTGGTGAATCCATCAGGCCCTGGGGATTTTTTCTAAGGAAGTTCTTTGATGGCCTGTTGGATTTCATTTTCTGATATGAGATTATTTAAGAATTCTATTTCTTCTTCTGTTAGTCTAGGCAGTTTGTATTTTTGTATATATTCATCCATATCCCCTAAATTGGTGTATTTATTGCCATATAATTGGGCAAAGTAATTTTTAATGATTGCCTTAATTTCCTCTTGATCGGAGGTGCTGTCCCCCTTTTCATCTTTGATGCTGTTAATTTGCTTTTCTTCCTTCCTTTTTTTAATTAGATTGACCAGTACTTTGTCTATTTTGTTTGTTTTTACAAAGTACCAGCTTCTTGTCTTATTTATTAAATGAATAGTTCTATCACTTTCGATTTTATTAATTTCTCCCTTAATTTTTAGGATTTCTAGTTTGGTTTTCTGCTGGGGGGTTTTAATTTGATTGCTTTTGAGTTTTTTCATTTGCATTTCCAATTGATTGATCTCTGCTCTCCCTAGTTTGTTAATATAAGCATTCAGGGATATGAATTTACCTCTGATTACCACTTTGGCTGCATCCCGAAAGGTTTGAAAGGGTGTCTCGCCATTCTCATTTTCCTCGATGAAATTATTGTTTCTATGATTTCCTCTTTAACTAAATGATTTTGGAGTATCATATTGTTTAAATTCCAATTAGTTTTTGTTTTGGTTTTCCATGTACCATTACTGATCATTATTTTTATTGCCTTGTGATCTGAGAAGGCTGCATTCATTTTTTCTGCTTTTCTGCATTTGTGTGCTATGTTTCTGTTACTTAATGTATGGTCAATTTTTGTGAATGTGCCATGTGGTGCTGAGAAGAAGTTGTATTCCTTTTTATCCCTATTTATTTTTCTCCATATTTCTATTAATTCTAATTTTTCTAAGATTTCATTCACTTCTTTTACCTCTTTCTTATTTATTTTTTGATTTGATTTATCTAAATTTGATAATGGTTGGTTTAAGTCTCCCACTAATATAGTTTTACTGTCTATTTCTTCCTTCAATTCTGCAAGTTTCTCCATTAGAAATTTGGGTGCTATATTATTTGGTGCATACATGTTGATTAATGATATTTCCTCATTGTCTAAAGTCCCTTTTAAAAAAATATAATTACCTTCCCTGTCCCTTTTGATCAGGTCTATTTTTGCTTTGGCTTTATCAGATATCATGATTACCACTCCTGCATTCTTTCTGTCAGTTGAAGCCCAGAAGGTCTTACTCCATCCTTTAATTCTGACCTTGTGGGTGTCAACCCACCTCATGTGTGTTTCTTGAAGACAACATATGGTAGGGTTTTGGATTCTAATCCATTATGCTATTCATCTAGGTTTTATGGGTGAGTTCATCCCATTCACGTTCAAAGTTATGATTGTCATTCGTGGACTCCCTGGCATTTTGATATCCTTCCCTAATTCTAACTTTTTCTTCTTCAACTCTACCTTTTAGTCCAGTGATTTGCTTTGAATCAGTCCCCCTTGTCCCCTCCCTTGATGTTTCCCTTTTTATTCCCTCCCTTTTTGTTCCCTCTCCTCCCCCCTCTCTTTCCCTCCCTTTTTGTTTTCCCTCTACCCCTCCCCCCCCCTTGGTTTTCCCTTCTCCCTACCCTTGTTGGGTAAGATAGAATTCAAGATCCCAATGGATCTGGATGTTTTTCCCCTCTCAGAGTTGATTTCCCTGAGATTAAGGTTTAAGTAAAAAACCCTCTCTTCCTCTCCTTCTTATAGGAGTTTTCTTCCCCTCCCCTTCCCATGTGAATCTTTGTGTGAGAAAGATTATTATATTTGGTCTTTCTTTACCCCCTTTTTATACATTACATTTTCCCCACATGTTAGTATACATAGATTGATATAAATGTAGTCCTTATAGAAGAGACTTTGAATAAAAGAAGAAGATAACATTTTTCTCCTTTCCCCTTTCCTTAATATTTACCTTTTCAGGTAAATATTTGTCTTCCAGTTGCCTGATTCTGACCTTTAAAGCCTGCTTTTCCTTTTCAGTTTGGTCACACTGGTTTTGTAGATGCGTGAATTTCTTTTGTATTATTTCCCACTTTTCCTCCCAGAAGGCTTCCATCTTTTTGGTCATTTCTGATTCAAATTCTTTATGGGTTTGTGGAGAGTTTCCATTTCTTTAGGAAGGTTTTGGAGCATTTTCTTGTTTATCCTCTTCTATCTCCTCTGTATTTTGTATTTTGGATCCATAGAATGTGTCCAAAGTCGCCCCTTTCTTCTTATTTTTCTTGGGATTTTGGGGCTTCTGTGCTTCTATGGAGTTTGCCATCTCTGAATGGGGAGGATTAGCTTTTTTATCTCTCTCTGGTGTTCAGAGGTTTTAGTCCTGGGCAGATTGTCCGTTCTATGAGCTTCCCCTGGGTTGATCTGAGTATGACTTAAGGCAGTGACTTTCACTGGAACTGGAATGGAAGGATCCGGCCAGGGGGTTACACTCTCCCCTGGCTCTCTCTCTTTCCCTGCTGTCTGGGTGCCCCCTCGGCTGGTTCAGGTTGCTTTCTGGAAGTTGCCTTCACAATAGCTGGCCCTGAGGCTGTCTTCTAGGCCCTGAGGGTTACTGTTGTTTCAGATGACCCTGCTCTCTGAGGGGGGAGGGGCCATGGCTTCCCAGAGCTCTGAGGGCAGTGACTTTCACTGTGACTCGGATGGAAGGATCCAGCCAGCAGTTTACAATCTCGGCTCTAAATTTCCCTCTGTAGCCTTGGACTCGGCGCTCCTACCCCTTAGGTCCGAGTGATCTTGGGTTCTGGCTTTTGAGGGGGGCCATACCTTTTGATCCAGGTCCAGGTCCAGGAGGAGGATTCCCAGGGTCTATGCTGTTGATCATTTTGAATTTCGGCGCCCTAGGAGCATATAGTTTGAGATCGGTAGGGAAGGGTTTCCGGAGATCTGAACTTTAGCTTTCTCTAAGCCACCATCTTGACCAGAAGTCCCACCACTTTCTAGTGTTTTTAATAAAAATGAGTATTGTATTTGGTCAAAGGCTTTTTTGCATCTATTGAGATAATCATGTGATTTTTGTTGGTTTGCTTGTTGATATGGTCAATAATTTGTATGATTTTCCTAATATTAAATCATCCTTGCATTCCTGGTATAAATTCCACCTGATCATAGTGAATAACTCTCATAATCATTTTCTGGAATCTTTTTCCTAGTATTCCATTTAAGATTTTTACATCTATGTTCATTAACGCGATTGCTCTGTAGTTTTCTTTCTCTTTTCTTGATCTACCTGGCTTTGGAATCAGTACCATAATTGTGTCATAAAAATTATTTGGTAAAATTCCTTTTTGTCTTATTTTTTCAGATAATTTGTATAGTATTAGAATTAGTTGTTCTTAAAATATTTGATAGAATTCACTTGTGAATCCATCTGGTCCTAGTGATTTTTTTCTTAGGGACTTCTTTGATGGCTTGTTCAATTTCATTTTCTGATATGGGGTTATTTAAGTATTCCATTTCTTCTGTTAATCTAGGCACTTTATATTTTTTTGGTAAATATTCATCCCTATAACTGAATTTGCCATGTTTTTTGCCATATAATTGGGCAAAATAGTTCTTAATAATTACCTTAATTTCCACTTCATTAGAGGTGATATCACCCTTTTCATCTTTGATACTGTTAATTGGGTTTTCTTCTTTCCTTTTTTAATTGGATTAACCAGTACTTTATCTATTTTATTTGTTTTTTTTTTTTCAAATTACCAGCTTCTGGTCATATTTTTCAATTCAATAGTTCTTTACTTTCAATTTTATTAATTTTTCCTTTAATTTTTAGGATTACAATTTAGTTTTCATCTGTGGATTTCTAAATTGTTCTCTTTCTAGTTTTTTTAAATTGCACATCCAATTCATTGACAATCTCTCTCAGATTTTTTGATGATATATGTACTGAGCAATATAAATTTTCCCTGTTGCATCCCTAAGATTTTGATATGTCTTCTCTTTATCATTCTCTTGAATGAAATTATTAATTGTTTCTATTATTTTTTTCTTTAACCAACCAAATTTGGAGAATCATATTATTTAATTTCCAATTAATTTTTATTTGCATTTCCATGTACCCTTACTAATTATTATTTATATTGCATTTTGATCTGAAAAGTTTGCATTTATTATTTCTCCTTTTTCATTTCTTTGTAATGATTTTATGGTCTAATACAAGTTCAATCTTTGTGAATGTACCATGTGCTACTGAAAAGGAGGTGTATTCCTTTTTATCCCTATTTATTTTTCTCAATATATCTATTAGCTCTATTTTTTTTTAAGATTTCATTCACAACTCTTAGTTCCTTCTTATTTACTTTTTTTTGGTTTGATTTATCTAGCTCTGATAGAAGAAGAATGAAGTCTTCCACTAGGATAGTTTTACTATCTATTTCATTTTTAAGCTCCAGTAATTTCTCCTTTAAAAATCTGAATGCTATATCAATTGCTGCACACATGTTGATTACTGTTATTTCCTAATGGTCTATACTGCCTTTTTTCAAGATGTAATTATCTTCCCTATCTCTTTTAACTAGTATTTTTACTTTGACTTTGTCAGATATCATGATTGTTATTCCTGCCTTCTTTTTCTCAGTTGATGCCCAATAGATTTGGTGCCAGTCTCTTATATTTACCCTATGTGTGTCTACCTGCCTCATGTGTGTTTCTTGTAGATAACATATGATAGGATTTTGGTTTCTAATCCACTCTGCTATTTGCTTCCATTTTATGGGTGAGTTAATCCCATTCACATTCAGAATTCTGTTTACTACCTTTGTATTCTCAATCATTTTGATTTCCTCTCCTAATCCTGCCCTTTCTTCTTTCACTATTCCCTTCCACACCAGTGTTTTTCTTTTAATCAGTCCCCCTATTCTACACCCTTATTTTACTTCCTTTGTTATTCCCCTCTTATTTTTCTTTAGGGTCTATTAAATTCCCTTCCTCCATACCTTTATATGCTGTTTTGGTACTCCCCCATCCAACCTAATCCTCCTTGGTTTTTCCCTAACAACTTCCCTATAGGGTAAGATAGAATTTTATGCCCCAGTGGATCTAGATACTCTTATAGTAGTAAGGAGAATTATTCAGAGGTAGAGGTTGAGGTACAAAATAGTTTAATAAATATGAAAAAAAAGGGAGGGGAGGAATAGAAGATGGCACCAAGAGAAACTTTACAAAAGAAGAAAAATACGATAAAGTATAGCACATAAAGAGGTGCATTGGAAGGGGAAGGGAAGAATACTATTATAAAAATGAGAGGAAGAGAGTGCCAATAGGTAAAAACTTTAACCTTTCTCTCAGTAGAAACAAACCTCAAGTATCCCAGCCTCTACCTATGAATAATTCACCTTACTACTATAATACTGAAAATAGTTTTTGAGAGTTACAAATATCATTTTTTCATATAGGATTATAAAAAAAACTTGACCTTACTGAAGTCCTTAACTTTTCCCACCTCTTTCTTACTTACCTTTTCTTGTTTCTCTTGATTTTTGTCTTTGAATATCAAACTTTATCTTTAATTCTGGTATTTGGAATAATTGGTCTTTGGAAATCTATTTTGTTCAATGTCCATATTTTCCCTGGAAGTATAGAGTCAGTTTTGATGGGTAGGTAATCCTTGGTTGTAAACCCAATTTTCTTGCCTTTTTGAATATCATATTACAAGTCTTGCATTCCTTTAGAGTGGAAACTGTCAGATCCAGTATAATCCTGACTAGGGTTCTTGATATCTGCATTGTCTCTTTCTGGCTTCTTGCAATATTTTCTCCTTGGCTTAGAAACTCTTGTATATGGCAATTATATTTCTGGGTGTTGTCTTTTGAGGATTTAATATAGAGGGAGATCTATGGAGTCTTTTTATGTCTATTTTGCCCTCTTATTCAGGAATATCAAGGCAATTTTATTGGATAATTTTTTGTGTAATATGATGTGAAGGCTTCTGTTTTTTTTTTTTTGTTTGTTTTAGGTTTTCAGGTAGACCAATGACTGTCAAATTGTTTCTTCAGTGTTTTCCAGATTCATTGTCTTCTCAGTGAGATATTTCATGTTTCCTTCAATTTTTGTGATTCTTTGGACTTTGCTTTATTAATTCTTGCTGTCTTGTCAGGTCATTATTTCCTACTTGCCCAATTGTAGTCTTTAAAGACTTGTTTTCAGCTATTATCTTTTGATTTCCCTTTTCAGTTTGCTCTAACATGCTTTTCGTGCCTTCCAGAAGGTCAATTCTGGTCTCCAATTTGCTTGTTTTTTTAATGTGATTTCTGTCCCTCTTTTTCCAAGTGGGAGATTGTGACTTTTATTTATTTTTTAAATTAATTTATTTAGTCAATTTAGAACATTATTCCTTGGTTACAAGAATCACATTATTTCCCTCCCTCCCCTTCCCCCAGCCTTCCCACAGCTGATGCACAATTTCATGGGGTATTACATATGTCCTTGATCAGAACCTATTTTCATTTTGTTGGTGTTTGCATTAGGATGTTCATTTAGAATCTATATCCCCAGCCATATCCCATTGATCCGTGCATTCAAGCAGTTGTTTTTCTTCTGTGTTTCTAATCCTACAGTTTTTCCTCTGAATGTGGATAATGATTTTTTCTCATATATTCCTCCAAGTTGTTTAGGAACACTGCATTGCCACTAATTGAGAACATTCAATTGTACCACAGTTTATTGGTCTCTGTGTACGATATTCTCCTGGTTCTGCTCCTTCCCCTCTGCATCAATTCCTGGAAGTCATTCCAGTTCCCATGGAATTATACCAGTTTATTATTCCTTTGAGCACAATAGTATTCCATCACCATCATATACCACAGTTTGTTCAGCTATTCCCAAATTTGAGGGCATCCCTTCATTTTCCAATTTTTTGCCACCATAAAGAACACAGCTATAAATATTTTTGTACATGACTTTTTCCTTACTATGGCTGGATCAAAGGGCAGACAGACTTTTATTGCCCTTTGGGCATAGTTCAAATTGCCCTCCAGAATGGTTGGATCAATTCACAACTCCACCAGCAATGCATTAATGTCCCTACTTTGCCACATCCCCTCCAGCATTCATTACTTTATGTTACTGTCATGTTAGCCAATCTGCTAGGTGTGAGGCGATACCCCAGAATGGTTTTGATTTGCATATCTCTGATTATAAGAGATTTAGAACACTTTTTCATTTGCTTATTAATAGTTTTGATTTCTTTAACTGAAAATTGCCTATTCATGTCTCTTGCCCATTTATCAATTGGAGAATGACTTGATTTTTTTGTACAATTGGTTTAGGTCTTTGTAAATTTGAGTAATTAGACCTTTGTCAGAGGTTTTTGTTATGAAGATTGTTTCTCAGTTTGTTGCTTCCCTTCTAATTTTGGTTGCATTGGTTTTGTTTGTAAAATACCTTTTTAATTTGATGTAATAAAAATTATTGATTTTACATTTTCTGATTTTTTACAGCTCTTGCTTGGTATTAAAGTCTTTCCTTTCCCAAATATCTGATATGTATACTATCCTCTGTTTACCTAAATCACTTATATTTTCCTTCTTCATATTCAAGTAATTCACCCATTCTGAGTTTATCTTGCTGTAGTATGTGAAATGTTGATCCAAACTTAATCTCTCCCATATTGACTTTCAATTTTCCCAGAAGTTTTTATCAAATAGTGGGTTTTGGTCCCCCAATGGTGGGATCTTTGGGCTTATTATAGACTGTCTTGCCAAGATCACTTATCCCCAGTATGTTCCACTGATCCTTTCTGTCTCTTAGCCAGTACCAAAATTATTTTGATGACCACTGCATTACTTGTATAGTTTCATATCTGGGACTGCAAGGCCTCATTCCTTCTTCTTCTTTTTTTTAAATGATTTCCCTGATTATCCTTGATCTTTTGTTATTCCAAATGAACTTTGTTATTTTTTTTCCTAATGCAGTAAAAAAGTTTTTTGGTATTTCAATGGGAATGGCACTAAATCAGTAAATTAAATTGGGTAGGATTGTCATTTTTATTATGTTATCTCATCCTACCCATGAGCAGTCAATGTTTTTCCAATTGTTTAGATCTATTTTTAATTGTGTGGAGAGTGTTTTGTAGTTGTGTTCATATAGTTCCTGTGTTTGTCTTGGCAGATAGATTCCTAAGTATTTTATATTGTCTAGGGTGATTTTAAATGGAATTTCTCTTTCTAATCCTTGCTGCTGAGATGTGTTGGAGATATATAGAAATGCTGATCACTTATGTGGGTTTATTTTGTATCCTACAACTTTACTAAAGTTGTTGATTATTTCAATTAGCTCTTTGGTTGATTCTCTGGGGTCCTTTAAGTAGACTATCACATCATCTGAAAAGAGTGATAGCTTGGTCTCGCCATTGCCTATTTTAATAACTTCTATTTCTGTGTTTCTGGTACAATGTTAATTAATAGTAGTGATAATGGGCATCCTTGTTTCACTCCTGATCTTATTATGAAGACTCCTAGTTTATCCCCATTGCAGATGATGTTTGCTGATGGTTTTAGATATATACTGGTTATTATTTTTAGGAAAGACCCTTCTATTCCTATGCTTTCCAATGTTTTCAATAGGAACAAGTGTTGTATTTTGTCAAAGGTTTTTCTGCATCTATTGAGATAATCATGTGATTTTTGTCATTTTGCTTGTTAATATGGTCAATTATGTGGATGGTTTTCCAAATATTGAACCATCCTTGCATGCCTGGTATGAATCCTACCTGGTTATAGTGAATAACCCTCATGATGACTTGCTGGAGTTTTTTTTTTTTTTATAATATCCTACTTAAGATTTTTGTATCTATATTCTATAAGGAGATTTGTCTATAGTTGTCTTTCTCTATTTTTGAGCAGCCTGGCTTTGGAATCAGTACCAGATTTGTGTTGTAAAAGGAATTTGGTAAAACTACTTTTTTGGTTATTCTGTCAAATAGTTTATTTAATATTGGGCTTAGTTGTTCTTTGAATTTTTGATAAAATTAATTTGTGATCCATTTGGACCTGAGGATTTTTTCTTAGGGAGTTCTTTGATGGCTTGTTCAATTTAATTCTTATATGGGGTTTATTCATGTATTCTATCTATTCTGTTAGTCTAGGCACTTTATATATATTTTTGTAAATATTCATCCCTATCATTTAATTTGCCATATTTTTGCCATATAATTGGGCAAAATCATTATTAATAATGAGCTTAATTTCCTCTTCATTTAAGGTGAGGTCTCTTTTTCATCTTGGATACTGTTGATTTGGTTTTCTTTTTTCCTTTTTATAATTAGATTGACCACTACCTTTTCTATTTTATTTGTTTTTTTTTCTCCAAAGTTCCAGCTTCTAGTCTTATTTATTAAATCAATAGTTCTTTGACTTTCAATTTTATTAATTTCTCCTTTGATTCTTAGAATCTCTAATTTAGTCTTCATTTGAGGATTTTTAATTTGTTCACTTTCTAGTTTTTTAATTTGCATTCCCAATTCATTGACCTCTGCCCTCTCTAATGTGTTAATATATGAACTCAAGGATATGAATTTCCCCCTGCCCTGAGTACTGCTTTGTTTGCATCCCATAGATTTTGAAAGAAGTCTCATCATTGTCATTTTCTTCAAAGAAGTTATTCATTGTTTCTATGATTTGTTCTTTAACTAATGGATTTTGGAAAATTGTATTTTTAATTTCCAAATAATTTTTGATTTGCCTCTTCATGTGCCCTTACTAATTACTATTTTCATTGCATTGTGATCTGAGTAGGTTGTACTTATTATTTCTGTTCTTTTGCACTGGTTTGCAATTTTTTATGCTCTGATATATGGTCAATCTTTGTGAATGTACCATTTGTTGCTGAAAAGGTGTATTCCTTTTTGTATCCCTATTTATTTTTCTCCAAATATCTACTAACTCTAACTTTTTCTAAATTTTATTCACTTCTCTTTCCTCTTTCTTATTTATTTTTTGGTTTGGTTCATCTAGTTCTGATAGAGGAAGGTTCAGGTCTCTCACTAGTATCATTTTTCTATCTATTTCATCCTTGAGCTACTCTAGTTTCTCTGTTAGAAATTTGGATGCTATGTCATTTGGTGCTGATTGAGTACTGATATTTCCTCATATTGAGTACTGATATTTCCTCATTGTCAATACTGCCTTTTATCAGGATACAATTACCTTCCCTGTCTCTTTTAACTAGTTCTATTTTTACTTTGGTTTTGTCAGATATCATGATTATGACTCCTGCCTTCTTTTTATCAGTTGATGCCCAATAGATTTGACTCCATCATCTTACTTTGACCCTATGGGTGTCTAACTTCCTCATGTGTATTTTTTGTAGACAGCATATGGTAGGGTTTTTGTTTTCTAATCCACTCTAATATTTGCTTGTGTTTTATGGGTGATTTCATTCCATTCACATTCACAGTTTTGAATCCCAGCTGTGTATTTCCCAGCATTTTGATTTCTACTCCTAGTCTTGCCTTTGCTTCTTTCACTATTTCCTTCAACTCCAATGTTTTGTTTTTATTCAGTCACCCTAATTCTCATCCTTATTTTACTTGCCTTTCTACCCCCCCTCCCTTCTTATCCCCCCATTATTTTCTTTACAGTCTTTTTAAACTACCCCCTCCCTTATACTGCTTCCTTCCCCACCATTCTGTTTGTTACCCTTATACTTCCCTATAGGGTCCAAATAAATTCTCTGCCCCAATGAATTGGATTGTTCTTCCCTCTTTGAGTCAATTTCAATGCACATAAGAGTTGAGTACTTCCTATCTCTAACCTCTTTACCCTTCCAGTGTATTGATGTTCTCCTCCCTCCCACCATGAGCTTCTTTGTGACATATAAATTTAACCCCTTTTGTTTCTTTTCCCATTTTTTAAGTATTAACCACTTTTTTAGCTCTAATTATATATATATATATGTATTTATACATACATATATTTATACATGTATATTTATGTTTTGGCATTTCATCATATACAGTTTGTCACTGTTCCCTCTAAGTGTAAGTCTTCTAGCTTCCCAGGTGATAATAACAATTTTTAAGAGTTACCAATGACCTATTTTCTTATAAGGATACATATCATTTTAACTTATTGTGTCTCTTAAAAAAAAGTGTTTTTTATTTGTTTTTTTTTCTTTTTTACTCTTTTATAATTACATTTTGATGATTCTCTTGAGTTCAGTGCTTGGCCATCAAATTTTCTTTTCAGGTCTGGTCTTTTCTTTACAAATGCTTAGAATTCTTCTATTTTATTTAATACCATACTTTCCCCTGCAAGAATAAAATCAGTTTTGTTGGGTAGTTGATTATTGGTTATAGACCTAGTTCCCTTGCTTTCTGGAATATCATATTCCATGCCTTTCAGTCTTTTAGTGTAGATGCAGCCAAATCCTGTGTTATCCTCACTGTGGTTCCATGGTATCTGAATGACTTCTTAGCAGCTTATAATATTTTTTGCTTGTTCTAATAGTTTTTGAATTTGGCTATAATATTCCTGGGTCTTGTCAGTTGGGGATTAAGTACAGGAGGTGATCTGTGTATTCCTTCAATCTCTACTTTTCCCTCTTGTTGTAGAATGTTGGGGCAGTTTTTTTGTATAATTTCCTATGGTATGATGTCCAGGATTTTTCTTTTGTCATGATCTTCTGGTAGAGCAATGATTGTTAAGTTGTCTCTCCTGGAATGATTTTCTAAATCTTCTGTTTTGTGAATGAGGTGCTTCATATTTTCCTCAATTTTTTCACTTTTGATTTTGTTTCATAGTTTCCTGATGCCTTGTGAAGTCACTTGCTTCTAAATGTTGTATTCTGGTTCTTAAAGACTGGATTTCATTAATGGCTTTTTGGTCATCCTCCTCCTCCTGATATGACTATCTTTGGAGCTCATCTTTCATCCTATTTTATCATCTTTCATTTTCTTTGCCTCATATTTCATCTCTTTTGCCTCATTTTAAAGCTGGTTGATGTTATCTTTTAAGACACTATTTTTTTTTTTATTAAAGTGCCTCTGTTTCCAGATGCCTTATCTTAGTTTTTAAGTTCTTTTCCCAGTTGTCTTCAGTTTCTTTTAATTGTATTTTGAGTTCCTCCAGAGCTTGTATCACATTCACTGGGGTTTCTGTTTTGTTTTTGTTTTTTCCCTTTGGTGTTCCCTCATCCTTCTTTGTTCTATTTGCTCTTTGTTTATTGCCTATATAGAAGGTGTTGATGGCAAGTTCTTTTTTCCTTTGTCTGTTGTTTGCTCTTATTTACCCCTTCTTTACTCCCTGCAGTTGCCTGAGTTTTTACTCCTCTCATTTTTTTGTGGTTTTAAGCTTTTCCTTCCACCTTCACACTTGGAGTTTTGTCAGTAAATCTCTCAGTGCAGTTTATGAGGGAGGGGTGTTGGAGCTTGGGCTTACCTGCCCTCTGGAGGCTTTGATGGGAGTAAATCCTGCAGTCTGTGGGGGAGGTATGTTGGAGGTTGAGTTTCCCTGTTCTCTGACAGCTTTGATGGGATTAAGTAAAGCCAAGTTGATGGATGTGCCCTGAGGCCAAAACCTTGGGAAATGGGGGAGGTGGGCAAATATGTAGTGTCTCTGCTGCTGCAATTGCTATCAGCTCTGAGCTTTGCATTTCTTCTTTAACTGCTTCTCCACTGACTGTGTTGAACCCCTCCAGACCAGTGTCTTTGCCTACCCAGAGGATCCAGCTACCACTCAAGGTTTAGTGCTCTAAAAGGGGGAGGGGTGTTGGAACCTTCCTTCTTTGTTCCCCTTATACCAGAGTGTTCTGGAATTCTGGCTTTGTGGGACATACCTTTTAAGTTGAATCCAGCAGGAGGGTTCCTTGGCTCTGTCTTGTTGTTAGGTTTGATTTTCAGTCCCCTAGGAGCATTTAATTTGTAATTGGTAAGGAATGGTTTTCAGAAGTCTGAACTTTTGCTGCCTCTATGCCTCCATCTTGACTCTACCTCCCCAGATTATGACTTTTAAAATGTTATTTTCCTTTTGAATTACTTGCCTTTCTTTCTTTTTGTGTTAGTTTTTTCTTCCCTTCCCAGCCAGAAGTCTTAGTGAGGAGGGTAGTCAGCTCTCTGTGTATGGAGCTACAGAACAGTTTTGGCCCTGAAGCTATTTTTTGAGTCTCCACAGTATCTGTGCTCCAAACTCTTCAGCCTCAGCTTCCAAGTCTTGCTGCCAAAGCTTTGCAATGTTCTCTGGGTTAAGATGTCGATGTCCTCAGTCAGATCTGGAGAATTTAAAAATTGTCCCATGTGGTAGAGGAATGATCCAGAAACTTTGAGGGAAAGAGCCTGGAGGACTTGCAGAGGTTTTCATCCATAGGAAGGGTTGGTGAAGGATCAGGTTTGGAATCTTGAGGGAAGAGGAGATTCTGGGAGGAGACAGTTGATATCTCTCTTGTTTGAGAAGCCAAGGGTGACTGGATGATCAGAGATTTCTCTCCTGAGCCATACATAATCCCTCATTGATCCTAATCACACACCTCACCCCCCTCACAAAGACACCAAGAGTTGTGGCAAAACTGAGATGATGAACAGCATCAGAAGATCTCACACAGCTCCTCTGGACACCCTGAGCCTGGACATTGGTTCGGCTGTGCTAAGAACAGGGGTCACCAATTCCTGAGCCTCTTAGAGACCAGGTTGACAGTCATGGGTCTCTGAACTTTGGGGGGCAGGGAGAAAGACATTTTTAGACAGATAGGGACTGTCCTTACCTTCTTTCCTATAAACTCCAACCTGCAGACATCTTGTTATCTTACCCCTAATTACCATTTGTTAGAATAAAGTGTCAGTTATCTTAAATTGAATTCCTTGCCATATTGAAGGAGGAGAGAGCTGATTTCTCTCTCTTTCCCCAAGGGAAAAGGTTCACCCATTAATCAGTTATTAAGGGGAGTAAAGGCAGGGTTAGTGAAGAGACATATTTAAAGAAGACTGAAGAGGGAATCCATCTCACCCTCCTTCTACTTTCTGGGATCATCTACTCTTTCTCCATTATACCCCAAACAGCCTTCCAATACACCCAGCTCTTGCTCTGTCTCAGGCCTAGAAGGTGGTGTGGGGGAGGGAGTATCAATTTGTGCCTTGGCAGGTGTAATTTTACCTCCTTATATTGTGGAAATGTCCAAACCCTGACTACCTTCAAACCTGTGCCCCTTGGCAGTGTCCCTTTCCTCGTCTGATTTTGATTTTTGGCCTTTTGTGATGCTTTGCTATGATTGGTAGTAGGAAGAATTGTGATGTTCCTTCTACCTTGCAGCCATCTTAAACCCTTAAAATTAAAAAAAAAAGATTTTAAAATGTGTTTTCTCAGAAGGTTGTCTGGTTTCAAAGGCTGGGAGCTTTTGCAGGTTTCAGAGGCCATGATTTTAAAATACATTTGATGTTTCACCTGAAACAGTTATTTAATGTTTATGCCTAAACTGATCATTAATTTATGAAATAGGGATGGGTATTCCTGGTCTTGGAGCTTGGCTTCAACTTGAACTTGGACTCCTGGACTATTTTGTGGTGGGGGTGAAAGATTGTCTCCTTTCCTAGTCTATGGGTACTTACTGGGAAACATTATGATTGGCAGTTTGAAAAGAGTAGTAGACATTCCCCTTTAATAAGGCACAGAGACAAGAATAGAAAGGTGGGGAGGGATTCAGAGATAGAGGGACTGGGTTGAGATGGAGGAATAAGATGGTGAGGGAACTAAGAATGGAAAGAACATGGGAATAGGGACAGTTAGAAAGTAGCAGTTACATATTTATGAATTACAGTCTGGAGCACTTGTGTAAAAGGGAATTCTTTGTTTTCTTTGAGTTTACACTTGTGAAATGGAATCCTTTATTCCCTTTGTCTATTTTGAGTTAACACTAATTTAAGTACCCCTACTTAGATTGTGAAGAGAGGATTAATTCTCCTTTGTCTACTTTTGAATTGAATCAACAAAGATTGAACACTCTACTTAGTATTAGGTGAGAAGCTAGCAGGGTACTAAGAGAACTCACAAGTCACTGATTTAGAAAGCTCCACCCTTTTAACTCAGTCCCAAACTTGTGAATACTATGATCAGAGTTTACACTCTCAGAAATTCAATCAGCCAGGAATCTGTGAACCCTTTTGTTGAGTATTAACCCTCACTCCTTCAAGGTGAGAACTGATTCCCACAAACACTGCCCTGACAATTTGGAAACTGTAAGTGGTCCCTGTGAAGAGGGGCAGGGACAAGATATCACCACAAAAAACCATGGATTCTGCAACTTGAGTCAGCCTTGTGGAGATAGCCTCCTGACTGGAGAGGGAGCTTAATTGGAGACTGTGACTTGTATTCCTGGGCTTGGAGCTTGGCTTCAACTTGAACTTGGACTCCTGGACTATTTTGTGGTGGGGGTGAAAGATTGTCTCCTTTCCTAGTTTCTGGAGAAACTAGATTCCATTTTGTAGGTGGCTGCATAATTACTTACTATTGACCTTCCTGATTGAGAGTTAATTAATCTCTGCCTGGATTAAGATAGAATAGATAACTTTTCTATCCCCCTCACATTTCTCTACTTTATTGTTTCCCCTCTATTTTGTAAATAAAATTCTGACTCAAGATATAATAAATATTAGCAACCACATAATTTCATAAAGTTATTGCCCAACCATTAATTTTTACCTTTATACTAGATAGCATGAACCTGATGGAGATAGGAGAGTGCAGGGGGCAGGGTGAAGAACAGTAGTTTGAAGTCTCATTTTTATAGGTATTTTTTTTTTTGAAGCAGACCAACTTCTATAAGTTCTTCCTTGCACTTAGTTTGTGAATGTACCCAAACTATCCCAAAGTTTTTGGTAATACTTCAATAGCATCATCAAAAATTATCAATATTATGATGAATGTGGAAATATGTATTGAATGATAACACATGTACATCCTATATCATATTACTTGCCATCTTGGAGAAAGGGAAGAAAGGAGAGAATATAGATCTCAAATGTCAAAAAATGATTATTGAAAATTGTATCAATATGTAATCTGGGGAAAATGTTAAAAACCTTTTTTAAAATTTCAAGTTAATTTATTGACTACTTAGGATAATCTAAACTGGCTGGCAGTTTCTTTTTACAATTTGAATAGGTGTGAACAACAGAGAGTCAGCAAAAAGAGGCTCATCAAGAGTCTGCATAGCCAAAAGAAAAAGAGAAAACTCTCCTGGGTATGTAAATATATACCCTTTGTGACCTCATCACTCTGTCCCTCCCTTAGACGTCTCAAGACATCTCTGATTTGGTAAATAACTACAAAGAAGATAGATTTAGAGGCCCCAACTTAATTTTAAGGATGCCAACATACCCTTTTCCTCACTGCCGCATGACTGTGTCACTGTGGTCCAAAATGATAGCCAAAGCTTGTTGATTTCATTACCTAATCTCTCAAGTAGTTCAAGTGACTGCTCAACCTTGCCTAAATTCTGTTACCCTTTTAAGACCTAAACAAAAGTTTCATAGTCTAGAGAGGGTAAAACTTTTTCAGTCTTAAAAAGAAACTGTTCTTGGAGGGGCTAAAGGGGAAATTATTTCACATTTCAATATTAATTTTCTGTACAAGTTTGGAACTAGGGAGGTCTGGAATTTGTCTAGAATTTACATTTCATGGGATTATAACTTTGATAAGCATAGCACTTGTGAGGGTTAACCTATGGCATGAGTGCCAGAAGAGGTACTCAGGGCCCTCTTTGTGGGCATGCCTACCTTCACCCTAGTACAGAGTTCACCAGAGTTCATTACCAGAAAGCCAGAGGGATGCAGAGAGGGCTATGCCCTTTCCATTTCCACAGATACCTGAGGAAATGACTCACCCCTCTAATAGGTTTGCCATAACTGCCCTAAATGGTTTTCTTCATTTGGCACATATTATTAGAATGTGAATTTTCATTGTTATATAATGCAATTTTGTATTTTTAGGTCAGTTTGCATATGACTTCAGTTCCTTCTTTTTAATCTTACTTCCTGATAAAACATATAATACTGAATAGAGGGGGGTGTGTAGGTCTAGGGCACCAGAGCAAGATACAATTTAAATAATCTTCTCTCTGATCCCCTGACCATGCTTATATACTACTGGTTTATGTAGTAATCTAAACAAAATTACAGCAAGCACAATGAGATCAAAGTATCCTCATAGGAATCCTGCCCATTTCCCAGAAATATCCAGAAGAAAAGATCAGTGAAAACTTTTGGAAGACTAGGGGGAATTTTCTTGATATCCGTGATGATGACATCAATAATCTTTACTCTGTTCCTCATATAGTTCATGAAGAGGGCTATTTCTACTAATGGAACAATCTATGTGTAACAGCAAGAGTTTATAAAACCATAAACTCCTTCCTTACTGGATAATAGATAGTCAACAATAGGTGGCCCATCAGGATAGATCTCAAAGTGCATTGCTTTCAGCCAATTTGTGAAATCCTCCGGCAGTGTCCTCAATTTGATCCTTTAGTTGTTCTGCAGTAGTCATCATTGCATGCTTCAACTTCCCATGGATCTCTTCTTCTACAATGCCCCAGGTTACAAGTCCAATTTATTTAAAATAAATTTCTATTACCTTATAGTAGGTTTCACCCTAAAACTGGCTCAGCCAAATGTAATTGGGGGTTGGGGGGACTCATACTCCTTAGATTGAGAAATAAGGGTTGGAGACAGTGAGGAAAAGGTGAATGAAAATGGCTTCCTTCATTACTCCCTCCTAGAGTCCCCAAGTTATTTAAGGGAGACAAAATGGAGATCTCCCCTTGGTGAAGGCTTGCCCTTTGATGGCAGTACTGGCCCTCAAGTCTTCTCTACAAGGAGAGGTATTTGGGACCTCAATCCAGATATGCACTGCTTTGGGGTGCCCACACCATTGTGTCTTCTTGAAAACTGGCAACAGTCTACCAATGGGTTTACTCTCTAGATAAAAATAAAAAGAGATTGAATTCACTATCTGACTGCTTGTTAGATTTAATTGTTGATTGGGGCAAAGGGTCGAGTTTAGAGGGGTTCTGGTTGCCCTAAATCTCTTTTCTAAATAAAAATAATTATTGAAGTACAACATTTTCTCATGCCCAAGGTAAGAGGTAGAAAAAAGAGGAGTGAGCACTGCTCACCAATTAGAGTCCAGTATCTTAATAGTTAATGGAAATGAAAGTCTGAAGAAATTGGGTTTCTTGACAGGAATCAGCAATGTTAGGATTTCTGGAGTGACAGAAATCTCCACAGGTGTCTTGAATGGCCCTAGAAACAGCTCCTTCCACTCCCTTCTGCATCTCAGCCCTCAAGGCCCTGCTTCTCAGGAGAATTTCCCATAAGTCCTTGTTCAGTTCCCACCTGCCATTCCTACATTCCAATTTCCCCTAATGGTTCTTTTGTCCTACTTCCCATTATTACATATTGATTGTAATGGGAACTGAGCTGAGAATCCATGAGTGTCTTGAATTATCAGCGGAGCAGTTTCAATGGTACTCTCTATAGAGTGGTGTTTGCTACCTTCTTGAGGGTGAGATATTTACCTGAATTCTCTTCTGATAAAGGCTTAGTGATCCTTATTGGATCTGAGGCTGTCACTTTGGTGTCATTAAGAGAGGGGCTTTCCTAGTCTAATGGCTCACTCATTCCCCACTATGGTTTGACAAGTCTCTGGAAGGTGATCATGCCATCCTTACTGAGGATTGCTGTTGTCCCATCTGAAAGTGTGGCAAACTTGGTGGTCTAGTGACTGGAACTCTGGGTGTTTCTCCTTCCTCTATATTAAGGAAATTACATTGCATCAATACTTTCTTGTCTGATACCCATATCACTTCACCCTTATCTACTCCCAACCATTGGTAGGGGGAAAAGATGTAGGTTCTCCTTAGATATGGGGATTAGGAGGTCCAGAATTCTATCAGGGTGCCATTAGAAGACATCTTCTTTGCTTTGAGTGAGACAGGGACAAGAACTAGGTTGTAGACATTGTAATAGGGGTCAAGGGACCAATTGTTTAGCATGAAAAATGCTCCTATCCACATTCACTTGGGGGTCCAATTTTCCCCAAGTCTTTTGAGCAAGTTGGTTTTTAAGAGTCCATTGTGCTTTTACATCCGTCCATTAGTTTGTAGCTTATAGGAAAAATGGAAAGACCACAAAATAACATGTTCTTTTGATCACTATTGCATGGCCCAGGCTGTAAAATATGTGCACTGACCATTGTGGATGGCTTTGGGTACAAAGATTTCCTCTGTCAGTTGATGAAATTATGGGCTGTCAGAACCCTATATGTGTGACACAGCATACGTACAGTGTAAGTGTCTGTCATGGTATTGGCATATTTAAAAGTTCCAGCTTGAGAGGGCAAAGGTCTTTAGAGTCCAACTGTCAATTTTGGGGAGGTGCCCACACTTTAACATCGCTGCCCTTGAGATTATGTTTCTGGAGGTAGAATACATTTTATAGTTCACATTCCCTGGTGACCTGGTCCAGGAATGATATGGAAGCTGTCACTCTTAGCCTTCTCAACCAACATGAAAGTCCAGCACTCTTTCAATGTCCCTAACACTCAGGTGCCCATTTTATAAGTCTTATTTCCATATGAAGCATGTCCTGTGCAGTAATGGGGGAAGTCTGAACTGTTAATCATAGGAAGTCATCAACCACCTGGACGAGTTCTGCTTCTTCCATAACCCTCCTTTGCTTTTTAGCAAGTCTCTCATGGCTCAGTGGAACTCCTTCAGCTCTGCCCACTGGGATTTATGTTTTCTTCCAGCAATCCTTAAAGAAGTAGCAATTGTAGGGTAGGACTGCTGCTACCCAGCAATGATACTCAGCAGAACCAGAGGCACTACCATTTGTAAAATAAACTTCAGCCCTATCTGTTTGTCAGCTGATCTGACTGAGGACTCCATTCCCAAGTGGGTCAGGCAGGATGGGATAATGTTTATCTCTTGCTACAAGTGGCCTTACGAGGGTTTGTGCCAACGTTTTTGGGGATTGCTGACTCCCTGGGGGACCAGCTTATCCCTCTCCTAAAAATAGCATTTCCATTTTAACAAGGTGACACTAGTGACTCACCTAAGCTTCCTAAAAGTGTTGCCCCCCCCAAACCACAGCAGACCTTGTAGTGATAGGATTTGTGGTTGTCAAGGACTCTGTGCCCATTAGAACACAATTGGCAGCAAAGATCTATCTCTTCAATGATGATTATTTCTTGCTTCAGAACCCTGTTAGTGGTCCCTTGTCACTGATCCATAGACTCTAGGAGGCAAGAGTGGATGCGATTGAGCCCTCTGCCTGTAAGTCATCACCCACTGGTACTAAAGGCAATGTCTGACAGACTGCCAGTTTGCACCCAGAGCCTTCTATTGCTTTGGGACCAGCTGAAAGGTAAAGTTATAGATGGGAGCAAATACGACTCTGAGGCAGTGAATATATTGCCTCCAAAATTGAAACCTGCCCACTCACTCGATGTTGTGCTTCTTTAATGTCAATAGGAACTTTGAGGATGAGTAGTTTATCTGTGATTCAGGTGAGGATTTCACTACCTTTATGTGTTCATTTATATCCTAAGGATTTCATTCACTTTGAGAAGCTTGAATTTTATGGGGACCATTAGCTCAACTATGACTGGTAAGATGTGCAACTATAGGCATGAGATGTGCTTGGATTGGTTCAGGGGCAGAAACTCAAATCATGATGTCATCCACATGGGGAGACCAGCACAAAATAAAATTTTAATACAGTGCTCATATTAAAAAATAAAAAATGTTGTGTACATGTATGCATATACATATGCATATATTTGCATGTGTACATATGTATAAAATCATTTTCCCTATTTATTTCAGATGTATGAAATCACACCCAGGGACCCCAATGCACTAGTGTCAGATGTTACATTTACAAACCCCAAATGGGAAAAATAAAATATATTTATGTTTATTTTTGAGAAAAAATATTTTTTTTATTTTTAAGTGTACTATGAAATTTACATGTTTAAAAATCCAAGGCTACTAAATATAAGTTTATAGAGGTAATACTACATAGTGGTGAGGCCACTGAATAACCCAGTCACTGGGCAAATCACTTAATCTTGTGGTAGCTCAGTTAACTCCCTATGTTCCTATTTACTAAGTAATATTCATATTGTGATCTGTTTTATAGAGATGATTCAAGAAAGCAAACATCTGTAATAAAATGTCTTACTACTATAATATATAAAAATAAGAATCTACCTTTAATATGAGTTGTTTACATTATTACTTAATGTAAAAGAGAGGAATCCTGGTATAGTAATAAATAAATTAATTAAATATAAAAATTAATTAAAATTTTAAAAATGAATGTGACTTTTTAAATAGAACAACCAAAAAACCACTATAGTAATTAGCTCTGCTAATTTTCAAATTAAGTGACTTGTCCAATTTTTTTTAATCTATTATTGTAGGATGACATGGGGGAGTCTATTTTCTACCATGATCAGTGAGCTTGCCTAGAATTATTGAGCTAATCAGTGTTCTAACCAATATATTATGCTGCCTGATTAGAATCCCTTCCTCAAAAATTTCCCCTCTCTTCCCTTTAGGTATGTATGCTAACTACTCTGCTTTATGTCTAAAGTCCTTATAACCCATTTCTAACCTAGCTTCCCAGTCTCATTACACACTACTCTCCTCCAAGCACTCTATAGTTCAGTCAATATCACTTTGTTAGCATACTTCACTTATAGCATTCTATTTCTGCTCTTAATGCCTTGCACATTCTCTCCCTTATGCCTGGGAAACATGCCTCACTCAGGTCCACTTCTTTGAATTTCTAGTTTCCTTCAAGAATCAGTAAATTCCAACATTTTACATGAAGCCTTTCCTGATCTCTCAGTAGCTAATAACCTGACCACATATATGCATATTTTTTTCACTAAATTGTATGCAAGCTCCTTAAGGGAAAGGACTAATTATATATATTTCTTTATAACCTGAGCATCTAGAACAATGTCTGACACATAAATAATAGTTTGATAAATTCTCCTTCATTGATTGAGCTTCAGTAATGATAACTGAAGAGTCAAATATGATCCTTTAGTTTTGATACATTGAATTCCCTTATATTTACGTTTTTATACAAATTTTTTATGAAGACTATATTAAACGCAAAGAGATGCTAGGTGGCACGTTCAGGAAAGAGAATTTATTTCTTGATATGCTGCATTGTAAGTTAGATGACTGCTACAAGGAATCTGCAGTATTTAGTCCTACAACCTCTTTGAAAACTCATGAAGGATGTTGAGCCTTGCTGTGCATTTGAAAAATGGTGTTGGAAGCAGAGTGACTTCTGAAATAGCTTCATGATACAACCACACAATCAAATTGGAGCTATCACATGAAATATTACATTTCATCCATCAAAGACCAGTTTATTTGACATATTACTAAAGCAGATTCAATGATATCAACTCATAGACCTTATTGGTACTTTTTTTGTACTAATGGTGTTTTTCTGCCTTGGGAATCATGTTTCAATATAAACATCAAAACCTTTAGTGCCTTATACTGGCACCAACCCTACTAACATATGGTCACAGGCAGATCTAATGATTTGGTCCTTCTAATAGCACTGTAGGTAGTCTATGAGCCACCTGTCATAATTGTGTCAAAAAGTACTGTATTAAATATTCATTTATTTTAGAGTTTTAGTGAAAGCTACATTGAAGTAACTGTGCTGAAATGAACTTAGACATTTGTGTGACTCCCTGAAAGAAATGTCCTTTCCACAGGAAAATATCTTCATAGGAAAATATTACTTTTCTTATTATTTTTCTACTAACACATTTATTTTTATCAGCTTTACTTTCATGACTTTCTATATTTAAACACCAAGTATTTTCAAGGTGAAACATATATGTAATAAAAATAATAAGATAATAGTAGAGAAGTTACTACTTTTAGTAGTTGTGGTATGAAAGTGACATAGATGCTTCAAAGCCACTACCATGTAAATTCTGGCAAACCACACTAATCTAGAAAGATTTTAAGCAAAATCTCATTCAAAGGATGGACATCTCTTGTGCAAGGATCTGCCAACAGGTTCATTATACAAAAAGCAACAAAATTATATATTTTTTCCAATCATCACAATTTTATAGAACAAAAGAAAAATGTGTAGAGTGATTATGTCTATCTTTGAAATAATTAAGTATCTTATGGGCAAACTAATTATTTAATGGAAATATATATGTTTGTGTGTATTATGTATATGTATAATATGTATACACACATATATGTACATTTCATATATACTATGTATTTTCTGAATAGAGACAATTCATATGACTCTTGTTCATTCATTTAACAAAGACATTCAGCCATGGCATATAAAATACTCTCTTATTTTCTGTAGGGGATTAAAAAAGTGAGTTAGGAATAGATTCAACTTTCAAGAAACTTACAATAAACTAGGGTGCATGAGGCACGTATACCCAAATATACCAATCTTTTTCGGTCACTTCACTGAAGTTTGTATTGTCTCTTAGTGTACAAATTTCATCTTATTGATGACTATATCTTCTATATTATTATTGTCCATTCCTCTAAAATTGGCTTGCCACAAAGGATCTATGCTACATGCTTGGTCATTTTACATATTGTCTAGATTTTGTAAGTGTATCATTAGAGCATCAAAACTCTGTTATTTTCCATTCTCATGAAATAAAAAGCCTATCTCCTTTTTTGCATCATATATTTTAAAAAATTAGAGCTAGAATGAGAAACTTATAGGTAATTTAGTTCAATTTCCTCTCCTTAAAGATGTGTGACCTAAGGCCAATAGAAATTAAAATGACTTATTCAATATCAGATAAGTAGTATACCACCTCTCCTGCATAATTGTTTCATTATAATGTCTTAAAAAGATTCGTCTACCATATGTATCTGCATTGTTTTCTGAGTAAAACATCTTAAATTCTTTTGATACCTTAGTGTTACATTGCCTTATATCATTGCAATAGCAGTGAAATTATATGAATAGTGAAATACTGTCTATTATAGTTGCCCAGGCCTCTTGCAGTTTTTGTGCCAGGTGTGTGCTTCTCTCTGTTTCTGTTTGTCTCTCTGTTTCTGTCTGTCTTTCTCTCTTTCCCTCTCTATTTCTTCAGCATATAGATAGAGATAAAGTGAGATAAGTGAGATAAACATTGATGGATGTGATGTATAGTTTATATTTTCCAGTATTCTGGACTATAAACATTATGCATTCACTTGACATTTCTTGTTTGAATATTTAGACTATGGGGATTTTTATTTTTATATTTTTTATAAATATAAATATCATTTAGAAGATTTTGAAATTTTACCAAAATGTTGAAATAAAATATAAAGACAAACAGATTATACAGTATCTATGGAACTCTCATTTCCACTTGAATTATGTTACAATTGCTAACATCTTTGGCAAACATACTTCTTCCTTTAAGACTATGATTTTTTTCTTATACATACATAGGAGATACCTTTTTTTTTTTTTGAAGAAACTTTTTAGGTGTTAATTTCTCTACCAAATCAAATATATTTTTATCATTACAAACAACAAACAATGAGATTTGGTACCCTCTATACCTTTCAATCAATTCAATCAATGGTCTGATAATAAATACCTCTTCTGCTATGTAGCATCATTTGTGAAATCATTCGTGCAGGATACCACATAAGTAAAGGTGGTATTTTGCTCAAACATTATATAGCAATGAAGTGGACAGAGTTTTTAGAGAGGAGTAGTACCTCTGGTGTGAGGGCTTACAGAGCCCTTTTCAGGGTTGCTCATTCACCTTTGATGTCTATCTTTCACCAAGGTCTTACCTGTGGTTCCATGAAACTGTAGCATGTGAAACAGTTACACCCCAGCATAAAACTTTGTAAGCAGGCAGTTTAAATTTCATGCCAAGGGTAAGAAACAGGCTCAAACCCATTGGTGATTTAAGGGGATGTTTCTCCTAAGCATGTAAAGGTTTTCCCCCACAAAATGGGCATATGAGAAAGATTATTCTCATGGCTTTGAAGGTGGCTAAAATTGATGCTGTGGAGTGCATAGAACTTTATCACACATCAAAGATGGGGAGGTCATCCACTGCATCCTGGGGGACTGACAGTGGTATTATTAACTTTTATCTGAAGTGGACAATTAATATTGAATTGGGAATTCTTTTGTGAAGTAATTTACCCTTTAGCCCTCCAAGAACAGTTTGGTTATAAAACTGAAACAGGTTCTCCCCCAGGTTATGAAACTGGGTTGGATGATTCCTTTTGTTGATATCTTTGCAAGGATGACAGGATTTAGGCTAGGGAAGAACAGTCACTTGAGTCAATTGAAAGAATAAATTGTCAGCAAGCTCTTGGTATCATGTGCATTTCAGCCATGTTTATCCAGCTACATGGCACAGAGGAAACGGGCTTTTTAGCATCCTTAAAATCTACCTCTTCTTTTTATGAAATAATGAGGGAGGGATTTAGGTCACTGAGCCCAACTCCTCAGTGACTGCCAATCAGAAATGTCTTGGGGTATCCAAGAGAGGGATGGAACAATAGCATCACAAGGGGTATATATCAATATACCTCTGAGGTTCCCAATCTCTTTTCTGGTTATGGATGCTCTTGCTGTGGCCCACCTCTCCTGCCCAGTCATTCTGATTTGGCTCAGGTTTCTTTTGCCACTTTCTTTTGTCCTGTTCATGTTCCTTGGTGTCTGTACAGATCATAGAAGGAGTCTACTGCCTAGTTTAGATTTTATTGAGACAATGATTAATAAATTAACTTAAATTTAATATACACTGCCTCTCAAATGTCAATCATTACACTTGTTGATAGACTTCAATGACTACAGTAGAGTGAGGCTGACAAATTCTTACAACTCTACCTCACTTAAATTCAATTCATGTGTAAATCAAACCCTTACTATATGATATCATTGGTCTTCTTCAAAATGGAATTTGAGCAACAATATTCATTCATTTTCCCTACAGTTTTCCATAAATTCTGTGATTGTAAAAATGTATTCTACTTTAGAAGACAGTTTGTGAAAGTTTGCTTGTACCATTGTACCACTATAGACAATCCTCTTGGTAAGTTATACTCTAAAAATAAAAACAAAAACAAAATCAAAAATAAAAATAACATCAAAATGGAAAAGAAGGAAAATGTGCCAAAAATTAAGATTCTCCTTATTAACTTTTTTTGGATAGTAATGATTTTTGAGGCTTCCTTTTTTTTCCTTACATGCCTTTGGTTTCCCTTCAGGCAACTTAATGCCTTCAATATTGTTTTTGGCAATAGTGCAGACCTTTTTCTGTAGATCATTGTTCTTGTCCAGTATATTTGCCCATTATTACCCATCTTCATTGGCATATCCAGTTACTCAACAAGTGTATCAAATGCTATTCAATTACCATTCAAATGTGCTATGTATGCTATCCTTGATAATGTAAATTTTTTTCTTAAAAACCTATTTGCCAATCTTCTCTATCTTTTACATAATTTATCTTTACATTTTCATTCTTCAATTCTGCCTTGAGTACTTTGCTTGTTTCTCACACCAAGATTCCTTTAAACTGTTTTTTTTTTCCATAGCTTCTTGCTTTTTTAGGAGGCATACCCAATTACAATCTTCCATCCTTCTTTCATGATAAGTTAGTCATATTCCAGTTGATGGGCATCTACTTTGCTTCTATTTTTTTGCTAAAACAAGAAGTATTACAATAAATAGTTTTGCCATCTTTCTCTGTAAAATTTTATGAAAAAAGTTTCAATGGCAGTTTTCTATTATCATTTGTCTCTGTTTAGCAAGTAAGTCAAATATTTACTAATTAAGATTTTTATTAGGCTATTTTAGTCTACTTTTTTACAGTAAATGAAGATATTAGTTTATGTAATTGTTTTCATTAGTATCAATATCTTTTCTTTCTTTTATTTTAAAGCCTTACTTTTTATCTTAGAATTGATATTGCATATTGATTCTGAGGCAGAAGAATGTTAAGGACTAGGCAATAAGTGGCTAAGTGACTTGCCCAGCGCCACACAACTAGGAAGTTACTGAGGTCAAATTTGAACCTAGAACCTCCTGTGTCTGGGCTTGGCTTCCAATCTACTGAGCCACATAGCTGTTTCCTTGTAATGCCCTTTCTTCAATATGTTAGGTTAGGACAGAATTGATCCAATTGTTTTTCTTTTAGTTTCCTTTATGTGTTTATCAATAATTGCTCAAAAAAACTGTTTGGTACCTCTTTACCAGACCCATAAAAAAGTAATTTCCCTTCTAAAATATAATAAATGAAATGAGCTCTATGTTTTCAATTTCATGTCCAGAATTATTTGATTTTTCTTGAAGAAATTATTCATAATATATAATCATAAATATTTTTCTAGTTCATTAGTCTTTTACTTCTCCTGAACCATATTTTTCAATACATTTTTTAGCCTCCTTACTCTTACTTACATTGAAGATACCCAACTTAAAGTATTTGTTGGTTTAAGTTTGTCAGTCTTAGCAAGTTTCTCATACAATTTCTCTCATTTTTCATCTACTGACACAGGGATTAGTAGTATAAAAGTGGCAATTTTTGACATTGCAAATAGTTATTATGAAATTAAATTGAAAATAAATATCAATCAACACACATTTACATTTAATTATCATGTGCCAAATACTGTGGTAAATGATTGAAGTACAAAGAAAGAGTGAAAATAGGTTTTGCACTAAAGGTGCTTACATTAAATGAAGAAGACATCATGTAGATAAATAGGTACAGGACAAACATGATCCAGTGTAGACACAATGTAGGAAATTGTTTTTTGTTTTTGTTTTGGGGGGGGGGTTGCCTTCGAATGCATGAAAAAATTAAGTTCCCCAATTCTTTTCTTTGTCTCTCCCAGGAATATCTCTGAGCTATCCTTCCATACCAGTTTTCTTTCTTCTGGATTAATTTAAAATGAAAATGGAACAATTTCTGTGAGTTAGCTTATCCAGTAGTCCATGTGACTATTGTTCATGTTCAAAGTTCTCACATGTAGAAAAATAAAAAATAAATTAACTTTTATGGATGATTAAAACTTCTTATTTTAGGATGACATGTCTACTTTTTTGCCAGTTTGTTCTTATATTTACATGGGGGAAAATGGAGGGAATGAAGGAGGGGCATAGAACACTGGCTCTTTTGTATTTTCCTTTGTTTTATGGCTTATCACAGGGAAAGAATTCATGAAGACAAGTATGTTGCTAAGGTGTCTCCCTGACCTTAACTACTCTGGTCCTTAGAAAATAGGGTTACATAGAATTAACCATGGTTCTAAGTAGCAGGTATTAAACACCATAAAAGTGAAACACAGAGCTCTAAAAAGAGGGAAGACAAAAATGTTCAGTTGTGCCTATTTGGGGGGACTTTATGAAAGATATGAATTTGGACAAATAGATTAGATTAGAGATAATTCCAGGTGGAAAGAAGGATTTCAATCAAGTGCACCAAGCGGGAAAGTAGAAGACATATTCATGGCATGGAAAGTAATACAATTAGATAGGAACTTTTGATGTATATATGGTACTATAGAAAAGGAAACTCTATAGATTTAAATGAGTCAGATCATGGACTATTCTGAATACCAATTTTGTGAATTAAAGGTTTATGTAATTTACATTTGGAAAGAATATTAAATATCATTTCTTTCAGTTTCCTTTTTTTATAGCTAAGAGAACTTAGCTGACTTGCCCAAGGTCATGTTATTAGTAAGTACATAGGACATGTACGATTCAAACACCCTTTTTTATTCCAAATTCCTTTGCTTTGTTTTTTCTAAGCTATAAGCAACATAGAACCAATTAAGTCTTTATTTGTCATTTATTTATTTTTTAACATTGGAAATTTTATTTCATTGCACAGTAGGGGGAAACAAATTAAAAAAAAAACAATTCATGCTATCTGAAAATGAAATGGCAAATAAATTAGATCCATATAGAAATAGAAGAGTAAGTTAAATGTCCAAATTTATGGATATGCTTCTCAGATAAGTTTCTGTTCCTTGGTGTTCCTTAAGAAGTGCTCTTCTCTCCAACTAATATGTTATGAAATGGTTGGCCCCAGAATCTTCTGGTATATGGGAATATCTAACAGGAATGGTGATTTGGTACCCATTTTCTTGGTGCTACCTTAATGATGTTATCTACATGAAGAGCTACTTCTCCTGCCTCAGCCACACAACAAGACTTTTCTTTTCACTTGGAAACTTCCTGTTATGTAAAGCTCAGCCATATCTCTAATGGTACCTTCTTTTTTGTCAAGTCCATATATTTTTTGGCCTTCACTGTGGGTAGAATGGAGTTAAGCTACAAAATCTGAACTGTCATAACCAGCATTGTCAGCTGTGTTGGTTTACAGAATTCTCAAAGTTATAGAAAAAAACCTTCACTGAAACAGCTTCTTTGCCTGGCATTCTGCTTGCAAGTTCTGTAACAGCATGGGCCATCAGCATCTCAGAACAAACATCACCATAAATAATTCCGGAATCTTTCATAGTCAGAACAAGAACACAAAGGGCATCATGCAAAGAATGGTCTTTCTGCTTCATCTAGAATCCACTGTGTATTTAACACTGTGTAAAACGATGGTACAAGCCTCACCCATTGCTACTTCAGAAAAATGGATGAGTTTGTCTTCTCCAATCATAATTTCTTCAATAAATTTGCAATTTCCTAGCTTTAACAGTTCTGGATGTTGAAAAGTTGAGGCAATTTTACCACCTGTAACAAAGGTTAGGCATTCTACACCTGCAAAGTCTACATGTTCAATTTCCATCATGCCAGCAACCCCAAATTTAAATCAGCTGCCTTTTGATAAAGCAATTTATTTCATGCTTCAAGATGTGGTCAACATTCTCTTTCATTTCCCCCCCTTTTTTCAACCTGTTCTATTTCTGCAACCTTTACTTACTTAACGTCAACTCTTACTTGGGAACCAAATATTTTTTATTTTGTACATATACATCCCAGTATATGCAATAAGAATTTTTGTATTTTCATTTTGCTTTGGTTTATTTACTCCAATTTTCTTATTTAACAACAACAACAAAAAAAAACCTTCATCTAAATCGTAGTCTGCCAGACTTCCTCCCAGTTTTTTGATGATTTTTTGAGATTGTTAGAACCCTTCAGCTTAAGGACAGCTTCTATATCAAATTTAGTAAAGTAGTCTTTGTGATGAGTTAAGAGTTTTGAAGACATTGTGGTTCTAGTAATTTTTATTAAATACTCATGGAATGCAGCTTTATCATAACCATGATCAAATGTAGATTCCAACAAAGCCTTTTTGCTGCCTTTGTAGCTTCTCTTCAACTAGCAATAATGGTTTGAAGATGGATTTATTTGCAACCAAAGACTCTTTCCCTTGATAACTCAGCTGCTAACACAGTTACAGAGTTACATCACCAACTTCATCATATTGAACCCTTAACATATCAGTTAAAACTCTGGCTGCTGGATTGTCAACAATAGTTTTTAATATGGTTGCACCAACATTGGTTACCATAAGAGAAGCGCTTTTTCCACTGCTTAAAAGAATTGTATTCATGCCTTTGGGTTCTAACATGCTTTTTACTAAGTCTCCAATGTTGATGGCACAAGTAAAAGAAGACAAATGGGATGTTTCAGCTCTTTCTTTATCAGTACCAGCCTTGAAGATGTTGATGGGTGCAAGCAAAAGGGATGTGATGATTCCAAAGTTCCCGGCAACCACACCACTAGCCCATTTACAGTCTGCCCAGGTCAGCTCTCTGGGAGAGGAGCCAATTAAGTCTCTTTTTAAAGATGAAAAGAGAATAACATGAAAAGTCATATTCTCAAAGGAAAAAATATGTAATGGAAATTATTTTGTTTTGTACAACTAAGAAAATATTATTATTTTTAGTATAAAGAAATTAACCTTTGTCAATATACCACAACAGAGAAACATTTCCTTCTATTTTTCCATTTGCCTATATGTAAACAATCCTTTCTTTCAGGATATCAAAAAATTTAAAAATGTTGATGCTGTCTACAGTCTGCGTAATATGTGCCTTACTTTTGACTTTTTGGAAATCATAAAGTTCATGTCAGTTAGTTGAAAATAAGGATTAGATATAGAATAATAATTATGAAAACTCAATTTTATCTCTAATAGAAATTGTTCTCTATTTCTTTTATGATTCTTTGGTAGCATATTTTGTATATGCTCCAGTTTAATTTTGCCTGTCCCTATTTTCTACCACTAACTTACTCCAGTATAATTCTCAAGTTAAGAGAAAAATGCAGTATCACACATTTTATTGAAGAGATATCTTTCCATTGTGGAAAATCTTAAATCCAGTACAGTGCAAAGAGATGATGAGAGATGCTTCCATCTAATTTTCTATCATCGTTTTTGCTGATCATGGGGCTCTTAAAAATAAAGGTAGCAACTGAGAAACTAAGGTTTTCCCATATGATTTATGATTTCAGCTTTTCCCATATGATTTATGATTTCAGCTGGTATGTCATCTAGCTCTACAAAATTATTTTCAGTCTTTCAACTAGAGATCCCTCCTTTTTTTCTCCCCAATAAATACAATACCTTTTTAGCTTCTGAATCTTTTGAATAACATACCCCAAGCTATTTCCCATGGTTCATATTATTCATTAATCATGTAGAATAGTATAACCAATTGTTCCTCTTTCCATTTGTCCCTCATGATACTCCACCTATGATCTCCATGCCTTTAACCCTCTACCTCATAACAACCTGGACTTCCTTCAATACAGAACTATTGCATGAAGCTTTTTCTGATCCCATTAACTACTAGTGCTCTGCCTTCCAAACTCACTAGAATTAACTACTTTGTATGTATTTCTAATTGTTCTCTTTGTTATATACTGAGATTCATCCCCAGCTTGGTAAAATATAAACTCATCATAAAACTTGTAATACCTTTACATACCTTCAGTTATTTTCTTTGTTTTTTTTTTAAGTTGTTAGAATGGTGTCAGATCTTTTGAAGAAGACATATCATGTTTTAGCTTTTTTATTGATATCATACATATGAATTATCCTTAAATACCCTGCATTTTTGAATGCCTGTTAACTTGTGTTCAAATTTTATTTCTCTTTTTATTCCAAAAGGTTAACTGATAGGTGGATTGAGATGAACAATTTGGTGTTGACATTAAATATATAGATTTTTTTTGGGAACAGAAAAAAAATTCTCATCTATAGTCTATCTAGTAGAATCTCTGTGCTCTGATTGTATGCCCACCTAAATGCCATCATACCTGAAGTTCTCTGGCAAAGGTTCAGATTACACCTCTTTTATGGTTTTCTCTCCCCTGATTTAGAGGTGTTAATCTGAGCCCCATTTGGGCATCTCAAAAGGTTGACTGAGTTTTAAAGGTGTCATTTGCTTCTTCATTTACATGGGGAGGGAGAACTGTCCTTTTGCCCTTTCCTTACTGCTTATTACTTCTCTTCCATGATTCCTTGAGTATTACCAGTAAGATTCACCAGCTTTCCCTTTAATTTGTAAAATAAAAAGGGAGTACCTGATGCTTTAACACTGATTAATATGTTCGATTTTTCTTTGAAACCCTTTAGAGTGTAAGCAGCAGACACCACCACATACATACAAACAGACATATACACAAATACTCAATCAGGTTATTATGTCATACTGTATTTCTGTACTGTATTTCCAACTGTGCATATAATACTAAAATAAAAATACTAAAATAAAAAAGAAAAGTTAAATTTCCTAATGGTATTTGAAATATTGAAAAAATCAACACAAATAATGAATGCTATAAACAAAGAAAATGCTTTACATTACTATAGACAAGAAATATAACCCGATTTCCTTCAACAAAACATGTTGATTCTATCTTGAGAAATATTTGATATTTGAAGAATTGATAAGCTCAGGTTTACAGAAACTAAAATTGAAATAGTCAGTACTTTATAAAATGCTATATTTGATTATAAATTATCTCTGATTCCTATTCAATTCTTTTCAATGCACTTAATTTCATAATAATTTCTGAGAATCAGGGAAACTATTTTATTCTAAGTTTATATATATTTTATAACTTTGTTACTAAAAACAAATTCTTAGGCAAATGGGTTATTGCACTGTATAAATGTAAAAGTATCTTCTAATGTATCCTTATTATCACTTTGTATTACATTTCAGATGTGGTTGTACCCCTGGATGGACTGGACAAAATTGTAGTGAAGAAATTAATGAATGTGATGCCAGCCCATGCAAGAATGGAGCAATATGTCAGGAGTCCACAGTCCCAGGGCAATTTGTATGTCTTTGCCCTCCTTTTTTTACTGGCTTCTTTTGCCAACAAATATATAATCCTTGTGATATGGCCTACAACCTTTGTATAAACAACTCAACATGTTTGATTACAGTTGATGGAAATAGCAATTGTGTCTGCCCAAAAGGTAAGAACTAACACGTTTTTTTTTTTACCCTAATCCTTTGTGTTCAGGATAATGCATACATTCAAGTTGTTAGCATTAGCTTCTTAATATTTTAGGGAGGGGAAAGGAAAGAAAGATACATGAATATGCTATACTTTCATGAATTGAACAGGGATACATTATTGTTGCTTACAGAATGATTAATTCCAAGTCCAAATCTTATTCACCTAAAAAGATCTTGTAAATGATCATTGCTCATTTGATTGCTTTATTCCCCATTTCTCTATGCATTGAGAATATTTTACAGTTACCAAAGGAGAGAACACAAAGTTTGAAATCAATCTCCTTTACTGAAACCTACTGCTCCAGTGCACCCCCATCAACTGCCCATGTTTTCTTCCCATTTTAGGTCTAGGTTTATGTAAGCATAAAATCTATTTCCTATCTTTGCTTGCCTGTGAGAGGGCAGAAGAATGTCAAACCTTAGAGAAATCTCACAAACTTAAAAGCAAATGAGATGCTCTTCTCGACAAACTCATGAAGAACATTTGAAACTAGCCATCACAGATAAATCAAATCTTCAGGATTCATTTGCACTTTACTCTTTTACTTTATATATATATATATATATATATATATATATATATATATATATATATATATATATATATATATATGTATATATATGTAATTATTAAAATAACTTATCTAAAACTTATGTGTGTGGGTTCTAGTATAAAAATTATATGAAAAAACATATGACCAAGACCTTCAAATATGGTGCCAATATTCTCCAGAGAAGGAAGATACTACTACAGTCCTCCTATACAGTAGAAGCATTCAGGACCTTCTCCACTGACATTAGCTCTCTATCCTAATGATTTCAGAAGCTACCAATTCACTGAAGAGACAACTTCTGGAATGTAATATATAGGTTAGGAACCAAAGCAAAGTGAAGAATGATGGAAATATTTGAGGTACAGAAGAATATCAGGGGATAGGTTGAAGTGTTATCTACCATTTCAAGGAAATTTGATGGGTTAGTCAACATGAAATCCCTGAAAATGTATAACACCAAACACAAAGACTTTAGCAATAGGGCTCATGAGATTGGACAAATTTGAAGATGGAATACTTCCCTTAAAACATCGACTTTGTTCTGGAAACCAATAAGTGAAACAGCAATGTCTATATTCTCAAACTCAGGACCTCTGCCAGTATTAATGATTGTGGGGCTAGAAGTGCTCAAGGCACTTTTTACAAATGTTGGTGGCAATTGAGAGGTTAATGCCAGACTCTAAGCCATAACCCTCCTTTAGAAGCTCATTTAACAGCAGCACAAGTAAAGAAGCAACAAACAACTGAAGGAATATAGGAGAAGGATTCTAGTGCTCATTTTAGCAGGATCTCCATACATTCACATCATCACATATGACTTGTCCAATGTTAGTAATCTTACCAAATAATTTCTGAGCTCCATTTAACAAAGTTTGGTCTTTTGTAGTTAAGTCTCAGCTTTAAAAATGGTCCTAGGTTCATCAATTAAAGCAAAATGTAACTTTAGAAGTCATCTAATAGAGATATCATCTAATCTAGATACTTCATGTTACAAATAAGGAAACTGAAGTCTCGGTAGAAAAAGACTTTGAAATGTTGCTAAATTAACATTTCTTTACCATGTATAGTATATTTTGCAGGCATAATATAAAAATGTTAGCATTTGGTCCAAGGTCAAGGTGGAGGGCAGTGAGGTTGGGGAGAAGTTTCATTCAAGTAAATTTTACCCATTTGTAAAATGTGAAAAATATAACTTATTAAGTATAGTGTTAGAAGGTTAAAACCAGAGCATTTCCATAAGCTATTGATTTATAAATTAGTTACTAAGCTCAACTGATTTATATTAACAGAGGCAGCAAGTTTTTGCACTTAAATGTCTATTACTCTAGTATACATACTAGGATTATCATAAAAATGTAACATCCAATGTATATATTTTAAAATTCTAAATATATAACTTCAGAAAATAGCTTGCCTAAAATCAAAATTCCCTTTATAGCTTTGAAGCAAGAATCATATTTACAGTGTTATATGCTAATTAGCTTTCTAAGTATCCTTACAATAACTTTTTAGTCTGAAAATCAGTACTTAAAAATTCTCCCCCATTAGTGAATTAGTCTTATTAAATCTTAGTAACTTGAAGTTTCCATTGAATCCCAAAGTAGCAATTTTTTAATTTTATAATACAAGTTGATTTTTTCATTAATAAAATCAATATACATGGGCTTATCTGGAATGTTATTTGTGTCAATACACATTACTGGATTTGTAGAGTTATATTTGCATTTTATTCTAGCTTTGGAACACTATGGCTTTTGTGGTCAGCATTTTATATTTATTTAAAAATTTAAGTCTTGTTTAAAAGTGCACAATGTGGGTTATTTCACACTGAGATATTTCCATTTTCTTAAAATGTCTCCTGTAATTTAAAATATGAACATGTTTTATCTCCTTTTGCAAAACAATGTTTCTTTTTAAAAATAGGACATTTGATTTTTCATGTTTTTTATTAGAAATTTTAAAAATATTTCTATATTATCAAAATATTTGTCAACCTATACATAGTTATTGCTTTCTTCCCCTGCCTTGCCTGTTCTGACCATCAATCTTTGTTTTTTATTATACAGTTATTGGCTATGTATTCTCATATGCAGTACTTTATTCAGGAATATGCTAGTAAATACAACCAGCTTATTGTAGTGGAGTGGGGGAAAATGTTGGTACAAGGAACTTTTAAGTTTAAGTTTTTAATTTGTATTATTAACATTTTCTCTATCACTGTCCCAAGTCTAGACAATCAACAAAACAATAAACTGTGAAGTGCAGCACTTACTAATTTCTGAGGTGTACATGTTCACGTTTAAAATTTAATAATTGCCCTTGGAAAGCAAGTTTAAATTGCCTCTAGCTGATACCTGATTTTATTTTATCTAAGGTCTAAGTAAAGGAAATTTCACACTTGTCACAATAATTCAATTCAGTAAATTTTAATTCACCATTATTATTCTCCTGAAACTGTGTTAGGTACTAGAGATATAAAGATGTAAACAAAACAAGATCTTCCTTTAAGGAGAAGGTACTTCCTTTTAAATGAATACTGTAGAGAAATAACATATACAAAAAATGCAAATATTTCTAACTGTGTGTGTGTGTGGGGGGGAGTAAATGGGAGGTGAAGGGACAAGGAATCTCTAATTTATCTAGTTTAAAAATTATAAATATCTCCATATAGCAACAATAGGGAGACCTGATGGCTATGTTTCTTATTTCTTAAACTGTAGTTAACTAGATTTTAAAAAATGTGGAGATTGTGGGAAAAGAAGAGGAGAATATATATATATATATATATGTATATATATATATATATATTTTTTTTTAATTTGCCCACAAGGTTCAATTATCCTACATCTTCCTGTCGTACTCAACTTTGGTTGTTGTACTGAAATGAATATAAAGATTTTGTTTATTTCACTAGGAAACCTGTATTCTCTCAATTTATATTGCTTGTACATTCCCTGAAGTAATAGCTGGCTAAAGCTTGGGACTGAATAGTATCACGTTTTCTAAAAATATTTCCCTTTTTAAAAACTTTATATAAATGTCTGATGTTATCTTGACTTCTTGATATCCTATATATTGCTAATAAAATCTATTCTATGGCCTCCCTTCCTCGAGGGGACTATGTACCAAAAGAGTATAAAGGCGATAATAAAGAGAGAAGTAAGTGTAATTGGAAAAAAAATTGATATTTTTGAGGTCTGCTTTCATTTAACCCCTGGCCAGATCTAAAGAATTGATTAAATTTTTTTTTATCACCATACAAGTCAAAATATCACCATCAAAAATCATTTATTTAATATCTCCCTAAATCTGGAATTAAACCAAGCATGTTTGACATGAAAAAGTGGAAAGTTGGGGCATTTTGTAAGGTAAAGTGCATTGTATCTCTATATTGGAATGTTTCTGTGTTTGTGCCTGTAAAGAATATGAACTAAGTTAATTTAACAGTTTGTGCAGAGAAGTTTCACAGGATAGTGATAAACAGCAGGGGATCAAGGTTGAATTAATTCATTGAATTTTCTGCATTACCTATCTCTTTTCAAGAACTACACATATCCAAAACAAGAATTCATCTTGCAAATGAATTTCAAATTGGAATATTACAATAGTAATGGAAAATATTGTTTGGGAACTTTTCTTGGCTATTTCAATTTTTTAAAAAATGCTCCTTCAGCAAACTTGTGAATTTCTTTGACCTCTTTAAAATTTTGCCCACGTTTCCTTTCACCTCTTTTCTCTCTCCTCATGTCTCCTTCATTTCAGCAGGTTCATTCCCCCAGCCCATTGACATGGGCTGCTAGTTTGTAACAAAGTTCAATCTTTAAAATGTCAAACATAATGAATAAAGGGAAATCACAAAAGAGAAAGTTGGTTCCAGACACTCCTGGGGAGGTCCAAGGCTCACAGGTGCTGAATGTTCTTCTGATTCATCAACCCAACCCAGTTAGGGAGACACACTGGCACTTTTCCTCTGGCTGTGTATTGTCACTGGGGTCCAATGAATCAAAAGACTATTTCTTGAAGAACTGCTCAGTGTCAAAATTTCCTGCCTAACTGATAAAAACAGACATTCTAAAAAGCAGTCAGAGGGAACTGTGAAGGCTTTCTTTCTAAACTGTTCACATTCCCTTTTGACAAGGAATCCTTAAATCTAGAATCTAAATCGTAAAGGCAACTGAAGAAGAGTTATTATGTGACTTTCAATTCATTTTTAAGGCCAAAGTCTCACCTACAACTTAAGGAGAATAAAATATATTGGAATAATGAAAAACAGCTGTCAACCCCTAAATCAATTTGAGAAAAGGATAGAATTAATTTGTTTAACATTTTATATATTTCATTTATTTCTATACAGTTCTTACTTCCCAGTATCCCCATGAAATAGTTCCTCATAACAAGGAAAATCAGCTTAATAAAACAAACTTTCACAGAATCTGAGATATGAGTCCTTCCTTAATTGCAACCCCTAAGCAATAGGGAATTTGTATCATCAAATCTCTAGAGTAACAATGATTATTTCTTATATTTAATCTGAAATCTGATGTCTTTTAGAATTTTCATTATTGTTGGTTGTACATATTTTCTTGGTTCAAACAATTTATTTTTTTTAATTTTGCATTAAGTAAAATAAATAACTTTGGAAAAATAATACATTTAAATTATAATTATAATGAATAATCATTAAGTAATTCTTGTTAAATGTATGAAGCAATTTTGATGATCATCCTAATAGTGAAAAAGAATAGGGTGAGTTTATGAAGCCAGTAAGGAGTTCCATTTTTAGAGAAACTGTTAATATTGGTACACTATATATGTTTTCAGCACCCTGAGCTAGGCCATTTGAACCAAAGACTAACAAAGTCTTCAAATGATAGTACCATTGAGAAAGCAAAGATCTAAATGTAAGGATCCTTATTTCACTTCCCTATACAAAGGAGAAGCAAAATGCATTCCCTTGAGTAGTTAAGACAATTTATAACTCTATGTAAAATATCACTGAGGAGGGAGATATGCTGTATGCATAGATGCAATGGGGACTGTGACTCACCCAGAGTCACACAGCTATGAAGTGTCCGAGGCCAGATTTGAACCTAGGACCTCCCATCTTTAGGCCAGCTGCTCCCAACATCATCAGTTCTTAAGAAAATTTGTATTGATTTCTCAAAAGTAGAGTACTAAAATTTTTTTAAATGTACATCTTAGTGATCAGTCTGCATCAAATACTCTTTTTTTTTTTGTTCTTGAATTAAGTGATTAATTATTAAGCCATGAATTTGAAAAAGAATTTTTTTTAGATATAGAAAGCAAATAATCTTCCTGCTTTACTAATGGCCTTAGGCAAATTTAATTTCTGTAAATGTAATTTAATAATACATTAAACTTTAATTTTAGATAAATAGATTTATATTTGTGTTTATGTAAATATATACAGATACTTTGATGTTCTTTATTTACTGAATTATTCCCCTTTTTCTAATGAAAATGTTTTAGACCCCTTCAAATATTTCCTAGTAGATTTAGAAAGTGGATCATATCTTATATTCTTTTATTTCAACTAATTTATATTGTGGTCTAATATACATTGTGATTAAGATTTTTATAGGTAAATGTTTTGTGAAAGATCAAAGAGGCAAGCTGTACTTCTGGTTTGAAAATGTTCCATTAAGATGGCATTCATCAGGGACTTTATCACTGATACTGCCTTTAATATGGATCATGAAAATCACTCATCTGAGTCCATCTTATCCATATTTCAGGATTTGAAGGGGTATACTGTGAAACTGACACCAATGAATGCATTTCTTTTCCATGCCAAAACCATGGGCATTGTATGGATGGAGTCAACAGTTACAGGTAAGGAGAAAAACAAAATATGGACTATATCATTAAAATATTACATGATCACTTTATATTCAGTTATGTGTTACTATTATTGTAAAACTTCCATGCACAGTATACTCATCTAGGGCCATAACACATAAGAAAAGTATCGATAACAATAATCTTTATTTTTCTCTCACTCTCTCTGTCTCTGTCTCTCTCTGTCTCTCTCTCTATGTATATTTACATATATATTTGTCTCTTTTTCTTCCCTCTCCTCTCTGTCCTCTCTCTTCTCTTGCAGATGCACTTGCAGCCCTGGATTTTCTGGATCCCAATGTGAAATTGAAATTAATGAGTGCTACTCTACCCCATGCAAAAATAATGGAACATGTGTGGATCTTATAAACAGGTCAAGGTTTAATTTTTATGATACTTTGGGGGATGGTGAACACTATGACATTACTCAACTATATTTTGATACTGTATGGTAGTAATTTAATATTTTGGAAAAATAGTCACTCATGAGATTCTTCCACTACTCTCCATCAAATTATATCTTGACAATATGTCATGAGTACATTTTGAATTTATTTTTCCCCAGAGGTGAAAAGGCAGTATTTTTTCTACTTATGACAGGGGAAATCTGAAATAACTTAGGAAACAAGGTTCATACTTTAAAGCATATTGATTTATTATGCCAAGTATATAGCAAATCTGGACCAGAACTCTTACGTTTCACAATGGACCTACAATAAAGGAAAAGATGGGTTTTTCTGCATGAAAAGAAAACAATTGACAGAATATAAATGAAGATACAAGATTAGCTAATCTGATTTCTAATTGGAAAAAAGATCATATCCTTTCTGAGTTGGAATGGGGATGAGTTTTGAGAGTTGATAGAGAGTGATTAGGATGACTTTTCTGGTTAATATTTCCCTCAGTTCTCACAATTAGCAAACAGTTGGAATTTCCGGGAAAATGAAATTTAGATCTCAAAAAGGAGTCAGTATTATGAAAGGAAGTCAGTTTTGTTCACATAATTTTCACAAGTCTGTGTCTTATTTAAACTACAATGGTAAGATAAAGTTATTATCCTACGTACTACTATTACTATAATTACTACTACAACTAATGAAAATAATAATAATGAGTTACATTAAATTAATACTTCTTGAGAAGAAACTTCTAGGTGCTACTATAGCATATGAAAATTGAATTAAAATAATCTTAAAGACTGACCTATATAGTTTTTTTTACCCTCATGAACTAAGCCTCAATCCAATATATTTGTTTTTATGATTTATGTTTATAATAAGTCTACCCTCCAAGGTTTGAAATCAATCTTCCTTTACTAATAAACCCCCTATGCCACTACCAGATGCTATAACTGTCAGGTACAAAGGACAAGACTTATGGACTCCAAAAGGACATCTGTTTCAATTGCTGTGTGAACTGCATATAGACCAGGTCTAAGAACAGAACAGAAATCTTTTTCATCATCACAGATAAAATTTTGTTATCAAGTCTCAACTTATCCTCGGTAACAAGAATACTTGATTTAGAATCAACTGACTTGGGTGAAAATACTGTTTCTACTATTTTCTATTTGTAGTCCTATAAAGAAGTAACTTAACCTCTCAAAAGCCTCAGTTTCTCCATTTATAAAATAATGGACTTAAGCCAAATTGGTCTGCATTAGCCCCAAAATCCATGACCCACAAAATAAATTTGTACTTTAAAAAAAGAAAGAAAACTGCAGTGTGAAAATAGTAGTTCAGATTCAGGATTTTATGCCTTTGCACTTAGTATTACTAGCCCTAGGGAAAAGAAATTCAGAATAGGCAAATTTTTTCTTTCAACTTTTCTTGTAGAACTTTTTCTAATTATCTTCTGAAAAAATCTCCTTTTCTCTCTTACTTCGCACATAGTAACCTCATAATGCCACAGGTTTCCTCAGGTCTTGTCTCATAATATTGAATGAAACAAAATTACCTTTTACCTTTATTCCACTTCAAACTCCCATCAACTTAGTGTATTTAATTTCAGAGAGTCTTCCAACAACTGGGTGAATATGTATTCTCACTGATGGAACATAACCTCCTTCCCCCCCCCCCCCCGAAGATCATAACACATGAGTACTAGCCAATGCTTGATGAATCTTGCCAATTTTGTCCAGAAAAATTCATCACAGGGGATCTGCCTAAACTGATAGAGAACTTTCTATTTTCTTCATATCTCAAGGATATATATGAAGCATTTGTATTGTCTGTTGAGTATTACTTGCCCATTTTCCATTCTGATCATTCATTTTTCTGACATGTCACATATTGCTGCTTCTTTGTAATTCATTGTTTGTAATGTGCATGATCATGCCCATCATGGTCCTCTCCAGTATGGTTTAGGTAATGCTTCAGATTTTTAGAGGCTAAATGATCTATGATTTATAAACATACATCATTAAAATACCTTTATACTTAAAATATGGATGTTTATTTCTAGTCCAAAAGATATAGCATCAAAATAATGTTGCAATTTGCCAAAGATTTTTTTGCCAATTGTTCTACTATTTTAATCCTGGAGATTGACTTATTAGTAGGCAGGTAGTTGGTACAGTAGTACACTGCACCTGAAGTCAGTAAAACAGGAGTTCAAATTTGGTCTCAGATATAAACTAGTTGTGTGACTCTGAGAATCACTTAACCTCTGTCTCTTTCAATTTCCTCTGCTGGAAAAAATGGAGAAAATAATTCCACTTATCTCTCTGGGTTCTTGTGATGAACAAATGAAATGCAAAAAAATTTTTCTAGCACATTTCCTGGCATATTTTAGGAACTAAATAAATGCTTATTCCCTTCCTTTCCCCTTCTTTTATTTTTTCCCATTGTCTATTTCCAGTTTTGTTTAAGATACATGTACAGAAGAATATTCTCTATAAATTGTTGGTACTGGTAGGTATCATGTGGACAAAACCCTTCTCTACTGGTTTTTCCTGTATAGATGGACAATACTCATTTGAGTAAAGAAGAATCTAATTTGGGAGGATCCCTATGTTTCTGGTCATGATTAAATCAGTGCAATGCCATTCATAGATAAGACAATCTGCAGGACACCACTTTACTTGTTGTGTGTGATTACATTTATTTCTTGTATTTGGCAGTTTTCCCATTTTTTAATTAAAAAGCATTTAAAATTAATCTTCCCTTCCTCTACAAAGGAAAGATTTTTATATTCTTTTGTTTCTAGAGATTTTAATAGAATATAATATAGAATATTCACCAGAAAATACCTATTCTGATAGATGAAACATAAGCAGTTAGTGAAATATTACCTAATCTAATTACCTCTCTCCCTTCCTACCTATTTATCTGCTTACCAAATTAATGAACATATAATTTCATTTGTGTGGGAAGCTTTTAGTGAGGAAACTCCTTCTGCTAATGAAGAGCTACAATTGCTTTGCAATTTTTATGCTTAGAGAAACCTCAGCCCTGGAAGTGAAGTGATATGCCCAGAGTCACATTGACTATGTGTGTCAGAAGTCTGACTTGAGTCTGTCTTTCTAATGCTAAGTATAAATTTCTGTCCTCCAGACCATTCTACAATATGTAGAATATTTTTGCCTCACCAGAGTTTAATCAGCAGCAGCAACACATTGTAAGCTATCAGTGGGTGGTGCCTAACATTTCAGCAGTTATTCAATAATACAAATTTGAGAATGATGAATGTTTACTAATGTGCATTTCACTAAAACTTAAAGCTCTGTATACATGTCTATACAGAATATACTTGCAAATGAACTGTCAATCAGGAGAAATTCATACTCACACACTGGGCAACAATAAGATAGATATGTAAAGACAATTAAATTAAAAAAAAATTACTCTCATTGGAAAATGTGGTTGAAAGCTACATTTTGTTTAAAGCTTTCCCCTCCTTGAAGTTAACTAGCAATGTCAAACTTTAAAGTAGTCATCTTAGAAAGAAATTCCTGAGAAAAGAAGAAAAAGAGAAGCCATTTCAACATTTCATTAATTTAAACAGATAATGAATTGCATGCTTATTTAATAGATTTTTCTGTGGGTTGTAGAAATATATACTAAATTGGAATGCATATTTTTCTATTATATTAGTAGTAGATTTAGAGTCAAGAAAAAAGTTTCAAATCTTGCTTCTGATACTAATTATGTGACTGTTAGAAATACTAAAATATCACAACTTCACAGTATTCTATAAAATAAGGGTATTTATATCCTTTGAACCAATATTCCATGGTTATTTTGAGGCTCAAAAAAGTAGGTAAATTTCCTTGCCAGATCTAAAACACTATATAAATGGCATTTGTGATTACTCATAAATTTCCACTATTCAAAAAAATAATGATTTAAACAATAATTTTGGAAGAACAATCAATAAATGAAGGGAAATCATGAAATCTTTTATAAATGACTAACATTTACAAATACATATATTGCATATACACTATCACTACAAATACAATAGAAAAATACAAATATATTTACTGGAATTCTTTGTAGATATTTTATAACAAATTTTTGCCATATATTAACTTTATTTCAGTAAAGAACATCACCATCCTTCTAGCACTCAGATGACTTGCATCCATAGCATTATCTTTGGCTCCTAAGTCTCCCTCACTCAATGTATACAATTAATTGCCAAATCTTTTTTTAATAAATCATCTCTTATTTTTATTCTGTTCTCTTTATTTAAATAGCCATTACTTGAGTTCCTGTTATTATAACCTCTTATTTGGACTCATAACTTCCTAAGTCATCTCTCTGCCTTTTTTCACCCTTAACTGATCCTTCCTCCCTTGTACCTACCAAAGTGATTTTTCCTAAATATCTTACTCTTCTTCTTAGTGAATTCTTCTGACTCCTTATTGCCTCTAAAATCGAATATTAGTTCATTTCTTTGCCTTTAAATACTCTTCTAATTCTGGCTTCAGTTTACCTTTTCAACTATATTTTTTGTTGTTATCCTTACTATTAATGTTCCATTCAAGCAAGTCTTCTTGTTTTTTACATCTCCCCTTACTATACTTTTATACTGGGTGTACACTATTCCTGAAATGTATTTTATCTTCATTTCTATATATTTAAACCCTTCCCCCACCCCTTCAAACTTAGCACAAGTGATGTCTTAAATGTTTGAAATTGCACATATGCGTTAGTTCCCTTTTCTTAAGAAAAAATTAAATTAATGGTGCATTTGTTTTGTATATACTTATGTACATGCTATCTCCCCCAGAAGATGGCAAGTTCCTCAAGGACAGAATGTTCTTTTTTTTTTCTTTTCCTTTCCTTCCTTTCTTTGTTTTTGTATTTTGTATGCATTCCAGTGTCTGGTACATAGAAGGTCTTAAGTACTTGATAATATATTGTTTTAAAGGAAAATGAATACAAAAGATCTGAATAGTAAAAAAAAAATTTGTTAAAATATTCTTTGTATCATTTCTCTCAAAAATTTAAAACTCTTGTTAGTAGTTATGAAAGATCTTATTAAAATCTCTATTTGGGCATCACTAATATGCAAATTTGTTTTGCATGACTGCATGAATAACCTATGTCAAAGTGTTTACTTTCTCAATGAGGAGAAAGGGGAAGTAGGGAGGGAGAGAATTTGGAACTCAAAATTTTAAAGAACCAATGTTAAAATTGTTTTTAAAAGTAATTAGAAAAAATAAAATATTAAAAAAGGATCTCTTGGAAGAAATTTCTAGCTGTTTTTTGGGCAACAATTTGTTAGGAAGCTATTGAATTTGAAATATTTAACTAAGAAAAATTCCCACATAATGATATAACTTGGAAAGTTTCTTGCTTTGCTATGTTTGGACTTCAATTATTTAAGGATTTACCTTTGAAGATGACCTGTAATATACAAGCAACACATTCCTCATTGTAGAAATAACTTGTCACTTTCATGCCAGTACCTTTTATTGAATGAATTAGGTGGTGATGATCACAGAAAATGAATGGCTTGGGGAATACAAAGAAAGGTGCCTCATATCAAATAAGCCAAACGAAATCCTAATTAACATTTTTCCTCTATCCTTCCACTTTTTACAATGTCATTTTATTTGAATTAAAATTGGAGTACGTATTTTGTCTCCTTGATTTTATCTTTATTACATTTACCTTCAGAACCCACCTGCTCAAATGCATTTTAGGGATAGTGGAGGTGACTTGAAAACCATATTTGGATAAGGTCCAGTTCACAATCAAATTAAAAAGCTATTAGTCTAGAGAATTTTCTTGAAGGAGACATTTCAATGTCTATAATGTAGCCATCTGGCATTTTTTAAAAATACTGTGATTGCATTCAAAATTTTAAGATAAATGGTTTGTCTTTTCCTGGAGACTGTCTTCTCAATAGGACTAGGGATTGTATCCATGATTAAATTGGCCTAATGAGCTCTCAGTTGAGGAAAATCCCTTTAACATGCTGTTTGGCATCTTTGCTTCTCATCAACTCATAGTTACCTGGAGTACTAAGAGTTTCCATAGTCAGTATGTATTAAAGACATGATTTAAATATAGATTTTCCTGGTTTTGATGTTTAGTTGTCTATCTACTGTCATAATCTTTCCTTTGTCTGACAATAATGATACAACACAGGATTATTTTCTTAGCTATGATTCAGAGAAATGGGTCCATTTTCATCCATGGTCATGTGTCTAATGAAGCAATTAATTATTTAGTATTTCAAGTTTATATATGATTGTTGATTTTATTCAGTGACAAACTGTCCCTAACCTTTAAGTATCTCTAACCTGTCATCTTGCTTAGGAAAAATCAGTAAACTATGTTATTCTATAATGACATCTTGAATTGTGTGATCAAAATTGTTATCATTTCACCATAGAAGCATAAATGTGGTGTTGTAAGGGTCTTTAAGGCCATCAAGTTCAACTCGGTCATTTTACAAAGGACGAAATCAAAGAATGAAGAGGTTAAGTGACTTTCCCAGGGTCACACTGCTACTAAGTTTCTGAACCCCATGATATCACAACTCTCATACTCGTGTTTTAATTACCTATTCCCCATTCCAGGAAGGCACACTTTCCTCATCTCTGTCTCATGGGATCACCCTCTCTTTCTCCAAGACATATTTCAAGAACTATTTTCTTCATGAGTTCTTTCCTCAGCCTCCCAACTGTTAGTGCTGTTTTTACCAAACAACCTGGAAGTTAATTTACTTTTCATTTGTTCTCCTTATATTTATTCTGTTTGTATATACATATAGGTATATATATATATATATATATGACTATTACAATTTAAGTTATTTGTCAAGTGTTTATTCCATTAATTATATTTGTATCTCTACTGCTTACCACAGTGCCTGGCATATAATGAGCATTTAATAAATTATTTTGATTGATTATTGGCTAAAATAGCATTAACCCATGTCTTCCCGCCATCATCTAGTACTTGAATTATTATAACAAAATATAATCTAATTATTTTGCTCTTGGAATATCATATACTGATAACAAATACCACTCACCAAAAAATGTTGTTTGGGATGTTAGATAGTTTGTCTTTGCTGACACAGCTAGCATTTGTCAGAGGCAGCAGATCTTACCTCTTCCTGAAACCAGAATCAATATTTATTTACAATGACATACTGCTATTAAATAAAGAAAAGAAAATTCTAATTTACAAAATATTAATAATTGATTTTAAATTATGCCACTCTCAACATTCTCCCCTAATATACTGAAAATTTATAAAAAAAAAAAAACTTCTCTAAGAGTAAAACCTATCAGACTCAAAGGTGTTTAAAGAATTAAGCCCATTTCTATTGTGAAGAGGGGAAAAAAAAACTGAAATTTGTAAGAAGTTAATCATAATACAATTTCATGGTTTTTTTTCTTTTTATCATTTATTTTGCCAAAATCTGTGATTTTATTGACGTGGAAAACTCTCAACATGAAAATTTGTTTCTCTTAGGAGAGCAATCAGAAATTGTAGTTGTACAATTTGGCCTTATTGACTAAGAGGTTATATGAATGGTTTCAGTGCACATAGTGTAGCCAAAGACAGGACAGGAATTTAGGTCTTCCTGACCTCTAGATTAGCATTCACTCCATTTCATGTTGTCATTAACAAAAAGAAATGATTCTGAGAAACAATAACACCCATGTAGTAGGACAATGCCTGTAAAGTGATAGCCCAATTTCTTCATAAGGAAGCTCCTTTTACTGATGCAAGCTCATAACTTCTCTATAATATGAAACCTTGGAAAGTTGTCCATAGCACCGAGATCTTCAGTGGACTGTCTAGGATCACATATCAAATGTGTGCTGGAGGTGGCATCTGAAAAGATGACTTTCTAGCCTTGAGCTCTGGGTTCTAATTACCAAATAATCATTCCTTTCAGATACATGCATGCATACACACATGCACATACCCTTACAGATGCACATTTATATATTTAATCAAACTAACAATTTCATTGACTACACTATTTGGAAGGAATTGGAAAATGTTTCTTATGGGTAGTGATATTTGAGCTAAGATTTGAAGAAAGCTGAGGAGCTAAAGGGACAGGAGGGGACAACCTGTACAAAAGAGAACAGCAGAATATGCAATGCTATCTTATAAGAAGAATAACAAATGATAATTTACCTGAAAATTAGAGTGTATGATGAAAGTAATACAAAGTTATCCCCCTAAAATTGACTGAAATTAGATGGTGAAAGATTTTAAATGCTAAATTGTGAAATTTGTATTTTTTCCTAGAAATATTAGAGCTAGGGAAGATGACTCAGTGGATAGAGAGCCAGCCCTGGAAATGGGAGGTACTCAGTTCAAATCTGGGGTCAGATACTTCCTACTTGTGTGTCCCTGAATAGATCACTTAACCCCAATTGCCTAGTCCTTATCACTCTTCTGCTTGGAAATTATTGATAATAAGTGTTGATTCCAAGATTGAAAGTAAGGGTTGACAATTTTATAAAAGAAATGTTTTATCCAATAAGAAGGGGAGTGATATGTTTTTGGGATCTTAATTTGACATCTCTTTGGAGTCTGCATTGAAAGAAATGAAATCTAAGAAGATCAATTAGGAAGCTATTGAAGAATACAGGTGAGAGGAACTAAAGTAGGGTACTGACTATGAGTTAAAAGAGGGAAGTGGATGTGAAAAATATCATGGAAGTAGAATCATCAGGGCTTAACAAGTGATTGAATAAGGGGAGAATAAGTAAAAAGTGAGGTGAGGTTGATGGAGATTGGGAATCTGTATGACTGGGATAATAGCAATGCCCTCCAAAGAAACAGGGAAATTATGAATAGAGATGGGTTTAAAGGAAGAATATTTAGTTCCATTTTAGAAAAAAAATTAAACTATCTAGAGAAATGCTTAGAAAGCAGTTGTTAATATGACACTAAGTTTGGGGAGGAACAAGAACAAAGATATTTCATCAATCATCAATTCCAGTAAATACCTAGAAAAGTAGAATCATTGGCATTATATTATGGCAAGTGTTTACTTTTTTTTCAACAATAACCTCCTATCAGAGGCAGAGGAGAGAATCATTGTGTCCCACAGCAGCTCCTTTCACTTTCAGATGGTATGAATTACTAGGGAATTTCTTTCCAAAATAAAATCTAAATTTGTCTTAAAGCAACTTTCACCTATTAATGCTTGATCTAAATTGTGGAAGCAAATGGGACAAAGTTAGTTCTTTTTCTATTTGACATTTTTCAATTACTTGAAAATTATTGCTATTTTTTCAGAAAAGTTCCCTCTGAGACTACTCCATGTTCCGTGTCTCTGCTTCCTTCAATTTATCATCATCTGGAATCCCCTAAATGACGTTTGCCATCCTGATTGCCCTACTTCAGACATTCTCCAATTTAGGTTCTTCCTAAACTGTGACATTCATAAATGAATGCAAAATTTGCCCACGTCAAGGCAAAATACAGAAGGATTATCTCCTTCTACAACTTGATATTGACTTTGCTTTAAAAAAAAAAAAAGCCATGTGAGATGTAGCTACATGGCTCAGTAGAGAGGACAGCAGGCCTAAAATTGGGAAGACTTTGGTTCAAATCTGGAATGAGACACTTCTTACCTGTGTGACAGTGGGCAAGCCATTTAAAGCCAATTACCTTGTCCTTACTCCCCTTCTACCTAGGAATTAATATCCAGTATTGATTCCAAGACAAAAAGTAAACTTTAAAAAAAAATCCATATTCTATAGGAAAGCTCTTCATTCAAATCAAACAACAAGTATTTGTTAAGAACCTATAAATACCAAGAATTTTGCTAGGAAATGAGGAAACTGAGGTCTAGAGAAGAACAAGATCAAGGCAGCACAATGGTTAGAGAGTTGGGTCTGGAGTGACCTCACTTCAGACTTGGTCTCAGACACGGCCTCATTTGCTACATCTATAAAATGGGGATAATAAGAATACCTACCTCCCAGGATTCTTGTGAGAAACAAATGAAATAATTGTAAAGCAAATAATACAATGCCTGGAACATAGTAAGTGACATAGAGATGTTGGATTTTATTAGCTATTATTTTTTAAAACAATTACTCCTCCCAAGAAGTTTACATTCTAGTAGGACATGGGGAAGGAAAGCAACTTACTTTGTAGTTCAAACAATTGTTTCCCCTGTTTTCTCATCTCCAAGCTAATCATTCCCAATTCCTTCTTACAATTATAGGAACATATACATGGAACTGGACCTTAGTGGCCATCGAGCCCAATCCACTCATTTTTGCAGATGAGGAAACTTAGGCTTAGAGACATTAGGTAAACTTTTTCCACAGTTAAAATGATTAACAGAAAGTGTCAGAGCAGGAATGTGAATCTAGGTCTCAAATCCAAATCCAGAAAGCTTTCAATGAATAATACCCCATCTCTTTTTGCATAACTTAGAGCCTATATAAGCAAACAACCAACTACTTTAAGCAGGTCATTGACAGCATATTAAATAGCTTAAAGTCAAGTATAGATTATGTGGAGTACAACTAGAAATTTCTACTTTGATACTGGCTCATTAGTAATGACTCTTAAGGCCAAATCTTTTTAACTAGTTATGAATCCATTAAACTTTACTATTTCATAGCTCATATCTTGCCTTCATTCTCAAAAAGATAATAGAAACTTTTACAAATGTCTTACTAAAATCTAGCACGAGTGCCAGAAATTGGAAACATGGAAGAGATGAAACTTTTATGTAATATTCTGTGTCTGACATGCCTGGAATGTAAATTTGTTGCAACAAAGACACTATTCCCTTGATAGTTATCTCCTACTCCCCTGTGTAGAATTACCTTTTACTTATAAAGTAGAATATAAAGTAAAGAATACATAGTAAAGAGAATAAAACTCAATAATTAAGCCCAGTGAGAATTTATCATGAAGCCAACACTTGACTCTCTTTGAAGAAAGAAATCAAATCTTGTTAGGATATCAAACTTTTTCTCCTACCATATATCATAAATCTATGAAAATAGTATATACGAATGAAGAAATGAATTCTAAAAAAGGTTCTTTTTTATTCAGGTTGTGTCTAAATTCAGGTTAGTAGAATTTTTCATATTTTTTTTCTTCAAGAGAAAACTTAACATTAAAATATATAAACATTTTTTTTTCTGTAAGTACAAATGTTCTGTTATTCTCAGAGCAGGATACAAAGTGATGAACAAACTCAAGATACTAGGCAGACCTGGGGCAAGCAGATATAGGAAAGACTTAGCCATGGGCCATAGAAGAAAGATTGAGCAGATAGAACATCAAGAGAGTTTGGCTGCAATTGTAAATTGCAGATCCAAACAGAGAGGTAGTCATTTTGGATGCTCATCCACGATAAATGATGAATACTGAGAGGATTGTTAGATTTCCTCAATAACTTCAAGTCATCAGACCCTATTGAACAAGTTAGCAGGCCACTGAACAAATGTACTCGTGTAATTATTGAGCTACTGTAGGTTTCTTTGAAACACTTGGGGAGAGTAGGAAATAAAGATGAACAAATGTTTTTTTTTTTCAATTTTCAGGAAAAAGATGAAAAGAAATTATAGACCAGTGAGCTTCACTTTAGTTTCTAGTAAAATTTGTGGAATTTACTATTAAAGAGTCTTTAGGAAAAGTTGGAGCTACATTGGAGTTTAAAAATAGTTTATAATAAGATGAAATTAAAATATGGATACCTATTCTTGGAAAACTGTTCACATTTAGGTAAAAAATAAGCTGTGCAAGTAGAGGGTGGGAATACATGACTAGAAAGAAGAAAGCTCACTAAATAATGCAAAACAATATACCATCCCTCCCTGCCATATTAACGCATGGAAACTTATACAGTTATGATCTCTAGAACTAGAGAAAAGATAGTCACAATACATTTGGTTTTGGTTTGACCACACCTGAAGTTTTATATTGAAATTCAGGTATTTTAGGTAGATCATTGACATCCTGGAATGTGTCCTGAGAAACCTTTTCAAAGATGATAAGGTTACCCTAAAATGTGCCATAAGTCATCTGTAATGTGAACTTTTATTAATAGTCTCTTTTTATTATATTTCCCAATTACATTTAGATATAATTCTTAATAATCATTTACAGATATTTTGTGATTATATTCTTTCTCTATTTTTCTCCTCATCCCTTCCTCCAAGGGAGGAAGTAATATGATATAACTTATTCATATACTATCATGCAATACATATTTCCATTTTTATCATGTTATTAAGAATAGTCTCATATCTAGTTTCCCTGCATTGAGTTGTTCTTACTTTTGCCAATCTACCCTTCACTAAGTTGTCAAATGAATATTGTAACATGGGAATCACTTTAAAAGACTGATATATATTAATTTAAGGTCGTCAAGGAATCAGCTATGTAATTCCTAAATGAAAAACTCGTCAGCCGTCAGCCTTTTTTGGAGTTTAATTACAATAGGAGTAAGAAAGGAATTAGAGATAGAGAGAGAGAAAAAGGGAGAGAAGGGAATAGGGCTTAAATACCCCTTCTGTTTAGGCTGGGCCAAAAGGCCCAAGCCCTTAGATAGCTGGGGCAAAGAAAAGAGATCAGTCCCTATTACTCACGTGTCCAAAATGGAGAAACAGTCTCAGAGGCCCCCACCTTCAGCTTCCTTCAGAGCAAGCCTTCTCAGAGCCCAGGCACCACCCCCGACCAAAACCTCAACCTCCCCCTATCTTTAAGGAAACCATCCAAGTTCCTCCCCTCCTTTCTCCCATCTACCAATCACTGTTCATCAATTTCCCTGTGCCAATGGAGGCTCCAGCTTAACCCAGGACCGCCCAGAGGTTTCTGGCTTTTGCACATGTCTGTTGAAGGTCATACCCTCAAATGATTAAATCTTTACTCCTTTGCTACAGCCCTTTCTAAATCCTGTTAACTTGAGTATGGTAGAGATTGGAATAATTAAATTTTGATCTAGGCTGCAGCCCTTACTCAATCCTATTAGGACTGAATAGGGTGGAGATTTATTCCAAGTATCTCCATTGTATCAATTCTAAAATCAATCAAGACTCAAAGAAATTCCTGTTCTATGCTTAAGCATAGGTCAAAGTCCTTTCCATTGTTCAGCAAAGGGTTTCTGTCCTAAAGTAATCTTAAGAAGGGAAAAGAAAGAACCTCCCATGCCAATGGGGTTCCCATTCCAATAGATTATCAGTAAGAAGTTTTCCAAGTATGAAATATCCCAATGGTGAAATTTCCAACATTTATAAGTCTAAGGAAATTTGAGGTTTACAATATTAAGGCACAAACAGGATCCAACCACATCCCACCCTGATTCAGAAACCTGCCTGGAGACCAAAGTGCCACTTTATCCTTTTATTTAAAGGTTTCCATAATTGCAGATTCAATCTCCCTTAGCAGACCTATTTCACATTGTTTCTCTTCACATAAGCTATATTCCCAGTAGATTAAACTACAAGTCATGTCCTGAATATGAATTCACACATGTGATGCCCCATGGCTTGGCATGCATTTCCCAATCACATCTGCCTTTCAGAATCCTCACCTTCCTCCAAGGTTCTGCTAATGTAGCATCATCATCTCCATGAAATCTTCTCCACATTATTGTGAATTAACTTAATATATTTTATTTTCCTCCATCCCCAATAGCATGAAAGATTCTTGAAGAGCAAGACTCCTTTCTGTTATTGTCATTATAACTCCAACATCTGGCACAGTATCTTCCACAGAGTTGTTGCTGTCATTCTGTCACTTTGGTAGTGTCCAAATCTTTCTAACCCCATCTGGAGTTTTCTTGGCAAAAATGTTGGAGTAATTTGCCATTTACTTCTCCAATTCACTTTATAGATGAGGAAACTGAAGTAAACAGGGTAAAGTGACTTGTACAGGGTCACACACTAAGCTAGATGCCAGAGACTGGTTTTGAATTCATGTCTTTCTAACTCCAGGTTTGGTGCTTTATTATAGCTGTGTGCCATGTAGGTGCCCCCTTTCCACATAGTAGGTGTTTAGTATATATAATTTTATTGATTTAATTATTTATATATAAATATATAATTATTTAATATTTAGTATATATTATTTTCCATTTTAATTTGTATAGATTCCTTGATTCCATTCCTTTCTGCTTTCTGTAGGATCTTGTTCTTAGAAGCCATCTCAATTCACCTTTCTATCCATCTTCAGCATCTTCTATAAATTGTCCCTGTCCAAGAACCTACAGATATGCTGAGGTCTCATTATTTGTGTCTAAAAACCTTTGCATTGTCCGTGCCATCTAACTACTATTCCATTATTTTCCTATTCTTTACTACTTAAGTGCTCTAAAAAAACTTTTTTGCCCATTACCTTTAATCCCTTCCTTCTCTCTTAGTTCTTTGTAATAAAGATTTAGCTTCCATTATTCTACTTTTCTAAGAACACATTAACCAGTGACCTCAGAATCATCAATTCTAGTAGCTTCTATTTAGTCCTTGTCCTCTTTCATGTCTCTTTCACTGTTATCTACTTCCTTCTGCTAGATTTTCGTTCCTCCCTCAGCTTCAGAAATACCACTTTCTTTGCAGTCTTATTATCTAACTGTTGCTTCTCTCCCTACTTCCCTCTTTCCTTTCCTTAATACTATTAGACTTTAAGGATCTCAATTCAGTCTTATTTTTTCCTTTACAGTCTCTCCCTTCACAATCTAATTTGCCACACCCATCTTTTATTACCATCTTTATATAGATAACACAAGATCTTCATTTCCAGATCTGAACCCTCTTCTGAGCTTGATCATTGCAATTCCAACTGTCTTTATGGTAGAGTATTTCCATATCCCTGGGTATCTTTTTTATTCCTCATATTTATACTAATGTTCAACATATCTAAGAACAAGCTCATTATCTTTTTCCAAAAACTTGTTCCTTTTTCTGACATCATTATCTGTGAAATCACCATTCATTACCTAGTTTCTGATATTCATAACTTTGAACTTATCTTTGACTCTCCTTCAATCTATTAAAAATAATTTTTTCAGTGGCTGCTAAATACCAGCCAATTTTGAAAATTAATGCTATAATAGCAAAAGTTATTATATTCTAACAGATGAAATGCTCATCTGTAAGTATATATAGAATATGTACATGATGAATAAATAAGGAATAATCAAATAACAATAAACAAGGTGGTTTGATGAGTAAGGATTTGATGGAAATCAGGAAAGGCTTTATGTAGAAGGTAGTATTTGAGCTAAATCATGAAGAAGGAAAGGAAAGGGAAATTTTTAGAAGCATAGTTTGGGAAAGAATGAATTCCAGAAGAAAGGTGATAATGTCTATTTATGTGTAACAACCACTAGTCCAGTATGGCTGGACAAGTCAGTCAATGTAAACAATGTGTTTGAAACACTACAAAGGGAGAAAGGCTATAAGGGGAGAAGAGTTTAAATGCTAAAGAGAAGAAGAAGAGTTGTTATTTGATTTTAGAGGTCAAAGTAAGCTGCTGGAGTTTATTGAATAGGAAGGGGAAGTGGTGTCAAACCTCTGATATTGCTGTGAAATTGATATATTATGATGATATCATTAGAGGAAGGGTGAGGGGCAAACAAATAAAACTTTTACTGCATGTAGCTCTTCCTCATAAAACAGAAATTTATAGTCTATGGAGCATAACTATCTTCATGAACATGGTATTAGGTATAAATCAATAACAAAAATTATAGACATTTTAAAGAACAACTTATGTCTAAATATATGTTTGTGTGATTTTCCCACAATCAAGACAATATAATAAAGACAAAATTCAATTGACATTGAATATTTTCACAACAATTATTTAATATAGACAAATATAATTATTATATGGTAACTCTTGATGTAATATCTGCAATTTTCACATGAGTCAATTCATGCTTATCATATAGTGGAACAGTATGAGGATAGAGCATCAAGCAAGGAGTCAGGAAAATGAGTTTAAAACTTACCTCAGATACTTCTTTGTTGTGTGACTTCTTTGTTGTGTTGCCTCGGTTTCCTCAACTCTTAAATGGGGATAATAATTGCACCTAATTTATAGGGTTGTTATAAGGATCAAATGAGGCATTTATAAAGTAATCAGCACAATGCCTGGCCCATAGGAATTAGTTATTACATTAATATAAAATGATTCTTCCCTTTTTCCTAGGAAGCATATAATTAAACTACATAATACATTTGAAAATGAATTATATAGAATAGAATTTAAATAATTTTTGCTTGTAAATTAAAATATAGTATCTACTAGATTTTTGTACATTATGAATTATGAAAGTGCAAGACAATAAACTGACTAATAGAAAATTCACAAAAGACTAAAATCTCTATGTATTTTAAAAACCTGTACATTTCTCTAATTTCCTTTATAATTCATCCTGCCTTTTGGTACCAAAGTAATTTTTTATCTAATCTATGGATGTAACCATGTTATTCCTCCACGGAATAAAAGCCAATGGCTCACCATTAAATCAGGACCAATTATGGTTAATCATTGTCTTGATATGATATCTTAAGTTTTTCTAAATTATTTATTTTCATAATAATTGTGTCATAGAATAAATTTTTCTTAAATCTTTATTCATTGTGCATTGGCTTTTATAAGTCTTCTGAAAAATTTTTGGAACTGTCCCTTCATTTCTTATAGTATAATAATGGACAATTCTATTCCAATAGTATGTTAGCTCTATGAAGGCAAGAACTGTTTCATTTTTAGTCTTTGCTTCCCCAGTACTAGAACAGTGCCCGTTAAATAGCTGATCAATATTTAATAAATTAGTATTGAATCATTTGTTGGTTAAATTTATCATGATGAATATGATATATTTGTTCTTTATCTAAGCAAGAATGGTTAATGAACTTGCCTTTTGATAGTACATTGAAATTAGCATTTGGATTTGAAAATGTTCTGATGACTTGGGTATGAAAAAATCAATATTTCTAATTTTTGTCATAACAAGCAATACAAATTTTCCAAAATTGTGGTGAACAATGTAGACATTAAACAAATACTTGCTCCATTATACCACATTTCTATTTAAAATTTCCTTCTTTTTTTCCACAGATTTTTATGCACATGTCCTCCTGGGTACAATGGATCCTTCTGTGAGTTGGAAATAATTAAATGTCAAAGTTTACTTTGCCTAAATGGTGGGAGTTGTAAAAAACACCTTGGAGACTACTATTGTCTTTGTGCTCCTGGATTTACAGGTATCATCCTCCCTTGGAATGTTAATCATTTGATTTTTTTGCATTCAGGGAACATAGTGGGACACATATATAGAGGACACTTGTGACCACTAACAGATTCTATTGTATTCTGCCTCTTAAAAATGTAAGATATGACCAATGTTTTTCTTTGTCTTATGTCAGCTTGAATGGGAAATCCTCAAATTGCACACACAATTCTGGCCTCCTTTAGTGAAGTTACAGAGAAACAAAAAGGAGTCTCCCGTAAGCAAGTTTTATAGATAATTTAAATATTATTTCTTATCATTATCCAGCTGGTAATCACAGATAAGTTGTATCAGGGGAAAGTTCTTAACGTCATAAAGATGACTCAGTTGCCTACCCATAGTAATATATCAAAACATATTTTCTGCACCTGTACATTAGAAATGGCAGACAAATATATGACAGAGGAGAAAGAATATTATTTTGCCAGCAATCACATAGGTGGTAATTTACTAGACACAAAGAGAAAAATAATCATCATAAATATGGAAAAGGTTTAAAGAATTTGAATTTATTTCAGGTTAAGGAAAGCAGAGCTGAATGAAAATAAGTTTTCTCATTCACTTTTTCAATAATTTTTCATGGTGATTTGGGAGTTCAGGATTTGTCCTCAAATAAGCAAATTTAAATGTTTTACTTATTAATTTACCCACAAATATATGATTGTACTCATAACATAAATTAATCTTTGCATATTCTAAGTGTTTCTGATTAAAAAATAATCTGGTGTCCAATACTTTGTAGATAGGTGGCAAATTGATTAAACCCACAGTATTTGAGTAAGTTTTAATGACTATTTTAAAACTGGTTATCAATTGAAGTAAACAACTTCAAAAGCGAAGGGGAAAGTCTGAAAGTGTTGAAGAGGAAGATTTTTTAAAATGGAGAACAATTTAATACACTTCCCTCAGATTCTATTATACATGCATTCTTGAATATTTTGAAAATATATGTACATATCTTTCATGTATTATGTATACATGTTTGTATATCCACAATTCTTTTTTTTAAATAATATTTTATTTGATCATTTCCAAGCATTATTCATTAAAGACAAAGATCATTTCCTTTTCCTCCCCCCACACCCACCATAGCCAACGCTTGAATCCACTGGGTATCACATGTGTTCTTGATTCGAACCCATTGTCATATTATTAGTATTTGCATTAGAGTGTTCATTTAGAGTCTCTCCTCTGTCATGTTCCCTCAACCGCTGTAGTCAGGCTGTTGCTTTTCCTCGGTGTTTCTACTCCCACAGTTTGTCCTCTGCTTATGAATAGTGTTTTTTCTCCTAGATCCCTGCAGATTGTTCAGGGACATTACACTGCTACTAATGGAGAAGTCCATTACGTTTGATTATACTACTGTGTATTAGTCTCTGTGTACAATGTTCTCCTGGTTCTGCTCCTCTCGCTCTGCATCACTTCCTGGAGGTCATTCCAGTCTCCATGGAATTCCTCTACTTTATTATTCCTTTTTGCACAATAGTATTCCATCACCAACATATACCACAATTTGCTCAGCCATTCCCCAATTGATGGGCATCCCCTCGTTTTCCAATTTTTGGCCACCACAAAGAGCGCAGCTATGAATATTCTTGTACATGTCTTTTTCTCCATTATCTATTTGGGGTACAAACCCAGCTGTGCTATGGCTGGATCAAAGGGTAGATATTCTTTTGTCGCCCTTTGGGCATAGTTCCAAATTGCCCTCCAGAATGGTTGGATCAGTTCACAACTCTACCAGCAATGCATTAATGTCCCTACTTTGCCACATCCCCTCCAGCATTCATTACTTTCCTTTGCTATCATGTTAGCCAATCTGTTTGGTGTGAGGTGATACCTCAGAGTTGTTTTGATTTGCATCTCTCTGATTATAAGAGATTTAGAACACTTCTTCATGTGCTTATTAATAGTTTTGATTTCTTTATCTGAAAACTGCCTATCCATGTCCCTTGCCCATTTTTCAATTGGAGAATGGCTTGGATTTTTGTACAATAGATTTAGCTCTTTATAAATTTGAGTAATTAAACCTTTGTCAGAGGTTTTTATGAAGATTTTTTCCCAATTTGTTGTTTTCCTTCTGATTTTAGTTACATTGGTTTTGTTTGTGCAAAAGCTTTTTAATTTGATTTAGTCTAAATTATTTATTTTACATTTTGTGACTCTTTCTATGTCTTGCTTGGTTTTAAAGTCTTTCCCCTCCCAAAAGTCTGACATGTATACTATTCTGGTTTACCCAATTTACTTATGGTTTCCTTCTTTATGTTTAAGTCATTCACCCATTTTGAATTTATCTTGGTGTACTGTGTGAGGTGTTGATCAATTCCTAATCTCTCCCACACTGTCTTCCAATTTTCCCAGCAGTTTTTATCGAATAGTGGATTTTTGTCCCAAAAGCTGAGATCTTTGGGTTTATCATATACTGTCTTGCTAAGGTCGCTTTCCCCCAGTCTATTCCACTGATCCTCCTTTCTGTCTCTTATCCAGTACCAAATTGTTTTGATGCCTGCTGTTTTGTAATATAGTTTAAGGTCTGGGACTACTCTAAACCTTAAAATTTCTTAGACTTATAAATGTTGGAAATTTCACCATTGGGAAATTTCATACTTGAAAAATTTCTTACTGATAGTCTATTGGAATGTGAACCCCATTGGCATGGGAGGTTCCTCCTCCTCCCTTCTTAAGATTACTTTAGGACAGAAACCTTTTGCTGAACAATGGAAAGGGCTGCAGCATAGATCAAAATTTAATTATTCCAATCTCCACCCTACTCAGGGTAACAGGATTTAGGAAGGGCTGTAGCAAAGGATCAAGATTTAATTATTTGAGAATATGACCTTAAACAGACATGTGCAAAGCCACAGACCTCTGGGCGGTCCTGGGTTAAGCTAGAGCCACCATTGGCACACTGCAATGCCCCCATTATTTGTCGTTTTTTTTTTCATTATTTCCCTGGATATCCTTGATCTTTTGTTATTCCAAATGAACTTTGTTATGGTTTTTTCTAAATCAGTAAAAAAAATTTTGGGAGTTCAATGGGTATGGAATTAATAGATAGATAAGTTTGGGTAGGATGGTCATTTTTATTTTATTGGCTCGTCCTATTCATGAGTAGTTAATGTTTTTCCAATTGCTCAAGTCTAGTTTTAGTTGTATGGAGAGTGTTTTGTAGATGTGTTCATATAGTTCCTGTGTTTGTCTCCGGAGATAGATTCCTAGGTATTTTATTTTGTCTAAGGTGATTTTGAATGGGATTTCTCTTTCTAGTTTTTGCTGCTGAGCTGTGATGGAGATATATAGAAATGCTGATGACTTATTTGGGTTTATTTTGTATCCTGCAACTTTGCCAAAGTTGTTGTTTATTTCAACAAGCTTTTTGGTTGAATCTCTAGGATTCTTTAAGTGGACCATCATGTCATCTGCAAAGAGTGATAAATTGGTCTCCTCCTTGCCTATTTTGATGCCTCCAATTTCTTTTTTTTTCTCTAATTGCTACTGCTAGTGTTTCTAGTACAATGTCAAATAGTAGAGGTGATAATGGGCATCCTTGTTTCACTCCTGATCTTATTGGGAATGCATCTAGTTTATCCCCATTGCAGTTGATGGTTTTAGATATATACTGTTTATTATTTTTAGGAACAACCCTTCTATTCCTATGCTTTCTAGTGTTTTTAATGGGAATGGGTGTTGTATTTTATCAAAGGCTTTTTCTGCGTCTATTGAGATAATCATGTGGTTCTTGTTGGTGTGCTTGTTAATGTGGTCAATTATGTGGATCATTTTCCTAATATTGAACCAGCCCTGCATCCCTGGTATAAATCCTACTTGACCATGGTGGATGACCCTTCTGATCACTTGCTGGAGTCTTTTTGCTAGGATCCTATTTAAGATTTTTGCATCTATATCCATTAGGGAGATTGGTCTATAGTTTTCTTTCTCTGTTTTTGACCTGCCAGGTTTTGGAATCAGTACCATGTTTGTGTCATAAAAGGAGTTTGGTAGAACTCCCTCTTTGCTTATTATGTCAAAAAGTTTGTATAGTATTGGGGTTAACTCTTCTCTGAATGTTTGAGAGAATTCACTGGTGAATACATCAGGCCCTGTGTATTTTTTCTTAGGAAGTTCTTTGATGGCTTGTTGGATTTCATTTTCTGATATGGGATTATTTAAGAATTCTATTTCTTCTTCTGTTAGTCTAGGCAGTTTGTATTTTTTTATATATTCATCCATATCACCTAAATTGGTGTATTTATTGCCATATAATTGGGCAAAGTAATTTTTAATGATTGCCTTAATTTCCTCTTCATTGGAGGTGATGTACCCCTTTTCATCTTTGAGCTGTTAATTTGCTTTTCTTCTTTCCTTTTTTTAATTAGATTGACCAGTACTTTGTCTATTTTGTTTTTTCTTCAAAGTACAAGTTTCTTGTCTGATTTATTAAAAAAATTGTTCTATCACTTTCGATTTTATTAATTTCTCCCTTAATTTTTAGGATTTATAGTTTGGTTTTCTGCTGGGGGGTTTTAATTTGATCACTTTCGAGTTTTTTGATTTGCATTTCCAATTGATTGATCTCTGCTCTCCCTAGTTTGTTAATATATGCACTCAGGGATATGAATTTACCTCTGATTACCTCTTTGGCTGCATCCCAAAAGGTCTGAAAGGACGTCTCGCCATTGTCATTTTCCTCGATGAAATTATTAATTGTTTCTCTGATTTCTTCTCTAACTAAACGATTTTGGAGTATCATATTGTTTAATTTCCAATTAGTTTTTTATTTACTTTTCCATTTACCATTACTGATCATTACTTTTATTGCCTTGTGATCTGAAACGGCTGCATTTATTATTTCTGCTTTTCTGCATTTGTGTGCCATGTTTCTGTGACCTAATGTATGGTCAATCTTTGTGAATGTGCCATGTGGTGCTGAGAAGAAGGTGTATTCCTTTTTATCCCTATTTATTTTTCTCCATATTTCTTTTAATTCTAATTTTTCTAAGATTTCATTCACTTCTTTTACCTCTTTCTTATTTATTTTTTGATTTGATTTATTTAAATTTGATAATGGCTTGTTTAAGCCCTACACTAATATGGTTTTACTGTCTATTTCTTCCTTCAATTCTTCTAGTTTCTCCATTAAAAATTTGGGTGCTATATTATTTGGTGCATACATGTTGATTAGTGATATTTCCTCATCATCTAAAGTCCCTTTTAACAAAATATAATTACCTTCCCTATCCCTTTTGATCAGGTCTATTTTTTCTTTGGCTTTATCAGATATCATGATTGCCACTCCTGCCTTCTTTCTGTCAGTTGAGGCCCAGAAGGTCTTACTCCATCCTTTAATTCTGACCTTGTGGGTGTCAACCCACCTCATGTGTGTTTCTTGAAGACAACATATGGTAGGGTTTTGGATTCTAAACCATTCTGCTATTCGTCTACATTTTATGGGTGAGTTCATCCCATTCACGTTCAATGTTATGACTGTCACCTGTGGACTCCCTGGCATTTTAATATCCTTCCCTAATTCTAACCTTTCTTCTTCAGCTCTACCTTTTACTTCAGTGATTTACTTTAAATCAGTCCCCCTTGTCCCCTCCCTTGATATGTTTCCTTTTCTAGTCCCTCCCTTTTTATTCCCTTCCCCTTCCCCCTCTTCTTCCCTCCCTTTTTTGTGTTCCTTCCCCACTTCCCCCTTGGTTTTCCCTTCTCCCTTCCCTTGTTGGATAAGATAGTATTCAAGATCCCAATGCATCTGGATGTTCTTCCCTCTCAGAGTTTATTTCCCTGAGAGTAAGGTTTAAGTAAAAACTCTCTTCCTCTCCTTCTTATAAGACTTTTCTTCCCCTCCCCCTCCCATGTGGATCTTTGTGTGAGAAAGATTATACTTTTTGATATTTCTTTTCCCCCTATTCACACATTACATTTTCCCCGCATGTTAGTATACATAGATTGATATAAATGTAGTCCTTATAGAAGAGAGTTTGAATAAGTGAAAAAGATAACATTTTTCTCCTTTTCCCTTTCCTTCACAAATTACCTTTTCAGGTATTCCATGCTCTTTGTTTTTAGATATCAAACTTTCCACAGAGCCCTAGGCAGATTGTCCTTGCTATGCAGTTGTTGTTCTGTCTTCCCAGGGAAGCCAGGAATTGTTGGTGTTTCCGTGTTACTGCCCTCCTGAGTTCCTTCCAGATGCTTCTCCATTGCCTTACTTCCATGCTTTGAGCCTGGCTTGGCCCTTTCCCTGGGGTGTTTGTTTCTGTGCCTTAGCCGGCTAGGAGAGCCAGCACTCAGAGGGGGATGGGGCCATGGCTTCCTGGAGCTCTGAGGACTCCTGATAAGATTAACTTTCTCTGGGTTGAACTGAGTATGTCCTGAGGCTGGGACCTTCAGTAAGACTTGGATGGAAGGATCCAGCTAGGGGGCTGCAGGCTCCCTGTCTCTCTCTGTTTCCCTGCTGTCTGGGTGCCCCTGCGACTGGGTCAGGTTGTTTTCAGGATGTGGCCTTCAGAATAGCCGGTTCCCAAGGCCCTTTTGCCAGCCCTGAGGGTTACTGTTGTTTCAGAGGACCCTGCTCTCTGAGGGGGGAGGGGCCTTGGCTTCCTGGAGCTCTGAGGGCTGGTGATAGGATTAACCTCAGACTGAGTATGCCCTGAGGCAGGGACCTTTGGTGAGATTCAGATGGAAGGATCTGGTCAGGGGTTACAGGCTCCTTCACCCCCCTGTCTCTCTCTGTTTCCCTGCTGTCTGGATGCCCCCTCGACTGGGTCAGGTTGTTTTCAGGAAGAGGCCTTCAGGATAGCCGGCCCTGAAGCTCTGTGGTTGCCTCTGCTGCCTCGGACTCAGTGCTCTGGGTTGGGGGAATGGGTTCTGGGACCTTCCTTCTGCCTACCCCTTAGATCCGAGTGATCTCGTGTTCTGGCTTTTGGGGGGGGTGTACCTTTTGGTCCATGTCCAGGTCCAGGAGGAGGATTCCCGGGGTCTATGCTGTTGTTTGTTTTGAATTTCGGTGCCTTAGGAGCATATAGTTTGAGTTTGGTAGGGAAGGGTTTCTGGAGATCTGAACTTTAGCTTTCTCTAAGCCGCCATCTTGACTGGAAGTCATATATCCACAATTCTTAATGTAAAGGAAAATGAGTTTTTTTTTTTTTAAGTATCATCATATGATTTGATAGTAATTAGTATCTATTAACAAATAAATACCTTACAAGATTTCTATAGATATGATCCTTAAGGGATGGATTTTAATCAATTACTAAAGAACACATTTCCTATATCTCATCAGAATCATTTTGATTACCTTTATCTTGTACTTCTCAGATGCTGAAGGGTTAATCCTCATATATTTATTTTCATGTGTTTGAATGAAAAATAAGTCTAAACTTTAAGCATTAATTTTTACAATATTGATGCTATTTGGTTTTTGTTATTGGTTCAGTCATAACAATTTCATAGTGATTCTGCCTGGGTGCATTTTTTAAGTTTATTATAGATCTGTTTAGTATGAGAATTTTAGTTTACAATGATGAATAGTATTAGGAAAAAGAAAAAGGCATAAGAGGTAATAATCTGTATAAACATTGAAAGGAATAGCTGAAAGATTTTTACAAAGACAAAAAGTCAAATAACATTGAAAGAGAACGTGACTCAAAAGTAACACCAGAGGATATTGAACTATTGATGAGCTTTCTTGTGCTGTTTCCTTTCACAAGGAACCTCTTAACAAAGTTTACCTTTCACAAAATAACTGAATGCTCTTGTCTTATTAGGAAAGGAGATCACTCTTTATTCCCCATCAGCTGAACAGAATAAAACTTATTTCTCTAGTACTTGGACTAGAATATATGGTGATTTAAATTTTTTTTTTTATGAATTTCAAATCCTTTCTGCCCATTTTTGTTCTGCTTTCTCTGAAATAATGATGATTATTCTATTGAAGTCTTTTTGAAACCTAATACTGGAATCTGATGTGATGCATCTTTAATTGTGATTGGCATGCCTTTCATGTTTCCATCCAATTCATTAACACAAACATCCAGCAAAAAGAGTTCTGATGTACTTGGCTCTGTACTTCTCTGCTAGAGGGCTTACTGCATTGATTAACCAAATATTTCTCACATGCCTAACATGTGCTAAACTAGGAATTGTGATGTCCATTTGTAAAATATGAAGTTTTGCCACTAACATAGCTGTGTACTATTCAGACCAAAGCCTTCCACAGCAGAAGGTCATTGGAGACCAAGTAATAAAAGCTGGGTGTATCTTAGATTAAAAACTCAAGGGGGGATGTCTGTTTACTGAACATAATATATTGAAATAAATTAAATTAGAATGATTAGGCTTCAATATTACCTTATATTTTATGCTTTTGATGTTCCTGACTTTGGCCTTGGGTGGCTTCTATTGATATGAGGAAGAATTTTGATAGACAGTTTTGTGTAAGAGGAATAGGAGGAATATGAGAGGCAAACAAGGAAAGTAGGTGATGCAAGAGAGATGAGGAGGACTTTGGAATAAGATGGAAGAAGAGAGACTGGTTTGGGGGAGGGAAAACTTGGAAGATTTGAGCTGACACAGGAAGTCCTGAAGCTGGTTGTCTGAAGCGGAAGAAAAGGCCTCAATTAGGTAACACAAAAGAGGATAAAGGGACTTCAAGAAAAAGGAAGTTCATAAGACAGGGGAAAAGAAATAAAGAGATATGAGTTCCAAAACTGAAGGATGCCAGAGGCAATTCTAGATCCTATTTTCTCCAAAGAAATAAATACCAAGAAGGATAGATGCATGAAGACCTAATGTTTTTTTTTTCTATTTGATTTTCTTTTTCCTTTTTTTTGAGCATTTTATTTTATTTTGTTTTTAAACATTATTTTGTTTGGTCATTTCCAAACATTATTCATTGGAAACAAAAATCATTTTCTTTTCCTCCCCCCCACCCCCACATCTCCCATAGCCGGCTCATGATTCCACTGGGTATCACATGTGTTCTTGACTTGAACCCATTTCCGTGTTGTTGGTATTTGCTCTAGAGTGTTCATTTTGAGTCTCTCCTCAGTCATATCCCCTCCACCCCTGTAGTCAAGCAGTTGCTTTTCTTCAGTGTTTTTACTCTCACAGTTTATCCTCTGCTTAAGGATAGTGTTTTTTAGATCCCTGCAGATTGTTCAGGGGCACTGCATTGTCCCTAATGGAGAAGTCCATTACCTTCGATTGTACCACAGTGTGTAAGTCTCTGTGTATAATGATTTCCTGGTTCTGTGCCTTTCACTCTGCATCACATCCTGGAGGTTGTTCCAGACTCCATGGAATTCCTCCACTTTATTATACCTTTTAGCACAATAGTATTCCATCACGAACATACACCACAATTTGTTCAGCCATTCCCCAATTGCAGGGCATTCCCTCATTTTCCAATTTTTGGCCACCACAAAGAGTGCAGCTATGAATATTCTTGAACAAGTTTTTTTCCTTATTATCTCTTTGGGGTACAAACCCAGCAGTGCTATGGCTAGATCAAAGGGCAGACAGTCTTTTATAGCCCTAGTCATAGTAGTAAAAAATGGTGGTTGGCAACTCTCAGATGAAAGGTACTAAGACAGATGTTTGTTCACAACTTTAGCAGTAGAGGAGTTTTTAGTCTTTCTGGAATATATTTGCTGAATGTGGCAAAATATGTAGAAAGACACTCTTAAAAATGATGGCTATACACATTTGATAATTTAAGAGTGCATGTGTAAAAATAATATTAAGTTATTTTGAATACATGTACACATTTTAGAGTTTGGGAGTTCTATTCCATTTTAATTCCTCCTTTTAAAAAAAAACCCTTTGAGACTTTCTTTAGACTTGCATTTCTACAAATTATATTTTCCATCTGACTACATATATATTTTTTCCATGCTCTCTATATAGATTTTTTTTTTAAACCTTTACCTTCTGTCTTGGAGTCAATACTGGGTATTGGCTCCAAGGCAGAAGAGTGGTAAGGGCTAGGCAATGGGGGTCAAGTGACTTGCCCAGGGTCACACAGCTGGGAAGTGTCTGAAGCCAGATTTGAACCTAGGACCTCCCATCTCTAGGTCTGACTCTCAATCCACTGAGCCACCCAGCTGCCCCCTAGATTTTTAAATAGCACTAATATATAAATTCTTTTGGAAAGTATCATATATAATTTTTATGGCTTTTAAGAGTTCTTCGTTACCATATCTATACATCTTGGATATTCCTTTGAACACTGACTCACAAATATTAATGTATTTCTGTAGTTTTTCAATATAGTCTCCATTTCTGAATCATTGTTAATTTTGTCATTGGTATATACTTATTTTTTTTAATTTTGAGATTCAATTTCTTTACTGAATATTTAGGACTTTCCAAGTACGGTGTTTTGTTATCAACAAAAAGGATAGGTTAGCATCCTCTTTCACAATGTTTATGACTTTAATTTTTCTCTTTCTGTTTGTATTTTTAAAAATTCTTGGTTATGTGATTTCACCATATAGTTTAGAGCTAAAAGAGTCCTATGATCATTATGTCCAGAACCTTCTAATAATTAAAATTGTCCAACAGTGAACCTCATTTCCCTCGCTGAACATGTTCAGCATGGTCTGAAAAGCCATCAATCAAGTATATATATTTAATTGGTCTTTAAATGCAAAGACTGAGATAATCATTAAATTTGTCACATTATTTCCAAGCATGTTCATTAAGCATTAATGGAGAAATGTTAACAAATAATTGACATTTCTATAGAACTTTATAGTGAATTCACTGAATATGTAACCTCTTTGGATTCCCATAACACTTTTGTAACATATCTATTTTTATCATTATATTTTTCAGATAAGGAAGCTAAGCCTCATAGGTGAAACGACTTGATGAAATCTGTCACACTGTTTATAAGAGAAGAATTAATCATTTCTATAATTTTCCTACAATTTTGTCAAAAGATATATTGCCTTCTGTATTGGAAGCAACTGCATGATACAGTGGATAGAATATTAGACCTGTAATGAGGAAGATTTGAGTTTAAATGTAGCCTCAGACACTTAGTAGCTATATGACCTTGGAAGAGTCACTTAACCTCTGTCTACCTCACTGTCATTATGTGTAAAGGGAGGATATTACTCCCTACTCCCAAGGTTCATTGTGAGGATCAAATGAGCTTATATTTATAAAGTGCCTTGTAAACTTATAATGTTCTATAAATGCTATCCCTTCTGACTCCCTAGCCTAATGTTCTTTCCAATTTACTTGGGCTCATTTAAAACACCATTAGCAAATATTGTCACTCTAGATCATATATTTGGGCAGTAAATCAGTCCTGGCCATTTCACATCCTTTAGTCTTCTGTCCCTGGTGAGTTCCTAATCTCTTTTGAGGCAGGGAACATGACCCTTAGGATTTTTCTTTCTCTAAAAGTATTCAGTCCAGAATTATGCATGTAGCAAGTGCTCAGTAAATGAGAAGGGAATGGAATTAATTATAGGGAACATTACTTTCACCTGTGAGAGGAAGGTCACCACTATCTCTAATGATTACACTTTCTATGACCTTGAGCAAATCCCAGAATCTCTAAGGGCATTTATGTCCTTATTTATAAAATGAAAGGTTTAGACAAGATGGTTTAGTAATCTCTTCCATCTCTCGCATTAGAATCACATTTCCATTCTTATTGGGCATATTCAGAACCACAGGCTTATTAGGTAAATTTGAATACCTACTAAGAATAACAAAATACAGGTGACTTAGGCATCCTAAGTAGACAAACTAAAGTAGATGGGAAAGGAATAGCTCTCTTCTAAACCAAATATATCAAAGAAAGGTCAATAGTTATAAATGTATGCTTATGTTCCACTAGGGGAAAAGATGAAGATTTAAGCAAAGTACTCTATTACTGATCTTTTGTTTTCTTAAGTGAATATTTTGTTACTTGAAGTATTCTTGTGGCTGTAGTTTATATTATTTTGACAAATATACAAATTCAGTTGTGACATCGTGTTACATGTGTGATGCATTTCTGAATTGTTCTACACTGAAGGAAAACTTGTAAATCTCCTACTGTAACTTGATTCTTTCTCCTAGATGGTTTTCCTGATGGTACCTGGTGGTAAATATAAATAACCCATTTTTAAATTTTATTTTTCTTTGGTTCTGACAGAGTATTAATCTTCCTAAATTCCCACTTTTCATTTTGATCTTTCCAGCTCAAAAATCTTCAATGGCTCCTCATGGCCTATTATTGCAAAAAATTCAAACTCCTTAGCAGAGCTCCAACTTATCTTTTCTTCTTCCTATTGTTCCCTAAAATACTTCTGACTCTAATTGAGTTATTTTCTTCTCTGTCATTGATTCTAATCTTCTCTTTCTGTTGTAAATATCTATTCTAACCTTTAAAGAGTTAGCACTAGTCACTTTTAGTTATGAAATCTTCCCTGACCATCCTAGCTCATAGTTTTTCTCATTTCCTCTAATTCTTCTAATTTTTTTATTGTTTATGTTATTCATTTGATAGATAGTGAAGGAACAATAGATAGAAGGCCCTTATTTTAGAGTAAAGAAAAATGTTAATTCTAATGAGGCTGTTGACACATTCTAGCTTTGTCATCATGAGCTAGTCAGTTATAGATGAGTTGCCAACCTGCATCTTTGAAAAGAGCTTCCAGAGGAGTCCCCTACATCAGTGAAATTAGACATGAAAGAATAAATTCTAATGTATTTGTTTAAGCCTGATCAAAATCTTTGAGGGGAGACTTTCATTAAAAATAATATCTTCTACCATTGGGAGAAACTTTAGAAGTCAAAGGAATAATCATGAGTTTAGTAGTGCTAAGACCCTCAGATGCCATCTAATGATGTACAAGTCTAGTCATCTACTGTCTCAGGGCCAAACAAGCCCATAGCTTGTATCCAGGTGCTTGGAGAACCAAAAATGATTTCTACATTTTTAAGTACAATTTATTTCATTTTAAAATGTAAAAATTAAAAAAAATTTTTTTTAACTCAAATGCTATTCAGAAACAGGCAGAAGGCTGAATTTGACTTACTCTCACATCCCAGTCCAACCCTAATTTTACAAACAAAGAAATATACACTAAAAGGCTAAATGTTATTCCAAAGACAGAGGTCTCAACAGTGATAGAGCCCAAACTATAACAAACCTCAGGACAGTGCTTTAACCAGTTCTTTCTGTATGTATCCCTTAGGACTATAATAGTGAAAAGAATGTGCTTTGTGTTATGTGTTACTTTAAGACTTTAGTTATATTCTCCTTTGTCTAAGCACCTAAAAATGATCTTATAATACCTCTGCTGAGATAAATTCAATTTCTCTTAGCTCTTTTAAGTTGACAATACTTTTCTTTGAATTTTTAAATTTTCTGTTACTTTCAACAACCCATTGGGGCTGTTTTCTTCATTCAGAAAGCATTACATTATCATGCTACATTGTCATTTATACAGCAACTACTTTCATTAATTTCTTAGGAAACTAAATTTAGACTTTAGCAGGATTGAGTCTGTGGCAAGCTAAAGAAAATATAAATTATTTATTTTTATTCTTAAAAATGTGAAACAGTTTTGTGCAGAGACAAGGAGATTTGTGTGTGTGTGTGTGTGTGTGTGTGTGTGTGTGTGTGTGTGTGTGTGTGCATGCTGTGGTAGTTCTCACAAATTAGGAATCCAACTTTCAATTCAGGAGGAATTCCATTTGATTTAATTTTAATGAGTGAAATATTACCACATAATAAATCTAGAAATGACCTAAAATCCAAAATTCAGACCTTTCGTATTCATCATTAGCCTATAATAAATCTTTCAAAAATGAAATCAATGGAAAATTAAGCCAAGTGACCTTATCATTAGGGGTTTTTCATGCAACACATAAAGTACTCTTAAAGCAGTTAATTTTTTTTTAAACTTACAAAATAAGATAATGAAAAAATGTTCTGACTATTAAATACTCATCAATTATAAGAAAACTGCAGGTCATGATCCATTTATGGATCTAGGGATTTCTTCTCTAGGGAAGAAATATTTATCCACATTTGCTCTAAAAGGATATTTCTGCTACTTCAGAGGATTACCACCTCAAAGCATTTCAGAGTGGAAAGGGACTTGAGCAATCTCTTCATGACAAACCTTAAAGATGGTTTCCAGTACAACTTCCTAAAAAGACAACAAGTAGTCACTGGTTGAAGGCATAAAAAAACTTTCCAAAGCAACTCTTCCTATTTTGTCATGTTTAACAGTTGAAATTTTCTTAATATGGAAACATTTTCCCCAAGCAGAACAATATAATTCCTCTTTCAGAAAGCACTTCAAATTCTTCAACACATACATGGTTCTGCTTCTAAATCACTCCCTCCTTCCCACATACATGCTATCTCATGTCTGGCCAAACTTTCAATATTTGCTCTTAAAATGTTAAAGATTTTCCCCATCATGGTTGCCTTCCTATGGATGTTCTTAAATTAAATTCTCCCTTAAAAATTCTATAAAATGTTACTACCCACAACTATAGAAAATATTCCTATTATAGTCTTATGAGAGGATAGTAAAGTAGTACTCCTATTTCCTTATTATCAAATGTTATTCCTTCCTATAATTTAAGAAAATATATTACTATAAAAACAAATAATGGGGAAAAAATCAATGATTTTATTGGATATTTTATATTTAAGTAAAAAAATAACCCTCTGAGGTGAATCTCTAAAATTACATAATAGCAACTAGCATTTTGAATACTATTATAAGGTTTAAAAGCAATTTTTCAAATATCTGATTTTATCCCCATAAGAAACCTGGAATTTAGGTACTATTATGCTCATTTTTCAAGATGAGATTAAATACTTGCCCAGGATCTAAGATCCAGCTGTTAAGGAGTTTGACAAAGTGAGGAGAGCAGTTAAACAGAAACATTGTTTAATTTAAGAAAGAAGTACAGATAGATAGAAAAGAGGAAAGAGATTATTAATCTTATACCCTATAACTATACCTAAAAATTCCTAATATTACCTAAAATTTCCTAAAACTATCTCTCATTGTCTTCTGAGGACAGTTTCTTCTACCTGGCATGCCAGGTCTATCTTAACCTACTCTGTCTATAAATTACTCACTAACTATCTAACTCCCTAAAATAATAGACAGCCACCACTCACTCACTCACTCACTCCTTCAATCAGTTTTCTATAGCAGCCCAACTGTCAGAAGCCAACTGCCAGCAGATCCTTGCCTCAAAGACAGACCTGCTCTCTAGAGATACCAGAGGCAAAATACCTTCAACTGTCAGCCCTGCTTCCTTTTCTCCTCACTGACCAACTTCCCCCACTTCCAACTTCCTGTCAGAGGACCTTCTACTTCCTCTCCTCAGTCCTGTTCTCCCTGGTAATAGAATCTTCAGCTTTGGCTCACTGATTCCTGTCAGTTCTGATCTACTTAGAAACCCTGCCCTTTAGCCTCTTAAGGAGACAGAGGGAGAGATTAAGAAAATCCCTTTAACACAGCTAATGTTTGAGAATGAATTTGAACTTGGCTCTTCCTGACTCCAGGTCCAATATCCAATCTATTATCACAAAAGAATAAAATTTACTAAGTTTTTATTTCTTTAATTCTTTACTTCAGTATGAAATCTCACCGCATCTTTTTCCACTTTTTGTGCTTTTGATATTCGTATTAAATATATTTAGAACAACCTAAATGTTTTATCATTTCCACCTGGAGAAATTCTGCTGTCCTTCAAGGCCCAGCTATCAAATATCACTTTCTGCAGTAAATCTTAAGTAATCCCCCTCTAATCTGTCAAGAAATTTAGAAATAACCTTTGTTCTTGGATCATTCTTATCCTGATGAGTCCCTCTTCAATTTCACATGAATACTTTTACCAACAGTATACATCTAAGCCTTATCCTGTATAATTCTTGTCAACATACTCCCATAAATCCTCCATAATGGATCTACCCATGGTTCTAGAAATCTTCCCCTTAGGTCTCCTGGATACCAATAAAGCATTTGAGCTCTCTGATATTTTACAATAGCCAATGACCTCTTTTTACCAATGGACATGGAGTCAGAAATACTTGAATCCATAATTCATGTCCTTCCTGAGGTCATTTATACTATTCCTGGTACTCAAGCAAGATTTTATTATATGCTGGAGTTTGCTTTTGCCCACCATAAGTTTATGGCATAGTAGCTAGATTGATGGACCTGAAGGCAGAAAGACTAATTCAAATCCATTTTGATACTTAGAAGTTGCACCTTAATCTCATTCTCCCTCAATTTCTTAATTTGTAAAATGAGGATAATAATATCTATAACCAAAGCCTAGTGTGAAGAAAAAAATGGGATATTTGTAACATGTGATAAAAAAATTAAATTGCTCAGTAAGTTTTAGCACAAATGATGATTTCTTTCTCCCTTGTTCTTTAGTTCATTTAAAATTTTTGTCTTCTGAAATATTATGGCAATGAGGGTCAGGGATGTTATGTGGTCAAACTTGTGCTTAATGAAGATTTTGGCATTTCTAAGAAAGTTAATTTGGAAAAAAACTGGAAGCAAGTGGAAAGATCTAAAAGAGATTATAGTTATCTGATGAGAGATGACAAAATCATGGACTAAGGAGAAGTGAACTTAACTGTGTAAATGGAGAACTTGAGATAAATACATATGATGTTGCTGAGATAGAAATGATTAGACTTGTTAACTCAAATGAGAGTATTGGGAGAGTATTGAGGGAGAGTCAAGAGTTAAGTATAAATTCTAAAAGGAAAATTTAGGTACCTGGAAGGAGAGGAGTTACACTCAGTAAATAAAAAGAACTTTGGAGGAGGGGTAAATTTAGAGGGAAAAGATAATGTGTTTCATTTTATACATGTTGTATTTAAGATAGTATAGAGAAGGAGGGCCCATGGAGAGTCCTTGGCTACCCCCAAATAGCAGAGACATGGTTCAATAAGGCATGTATGGCCTTCACAGCCATATTTTTAGCACAAAAAAAAAAAAACAAAAAAAACCCATTTCAGTTAGTTACCTATAGGATCAAAATTTCAATCAGAAGAAAGTAAAGCCATAGCAGGAAGGAATGGTGTGACTTTAAGGTCTCTATGAGAATGCATACAATTACACACAGCAGTGTATGAACTTATAGAATCACCTTAGGTTTTGACCAAAATTAAAATGTACTATGTAGCTCCCCCATTCCAGAAACACTATCTAGACTGGGGACAAAGAGAGCTTGTACTTAATCACTGAAATTTAGAAATGAATACTTAATGTGATGATTTTAAAAAATTATACAATTTTCCATATGGTATCAGATTATCCCTCCTTTGGCCTAACAACAAGTGAGCTCTTTCTTTTGGGCCTTTCTCTGTTCTTTTATCTGAAAGCAGTTCTTCCTAGTACTGATAGTGTTCCATTATCTCCTCCTCTTGGATGCAGTGTATTTCCTTTGGTTTGGTATCTCAGATTTCGTCTCACCTCAATTTGTCTTAATTACTTGTATTATTTTTTTCATTAGAAATTACAAACATTTTGAAGGCTACTATCTTATGGTAATTTTGGGGGGAGAGGTTGCTCTTCACCCAAGGTACCAAAATTTCTAGTTATGATTCATAAAGGAACCAACTGAATACTTGGAGGGAAGACAGCAGAAATAGCTTAAAGGGAACCAAATTTAGCTCACCCCCATTCTGACTGGGCATAAGAGGCCTTATCCCAGGCAGGGACTAATATAGAGGCAGGCTAAGCTACCACCATGGATATGCAAATAGTATGGTCCTCTTACTCTTTCAGGAAAATTGACTATTCTTCACATTCTAGTAACCATCTAGAAATGTCTGATACTTAACAGTGTTTAGTACTTTGTAACCAAACTTCCAAGTTTTGGGATTTTGTTAGCATTTTGTTAGCAAGTAGACTTGGAAGATTCCTTAATATGAGATTACCCCAGTTGTGGATGTCTATGTGCGCTCATGTTTTCCCATATGTATCTGCCTCCATTTCCTCTACATATGTATCATTAGTTGTACATAATTGTTTGAATGCTGTTTCCTCCACTATACTAAAAACAAGGACTGGGTTTTTTTTGTTTGTTTGTTTTGTTTTGTTTTGTTTTATTTTGTTTTTCCTCTATAATCTCAGCACTTAACATAGTGCATGTCACATAGTAATGCGTGCTTAATAAGTGCTAGTTGACTGACTTGATCACTGAAAAAATATATGGCTGTTGCCTTAGACCCCAGAGAAAAGATAGTTTGGAATTATTGCAACCTTCTTATAGTCAAAAAATCATTTCTATGTTCCCTTTATGGTCAAAACTACAGATATATATATATATATAACTATAATTGGGCAAATGTTGCTAGGAATTCAAATTTTAAAATTGCTCTCTTCTTCCTTTTCATAATAATAATGGAGATGACTGGTCTATATAATCCAGTTAATAGTAATATATAATCCATAGGATTCAGTTTCATTGCAAAATTTCTTACCATCAGACCTTCACAAAAATCCACTTGTTTACCTAATACTCAATCTTCTATAGCAACTGTGGTTTCTTCCCCGATTTATTCCATTTTTTTCCACTGAAAGACATCTGGTTAATATATCATTAAGGAAGTGTGACTCATGGTGTCTCAGCTAACATGGTCTGAGTGCCTTCAGTCCAGGAAGCATAGATAGATGAGTTTGCATAGGGAGAGAGAATTCTGAGAACTTGGGAACAATGAATAAAGGAAATACTATTATAAAATTATTCCAGAGTTCCCTAGAATTGGTAGAAACTTTCCATCCATGTCTTCCTTTTCTTCCAAGAAATATCCTACACATATTAGGAGGTTTTGGGGAGGTTGGGAAAGACTTAATTTCTGAGTAGTCACAATGAAAGTGATCTGAACCAGACCAGTTAGTAGGATAAGTTTCCAGAGAAGAAAGGAAAGTTTTGCTGAAAAAGACTAAGACTTTGGACAAATAGATTGAATCATACAAGTGATTATCTTTTTAGAATTTCCCCATTTCTCACATACTGAGTCAATACCACTTTTCAGTCTAAATTCCTGTTCCAGCAAAGAGTTTTCCACTCATCTACACATCCTTAATTGCACTGAAGAAACATAAATGAAGTCTTTGGGTTTAGGTTGTTTGGAGCCCACTTTCAGTTATTGCCTCTCTCCTCAGGAAAAGACTGCCATTCCTTCATCAAAAGAAATACTGATACCCCTCTTTCTTCTCTCTTTGCCATCCAAAGAAACATTATATGATACATAGAAGGAGATTGTGAACTTTTTAAATACACATACTATATTTGGCTTTTTAGGCCTTTAGGATAATTCCTAGAACATAATGGGCAGTTAATAAATGCTAGTTGATCGTATGATAAAATGTAATTGTCTTCATCCTCAGACTAGGGCTCTAGTCAACCTCAGATCTCAGAATCTACTGTAAGTCTCCAATGATCTAAATTCCTGCCAGAACTGAGCCAATGTTCCAAATACCTCTGGGAAGGGGAAAATGGACTATCAAATGTTTATCTACCTTTGCATTACTAGTTACAGGAGGCCACCCCACTATGTAATGGATAAAGGAACGTAGGACATCTCTACTAGGATTTCTTTCTATATTAGGATATTTATCTCTAAGATAAAATACAAAATTTGATGCCTGACATTTGAAGTGCTTTACAATCTGCCTCCAGACCACTTTTCCAGGTTATCAAAGAGTATACTTATATACTTTTTTTTAAACCCTTACTTCCTCTCTTAGAATTGATTGTTAAGTATCAATTCCAATGTAGAAGTGTGGTAAGGACTAAGCAAATTGTGAATAAGAGATTTACCCAGTGTCACACAGCTAGAGAGTGTCTGAAACTGGTTTAGAACTCGGGACCTCCCCACTCCAGGCTCGGCTTTCTATCCACTAATCCATTCTGCTACCCCTCATTCATATACTATTGCTTTTATCCAAACTGGCTTGCTACTTACTGAATTTGATACTCCATCTTCTGCCTTAGAGTTTTAGCCCTATTGCCACCCCTTTTATTTTAAATCTCTAAATGCCATCAAACTTACATATTTGTCACATTCAAAGGAGATCTGTTCTGAATCCCCAAATTACTAATGTCCTATCAAAAAAATAACTTTGTATTAATTTTGTATATATCTAGTATTTGTGTACATGCTTTTTTCCCTCCACATATAAGCACTTTAAAGTCATGGACTTTCATTTTTGTCTCTGTGATATTTGGAAATGTCTTTAGAACAGTATTTGGCATAAATATGTCTTAAATGATTAGATAGTTGGATGGCCTATTAATTTACCTGAAATCAATTACCCCCTCCCCACAACCTTTCATCATCAACACAAAATGTCTCACCTTTCTTCTACCTTCACTTGAGTCATTTTGCTAGTCTAGCAAATGAATTCTACCTCATCTCTCCCAGAGTTTTTAAAATAGTCATATTTGTTAAGGAAATTTTGACATAAAATTAAAGAGACTGACTACATCTTTCCACTTGACATGAACCATTTTTGATCCACTGTTGCATAGCATTTGCCTAACTTATTTTTCTGACATTCAAAGAATACATGCCTTATTGAAACAAACTCCTTCTACTTAGCAAACCCTACTGCAGTAGACTCTAGTAATTAACAGTAGCCATAGCAATGTCTATCATTCCATTTGTCCTGCTCACACAAATGGAAATCTACTAAGCTTTTAGTTTTGACTGTTGCAGTTTAGTCAGGTGATCAATTGATTATGCTTTGTACCCCAAATCAATATTGGTATTACAAACCTAAATGGAGTCTTTCCAGCCTTCTCTCCTGTGTTTTTAAAGTATTACCTTTAAACATATTCAAATAATTGAATCAAGAAAAAGCAGAGAGAGAAAGGAAATCTCATCCCTTCTTGTCCTCTTGGCTTAATTAAGTATATTATTTGTTACTACTATTGAAGCAATAAAGTCTTTGATCAGAAATCCTAATGAGGAATTAGATGTCCAGAAAAGCTCATTGAGAATGGATTCCGGGTACAAAATAATGGTTCCTAGATCACATGTGGAGAAGCCAATGTGGTCCATAATAAATTCAATCAGGTGGGAAGTCACATGTCTGAGGGGGACATTAGGAATATTTATTAACTATCCCAGCCTCAGCTTACTCATCTGTAAAATGGGAATAATAATATCTATTAGAATTTCTTTCTTTCTTTCTTTCTTTTTTTTTGAGGATTGAATGGAACTAAAGTACTTTAGAATATTTAAGAGTTTCCTTAATTGCACTTTTCCTTCTCAACCCCCTCATATAATTATGGTCACTGAACATTGCCAGAAAGATTGACTTAATAATGTTTAGATAAGTAAGACATTTATTGAGGTAAGAGAAGGTATTTAATTTATTTACTTGAATATTTATTTGCAAATGAATAAAGAAACAAATAGGGGGAAAACTATTAAGCATTTACCCTATCCTAAACATTATGTATAAAAATATTTTAAAAAGAAGTCTTGGACCTCAAAGAATTTATAATCCAGTAAGAGGAGACATAGATGAATCAGGGAAGGGTATTTTGGTCTGGGAAGTCATAGAGAAGATAAACAGAATAATAAAGCAGTTTTAATTGTCATGCCCTTCCTGGAAGGGTTCTTGCATTGTTGATTTTATTAAAGCAATCAGAACAAGTGGGACAGCAATAGGTCTAAAGAAGATCAGTTTTAAAAAAATATGATTAAGTCTGGGACTGGCTAGATAAAGAAAAATCTTAATAGCCATATTATCCCTACAAGTAGTTAGGAAGTTATATATATATATATATATATATATATATATATATATAACACCCCCCCTTAATAAGTCCCCCCCTTCTATAAAAGAACATAATGGGAAGAATGATATCTTTGTGCCATCTTTACAATTTGTTGGATATGAAGGGTTAAAGGAGAATGGGAAATTGAGATTGACTTTGAAGCTGCACACCAGATTGATCAGAAGAATGATGTTGACCTCAATAGAAATAGAGAAGAAAGGAATTTTGCAGTTGTTTGTTTGCATCTGAGTTTTTGTGACCCCATACAGGGATGTTTGTTTGTTCTTTTGGCAAAGATATTGGGATGGTTTGGCAGTTATTTTTTCACTGAATTAAAGTAAACAGAAGTTAAGTGACTTTCCCAGGACCACATAACTAGTTAAGTACCTGAGGTCAGATTATTTAAAATCTTGACACTAGGCCTAAGATTCTATATACTAAGTAATTTAGCTGCCTCAAGATAGGAATTAGGAAGTGTATTAACTAGTTAGAAGTCTCTGCACTACAGAGTCAAGACTAAGTCTTAGACTTATGATTTTTGAACTTCTAAGTCCTAAAATACAGATCTGAAGAATAATATAATGAACAACAATGACATGTCACCTTTTGAAACAGATATATTTTTCTTGGGTTGGAATAACTTAATGAGATAAATTATAGGAAATTCAGTATTATTTTGAATCTTTGGATGACTTCACTTTTACTTTTTACAGCAATTACTATGACACAATTTTATGCAAATGTATCAATAATTGAATGAGATTGAGATGGAAAAATACCAAAGACTGTAAAATATTTTAGTTAGAATTTTCATTTTAAGTTTTTTTACAGGTTGATACAATTTGTAATGAGCTTTTTTTCTGTTGTTATGTGATCTATGTTCTCTCCTTCCAATCTTATCCTCTAAGAAAGAAAGCATTATATGTAAAATGTATTATGTAAATATGTAATGTGTAAATATGTATTATGTGATGTACGTGTGTTATCACATAATACATATTTTCATGTTCATCATATAGTAAAAGAAGATGCATATTGCTTACATTGGAGAAACATTTGTAGAGGAAATAAAGTGAAGAATGGTGTAGTTCAATCTGTATCCAGACTCTGTCAGTTCCTTGTCTGGTGGTAAATACTCTCTGTACCATGAATGCCTTGAAATTGTCTTGCACTTTGCATTGCTGATAATAGACAGGTCATTTGCTATTAATCATTGTATATTATTATTGTTATTGTGTGCCAAGTTCTCCTAGTTCTGTTCCCTTCACTTTGAAACATTTGATATATTTTATCCAGAATTTTTTGATCCTTTTGTTCATCCTTTCTTATGGCACAATAATATTCCATTACAATTATATATCACAATTTGTTTGGCCATTCCCCAGTTGATGGAAATCCCTTCAGAACCCAATTCTTTGTCATGATAAAAACATCTGCTATAATTTTTTTTTGTACAAGTAGGTTATTTTCCCTTATTGTAAGGGTTAAATTTAACTGTTTAACAATAATTTTATGAAATTATGTGGTCGCCAATATTTATTATATCTCAAGTCAGAAATTTATTTACAAATATTTACAAAAAGGAGATGAAGCAATAAAGTAGAATAATGTGAAGAGGTTAGAGAGGTTATCTATCTGCTTAATCCAGGCAGAGATTAATTAACTGGTGGTGAGTAACCATGAGGCTTATTTCAAGATGGAAGCTAGTCTCTTAGGAAACTAGGAAGAGTCAGCCTTTCATTCACCCAAGGAAGTAGTCCAGGAGTCAGTCTAAGTTGAAGCCAAGCTCCAAGCCCACAATCCAAGCCACAGTCTCCAGCAAAGCTTTCTTTGAAGATTCTCCCCAGTCAGAAGACTATCTCAGAAGATAATCTCTTCAGACTGTCTTCTCAAAAATAATCTCTGAGGTAGTTGGGGGATTGCTATTATGGTGACTTCTTGTCCCTTTCCCTTTTCACAGGGGCCAATTAGTTTCCAAATTGTCTAGCACTGCCCAGGGGGCAGTATCTGTGGGATCAACTGTCTCACCTTCTGACCTTCTGAAGGTTAAGTTCTCATTCAAAAGGATTCATAGCTAAGGGTGTGAATTTTCTAACTTTCACCTAGTACTAAGTAGGGTGTTCAATATTTTGTTGATCCAATTTAAAAGTAACCAAAGGAGAGTCAATCCTGTCTTCAGTCTAGTGAAGTACTAAGTAGAGGTACTTAAGTTAGTGTTAACTCAAGATAGATAATAGAGTAAATAATTTTCTTTCACATTATCTTTTATCACTTTGGGCAGAATTTGATTTTAAAATCCTTTAAACATTAAAGATAAGAGATAGAATGGTATAGTATTTATAGAGGCCAAGGCAGGCCTTGAAGTCAGGATTACATGAGTTTAAGACCTGTTTCTGGCATTTCTTTACTTTTTGACCTTCAAGCCAATTACTCTCATCTCTAAGACTAAAAAATGCAAGGAAAGAGGAGAACTATACATTTAAGTTTTTTCTAAACCAGGAATTCCTCCTCACATGAATGAAATTGTGCATCTGAGGAAAATAAAATAAAATACACTAAGACCCTAAATTCTTCAAGTTATCTCAAGATTCTGGCATATATTATGTACTTTTAAAATGTTTGTCTTCTTCATTACTAATAAGGAAGTGGGACTCTGATAGTTCACCTTTCACAGGGTCATAAAGCTGGGTACAGGATTAAAATTCAGGACTCCTTGACTTCACTCTACTATTATATCTAGTTGCTTTGAAATAACAGCAATACTTATATAAAGATTTTAGAATAAATGGCTTGCTGAATATTTATCTGAACTGATCATATAGGGGGAAAATAATTATGTCAGTGGGTCACATTTTCTGGTTGGATTTTGTTTGATTTATTTTATAAATTTACCAGTGATTCGTTTTGGAAAATTTATATATTTAAATGTGGTTATCACAAAATAGCTAAATGGCACACAAATTTTGTTTTGTTTTGTTTTGTTTTTTAGAAATGAAATTAAAATTAATGATGCTTTAAGTGAACACTTCACAGAAATAATCCAATGAAAATTCATTGTGTGACAAATGTTAATTGGCGAGGAAAGACCAGGAAATTTAGACAAATCATCACAGTCCATTTACCTTAATAGTTTTTTTTTAATTGGAGATTAATTTTGTGTGGTTTTCTAAAATGGCTTGGAAATTTTGACATTCCAACCAACCTAATCTGTTGAGGTAATTGTCATTTTGCTCCATTGCTTGATTTCATATTGGACCCATCAAATACCTCCTATATATCTAAGTCTGAGTGAAAAATTGAGGGATTTTAAGACTATGGCTTTTGAATGTGTTCCTTATTCTGCTTAAAAGGCAAGATTTTCATATGAAGTAATAAAAGACTGGCTAAAACCAAAGGGTCAGGCAATATGTGGTACATGACAAAAGGAGGTAGAAGGATGAGCAAGATCTGGGGAAAATTAGGAAGGTCTTTAGAATACCACATCTTTTCCTTAACAAAGAAAAGAAAATCAATAAACATAAGATATCAAAAAAGCAACCAAATCCTTCTTTTTTGTGAACTTTATATATATATATATATGCATATATATATGCATATATATATATATATATATATTTGAGAGTAACACCATTCTTTCAGGCATCTAGAGTCTCAAAACTCAGAGTCATCTTCAACTCCTCTTTTATCCCCTAACTTTTCATATTCAATAAATGACCAGTTTTGTCTCTTCATAACATTTCTTGCATCTTTCCCCTTTTCTCTTCTCTTACAGTTGCCATGTTAGTTCAGTCCTTCATCATCTCTCTCCCAGACCTATAGTGGTTGCTGTCTAGTTGGTTTCTCTGACTCCATTATCCCACCTCTCCAATCTAGCCTTAACACAGCTGCTCTTGTGATATTCTTAATCACAAGACATTTCATAAACAAAGACAATAATCTTCAATGGCTTTCTATACACTCCAGGGGGAAAAATGCAATATTTTTTTCTATTTGGCATTTAAAGCCCTTCACAATGTGATTCTAGCCCATTTGTCAGGTCTTATTACATATTATTCCCTTTCTCAAACTTAAAGGCCCAGGCAAAATGGCTTATATATATATATATATATATATATATATATATATATATATATATATATATATATATATATATTCCTCAAATATGGCAAACCATTTCCTAACTGAGTGCATATGTGCATATGTATATTTCCCTATACCTGGAACGTACCGTCTGACCTCTGAATTCTTGCATCCTAAAAGTCAAAGCTTAGTTCAAATGCCACTTTTTCTTTTTCTTAAATTCAACCTTTCCTGATCTCCCCTAGATGTTAGTATTTAACTTCACATTTAGTTATAGTTAGCATTTAACATTTTTTTTGTGGTCAACGTGCTTTACAAATATTATGTCACTTTATCCTTATGACAACTCTAAGAAATAGATCCAATTATCTCTATATTACAGACTTGAAAATGAGATTATAGAGAACAGAAGTAACTTACCCAGAATCAAACAATTAGAAAGTGTCTGAAGTTGAATCTGAACTCAGACCTTCCTAACTGCAAGTTCAAGGTTTTATCCACTGTACCACCTAGCTGATTTTTATATTTGCTCATATTTTTTATTTTTGATTTTGACATTTGGTTTTGTATTTACTTCTCTCTGTGTTATAAACCCAACAAAAGTAATCTCTTGGAAGGAAGTTGTTTTCTTTTTTGTTTGTTTGTTCATTTTTGCATCCTCAGCCTTTAATAGAGTGCCTGGCTCTGGCACATAGTTGGCACATAATGAAATGGTATTGATCAATTGCAAGAAGGGAGAGTAAATATCTGTAACTTAATTGATGTTGCAAATGAGTTTGTCTCTCTTATATTTCTAAATAACTTATCCCCTTTCATTCTGATTGCTTTTATTTGTTTATACTCAAATAGGTGGATGAATTTGAATTGCACTCTGGGCATTTATCCTTAAATATTTATTGTTATTCTGCAGACCTTTTCTATAAAAAATATAATCATTCCCCTGAATCCTCTTAAAACCTCGAATTATCATGCAAAAAAACTTTTGGTATATTTTTAATCAAGATAAATCAATATTAGAAAGCTATATCAGATAGATGGAATTAAAGAAAGGAATATTTATGCCTAGCATCATGAAAAATCCCTAACTTTCAGCACTATGGGGATATTTAACATTCCTTCTATAGAAGAAGAAAAATTGTATGACTTTAAATATTTAGGAGGTTCTGAATAAATAATATGCCATAGGGTAGGAAGTCCTACATTGTACGCTAATAGCACAAGTAACTATTGTGTCATTTTTTCTGTCCCAACTTCCCAAATTTCTATAGCCCAAATCTGGCAGGTAAACTGTTTATGCCTTCTTTATCACTTGGAGAAGCCATTTATAAAATGATCCTTTCAAAGAGTCCAACACTGCTATGTGACCACCTTACATCTATGGAATCACATATTCATAGGACACAGTTGAATAGATTTTATGATCTCTCTAGGCTAATGCCATGTATTTTCATGAGCATTCCAGGATTGGAAAAATAGTATAGTTGTTGTGCAACTAGAATAAAAATATAATGTTGAGAAATAAATGAAATACTAACCACCAGTGAGTTTTCTGCTAAAGTAGCTGAAAGGATGAGAGCGAAGGAGATGCTATTAGAGCATCTGTGGAAAAGAACCTGGAATTTAAGCTGCTCCACTAAGAGCCTTTGTGCTGTTAAATCATACCATGTTCAATGACATCTCACAAAGAGCCCTAGGCTCTTAGGCCAGCTAAACTACTTAACACTGCTGTAGGGCTACTTCACTCATCATTCAGGATGTTAGTTGGAATGTCTTCCTCTCTATTGTAATCGATATACTTTACTCCTTTAGATGAGCTTAAATTCATACTCTCCAGGAAGCCTCAAGTGCTTGACTTCACCCAGCTCTCTCACTGGCTATACTTACAGAGATTTGAATTGAATTGAATAATTTACAGAGAAGCAGCATTGCATTGTGGACTGAGAACTGGCATCAGAGTGAAAAAAAAAATCTTGGGTTCAAATATTAAGTCAGACACATTCTGCCTCTGTGAAAGTATCAGAGACTTCTCTTTGGGTCCAATCAACTCTATAAGTTATGTTTTAAACCTGGGGTTAAGGGGACCATTAACTTTAATGTGAAAAATATATTTATTTTCAAAAAACTTTGGTTTTCTTTGTAATCCTGCTTATATTGGGTCTTTTTGAAAAAAATTTAAAATAGTATTTATAAAAGGAATCCACAGGCTTTATCAAACTCCATAAAGAGTCCCTTCAACAAGAAAATATTAAAATTCCTCCTCTTTGATGAAGATGATGATATTGTTCTGTATTGGTAAGAATAACTTATAAAGAAATTCCTACATAAGCCTCTCTCCTGGGTTTCTAAATATGTATTAAATGGCATAAAGAACTTTATACAAAGTGTATCAAACATTATTGGCAAGGAGGATATATTACTACATAACTAATGTAAGTAATACATAAAATTCACCATCACATTGAATTAACATCATGTATCAATAACATACACTTGGAAATTATTATATACACACACACTCTCATCCCACAGTCATAGATACTATTTATGTGTTAAAGGTTATGCTTATTAATTTCATCTGAAGAAATTGATGTTTGAGAGTTTAAGTAACTTAAGTGTTTAGGGAAAAATTTGAAATCATATTTTCTGGAAACTAAGTTCAACAATCTATTTTCATCTCTTGACTGACTACCTATGAAGCTTCTATAGAGGAGGGTACTAACATGATGATGATGATAGGATCAAATATTTAAGAGTTAAAGTGGGAGATTTGATGTCTTCTAGCTTAAAGTACCATTTTACACTGTAGGCACCTTCTTAGCAGAGAACAATTAAGAATATACTTTGTTTTATTCAGTTAAGTAATTTTTGTGTTGTTAAAATAATAAAAATATCACAAGATGTTATATGCTCTATGTTTTCCTGTACAACCGAATATGAACTTCTGTGGAGAATAACTTATGAATTTCTACTAGTCCTATTTTCATATAGAAAACACTTAATGCTTCAGGAAGCTCATAACCCCTCTGAATTCTGGTGCCTTCCCTTTTTTAATTACTAATTATCCTGTGTATAGCTTATTCTGTATATATTTGTTTAGATATTGTCTCCATCATGGAATTGTAAGCATATTGATGGCATGGATTTTTTTCTTCTTTTTTTTTCTAACTCCAGTCTTAATATAGTGCCTGGAATATAACAGAACCTTAATAAATGTTTATTGATTGGATTTACCAATAAGTATATAGTAATGGTAGTTACTGATGTTTTATTGGTTATCTTTTAAAATAATATTTTTTAATTTCCCAATTCTTTTGGAATTCCTCCCTTTTTGAGATTTCTAAAATAAATTATCTTTGCCTTTAATATTAAGCTACTATTGGCATGATTAATTCCTTCTGTATGTCAGATGTAATCATTCTTTCCAAATCCATTTTTTTAGATGACTTGCTACTTCATTGGAAGAAAAAATTGCTAGAAAATGGGAAAAGGTCATGATTTCTAGATTGATCTAGTCTCATAATCTATTATGAAATTTCTATATTTGTACTCAGAGTTCATTTAAAAAATAGGAAAATGCTAATAAATGTAAGGATTATATTAGAAAATAAATATTTTTGATTAGTTTAGAGATAAGAAGTAAAGTGCCTGGATTAAGAAATAATTATAGTTTGAAGCAGAGCTGAGAAAGCATGTTAATTTCAATTGCTGACAGTTATAACTGTTTTCCTGTGTCAATTATTCTCTCTGGCTGTTGGCAGAGACACACACTCAGAGACTCTCTCTCAGGGCTGGAGGAAGTAACATCTTTGCCTCTCTCTGTCTGAGGGAAAGACCTGAAGGAGCTCAGTGTTTTCTTTTCCCAACTTGGGAAACACTATTGTCTATCTATTGTGGTTTTTATAGATTGATTTAACTCTAAGAAGACCAATGAAAAGCCTGGTCTTTGGTTTGGACTCTGAGTCTTTTAAGGCTTTGGACTCTGAGTCTTTTAAGGCTCAGAGTCCTAACTTGATTCCTGCTGAGACTCAACCAGCTAAGCTTTGCAATTTTAGAATTTGAAGGCAAAGTTAGGAATTATAAGGATAATAGTGGTAGTTTTTATTTAGATAGTATGAATTTGGGTTAGTCAGATCAGAGAGGATTATTGTAGCCTTTGAAACACAGGAGAAGCAGTTCCTTTTGAAACCAGGGAGTTTATTTGGGTGAATTTTTAAAATTAGAAATTTTTTTTATTCTTATATATTTCAGTAAATATTTTTATTTTTATAAGAGTCTCTTTAGCCTTCTTGTACTTGGCCCTGAAGGGAAGTTCACATTTGAGCTTCACTTCATCACTGAAGATACTTTTGATTAACATCTGTCAAAAGTATCCAAACAGTTTTGAACCTGTATTGGTGAGTTTTCGATATATTTTTATGTACCTCACCATTATTATTTTTACATAAGGGATATATTTAGAATCCTTTCAGTAAGTTACCACTTAATTTGTATGCATATTAGAAGACTTTCTCACTATGTATATTATATATATATACACATTATATATATTTCTTATGGACTTTTTTAATGCAAAAATGTTTTAATAATGCTGCATGGTTAACATTACTAAGAAATTTTAGCTGTTATTATACATCAGTCTCTATAATCATCATTCACTGAATTTTTTTCTTGGAAATTAACTATATTTTTGTTATCTCTAAATTTTAAAAATAAAAGAAAACCAGCATATTGAATAGAGTGACAACCTTGGAGTCAGGAAGATGAGAAATCAGATTGGTACAGCCCTTACTCTGAAATTAAAGGACCTGGGTTCTCATTATTCCTGAAATACAATTATATAGGTGACTTTTGGCAATTTAACATTACTGGATATTTATATGAAGTAATGCATAGTGAAACTGGAAGAACCAGGAAAACTGTTGTACACAATAATAGTGTATGATAATCAAATATGAGTGAATCAACTATTATCAAGAAGACAGGCCAATTCCAAGGTACTTATGACAAAAAGGGCATCCCTTACCATAGAAGCAACAATTGGAGCCTTAATGCAGATATAAGCATACCATTCTTCACTCTATTTTCTCCATGAATTTTTCTCTAGTGTAAGCAATAAAAATGTGTGTCTATTTTACAAGAAGAAGAATGTGGAAATATGTATTGTATGATAATATATAATCAACTTATATGCTTTTTGGGGAGGGTGGAGAAGTGGAAGGGAGCATGAGAACATGGATTGCAAAATGTCAGAAAATGAATATTCAAAATTGTCTTAATATATAATCTAGAAAAAATAATAAATTGTTTTTTTATAAGGAGTGGAGCATACTGGAGCTGACAAGTAATTCAATTGGATTATACATGTATCATTGTTCAAAACTTATTTCCATATTATTCATATTTACAATAGAGTGATCTTTTAAAGCCAAAATCCACAATCATGTATCCATCTAAGCAGATCATATGCTATTCCTCTGCATTTATACTCCCACAGTTCTTTCTCCTAGGTCCCTTAGGATTGTCCTTGTAGGCCATTACATTTGATTGTGCCACAATGTTTCATTTTCTGTGTAAAATGTTTTCCTGGTTCTACTTATTTCACTCTGCATCAGTTCTTGGAGGTCTTTCAAGATCATTATTCCTTTCACACAATTGTTTTATATCACCATAATATACCATAATTTGTTCAGTCATTCCCCAATCAAAGGACATCCCCTCAATTTCCAATTGTTTTGCCACCACAAAGAGCTCAGCTATAAATATTTTTGTACACACCGTTTCCCTTTTTATTTAGGTACAAACCCAGGCATGGTATGACTGGATCAAAGGGCAGACAATCTTCTAAACCCCTTTGTGGATATTTCCAAATTGCCTACCAGAATGGTTGGATCAGTTCACAACTCCACCAGCAAAAACCCAATTTGCCACATCCCTTCCAACATTTATTATTTTCCTGTACTGTCATATTGGCCAATCTGCTAGGTGTCAGATGGTAACTCAGAGTTGTTTTGATTTACATTTCTCTAATTATGAGAGATTTACAACAATTTTTCATTTACTTATTGATAGTTTTGATTTCTTTGTCTGAGAACTGCCTATTCATGTCCTGTTGACCATTTGTCAATTGGGGAATGGCTTGATTTTTTTTTTTGTACAATTGACAGCTCCTTATGAAATTGAGAAATTAGACCTTTGTCAGAGCTTTTTGTTATAAAAAAAGTTTTTCCCAATTTGTTGTTCCCCTTCTAATTTTGGTTGCATTGGTTTCGTTTGTATAAAACCTTTTTTAATTTAATGTAATCAAAATTATTTCTCCCTTCCCCTACTTCTCTCTTCTCCCCCCTCTCTTCTAATCTTCTTCTCTTCCTGTGCCTCACCCTTCCCCTTCCCTATACTTCCCTCCTTCCCCACTTTCACCTCTTAGATCTCTGGCTCCCTTCAAGTTTCAGCTTAAAGAGAATCTCCTTCAAGAGTCTGTTTCTGATTCCATTTATTAGTGTTTCTTCCTCCATTTCCAATCAAATCATATTTACACTAGCAGAATAAAAGCTTAATGAGGACAGAAATTCTCTTGATTTTCTTTAATACTCAAGGCATCTAGGATAGTATTTCACACTTAGATGCTTGATAAATGCTTATTGAATTTAATTTATTCTAAACCTATTTGCAAACTTTAAATGCATATATAAAAGTCACTTTAAAAAATAACTCTTAGCATTCTCACCTATTACTCCACCCTTTCAAAATTTCTGTTCCTTGCTTTCTAACTTTGACACTTTCCTTCAAACTTTCCGTTTGTGGAATGAAGTCTTTCCAGGGGAGCCAGACTTGATTAAGATAAATTTCTTTGGTTCAACCACATTAATATGAAACATTCTGTTTTGGTGGGTTGTGTAATAAACATAACTGGTCTAAATTCCAGGAGGAATTTAAAATGTAGTTATGTGAATACATGGCAAGATATATAAACACATAGCTTTGCAGTTACATTATATTCTGTGATCATAGGAGGTAAATATTTGAATTTTAGCAATATTGTTGCCCAAGTCTATTGCCAGTATTCCATTCAACTTCTGCATGAATTTCCCTTGTTGCAGGTGCCTGGTGCATTTAACATCAAATGAACAGCATTGATACAAATTCTGTGGGTGAATTTTCTTTTACAAAGCTTTGCTCTATTTTTGTCAATAACATTTGCAGCTCTGCTGGGTTAAAAAAAAGTATCATATGGGTCTTTAAACAGTGCAATACACAGTGTCCAATGATTACACATGAGAATCAGGGAAGAATTTTTCACCTGATAAACAGCACTTCAAAAATTGACTAGGCACATTATGGGAGTTTTTATCTTCCTTTAGAGCATTAAATATTGGCCATTGCCATAGGAAGAATTGCAACTTAGATGGACTAATGCACTGATCCACTGTGGCACTCTCAATATTTATCATTCTCTCCTTCACTAGTTCTGCTTACTATTACCCAGTCAATGCTATTTACATCAGCTTTATTCTCTTGTTCAGTGCAACTAAAGACATTCATCCTTCTGCTCATACACCTGTTCTCCTCTACTACTGTTCTTTTTTTTTCTTTCCCTGAATTGGAACAAGCTATTTGTCATAATTTTATCTCCTGTATTTGGTGATTTTTTTTAAAACATCAACCCATCACAATAAATCTCTTCAATCTGTGAGCAAAGCATCTGACTGAAAATCCTTTCCTAACAGGAACTCTTCCAAGATTTGACCATAAAAATAGTTTCCATCTCTTTGAAAGCATTCTAATTTTTTTTTTTACTTTTTACAGCAGGACATAAGCAACTACCAAAGTGTATATATTTTAAAATGCTCATGTTTGCATGATCAAAACATATCTTCCTTTGTTAATTTAAAAAGGAAAATGAAAAAAAATATTTCTAAATTAGGAAAGAAAAGACTCAACCTGTAATCTTATTTCAATATTTTTTCTTTAGAATATTTTTCCATGGTTTCATGATTCATGATTTTTCCCACCCCTCTTCCCTCCCCATCGTGGATATGACAAGCAATTATATTGGATTATACATGTATCATTGTTCAAAACCTATTTCCATGTTATTCATATTTGCAGTAGAGTAATTCTTTAACATTAAAACCCCAATCATATCCCCATCGAACCACATTTCTGCTGTGTTTCTGTTCCCACAGTTTTTTCTCTGGATGTGCATAGCTTTCTTTCTCTTAAATTCCTCTGGACTGTCCTGTATCATTGCATTGCTGCTAGCAGAAAAGTCTATTACATTTAATTGAGCCACAATGGATCAGTCTCTGTGTACAACATTCTCCTGATTCTGCTCCTTTTGCTCTGCATCAATTCCTGGAGTTCGTTTCAGTTCGTTATTCCTTTGAGCACAATGGTATTCCATCACCAACATATACCACAATTTGTTCTGCCATTCCCCAATTGAAGGCATTCCCTCGTTTTCCAATTTTTTGTCACTACTCCTTATTATCTCTCTGGGTACAAACCCAGCAGTGGTATGGCTGTATCAAAGGGCAAGCATTCTTTTAAATTCTTTTGGGCATAATTTTAAATTGCCCTACAGAATGGTTGGACCAATTCACAACTCTACCAGCACTGTATTAGTGTCCCAATTTTGCCACATCCCTCCAACATTTATCACTTTCCTTTGCTGCCATATTGACCAGGCTGCTGAGTGTAAAGTGGTACCTCAGAGTTGTTTTAATTTTCATTTCTCTAATCAAGAGGTATTTGAAACACCTCTTCATGTGCTTATTGATAGTTTTGATTTAATTATATGAACACTGCCTATTGTTGTCATTTAATAATTATTCTAATAATTTCAAATCCACTCTAATCTGCATTCAGAGAACATGAAGAGAGCAGACCAACTGTTATCATAGCTTTATGTTTCTCTATACCCCCAAAATGGATTGATAAATGATTATTAATAAGGATCTAGAAAGGCCATCTTACTCAACACCCTCATTTTACATTTGTGTAAACCAAGGGAGAGGAGTTAAATGACTTTATCAAGATCACACCTTAAAGTCAAAGATATAATTTAGATAAAGTTTTAGAACTTACCTTCTGATTATCTGAACCTAGGTTCTCTTATTTAATGTTTTAGCCATTAATAATTTGAGGTTATTGATTCTGGCTTATTATTTTACATTTCATTTTAAAATACCTTAATTAACTCTTCAAAGGGCAGAATTCAGTGAACCTCTATTTTCACTCTTCCATCTTTCTTTGAGAAAGGCAAGGATGGGAGAGAAAGGACTAGGCCTCCTTTGATATCTGTTTTTGTCTGCTGCAAGCTGGATTGCATGTCTATTGTCAATATCACTTAATACTTTAGGAATTCTTATAATTGTTGCTCTCAAATTGTGATTTCATCAACCTGGATAAATCCCAGGGAGGAAAGTCCCCATACCAAATACAGATTTGCAAGAGTTCTGGCAAGTCATAAAGAATTCCATGAGGCCCTAGTGTTCTATGCCCTACAGAAATTCACTCAGTGTTAGAGGTTGGATTCAAATACATATCTCCATAATTAGCTCTCTCTATTGATTATTTACTCTTTTATATAATTAATATTATTTTTGCCTTGAGGAAAGCCATACTTGTTATATAAATCACCTATATGTAACATTCACATTTATTCTGCTTTTTGTAAGAAAAAAAAATGATTACAAATCTTGGAGTCAGAGATCTCAATTTGATTTGTGATTCTTACGAATAAAGCATGAACATGGGCAAGTTATTTTCTTATCTGGAAAAAGGGATAAAATAACTTTATCTGCCTCACCTGATATTTATGAGGAAAATATTTTATTACCATGTGACTGTTCTTCCTTGTTTTTATGACTCAGTGGTTGGGAATAATAGAAGCTAATAGAAATATCTCATCAAGATCATATTCTCTCTCAGTCACTCAGGCTGGTAAGCTTGGTGTCATTCTTAACCTGTCAGACTCACATACCTAAAATATCCAATCTGTTGCCAAATCCTGTCATTGTGACATCTGCAATATTTATCCGGTATGTCGCCTTCTCTCAACTCTCAGCAACAATTTCAGTGCAAGCCCTCATCATCTCATGGAAGGATTAGTGAAATAACCCACTGTTAGGTTTTCCTGCTTCAAGTTTCTTTCCCACACCAAGGCATCTTCAATTCAGCAGCCAAAGTGATCTTACCAAAAAACATGTCTGACAATTTTCACACAATTGAAAAAACATATTCCTTCCTGCCTATCTTTCTCTACTACTGGCATTCAATAAACTCCAATTATTTCATATCACCTCCAGGATCAAATATAAAATTATCTATTTGGCATTTAAAGTCCTTTACAACCCTGACCTCTTCTTACTTTCCAGTATTCTTTACTCTCCTGTATGTACTCTAAGGTCCAATAATTGCTCTAGATTTCTTGATATTTTTTTCATAAAATATACTCTCTCTCAATTCTGGGACTTTTCATATTTAATATCTGAAACATACCCATTATTTCCACATGAATTTCTTGAACATTTGGCTCAGATCCCGCTGCCATACTTCCTCTCCATCCCCCAAATGCTAGTGCTTTCCCTCTTAAATTATCTCCCATCTACTCTGATTATATCTGATATGTACATTATGTTATGTCTCCCTCATTAGAATGTGAGCTCCTTGAAGAAAGGTGTTTATATTTTTATATTTCCTTGTATCCCTAGTGTTTAGCACAATGTCTGCCACCTAATAAGTTTTTAAAATAAGTACTGGTTTACTGACAGACAGATATAAGGTCACCTTTGCTCCAAAATTCCCTGATTTTTAAGAAGTATTAGAGAATTTCCAAACTGTATCTTTAAGCTATTCCCTTTTGTCTTGTTAGTCTTTTTTCTATTTGAAGAGTTATTTGGGTCCAAAAGGCCATACAACTGTGTATATCCTTTAACCCAGCAATACCACTACTAGATCTTTAACCCCAAAAGTTTAGAGATAGGGGGAAAGTTCCTACTGACACAAAATATATTTATAGTACCTCTTTTTGTGATAGTAAAGAACTGGAAATTGAAATGATTGTACATGAATTGTGAAATGGCTGAGTAAGTTGTAGATGATTGCAATGGAATAATATTGTGCCATAAGAAATAACAAATAAAATGATCCCCCCCAAAACAGACATTTATGAAGTGATGCAAAGTGAAGTGAGCTTAAAACCAGTATAATGTTGTATATAGTTCCATATATAGTTAGAGAAAGGGGAAATCTCTCAAAATTTTGTCCAAGTTATTCTCTGTATCTCAGGAGCAAAAAAAAAAATGCTTCAAAAATAGAACTGATGTTTAGCATAATTTCCCTGATATATCTTTCTAGCTTCTCCCCCCTCACTCATATACATATGCAGCCTAGGTTGAGCCTAGACCCCTCTTCCTTACCCTCCTTAAAGAGAAATTAGTTTTCCCTAAAAAGGTAAGAAAATTGGCTCTATCCTTAACTTCTCTTTCACAGATTCCTGGTTTCCTGAGATCATAAAAGTTATCAGCCATGTAGAGTTCAAGCCCTCTTGGATTTAATGGACCTCTGATGATTATGATGTCACCATGTCATTCATAATATACTGTCTTGATAACCTAATAGATTTCCATATGGAAAAAAGAGAAGTGTCTGAATTATCAGAAGCTAAGTGCCAAATTATTCTTGTTGTATAGCCTTGCTCTTAGTGTAGGGCAAACTTTCTTTTTGTTAGCTATTGGACTTCAGTGACTCTTTTTATTCCAACATTGAATGTGAATTAACAGAAAGTTGGCATTAAGGATGCCTTCAAAATCTACAAAGACAATAGGAGACAGAGCCATAGTTTTAGATTCCATGCCTACATTTGCCTTTCACTGAAAAAAATGTCATATTTTCTCATCACTCAGGCAAGGGAGAATGCTTGGGGAACTCTGAAGAAATCATGCTTAATGATGCTACTAGACTAAGGGAAAGTGAACAAGGATTTATTAAGTACCTACTGTTGTAGATTATTGGGCTCAGCTAAGTGCTTTTACAAATATATTTCATTTAACCCTCATAAATACCCTGGGAGGTATGTCTATTGTTATTCATCTTTTACAGTTGAGGAAACTGAGGTATAAAAAGGGTGAATGACTTGCCCAGAGATAAATAATGAATTAGCATCAAAGGTTAGATTTAAACTCATCTCTTCCTGATGGCATTTAGTGCGTAATCACAGAGGTACCTAACTGTCTCTTTTTTTTTCCCTTTAAAAAAGCTGATCATTGCTTCTGAAACATCAGTAATGATTTAATTGTGACTAATTTATTTGTATAGGAAGCTCATCGGTGTGGTCTTTGGAGCTACAGTCATGAGTGTAGATTTATATATCCTTATGTTTGGCCTGACTATCAGCCTCAGCAAAACAGAGGTGCTGTTCCAACCTGCACCAGGGAGGCCAACGAACCAGCCGTGCATTACAATCGATGGCATGCAGCTTTCTAACATCAACACTTTCAAGTCCCTGGGCAGCACCATCGCCAACGACAGGTCCCTAGACCACGAGATTAATGCCAGGATCCAAAAGGCCAGCCAGGCACTCGGGCGGCTGCGCTGCAAAGTCCTCCAACACAGAGGTGTAAGCACTGCGACGAAGCTCAAAGTGTATAACGCAGTGGTCCTCAGCTCGTTCCTGTACGGTTGTGAGACATGGACACTGTGCCGGAAGCACATTAAACAGCTGGAGCAATTCCACCAATGTTCTCTCTGGTCAGTCATGAGGATCCGATGGCAGGACCGAATCACCAACCAGGAAGTCCTCGACAGAGCCAACTCCACCAGCATTGAAGTCCTGATCCTCAAAACCCAGCTATGATGGTCTGGACACGTCATCCGCATGGACCCACAGCGAATACCAAGACAGGTATTCTATGGTGAACTGTCAGCTGGACTCAGGAAACAAGGCCGACCAAAGAAAAGACTCAAGGATCAGCTAAAGTCCAACTTGAAGTGGGCTGGCATTACACCAAGGCAACTAGAACTCGCTGCCTCTGTCAGAAGCAGCTGGCGAACCCACATTAACCATGCCGCCACCACCTTTGAAGATGAGCGACGTTGACGTCTTGCTGCTGCGCGAACGCCGACACCAGGCCACAGCCACACCTCCCGTAACACCTGGTGTTCCAGGCCCCGTGTGCCACAAACTCTGAGCCTCGGCCTTTGGACTCCAAAGCCACATGAGGGTGCATCAACAGATGATAATGCACAAAGACAATCGTCTTTCTCGGTCACTGAGAGAATACTACTACTATATATAACTCCGGAGTTATCCCTAGGAATATGAGAAAATATTTGTAGCATCTTGGTTTATAGTCTGGGGAATCATGCCACCCACCAACACGGATGTAGTTGAAAAGAGGAAGCTACTCCCATTCAAAGAAAAGAGAGACACTACATAGAGTTAGGGTAGGGTTGGAGGTTGTCCATTCGAATATTGGTGCCATACTTATTTTGCATAAGAAATAAAACAATTATACCAGCTATGCATAGATTATTGTGAGGAATTTTGTTCTATTAAATATAAAGCTCTCTATAAATGTAAGTTATTACTATTTACTGATAAAATATTGGTTAAATGATCACAGATATAGAGCTAGAGGCAGCCTTAGATGTAACTTACTATAATAGTTTATTCTGGAGCTAAAGAAATCAAAGTCCAGAGAAGTTAAATAAATCACTAAGACAAAATATGCCATACATGGTAGAATCAGAATTTGAACTTAGTCCTGTAATGCCAAGCTCAGCATTCATCCAGTTATAACTCACTACTTCTTTTGGTCCTAACCCAAAAAAAATCATAAAGATTTCAATTAAATTCATAGTTTAGGGGACCTAGAAGGCACGTATTACATCAAATTAAATCATTTTAATGTGAAATTAAAGTAGAAACATTAAATGATATGTGGATTATGCTATGAGGAAAGAAATGAAAATATATGGGATCATAAAATCTCAACAAGGAACATAATTTGCTAAAATGGCATAAAATTCATAAACTGTTAAAGGTTTCTATGAAGGTAAATATCAAATGGTTCCAATCAGTTTGAATACTGAAAAGAATGAATGTTAAAATAGTTAAAATGGCAGATAAAATAGCCTTGGAAGAAGTGGATTACATAGATGACAAATTAATATGAATGAATGAATTATTAAATATAGTATCTTTTTTCAACAACTAAAAGTTTTGAAAAGTATTCTTGAATCATGACACAATTCAATTTGGTGAATTGACATATTACTAAATAAATCTGTTCCTTAGATGCAATATAAAATGAAGTGAGTTGAACCAAGAGAATGTGTATATAGTAACAACAATAATGTAGGTTTATCAACAATAAATGACTTAATGATTATAAAGATTGCAAGGATCCAGGAAAAGTTCAAGTGACCATAACAGAAAAATAATATCCACCACCATAAAAGGAAAAGAGTCCAAATGCAAATTGAAACATAACATTCTATAATTTATTTTCTCCACTAAATTTTCTCTAGTAAAAGCAATATATCTTCTTTCACCACATAATGAACATGGAAATATATATTATATTATATGATAATATATGTACAATCTTTATCATATTACCTGCCTTCTGGGGAGAGGTAGGAAGGAGAGAGAGAGAACATAGATTGCAAAAGATCAGAAAACTAATGTTAAAAATTGTATTGAAATGTAATCTGGAAAATATTATTTTTTAAAAACAATTTTTCACCATTAATAAACATTAATATAGTCAAGGGTAATGTAGAATAATAGCAGCTAAGTGGTAAAGTGAATAGAGCATTGGAACTGGTCATAAAGATCTGAATTCAAATATGATTACAAGAGTTTACTATTAGTGTTACCCTAGGAAAGTATTGATAAACATTTTTTAAGTCACTACTATGTCTCAAGCCCTGTAACAAGCACTGGGGATAAAAAGAAAGACTAAAGACAGTCCCTGCACTCAAGGAGCTCACAGCTTTATTAGGAGAAATCATTCACCTATGTATAAACAACATATGTAAAGGATAAATTGTAGATAATCAAGAGGGGCGGCTCTTAAACTGTCTGCCTGTTTCTTCATCTGTCAAATGTTATAAGAGCACCCACCTCAGAGGGCTGTTGTGAGACTCAAATGAAATAATATTTTTAGAGCTTTTTGCAAAACTTAAAGTGCTATATAAAATTAGTTACTATTAATTTAGAAAGCCAAATGTGACCACACTTTATATTTTTGTTATGCTGAAATTTTGAAAAAGCCACAGTTTTTGTATAACAGGTTAGTGACTTAGAAAACATGGGGCATTGGTAATTATCTAATGCTTAATGAAATTTATGTATCCAATCTCCTTTTACACAATAAAATAATAGGTTTTCATTGTATGTCTACCAAACTGCTTTAGCAAAAAATAATTCAATATCGTATTGGATCAATACAGCTGAAATAAGGGCAGATCAAGAAAGTCTAGCAAAATGTGTTTAATTACATGATGTTAATCATCAAGTACTAACTATGGAATTTTTATTATGAATAGAATATATAATTGCTAAGACCCTGGGAATGAAGTAAAACTCTCAGTGATTCCTTAAATTCTAGGCATGCCAAAACGATTTCTTAATAGCCTTCCTTGTTAAAGTTCTCCCTCTGTAGGTTACAATTTAACCATGGAGTTGTAGCTCCTCCTAGTTGCCCAGGCTTTAAATCTAAAATGTTAAAAAAAAAAAGGTAGCCACAGAAATAGAAGCAAGGAGAATAAATTCAGGCATTTGAGAAATAGGTATTTAGGAATCTAAATAAATGAATGTCTACCATAGACTCACTCAAACATTTTTAGATAGCACCATGAGCACAAAAATGAGGGACTGTAAAGTCTAAGAAAATCAAAACATTTGTGTGATGAACTAGGATTATGCAAGAAACCATCTGGGATAGATATTTATTCACTTATATGCAATCTCATGTTTCACTAGTTATGCAGTTCTCATGGTTACGAAACACTCATGGGATTCCTTTACAGAAACAAAATCAAGGGATGTGGAAACGAGAGATGTTATAAAAATGTTAGCTGGTATGATGTATGCATATGCATGCCTGTAGACAAAGTAACAAGCTAGTTAAGAGGTACCAGTCACATGAAACATATGGTGCTATAGAAATAAATGCAGACTTGGAGATCTGAACTTGAAAGCTGGCAAAGTTAAAGTTTTCAGACTAATTTCACAAGTCTTAATCATAAGACTTTAATTGTGTTAATGATAATCATAAAGTAGCATCAGGTGAAAGAGGAATCTGGCAAAAATTCCATGATTTTGGTGCAGATTTTGTTAACCAAGAGTTATTTCTCAGTTACCAAGAAAGACAGCCTTGCTTTATAACCACTCAGACTAAATAAAATGTAACTGACTATTTTAGTTGGTACAGATGGAAACAGAGAACAGTATGGGGTACCAGATAAAGGGATGCCCTTGGAATCAGAAAGAATTTAATTCAAATTCTGCATCTAGACAGCTTTTTAATTCTTTAAATTACATAGGAGTTGCCTCATCTGAGAGGAATGATTTCATTTCCAGGAATTCCCCACAGGAATAAAATTCCATTAAGAACCATGAAAAGAAAAAAAAAGGGGGGGGAGATTAGAATGAGTTAATACATATATTCATAACATACTATTCTGTATAATTCCTGGAAAGTTGAAGCTTATATCTCTCTGTTGTATGTCTCTTTCTGTCTTTTTTTCTCTCTGTCTCTCTCTGCCTCTGTCTCTCTCTTCCTTTCCTCCTTCTTCCCTTGATAAAGAGAGATAGATGCATAGAGTTTTTATAACTATAGAATTTTTGAGATCTCTGGATTTGACATGCATTTTTAAAATATTAGAATTTAGAGCAAGAAAGGATGTTAGAGATTATCTAATACTAGATGGAGAAACTGAACATTAGAGAAAATATGAGTGGCTTATTTATTCTTAATGATAAACCTAGCAAGCAGCAGATGTGGGATTTGAATATGGGTCCTTAAAATCCAAATCCAGTTCTATGGTTTTTCTTGTTCACTATTTTTTGTCTTATCAAAATGAAGCCATAATGTTTTGTATTCATGCAGTTAAACCCTGGAATTTCTCAGTAGCTGCCCTTAGGACAACTTCTAAAATACTGATAGTCAGGATCATTGCCAAATTTCATCTTGTTATCTGGGGAGATCTCCTCTAGAGTTTATTACAATCACTACAATTATTTTTAAATACAGTACATATAGAACTCCCCCTAAATATTAAAAAAATACTCCCCACTACAGGGGTCCTTATTATAATTACTGTGTGCAAGATTCTCTGGGATTCACATTCACTTAAAGCATCTGCTCATCACTCTTCACCAATATGTCTACTTTTTCAGCCTCTTCTAAGGTATAATAAAAATATATGTTTGTAGTAGAATATCTTCACATAAATATAGGGCATGATGCCTTATAAATATGCATACCATGCTTAGGGAGAATGAGTATGTATAGGCACAAGGAGGGGATACCCTTATAAGATTATCTTATATCTTATAAGATTCCACCATGTGCATTTTTTTTATATTTTATTTGATCATTTCCAAGCATTATTCATTAAAGACATAGATCATTTTCTTTTCCTCTCCCCCACCCCCCATAGCCGACACGTAAATCCACTGGGCATTACATGTTTTCTTGATTTGAACCCATTGCTATGTTGATAATATTTGCATTAGAGTGTTCATTTAGAGTCTCTCCTCTGTCATGTCCCCTCAACCGCTGTATTCAGGCAGTTGCTTTTCCTCGATGTTTCTACTCCCATAGTTTATCCTTTGCTTATGAATAGTGTTTTTTTCTCCTAGATCCCTGCAAATTGTTCAGGGACATTACACTGCCAGTAATGGAGGAGTCCATTAAGTTTGATTATACCACAGTGTATTAGTCTCTGTGTACAATGTTCTCCTGGTTCTGCTCCTCTCGCTCTGCATCACTTCCTGGAGGTTGTTCCAGTCTCCATGGAACTCCTTCACTTTATTATTCCTTTTAGCACAATAGTATTCCATCACAAACATATACCACAATTTGCTCAGCCATCCCCCAATTGAAGGGCATCCCCTTGTTTTCCAGTTTTTGGCCAACACAAAGAGCGCAGCTATGAATATTTTTGTACAAGTCTTTCTGTCCATTATCTCTTTGGGGTACAGACCCAGCAGTGCTATGGCTGAATCAAAGGGTAAATATTCTTTTGTTGCCCTTTGGGCATAGTTCCAAATTGCCCTCCAGAATGGTTGGATCAGTTCACAGTTCCACCAGCAATGAATTAATGTCCCCACTTTGCCACATCCCCTCCAGCATTCATAACTTTCCTTTGCTGTTATGCTAGCCAATCTGCTAGGTGTGAGGTGATACCTCAGAGTTATTTTTATTTGCTTCTCTCTGATTATAAGAGATTTAGAACACTTCTTCATGTGCTTCTTAATAGCTTTGCTTTCTTTATCTGAGAACTGCCTATCCATGTCCCTTGCCCATTTATCAATTGGAGAATGGATTGATTTTTTGTACAGTTGATTTAGCTCTTTATAAATTTGAGTAATTAAACCTTTGTCAGAGGTTTCTATGAATATTTTTTCCCAGTTTGTTGTTTCCCTTCTGATTTTAGTTACATTGGTTTTGTTTGAGCAAAAGCTTTTTAATTTGATGTAGTCAAAATTATTTATTTTACATTTTGTGATTCTTTCTATGTCTTGCTTGGTTTTAAATTCTTTCCCCTCCCAAAAGTCTGACATGTATACTATTCTGTGTTTACCCAATTTACTTATGGTTTCCTCCTTTATGTTTAAGTCACTCACCCATTTTGAATTTATCTTGGTGTAGGGTGTGAGGTGTTGATCTATTCCTAGTCTCTCCCACACTGTCTTCCAATTTTCCCAACAGTTTTTATCAAATAGTGGATTTTTGTCCCAAAAGATGGGATCTTTGGGTTTATCGTATACTGTCTTGCTGAGGTCGCTTTCCCCCAGTCTATTCCACTGATCTTCCTTTCTGTTTCTTAGCCAGTACCAAATTGTTTTGATGACTGCTGCTTTGTAATATAGTTTAAGGTCAGGGACTGCAAGGCCCCCATCGTATGTGTTTTTTTTCATTATTTCCCTGGATATCCTTGATATTTTGTTCTTCCAAATGAACTTTATTATGGTTTTTTCTAAATCAGTGAAGAAGTATTTTGGTAGTTGAATGGGTATGGCACTAAATAGATGAATAAGTTTGGGTAGGATGTTCATTTTTATTATATTGGCTCGTCCTATCCATGAGCAGTTAATGTTTTTCCAATTGCTCAAGTCTAGTTTTAGTTGTGTGGAGAGTGTTTTGTAGCTGTGTTCATATAGTTCCTGTGTTTGTCTCGGGAAGTAGATTCCTAGGTATTTTATTTTGTCTAAGGTGATTTTGAATGGGATTTCTCTTTCTAGTTATTGCTGCTGAGCTGTGTTGGAGATATATAGAAAAGGTGATGATTTATGTGGGTTTATTTTGTATCCTGCAACTTTGCTAAAGTTGTTGATTATTTCAATTAACTTTTTGGTTGAATCTCTAGGTTTCTTTAAGTAGACCATCATGTCATCTGCAAAGAGTGATAATTTGGTCTCCTCCTTGCCTATTTTGATGCCTTCAATTTCTTTTTCTTCTCTAATTGCTACTGCTAGTGTTTCTAGTACAATGTCAAATAGTAGAGGGGATAATGGGCATCCTTGTTTCACTCCTGATCTCATTGGGAATGCATCTAGTTTATCCCCATTGCAGGTGATATTAGCTGATGGTTTTAGATATATACTGTTTATTATTCTTAGGAATGACCCTTCTATTCCTATGCTTTCTAGTGTTTTTAATAGGAATAGGTGTTGTATTTTATCAAATGCTTTTTCTCCATCTATTGAGATAATCATGTGGTTCTTGCTGGTTTGCTTGTTGATGTGGTCAATTATGTGGATGGTTTTCCTAATATTGAACCAGCCCTGCATCCCTGGTATAAATCCTACTTGATCATGGTGGATGACCCTTCTGATCACTTGCTGGAGTCTTTTTACTAGTATCCTATTTAAGATTTTTGCATCTATATTCATTAGGGAGATTGGTCTATAGTTTTCTTTCTCTGTTTTTGACCTGCCTGGTTTTGGAATCAGTACCATGTTTGTGTCGTAAAAGGAGTTTGGTAGAATTCCCTTTTTGCTTATTATGTCAAATAGTTTGTATAGTATTGGGATTAACTGTTCTCTGAATGTTTGATAGAATTCACAGGTGAATCCATCAGGCCCTGGGGATTTTTTCTTAGGAAGTCCTTTGATGGCCTGTTGGATTTCATTTTCTGATATGGGATTATTTAAGAATTCTATTTCCTCTTCTGTTAGTCTAGGCAGTTTGTATTTTTGTATATATTCATCAATATCCCCTAAATTGGTGTATTTATTGCCATATAATTGGGCAAAGTAATTTCTAATGATTGCCTTAATTCCCTCTTCATTGGAGGTGCTGTCTCCCTTTTCATCTTTAATGCTGTTAATTTGCTTTTCTTCCTTCCTTTTTTTAATTAGATTGACCAGTACTTTGTATATTTTGTTTGTTTTTTCAAATTACCAGCTTCTTGTCTTATTTATTAAATCAATAGTTATATCACTTTCGATTTTATTAATTTCTCCCTTAATGTTTAGGATTTCTAGTTTGGTTTTCTGCTGGGGGTTTTTAATTTGATCGCTTTCGAGTTTTTTCAGTTGCATTTCCAATTGATTGATCTCTGCTCTCCCTTGTTTGTTAATATAAGCATTCAGGGATATGAATTTATCTCTGATTACCACTTTGGCTGCATCCCAAAAGGTTTGAAAGGATGTCTCGCCATTGTCATTTTCCTTGATGAAATTATTAATTGTTTCTCTGATTTCTTCTTTAACTAAAAGATTTTGGAGTATCATATTGTTTAATTTCGAATTGGTTTTAGATTTGGTTTTCCATGTACCATAACTAATCATTTTTATTGCCTTGTGATCTGAGAAGGCTGCATTCATTATTTCTGCTTTTCTGCATTTGTGTGCTATGTTTCTGTGACCTAATATATGGTCAATTTTTGTGAATGTGCCATGTGGTGCTGAGAAGAAGGTGTATTCCTTTTTATCCCTATTTATTTTTCTCCATATGTCTATTAATTCTAATTTTTTCTAAGATTTCATTCACTTCTTTTACCTCTTTCTTATTTATTTTTTGATTTGATTTATTTAAATTTGATAATGGTTGGTTTAAGTCTCCCACTAATATGGTTTTACTGTCTATTTCTTCCTTCAATTCTCCTAGTTTCTCCATTATAAAATTGGGTGCTATATTATTTGGTGCATACATGTTGATTAATGATATTTCCTCATTGTCCAAAGTCCCTTTTAACAAAATATAATTACCTTCCCTATCCCTTTTGATCAGGTCTATTTTTGCTTTGGCTTTATCAGATATCATGATTACCACTCCTGCCTTCTTTCTGTCAGTTGAGGCCCAGAAGGTCTTACTCCATCCTTTAATTCTGACCTTGTGGGTGTCAACCTGCCTCATGTGTGTTTCTTGAAGACAACATATGGTAGGGTTTTGGATTCTAATCCATTCTGATATTTGTCTACATTTTATGGGTGAGTTTATCCCATTCACGTTCGAAGTTATGACTGTCACCTGTGGACTCCCTGGCATTTTGATTGCCTTCCCTAATTCTAACCTTTTCTTCTTTGGCTCTACCTTTTAGTCCAGTGATTTACTTTGAATCAGTCCCCCTTGTCCCCTCCCTTGATGTTTCCCTTTTTAGTCCCTCCCTTTTTGTTCCCTCTCCCTACCCCCTCTCTTCCCTCCCTTTTTGTTTTCCCTCTCCCCCTCCCCTCCTTGGTTTTCCCTTCTCCCTACCCTTGTTGGGTAAGATAGAATTCAAGATCCCAATGGATCTGGATGTTTTTCCCTCTCAGAGTTGATTTCCCTGAGATTAAGGTTTAAGTAAAAAAAAAAAACAACCCTCTCTTCCTCTCCTTCTTATAGGAGTTTTCTTCCCCTCCCCTTCCCATGTGAATCTTTGTGTGAGAAAGATCATTCTATTTGGTCTTTCTTTACTCCCTATTTATACATTACATTTTCCCCACATGTTAGTATACATAGATTGATATAAATGTAGTCCTTATAGAAGAGAGTTTGAGTAAAAGAAGAAGATAACATTTTTCTCCCTCCTCTTTCCTTAATATTACCTTTTCAGGTATTCTTTGCTCTTTGTTTTGCGGTATCAAACTTTCCACAGAGCTCTGGTCTTTTCTTTGCAAAAAGTTGGAAACCTTCTATTTTGTTGAATGCCCATACTTTCCCTTGGAAGTATATAATCAGTTTTGCTGGGTAGGTGATTCTTGGTTGAAGACCCAGCTCTCTTACCTTTCTGAAAATCATGTTCCATGCCTTACGATCATTCAGAGTAGAACTTGCAAGGTCTTGTGTGACCCTGATTGGCATTCCTTTATATCTAAATTGTGTTTTTCTGGCTTCCTGTAGGATTTTTTTCTTTTGTTTGAGAGCTTTGGAATTTGGCAATTACATTCCTGGGAGTTTTCTTTTGGGGGTTTAGTGTAGAAGGTGTTCTGTGAGCTCTGTCAGTGGCTGTATTACCCCCTTGTTCTAGAATCTCTGGGCAATTTTCTTTGATTATATCTTGTATCACAATGTCTAGTTTGGTGTTTATTTCTGGCTTTTCTGGAAGTCCAATTATTCTTAAATTATCTCTTCTCCCTCTATTTTCCAGATCTGTCACCTTGTTGGTGAGATATTTTATGTTCTCTTCTAATTTCTTGGTATTTTGGCTTTGCTTTATTAATTCTTGCTCTTTTACACAAAAGTTGTCTTCCAGTTGCCTGATTCTGGCCTTTAAAGCCTGGTTTTCCTTTTCAGTTTGGTTACACCGGTTTTGTAGATGCGTGAATTTCTTTTGCATTATTTCCCACTTTTCCTCCCAGAAGGCTTCCATCTTTTTGGTCATTTCTGATTCAAATTCTTCATGGGTTTGTGGAGAGTTTCCATTTCCTTTGGAAGGTTTCGAAGCATTTTCTTGTGTATCCTCTTCTATCTCCTCTGTATTTTGTATTTTGGCTCAGTAGAATGTGTCCAAAGTCTCCCCTTTCTTCTTATTTTTCTTGGGATTTTGGGGCTTCTGTGCTTCTGTGGAGTTTGCCATCTCTGAATGTGGAGGATTAGCTTTTCTTATCTCTGTCTGGTGTTCAGAGGCTTTATTCCTGGGCAGATTGTTGGTTCTATGAGCTTTCCCTGGGTTAAACTGATTATGCCTTAAGGCAATGACTTTCACTGGAACTGGAATGGAAGGGTTGGAACAGGGGGCCACACTCTCCCCCAGCTCTCTCTGTTTCTCTGCTGCTAAGGTGCCCCCTCGACTGGACTGGGTTGGGTTGCTTTCCGGAAGTTGCCTTCAGAATAGCTGGCCGTGAGGCTGTCTTGCCAGCCCTGAGGGTTGCTGTTGTTTCAGATGACCCTGCTCTCTGAGGGGGACGGGGCTGCGGCTTCCCGGAGTCTTGGACTCTGAGCTCCTACCCCTTAGGTCCGAGTGATCTTGGGTTCATCTTTTGAGGGGGGCCATACCTTTTGATCCAGGTCCAGGTCCAGGAGGAAGATTCCCAGGGTCTATGCTGTTGATCGTTTTGAATTTCGGCGCCTTAGGAGCTTATAGTTTGAGATCGGTCGGGAAGGGTTTCCAGAGATCTGAACTTTAGCTTTCTCTAAGCCGCCATCTTGACCAGAAGTGCCACCATGTGCATTTTTTAAAACTATCTTATATATTAGAATCAATACTATATATTGGTTCCAAGGCAGACATATAGTAAGATCTAAGTAACAGGGATTAAGTGCCTTGCCCAATGCCACACAGGAAGTGTCAGAGGCCAAATTTGAATCCAGTTCCTCCTATCTCTAGGTCTGGCTCTCAATCCAATGAGCTACCTAGCAGCCCTCCTCCCATTTGCATTTTAAAAAGGTCTTTATTGTTGAAATTATTGAGAACTTCTATTTTAGAGACAATTGGGCATCTATAGATAAAGAAGTACCTAATTGTGATCATTATTTTTCCCTCAAAAATTATTTGTATACATTTGTCTCATATCCAAGAACTTTGGTATATCCCTCATAGCAATAGCTTCAATTCTAATGATATATGGTTGTGATTCCAATCAATGTGGTCACTTGCTTCACCACTGAAGATCACAATCCATCTCACTTTCTCATTTGGTGTAACTCTTGTCTCGAGATTTTGATAAATCCATATGAGAAACTATCTAACACATGAAAAGGTTTTCTTTGCCTCTTTTCATTTTCTGTGGATAATGAGGCAGAGTTCAGCTCTCATTCAGAGGTTTGGGGGTATTCAGGTATAACAGTAGATAGAGTGTCAGGCATAGAGATGGGGGTCCTGGTTTTAAATCTGACATCAGACAGTTTTTAGCTATGTGACCCTGGCCAAGTCACTTAACTACTATCCCTAACCCTTGGCTCTCTTCTGTCTTAGAACTGATACTAATCCAAAAGGTAAGGGTTTTTAAATTCAATTCAATTCAATTAATTTGGATTAGTTGGTCTATAAGCTACCTTTTAGCTCTGGATCTATGAACCTATTAATTACTCTAGGAAATTTTGAATTATACTTCCTCATCAACTTATTCTCTAGAATTAAGGATATAACTTAAAATTTCTAATTTGGATATATACATTAGATTTGTATTTTATAGAAGTCTTCATAAATTTCATGTTTCTTTTTCCTATCATAGTGCAGTCTCACAGTCATTTATTCAATCAATATTTATTGAGCAGCTATTACATGCATAGTTTTGGGCAATCCAGAAAAGTTTCTTAGGCAGAACCCCTCTTCAAGGAATTCAAAATCCATTTGGGAGGCAAAACCAATATGCCAGATATAGCTGAGAAATTAAAAACAATACCGAAGTTCAATCATAATAGAGATGTCACAAAGACTTTTTTGATGAATTGCCAATTGAGTGTTAGGCAAGGAACAAATTAGAAATTCAGATCAGGGAATTCTATGGGCATGATTAGTTCAGAAACCTCAGGTGAATCATGAACCAATCTTTCATTTTCCTTTCTCTTTTAGCCTTCTGGATCTAAACATGTATTTTAAAAATACTTTCTCTTTTTTTCCAAAAATTGCTATAGTGAAACTATTCCTCTCAAATGGGCCATAAACTATGATAAGCATTCAAGGCCTTGGGCCCTTCAAATACAAGAACTAAAGACATTTTTGTCTATTCTTCCATTCTAGTAACTGTTGGCTAGCTGATATAGGGCAGAAGGCTGATTTAAATCATTTCATTTAGTCTCTCACTTTTGAGACAGTCACAGTTGAGGTAGAGTTCTCATAGCTGCCATACGCTATCCTTTTGCTCCTGATGACATGTATTCTACTAGTCTGCATTTCAAGGAATACTTGTCAGAGGTTCAGCCAAATTTTAGAAAAATATCTAACATCAAATATCAGAGTGAGAATCTGCACACACAATAGGTGACTGACTAGAACAATGAGGCGAATATAGTAAAATTAAATGTAATAGAGATAAGTTTGAAGTTCAGTATGAGTTCAAAAAATCAATTTCACAAGTAGATTGGGGAAAAGCACTGCTGTAACACCACAGTATATAAGGAAATTAAAAAAAAAGATATAGGAGTTTAATGAACTTGAAACTCAATAGGAATCCACATTACACTACAGTATCTAAAATTTAGATGTTGTTTCAGGCCATATTAAAAGAATCAAATTGTACAGTACCAAAGAGTTCTAATCTTCTGCCATAGTAAGACCATTTCTGGAATACTGTCTTCAGTGTTTGGCACCACATTCTAAGAAAGGCATTGTTAAGAAGCTGCATATTCAGATGATGAGAATATTGGAAACCCTTGCTGAATGAAATTTAATTATGGAATTAGGAATATTTTTTGTTGTTGTTGCTGAAAGAACAAGAAGATGAAGTAGACTCCAAAGATTTAGAGAGGTAAAGGGTATTAGAATTCTAGCCTCTTAATTTTACTGATGAGGAACCTGAGAATCAGAGGTCACACACTGAATAAGTGGCAAAATCAGGATTTCAGTTTAGTTTCTCTAATTCTAAATCCAATTATTCTTTATACATGATAACATGAAGGAGTAGAATGTGTGGATGGAATGAGAATTATTTTCCCTCCTCAAAGGGTGGAAACAAGGAACAATGGATAGAATTTGAAGATAGTTCATTTTAAATTAATGTAAAAGAGAAATTAGCCCAGTCTTAAAGTGAAATAGAATAATTCAGAATAAGATTGTCTTTCACATTGGACATCTTTAATAAAAGGCTGGATAACCACTTATTGGAGATTCTTGATCAGGTACAGGTTGAATTAGATACTGAGGTTCTTTGAAGCTATGAAAATGTGTTATGAACTTTGGCCCATGTATATTTTTGAAAAAAAAAGCTTATATATTTCTCTATAGAAATATTTCAAACATTTAATCTTACTAGCTTTGCTTTCTGAATTCTAATTCATTTTCACATATAAATCCTAAGTGGAAACCTCTAGATCTGCACTCAAGTATATCCTTTTATTAAATAAAATTCATTTTAAACTTTCATTTACATTAAAATAAAAGGAATACTAATATTTATTTTCCTTCTTGTGGGTTTTCTTTACTTAGAAAGGCACAAAAATGCAGCTATTTAGTAGAGCCAGAGTATGAAAATGTTACTTTTTAAGATTATTTCATTGAGTACTTGGAGGATTCAAACCAACAAACCTAAATCAACTGTATAACACTGATGTATTTTAAATGATTAGGTACTTAATGGTCTTTATTTTTTATGACTAATCCCATTTATGTATGGAGAATGCTGACATACTCTACATTAAAATGTAGGTAACTAATCAAAGATTTCCTCTTTTAAATATATATGCATCTATATATGTTTAGATATACATACATATATTCATGTATATGTATACACACATGGGTATATAATTACAAATGTTTATAAATATTTAAATAATTCACATAAAATAAAATTATAACTACATGTAAAGGTGCACATGCAAATGTAGATATATGCATATATATATACAAATAAATATTTATACAGAAGCAGAAACATAGAGGTATATATGTGTATCATTGCATATATACTTAGATACATGCATATCTTCATCATTGCATAAAATTTTTTATGAAAATCCTGAAAACAAAAATACATTTAACCTTTATCTAATATGGATTTTCTCATAGAATATTTATGGGATGATTAGTTTCAGTAGCCCTACACTGACATTTTATCATGGCTTGTAAGTGACTCTTGGTTCTTGAAGGCTATATTTGTGTACTGGGAACCTTGATAGGTTGCACCATGCTGAAAGGGCTGTTAGTATAGTTTTGATAAAAACAAACTAACAAAAAAAAATAAAAACACCTTTTGAGAGGAACAGCCTATCTAACGAAGACAAGGTTCATCCCTACTAGGCTAACATGGTGATGAAGTCTCTGTCCATGGCAGCTTATGATTCAGAGAGCTGGGGTACATATTGTTATTTGGTTATCTCAAAACAACAGAATGTTCCTCAGGCCTATTTACCTTTTTTTTTTTTGATTCTGAAGTAATTATCATCCACTGGTGGTAAAGTAAGCATAGAGGACTAAAATTCATGCAATTTTTATGCACCATTTATATTTTAACTTGGCTATTTTTACTGTGAATGTGAGATCCTTTTTGATGATCAATGAGTTGACACATAATTAGATGAACAAAATTATACCAATCTTATTCTTACAATAAGAAAACTACAAGAAAAAAGAAAATTATAGATAAATGGAAAATTGGCTTAAAGGTACTTCTTAGAGTGGAAAAAATAATAGAAAACAATTAGTATCACTAGTTTTATTCTGTACTTAAAAGTAATAAGGAATGAAACTTTTATCTTGGACTTCTCTGAACCTATACTGTTTACAAATTGGATATTTACTTTTCTTCACTCACATTTCTATTATTGAGACTTCATTCCAAGTTCAGGTTTCATAAATTCATGAACATTTAGACACAGTGGTTGTGTCCTTATTGTCTTGACCCTAAGGTCTATGACTGCTGCTGAATTTATGAATTGGGTACCCTCATATTCCTTCTTGTTTTCTTCTATAACAGGGGCTTGGGAAAGGTAATTGGTCCCAGTTCCCTGCTCTCAGCTTCAATTTTGTCTTCTGTGTCCATCTCCTGGTGACTCAATACAGGCACTAGTCTCAATTCTCTTTTTGTCTTCTACTATTACTAAGTAGTGTGAATTGAATTTGTCACTCTGATAATGAAAGTTTCCAACTTTATATCAGAAATTATGTTGATTTCAGGCTTCCTAATAGGCACTAAAACATGTATGCACTGCCCATATGCCTTTGTCCCATCTTAATGTACAGTGTTCTGCTGCTTTGTTCCCTGCTGAGGCTGTGATGGGCCAAGACTTACAGTAAACTGGAGACAAGCCATAATTTACTGGTATTGATTCTGGCTTCAGGCCTCTTGGTGTATCCCTTCAACAATTCCTTCAGGTTTCTGGCTGTCTGGTGTTTCCCTTTGTTTTTATTTATTATTATTTTACCTGGTATTTTCTTTCATCTTTGCTGGAGAATTTTTTAAGAAGTCAGACCTAACTATAACCTTTCATTTTGTCATCTTTTTCAGAAGTTCACAATATCATTTAAAAGAAAAATATTATTCTCTTTTAATTTTCTATAATGTGATTTTCCCTCTATTTGTTCCCATCTAAGAGATATATTTCAAATAAAAATGTTTCTAAAAAAATAAGAGGAAAAAAGAAAAATAATAAATGATTGGCAAATAACATTGAAAAAATTCTGGTTATGTATATTATTTTCTGTACCAGTGGATAACTGATCTATACAAAGATATGTGGTCAGTGAGATTTATGGGGGAAGATGTTCTCATATCTCTACTTTGTGTACATGCCTGTTCTTTGAAATTTTACAATATAGATACTTTTTAAATTTTATTTTTTTTCTGGATTACATGTTGATACCATTTTAAATATTTATTTTGTGACATTTGGCAATTCACATTATCTCCCCTTCTCCTACCCCTTTTCTCTCCCCAAGAAAGCAGGTAATATGACATAGGTTTTACATATATAATCATATAATGTTTCCATATTTATTATGTTGTGAGATAAGATACATATTGCTTACACCAGAGACATTTTCATGGAAGAAACAAAGTGAAAAATGTTTTATTTCATTTTGCATTCAGACTCCATCTGTTCCTTCTGTGGCAGTGAATATACTTTTTTGTCATGGTTTCCTTAGAGTTGTCTTGGTTCCTTGCCTTTCTAATGATAATTAAATTATTTAAAATTGATCATCATACATTATTGTTGTTATGTAATGTTTTCCTGGTTCTGCTCACTTCACTTTATATCTCTTCACATAAAAAGTTACATGTATTTTTATGATTTTGCTTGTCATTTCTTATGGCATAATGCTATTCCATTATAATCATATAGCACAACTTGTTCAGCCATTCTCTGATTGGTGGACATTGCCCCAGTGTCCAGTTCTTTGTTCACAAAAAAGAGCTACTCTGAATATTTTGTATACATATGTTGACAACACTCATTCTTGATGAGATCCTTATTTTTAATATTTCTGTTTACATTAACATAGTCTTTAGGCACATGCTTTTCTTGATCTCCCTAATTTACTTTGAATAAGTTCAAATATATCGTTTTATGCTTCTCTGAATTCTTCAAATTCATTATTTCTTAGAGCATCAAAATGATCCATTACATTTATGCACCACAATTTGATTAGTCATTGCCACTTAATGGGCAATTTATTTTTTTGCCAGTTCTTTACCTCAAAAAGTACTAAAATAAATATTTTAGTATTCATAGAACTTTTTTTAATTGATTATTTCCTTGGGAGTATGGCCAATAGTGTAATCTCTACATAAAAGATTACTTCACAGCTACATCAACAATGTATCATGTTGTTTTCTTAGTATTAGAACTAATTTACTCTCTCGAATAAGATGCATACTTATAAATTTATTTCTGAGATATTATAGGTTCTTTTTTTTAAAGTATTGGCTCTTGAATAAATCAAACTGAATGTTCCAAGAGAAGTATTTTTTTATTGTTTGAAGTAATCCTGGAAATAGTTGGAGGGATTGTGCATGATGAACATTTTTGAAATTATATAGATTTTTCATCAAATAAACTTTGTGGTTCATTGAGAAAAACTGCTCTAAGGATATTGAATCTATCTTACTTTTTCAGATTAGGAGCATTTGTTTACCTTGTTGAATCCATTGTAAGGGGGAAAAGGGGATTACATTATATAAAAAAGGTCAGACAGGATTATATTTATAATAGGGTCACCAGGAGTTTAATTTATTCCAAAGAGATTTATTTACAGTTTATTTAAACAATATAGAAAGAGTGAAGTAAGACAATCAGAGAGAGGATAGGGTAAGATATGTAGCCTAAGCACTAAGTAATTTAATCCCAGCCCCTGGCTCAACCCAGCCAGGCAAAGCCAAGGACCTGGGGAAGTCTCTCTCAAGAGGTAGGTCTCTCCTGAGGCTAATTTTTATCAGAAAATCCAGGAAAGCAGTCAGCTTTTTCATTCACCACATGTCAATCCAAAGGGAGAGATTTAAGGACAGGCTCACCAGGAACAGAGTCTCAGCTCCAGCCAGTAGATTCTTCTCCAGTCTCAACTGCAAAGATTGAAGAACTATCTCTCACACCATCAAAGATGCCCTTTGGGTAATATATTGAAGTTTTCACTAACTTACCAAACAATTTCTTTCTGATATTTTAGATTGATTAATGAACCTCAGTCAGTGAGTTGAGCTTAATGAATGAAGGTGCAACCAGTTACTGAAAAGAGTGACCAGGGTTGTATTGGAGTCAGGTCTTATTTGTAAAGAGCCAGGTTTCATTTATTTCTAGCAATATTTAATTTATTTGTTAAAGTTGGAAGGCCTGATTGGGAGAGGAAAATTTTCAGGATGAAGCAAAGTTTGTTGCCTATGTGACAGTAAGGAGTGAATAGCATTTTGTTAGGACTTTGTGGCAGGAGCATTAAAGGGGTGGAAATAAGAAACTAGAATGTAGAATTGGAGAATGGGGTTTGGATGATTTCTTAGAGAGGTTCAGAAACACTCAGATGTATAGAATCTAGTCAAGTGTGAGAAGGTTCATCGTGGAATTGAAGATGCTAGTCTTCATAGAGGAAGTTAGAGAACAGGCAAGAGACAATCATACCACCAGATGGAAGATAGCTAGTTGGGAAACCCCATTTTACTACTCTATTTTAATCCCCTTCCTTTAGAAAGCTAGAAATTAGTTAGGAGACAGCCCAGCATGAGAGGGAAGTCCTATTCTCATCTACTTCTCTTTTCCCTCAAGGGGCATGTACAAGAAATGAAAGACCTGAGGTCAAAGACAATGTTTTGTCCTGGAGGCTTTCCACCCTCCTACCTTCCTACTGCCTTACAGGGAAATTAGGGAGGTAGCAGAAGGATAATTTGATGTTCTAATCTTCTTTAATTATAAAGAAAATCAATCTGGGTGGCATATTTTTATCATGATAACATACAGTGCTTAACTATGGGATTGAAAAGCTATGTAATTTAAAAGTTTACATTGACAGTGGAGGAAAACAAAACCAAAATACAAAGCCCTCTTATACTCTTACAAATAGCTTATGTAATGTAGGGAATAAACTAAAGATGAAGATAAAACAATTGAAGAAGCACAAAGATAAATATGTTCAGATAATTGAGAGAAGGAAAAAAAGACTAGAAAAGAAAAGTAGAGAAAAATGGGAGAGGAAATATATTTCTCTTCCTATTATACAACCTAAATATTGATATATTGTGTGAATCCTTCCCATTCTTTTAATGGGAAATAGGGAAAATTTCATTTACAATGATGTTTGAACATATTCTAAATGCATGTGGCTAAAATTCATAAATTTGTCAAAAAAGTATCAGCACATATTTTAACAAGCTTGATGGTTTTTCAAGTTTCTTTACCTTCAGATATTTAAAATAAAAAATGAGCCCTCCTACCACATATCTACAGATGCATAAACATATGGAATGTTTTCCTTCTATAAAGACTAGGAATATTGATAGATAAACAGATATTAGCCAATCTGCTAGATGTGAGGTGGCACCTCAGAGTTGTTTTGATTTTCATTTCTCTAATTATGATACATTTAGAATAATTTTTCATTTGCTCATTGATAGTTTTTATTTCTTTATCTGAAAACTGCCTATTCATGTCCCATGCCCATTTATAAATTGGGGAATAGTTTGATTTTTTGTGCAATTGATTTAGCAACTCATAGATTTGAGAAATTAAATCTTTGTCAGAGGTTTTTGTTGTAATATTTCCCAATTTGTTGCTTCCCTCACCTATAGTTTTCTTAACACTGACCACCTATATTTTGTTATTTTTCATTTTTAAACTGTCTTCTAAATTTCTTTCATAAACATGTCATTTTACCCATATAAGAATTACATCAGGATATAGAAACTGAAACTTAATGAGGTGAAATCTTTTACTAAAAGCCACATTTTAATTTACAGAAGTAGGACTAGAATCCTTTTCTTCTTTTTAAATTTTTATCTAGTATATTGTCTATTATTCTGTGCTTCACTGATTTCATTAATTATTTTCTACTCTGAATAATTTTACTGAGGACTTTGAAATACAATTGATTAGAGTAATCACTAGGATAAAATAAAATTTCATTATTCTGGACTTCATAATCTGGTCTCAAATGATGTTTCTGACTATATTTTGCATTATTCTATTTGTTACATTATATATAAATACATATAAGTATATATGTTCAAGCTAAAAAGGCCTGTTTTTTCATCATTATCATAGAGTGTAAACCATATAGGTATATAGGTTCTGGAGTCAGATTTGGGTTGAAACCCTCTCTCTAATATTTATTACCTATGTGATCTTGGGCAAGTTCAGTCTTCTGGCCTGTTTCCTCATCTTTAGAATAAAATAATTTGACTTGACGGCCTCTTAGATTTCTTTCAACTTTAAAACATTAGTCCTATCATACTCATCACCAAGGATATAATAACAGCAGAAAAACCTATTGACTACACACAAAGTGGTATGATATGATAGAAAGGGTACTGTAGTAGATCTAAATTGTAATTCTGGTTCTGCCACTAACTAGTCATAATATCTTAAGCCTATCCCTAGCCTTCAGTTATTTTTTCTGTAAAATAATGGATCCAGAAATTTACAATTTTTTACAGCTCTGATAGATTATAATTCTGAGATTCTATGTTGAGATGTGACAACTTCTTGGAATTCATTGTGGCAGAGATGGAAACAGACAAGAGGAAAATAAATTACAATTCTAGAAATAAAACTTTACAAGTCACATTTTGTGTTTTTAAATTTTTCTTCTAATATTGCCTTTAAAATAAGTATTCAAAAAAGACAACCATTAGAGTATTACCTCTATTATTAAAAACACAATCATATTCCAATTTTAATCTTCAGTTTGGAAGAGCTACTCAAATATGATATTTATTTATATTCTGAATTAGATATGTAAAATGGATTCAAAATTTAAAGTGTTAAATGTTATTTTTACTTTTGATGATAAAGAGTTTTATTTTTCTATTAGGATGAATTATTTTAGGATTCACTAATGTTTTCTCACCAAGTGAATTTTTGTTCTTATAAAAATTTTAATCAATTATGCATTTTGGGAGTTTTGGAAAAAGTAAAGTGATTTTGGCTTCATTTCATGGATATGTAATCTCTGTGTTTCATTGTATATATAAATATCTTCAGTGTTATCAGCTGTCAGGTATAGAAAAATTATAAACTCATTTTAAAAAGTAGTCAATAATGCCTAATAGGCATCTTGTAGCAAGAGAACTAATCCTGACATAACTGGGAATTAGATGAAACATTCTGGGTTTCCTCTCTCTATCCTTAGCCCCATATACTTTCATCTTAAAATGTATTTTTATTTATTTCATTAAATATTACCCAATTTCATGAAAAAATTAACATTCCCTTTTTTTTATTCAGGGTTCCAAATTCTTTCCCTTTATCCCTCCCAACCATCTCCTACCCCTTGAGAAGACATATAATTTGCTATCAATTATACATGCAAAGGCATGCAAAGCATATTTGCATATGAATCATGTTCGATAAGAAAACAGGTCAAAATAAGAAAAATAATATTCTTCAATTTACATTAAAAGTTCATCAGTGAGACTCTCTCTAGAGATGGATAGCCTTTTCATAATGAGTCCTTTGGAATTGGCTTGGATCATTGTCTTGGAGAGAATAACTAAGTCATTCACTGCTGATTATCTGTACAATATTGCTATTACTGTGTACAATATTCTCGTTTTGTTCTCTGCTTTTTTATCAGTTTTTCTGAAACCATCTTGCTCATTGTTTCTTATAGTATGATAGTATTCCATCACAATCATCTACACTTGAATCCCGTCAATTTCTAATTGTTTTCTACCACAAAAGAGCTGCTATGAATATTTATATACAAATAGAGCATTTCTCCTTTTACTTAATCTCTTTGGGTTTCAGACATAGTAATGCCCTTCACACATAAGTTCCAGAATGGCTGAACTAATTCACAACTCTGCCAACAGTGCATTGGTGTCCCATTTTTTTTCACATTTCCTCCAATATTTATCATTTTCTGTTCCTGTCATGTTACCCAATCTGATAAGTGTGAAGTGGTACCTCAGAGTTATTTCAATTTGCATTTTTCTAATCAGTAATAATTTTGAGCATATTTTCATTACTCTTGATAGCTTTGAGTTTTTCTTTTTGACTACTTGTTTATATGACCATCTACCAATTGGAGAATCCATACACTTTTTTGCTTTACTCTACGACATCCCTACCCAATGATCTCATTCTAGATGCCAATGAAATTACAGTTAGGGAAGTTTCTCAGATAAGTTCTCTTTGGTACTCTCATCCTTCATGAAAACTTTATTTTGTGCTATAATTCTTTAAGGCCTTCTGCATGCTTTCAAAGCTACCATGCTAATCATGTCCGTATTCTAAATAGAAGAGACCCAGTATGCAGTATATTTTTTATTCCAAAATATGAAAATTTTAGTAATAAATAAAACTCTTTAATGATACTTAAAGAAAAAGGACTTTTCTCTCTTCTCAGATCAATTTCAGGGAAATATTTAAAAAATTAGATTCAAAGTTGTAAATAAAATTCAATACTTCACCTAAATCAGAGCATATGAAACCTTACATTAAAATCTCCCTCAATATCATAATTTCAGAATTATCATATAACAATTAGGTACCAAGTTTCTTTTTCCTACTCATACTTTTTAAATAAGGAATCTTAGTTCTATAAATGTTTAACCTTGTACAATGTTTTCTAAGGAAAGATGTTAAATGAACAACATGAGGATGTATGATAGAATATCTTTATTTTCTTTTAAATAAAATAAACAAACATTGAACTGTAAATTAAAAAAAAAACTGGGATTTTTTCTGTCTGTTTTTAATTCAGGCACAAAATGTGAAGTAAATATAAATGAATGTTTATCAGAACCATGCCTCAATGATGGAATATGTGCTGATGGCATCAGCTATTACACATGCTACTGCAAGGATGGGTTCATTGGCACTCACTGTGAAACTAATGCAGATGCCTGTTTGTCGGATCCTTGTCTCCATGGAAGGTGGCTATTTTTATTTTTTTCTATTATTAACTCTTGAGGAAGTATATTTAGCTGGCAATGTTTTAGATTTAATGCCAAGGGAAAGTTGATAAAGATAATTTTAATTATGCTCTGCCATAAAATAAGAGCTCAAGCACAGTTAAGATGACAGATGCTGCCTGTTTTAGTTAATGGAATATACTGATACATTAGCTCTCCTCTTCTTTTATTTCTGTTCATTAGCATGAAGTCATTTTCAATAAATGTAGATTAATTAGGCTTTAATTTCTTTTAAAGAGACTTTTCCACACATAATGCAAGAAGGTAGAATGAATCTAGCATATATTTTTGTTTTGTTCTTATTAGGTTCTCTCTCTACATTCTTATTACTCTGTATCAAATAACATATGCCTAAACAAACTCCTATTCTGTCCTTTTAATGTACCAAAAAGAGCTTGATAAGAGAGATCTCTCTATCCTTGGTGGGAAGACTTAAGGAGGTCTCAAGTCCAGTGGATGTGTTCATTCAATGTTAGAGGAGAGATGGGAGTGCCATCCCTCTGAAGGGATTGGAGTAACTGCCAAAGAGACCTCCTGGAACATTTGAATGTTCACATCTTCATACTCCATACCCTAAAGCTATTCACAAATATGTACCATGCTCTAAGTATAGTGTAGCATTTTTAAATTATGCAACCATAACACCTTCTTTGATAGATTTTCAAAGAGAGTGGGATCCATGTGGCTCACTGCTAACTTCCATAACTTTCATGACTTTCCTAGTTTTTCTATATATTACTTTAAATCTATTAATACATTTCCTGTCTTCCTACTTCATAAGGAATAAGGCAGGGTGAATGTTAGCTAATTATTTAGGTAACACTAACAAAATGTATGTAGTTCCTACTTCATACTAGCCAGTATGCTGAATACATTACAAATAAATTCTTTTAAACCTCACAAAATCTTTGGCAAGGAGGTGCCATTATCTTCATTTAATATATAAGGAATCTGGGTCATAAAGAGTTTAAGTGACTAAGGATCCTAAGGTTACAAAGATTGAGGTTTCATATGAACTCAGGACTTCTTTAGTCCAGATCTGGTGCACTATTCACTGTGTCACCTATTACCAAATGACTAGAGGTAAATAAAAAGACTCTGAAGTGGATAGAAGTCTTAATACTATCTAGAGAAAACAAAAGAATGGAGCAAGGCATCTTTCCAGACCTAGAGCAGAAAAGGAAAATGGAGACCAGTTAGGGTAATTGCTAAAACTTAAATTTTAATATTGAGTTAATAATGAGATAGTGATACTAATGGAAGACTTTGTTCTATGTTCCAGATGTATAGATTTCATTGATGGATATGAATGTTCTTGTGAAGCTGGATGGACAAGCTCAAGATGTGAGATCAATATAAATGTAGGTTTTTAAATTAATTAATGTTTTCATAAGAAATGGGGGAAAGAGTCACTTGGAACTAATTAAAATCCACTAGCATTGGCCCATTACTTAATTTATTAAGTATAAATAATATTGCTTTTAAAGTCCTTCACTAATCTATCTTTCTATCAGCATCCTATGAATTCTTCAAAGCCACTCATCTGTTCTCTATTTTTTCCTCTTATAACTTGGTTTAATTTCCCAATATTCCTGAGATGTAGAAGGTCACTTGTATCCCCTATCTACTTAGGTTCTTCTAATATGTTTCAGAATCTAACTTCCTTAATGAAGTATTCATACTTTTAGCCAGTATCTAAAATGATCAAGAATTGGCCACCACACAGCTAGAAAAAACATCTTTTATTTTTATAGATAGTCCTAATGTGTAACCACTGTGCTATATACTAGAAATAAAAAGATGAAAACAATACTGCCCTTATTCTCATTGATCTTTTAACATAAATTTATAAATTTATATATAATGTAACATTTATAATTAATGAATTAATATATGATATGAATACATGCATACACATATATTTACACATAGATCATGCTCTATATATACGGAAAAAGGTAAAAATATAACTACCATCAATTTAAACAAATATATAATATAGCAGATTGGGCAGTTGGTGATGCAGTGGATAGAGCACTGGACCTGGAGTCAGGAAGACCTGATTTAAAATCTGACCTCAGACAATTACTAACCATGTGACCATGCTGAAGTCACTTAACCCTATTTGTCTGTTTCCCCATCTGTACAGTAAGGTGGAGAAGGAAATGGCAAACAATGTTAATGTCTTTGCCAGGAAAACCAGGAACAGGTTCAAGAAGAGTTAGAGAGTACTGAACAACTGAACAACACGTAGTACATAGAGTAACATATCCATCGGAGTCAAGAAGTTTTCAGTTTTAATTCTGCCACACATTAGGACTGTCATCTTGGGAAATGCACTTAACTTCTCTGGACCTCAAAGAGTTATTATGAATATCAAATGAAATGGCATATAAAGTGCTTAAAAAACTTGAAAGTTCTATCAAAATGCTGGCTATTATTTTTTTAGGAATTAGTTTCATAACATCTATAGTAGGAATCCAAACACATCATGAGAAATTAGTTGAAAAGGACAAAAAGAAATATCAAAATTTCAAATGTTTCTATTTTCTATTAATACTGTATTACAGCATGGAGAGAGGAAGATAGAGAATGAATAAGTCTGTGTGTTTTTTGAGGGAATCAGGTCCAGCTATACTTGGTTATGTGCTAATTATGAAATAGGAGATGCTGCCATAGAAACCACATCATTTCTCTTGGATTTGAAGGGAACTTTGGAGAATAAATATAACATAGCATCCAATTTGTTTCTCTCAAATATCAAAAGATAACAGTAACAAAGGTATTAAAATGAAAGAAAAGGCAATGATGAAAAGATAATTATATATCCCAAAGATCTATTAAAATCCAATTAAATATGTATGGAAACATTTTCTTGTTCTAATCTTCAGTTTCCAGATATTCCATTTAAAACCATTATGAATTCTAAACATATTTGAAGTCATTTGGTTGGAGATATCACCACCACTACCCCACTATCCTCTGGGGAAAATAAAGAATTGGACATTTTTAGCTTAACTGCCAAGAAAACATCAGCAGAGGTCATACAAAATTCTAAATGGGAACAAATGTTCCAATGCAAAAAGACACTAGCTGTGCACTCATTTCATTAATCATATAGAACATGACACAGAAGAACCTGGAAAAAGCTGGCCATTCTTATGAGGAGCTAATGGCCCGATTAAGTAAGTTCTGCTGACTAGTTCATTCAGAATCAAACTCTCTCTTCCACCTCTGCTTTCAACTTCACACGAGTATCATTTATCTGCTAAAGCTACCAAAGTGTAGTTTTAGAAGTACTGAAAAGTTTTCTAACTGTGGAAAAATCCTCAGGTTTTTTGGGGTGTTGGGAAATTCAGGGAACTGAAGTTACAACTTATGTATGAGAATCTAATTTCCAGAAATAATTAATTTTCATGTTCTTGCACTTTTCAACTCATCTAGTTAAGCAAGTATTATATGTCAGATGACAAATTATATGTCAGATGTGGCACAGTATCTAGATAGGCACAGCCTATCTAATCTAGTCTGAGATAATTACTAGGTTTTTCTATAAAGGGTCAAAGAGACCATCTTAAAGATTTCCTTGGTTTAGAGAACTAGGGCTTTCATTGTTATCATTGCTTATATTCCCATTAAAGCAAAAGAAAGCTCTAGGCATGGTTTGTGCAGAAGAAATTTAGCAGAATCACCATTTTCTGGGAGAGTACCTTTTTAACCTAACATATCTTACTGCCAGGGCGAACATAAAGGTGGAAGAGAACAGGTATGAATTCCAATTAATAAATATATCATATTTAATTTCATAAATAAATTTGTTTCCCATTTTTATGGTCCATGAATATTTCATGGCATTCCAGTCCCAAATTTCAAACACTGGCCTCTCCTGATTTAAAACTGGTCCAGAATAAATGGAGATTGGCAGAAAAATTTACCCTAATTATATGGCTTGGAATCCTGCTTTGTAGTGGCATTGTTGACTGAACAGGCCAGAATGAATAGGAAGGAATTTCTAGGACCTTTTCATAGTCTCTATCAGAAGCATCATCTTTTCAGCTGAAAGGTCAATTAGGTGCTAAAAAACCTATAAATTAATAGTGAAGATAAAAGAATCAGGTTTAATTTTTCCCTCTCTTATTTACAGCCCATGATTCACACTAGGATAAAAACCATGCATGATTTTAACCTACATGGACATGAAAACATGAAGATAATAATTTCTATAATGCCACAGAATGTCATTTGCTCAAGTGAAGCAATGAATCTATGATAAATTAATGTCACTGATTTTCTATGCTGATATTCTCTAGCTACTCACTGAACATTCCTCTCTTTCAGTCTTGCATACTCTCCTCCATATTATATGTTCCAAAACAGGGTGAATTTATCCAAGATGGACTGCCTTAATGATTCAAGAATGCCCTTAACTTCAGTCTTCTTTCTAGCTCCCTGATTCCCACCACTTGAAGGCTTGTATTTATTTTCTATTATTGAATAAAATTTGTGAGTGGTAGTATGGAAAGTATTTTGTTACATTAAAGTTAGAAGTAAAGCAAAGTTTTAGAAACAATGATGAAAAAAGAATGACTTCCTCTTTGATATATGGAACAAGGAAAGATCAAGAACTTTAAATGACAATTTGATTTTCTCTGAAAGAAATTGCCTTTGAATTTCCCATTAAGCCATCTAATTAATTTAGTAAAAAATATTCTTCCTAAACCCAAGAGACAGAACTTTTGGCAGCCTAGAAACTATCCCCATCCTCCTATGGGATATATAATTCAATTAGTTTATGTAATGCACTCTAATAAATCATTCTATATATGCCCAACTGTAGTACTGATAGAAAAACATTGTTCTCATACAACTCCCCATAGAATTACCCATTCCCATTCGATAAAAATAACTGCAGTACCTGCATGTAATCTACAAAGTAACCTTGATCATGCTCAAAGAGTTTACCTTTTCAGCAAAGTAAAACAAATATGTAAAAAACAAGTATCTCATTTTTAGAAGTCTAAGTCATTTAGCTTAGCCACTTGGGTAAATGTAACAAAAGATCACATCTGGGCTCTAGGCTTGACTTGGGTTTCCAGACTCAAGGGCAAAATCCATTTCTTTTTGAAAATGACACTAATTAAACTCTCTGGTAATTTTGACAAACTGTTAATTCACCACTGCTTTACATGATCAGAATGCAATGGCTTGCACATTAGCCTTGTCAGAATGATTTGTTATTGTTGTGTTAACACTTTGAAAAAGTCACTAACTGTTTGTAAGCATAAATACTATCAATTAATGGTAGTTCTAGAAAATTATCACTTCTCAGGTTATTATGATGCCAAAGGGATATTACATGTTTGTATGTGGTAATTAGCATTATGTATATAATTACTTGAGATGCCAGAGTGCAAGAGATTCAAATTAGGTAACTTTCACTAAGAAATACGGAGTAGGCAATATTTTTTCTTGAGTTAGCAAAGAAAAAAAAGTGTTTGGATGAGTGAAGGTTTGTTGTTTATAAATACTGGTATAAATCTCTAGATGATCAATAGTAAGAAAAAGGATTTATAACTTTTACAGATTTAAATGAAATTATAACTAACATTTTATTATGTTATATTCAAGGCATTTTCATAAGTTTTATATTGAACACAAAAGTTTTACATATGTCCCAGGCATGATACAACAGAAAAAAAGCACAATATTTAACTTAAGCCTTAGGTTCAGACCTTTCCTCTTGTTTACTTTCTGCTGATACCTTGTCCAGCCATTTGATCTCTGATATTAAATTTCTTTACATGGCTAAAATTAAGGAGTTATCTTGGATGCACCTTAAAGATTCTTTCAACCCTAAATCTTGTTGGAAAAACTACATATTCATGCTAATGTCACAAATAGATATGCTAATTTAATTGACTGGTCATTGTGAAATGAAAGAAAAAGATACTTTGAAACTTCAGCAGGAGTGGAAATTTCTGAGAGGAGGTGCAACATGAACTATGCCTTCTAGAGTGGATACAATGATGAGAGGAAAGATAAAGATGAAAATATTGTTCACAAATAGATATGTCTATATTTTTAAATTATGAATAAATGTAAACTGGGTATATAAAGGTGTGACAGAGTACTGAATTTAGAACCACTTTCAAGTCTTATCTATAGTATTACCTCTGAGAACTTGGCAAATCATTTCAACTCTGTGATCCTCAGTTATAACATCTTAGGACCCTGATGGCAAACCTATGACACATATAGCCATTTTTGATGACACATGGCTGCATTCGGCCACATACAGAAAAGTATGGGGCCTATTGCCAAGAAGGATGTTTCATCCTTGGCTCCTGCAAGGCCAGGTGCAGTAGCTGAGGATAAAACACTTGCTGGAGTATAGTGTAGACACTGTGCCGAAGGTCTGTAGGCCAAAACAAAATAACTCTGATGACACAGAGCTTCTAGTTCTGAGACTTCCGATTAGGCTGTTAAGGGATCTTTGACATCACTTCTGGCCAGCAGAACAGGGAGCAGCAGAATGCCACAGGGAACACATCTCTGGGGGTCCTGTGATTGCCATTATCAGAAACCACATAACCACAGCAACCATCATCCAATCTATTTTTCTGGGGTGTCATGGATTTTTAATTGACCATCATTACTGAGATAAGTGAGGGGGAGGCTGGGAGAGGCGAGGGCTTGTGCTATGGGTCCCATTTATCCATCAGGAGGCTTTATGTGCCAAGACAGGATTCACTGACTTAAGGAAATTAATGTCAGTTGTTACAAAAATATTTAATTTAATAGTGGCTCAACCTTTTCACAAGCAAGAATTTTCTCCGTTTTTACTGGAGGTTGATTTCTACCTATAGTGGACTGCTGATGTACAATAATGTAAGATGGCCAAGCTGAGGCAAAGTTCTTGAGTGCTTTGTGGAGTGCTTTGAAGAAAATAAGGTATTTCTTGAGAATAAGGATCTGGGAAACTTTCCTCGGCTCAATGATGATAAGTAGGTCAACACTCTGATGCTTTTTTACAGATCTCTCTGTTCATATTAATGAACTGAATTTAAAGTTTCAAGGTTTTGGCAAAAGTATTGACACTATGTTTGGATACATAAAAATTTTGAAAGTAAACTTAAAATTTTCAAGCGAGATGTGGAAACTAAAACTTATAAATATTTTCCTTGAGGAACAAAGTGTTTTGAGAAGGCCAGTGCAGCTATTCAAAATGAAATGGAACTCTTGCCTATAAAGTACCGGCATGTTTTAGATTCATTACTTTACCAGTTCAGTGATAGATTTAATAAATTTAGAAGCCTAGAACAGACCATGAAAATAATCAAGTATACTGATGTAGTAGTCTACAGTAGTTTGGAATTAAATGGTTTTGAATGGATGCAAAGTGATGATTTGGAGATGCAACTTTCAGAATTTCAAAACAGCATTTGGGCTCAGGTGTTTGTTGACTTGAGGTCAAAGCCTGAGATTCTAGAAAGGTGTCATTTGTAGAATCAAGAGGAGTGCCATTATGGACAGGAAATTAGGAGCTGAGGACTCTGACCAGACTTCTGGCAGGAAGGCAGCTGGCAGAAAGGAAGAGAGGAGGACAAGGGTAACTACCATCAGACTCTCCTCTTCACATTAACTTTCATCTGCAGCCTCTGTTGGCAACTGGGGGGGGGGGGAGGAATCTGGTCTCAGGGTACATTACTACCACTGATCAGCTTCATCAGCCTAATCCAATTAATTAGCAGAGCAGAGAAGAAGGGTCTTTAGGACAGAAAAGCCCAAACTCACAGATCCAGCAAATAAACAGAAGAATAAGAATACATCCAATAAGAAGGAAGAAAGAAAAATATGAGTAAACAACAAATAAGGAAAAAATAAATTACAATCAACAGCTTCTATTCAGGTAATGAACAAAGAACAAATGGAACAGAGGAGGACCAAGGAATACCAAGCAAAGACTAAGGAAATCCAGTGGATTGGACTCAAAACACAATTAAAACAACAACAACAACAACACCAATTAAGAGAGGCTGAAGAAAATTGAGAAAAGAATTGAAAAAGCCAAAGAGGATATCTGGAAACAGAGGCACATGAACTAAAACAAGAAAACAGTGTCTGAAAAGCCAGAATTCACCAGCTTGAAGATAAGGCAAAGAAAGTGGGAAATGACCTGCAAAGAAAAATAGACCAAGAAGAAAAGGAGAATAAAAAAGCCAGGGATGAAATTCAGACTTTATAAATTAGAATCAAACAACTGAAGCAAATTACTCTATAAAACAGTAAGAACCTATAAAACAAAATCAGAAGAATAAAAAATTGAGCAAAATATGAAAAGCCTCATTTATAATACAACAGTCATGGAAAATAATTGCAGGAGACACAATTTAAGAATTACTTGACTACCTGAAAATCATGACAAAAGTAAAATCCTGGATATATTCTATAGGAAGTGATCCAAGAAAACTGCCCTGATATTCCTGAACAAAAAGTTAAAGTAGAGATTAAAAGAATCCACAGGTCACCTTCTATATTAAATCTCAAATTGATAATGCCCAGTAATGTTAGAGGCAAGTTCAAGAACTTCCAGAACAAGAAAAATGTACTACAAACTGCTAGAAAGAAGAAATTCAGATATCATGGAGCCACAGTAAGGATTACACAAGACCTGACTGTACCCATGCTGAAAGACAAGAAGACATGGAATATTGTATTCTGGAAAACAAGGGAACTGAATCTACAACTGAGAATCCACACCCCAGCAAATTTTACTATATTCTTGCAAGGGAAAATATGGTCATTTAATAAAATAGAAGATTTCTAAGCATTCCTAAAGAAAAGACCAGACCTAAATAGAAAATTTTATGCTCAAATACAGACCTCAAGAGAATCACCAAAAGCTACTTTAAAAAGAAAAAAAGATTTAGAGGACCCAATAATTTCAAATGATTTGTTATTTCTATATGAAAAGAAGATATTGGTAACTCTTAAAATTTATCATTGGAGTAGCTAGAAGTATACCTAGAGGGTATAGTGACAAACTGTATAGGATGATATGTCAAAAATATATTACAAAGTAGGAGTAAAAAAGAGTATAATACTAAGAGAAATGGGAAGAGAAAAAATAGGGTAAATATATGCTTCCTAAAGAAGTACATAGGGGGAGTGGGGAGAAGACCAATACAATGGAATAGTGGAAAAGGTTGGCAACAGGTAATACTTAAATATTATACTCACTGGAATTGACTCAGAGAGAGAAAAAAACAACCCAGATCCATTGGGGAAGAGAATTGTATCATGCCCCATAGAGGAGGAGAAGGGTAATAAACATGCTGGTTGGAAGGGGAGCAATACAAGCAAGTAAAGATTAGGGGGATCATTTTAAAGGGTCTACAGCAAGAGAGAAATAACAAGAAAGGAGGGAATTAGAAGAGGAGTAACATTAGAAAGGAGAAAAGGAGGATACTGAATAAAAATGAAAAGTTGTAGGGGAGGCTAAGAGGAATAAGAGTAAAAGAAGAAGAAAAGGAGTAAGTCAAAATGGAGGGAAATACACAGACAATAAGCATAACTGTAATGTGAATGGGATGAACTCATCCATAAAAAGAAAACAGATAGCAGATTGGATCAAAAACCATAATTCAACCATATATTGTCTGTAAGAAACACACTTGAGGCAGGTACACAGGGGAAAGTTAAGAGAGATGAGCAGAATTTACTAGGCTGCAACAAAGAAGGTGGGAGTAGCAACTATTATCTCAGACAAAGCTAAAGCAAAAAAAAGAGATTAGGAAGGTAATTGCATCTTGATGAAAGGCAGTATAAATAATGAAGAAATATCAGTATTCAATATATATGCACCAAATGGTAAAGCATTCATAATTCTAAAGGAAAAATTAAAGGAGCTTAAGTAGGAAATAAATAGTAAAACCACACGAGTGGGATACCTCAAACTTCACCCATCAGAACTAGATAAATAAAAATGAAAAATGAATAAGAAAGAACTAAGGGAAGTGAATGAAATTTTAGAAAAATGAGAGCTAATAGATATCTGGAGAAAATAAATAGGGATAAAAAGGAATGTTCCTTCTTTTCAGCAGCACATGGCACATATACAAAGATTGGCCATGTACTAGGTCATAAAAACATTGCAAACAAATGTAGGAAAGCAGAAATAATAATGAATTTTTTCTGACCACAATACAATAAAAATCATAATCAATAAGGGCCTTTAAAAGTATATATAAAATTAATTAGAAACTAAACAATCGAATTCTTCAAAACTGGTGGGTCAAAGAACAAATCAAAAAACATTTGCTGATTTCATTGAAGAGAATGACAATGCGGGGGGGGGGAATCTATCAAAATCTATGGGATGCAGCCAAACAGTGCTCAGGGGAAAATTTATATCCCTGAGTGCAAGTATCAACAAATCAGAGAGGGAAGAAATAAATTGGGCATGAAACTAAAAAAAAAAAAAACAACTAGAAAGAGAAAAGAATTAAAAATTCCCAGATAAAAAGTACATTGTAAATACTAGAAATCAAAGGAGAAATTAATAAAATTGAAAGTAAAAGAACTATTGGAGAAAGAAATACGACTAGGAGCTTGTACTTAAAAAAAAAAAACAAAATACATGAAGTACTGATTAATATAATTTAAAAAAGGAAAGAAGAAAACCAAATGAACAGTTTCTGAGATGAAAAGAGAGACCTCACCTCTAATGAAGAGGAAATTAAGGTAATAATTAAGAATGATTTTGCCCAATTATATTGCAATGAATATGACAATCTAGGCAAAATGTGTGAATATAACAAAAATATAAATTGCCTAGATTAATAGAAGAGGAAATAGAATACTTAAACCATCCCATCTCAGAAAAAGAAATTGAACAAGCCATCAAAAAACTCCCTAAGAAAAAATTCCCATGGCCATATGGATTCACAAGTGAATTCTATCAAACATTTTAAGAACAACTAACCCCAATATTATACAAACTATTTGACAAAATAAGTTAAGAAGAAGTTTTACCAAATTCCTTTCATAACATAAGTATGGTACTGATTCCAAAGCCAGGCAGACCAAAAACAGATAAAGAAAACTACAGGCTAATCTCTTCAATGAACATAGATACAAAAATCTTAAATAGAATACTAGCAAAAAGATTCCAGCAAGTTTTCATGAGGATTATTCACTATGATCAGGTGGGATTTATACCAGGAATGCAAGGATAGTTTAATTTTAGGGAAACCATTCACATAATTGACCATATCAACAACCAAACAAATAGAAATCACATAATCATCTCAATAGATGCAGAGAAAGCCTTTGACAAAATACAATACTCATTTCTACTGAAAACACTAGAAAGCATATGAATAGATGGACCTTTCCTTTCAATTGTACAAAATATCAAGCCATTCTCCAATTTATAAATGGGCAAGGAACATGAATAAGCAGTTCTCAGATAAAGAAATCAAAACTATCAATAAGCACATATCAATAACCACACATAGCAGATTGGCCAATATGACAGCAAAGGAAAATAATAAATGTTGGAGGGTTTATGACAAAATTGGGATTCTAAAGCATTGCTGGTGGAGTTGTGAATTGATACAATTTTTTTTTTGGAGGGCAACTTGGAACTATGCCCAAAGGGCTTTAAAAGAATGCCTTTCCTTTGATCCAGCCATACCCCTGCTGGTTTTGTACCCCAAAGAGATAATAGGGTAAATACATATACAAAAATATTCATAGCCTTGCTCTTTGTAGTGGCAAAAACTGGAAAAGAGGGTATATCCATTGATTGGGGAATGGCTGAACAAATTGTGGTATCTGATGGTGATGGAATATTATTGTGTTGAAATGAATAATGAACTGGAGGAATTCCATGTGAACTGCAAAGACCTCCAGTAACTGATGCAGAGTGAAAGGAGCTGAACCAGGAGAACATTATACAGAGACTGATATACTGTGGCCCAATTGAATGTAATGGATTTTTCTACTAGCAGCAATGCAATGACCCAGGATAATTCTGAGGCACTTATGAGAAAGAACACTCTCCACATCCAGAGAAAGAATTGTGGGAGTAGAAACACAGAAGAAAAATATGATTGGGGATATTGACTTTAAATGATCACTCTATTGCAAATATGAATAATATGGAAATAAGTTTTGATAAATGATACATATAAAACCCAATGGAATTGCTTGTTGACTCTGGGATGGAGAGGGAGAAAGAGAAGGAAAAAAAAAACATGAACCATGTAACCATGGAAAATATTTTAATTTAATTAAATATAATTTTTAAAAATAAAATGTCCTTTCTTCCTCAAAGCTTTTTTTATGATCCCTACCCACAATTACACGTTATGCAATGTTTCTTCTTTCTTTTAATTCTTATTTCTGTAGTTGCCCTATGCACTTATCACATTTTGTTGAATATTATATTCATTTATGTTCATATTCCTCATTAAAAAATCTTGTATCTTTATCTTCTCAATCCCTAATAGTTTCTTGCTTGTAATAATCGCTCAGTGAATATCTGATGAATGACCAATTGCGTAATATGATCAATTCTTGACTCATTCTTTTAGGACTGTGCCTCAGCTCACTGTATAAATGGTGGCTCTTGTAAAGATTTGGTCAATGGATTTGTTTGTGTCTGCCCAAGTGGATTCACTGGTAAATCCTGTGAAGAGGATATTGATGTTTGTGAGGATCCTGCAATGAACTTAGCCTATTGTTTGAATGAAGGAATATGTGTTGATGGACCTGGACACAATTTCTCTTGCAGGTCAGTTTGTTTATTTATCTTTGATATAGAAAATATGCATTTTATTCTTAAAGATCAGAGTGTGGGGAGCTGCAATGCTGAGAAAATCTCAGAAAAATATACATGATATAATATTTTGAAAAATAAAGTATGACTATAAATCTGTATATATTATTATGCTATGCATGGGGAATGAAAGTCATCGATATTGACAATAAACATTCTTTTGTCCTTAAATTAGCTATCCATTATCTCTACTGGAAAATCTGTGTACTTACAACATGGTTGACTGATAGTTAATTTGGGGAAAAAATCAATATATTTTGACACATAATCTGCTTGACTGTTGAAGTCTTTGTTCAACAAGCAGTTTATGTTTCCTTTACTTATCTAGTAGTCCAAACCTTTAGTTTGGCCTTTCTTTTTACCCTTCCTATATTTGAATCGTTTTTGGCTATATTTTTCCTCGACTAAATACTGTCAGTTTCCTGGCTGATAGGTATCTTCCTGTCTTAGGCAGAAAGTCAGTTCAAAATACCTGAATAAGACACCACCTGTCTTTACCTAAATGATAGAATTCCCTGATCTGTTCTGGGCTTTCTCAAATGCTCTAATGAATGAAAGGAAAGGTGTTGGACATAGTTTTTCCAGGGAAAGCTTAGTGTACTCATATCTCAAATCCAGGCAGTAGTCTTTTGGTACACATTTTTGATTCCTCCTCTTGGTTGACCCATTTTGGAAACAGTTGTTTCCCAAATAGCTTTCTCTTGTCAATCCAGTATCTCTTTCTATATTACTTTGGGGTTTCCAGTTAATCTAAATGACCTTCACTTAGTCATGCCATATTTTAAAAAAAGGCCTATTACTTTCAGATTTGATAGGCAAATCTGATTCTACTTCAAAAGCCCTTTTTATTGGAAGTGGACCCCAATAGTCTTGTAATTTGATAATTAGTTTCAAATATGAAGATGATTAAAGTAGATAAATCCATGGTTTCCCAGAACACTTCTCTTCACTGTCTATGAACAAGATCTTAGAAAAAAAATTGGAAAACTTGATATTAAACAGTAATGACAAATCAGTCCTTTTCAAACAAGTAAAAGAGACAGTACTTATTACATAAATAGGATATTTGAAAAAAATAGATTTACTTGATCATGAAGAGTTCTGTATTAAAATGTAAAAAAGTGTTGGTTACATTAGAGATATGAATTAAACTTGAAAATACATGAGACTGTAAAGAAAAATAAAACCTTTATACTTAACATTAAGCTATTAAATCTACATATGTGTGGAATGATCATTGTGAATTGCCTTAGTACTTTATCCTTTAAAGCCCTCAATTTTAAAAAATACTATTGGCAGTGTAATATTTATTGGGAAAGGGAATGGGATTGGGAAAAAGGGAGATAAAAGGAGGTTTGTTGCAGGGTATGAAGGAGAGAGGGGAGAGAGGGGAGAGAGGGAATATTGCTTGGAGAGGCAAGGGAGGGAGATGCCCCCTGCTGAGAGGAAACAGCAGGGGTCCAATAAGGACTGTTTGTCTTTGAATGATGGAAACTGAAGTTCAGCTCCCTCTATGACCAGAAAAGATAGTCCACTTATCTGACTGCGAATTCAAATAACATAGAGTTTAATAACTAGTTGGAATTGGAGTTTTTCTCAGTTTCAGACCTGAGGCCAGGCCCCAGAGGCTGGCGGAGAGTTTGTCCCACTCCCATCTACTCTTGTTGTTCTAATTCAGAATCTTAGCAGTACACAGAAAGCAAACAAGAACAATTCTAACCTTTAGAAGCCTGTGTCTTTGGGCTGAACCAAGAAGAGCATGCCACTCCAGACTGGGCTGAACAAGCTCCAGTCTCCTCCAACCCCAGGACTCAAGACCTCTCCCAGCAGGCAGGAAGTGCTAGTCACAAGACCCAACTGCCACTCCCAGTTGGCCCTTCCCCCACACAAACTGTCAGTCTTGTTTCCTTTCTACAATCAAAAAATAATAAATAATAATAATAATAATAAATACAAAAAATAACATTAAGCTATTAAATCTATATATGTGTAGAATGATCATTGTGAATTGCCTTAGTACATTATCCTTTAAAGCCCTCAATTTTAAAAAATACTATTGGCAGTTCAGCAGTGACGTATAGAAAAGTAAAATGAAACTTCAGAACAACAAGATAATTTTTATTTTAATTTCTATGCACATGAGACAGTGCAAATAGCTTTAGTGATTCAGATAAAATGACCTCATGAAAATATAGCAATTTTATTTTAATAATGCTGATCTTAAGAAGTAAAAGGATGATGAATAATCACAATTGAAAGACTAGTTCCTCTGTGGGGAAAATGGAGCTTTGTAGCCTACAGATAAATTATAATTAGTTATCAAAGCCTATTCATTCTTGAACATACACATTTTTGTGTCTTTCAAGGTGCATTTAAAACATTTACTTTAGGAAGTAGGTTGGTGGTTTTATTCATAACTGGAAATACAAATTGTTTTATCTATTGGTTTAAAAAGAATAAGGACATATGAAGTGACAGAAATGGGTTCTCACATGTAGCACTAACACTAAAAGCTGTAGAACATCTGGTTTTTACTTTATAGCCTGAAGCAAAGCTTAGAGAAATTAATTGCTTTGTTAAATATAATAATAGCTGCTTTTCAGAAGTCTATAACAATTATTAACCACATCTAACATTTTAATAGTATTTTCATGCCTTTAAGTTTTATTAAACTATTAAGAATGTGTTGAAGTCACATTAAAATCTAAATTAAACTTTCAAACATCTGAAATTGTAGAGAAAAATAAAAACTTGAAATTGTATATTTAACTGGTAAATCTACAAGTGTATAGATTGTTCAAGGTAAGCTGCTTTAGTAGATCCCTGGTTTACCCTCAATAGCTCCCTTTCAGCTAATACTCATCAACCTTTTATTGGATATATTTGTAGCAACAATGGTTTTTTTTTTCTTTGTTTGTTTTTTTGTTTTTTTCTGATAGGGTCTGGATTAGATGGCCTGAGCCTTCTATCTCTACCAATTTGTAAATTATTTGATTGTGTGAAATCATTTATAATTCAATGACAAAAACACAATTATTTCCTTCTAGGTGGAGAATACTATATAGTTTCTATTGTTAGATTTAAAATAGTTTTGAGTGTTAAATAGTTGTAGATAAGAGAGTGGGAGCCATAAACTGTGATAATTAAAATGTTTGGGAGCAAGGGAAATATATATATATATCAATTACGACCGCTGAAATATGTTTTCTACTGTGTCTTGGTTTTATATAAATATAAGATGGTCTCCAGGGAATATATTCCCAATTTATGAATATGCCCAAGCCAACTGGGTTTTATAGAGAAATTTAATTTATAATACACTGATTAATCAATAGAAAAAGAGAGAAAGGAAGAAAGGAATAAGAATGAATAAATCAGTCAGTTGGTTTTATCACTCACCCAAGATCTCTCTAGGTAAGGCTTCTCATGCCAACCTCAGGCTCCACCTTCAAGAGAGTCTCCTTTCAAGAAATGTTTCCAGAGAATTCTCTTCCTTCAGAGCCAGCCTTCTCTCCTGGTCCTCCCACAGAGCAACCTCCTCAGTCCTCCTTCAGAGCCACCTCACTCAGAGCAAAACCTCCTCCGAGCAAAAAACTCTCCTCCCCTGTTCTCAGACCCCCTGCTATCTTTAAGGAAACCATCTAAGTTCCCTTCCCTCAGTTCTCACATCTACCAATCACTGTTGATGTCTCCCCTGTGCCAATGGTGGCTCTAGTTTAACCCAGGACCGCCCAGAGGTCTGTGGCTTTGCACATGTCTGTTGAAGGTCATATTCTCAAATAATTAAATCTTGATCTTTGCTGCAGCCCTTCCTAAATCCTGTTACTCTAAGTAGGGTGGAGATTGTATTTTCCAAGACCTGGTTCTGTCATTCCAAGTATCTCTATTGTATCAATTCTAAAATCAATCATGACTCAAAGAACTTCCTGTTCTATGCTTAAGCATAGGTCAAAACCCTTTCCATTGTTTAGCAAAAGGTTTCTGTCCCAAAGTAGTCTTAAGTAGGGAGGAGAAGGATCCTCCCATGCCAAGGGGTTTCACATTCCAATAGAGTTCTTACTATCAGTAGGAAATTTTTTCCAGTATGAAATTTCCCAATGGGGAAATTTCCAACATTCATAAGTCTAAGAAATTTTAAGGTTTACACTATGGATATAAATATAAAAAATGACATAGTACCTGACCTCAAGGAGTTTACAGTCTGATAGGGAATATGACAAGTAAAGGAAAAGTACAATACAATACTAGACAGAGTGTGTTAGGAATATTGAAGTCTATGTTTAAAGCCTATACTAGTAGACTCCCCAATCCAGGCCTACAATAATTTATACTATCTTTAAGCAAAATTGAGATGTGGTTGAAATTTGTCTACAGTATGTGCCTACTCCTTCATTGTCATCCCTCTTTCCAATTAAACAGAATATCCTCGATATTAGAGGCTATTTGATTTTTGTCTTCATAAATCTATACCTTAACAAAGTTCTCCATAATAGTGGGAAATCTGTAAAGTTGGCTTTCTGCATTGATCGTTAATAAATGTTATTTGAAAATTTGGCTTTCACTTCTTGTTTCTCTATTACTCATTTGCCTGAGAAGCCCACATAGGAGATGCTTTACCATACAACAACTAATGAAACTAAATGAAGCTCCTCTTTCTCACTCAACTCCAAAGTGATATTTTGAGTTTCAAAAATTATTCTAAGAATAGAGACATTCAGTTTTAGCTCAGGATAAGATAGAGAAATCTTTTGTTTAGTCAGTAAGCATGGTTCAGAGCAGGTCCACCTCTGTAGACAAGAAGAAACTCTGTGAGGAGTTGGATTTGGGGGAGGGGGTTATTTAGATATTTAGAATAATATTAAAAGATTTCATATACTACCCCTAACTCCTGGTTTCTATCCTCCTTCTTCCTTTTCCTACCTCAACCAGTAATAAATTATAGTTGGATTAAACTACACCTGGCTATCCATCCACTGCCTGAAATTCAGTTTAACCTCTGAAAGCTTGAGCTGTCATATAATAACTGGCCATTACCATTTTGTTATTAATATTCAATACTAGTCCATATTAATTATACTTACAACAACTTGGCCCCATACCAGTTTTAGTTACTTATAACAGCTGGGCATTGCCAACCAGCTATCTATAATCATTAACACCATTCAAATCAATAATAGTAATAACACTACTGAGTCTTAATATATCATTTCAGTGTTTTGATTTTAGTTGATTGAGAAAAGTGATCTGATAAGTTAATTTATATTAACAAATGAATTAAAGTGAACGAATGATGGCCTACTAATATAGATCTTCTTCTAGGGCAGTGGTTCTCAACCTTTCTAATGCTATGACCCCGCAATACAGTTCCTCATGTTGTGGTGACCCCAAACCAAAAAATTATTTTGGTGGTTACTTCAAAACTGTAATTTTGCTACAGTTATTATTTGGAATGTAAATACCTGATATGCATTATGTATTCTCATTGCTACAAATCAAACATAATTTAAACATAGTGATTAATCACAAAAACAATATTTAATTATATGTTGAGAAATATTAATCCAGCAGGAGGCAGCCTGAGCACTGGGGTGGGAGGTAAGTCCTGCCTGGGGAGGGGGTCTGCAGACACTGCCTTCTTCTTCCTATCGTTTCCCTCCAGCTCGAGCTGAGGCTTCACTTTGCTGGGGTTACTCAGATCCATTATCTGCTCCAGGAGTTATCTGCTCCAGGACTCATTCTTAACCCCTCTGGAGCCAGTGCCTGGGTGCTCTCTCTGGGTCTCTGTTTGAGTTCAGTCTCCAGGCAACAGGGTAAATCCATCACCTCTCATTGGGGGAGGGCTGCTGATAGGTAACTAATATTAGTACAATGTGTGGGCAGCAGGGTCCCCGTTCTTTCCGAGATCTTGCTGTAAAGTAGCACGACTTCTCAGCGGCTAAAGCCATCGGAAAATGCATATTTTCCGATGGCTTTAGGTGACCCCTGTGTTTTGGTCATCTGACCCCCACCGGGGTCACAACCCACAGGTTGAGAACCGTTGCTCTAGGGGGTAACCACAAAGCTTATTCTTTTAATGATTAAATTTCATGAAATTTGATTATGAATATGTATTTAGATTGGATAGGGTGAATGGATTGCTATTCTCGTCTCCCTTCTAATGTATTAGTTTATTTTTTTTCTTTTCCCAATAAGATGGCAAAGCTCTTCATTAATATAATTGACCAAGGATCATGATTCAAACTGTACCTCCCTTGATGTAACTTTGTAGTAGCTTTTCACCATATTGATCTGGCTTCCTAATCATTTAAGGAAATTTGGGGCCATGTAATAAAGGGAACTACATCCATTCATGCTAATGACTTGAATATCCTTTTTGGATATCCTTTTTATGCTATGGCTATCCTTTTTTGGTAAGTGTCCACTGACCTATAATACCAACATAGAAACTGAACTCACAGATTGCTTTCCCAAGCCATTCATCACTCTCTTAGTGAAAGCCTTTTTTTCTCATCATATCATATTATATTAGTAACCACTGACTGTGAATTATCATCATCCCTATTATTTATATTGCATTTTATGCCAGGTGCTATGCTAAGTATCTTAAAATTATTATCACATTTAATCCTTAGAGGTTAGATGCTATTATTATTTTCCTATTTTTATAGATGAGGAAATAGAGGCCAACAGAGATTGAGTAATATCCCCAGGGTCACACAGCTAGCTAATGACTGAGATTGGATTTGAACTGATGTCTTCATGCCTCCATGCCAAATGCTCTATCCATGGTATCACATTACTGCCCTTACATCTAAAGCCAGTCAATCCTACTTTGACTGTCTTTTCAGGTCAAGCATTGTTTATGTAAACAAAGTCACTTAACCACATGCTATAATTAATTATCTCTGTATACTCGTGCATAGTAATATAGTCCCCAGATGTTGGTTAGTTATCCTAATAGAGGACACTCTTCTGAGACATCTATTTTAGTAACTTACTATTATAATTGGATTGTGCCTTCATTCAGCACCAGTAGCCAGCAAGAGATGGTACCCATAACTCCACTATGTGGACAACCCAAATGGTATTTGAGGTCCCCTTCCTTTATGGTAGGGAGTGATCCTGCTCAGGAATATAAGGGAATTTCTAGTAAGTAAGAGAGTCTGCAAAGGTTCCTCCTGGTGAAGGTAACTCTGAGGATTAATATGAACGGGAGGTTAGAAAGTTGTTCAAGACTTAGGGATTTACACACATGAATGATTTGGACTCTGATGAACTAAGTTTAGGTCTCTTAGATACCTGTTGTTGACTAGTACAAACTGTGGGTAGCTCTGTATATTGTAAGAAGGCAGAAGTTGCTCTTATTCAGAGGCCTTTGAGGCTAAGTCACTCAACATTGATAGGTTCAATTATAGCCCCAACACAATGGTTTATGATTACAACCTGAAATATAATTGCTATAATATTTCAGATTGTATTAAAAATTATCTCTATTGAGACACATTGGCCAAGTAGAAATATAAATCAGGTGGTGAAAATATTCTAGCAAATTACTCTACAGTCTTAATAGAGATACACTCCAATAGGAAAATTATTAATAAGATAAGTTTATCATTTAGGATTCATAGTTCTGGCTGAATGTTATTTATTTGGAGGTCCAGAACTATAAGTGATATTTTAACTTGCAGAATTAGGTTAGTGATCTGAGGACAGAGAATATGTCTGTTCCCTGATTAAATGCTGGAATAATATTTTTTATAACTTTAGTATTTTCCCTTCAGAAATAGAAAATATTCACAATTCAAGATATTTATGTCTTTTTATATTTAGTTATATCTTGCTTGCTGGCATTAGAGATTTATTTTTAATGATCAAGATGCAATTTTAGATTTTTATTCATAATAGACCTTTGATCCCTTTGCTAGAGAAGAACCATGTGACAATTGGGTATTACTGTTATTTTTTTTTCTGTTTTTATTGTGGAATAATTTGAAATTCCTCTGGGGGGATACTAGTGCTTCCATATACTGTTATTACTGACCACCAAAGACCTTTTTTCTGGATAAGGAGTAGAATGTACATTATTTAAAGGAAGTAATGGCAAACCCTTTGGGTTTAAGTTTTATTAATGTTTTTAATCATCTGTTTCAAGCATATCATATTTTCAATACTTAATTGTCTTTACTTTCTTCAAATATTCTATATTAAGTGAAATTATTCAAAAGACTAATTTTGCCAAATCAATATCCTAATAAAATATTAAATCAAATTTTCATTAAATTTTGCATTTCTCCAGGTTTTGCTCAGGCTCTATATTCCATATTTACTATTCTCTCTCTCTTTTCTGTTTTCACAACTTCTAATTATTTTTTTGCTCATTTTCAATTATGCGGTAATTTTTGGAAAACTATTAATGAATTTATGAAGATTATGAAAACAATGAATTGTTAATTTTCAGTGGATGATTAAGTTATCAATTGTATGAAAAATTACAAGTGAAAAGGCTAAACTAAATTATTTTTCAAATCTAAGACTGCCAAGTTTTTCCACATTATTTTGACTTCAAGGGGATGTGGTAATGGCAACAACAGTGATACTAGCAGCAACAACAATAGTAACTGGCACTTAAAAACTAACATATAAGTGTTTGCCAGTGCTTTACAAGTATTTTTTTTAATTTAAAATACTTTTACAAGTATTTTTCCTCAAAAGTACCTTGAGAAATAGATGTGAAAGTCAGAAAAACTGAACAGAAAATTAACTCATAGTAATGATTTTCTTATTTTTAATTAATTCTTCCTCAAAATATATTTAATAAGTTTAAAAAATGAATTTCATGCCAAATCACATTTTGTACATTCCATAGATATTTGAAAATTTTTCTCTTAGCAAAAGATGCAGTGCTGCACAAAGATCAATTTTTAACAATATTTTTCCCACAAGATTAATAATTTTTGCCACATAAAATGGAAAAGAAAAACCTGGTTATGTTCATTTTCAAAAAGTGAATAATTGCTAGAAATAATCTTTTCTTGACCAAATTAGCAGTTCTTCTACAAATTTAGGTCATAATATAAAAAATGATTGAGGTCCTTGAAGTACAGGTACCATAAACTGTTTAGGTATTCTTATTTCAAATGTTCAAGTTCTTCCAAGAAGGTCAATTACCTTTTCAAGAAAACCATTTAACAAGCCCTCTCATCAAACAAGTTTAAATGGCTAAATCAATGCCAAGGATTACTCATTTTATTTGATGACTTTCAGTCACTACAATCAAGCTTTCCCGATAATGCATGCAAAACTGACTTTTTTTCTTTTTATTTTAAGGACAATTTTGATAATCTTATATAGGCCTTGACCGAATTCACCCTCCCCAAGCCCTTTGAAACTTCTATTCCACTTTTAACAAATTATTCATGATCCTTATTCTTTTCATCCCAAATTATATCTTCTGATAATTATACTTACTGTACAATCATAGCTAACTTTATATGCTGCTTACTATGTGCAAGGCAATGTCCTAAGTTCTTTCAAATAGAATCTCATTTGATCCTCACAATTTATATTATATATATAATATAAAGATCCACACTTTATAGAAGAGGAAACTAAGGCAAAAACAGATTAAATGACTTTCCAACTATCACACCACTTAGGTGTCAAAGACTGAATTAAAGTCAGGATCTTCTGATTCTATGCTTCTGATTCCAGTGCTATACACTTTGTGCCACATGTAAAACAAATCTGGCTCCTGTAGAAGATCATTAGCAGCATTTTCAAGAGGCTTTTCTATGTACATTAGACACATTAAAGAGAAGTAGGCAAAATCTTTTCTTTTTTATATAATAATATTTATTTTCCCCAATTACATGTAAAAACAAATTTTAGCATTCATTAAAAAAATAAGTTCGAAATCCTCTGCTTTCTTTCTACCCCTTTCACCTCCCTGAGATAGAACTGAAAATTACATAGATTTTACATGTTCATTCATGCAAACCTTTTTTTTTTTGGTATTAGTCATTTTGTGGAAGATATCAAACAAAAAAGGGAAAAAAGAAAATAACTTTCAGAATGTTTAAGTATATATTCAGTCTAAAGCTGTAGAAAGAAACAGTTCTTTCTTTGAAGGTAGATAACATTTTTCATCATGAGTCTCTGAGATTGTGTTCTTTCACTGTACTGCTGAGAATAACTAGGTCATTCACAGTTGTTCATCAAAAAATATTGCTGTTACTATATTCAATGTTCTTCTGGTTCTGCTTACTTTATTTTGTATCAGTTCATCAAGTCTTTACAAGTTTTTCTTCAATTATCCTGCTCATTATTTTTATAGCACAATAATATTTTTATTACAATTATATACCACAACATGTTCAGCCAATTTTCAAAGGATAGACAACTTCTCAATTTCTACTTCTTTGCTACCACAAAAAGACTGACAAAAATTATGGTATAAATATGTCCTCTTTTTTATATCTTTGGGATATAGTCAGAGTAGTGATATTGCTGGATTAAATGGCATCTGCAGTTTTATTGCCCTTTGGGAATAGTTCCAAATTGTTTTCCAGAATGGTTTGATTATCACTGTCACATTCATAATTCCTCTTCTACCACCATCACTTACCTATATGCTTAACCTTATACAGATCTTTGTTAAAATCATGTACTAACTTCTTGTCAATTCTCCATCTTTTGATGAGGATATCAGTGAATTTTCCTACCCCAAACTTTACTTTTATCCTTAATTTAAAACAAAGAAAACAAATCAACACCCTCTATAGTTTCAAATTGAAGATTAATTTGTTTTTGTTTTTATAACAAAATGACTGGGGAAGGCTTAGAACATTAGCTTTAATTGGACAAGGTTTATAGAGAGTAGGGAATGTCCTTTTGTTATTTCACAGGTTCATAGAATATCCAGAAAGGAAAATTTTTACTCATATACATCCCTGGCTCTCCTAAAGCAAAGTATTAGAGAGCTACCTAAAACACAGATCAGTTTATTAGCTTAACCAGAATCATGAAACCAATAAGTTTTGAAAACATGACTTGAACTTTTGTCTGTCAGTGGATTCAGTTATCCCTGTGTAAAGGAATCTCCTACTGATATAGCCAACCTTAATGCAGTCTTGTATCACCAGCTTCCTGCTGGATATTGTCATCTGGCTGTCCCATAAATAACACAAACTCAATATGTCCAAAACAGAATGTCATCTCTGTTAATGCCCTCCTCCTACCTTAAACATACTTCTCAAATTTCCTCATTTCTATCGAGGACACTATCAACCCTTTATGAATCGACATTCACAAATTTGGAGTTATCTTTGACACTTCCATTTGCCTAATCCTCCACATCCAATCAGTTGCCAAGACTTATTTTTTGCCAAGCTTTTCAATCCTTTGTCCATACAATCCCTTCATCTATTTCATTCTCCTCACTCCAACAAGTTACTATGGTCATTTAGGACTTCATCATCTCTCACCTTGTTAATACCAATAACTTTATAATATTTCCTTGCTTCTTTTCTCTAAACTTTCCCAGCTATATTCTGTAAATTTACAAAGTGATCATTCTAAAGTACTCTTAAGATGTAAGTATAATAGCAATGCCCAACATTTATATAATGCTATTTGCCAGGCATTGTGTCAAGTTATTTACAATAGTGATCTCATTTTAGCCTCACAGTTACCCAGGGAAGTAGGTATTCATGTTATTCCCATTTCACAGATAAGGAAATTACAGAAAACAGGGGTTTAAGTGACTTACCCAGGGTTACATACTTTGTATGTATGACTGACTTTGAATACAGTTTTTCTGATTAGAAGATTAGCTCTTGATCCACTACACTATTTTCCTTCTTGGAAATGGCAAGGTGAAAGAGAGAGAAAAATATGTGTGTTGTGTGTGTTTATATATCCCCCATGGGAAAAAATTTAAGTAAAATTTGATTCTGTAAATCTTTTCTCCCAAATTATTCAGAGACTTCTAGTGGCCTATAGAACAAAATGCAAACCTACTCCTGACATGTAGAATTCACCATAATATGGTGTTCTCCTCCCTTTCATATATATATATATAAACCTGGTGCTTTCAATTGGGAATTAAATGCAGGAGGTGATCTGTGGATTCTTTCAATCTGAACTTTTCCCTCTTATTCAAGAATGTCAGGGCAGTTTTCTTAGATAATTTTCTGTACAATGATATCCATGTTTTTTCTTTTGTCTTGATCTTCTGGTAGTCCAATAATTCTTAAATTGTCTCTCCTGGATCTATTTTCCAGGTCTGTAGTTTTGTCAATAAGATGTTCCAAATTTTCCTCAATTTTTTCATTCTTTTGATTTTGTTTTACAGACTCCTACTGCTTTGTGAAGTCATTTGCTGATAGTTGTTGGATTCTAATTTTTAAAGATTAAATGTTATCCCTGAGTTTTTGGTCATCTTTCACCTTCTTTGCCCCATTTTTGAGCTGGTCAATTCTGCCTTTGAAGATATCAGTTTCCTATTTTTGTTTGTGTGCCTCTGTCTTCAGATGACTTATTTTGATTTTTAAGTTATTTTCTCAATTGTCTTCAGCCTCACTTAATTTTTTAAAATTGTATTTTGAGTGTTTCCAAAGCCTGTGTTCAATTCCCTGGAGTTTCTGCATTTTTGTTTGCTGTTCCTTGATCTTCCTTTGTTCTATTTGCTCTTTGTTCATTACCTGGATAGAAGCTGTTGATTGTAATTTCTTTTTTTCTTTTTCTATTGTTTATTCATATTTTTTGTCCTTCTTTGCCACCTGTCATTTTTTGGAATCTTGCTCCTATGATTATTTGGTAGATCTGTGTGTTTGGGCTATTTGTTCCTAAAGGGGTTTCTTCTCTGCTCTGCTGATTGACTACATAAGGCTGATAGAGTATTAATGAGCTCTGAGATCAGATCTTCCCTAGCTGGCAGCAGAAGTTGAAGGTGTAGGTGAAGGTGTGGAGGCTAAAGAGAGAGATATTTTCTGCCCTGTTATAAAGGTATTCTGTAGTGCTCGCACTCTTTGCACTGAGAACTTAGTCAGGAAGGCTCTCAGCCAGTCAATGGGGAAGGGGTGTTGGAGATTGAGCTTCCCTGCCCTCTGAAGTCTTCTTATCTGCCCTAATGATAAGAAAAATCCAGGGCAGAGATTATCTGAGGAGTTGGGTGTGCCCTGAGGCCAAATCCTCAAGAAGGTGGGGCAGGCAAGATGGAAAGTTTGGGCTGTGACTAGTCTGCCCTCTAAGAGCTTCTCTTCCAGGTGCCTCCCTGCTGACTGTGATCTGCACTTTGAGTCTGGCATAGCTGTGCCAGCAAGATACTCCCTCCAGGCTTTAATCTCTACCTTCATCAAGAATTTTTTTTTTATTTCTCCCTATTATTACTCTTTCACTCTAATTTTCTACTTTCTGTCAGGGAGAGACAGAGATAGATTTTGAACTTTTCTAAACTCATTAGGGAAGTTAATTTCTAATCTAATTATTGATGTTGCAAACAGATTTTATAAATTTAGCTAATGGAAAAGATAAGCACTATAATATATTTCTGAAATATCATTCTCAATTATATATACATATATATATGCAGTAAATAACACAGATAGCTGAGATAATAAACATGTTACCACTTCTTTTTTGAAAGCTACTTCATAGCTGCAGTCATTCATTTGGGGGCTAATAAATTCATCAGTATCCATTATAAACACAAAAAAGTGAAAAAAAAACTCTGATTTTTGGAGTCAAGATGATCTGGTTTCAAATCCCATTATACTCTTGTGGGAAATCACCTTCCCACAGTCTCAGTGTCCTAGTAAAATGAGAATAAGGGAATATTCCTGAGGTCTCTTAATCTAAATCTATAAGTCTGTGCATCAGCCAGTACTCCTAGAAGCTGCCAAAGAATGCCCATTTGTATGTCAGGAATATAATCCCTATTTACCACTGCCCCTTAGAATTCCTAGTTTCCTTTAAAGGTCAGTTTTTATTGGCTCCTTTGTTATGCCTTTCTTTTCTATGAAATTATCTTTTACTTATGTTGAAATAATTTCAACCTGAGAGGCATATTGCAATAATTAAAAAGGAACTTAGAAAGACTTATATGACATGGTATAAATTGAAGTGACCATTGTACACAGTAACAATACTAATGCTCAATGATTAAAAGTGAATAACTTAATTCTTATCTACAATGCAAGGATTCAGGGCATCTCCCAGGAACTCATAATGAAAAAAACCTATCCAAAGCTACAAAATGTCCTAATGGAGTCAGAATGCAGATTGAAGCATATCATTTTTCATTTTATTTCCTCATGAATTTTTCTCTTGTGTAAGCAGCATGTATCTTCTTTCACAACATGACAAATATGGAAATATATTTTGCATTATGGTGCATGTACAACATATATCATAATGTCTGCTGACATGGGGAGAGGTGAGAGGGAGGAAGAGGATATGGATCATAAAATGTCAGAAAAAAATTTTATTAATAAAATGTTATTAAAATGTGCTAGTCTGAGATCCTGGAAATTCTGAGTTCAAGAACCACCTCTGCAACTTAATGGTTGCTTTCTAGCTTTAAGCAAGTCACTTAACCCTTCCCAGTACCACAGATTACTATCTAAGACTATAAATTACAGAGAATGTGCTAATTTGTATCAATAAAGAAAATAACCTCATTTTTGCACCTTATTATATCAATGAACTTATGATTTAATTCTTATCCCCCATGCCTGCATTTTTTGTAGGCTGATATGTATGCCTGTTGATTCCTCCCAACAGCATGAGGTCATAGACTACTTATCTGTCTCATCATAGCCACTTAATAAATGTCTCTTGATTATCTCTTTCAAAAATTATGTGATAACTAACATGAATTTATTGGTAATTAAGCATGGAAATATAAAAGCCATAATATGAAATATAAATAATATAGTGAATCTAAAGGACTCTGTCCAAAGTTGCTATTGTAAAGTCAATTTAGGACACTAATAAACTAGGACAGACCTTGTTCTTTTGACTTAGAAGATAAATTGCTTATCTTTCTACAATTCAGTGGTTCCCTTGGATCCCACTGGGCAATGTATTTTGCTTGTGTTATTCCATTCACTTTACAATCTGTGCAAGACCTCCTGCCAATGAATCAGTAAAAAGACATTTCCTTCAGTAATAATAATGTCTTGGAATAATGCAGCTCCCACAATGTTTTGGAGTTGTTAGCACAGACAGTTCCAAGAGTTATAATACATACTGACAGTATGTCCTTTTCTTTCAAAGTGTTCCATGCTTTTGTAAAATTATTCTAAAATACTTTATAGCTCTCCATATGCCACCAAATTACTGGGTGTGCTTCAGAACACATAGTTCTAAGAAAATATGTTATTTAGTCATGTCAGTTGTATCCAAATCTTTGTGACCCTATTTGGGGTTTTCTTGGCAAAGATACTGCCAAGATTTGATTTGATACAAGCCAGATTTGAACTAATGAAGATGAGTCTTCCTGACTCCAAGCCCATCACTTTATCGACTACAACATCTATCTGCCCCCTAAGAAAATATGGTTCAGTAGTATGGCTTCAGCTTATTACTGGCCTGGCCCTGGTGATGATAGAAACTTTTGCAGTTTGATGATTTCATAAATTAATAGCAGGTTGAAACAAATATGTTTTTTCATTTAGTTTAAAATTTTAAGAAAACAAGAAAATGGGGTAGTATTTGAGTTTTTGTGTTTATATGCATATGTGTTTTAACTAGAAAAACATTATAAATATTCTGCAAGAGGAACTTTACAGCATGTTGAAAAAAATACTGGACTTGTCCTTAGGAAAATCTTTTATTCAAATCCTACCTCTGACATTCAATAGGTATGTGGCCAAAAACAACTTAATTCATCTCTCTGTCTCTGTTTCCCCATCTGTAGAGGAGGGATTATATTTGCAATTTCTGTACTTGTTAATCAAGGGGTAGACAAGTTGTAATATGTAAATGAAACAGGATATCATTACTCATTAAGAAACTATCAGATTGTCTAAAATGAAAAAAATGATAAATGTTGGAGGGGATATAGAAAAATAAGGACACTAAAACACTGTTGGTGAAACTATGAACTAATCCAACCATTTTGGAGACCAAAACTCGGTATACCTTTTGACCCATAAACACCACTATTAGTTTTATTTCCTAAGATGAAAAGAGACTATATGTTTTAAGGTATTTATATCAGTTCATTTTGTGGTGGCAAAGAACTTGAAACCAAAGGGCTGAAAAAAGCTGTAGTTTATGATTGTGATGAAATACTATTGTGCCACAAGAAATAACAAACAAGATGATCCCCCAAAATTCTGAAAAGATTTATATGAAGTGAAGCAAATAATTTAACAAAATCAAGAGAACACTGTACTCAGTAACAATAATAATATATGATGATCAGCTATTAATGGCAATCATCAACAAGGCAAAGATCCAAGACAATTCCAAGGATTCATGACTAAAAATGATATCCACCACCATAGAAAGAACAGAGTCAAAATGCAGAATAAATCATTCCATTATTTGCTTTATTTAATTCATGAGTTTTTATCTAGTATAAGCAATATGTCTTGTTTGACATGATAAATAGGAAAATATATATTATAGGATATGCATATATACATATATATAACCTATATCATAATACTTGCCTTCTTGTGGAGGGGAAAGGAGTGGGATGGAGAGAAAAAATAAAAGAATGAAACCTAGACGTAGCTAATGTAAAAATTTGTTTCTCTTGAAAAAAGCATAATTTACTACATATTTATAATGAACAATATGTATTATATATAAAAATAAATAACACAAAATGTATATGAAGAATGCTGAGAAACATAGGAAGATTTCTGTGAACTAATGCAAAATGAAGTATATAGAACCTAGAAAAATATACATTAAGTGGAGCAAAGTAATAAAAAATTTAAATAAAACTTTTATACTGTGCAATAATACTAAGATTGGCCACAGATGAGAACTAAGGAAATGTAACCCTTTTGTTTCTTTGCAGAAGTGGGGGTATAGAATACTACATACATTATTGAAATGCTTTTTTTTTGTGCCTTAAGTGATGTTAAGCTTTTTTTCTCTTTCATTTTAAAACTTCATTATATATGATAATTCTCTTTGTGAGGAAGAAGGAGAAATGTAATTTGGAAAAGTAAGTACTTTTGTATGTAGCAAAATGTAGCAAAAAAGTAAGATTTGAAATTATAATACATACCTCACAAGATTTTTGTGAGGATATAATAATGCAGATAAGACATATAGTTCTTTATGGTTAATAAAGCACTTCCCAAATATTATATCATTTTATCCTCACAACAATTTTGGTAGGTTGGTTTTTATTATGCCTCTAATTTTATATAGGAGAAAACTAAGACAGAGTTTGACACTTGCTCAGAGATATATAGATGGCAAGCTTATGTGGCCATATTTGACTCAGGTTTTCATAACCACAAAACAACAAAGGATAACTATTATGATTATTATTTCAGCATCATGTGCACATTAAAAATTGTCAGAAAAAAGTTGGATGGTTGGCTTTATTTCTTATGTCATCATTAAATCCTTTGGATTTTTAAGATGATTAAATCCTGTAAATCTTAAATACTATCATGTTTTTTTTTCAAATTTATAATGCCTTTTTTAAATTTCTCCATTCCTTTCCCTCCTCCAAAATACATTACTTTATCACTAGAATTTCCAGCCACTTAGATACTTAAATGTCTAATTCTGAAACAGAACTTATTACTTTTATTAAATTAATTAAGCTATTCAGTGCCATAAAAACTGAATTATCCCAAACTATTTCACAGAGCTAGGAAAAATAATAACAATTCATCTGGAAGAATAAACAACCCAGAATATCAAGGGAATTAATGAAATGGAAGAAGGAGGCCTAGCAGTATGATATCTCAAACCATAATATAAAGTGGTAATCATCAAAATAATCTGGTACTCACTTAGAAATAGAGAAATGTATAGATTAGGTAATCGAACATGTGGTAATTGATATAGTATGTAACCTAATGTATGATAAACCCAAATATCCAAGCTTTTGGGAGAGGAACTCAGTATTTGAAAAAAAAAAACTGTTGGGACCTCATAGGTTTTTAGAATATGTAACTTACAGTCCTAGAGAGTTGTCTGGGATCATGAAGGAGTTAAGTGACTTACTACTTACATAGGTAGAATGTGTCTGGGATTTCAAACCAGGACTCTCAGGCTGTGAAGCTAAGAAATATCAATTAGATTTTAATCAGATTTTAATAGGAGCTTAGCCATAGAAAGTCCCACTATCACTCTATTGAATGTACTCCATATTATTGATGGAAAATAATGAGGTAATGCTAAAACAGTATTACTCTCAGATAACAGACATTGTTCTAAACCCAGTTTACTCTTTCTTTGTAGAAGTTATCTTGTTTGTCAAAAGGGTACAGCTAGTATGGATTTATCCATATGGAGTTTGATATCTTCCAGCTACTGTCAACCCATTAACTTCCCTCATTCCTATTATATTTCATGGATCCCTAGTCACATGACCTTGGCATAATGGACTTGACTCCCAAGAAAATAGCAAGACATGATTGGATGCTATAAAAAAAAAACAAAAAAAGAATAAACAATAATAATACATCTGCTACTGTACAGGTTCTTCTAGAACCAAGAACCTCCAAGAGAACAGATAGATGATCACTTGGATTCAAGAGTTGTAAGAAAGATAAATAGAAACATGCACAATATAGTATATACATGCATGTATGTAGATGGATATATATATGTTTAAGTATTTATGTATATGTGCAAATAAATATGTATTCAAATGATGCCCTTTCTAATGTGTGGAGAGGAAGAAGGGAGTAAAATACATTAGGAGATTTAATGTAACAAATAAACAAATACATTTAAACTGAAAAAAATAGAACTGACTTTTTGTAAGACTCCATGATTATTCATCTCATTGACAATTAATAGAGATTAAGAAACACAGTACAATTATCAAATAATATCCTATGTGTGTAATATATATGGTCATTTATTAGAGGTAAAACTTGTCAAATCTGGATCCAGGTCTTAGCTCCAGCAGACAGCTTGGAACTTGAATTCTAATCCTGATGAAGACTGAAATGACCACATTTACAATTTTTTGGCTTCTGATTATAACTTAGTATATTTAGCTTATGACTCATGAAAAGGAGTGTAAGCAGATAATAAAATATTCCTTATACATTTCATGCCATCTTATATCTGCTGTCCATATTTTTCTCTGAACTTGAACTCACAATCAATTGTTCTTGGTATCCATGAACATTTTTTTCAAAATTTCATAATTATGTGGCAATATTATGGTTTCTGATGTATTTTATGCATTTAAAAACACTATTCTGAGAAAGCATCCACAGCCATAATCAAACTGGAAAAGATCTATTTCTGTGACACAAAAGAAATTAAGCACTCCTGTTTTTATTAAAGTTTCCAGGAACTGAAAACAAATCCAATTCCCTTTCTTAGTCTCCTAGCTCTCTCTCTGTTTCTTTGGCTTTCTGAGTAGAATTTACCTAAGACATGGAGACTACTTTATATCTATGTAAAATTTTACATTTAACATGGAGATATGAAAAAAAAAGTACTAGAACAAATTAGTCTCTTTTTGTAACTCTAACACTGATAAGTAACTTATCTCTAAATTATGCTCTTAGTTGCCTACCATGACTATAGGTAGGCATGAAAAGCTAAGATACTGATATATATTGATATATATGCATATATCAGAAATATAGTGTGTATTATATATATATATATATATATGTGTGTGTGCTTTTTATTGGTCTTTTCAGTAAACAAAATGAAAACCATGGTCTCACACATTTGTAATTCCAGTTACTGAGAAGGGGGAGACTGGCAGAGTTTTGTGCACAAGAGTTCTGAGTTGCAGTGATTTATGCAGATGGGTATCCTCATTAAATTTAGTATCAAAATGATATAAGGCAAAACTACCTAAATCAGAAATAGGAAAGCCAAAGCTTCTTTATCAATAAATAGTGGAAAGAGTTCCTTATAATAGATCCCATGCTTTAAACCAAGAATAAATGGACAGCTTGCCTTTTTAAAAAATGAAATAGGAAGACATGTACATTTTTATATATCTACATAATTGTTCACATATACTTTTTGTCCCATTTCTCTTTATTTTTCATAAAATAAAGACATTTAATTTCTGCAGCATTGAACAGATTATATAATAGATTTTGTAATTTGAAAAAATAGAAAAAAGCTCTGGAGATCTGTAAGTAGATTTATTTTAAATATATACATTATTCTCTTATAAACTCCCAATATTCAGTAGATCTAAAATATTTAGGATGTCATTAATTATGTATTAGCTCTTTGAGCAAGGGAATATGGACTTTGACAACCCTTTGGGATGTATTACTATAGAACTCTGAAGTTTTAAAAATTAAAAGAGAAATTTACTACTTACAGATTTTTTTACTACATCAAGATAGAATACTAAGTCTATTTTAGCAACAAAGGGAAGAATAGTAACAGAATGAGTTCTTTAAGGAAATAGTTGCTTTCTTTTAAGTTAATTTAGCTAAAATAAACTATTACATTAATAGGTTTCAGTGTTATAATATTTATACCATGCTACTGACCATCAATGAAATATTGAAAATGGAAGTTTTCTAAATAATAGAACTATAACATAATATGCTATAACAAATATTTTATTTCAGAGGTTCAGTTTCATTCTGTTCTCATTCTTTATTTCGGGCATCAAATAACTACAAGTAAGAAGAAGTTTTACAGGAATTGTGAAAGATGTATCTTTATTTTCCATTCATTAATTTATTTAATTTAAGTAGTTGAACCATCTGGCTTGTTGGCAGAATGAATAGACACTTTCTGCTTGTGGATTTACAGATTTCATAGGTCTGCTGTTTGTTCAAGATCCGCATTCAGGCTTAGGACACATTAGCACTTTGATTCACTTAACAGTAGTCTTTGTCTTTATAAAGATCTGTTTGTAGGATTATTTATGGTGAGTAATAAAATTTTCCTTTTTAATGCCTGGTCTCTTCAGAATGCACAAACACACATTCAGCAAAAGTTGCTCAAAGGAAAGTTTTCCATAAGCACTAAGTAATGTAAGGAAAGGAAAATATTAAAATCCTATAATTTTTTTATCCACTTTGGAAAGTACTGTTAATTTTGAGTGATAATACAAGTCCATGCTTAGTTGTATTTCACTCAGTATGTAATTGAATTAATTTTCATCAAATTTGAAGTCAGAAGTTTCCCTTTTGAAGAGCTAAATGGTGCAATATATTGAACACTATGTTTGGAATCAGGGAGACTCATCATCATGAGTTCAAATAAGTTCAAATCCAGCCTTTGGCACATTAGCTGTGTGACCCTGGGCAAAACACTTAACTCCATTTGCCTCCGGTCCTTATCTGTAAATGAGCTAGAGAAAGAAATGGCAAGCTACTCGGTAACTCTGCCAAGAAAACCCCAAATGGAGTTACAACGAGGTAGACAAGCCTGAAAAGTGACCAAGCAAAAGATCTCATTTGTAGAATCTTAAAATCTTAATGTTGTAAGTGAAGTGGTCTTGGAAGGGTTAGAGATCAACATCTGGTGGAGGCTCCTAAGATGATGAATTTAGATCAGGAAGGGACCTGAGGAAGTTATCAAGTTCAACTCTTTATTTTATAGATGAACAATATGAGGCCCAGAGAGAATAGATTATGTTCCTTATACAATGTTATTTGTGTAATAATTAGCTATTTGAAGCCATATCTGAAGATCCAAATCTATCACTTTTCCCACTGTATCATGGATCAAGAGAGGCAGTTACCCAACTCTTAATAGACTGGTTGTTTTATACAAATCAGTAGAAAGGTCTTACAAATCTATGAATTTCTCATGAAGAAAAAAATATAGCTTTGAAGTTAACAGAAATGACTGATGATGCATAGAAAATGTGAGATGGCATTTAACTTTTTTTTTAATTTGAATTTGAACCAAGAATCATGTATTTGAATTTGAATCATGTAAAGGACACACACATGTGTATTATAACAATTCCAATTTCATTTTAAAAGACATCTCTTAAACATAAGTTTTAATGATACCCTCAATATTCAGTGGATAAAAAGAGCACTCCTTATTCTTAAAGAAAATTCCTTCATGTATCCCTTTTCTTCTTTATAAAGCATTCAACATTTCTCACTTTTAGCATAATTCTGTGGTTCACTTATAATCTACCCTTTTTTACCTTTTTAAAGCATTTAAGTAGCACAGTTAGGCACTACATTGAATAGAACCTAAGCTTGGAATCAAGAAGATTCATCTTCATGAGTTCAGATCTAACCTCAGAGCAATATTAGCTGTGTGACCCTGGACAATTCAATCTGACCTCTTTGTTTTAATCTGGTATTTTGCCAAGAAATCCCAAATGGTGTAATAAAGAGTAGAACATGACTGAAATGACTGAAGAAGAACAACACCAAAAAAAAAAAAACAGTTAGCAATGTCATCTCTGCTATCTTAGACCACATTTTTCATTTTGGTAAAACAGAGATTTGGGTTAGATAACCTCTAATGACATTTCCAACTTGGGCCATTATTGACCCACAATAGTTATCACAGACTCCTTCAGTAGCTAAGTACAGTTAATCAGGAGGCTTTGCTGAAGCATCTCATTCAAAAATTTTTTCTCAATCATGGAAAATTCCTGTATGGGTTTTCAAGATGTATTTCTGGTTTCCACTTAAGTTTTCTTTAGAATGCTAGAACTACTTTTGATTTTAATGAAGTTTTATTAACACTGGAATAGAAGTACATGCCATTAAATCAATGAATAAAGAGTGAAAAATTTGATAGTGAAGAGTAATGTTGTGCTTCTTTCATCTATCTGTTTATATCCCTGACAGTCTTGGAGAAGAGCATGTATTAGAGCCTAATAAAAGGGGAAACTGGTCACTTAAATTTTAAGATAAACCAAGAAGACAAAATGGAAACATGATTTTAGAAATAAATGAGGATAACATAAACACATTAGGGGAAAACAAAATGGTTTACCTTTCAATAAGGGAAGAATTGATGACCAAAAATATAAGATGCAAAATAGATAACTTTGATTAAAATAAAAAGTTTTGCACAAACAAAGCCAATGCAACAAAGACTCAAAGAGTAACAACAAATTGGGGCTAATTTTTAGCAAATGTCTCAGACAAGCACCTAATTTTTCAAATACCTAGAAAACTGCATCAAATGTATAAGAATACAATTTAATACCCAAATGATAAATGGCCAAAGATGTGAACAGACAGTTCTCAGATAAAGCAATTAAAACTATACTAAGTCATATAAAAGAATATTCCAAATCAATATGAATTAAAGAAATGAAAATTATAACAGCTCTGAGGTACCATCTCATACCTATCATACTGACTAATATGGCAAAAAGAAAGAAATATGATAAATGTTAGAGAGGAGAAGGAGAAAATTGAGACCCTAATACATTGTTAGTGGAACTGTGAACTGATAAAAAAAAAAAACATTCTGGAGAACAATTGTGAACTATACCCAAAGCCCCCAAACTGTACTTACTTTTTTTTTTTTTATCCAATAAGATTACTACTAGGTCTTTATCCCACAGAGATCAAAGATAGGGGTAAAGTATCTACTTGTAGAAAAATATTCCTAGAAATTCTTTTTGTTGTGGCAAAGCACTGGAAACTGAAGAGATGTCTCTCAACTGGGGAATGGCTGAACAAGTTGTGATATATGCTTGTAATGGAATACTATTATGCCATAAAAATGAGGAACAAGATTATTAAAAAAATGGGAAGACATAGATGTGAATTAAAAAGATAACAAGCCTGCAAATGCTTAATTCCCTTTATTGTTGAAGATATATCTCTTCAACATTTTGTTTTCTGAATGATTTTCCTTTCTTTTTCACCACATTATTACATTAAGTATCTTAAAAATGAACATTATTGGAATTTAGTCAATATTTTATCTGTGGCAGTTTAAAGTAGATGAATTCTTCTCTAATGGGGTTTTCTCTAAATATTATGAAGTTTCTTTACACTCCCTAAGAAGTGGAGTTGAATTTGACATGTAAAAAAAATTATACACTTAAACTTTCTCTTTGCCAAATATTGCTCCTGACATCACCCCATTATATTCTCAACCTATAGAAGACATAATCAGATTGGAAAAATAACCACATGAAATGGTCTTGCCCTATAGAAAGATACATTGGTGTTTGGGTATATCCCCTTCCCAAATCATTTAATCATTAAAATGATTGAAAAATTAAATATTCTCCATTTTAAAACAATGATTCTGGTGGATCTTTTCCTTCATGATCTAGTTTCAATGACTTGTGATTCTTGTTTTATTCTAAAGATATCACTGACATGTAGTTTCCCACTGAAGTTCTTAAAGAAATAGTTGCATTATTCTGTCCAAAAGGAATTTTTTTAACATCCTTATAGCAGATAGTCTAATTTTCTTCAGTTTCACTGTCTCAAAATCCACCCAGAAAATAGCTCCCAAGTTCAAAATGAAGTTTCTGTGTTCCTCTGGTAGCAGAAATGGGTCTCTAAGAACCATGTAAATAAAAAGATTTTCATTATATTTTACCCAGAGCTCAGTTTTGTCAACATTAGGAATACTTTCTACATTTGTGCTAAAAGACAAAGTGCTACTCAAATACCAAATGAAATAGTACCTTAAGCTTTTATATTGACATTATACACATTCACACCTAATTCAATACTTCTGGAATCCATGATTTTATTACTATGACTACCTTCTACTTTCAATAGCTTTCAAGTCTTCATTATTTGATAGCTTGTAATCATGAATTTAAAAAGCTGGGAAACAAAACATCAACTTATCTTACCATTTTTCTAATATTAGTTTAGTTTAAGAGTTTAATTTCATTTAGTAATTTAGTTTAGCGAGGCTTGATCCAAGACAAAAGATATATATTTGATTAACTTGTCCTTTAAGACTCTACAGTTTGACAGAATCTACTGGAGTTGGTGTTCTGCAATATAAATATTATCTATGAGACTTGGAGCTATTTTGTTCTCTTTTCTGGATGTCAGATTCATCATTTAAATATAATCTGTGGGCCCAGACATGCCCCCCAAATAGGTGAGAAGTCCTTTTTTCTACTTGTGCCTCCTGGACAAGTATTTAACGCTTTAACAAACTATAAGCTTGTTCTATTTGAGGCACAATACTTAAATTCTGAGCTTAGGAAATGAGAAGTTTACTCAACTCTGAGGAACCACTAAATAACATTACTTATTACTGCAGAAAATCATATTCTATAAAATTTATAAGTTTTAAGGTGTCATTCATCTCTTAGTGTTTACTTGATGATTATTTCTGAACTCACCAAGAGAGATTATTTTTTTCCTCTTAAAAAAAGCACAAATATCCCACACAAAGACAAACTTTGAAATATTACTCTTTTTCTCCAACCTCTCTGCCAATCAAGGAGAAAGCATTTAAAATTATTTTTCTAATACTTTTTACCCAGTTATTCAGAAAAGAGCGATTTTAGTAATCCTTTCATTTAGATTTTAGTCATTTATATTAATATGTTTCTACATTCCTCTGAATTTCCCATATATTTAATTTAATAATTTAAAGAATATTACAGCATATTTCATTCCTATTCTGTTTGCTTTAGTTACTCCTCAATATAGGTGTGTGTATATAAGCATGCATGCATACATATACACATTCAGTTGTGTATAAAAATCTCTCTTATCAAATATGTTAATAGAAGAGGAAGGGAACAAGAGAAAGGAGGAGTGAGAAATGACAAAGTAGATGGCAGATATGGGAGACAGTGGCCAGGAGCAAAACAGACTTTTGACAAAGGACAGAATGAAAAGAAAGAGAACAAATAGAAGAAAATAGATGGAGTAATCAAAACTGAATGTGAATGGAATGTGCTCACCCATAAAAAATGCTGATTGCAGAATCAATTAGAAATCAGAATCCAACAATATGTTGATTACAGGAGACATCTGAAACAGAAAGATGTACACAGAGAGTCAAAATAAGGAGACTGAATAGAGTCTATTAAGCTTCAAATAAATTACTTTTTTTTTTAAAGGCAAGGATAATAATCATGATTTTAGACAAAGAAAAAACAAAAATGAACTTAAATAAAAGAGATATGGGAAAACATTTTGATAAAAGATACTTTAGATGAAGAAATATCAAAACTTTTCATAGCAAGTTTCTCTCATAAAATCAACTTTTCTCAAATATACAAGCAACTGGATCAAATGTATGGAAACAAAACCAAAAAATTCCCCCCCACACACATACATTTAAAACTCCTTTCTTCGCCAAGAAAACCCCCAAATAGACTCATATAAGGTCAGATGTGACACTAAAGTGACTAAATATCATTAACAACAAATACATATTTTAAAAATATTATTTCTTCCTATATTGTATTTGTATTGTTATTTATTATTTTTCAGCCATGTCTGATTCTTTATGACTATTTTGCGATTCCTTGGCAAAGATATCAAAGTGGTTTGCTGCTTCCTTTTCCAGCAAATTGAATAGATGAAGAAAATGAAGCAAATAGCATTATTTAAGTGACTTGCCAGGTTCACTTCAGCTAGTATCTGAGGCTAGATTTAAACTTAAGGAAGATGAGTCTTTCTGGTTCTGGGAATGGTAATCTACTATTCTATAACTATTTTTTAGTCCTATATAGAGAGCTGTTTAAAAATAATATCTTGCTGTTCTGCCAAATTTATAAATATCTTGGGGGCGGATTCAAAATGGTGGCATAGAGGCAGCAAATATTCAGACCTCTGAAAAACCCTTCCTTACCAATTGCAAACTGAATGCTTCTAGGGGACTGAAAATCAAACCTAATGACAAGACAAAGCCATGAAACACTCCTGCTAGACTCAAATTCAAAGGTATATCCCAAAAGCTGGAATTCAAGAACACTCTGGTTTAAGGGGAAAGAAGAAGGAAAGTCTGGTGACCCCTCCCCCACCTAGAGCACTAAGCCCCCAGCAACAGCTGGAACCTCTGGACAGTTAAAGGCACTGATCTGGAAAGAGTACCTTGCAGGCAAAGCAATGCCAGGCTCAGAGCATCCAACACAGGCAATGGGGAAGCAGACAGAGAAGAAACGCACAGCACATAGTGGGAGACACAGTCACAGCAGCAGAGACATTCCATATTGCCCCAGGTCCAGATGGATTCACAAATGAATTCTATCAAACATTCAAAAAACAACTAATCCCAATATTATAAAAACTATTTGACAGAGTAAGCAAAGAAAGAGTTCTACCAAATACATTTTATGACAAATATGATATTGATCCCAAAGCCAGTCAGGCCAAAAAATAGAAAGAAAACTATAGACCAATCTCCTTAATGAATATAGATGCAAAAATCTTAAATACAATACAAGCAAAAGGTTATCCGCTATGACCAGGCAGGATTCATACCAGGAATGGAAAGATGGTTCAATATTAGGAAAACCATCCACATAATTGACCATATTAATAAGCAAACCAACAAAAATCACATGATTATCTCAATAGATGCAGAAAAAGGCTTTGATAAACTACAACAACCATTCCTATTGAAAACACTAGAAAGCATAGGAATAGAAGGGCCTTTCATAAAAATAATAAACAGCATATATCTGAAACCATCAACAAACATCATCTGCAATGGGGAGAAACTAGAAGCCTTCCCAGTAATATCAGGAGTAAAACAAGGATGCCCATTATCACCTCTATTATTCAACATTGTACTAGAAACATTAGCTGTAGCAATTAGAGAAGAAGAAGAAATTGAAGGTATTAAAATAGGCAAAGAGGAGATCAAACTCTTTGCAGATGATATGATGGTCTACTTAAAGAACATCAGAGAATCAACCAAAAAGCAAGTTGAAATGATCAACAATTTTAGCAAAATTGTAGGATATAAAATAAATCCACATAAGTCATCAGCATTTCTATATATCTCCAACACCACAACAGCAACATCTCAGGATCAAGAATTAGAAAGAGATATTCCATTTAACATCACCCTAGACAATATACAATACTTAGGAATCTATCTGCCGAGATAAACACAGGAACTATATGAACATAACTACAAAACATTCTCCACACAATTAAAACTAGATCTAAACAATTGGAAAAACTTCAACTGTTCATGGGTAGGATGAGCTAACATAGGAAAAATGACAATCCTACCCAAATTAATTTACTTATTTAGCGCCATACCTATTGAGCTACCAAAAAAATTTTTTACTGAATTAGAAAAAATATATAACAAAGTTTATTTGGAAGAACAAAAGATCAAGGATATCCAGGGAAATAATGAAAAAAATGTGATGGAAGGTACCCTTGCAGTCCCAGATCTCAAACTCTATTATAAAGCAGTGGTCATCAAAACAATTTGGTACTGGCTAAGAGACAGAAAGGAGGATCAGTAGAACAGACTTGGGGTAAATAACCTCAGCAAGACAGTCCATGACAAGCCCAAAGATCCCAGCTTTTGGGACCAAAACCCACTATTTGATAAAAACTGCTGAGAAAATTGGAAAATAATACAGACAAGATTAGGTTTGGATCAACATCTCACATCCTACACCAAGATAAACTCAAAATGGGTTAACATTTTGAATATAAAGAAGGAAACTATAAACAAATTAGGTGAACACAGAATAGTATACATGTCTGATCTTTGGGAAAGGGAAGACTTTAAAATCAAACAAGAGCTAATAAAAAATCACAAAATGTAAAATCAATAATTTTGATTACATCAAATTAAAAAGTTTTTGTACAAACAAAACTAATGCAACCAAAATTAAAAGTGAAGCAACAAATTGGGAAACAATCTTCATTAGAAAAACCTCTGACAAAGGTCTAATTACTCAAATTTATAAAGAGTTAACCAATTGTACAAAAAATAAAGCCATTCTCAAATTGATAAATGGGCAAGCGATACGAATAGGCAATTTTTAGTTAAAGAAATCAAAACTAATAATAAGCACATGAAAAAGTGTTCTAAATCTCTTATAATCAGAGAGATGCAAATCAAAACAACTCTAAAGTATCACCTTATACCTAGCAGATTGGCTAATATGATAGCAACAAAATGTAATGAATGCTGGAGGGGATGTGGCAAACTGGGGACATTAATTCATTGCTGGTGGAGTTGTGAATTGATCCAACCATTCTGGAGGACAATTTGGAACTATGCCCATAGGGCACTTAAAGACTTTGATCCCTTTGATCCAGCCATAGCACTGCTGGGTTTGTACCCCAAAGAGATAATAAGGAAAAAGACTTGTACAAGAATATTCATAGCTGTGCTCTTTGTGGTGGCCAGAAATTGAAAAATGAGGGGATGCCCTTCAATTCGGGAATGGCTGAACAAATTGTGGTTTATGTTGGTGATAGAATAGTTTTGTGCTCAAAACAATAATAAAGTGGAGGAATTCCATGGGAAATCGAACAACCTCCAGGGAGTGATGCAGAGTGAGAGGAGCAGAATCAGGAGAACATTGTACACAGATACTGATACACTGTGGTACAATCGAATGTAATGGACTTCTATATTAGTGGCAGTGCAGTGATCCCGAACAACTTGGAGGAATCTATGAGAAAAAACATTATCCACATTCAGAGGGAAAACTGTGGAAGCAGAAACACAGAAGAAAAACAGGTGCTTGAATACACGGGTCAAGGGGATATGACTGGGGATATAGACTCTAAATGAACATCTTAATGTAAGCACAACATGGAAATAGGTTCTGATCAAGGCCACATGTAATACCCAATGAAATTGAGCACTGGCTACTGGAAGGGTTGGGGGAGGGGAGGTAGAAAAATAATGTGATTCTTATAACCAAGGAATAATTTTCTAAATTGACTAAATAAATTAATTCCAAAAATTATAATTATTTTAGTTTCTTTACTGATTTCCTGAGGACAGTCAATATACATTTACTAATTACCTTTGGTGCACAATGCACTGTTCTAAGTACCAAAGATACAAAAAGTAATAAGGGGCAAAATACATCCCTTGTCCTAATAGAGCTTACAGTTTACTGGTGGAGAAAACATGAAAACAAATTTATTACAAAAGCAAGCTATCACTCCATATCAATATTAAATATAATAGTCAACAGAGGGAAGCAGTGGAATAGAGTAACTACAGAAGGCTTTTGATAGAAGGTGGGATTTTATTTGGGACTTAAAGGAGACCAGGGAGGTCAGTAATTTGAGCAGAAGCAGAACAGCATTACAGGAATGGGGGAAACCAGAGGTAATTTTTAGAGTCCATAGTTGTTTAAGGTCAGGAGGTTTAAATATAAAGAACGTGTGTTTGGGGTTAAGATTGAAGAAGTCTGGAAAGGTCAGAGGAGACTAAGTTAGGAAGGGCTCTGAAAGCCAAACAGAATATCCTGTATTTGTTTCTAGAGGTAAAAGAAAAGTCTGGGAGCTTATTGAATACAGGGGTTAAAGGAAAGGGATGATGCCACAGTCATATTTGTGTTTTCCCTAAGGACTTCATGAGTTATCTGCAAATGTGAATACTTTTATTTACTTCAGGTCATGTTTATAACTTTCCTTTTGTTTTCTTGTCTATTAATAAGACTATCATTTCTAGTAGTGTCAATTAATATTGCATCCTTATTTTATTCATTTTTTGGATGGGGACTGGGAATTCTAGAGTTTCCCCTTGGCAAACAAGATTGCTTTTGAAAATATCAAAAAATGGCTCTCATACATCTTTTATGTTTTGTTTTGTTTTTAATAAATTACAGCTGATTCACATTTTCTCAAAATGTATTTGCATCCTTAGAAATAATCCTATTTTGTATAACTTTTTGTTTATATGATTAATATTAGTAATTTTTTAATGTTAGACTCCTATTGTAGGCATGTATCTCACTTGGTAATGGTAAATTTTTCAGAAATTATTGTCTTCTTTCGGGGGATTTTACTGAAACTTTGCATTGTTACTCATTAATGAGAATGACCTAAAGTTTTCATTCTCTTTATTATTCACTTTCATCTTCAGTATCAGAAAAAGAACTTTTTCCTCTTAACAGAATTTGGAAAAGTGCTTTTTGTCCCTATTTTTGAGAATATTTGGAGCATAGGTATTATGTTTTATACATTACATAGAATTCTCTGGTAGGTCCAAAATGCCTCAGGGTTTTAAAACCTTAACTATTCATTTCTGGCTTTCTCAATGTGTTTTCTGAAGAGATATCTATTTTTTCTTTATTAATGGGTATATCACAATTTTGTGTATTTTTGTACAATGTGTCCATTTTTAATCTTAAATTTTGCTGCCATCAAGTTGTTTATAATTCTTGCAGATTTTTTTTTCCCATTTACATAGAATAGGTTTCTTGCAGAGGGTTCTAGGTGTTCATGAATTCTCTCTGAGCTATTTCATGAATCTCTAGGGACATATATGTGCTTTGAGGAATTTTCCTAAAACAAGTTGTAGAAAAAAAGGAGTTATTTAGAGACAGAACCAAATTTCTACAACATGAAACCATAGCATGGAGGAAAACTCATTGCAAAGAGGTCCCACTTAGGGAAGTTTTACTAATCTGGAGGAGTATATAAACTCATAGGAATTTCATAACTCAATATAGAGGAAATTTATTTGACTCCCTCTGGACTCTCTAGCATACCCAAATGTTTTTCCCTTATAATGTAAAAGTGGACGATATCTAAGGCAGTATGAGGTCCTTCAAAAGGGGATAGTTACTTGACATTTAGCAACACTGAATTAACTTTCCTTGTGAGAGACAGTATATTCAGGATAGTCCCTAGAAAAGAAGGAGATTCACCTCCAAAAGATGAAAAAGAAAAACCTAAGTTTTCTTGAAAGTGAATACATCTGCTGTCAGTTTTTAGATTTGGGGCCAGAGAATGTAGTTTTGAATCCTCGCTCTCAAATTTATTGAACTTGTAGCCTTGTGAAAATAATTTAACCTCTCCAGGGATCATTTTCCTCTTGTTAAAAACAAGCAGTTGGTTTACATGATTTTCAAAAAGGCCCTTCAAGTTCTAAATCTATGATCCTATATATAATGCTTTGGTTTTTAAAAATGGGATTAAATAGACTCTATACAATATCTGATGATTTTCTTTTTGCCTGATTCCCATGGGAGCTGAGGGTACATTGTTTTTTTTGAAGAAGCCTTGAATTATGGTAAATAACCATTTGACATGTGGGGCAAAATTCAGATGAAGAAGATTTATAATTATTGGAAACCATATGGAAAGACCAACTGATGGTCAACATTTCTTTTCTCAGTCAAAGTGAGTTCTGAATATAAACAAGTTCCTACCTCCACAAATATAAATGGTGCAAGGAAGGGAAGAAATGGAGAGAAGTCAATCTAAGTCTCGATGTGTAGTGGGTGCAGAGTAAGTAAGTCACGTTTGCTTTTTGTGGCATGGCTTGAACAACATGGGGAACTGAAGGAGATAAAAAACATAAACAGAGGAATTGGGTGGATATGAATTTGGGGAGAAATAAGGAGTTCTTGGGTTATAGTTTAATTGGATTTATACTCTTCATGGTTCTAGATTATAGACCCAGGAATACTGGCAACAAGTATCTAGTCAAAATAATGTCTGGAAGGAGACAGGCTAATCCTAAATTGGGACTATGCTTATGTGAAGTTAAAGTAAAGACTCTAGTCTCAGAAACTGATAGTTGATATTAGATCCATTAGTTATTGAACAACAGTTACAGGGTCTACTATCATCTTTTATTGGGAAAATGATAGCATTATGAATAATTCCTTTGTAAGCTGAATCTCCTCATCAATACTCCTAAACTCAAAAAGTCTAAGAAGTTGTAATCACTGTGAGATGAACGGTATCCTCCTTGGCAGGGAACATGCCTTCTCTTTGATTGTGTCTCTCCACAGGCTAGACAGTAGTAGGTCACTGGGTAGCAACATAAAGTGCCCATGGAGATTGATGGAACCAACCTGGTGATCAAAGGGAAGGAGAATGGATATAGGGGGAGAAGAGCAGGAAAAAAAAGAAGAATGGACCAGAATAACAAGTGAAGTAAACTAGATATTGATTCCAGGAATAGGAGGGATGGTGGCCATGGATTACCACTTCTAAGACCTTTGAAAGGGACTATGGAGCCTAGGATCTTCCATTAACTCTTCTCATTATGAATTCTGTTCAGTATGGCTTCAGGAACTAAATCAACCTTGTCCTTAAAACTCTCCACCTACATGAGGTCCTTGCCTAATTACTCTTCCAACTTTGTCTTCCCAACATTCTAAAATGCTCTCCTCTTCCACCACAGGCTTAGGTGCCTCCCCAGGCTAAACCACAGCCCCAACCACCTATGCTTCTGGGTTATGCTACTAGGGCCCACTCTGTACCCTGGGTGTTTATTTTAAACTGAAATGGAAGGGGCAGCTAGGGGAATCAGTAAATAGGGAGCCAGGCCCAGAGATGGGAGGTTCTGGGTTTCAATCTGTCCTCAGATACTTCCTAGCTATTATGACCCTGGGCAAGTCACTTAACCTCAATTTCTAGTCCTTATCCCAGTCTTCTTCCTTGAAACCCATACTTAATATTGATTCTAAGATGAAAGTAAGGGGTTTTCTAAAGAAAAAAAAAACATAAATGGAGGCTTGTTAAGGGAGTCACTTATTAAAATAAAGCAGAAGACATAGGGCTCCTCTCTTTTTGCTTCCTTGATGGGTATGAGTTATTCTGTTGTTCCAAAAGAAAATATTAGGTGTTGGTAAGGGTCTAAAGTCAAAGAAAGTATCAAAGGAAAACTTTCAACATTGAACCTGTCCATATAATCTTCTCTGTCTCCTGTTCTTGATTCTGAATTGCCTATAAAATAATGGAATTTGATCATTTCTAGGGTCTTCTCTATAATTCTCTGAAAATAGATTATATAGCCCTTTCTAAATCATATTGAATGAGCAGATTAGAATTTTTTTACAACACAGATTCAAAGATTCAGTTAGAGGGAATGTTAGAAGTAATACTTTGTTATTCCTTTCTTAACTTGTTCAATTTTTGCAAGATTTAAGTTTGCTTTTTTACTTCTCTTACCCTTTTTATTTCTTCTCATTTAAAATCTCCATTAAAATGTAGAAATACCATTTACCCTTTGCCATTGATGGAGACTTTTTCTCAAAATACTAATGAGAAAATCAATGAGACGATAGGTGATTCATCAGTGGTTCCGAACAAGGTTGTGATATTGGTAGGTAACGGCTGACTCCTTGACAGGAAGAAATGCATCAAGTGACAAGAAGTTTCTTTTGTTTCTAGTAGCAAACAAACAAAAAACAAAAGAAAATAAAAACCAGTGACTAAAGAAACCAAAGACTCTCTCACTTGAGGATTTATACATTTTAAAGATATAATCAGAACAGAGCTATGACAAAGGGGCTTTCCTTTATTTTCTTCTATGTTCTATTACTCAATTTTTATAATGGTTCATTTCACAGATGTACCTTGTTTCGGACAGTAGATGTATTGTGAGATAATGGATAAACATTAAACTTGGGGGCAGAAGGCATGGATTCAAGGCCACGCTTTGCCATTTGCTAATTGCATGATTGTAAATAAGTCAGTCAGTCTATGTCTCTAATCCTTAGCCTCTTCTTCAGTAAAATGGAGCTGGTAATTGCCCTATATTTTAGCACAATATGAGAAAGAAAGCAGGTTATAAATTTTTAAATGCTATATAAATGTTAACTATGATTCAAGAAAATAAAGGCTATAAATTTTTATTCACTTAATTTTATTTTAAATTCTTAAGTGTAACTCCCTATTTGAAGTCATATGGTGGTGAATGTTTTCATTAAATAGTTAAATAAATTACCTTCTAACCTACCTCCATTAACCTCTCCCCACATCTCCAATTGTTTTTAATGTCTTCAGCAAATTATTTTGTATCCTATTTGAGGACATGTTGTACCCCACCATTAGACCTAAAGTTCCTTAAGGATAGAAAGTAGTATTTTTGTCCCCCCTTCCCCTACATCTAACACAGAACTTCAGGGAAAATAGCTGGTTCACAAAAGTTTAATGAATTGCTTATTTTATAAGAAATAACTGGATACCCTGAACTGATGTTTATATGATACAAAAATCTTATTTGCTGAATAACTATGATGGGCAGGCAGGTACTTGTTCCTTTTATCCTTACCTTTTGAATGTTAATATCTCAGTCCAATATCACCATTGCTCTACTCCACAGCTTACAAATGACTTCCTCTTTTTGATCAGTATCTTCTCTAAGGGAAATTCTCTGTCTGTATACAGATAACAATGGAGAAAAGATTTGTGTAACTGCACTACCAGTCTAATCCCCAGATATTCGAATCTCCTTAGGCCATGTGTTGCCAGGTTAAAGGCAACAAATACATGCTTTTGCTTAACCTTGGAAATACATTTTTATACAAATATAAAATCACTAAGATTCTCTATAGATATTTAAATTAACATCAATAACTCCAAATATTAATTTTATAAAGTTTATTAATAATCACTTGACGTAGAAGAAATAAAAAAAAAAGAAATACAACTTCAAAGCCTAATTTTCTAACTTAAGTAAGACCATATGTGTAAATTATCTTGCCTGGCACAAAGCCAGCTTCAGCAGCCACCTTAAAGAGAAAAAAGAGAGAGATGGGGTTATATCAAAACTTTATCCTCTCTACATTCACATGTAGTGTAAATACAGAAATGGGATGCTGAGTCCTGGGGAGCAAATTCTATCCACACAACCCCCACCCCCATGATTCCATTGGGAGGCGAGCATGTTGGAGTCTCTGAGATTTACATGCCTAGTCTCCCCAGTGAATCATTGCACATAACAACTTATATCAAAAAGATCTCTTACTAAAGGTACATACAGTATTGTACTCTCTAAAGGGAAATTACAATAATTTTGGGATAAGAGGGAAATAAAAGAGAAACAGAGCAAAACCAATGTTTGGTGGCTGCATTGACAAAAAGCCAATTAGGGGGCAATTCCTTTTTGATAAGACTTTACGTTCAGAATAAATGAATTAAATCCCCCACAGTTCAATTCACTAAATCCCAAAGTTCATTCTGGATCTTTTGATGCAGTGTGTGGTTTCTGCAGGCATCTCCATGGTGCCTTCTCCAAACAGTTCATTTTCTTGATTCGAAGAGTTAGCAAGTTTCTTTTCCTGAAATTTCTTTAAATGATATTAAAACTTGTATTATAGGATAATAATATAATTCCCCCATTGGAGGGTATTGACCAACACTCAGATCACCCTCGGATACATGGCTGAGTTATGAGGTATATAATAAATTTCCAAAAGAAATCAAAAACATAAAAACAAAACAAAATAGAAGAAAAGGAAAAAAAATAAAAATCAAATTGTATATTAAAATTCTGATTAAGCAAGAGTAAACCCAAAATAGGTCCTAGAATCAGGGCCCAATAAGGTGATTTATGTTTCATAAACCTGTAGGACAATTGTGGCAATATGCACTTACAGAATCAGCAGCCAGGACTACAGAAAATTGCCATACTACAAAAGAGAGAAAGGGGACTAGAATTTAAAGCAAAAGGGAAATAGCATTCCCTAGTCTTATTTTACCTTCACTCACATGGATAGGGGAGCCAAAATGGCAGCCAAACTGAGGTTCTTTGTTTGAATCTGGCATGGGGAGGGAAATCCTGCCTCTGACATTGTCAAACAGCTGCTTCCTTGAACTCCAAAAGAATTCCTATGTCTTGGCACAAATTCTCGTCAATCCCAACTGAATTGGTTGGTCTCCTTGACCTTGTGCTTTTTGGTACTGTACAATGACTCTTTAGTGATGCCTTCTTCTGAAATCAGAAACAATTATTAGTCAAAGTCCCATAATATATAACAATCAATGACAGGTTTCCATAGTCTAAAGCTTTTGGATATGGATTAATATTGGAGCTAATGGATATTGTAAACTTATTTTAGTGCAAAATAAAAAAAAAAACATTAAGAGGTGGCGTCAAGATGGCAGCTTAGAAGCAGCACAAGTACAGACCTCTGAAAACCCTTCCTTACCAATCACAAACTGAATGCTCCTGGGGGACTGAAAACCAAACCTAACAACAGGACAGAGACAAGGAACCCTCCTGCTAGACTCAATCCAAAAGGTATACCCCCCAAAAGCTGGAAATCTAGAATACTTCGGTTTAAGGGGAAGGCAGAAGGAAGGTCCCAAGACCCCTCCCCCCACCTAAAGCACCAAGTCTCCAGCAGCAGCAGAAACCACTGGGTTGGAAAAGGAGCTTGTCTGGAGAGTGTACCTTGCAGGCAGGGCTGTGCCATGCTCAAAGTGTCGAACACAGGCAGTGGGGAAGGAACTGGAGAGGGAAGGCAGAGCTGGTGGCCTGGACAGAGCTGTGGAGACCCTCCATATTGCTCCAGCCTTCCACGAGGTTTTGGTCTCAGGGCACATCCAGCCCAACCCAGCTGAACTTAAACCCATCAAGACCTCCTGAGGGCAGGGATGCTCAAACTACAACACCCCCATCTCCAGACTTCAGGGAAAGACCTTCTATCAAAGCTCAAAGAGGGGAGACTGACAGAAGCCCCCAAAACAAAAAAAAAATGAGAGGAGCAAGAGCACAAACAAATACAGGGAGTAAAGAAGGGGTGAATTTGAGCAAACAACAGAAAAATAAGAAAGAAACTACAATAGACAGCTTCTACTTAGCAAATGGAACAGAGGGGGAGAGATCAGCAAATGATTAATCACAAATCCCAGCAATTTGGATACAGGCTGTGGAAGAACTAAAAATGCAAATCAAACCACAATTAAGAGAGGCTCAAGACAAATTTTACAACATGATAAGTTATCTGGAAACAGAAAACAGTGTCTTGAAACCTAACATTTAATCAGCTGGAAAATGAGGCAAAAGAGATGAAAGATGAGGCAAAGAAGATGAAAGATGAGTTAAGGAAGATGAAAGATGAGGTAAAGAGGATGAAAGATGACCTCCATAGAAAGTCAGACCAGAAAGAGAAGGATGCCCAAAAAGTCAGGAAGGAAATCCAGTTTTTAAGAAACAGAATACAACAACTAGAATTAAGTGACCTCTCAAGGCAGCAGGACAATATAAAACAAAACCAAAAGAATGAAAAAATTGAGGAAAATATGAAGCATCTCATTCACAAAACAGAGGATTTAGAAAATCATTCGAGGAGAGACAATTTAAGAGTCATTGTTCTACCAGAAGACCATGGAAAAAGCCTGGACACAATACTACAGGAAATTATTCAAGAAAACTGCCCCGATATTCTAGAACAAGAGGGAAAAGTGGAGTTTGAAAGAATCCACAGATCACCTCCTGTACTTAATCCCCAATTGACAACACCCAGGAATGTTATAGCCAAATTAAAGAACTATCAGACCAAAGAAAAGATATTATGAGCTGCCAAGAAGAAGTCGTTCAGATACCATGGAACCACAGTGAGATAATGCAAAATCTGGCAGCATTCACACTGAAGGGACTGAAAGGCATGGACTATGATATTCCAGAAAGCAAGGGAACTGGGTCTACAACCAAAAATCAAACTATACAGCAAAACTGACTATATTCTTACAGGGGAAAGTATGGTCATTCAGCAAAATAGAAGAATTCCAAGAATTTGCAAAGAAAAGACCAGACCTGAACAAAAATTTGACATTCAAACACAGAACTCAAGAGAATCATGAAAAGGTAATTAAAAAAGAGGGAAAAAGAAAAATAAAACAAAACAAAACAAAACAAAATCCTTTTTTTTTAGAGACTTAATACGTTAAAATGATATGTATCCCTATAAGAAAAAAGGTCATTGGTAACTCTTAAAAACTGTTGTTATCACCTGGGTAGCTAGAAGAATTACACTTAGAAGGAATAGTGACTAACTGTATTGGATGAAATAACAAGACATAAATAGGTATATAGATATATGTATGCATAAATACATACACACACATATACAACTAGAGTTTAAAAAAGGTTAATGCTAAAAGAAATGGTAAAAGAAACAAAAGGGGGTTAATTTATATGTCACAAAGAAGCTCATGGCAGGAGGGGAGAGAACATCAATACACTGGAAGGGTAAAGAGGTGGGAGATAGTAAATACTCAATTCTTATTTGCATTGAAATTGACCCAAAGAGGGAAGAACAATCCAATCCATTGGGGTAGAGAATAGTAGAAGGATAACAAATGAAATGGTGGGGAGGGAAGCAGTATAAGGGAGGGAGAGGGTGAGGGTAGTTTTAAAAAGACTGCAAAAAAGGGGGGGAATTATAAGGGAGGGGGTAGAAAGGGAAGTAAAATAAGGGAGGGAACTAGGGGGACTGAATAAAAACAAACATTGGTGTAGAAGGAAATAAAATGTAGAAGGGAGTGAAAGAAGAAAAGGCAGGACCAGGAGTAGAAATCAAAATTCTGGGAAATAAACAGCTGGTAATCATAACTCTGAAAGTGAATGGAATGAACTCACCAATAAAACACAAGTGAATAGCAGAGTGGATTAGAATCCAAAACCCTACCATATACTGTCTACAAGAAATGCATATGAGGAAGGTAGATACTCATAGGGTGAAAGTAAGAGAATAGAGCCAAATCTATTGGGCATCAACTGATAAAAAGAATACAGGAGTCAAAATCATGATATGTGACAAAGCCAAAGTTAAAACAAATCTAGTTAAAAGAGACAGGGAAGGTAATTACATACTGATAAAAAGCAGTATAGATAATGAGGAAATATCAGTATTCCACATGTATGCACCAAATGGTATTGCATCCAAATTTCTAAAGGAGAAACTAGTGGAGCTCAAGGATGAAATAGATAGAAAAACTATACTAGTGGGAAACCTGAAACTTCCTCTATCTGAACTACATAAATCAAACCAAAAAAATAAATAAGAAGGAGGTAAGAGAAGTAAATGAAATCTTAGAAAATTTAGAGTTAGTAGATATGTGGAGAAAAATAAAGAGGGACAAAAAGGAATACACCTTCTTTTCAGTAGCACATGGTACATTCACAAAAATTGACCATGTATTAGGGTATAAAAACATTGCAAACAAGTGCAAAAGAGCAGAAATAATAAATTCAACCTTCTCAGACCACAATGCAATGAAAACAATAATTAGTAAGGGTACATGGAGAGGTAAATCAAAAATTAATTGGAAATTAATCAATACAATACAATTCTCCAAAACTGGTTTGTCAAAGAAAAATCATAGAAACAATTAATAATTTCATTGAAGAAAATGACAATGATGAAACATCCTTTCAAAACATATGGGATACAGCCAAAGCAGTATTCAGGGGGAAATTGATATCCTGAGGTCATATATTAACAAAGTAGGGAGAGCAGAGGTCAATGAATTGGGCATGCAAATTAAAAAAACTAGAAAACGAACAAATTTAAAAATCCTCAGATGAAGACTAAATTAGAGATCCTAAAAATCAAAGAAGTTAATAAAATTGAAAGTCAAAGAACTATTGATTTAATAAATAAGATGAGAAGCTGGTACTTTGAAAAAACAAATAAAATAGACAAAGTACTAGTCAGTCTAATTAAAAATGGAAAGAAAAAAACCAAATTGACAATTTCCAAGATGAAAAGGGAAACCTTGTCTCTAATGAAGAGAAAATTAAGGCAATCATTAAAAACGATTATGCCCAATTATATGGCAACAAATATGGCAATCTAGGTGATATGGATGAATACTTACAAAAACATAAATTGCCTAGACTAAAAGAGGAAGAAATAAATTACCTAAACAACCTCATATCAGAAAAAAGAAATTGAACATCAAAGAACTCCCTAAGAAAAAATCCCCATGTCCAGATGGATTCACAAATGAATTCTACCAAACATTCAAAGAACAACTAATCCCAATATTATACAAACTATTTGCCAGAATAAGCAAAGAAGGAGTTCTACAAAATTCATTTTACGGCACAAATATGGTATTGATCCCAAAGCCAGGCAGGTCAAAAACAGAGAAAGAAAACTATAGACCAACCACCCTAATGAATATAGATGCAAAAATCTTAAATAGGACACTAGCAAAAAGATTTCCAGTCAACAGACAGTTTTCTGGTCTGGGCCTAATTTTGGCTTTGATTTTTTTTTTTACAGGTAGAATAGGTATATTATATTCAGATTTGTATGGATTTATTATTCCTTACTCAATTAATGAATGTATCACTGGGATAATTCCTTCAGTTGCCCCCTTTGATAAAGGATACTGAGGAATGGAAGGGGGTAGGTCACCTTTTTTTCTTTATTTGAATAAGAACAGCTATACCTGTAGTAGGCCAACATCAAAAGACAATGTGACCCAGAAAGTCTCAAGTACACCAGCTGGGATTTTAAAGGTGGGAGGTTCTTTCATCTCTCGACTGTCTGAAAGAAGTACAGGGAGTAAATTTAAGGATTTCCCCAGCAATTCTAGTGTCATAGAGCCATTTGGAGAGCATGTTATTGTGACTCTAAGCTTGCATAAAATATCTCTTCCTAATAAATTTGTAGGTCAATTAGGCATTAGAAAGAAAGAATGTACTGCTGATAGGGGTCCCAAAGACACCATTCAAGGGGAAAGCTTTGAGACTTTTAGGGATGGCCTTGATACCCCTACTAAATTTAGAAAGCCAATAGAATAGCATTCAGAATAAGGTTTACTCATCAATACCAATCTGGATGCTCCAGTTTCTAAGAGACCATCATAATACATGTTTCCAACTATTAGAGTTACATGAGGTTCATCATTGGGTATGTGTGTGTGTGAAAATTGGACTGGGATAACTGGCAGTAAAATATCAGGGTCTGGGAAATCACTCTCTGACTCCAGAGCCCTTCCGCCCCCACACACAACTTCATAAATATCCTTGTCTATTTCTCTGGGATTCCCCACACTGTGGAAAATTTTCACCCTGAGTATAGCATTAATTTGTTGAGAAAAGTACAATATTTTGGAGGATCTATATTGCTTCTTCTGTGTCTTGGAGAATATTTTTATTTCAAAAATTGGAGATAAGAATGGAAATGGAAAGGTGTAGTTATTGTTTATTTGTTTAAAGTATCAGATTTCAAATCAGTAGATTTTGTTTTTAAGGCCTCTTTGGGAACTAACTACTCATATAATCATTAGTCTTGACTAATGTCTTTAAGTAATAACTAGACTTGACTTACTTTAGGTCTTTGAACCTCAATTTCCTCATTAGAAAAATGGATATAATAATCAGTTTGAAAGAGATTATATACCCCCCATCCTCCTTTATGACTTAGCAATATCTGGAGGAATGCTTAGATAAGTCAAATTTCAGATATTGCTTAGATCCTTAATGCTAAAGAAGTCCTGGGTAATTTAAATAACCCAGACCAATCATTCCTTAAATGACCCAAAGGTACTTAAAAAGTAATTTTTAAGTGAAAGGTGTGATAAAGATTCTAAAGCAATGGGAGGTTTTGACATGAAAGGGGAGTAGTAATATTAGAATATGAAATTAACCATGATGAAGTTGTTATTTCTTTTTTCTTAAGGGACCAAATGTATTATACATTTCAGGAAGGATCTAACTATGCTTTAATATTTCTCAACATGTTAAAATTATTGATAGATGTATTAACAGAGTGATTGGAGGACATTCTCCTTTTTGGTACAAGGGTTTTATAATCAAAATAAAAGTTTGGCACATGGGGAGAACTGAAAGAAATGTGACCCAAACACCACAGTTAAGATCATTATATCCAAGTACTCACTCAGAGTCTCATGAAGTATCTGATTTCTGGGGGAATCTTCTATTGCTTTCATCTTCTTAGGCCATTTGGAATCATGATAGTCCTTACAATTCTGTTTCTGTAGAAATTCTGTAGAAATTCTACAATTTCTCCTGCAGAACTGCTTTCCTGGTCCATATTGCTGGCAATATCTTTCCCTAAAATTCCTTAAAAGTAGATTTTAAGGCAAGCAATTTATGAACTTTTAGGATAGCTTTACACTCCCACCCCTGAGGAGGAAGATATAATATGAAGTACCTCATTTTACACATAACTACATAGATAACTTGATGATAACAGTGAAGAATGTTTTTGAGTAGTGTATATTCTTTTATAACAACAAAGCTTGGTATGAGATGTGGCTAGATCAATTATTTAATCATGCATTAAATAGTCCATCTAAATAAAATTTAAACCACTTTTCCTCCAAATAAGAAAAAAAATATAAATTCTAATAAATCCTTAATATTTATCCACTTTCTAGTGGAGGTAACATGTATCCTACAAGCATACAGACTAAGTGAAAAAATATTACAATTACCTACCATTTACCATGACTGAAAAAAGTTATCATAATAAATAAAAAGAGGGGCAACGGTATGACAGAGAAGAATGTGATCCCCTAATCTGATGGCTTCTCCTTACAAAGTTATAGAAATACCAAGCAAAACTAGGTGGGAGTTTTTCCCCAGAGATTTGGTATTAGGGGAAAACATGAAGAAATCCCTACTTCAGTCTTTGCCAAATGATCACTTTCCCAACCTACCCTAGAAAGTTCTCCCCACTTTATCAGTAACATTTGTTATTCCTACATGAACTTTTATCATCTATGATCAGTGGCTTATTAGTACTCCCTTGTTAGTATATCTGGAATCAGACTCAAGCAAGATCAATTATTGTCCCATAAAATTTGTTAACAAATGGTTGGTTTCAATAGTCTAAGTCTTGGGATATGCAATATCATCATTAGAACTCTTAGACATTATAAGCAAATCTATCAATACTAAATATCAGATAAAATTCCACAAGCTATAAAACTAACAAAACAAAATCAAAAGGAAAAAAAATGTTTCCCAAACACTATTTTAAAAATGTAACAATTAATTGTATATTTTATTTTTATTTTTTTTTCCTTTTAAGTCTTTCATTTTTTTATTTTTTAAAATTTTTAAACATTATTTTATTTGGTCATTTTCATACATTATTCTTTGGAAACAGAGATCATTATCTTTTCCTCCCCCCACCCCCAACACCCCTCCCCTAGCCTACACTCAATTCCACTGGGTATCACATGTATCCTTGCTCTGAACCCATTTCCTTGTTGTTGGTATTTGCATTAGAGTGCTTATTTAGCATCTATCCTCAATCATATCCCCTCCACACTGTAGTCAAGTAGTTGCCTTTCCTCGGTGTTTTTACTCCCACAGTTCGTCCTCTGCTTGTGGATAGTGTTTTTTCTCATAGATCCCTGCATATTGTTCAGGACATTGCATTGCCATTAATAGTGAAGTCCATTACATTCGATTGTACCACAGTGTATCAGTCTCTGTGTACAATGTTCTCCTGGTTCTGCTCCTCTCACTCTGAATCACACCCTGGAGGTTGTTCTAGTCTCCATGGAATTCCTCCACTTTATTATCGTTTTGAGCACAATAGTATTCCATCACCAACATATACCATAATTTGTTCAGCCTTTCCCCAATTGAAGGGCATCCCCTCATTTTCCAATTTCTGGCCACCACAAAGAGTGCAGCTATGAATATTCTTGTACAAGTCTTTTTCCTTATTATCTCTTTGGGGTACAGACCCAGCAGTGCTATGGCTGGGTAAAAGGGTAGATATTCTTTTGTCGCCCTTTGGCCATAGTTCCAAATTGCCCTCCAGAATGTTTGGATCAATTCAAACTCCACCAGCAATGAATTAATGTTCCCAGTTTGCCACATCCCCTCCAGCATTCATTACATTCTGTTGCTATCACATTAGCCAATCTGCTAGGTGTGAGGTGATAACTCAGAGTTGTTTTGATTTGCATCTCTCTGATTATAAGAGATTTAGAACACTTTTTCATGTGCTTATTAATAGTTTGGATTTCTTTAGCTGAAAACTGCCTATTCATGTCCCTTGCCCATTTGTCAATTGGAGAATGGTTTGATTTTTTGTACAAATGGTTTAGCTCTTTATAAATTTCAGTAATTAGACCTTTGTCAGAGTTTTTGTTATGAAGATTGTTTCCTAACTTGTTGCTTCCTTTCTAATTTTAGTTGCATTGGTTTTGTTTGTACAAAACCTTTTTAATTTGATGTAATCAAAATTATTTATTTTACATTTTGTGACACTTTTTAAGTCTTGCTTAGTTTTAAAATCTTTCCCTTCCCAAAGGTCTGACATGTATACTATTCTGTGTTCATCTAATTTACTTATAGTTTCCTTCTTTATATTCAAGTCATTCACCCATTCTGAGTTTATATTGGTGTAGTGTGTGAGATGTTGATCCAAACCTAATCTCTCCCACACTGTCTTCCAATATTCCCAGCAGTTTTTTTTTTTATCAAATAGTGGATTTTTGTCCCAAAAGCTGGAGTCTTTGGGTTTGTCATGGACTGTCTTGCTGGGGTTATTTACCCCAAGTCTATTCCACTGATCCTCCTTTCTGTCTCTTAGCCAGTACCAAATTGTTTTGATGACTGCTGCTTTGTAATATAGTTTGAGATCTGGGACTGCAAGGCCACCTTCCTTTGTATTTTTTTTTTTCATTTTTTCCCTGGATATCGTTGATTCTTTGTTCTTCCAAATGAACTTTGTATGTTTTTTCTCTAATTCAGTAAAAAAGTTTTTTGGAAGTTCAATGGTTATGGCACTAAATAGATAGATAGGTTTGGGTAGGATGGTCATTTTGATTATGTTAGCTCATCCCACCCATGAACAATCAATGATTTTCCAATTGTTTAGATCTATTTTTAATTGTGTGGAGAGTGTTTTGTAGTTGTGTTCATATAGTTCCCGTGTTTGTCTCGGCAGATAGATTCCTAAGTATTTTCTATTTTCACAGGTGACTTTAAATGGAATTTCTCTTTCTAATTCTTGCTTCTGATCTGGGTTGGAGATATATAGAAATGCTGATGACTTATGTGGGTTTATTTTGTATCCTGCAACTTTGCTAAAGTTGTTCATTATTTCCACTGGCTTTTTGGTTGATTCTCTAGGATTCTTCAAGTAAATCATCATATCATCCACAAAGAGTGACAGCTTGGTCTGCTCATTGCCAATTTTAATACCTTCAATTTCTTTTTCTTCTCTAATTGCTACTGCTAGTGTTTCTAGTACAATATTAAATAATTAAGTTGATAATGGGCATCCTTATTTTACTCCTGATCTTATTGGGAAGGCTTCAAGTTTATCCCCATTGCAGATGATGTTTGCTTATGGTTTTAGATAGATACTGTTTATTATTTTTAGGAAAGGACTTTCTATTCCTATACTTTCTAGTGTTTTCAATATGAATGGGTGTTATATTTTATCAAATGCTTTTTCTGCATCTATTGAGATAATAATGTGATTTTTGTCAGTTTGCTTATTAATATGGTCAATTATGTGGATGGTTTTCCTAATATTGAACCGTCCTTGCATTTCTTGTGATAACTTGCTGGAGTCTTTTTGCTAGTATCCTATTTAAGATATTTGCATCTAACTTCCTTAGGGAGATTGGTCTATAGTTTTCTTTCTCTGTTTTTAACCTGCAGTTTTTGTCGTAAAAGGAATTTGGTAGAACCCCTTCTTGGCTTCTTCTGTCAAATAGTTTGTATAATATTGGGATTTGTTGTTCTTTGAATGTTTGATAGAATTCATTTGTGAATCCATCTGGACCTGGGAATTTTTTCTTAGGGAGTTCTTTGATGGCTTGTTCAATTTCTTTTTCTGATATGGGGTTGTTTAGGTAATTTATTTCTTCCTCTTTTAGTCTAGGCAATTTATATTTTTGTAAGTATTCATCCATATCACCTAGATTGCCATATGTGTTGCCATATAATTGAGCATAGTAATTTTTAATGATTGCCTCAATTTCCTCTTCATTAGAAGTGAGGTCTCCCTTTTCATCTTGGATACTGTCAATTTGTTTTTTTTTCCTTCCTTTTTTTAATTAGACTGACTAGTACTTTGTCTATTTTATTTATTTTTTCAAAGTAGAAGCTTCTAGTCTTATTTATTAAATCAATAGTTCTTTGACTTTCAATTTTATTGATTTCTCCTTTGATTTTTAGGATCTCTAATTTAGTCTTCATCTGAGGAATTTTAATTTTTTCACTTTCTAGTTTTTTTAATTTGCATGCCCAATTCATTGACCTCTGCCATTCTTAATTTGTTAATATATGAACTCAAGGATATAAATTTTCCCCCTGAGTACTGCCTTGGCTGCATCCCATAGGTTTTGAAAGGATATCTCACCATTGTCATTTTCTTCAATGAAGTTATTAATTGTTTCTACGATTTCTTCTTTAACTAGCTGTTTTGGAGAGTCATATAGTTTAATTTCCAATTAATTTTTTAATTTATCTTTCCATGTACCTTACTAATTATTATTTTCAGTGCATTGTGGTCTGAGGTTACATTTATTATTTCTGCCCTTTTGCACTTGTCTGCAATGTTTTTCTGCCCTAATACATGTCTACTACCTCAAATTTTTCTAAGATTTCATTCACTTTTCTCACCTTTCTTATTTATTTTTTTTTTTGGTTTGATTTATCTAGTTTGAATAGAGGAAGGTTCAGATCTCTCACTAGTATAGTTTTTCTATCTATTTCATCCTCGAGCTCCACTAATTTCTCCTTTAGAAATTTGGATGCTATGCCATTTGGTGCATACATATTGAGTACAGTTATTTCCTCATTTTATATGCTGCCTTTTATCAGAATGTAATTACCTTCCCAGTCTCTTTTAACTAGATTTCTTTTTACTTTGGCTTTGTCAGATATCATGATTGTGACTCCTGCCTTCTTTTTATCAGTTGATGCCCAATAGATTTGGCTCTATTCTCTTACTTTCACCCTATGCATATCTACCTTCCTCATGTGTGTTTCTTGCAGACAGCATATGGTAGGGTTTTGGATTCTAATCCATTCTGCTTTTCACTTGTGTTTTATGGGTGAGTTCATTGCATTCACATTCAGAGTTATGATTACTAGCTGTGCATTTTCCAGAATTTTGATTGCTACTCTTGGTCCTACTTTTTCTTCTTTCACTATTTCCTTCTACACTAATGTTTGTTTATAATCAGTCCCTCTTATTTTACTTCTCATTCTAGCCTCCCCCCTTCTTATTCCCCCCTTATTTTCCCCTGTAGTCTTTTAAAATTGCCCACCCACCCTCTCCCTCCCTTGTACTTCTCTCCCCACCAGTTCGTTTTTGACCCTTCTACTCCTCTAAAGGGTGCAAATCTATTCTCTGCCCCAAAGAATTGGATTGTTCTTCCCTCTTTGGGTCAGTTTCAAAGTACGTACAATACAATGATCTTGTATTATGATGTTGAGTTTGCTGTTTATTTCTGGCTTTTCTGGAAGTCCAATTATTCTTAAATTATCTCTTCTCCCTCTATTTTCCAAATCTGTCACTTTGTCAGTGAGGTATTTTATGTTCTCTTCTAATTTCTTGGTCTTTTGGCTTTGCTTTATTAGTTCTTGCTTTAAAGCCTGGTTTTCCTTTTCAGTTTGGTCAAACTGGTTTTGTAGATGCATGAATTTCTTTTGCATTATTTCCCATTTTTCCTCCCAGAAGGCTCCCATCTTTTTATCATTTCTGATTCATATTCTTCATGGGTTTGTGGAGAGTTTCCATTTCCTTTGGAACATTTCAGGGCATTTGCTTGTGTTTCCTATTCTATCTCCTCTGTGTTTTGTATTTTTGCTCCATAAAATGTGTCCAAAATCACCCCCTTCTTCTTGTGTTTTTTGGAATTTTGGGTTTTTTGTGCTTCTGTGGAGTTTTCCATCTCTATCTGAGTGGGGAGGATTAACTTTTCTTATCTCTGTCCCGCATTCAGAGGTTTTAGCCCTAGGCAGATTGTCCATTCTATGGCTTGGCCCTTGTTTCTGTACCTCAGCCAGCAGGAAGAGCCAGCACTCTGAGGGGGGAGGGGCTGCGGCTTCCTGGAGCTCTGATGGCTGGTGAGAGGATTAACCTCAGACTGAGTATGCCCTCAGGAAAGGACCTTCAGTGAGACTCAGATGGAAGGATCTGGTCAGGGGGCTACAGACTCCTCCTGTCTCCCTCTGTTTCCCTGCTTGTCTGGGTGCCCCCTTGACTGGGTCAGGTTGTTTTCAGGATTCGGCCTTCAGCTCCAAGGCCCTTTTGCCAGCCCTGAGGGTTACTGTTGTTTCAGACTACCCTACACTCTGAGGGGGGAGGTGTCGTGGCTTCCTGGAGCTCTGAGGGCTGGTGATAGGATTAACCTCAGACTGAGTATGCCCTCAGGCAGCGACCTTCAGTGAGACCCAGATGGAAGGTTCTGGTCAGGGGGCTATAGGCCCTCCCCTTCCCCCCTTCTCTCTCTGCCTCCCTGCTGTCTGGGTGCCCCCACGACTGGCTCAGGTCATTTTCAGGGGGTGGCCCTCAGAAGAGCCGGCTCCCGAGGCCCCCCTGCCTGCCCTGAGGTTCCTGCTGCTGCCTTATACTCAGCACTCTGGGTTGGGGGGGATGGGTCCTCGGACCTTCTGTTTGCCTTCCCCTTAGATCCGAGTGATCTCGGGCTCTGACTCTTGGGGGGCCGTATCTTTTGATCCAGGTCCAGGAGGAGTGTTTCTGGGGTCGATTCTGCTGTTTGTTTTGAATTTCAATGCCCTAGGAGCATTCCATTTGAGATCGGTAAGGAAGGGTTTCTGGAGCTCCGAACTTTAGCTTTCTCTAAGTTGCTATCTTGACCGGAAGCAATATTTTTATTTCTTACACACTGTCTGTGCTCCCCTTGAATGCAAGACAGCCTAATATGAAGGCTGGGAAATCTCCCTCCTGCCACTGCCCTCCTCCATCACTAGCTATTTTAACACATTACTGTGGCAGCATACATACACATATATTATAAGGACTGGGATGCCACAGATTAGGATTGTTTCAACCACTGTGTGGGGCTTCTTGCACTCCACTTAAAAAAGAGCATTGCTCTTATCTGATTGAGGATCCAGGTGGAGCCATGCCACAGGACAGAGTCTGGTCAGCTATTCCCAGTTCCCTAGAGAGAGAAATGAGGATTGAACTAAGGGTTAGGCTTAGCAATTTGCCCATAGCAAGGAATTCACTGTCGACAGAACCCAGGATTGCTCTCCAAAACCTCTTAGAGAAGGAAGCAGTGAATTATTCAATAACTTGGATGTATTTAGGAGATATAGAGTGGATTCCTAAGAGCTAAAATAAAAATTTAAATACACAAGTTTGGAAGGCATCACTGCACCTTTGACTTGGAGACCTTGTGATCCCGCCAGTGGAACTCTAAGAGATGTCTACTATTTTCCTGGCACATCTCTGCTTCTGGAGCTGTTAAAAGCAAATCATCTCCATATTGAACTAAAGTAGAACCTTTAAAAATGATAGGAGTTAAGTCCTGCTATAAAAGTTGAGAGAATAAATTTGAAATTTCTTAATAACCCTGAGTCAGAAGAGTTCATATCCATGGTAAACTTTTCCAGGTCAAAGCAAATATTTTTCTAGAATATTTGTGGTATGAAATTATTATTCCTTATTCAATCAATATACGAGAAACTGACATTTTTTTTTAATCAAGACATGCTTAGAAGAAAAATGGATTAGTATATCCTTGATCATTAGACAGTCTTAGATATAAACAGGAACTCTATCATAAGGTTGGTATCCCCTTCAAGTTCTCTTTATCTTAGATGAGATAGTGAACATAAAGAGTTTTGCAGACATTTTAAAAAACTACATAAATGTCAGCTATAATTACTTTGGTTATTATTATTTAACTCTGTACTAGGATTGAACATAGGTTGGTCAGAAGTTTCAATACTGGAATGTTGATAGGATAGTTATGCAGGCAAAAATGATGGACATTAACAGCTGGGATTTATGGAGAGCTACAACAGTTTTAGCATTGGACATGACTGGTTAAACACTGCCGATGATAAAGAAATATAAACAGTGCTGAAAGTTACATTTCTCCATGTAGGGAAAAATCATAGGCTTAGGGCTAAAAATGACCATGGAATCATTGAGTATAACTTCCTCATTAAAATAAAAAGAAAAATGAATCAATCAATAATGGAACTAAAAGTATGAATTTACAATTTATAAGGCACTGTATTAAGCCTTTTAGATGAAAAAAAATGTCTACCCTTAAGGGGCTAATATTTAATGGTGAAGAAGACATACATATATTATGTAAAACTAGCTACATTCAAAACATATAGAGTAGATAAAATGTCATGTCAGAGATGAAGTCACTACCAGATTGGGGGGGATGAGGGAATAGGGATATTTCCTATAGAAGTCAGAATTTGAGGCAAGACTTAAAGGAAATCAGTAATCTTAAGAAGCAAAAGTGAAAAGGGGGTACATTCTAGGTAAAAAAGGTAATCAATGTAAAAACAGAGATACAATAGAAAAATTGCATGTACAATGAAGAAGTAGGCCAATACAGTATGGCTATAAAGTCAATGGGAGGAGAACAAATTATATGATAAGTGAAGAGGTAGGAAGTGTATAATGAAGAACTTTAAATGCAAAATAGATGACTTGGTATTTGATCCTACAGGGATTAGGAAACACCTTGAGTTTACCGAGAGGGATGTGACATGGTCAGACCTATTCTTTAGGAAAATTACATTAGCAGTTTAACTGGAGCCCAAAAAAGGAAAAGTAACTTGCTTAAGATGACATAGATTGTAAGTGTCAAAGCTGGGTCTTGAACTCAATTTTCATGAGACTAAATTTAGTACTCTTTTCTTTATTCTGTGTGCTTTTTTCAAATAATGTGATGACCATGAATAGACATATCAATAACCAGTAAGTAAAAGTGTCAACTGGAGGGGCTCAAGGAAACTCCCTAGTGGATATATAGCAAGTCATACTTGAAACAATGTCCTCTGGGATGATATATGGGCAGGTGTCCAACTACTTGACTATTGAATAAAGCCAAAATATTTGATCACAGAACTTTCCCTCACAAAGAGTTATAGAAATAATAAACCTAACTTTCTGGCTCTTTTTCTGGTTTAAAATAAATGTGCATTAAATCAATATATTTGGATTTTTTTAAATTAGAAAACTTAAAATTGTCATTGAGACTCTCTAGATTTTAGACTGAGGATTGCCTAGTGGAGGACACTATTTAATTTTCTATAAAATCTGTTATGAGACCAATTTATTTTCTTTAAGCTATAAATCCTAATTACTTGTGTTTTGGAAGTCAATGAGTTTTAGTGGGTATTGTGACACTATGTTGGGTGGGATGTCAGAAAGTGAAGCTCTCAGATTGCTCAGATGGAAATAAATAAGCCAGAGGAATAAGAAATACCCCCAAATATACTTGACTCTTTTACATCTTATTAGAACATCTGAAAGGGTACTTCTTCCAATATTTACCTTAGATATTAACTGTGAATAGCTTTATAGATGTTTTATAAACTTGAATTGTTATATAAAAGTGTCTTCATGATTCCAGACTTAGGAAACCCTTAGTTTTATAAGTGAGATAGCACTAGGTGTGCATTAAGACTGAGGGTTGTCCAGCATAACTGAAGAGTTGATCACAGAATTCAAAGTTTGTGAGTTAAGTCTAGGAAAGGAAGGTGTTACCAGGAGAGTCTTACATGCCAGGATAGGGAATAAACAATTTATCTAGTAGGCAAGAATTAGCTATTAGAGCAAGAGTACTTAACCTGGGATTTATGAACTGGTTTTTAATTACTTTGAGAACTATTTCATTATAACTGGTTTTCTTTGAATCCAATATGTTTTCTGCATGCAAAAACATTATTCTGAGAATGATCTGTAGCTTCAATAGACTCTAAAAAGGATCTGTGACAAACACACAAATACACACAGTTAAAAACTTGTTAGAGGCTACTGAGAAAAGAAATTGTATTATGAAAGCTTTACCTGGACCTCTATTAAATTGTCTAGATTAGATTTTAGATAAAAAACAAAAAAATGAAAAAACTAAAGATTTAACCCTGGAAATAAAACTCTCTATAGAGACCCTTTTTAGAGGCCTTTCTAAGTTTTATATTAATAGAGAATGGATACCCACAATAAGTAGATAAATTAAGAGAACCATTGGATACATTTGTGAATCTAAATTACCAAATGTACTCTATTTTCAGGTGCTTAATTGCCTGTTGGCAAATGTACCTTTTGGCAAAGTGCTGAGCTACTGTGATATTTCAAAGACTGTGGAAAAAAAGAGTGAACTACCACAACACTGGAGAAAAGCTCCTGTTTTCCCAAATTTTAAAAAAAGGAAATAGAATGGATTCTGAAATATATATTCCATTCAATTTGATTTTGATCCCCAATAACCTTCAAAAATTAGTTGTAAAAGATATGGTTAGTGAAAATTTAGGAAATGACATAAGATCAGAAAGAGTCAATATTGGCATTAGCAAAAACTGGTAATATTAGAGTACCTCTATTTTTTTTTTTCAACAGGATAATTAGATTCCTATATTAGGGCAGTGTAGAGGACAGGGCAAAGAGACTTATCTGTATTTTAAGAAAGTTCCTCATAGTATTATTGTATAAAAGACAGAGAATCATGGGTAAATATTAGTATACCAATATATATAAATTTCTTAAACCTTTTTCTTCTGTCTTAGAATCAGCACTGTATATTGGTTCCAATACAGAAAAACAACAAAGATTAGGTATTGGGGGTAAATAGGGTTATATAAATAGAAAGTGATCAAATATAAATTTGCACCCAGCACCTCCCATATCCAAGCAGGGTTTACAATCCACCAAGCTACCCAGCTGCCCTAATTAGCATAGATTTAGACCTCATCTTCTTGACCTTTTGCTGTATTTGAAAATGGCGATTGTCTTTTAATACTGAATCCTATCTCCCCTATTGATTTTTTTACATATCGCATGCTTGCTTCTCACTTCCTTTTCCTAGATTATTATTCACAATATAATCCTAAACTGTGAGTATATTTTAAGGTGATTCATGGTCCTGGTGTCATCCTTTTGTACATTTTTGCTCTTAGAGGCTCTATCTGTTCAAAAGAAATTAAATATTAATCTAAGATCTAGCTTTCAAGAGATACAATCTCTATATTTCTAACTGCAATATTTCTCTCTTGAGCTCTAGTTGCATATTACCAAATACTGATGTATTGTAGAGATGTTTTGTTCTTAATCCATATTTACTGATTGGTCATTTTGAAACTGGTTATTTAGCTGAACCCCCAAAAATTATTAATGGTTTCATATTAGTTTGGAAAGGGGTTTGATTTCAGGATTTGTATTTACCTATATGCTGTTCACTAGTTTTATCAACAACTTGGATAAAGGAATAGACTATATGAATATCAAATTTGCAGATGGCATAAAGCTCATTGAAATAGGTAACACATTGGATAATAGTCAGTATTAAAAAAGAGTCTTGAGAAGCTAGAACACTGAGATAAATCTGAGGAGCTAAAATTAAATAAGAGGGAAATATTGTTTTTTTGTGAACTTGACAAGTAGATTTTTTTTAATTGAGATTACATGTAGATACAATTTTCATTTATAATTTTCTGATATTTTACAATCAAAATTCTCTCCCCTCCTCCCATCCTTCCTTCCTCAGAAGGCAGGTAATATGATATAAGCCATCCATGTGCTATCATACTATAGATATTTCCATGTTAATCATGTTGTGAAAGAAGACACATATTGCTTACACTAAAGAAAATTGCATGGAGGAAATAAAGTAAAGAATAGTTTGCTTCAATCTGTCTTCAGACTCCATCAGTTCCTTCTGTGGCTATGGATAGTCTTTTCCATCATGATTCTTTTGCAGCTGTTCTGGGTGCTTATATTGCTGATAATAATTAAGTCTTTCGCAATTAACATTGTGCATTATTGTTTGTACTAGGTACAATGCTCTCATTTTTGGAGTATAAAACATCAACTTTAAAACTATACGTTGTCAAGGGGAAGGGGGTAGGAACAGCTAGATGGTTCTGTGGATTAAGGGCTAGGACTAGATCTGGGGGGTCCTGGGTTCAAGCCTGACTTCAAACACTTTCTAGCTGTGTGACCCTGGGCAGATCACTTAACTGACATTACCATTCTTCTACCTGGAACTGATACTCAGTATTGATTGTAAGGCAGAAGGTAAGGATTTAAAATGAACAAACTATGTTATGGGAAGATATTGAAAGATAGCAGTTGTTTTAAAAATATTATGTTTTAATGGATAACAAACTCAATGTGGGTCAGTAATGTGATATCACAGTCAAAAATGCTAAAGCTTTATGAATCAAATTTCAGAGAAGTCTGTTTTGTAGGAATGAGGGATAATAGACCCACTGAACTCAATTGCAGGCAGGCCATATCAAGATTACAGTCTTCAATTCTGTCATTCTAGCAGTGAAATGACATGAAAAAGCCAGAGTGCATTCAGAGGAATGCAAACACTAAACCAAAAGGCCTAATTTTCATGCCAGATGAGAAGTGAATAAAGGAACTGGGCACAATCATCCTGAAGAAGAAAAGGCTATAAAGGAATATGATAACTGTTTAAAGAGAAAGGAGAAATTTGAATTGTTTTGCTTGCCCTAAAAGAGATGACTAGACAAAATAAGTATAAGTTACTAAGAATTCAAATTTAGCTTTGATATATGGAGAAATGTTTCCTAACAATAAAAATATCTGAGTGGCAATGACCATCACTGGAATTTGTGATTCTCTCCCCACGATAGGAGTCTTTAAGCAATTTCAGGATGACCACTTGGCTCATATGCTATAGAAGGGATTTTTCAAATATAACCTATATTTTACACAATTTGAAGTCAATTCCAGTTGTTATGAGATTTTGTGAAAGTTTTCTTAAATTGTGTTGGTAAGAAAAGATGATTTTATTTTATTTTTCCTGTTGGGAAGCACATAGTTAAGTCTGTCATGGAAAATTGGAAATTTGGAGGTTTCATTTTGCTTATGGAAAAAGTACTGGATGAAGAAATTCTATAATAATATACCAAGAAAGACATTCAGGTATTGTTATTCTCATCCCTCTATTTTTAAATGAAGAAGAGGCTAGCTTTAAGTGGTCTGTAACTAAAATCTATTTTCCATTACTTCTAAACTGATCTAGACCCCAGCTGCCACCTGGTTATTTTATAAGTAGATCTTTAATTGATTCATTAATATCAAAATATTACCTCTGTGACATATCTAAATATTGTCACTCATGGCCATTCTTCTTCATATAACAATTTGGAATTGCAGTGGGCTTTATTCTGCACTGATAATTTCCAGTTAAATTGATGTTCAAATACAATACTATACTACAGGAGGAAAGCATTCATGTGTCCCTCATGATAGTCTGATTATTTTGGATAATATTCATTACAACAAATCAAATTAAATAATTTGGCTGTCTCCGAGACATTTATTGTAATGGAATTTCACCGATACCATATGTGATAGCTAGCGTAGGGCCAAGTAGCTGAGATGTTTGGAGCATGTTTTTACTAATCAAGTCAAGTTCAGGTCTGATCTCTAATTATCTAATTTGCTTGGCAAAGAATTCACAATTTGATGTCTTTCCAACCAGGAATATCAAAAATCCTTATAGTTATTCACAAAGATGACCAGGCAAAATGAATGTTGATATGTTCTCTGAAAATGTATGCTCAACAATAAGAATCTATTAAGCATTCATTATGCTGTATTCTAGGTACTGGAGATACAAAGAGAAAAAAAATAAGGAAACTCCATCTCTGTCCTCCAGAAGCTTATATTCTAATAGAGAAAAAAACTCCAAAATCAAGTCTTCTGGGTTGTGGTTCCAAACCACCATCTTAGAAGATGAAAGTAAATAGAAGCTAGATGTCTTGTATTTCCATTTCAGAAAGATATTGTGAAGAATGAATAAGTAAAACTACTGATCTCAATTATGTTGTAATCCATTTTAATATAGATTTCATTTTGCATTACAAAGCCACTTAAAATATTTCTATTTAGTTATACCTATCATGCTTTCTGTAACTATTCCACAAACTCAAATATAGCTTTTAGAAAGAATGGGATTACAACCCCAAAGAGATAATAAGGAAAAAGACTTATACAAGAATATTCATAGCTGTGCTCTTTGTGGTGGCCAAAAATTGGAAAATGAGGGGATGCCCTTTGATTGAGGAATGGCTGAACAAATTGTGGTATATGTTGGTGATGGAATACTATTGTGCTCAAAGGAATAATAAAATGGAGGAATTCCATGGGGACTGGAACAATCTCCAGGAAGTGATGCAGAGTGAGAGGAGTAAAACCAGGAAAACATTGTACACAGAGACTGATACACTGTGGTACAATCGAACGTAATGGACTTCTCCATTAGTGGCAATGCAGTGATCCTAAACAACTTGGGGGGATCTAAGAGTAAAAACACTATTAAAAAACACTATTCAGAGGAAAAACTGGGAATAGAAACACCGAAGAAAAACAACTGCTCTATTACATGGGTTGAGGGGATATGGTTGGGGATGTAGACTCTAAATGAACATCCTAATGCAAACACCAACAACATGGAAATAGAGTGGAGGGAGGGAAATGATATGAATTTTCTAAATTGACTAAATTAATTTTAAAAAGAATGGGATTGCAATATTAGAATAGTAAGAGATAAATAGCAAATTGGGTCCCTAAATGGGGATGAGACATATCCCATTTCATACAGCTAATTAGTGGTTAAGTTGACTTCTTGTTCATTGCTCCTTCCAAAAAACACTGCTCTATTGCTCTTATGCATTTAAATTTTACACTGATAGCCAATGGAAGGAAGGGAGTTAATATCTGTCATTTATATAAAAATGTAATAAAAAAACCCTTAATATTACTATCAACAATAGCAACTATTAAATGTAAATATTAATTTTTCTTCTAAGACTACTATTTTTTTGTATTTAATTCAAATTGTTTCTTGGCATTTTTGGCCATTAAAAATTCATAACACTTTTTAATTAATCATAGACTATTTAGTGTGGCAGAAACTTTAGAGATGAGCTAGTCAAACATCCTCAATTTACAGGTGAGGAAACTAAGGCTCAATAGAGTGAAATGAATTATGCAAAAGGTTACATAACCCTTAAGTAGCAAATCTGGAATTTGAGTCCAGATTTCCTTACTGTAGGGTAGTGTTCTACTGATTACTACCTCTGTGATCTTGATCAAATAATTTAATCTCTTTGGGGTTCGGTTTTCTAATATTTAAAAGCAAGGGTCTGTTCAGAAGATGAACTCTAGGGTCCTTTCCAATTCTAAATTTATTTCACTAAAACTGAATAACATGTTTTTTCATGGAAAAATAACAAGTTTTGACAAAAATAACAATACCTAGAAACATCTCTAAGAGGTTAAAGAAGAACATTGATTATCTGTGTTAAATAGCATTGGAAAGTGTGAGTCCTTTTTCCTCCCACATAAAGAAAGCTTGGTTAGACCTAAGCATTAATGAACTACATTTCGAAAGAGGATTGTGTTTCCATTGGGCAAGCTAAATCTTAATTAAAATTCATGAAAGATATGTTGTTTCTCCTTACTGACACTAAATGGACTATTGATTGTTTCTGCAAATGGACTGAAAGCAAGGATGCTGTCATTTATTTCCTGAATTGAAGTCTGAAGATACAGAAAGGCTTTTGGCATTGTTATATATTAGATAGTGCCAAATTGAAAGTTTCCTCAAATGAGGATTATGGAACATATATTGCTTGTCATATCATTCCATTTATTAGTGGTGTATCTTTATTAATAACATTTATATTTAATAAAAATATATAGAAGTGGCTGATCTTGTAGTGACATCTTTTCCTGTGCCATTGTTTCTCCAGGAGACATTCTGAGTACTTAATGTTACAATTATACAGTTTTAGAAATGGAAAGGGTCTTAGATCTAAGATACTCACAACCATTACATAGATGGAAAAATTGATACCCAAAGAGGCTCTGGCTTTCTGAAGGCCATACCGTTAGCTATTTGTGTACCTTGGGCTAGGACTCATCTTTGATTCAGTATTCTTTTGAGTATTTCCTATTTGTCAATTCAAAATATTTTATAATATAATTAAGCACTTAATATGTTGTGAGTTCAGGATTTTATATAGCCATGAGTTCCAATCCTTTCTCACAGTTTTAAGCAAAGTGAGCAGAAGCAAGTCATTTAAACTTTCTGTAACTTAAGTATCTTTCTAACATGATTATATAGTCATTAAAATCCTCACACAGATCAAATCAGAGCTTTAATAAGGTAATATACTATTATATAACATAATTTATATAATATATAATGTATGTACCTTATATAACAGTGTATAATGTATTTTAATAAAGTAATGCCACAATTACCTATCTCTAAACCTGTCTTAGGACAATGGAATGAGGATGTAAGGGAAAATAAATATAAGATAGCAGGAGATAGTTCATACATCTTCCCAAGACTACTAATCTGATTGTCAAATGGAAGAAGGGCTAGCCAAGGGATAGATGATCAAAAATCTGCACAAGATATATCAATGTTTGATGGCAATTGGATGGCAATGTTGATACTATGATAGAGATGTGTCACACATCTTTTCGATTGCTCTCTCAAACAGTCACAGGTTGGGTGCAAGAGAGCTGTTAACTTGGGTTTTAAGATTTATCCCTGTAGGCGATGATACTAAAACTACAGCTCATGAAAAAAAAAAGCTATGTCCTATTAAGAATCAGTCAGTAGGTTTAATAAGCTTTTAGCAAATATAAATGTATTAAGAACAATTGGCTTAAAGTATTTCCTTCAACGTCCTGGTACACCACACCCATTACAAATATATAGGACGTCCATGAGAAGAATGGACTTAAATGTAAAAGTATAATAGTAATAGAATACCTAAAGAGTGAATTTGTTGATGGGAACAGTCAGATGATTGAGTGGACAGACAGCCAGGTCTAGAGATGAGAGGTCTTTGGTTCAAATATGGCCCTAGACACTTCCTAGTTGTGTAATCCTGGGCAAGTCACTTAATCACCCCTACATAGTCATTGCCCTTCTGTTTTAGGATTGTTATAGACAAAAAGTAAAGATTCAAAGAATATATGAATAGATGTGAAGGAAAAAATAACATATAATAACCTGATTCTGAAAGGTCTAGAAGGTCTTTCTTTGTTAATAGATTCTGTAAGAATTAAAATAGTTGAGGCAGTAAACTGTAGTGATTAAAATAGTGGAAGATATAAATTGTTGTAGATATAAGAGTGGATGAGTAAATTGTGACCGCAGAAAATATGTTTTCACTACAGTGTCTTGTTTTTAAATCAATATATAAGGTGGTTGCCAGGGAAAAATTCCCAGTTATGAAATATACCCAAGTCAACTAGGTTTTATAGAGATTTTAATTAATTAATACAATGAGGAATTAAAGAAAGAGAGAAAGAGAGAAAAGGGAAATAATGAGAAAAGGATAAGCCGGCCCAGGACAGCCCTGGTCAACCCAGGCCTAAGCCCTAAAAGATCAGTCAGTCCTTAATCACTCACCATAAGATCTGTCCAAGCAAGGATTCTAGTGACACCAGGCCAGCTTCATCTCAGCTGTCTCCACCAGCTCAATGCCTGAATCTGCATGCAAATCCAAATGTCCTTTCAGCTCTATCTGAGCACCTATTTAAAGGGAATTTTCTCCTTTGTCACCTCCCCTAAATCCTTACATCTACCAATCACAGTAGACAGTTTTCAAAGGACAGACCATTCTTAGTTCACACCTAAGAAGCTGTAAATTTTTAAGTAATTCACACCAGGAAAGCTCTGAGTAAGTTCCTCACCTCTTTGTTCCTTGTAAATTCACAAGTTGCTTGACCTTTATAGGTACTTAGCACCCTTTTGTATTAGTCCTAAAATAGGCGTGGCTTAAGGAACTTTTTGTCTTACTATAGGTATGGGTTTAAGTACTTTTCATTGTTCAGAAAAGAGTTGACAACTTTATCTTCCCCTAGGGCAGACTTAAGTAGGGGTGGAGTAGAGGTCTCACATTCCTGATCTAAGTACCTTCACTGCCCAAATGGTGAATGGTCCCAATAGGGAATTTTTAAGGTTTACAATCCTAACCTTATGAAGTAGGGTCTGAGAATTTTTTAAGGTTCACAATTCCACATATAGGTATTCTTATGTATAACACTGCTTTTTTATTAAGTATTATTTTACTCTGCTCAATGGTTGTATTTTTAAATTATAAATATATACATATATATGGATAAATACATATAATCATATATACACACAAATACATATATGTTTTATCTATGTAAAGCTGCATAAATATAAGTACATTTTATTCATATATTTATGTTTACCTATTTATATTTGATTAGATAAATAGATAACCCTGTAATAACTTTGCTATAGACTCCTTGGTATATATTATAGAGAAAGGGGTTGACACTGGGGAGAAATAATTGTTGTATAATTGAAAGAACAAACATTTAATAAGTAATGCTATCTGTTGCTTCAGCAACAAAAGATAATAAAGATACAGAGAATAGGGTAAATTCATTATTGATCCAACCGTTTCTCACAGTGACTATAGTCATGTGAGTCTCTGCTGAATTCCCTAACAAAACAGAGTTATGGGCCAGGGAAATGAAAAGGATCCAACCACTACATTGCTTAGAGTCAGTTCTAAGTGGCCTCCATCTGTTTCTACTGTAGTTGCCCCTCTCTCTACCCCTATGGACTCTCTGATTCTTGCCAGTTCTTTTTTTTTTTGTCTCTCTAAAATGCAATTTATAATTGCTGCTGCAGGTTAAAAAAATCAGTCTTCAAATTTTTAGACCATTGATACCTGGGATGAAGAAAAAATAAATACAACCTGCAACTACCAATCTTTTTAGAATAATTTCCCATGGTTACATGATTCATGATTTTTTCCCACTCCTTGAGCTGACAAGCAATTTCACTGGGTTATACATGTATCATTGTTCAAACCCTATTTCCATGTTATTCATATTTGCAGTAGAGTGATCTTTTAATGCCAAACCCCCAATCATATCCCCATGCGACTACCAATCTTTAACAAGTTAGCACCTCAGAAAGACTGCTAGAGAAGATTATTAGAAATACCTAAAGAGAGATATAAATAAAAGATTCTGAGAATTCAGAAAAGGGAGGTCACTTCATAATAATATGCCATGCATGTCTCAGGTGCTTAATGGATATTTGTAAATTGAATTATGCTACAGCAAATTTCAATTAATGTTTTATTTCTCAGGGGAAAGAAAGCTTCAGAATTTCTGGAAATGAACAAAATCTTCAGTTTCCCAACTCCTCTTATATAATCCATTTTATCTGCTTATCCCACAACTTTAGTAACCAGATCTATCTGAATGCTCATTTAAATAGATAGAGACTAGATCTGTGACTATAGACAAGGCACTTAAACTCTGGGAAACTCTTAGAATTTCAATTGCTAACAGTTACTGGTTGATATGGGAAAAGGATGTTTCCTTATCAGAAATCCTTATACTAATGGAATCACAACTCTGGGCCAAAACCCACCAACAGCTCTCATTTATGCGTGCTTTACTGTGTTTTTCAGGTGCTTCAGAAAAAAATTTAATGCCTCCAGATTACCATTATAAACATTAATGATCATCATTCTAATTATAGTGGAGTTGCTGAATCATTAGATATTCCCAGATGACAGGAATGCCAGAAAACAGGGAATTTATCCTACCTGTATGCAGTGCTTCCTTAGTTCTCTTTAGTATCTGAACATTATCAGAGCATCTGCTGCATTCCCAATTCTCTTCTAATATCTAGAGACATTTTTGCATCTTCAAAACAATTTGCAAATAGGCTGTAGCTTTCACTACACTCCAGGGAAGCATTTAGAAGGGAGAATTACTTGTTTATCACAGACATCCTGAATCACCTAGCAAAATGTGTGTAGAGAAGACACTCAACTTTTCCATCCTATTGTGCTTTTTGATTCAAACAGACTCCCAAGGGAGTGAAGGGAGACCACCAAGTCCCAGGCAAGATGTTGTTTTAGAAGAAGTCATTCTCCTAAAACATTCTCCTAACCATTCAAAGGAACAGTTCCAGAATGCTAGGAGCAAAACAACAACACTAAAACAAAACAAAAAAAAATGATAACCACAGTAACAATTAAAAGTAAGTTCCCCTGACCTGTAGAAACAAACACCAAAACTATCTTTCTTGTTGTTTTCCCTCTGATATCTTCCTTTTGTCATTCCTACTTCCACATCCCCAGAAGCTTCTCTCAGTGAATGGAAGACAGCAAGCAAAATCTAATAGGGAAATTATAGACTTCCTGACCTCAGGACCTAATGGAATTGACTGGATTTCCCTTTTAGAGAACACCTTTTTTAGATTAAAAGCAATGCCACTGGGGCTAAATATCCATGCCAATTTTAAAAATATCTCTTAATTTGTTCAATGCCATTAAATCCATAGAAACAGAAAAAAAAATGCCAGAAAATAACACTGGGAGCAATAGCCAAAAATAATAAAAAATAAAATACCTCAATGATTATTCCTTAGACTCTCAAAGTATTTCTAATTATGCTATATTTGACAATAAAAATTTCTTCATATTCTCAGGAAAGGAAAGTGAAATATTCTTGAAATTTTAAAAACTGCACAAGATTTTCATTATTTTTTTGAAAAGTATTTGAGATGTGAGTATAGAAGGTAATTTTTTCTGAGTACTAGAAGCCCTGGGCAGGATAATTTAGTGAATTGAGAAGAAATTACAATATTTTTCTTATTGAGTGTTTTGGCATATGACATACTGTCTTAATCCCTTTTTTGATAACAAAATTAATTATTCATATTCCTACAGTGCTTTAAAGTTTTCTTCTCAATAGTCTTGAAGATAGAGTACTTATACCATCATTCTTATTTTACAGATAAGGAGATTTAGGATCTGAGAAAATAAATAACTTCTCATCACAAAGTATCAAAGGTAGACAAGTTCAATGAATATTTTATTACATATTTCACTTTTATTGAATTCAATTTATAAACCCGCAACATAATTCTTGTATATATCCATTTTTTAAAGATACTTGGAGGCCCATTAATGATCATAATAAGAAAAACTAATGAAAATCAGTTCTAGAAAGAACATCATGTCATTCTGCTTTTGGAATCACAAATTTCTGAAATCTTTTATTTTTATTAGATAAAATTGCACATATTATCACATATTTATTACATATTATACAAAATTGAAAAAAAAACCCTATATAACTAAAATGTCTAACATGAAGCAGCTGTTTTAACAGTGATATAATCGAACACTATAACACATTTAGCATAGCCAGATGTAAAAAAAAAAATACAAATAAATCTAGAAAGTTCTTTATGGAGAATACAAAATTAAAAGTGCAAAACCCAGATAATGGAATACACATTAGCTTATAAAAAATAAATGAAAATGAAAAGTCAAAGAATCTTGATGGAGACATTTGTGGGATTAACTTAAATGATGTTATACATTGACATTAATTACTCAAGATGTAATCACTAAGTAAATTCAACTGTCAAAACTAATTCTTGATGTTAAGATTTAAGATTTAAAAAAGTTAAATGATAAAACATGAAAATAATCTTTTGTAGCAGTCCACCCCTAGCTATGGGCAAGGGAAACAGTTGGTATGTACAGAGTATTGCATGTGGCTGGGAAAGCCTCTGACCCTTGACCCCAGCTTCCCCCAGGTTAAGTGGGAACACAGGTTTCTTTGTGCTCACCTGGTTAAGAGAAACCACACCTATACCTTGTCATTAACCAATGATGATCATCCCTATGTACTGTGTATATTTGCATATCAAAGAGAATAAATAGGGCCCAGCCAGCTCCTCCTCGCTCTCTTCTACTCTTCCTCCCTTCCAGGTTGCACTGATGGCTGTTCTTGCTGTTCTTGCATCTTTAATCTTTCTCTAAAAAGATGTTCTCTTTAAAGATGTTCTTGCATCTTTAATCTTTCTCTATCATCTCTCCGACCTGTGTGGTATTGAATCTGGATCTCTGGACTGGTAAAAGCCTTTGGAAGGGTCCTTTGATCAGAGCTTGGCTGTGGCTCATTGGTAATTAATAAAGACTCATTCCTGCCACCTCATATCTCTACTTCGACTCCTTCATCCCCCTCGTGGTATCTAAAACTTCTATCCTTTCTCTATCTTCCTACCTTAAAGCTTCTCTCTCCCCTCTGAGGAAGCTTTATCTTTAATGAATACAATGATAATAGTGCCTATCTTCATAATTATTAAAACTCTGAATGTGTATAATAAAAGACTAAAGTTAAAAATAATATTCATATACTGGAACTCCTTCTGAATTAGTCCTAATATATATTTTTCTATGAACATGTCCAAAAGTGCAGTAAAATTTAGAGTTCAACAATATAATGATGTAATCTAAGCAATAGTTAGGAATATTTTAAAACAAATGATCCTCCATTTATTCCCCTTCTATTTAATATGGCTGTGTAGGTTGAGAATTGGACTCAAACATGGATAGATCCTCAAAGCCCTAAATCTATGCTCTTCTTATCCTCAATAGAAATGCACAGAGCAGTTATGGAGAATATGTTCCCTGAATACCAAAAACAAACCAATTGAGAAGATTAAGTACATACGTCTGAAAAGATAGTGCTAATAAATATTTGAAAATTATCAAGTGGATGGTATAACATGGAGAGATTGAGACTATTCAATAAGAAGAAAATATTTGTAGTGATATCTATTTGAGGAAATAAATGAAAAAATAAGTTGTGACTTGAAAGCAAAACAATGGGAAATGAGAACAACTCCACAATTTTTTAAATATGAGAACATAGTAAAAACAAGTTTCATGAGCCTGTTTGTTTACAGTATAGCAAACACAGAACTCATTAGGAGAGACAAAAGAGGAAAAGAACAATAATTAACTTGCAATAAATAACTAATTGAATTGTTTTGAATATCAAACATATATAAAATAATTTATAACAATAAAGCACTACCTTCATGTTAACTATAATTATTTTCCTACTTTTCTTCCTCTTCTTCTTCATCATTCCATTAGTGCTATCATTAGATGCAAAAGAATTTAAATTACTTTTCCTTGGAGTTTTTATAGGAAGAGTAAATAAAAGTTGAATGTAGGGTAAAAGAGTTCCTTGGTTGATAGGTGCCCAAATGAAGAATATTAGTCAGTATTTAAAGATAATATCATAAGGATTGTGAACATCAAAAGTATAAAATCTTTGGCAATAATGCTTTTGTGATAACAACTATGTTGACACTGCTTCTCCTGATTAATATCCTAATGTAGACATACATTTCAACTTATCTAATTCTTACCTGTCTTTATACAAATCTTCCATCTATCTGGTCAGGCAAGCTGTCTTCCTTTTGTTCTTTAGTATTTCATGTGCTGAAGTAAATTACAGTTTTCTGCTTCTTTATTGCTCAACATCATTCCATAAACAGTCCACTTCTTTATCTAGTTATGCATATTCAGGATATTTCCTTTTTCAGTACTTGTGTAAGTGTAAATCATCTTTGGAAATATTCTGCAGACTACTTTAATCCATCATGGATCTTTTCATTCTTTTAGCTCCCTTGCAATTGTGATTTTGTAGTGATTCTGTTGTTTTAAGATTTACAGCCTTACAATGTCACTGAAAGACTATCGATATTTAAAAAGATAGATTTTCATGATATTGAACAGGTTAGGAACATTTGCTGATCTTCACATTTGAATTTTGTTGACTTGGATTGAATAGTCAAACATTTAGAGTTGGAATGAACCTTAAAGTTCAATTTCCTTAATTAACAAATGGGAAAACTGAGGCCCAGAGAATTAAAATTTCTTGCCCAACTTCACATGAAAAATAAAGAGCAAAACTGGTATTTAAATTCAGGTGCTTAAAACCTCCTCTCCTTTGTACTATGTTATATCATAGTTTATTTAATAATACTTAAATTATAGTAACTTGAGCTTGAAATCTAATAATTCAAAAAGAGACATGGGCTAGCGAATAAGTTTTGCAACTTTATTGCCCATAATGTTAAGAAAGATGTCTTTCATCAACATATTTTTTCATAAAACTACTAATTTTTTGTATGTGATTTTTGGCAAAACCCTACCTTACATCTAAAATGGGACTGATACATTGATTAGATAGTTGTTTCTTTGATATATGTTTAACTTAAATAATTATAAAGTGCTATTAATCATATGATTAATTAATTATTCAGTGATTTCTCCTTATTGCTCTATTTTTCACTACAAGTATAAAAAGATACTACTGGTAGATACCAATATATTAAAGTAGATTTATGTGATACAAAAAACTTTCTTGACAAAAACACCACATTCTGAATGTACATGAAATGTGTTCTTTGTTCAGCTTCAAGAGATATTATTTAATAAAACTAATTTAATAGTTATGTGTACATATATTATGAACATATATATGTATATATATATATATATTCCTATATCTGACATATAGGTATCCCATTATAGATCTTAGGCATAGGTATATAAAACTTTATTTCAATATTCAAAGAAACATATGGATTCTATGTAGCAACTGCTTCTCCTGCTTGTTTTTTAGTCTTCTGGCACAACCATTCCTATGGTCACAACATCATAGTGTCCCTAATATGGTGTCTTCCTTCCCAAACATTCAAGTGGTCAGAAATAAACTATTTAGTGGTACCTAATTAGTGTGACCTCATGTATGATGAATCTATACTCTTTGCCAAAAACCCTCCTCTATCAACTTTAACCATCACCAGAACTCCCTAGATTTCTAATTATGAACCTGTCCATAAGAGATTCAAAAACAGTCTTGGACCCTTTAATTGCAATGTTTCAGAAACTATAGAGGTGGAACTTAATTGTGTGTCATTGTGAATGGGACAAACTATGTTCTTCTATTTATCTGCTTCTTTACCCTTTTTCAATCCTTTTCCTAATGCCCTTCTTTCAGAATCCAATTGATTCTAAGAGATTTATGGAAAGTATACAGTTCCAAATAACTGCTCAATTATAATAATGACTAATTGTTTGCTCAAATGTGTATCTAGGCTTAGGCATGTGGGAGTACACATATGTAAAACATGGCAGTGTCTTTTTTGCTTGGTAAAATATAATGCCATGATATTTTGACACATTTTTTTCTAAATTTATTAAATAAAGTATCCTATAAATTATTTACAATTGATCAATTTGGAAGAAATAAATAATAAAATACTATTAAATATATCAATATCTAATGTGGTTTGCACAACTTTGCCTTTTGAGAACATGGTCACTGGTATTACTATAGAAAGTCTCTGTTTCCTAAATTCTAATAAAAACCTGTTAATCTCATGAAATGAGTTCTGTGACAAGTAAATATGCCTTTGCATTTTCTTATTCTCTTGATTTATCTACTCAGTATTGTCCTAAGTCACAAAACCTGATTGTCACTATTCACAAGCTATATGACTTCAAATAAATCACTTTGACTTCCCTGTAAACCATATCTCTATCTGTAAAATTAGTAATTCCATACTAGATGATAACTAAAGTCCCTTTCTGCTCTAATAATCTGTTTTTATGGTGAATGAAAGCTTCCACATGAATTAATTGTCCAGATAAATAGTCTATCCCTTCATACCTTCAAGTGGTTTTTAAAAATAATTGTTTAGAATACTTTTAACACACTACATTTTTCTTGCCTTATTGGACAGAATGACTGAATAAAGTTCGACCTCTTAATGACCTAGAATCATAATGATCACAAATCAAAGGACAATAATATATCTATGTCTGGAAGGGACTCCAGACACCAGCTAGTCAAATATAGCTCTCATTTTACAAATTAGGAAACCAGGTTCTGGGATGTTAGGTGACTTACTCTAGCACACAGAGGCATTAAGTACGAGATACAATTTAAGTACAAGAGAGTTGTCTTTCTGTAATTATTCATACTAATTCTTGATAACTAAGTATTAGTTGAGACATATTCCTCTGTCATTATGGATCTGAAAAGCATTCCTCTCTATAGTTTCCAAAAGAATTGATCACTGTAATAGATAGATATTTCTTGAGGGTGTCTATTAATTGATTCTAGATAACTAATGGATCATGTTTTTCCTGCCCTTCTCCTTTTTCCTCCCACTTCAGAAACCTTTCAACTCCCCACCCCCTTCTTCAGTTTCACTCAGTGTGAACTATGATGCTTTAGAGAAAAATACTCTTTTCTTTAACTCAAGTAAGGGTTTATTTGGGGAAGACAGAGAAGGATGAAGGATAAGGTAAGAGGGATAGGTTTCCCTATTCTCTACAAGGAGCCTTGGTTTGGAGGATATTGGGGAAATGGCAATCAGTCACTAGCAGGGACAGTCAGAGAGATAGGAGGAAAACTGTCTGTCTTCTTTCTTCTTCTCTCAGCCCAGTTCAGCCTGGCTTGGCTTCAATTGTCTTTCCCGGTAGCATTCCAAATGGAATGTTCCTTTTGACTGACAGATGACTCATCCTCAGCTTTTTCTGTCCTTTGCATGTATGCCTCTTTGACAATACTTCCCTTTTTTGTCTTAAATTTGCAACCAGCAAATTTTAATGATGCTTACCTTATGGATATTTCTAGCTATCTATTCTATCTATTCTTACCCTATACTATCTTAAAAATTCCTTTACCTTCCCAAAATAAGAAATCCTAACTTATATTAACTATTCTGTCTACCTAGGTCTATGCTAAGTTTGGGTATAGGAAAATGGTTTAGGTAATAGGGATTTACATGAACACGGTTTTTACATAACCACAAATCATGTAACAATTTGTAAGCCATTCCAACAATTTCCATAACATTTTGAATATGCAACTGTCTTATCTCCTAATGTCTATAAATTTAACTAAGTAAAATTTTCTATCACTAACAATTGCTAACCTAAAATCATAATGCAATCTAACTTCTATATCTAAGTAGTACTATATCTGTCACTACTTTCCTAAGACTTGAACAAATTCACTAAGCTGTCACTATCGTTAGTCATTAAAATATTAATAAAATATTCTAATATAGTTAGTTTTTAAGTACATTAGTATCTACATATGTACATAAGTTATACCTATTACAAATTTACATATGTGCATCCATATAAATTGTTCATGATTTCTGTGCAAACTCATGCAGATAAGAAATATCTTTATCTGTTTGAATTTTCAACATAATTTTTGTGTGACTTTGTGTGATATGCAGCTATCCTGTACGTTGTATACTTACCCATTCCATGAGACATCTTCCTTTTCTATGTAGGATGTGTATGCATATATGTGATGTTAACATGTATGATGTATTCTTATATATCCTCATGATCAAAAGTCCAAAATTTCATAGTCCTTCCATGTCCTTTTATGTTGTTTGTCTCTGGTCGTTCAACTCTAGTCATGTGGTCAGCAAACCAGTGGTCTTCTTACACTCTTGATTGTAGCCCTTTGTTTAAAAATTTTCATTCTGGGGATATGATTGGGGATGTAGACTCTAAGTGATCAATCTAATGCAAATATTAATAGTATGGAAATAGGTCTTGATCAATGATGCATGTAAAACCCAGCAGAATTGCTCAATGGCTGTGGGAGGGGTAGGGAGAGAGAAGAGAAAGAATGTGAATCATGTAACCATGGAAAAATATTCTAAATTTATAAATTAAATAAACTTTTTTAAATTAAAAAAATAAGATCAAATAAAGATTTTCATTCATGTGATATATTAGTATATTAGCCTAGTAAACAACTCTTTTTATAGTGTCTATAAAAATGATGCTTCCTGTGATTTTATATATATATTTATTAAGTTATTAAGCATTAAGTTAACATATCTGTCAATAGGGAAAATATTGGGTTCACATTTTTATCTCATTGTATGGTATGATTTTTGAGAACTACAGAATCTCCCAACCCTTTTTGGAACTTCTATAATTGTTTTCCATTTTGTTAGTTTATCTGTTTTTGTCCCCTTGAATACAAAAGGTAGCAGATGTAGAGAGAAGGATTTTTACTCTGCATTTTGCTTTCTTTGCTTTTTATTTGAATGGAAATGAAAGGGAAGCTTTTGGGGAGCTATTTAGAGAGATTCCAAATTTCACAATTTGTAGGTTCTTTTTTTTAATCCTTACTTTCTGTCCTATTAATAGCTCTAAGGCAGATTTGTAAGACCTAGGCAAGCAAGTTTAATAACTTGCCAAGGGTCACAAATCCAGGAAGTATCTGAGGCCATATTTGAACCACTATCCTCATAACTTCAGATCTGTTGTTCAATCCATTGTGTCACCTAGCTTCCCCCAAACTTGTAGGTTTCTGATTATATTTAACACATGTAAATTTTTCAAAAGGACTGTCCAAAAGGTTTTTGTTGTTTGTTTTTGTTTTGTCCAATGGTTAATGATTTTTATTAAAAATATTTAGCCTCCAGGTATTTCTAATGATTTTCATTCATACTAACTAAATCTTCCATCATTAAAAAATATCAGTTACCAGTGCTAGAACTATATTAAATTAAAGGTTGAACTGGATTCATCTATCTTATTCCTATATCCCAGACCATAAATTCAGGGCTCCAACACATAGATAGCACTTTATTATATTCCTTTAATTAACAATTGTCAAAATGCAAATTAATGATAACTTATTTACATAGTTCTTTATTAATTAACATATTCCTAAAAATCCAATGAGGCACAAAGTGCAAGTATCACAGAAATAAAAGATTTTTTAATGTTGGCAGGTCCTCAGAGGTCATCTATCTCCTTTATAATATACCTGAGAAATGATATCCAGGCTTTATTTGACCCACAGTAATGGGAATCTATTCCTTCACAAGACAACTCATTCTAACTTTGAATATCTCTAGTTAGAAATTCAAAGTAGCACTCTCTTCAATTTCTATCTATTGGTTCAAATTCTATTCTACGGGGCCAGAAAGAACAAATCTTAGCCCTCTTCTACGTGACTGCCCTTCAAATAATGGAGACCTTATTCAAATTTTGAAAAGGTTGTTAATTTTACTAGATCTCCTCCATTAAGAGACATTAATTGCCCCATTTTACAGATGAGACACCTTGAGTAAAAATGGATAAAGTGCTTATATGAAATCCAGGATTTGAAACTAGTTCTCCTCACACTAAACCTTTTATCTTTTCCATTACTGCATCAAAAGAGTTTCTGGGTGCAGAAGACAAAGGATATACTGTCACTTGGGGAATTTCTGACTTGAAAGTTTCTGTATTCATTTTAGTACTTTTTTACTCTTAAAAATTACATAGACATGTATAAAGATCCAAATGAATATACCCATGTAAATTTGTTTTGATAAATTTTGTATTTATATTTTAGCTTACATATTGTAATGTAACATTCTGGAGAATTTCCTATATAACATCTTACTGGGATCCTTGCTAAAAGACACTGGTTATTTTTCAAGCCCAGATAGAGTTATGGAATTAGGTAAAGATGGTCTCTATGCAGTAACTTCAAGAATGTCAGGAAAATTTCCCTGCCCCCTCAAAATTGACTCTACCAGTTTTTGGTGTCTAAGAGTATGTTTTTTGGCTCATAGCTCCCTCTTCTCTTTTTCTTGTTACAATGAAAAAAATCCTTCCTAAGAATAATATTTTCAGTATTAGCAGTCATTAACAACTTTGTATAAATTGATTTAAATAGCCCATTTCTGAGCAATCTTTATGAAAGAATGTAAAGACACTGAGGAAATGGGGATGTCACTAAAGGAGAAGTTTGAGAAATGGAAGTCTACAGAGCACAAAACATAAATTTGTTCTCTTACTTTAATTAGTAGTATGAATACCAGAGCTATGGACACTGATGAAAGAATATGATTATGAACTGCAAATCAAGGAGAATATTTAAATATGAAAAACAAATGGATATATGTTATCTTTCTAAAACTAATTTAAGACATCTAGTATCTGAGAAAGACAGTTTAATATATCTGTTAAATAACCATTTATCTAGGTGCTCCAATTTCCTCTAAGCATTATTAGATGATCTGAAAGTACTTTATCTCAGCCTACATCAGATTTGTTTTCAATAAATTATAACACAATGTTCCCATCTCTGCCTTCATAGAATAACTCTATGAGAACAACTTATCTTTAATGAAACTATACTTGAAGAGATTCTTTGAAAAACTATGTAAGTGTAAGGTCATTATTATAATTTTTATACTGAACACTTTTTACAATAAATACTTTTGAATCTGTTAATGGAAAAAATATCAATTTTCAAGTAATTGTAGTAATTTGTCTTAAATTACCTAAGTATTTAAGGAAGATGAGGAGAAAAAATGTGTTATTCATACTGAGTGACTAAAGCCCTATCAAAATATTTAATATGGATTCAAGGGAATTCAAAGGCCATATCAGTGAAGGGCAAAATCTGGCAAGTCCCAATCAAACAGAAACATTTTTAGATTATGTCTGATAATTGATTTTATGTCTTTTGTCCGAAGAGAAAAACATAGGTAAATCTGAGAAGCTCACAACCACATTAGCCATAGGTTTGTGAATTTTTCAGCTATTATCAAGTCTAAAAAGATCTCTGACTAAGCTCTTATGGGAATTATAATCTGTACTAATAGGAGCCATAAGGACATTGTGACTTGAGAGTCAGTCTTGGTGTGAGAAATCCCTGGGTTCAAATATTACATTAGACTACAAGCTGTGGTACCACGTCCAAGCCATATTTTTCCTGCATCACAGGCAGCTCTTTCAGATTATATAGGATAGTTGTTAATCCGTATCTAGGAAAGGAATTTCAATATAGAAATTCCCTAAACTGGTTGAAATTATATGAAAATTAAAATTAAAAAAATAAAAAAGGATTATAATCTCAACCAATGAAATCATAGATATGTGATGAAAAGCTAACTTGACATAATGAAAAGGCATTGGATTTATAGTCAGAAGAATTGTTTGAATCTTAATTCTGCAGCCTATAGTGAGTTTGGGCAACTCATTTAACACTTTGGAATCCAGATAATCGTGGAGTTCCTATTTAACTTTAAAACCATTACTCCATCTTTTCCATTTGTCTGGTACCTACAATTTTTAGTAGGTTTCATTATATGCTATTGGCATTTTTAAGCATATCAAACCAAATTAGAAGAAATATAGCAGGAAGCAAATCCCTGATCTAAGTTAAGAATAATAAATCATCGTATCCCTTTCCTAAGATGGGATGAATCAAAGTTAGATACAACCAATATTACTTTGTCTACAAAAAGATTTTTTTAAAAAATTTGATGACTTTTGGTATAAGAAGTATACATGTATGCATGTTAACTTTGAAAGAAAAGAAAATAATTCTTAAAAAAATAAAGAATGACCTTATTGGTGTGATTCTTATTTAGTTCCCATGTTTTCCAGTCCTTTTCAGATTCCTTAGTTTTCTCTTGTGTGATTAGATTTTCTGACCTTGAATCTTAATTTGTCTAGAGTTATTACCTGAGTTTTACTATAAGGTGTTCCTAATGCTAAATGCCTAGTTGAAATATCTTTGCTTCATGGATCTTTCTTTCTTTTTCTATATTTCCTTTTCTTTTTTCTTTCCTTCCTACTTTTTTCTTCCTTCCTTCTTTCCTTCCTTCCTTCCTTCCTTCCTTCCTTCCTTCCTTCCTTCCTTCCTTCCTTCCTTCCTTCCTTCCTTCCTTCCTTCCTTTCTTTCTTTTTCTTTCTTTCCTTCTTTCTTTCCTTCCTTCTTTCTTTCTTTCTTTCTTTCTTTCTTTCTTTCTTTCTTTCTTTCTTTCTTTCTTTCTTTCTTTCTTTCTTTCTTTCTTTCTTTCTTTCTTTCTTTCTTTCTTTCTTTCTTTCTTAGACTCCTTTTTTCTTTTTTTCTTTCTTTCTCTTTCCTTCCTTCTTCCCTTCCTTCTTTTATTTCCTGTAATAAATAGATAATCTGTGGAGCTATTTTCTAGTTACAGTGAATGGATACTAGCAAAACCTGCGGGTGCCTAATTATAATGGAGATACTACTAACAGGGGAAACCTCAAGGTGCCTAGTTTTTAAAATGGAGATAGAAATATTTCTTCAGATAGAGAGATGCTGCTAGAGGGGGTACTCTGGGGTATTCTGGGGTTGCCTATTGATCACTGCTGATGGCTAATAGATCAAACTATTTCCTACCCTCCACCATCCCTTCACCTCCCTTAATCACCCTCTTCTTGAAGCCTTTTGGCTTCACCCCTCCCCCCCCAGTGGACTGTGAGATTTATGAGGAAAACTCCTTCCTTTTCCTTTCTCAAGTAAAGGGGGTTTATTGGGAACAACAGGATGGGGATTGAGGTGAAAGGGATAGGGGTGTCCCTAATCTATAAGGAGAATTAGGAGGATTATGAAAAATGTCAGTCCTGTCACAACTGTGACTCAGAAACAGTCAGAGAGATGGAGGACAACTGTTAAATCTTCTTTTTCTTCCAATTACACAAAACCACCAATAGAAGTTAATTTCTTCTCAGATTAATTCCAGAAGCCACCCCCCCCCCCCGCAAAGGTCCTTTAACCTAGGACAGACAAAGTCAGTCTCCCTTGTTCTGAAACCCCAGAGAAGAAGTTTTTCAGTTTGTTTCCTCTGGCCAGCTCCAACTGCCTTTCCTGGGAACATTGTATTTTGGAATCTTCACCTTGATTGGCAGATCAGGTTTCCAGCTTTGTTTCTTGCAAGCTTGAAACTCTCTCTTCCTCCATGCCTCTTCCAAATTCTTTTCCTTCCTCCCTTCCATCCTTACATCTTACTATCATTTCAAAGACAGAATCAAGACAAGGGCTAAGTAAGCAATCAGGGTTAAGTGGCTTTCCCAGAATCACACTTCCAGGAAATATTTAAGATTAGATTTTAACCCAAATCCTCCCAACTCCAGGTCTGGCTCTCTATCTACTGCACTAACTACTTGCCTCTTCTCCTTGGATATTGAGTTGACTGATTATCAATTCCCACTCTGCTTAAATAATATCCTTGTATTTAGAAATGATTTAGACTTTTCTGTAATTATAGTTGTATTTCTTCTCTTTCCCTGTATAGACTGATCTCTTAATATCAGACCTATCTTGAGATTTTATTTCTTTACAAGCAAATCCTTTTGACCTTATCTGTGTTCTGACCTCAATTTGCTTCTGGAGCTATCAGGAATTCCAAGTCTAGCCTCTCTTCTGGCACATCTCATCATCCCCTAAACTAAACTCAATAGGATCCTGTACAAAATTAAGCTTGTTAACATTAAATTAAAAGTTTTGGCACTGACTAGAGGTGTTCCTAGGGAATATCATATTGGGATATTATGCTTTTCACATTGCATAGTGATTTTGGAAGGTCATAGATGGGGATAACCATAATATAAACTAGCCTGAGGCCACAAGAGTTTGCTCCAGGTACAGACACCTGCTGGGGCTTCTCCCTGCTGAAATCAACCATTTCCATGTCTCTGTCCCTAGGCTGCTAACTTCCAGCTTTCTATCAACATCCCTATCCTCCTGTGGCTACATTTCCACTGAGGCAGAGAGTCCCACACTGCACTGCCTGCTCCCCGCTGATCAGCTGGACTAGCCTTCAGGCAGTCATGTGACATGTTCCCCCCATATCCTCAGCAATTGGAAAGTCAGGGCTACAGGCTGTAGCTCTCTTTACTTGGTTCCACTAGCATCAGGCTAGAGGATCTGAACTGAGAGAACATTCCATAAGTATGGATCATTGAAATAGCAATTGGTATGCTTCCTGGAAAACAAACATTTTGAAATGAGGGAGGGGTTCAACTAAGTCTTGGCCTGCAAAGGAACTTGCACCCCATTCTAACCAGACCCTTGAAACTCTGCAGTTGGTCCAAATTCCTGCCTTCTGCTCCTCCCTCCCCTATGATTCAGAAAATTTATTTTACCTTTATTGGCATAAGAACATGATTTCATAAGTATAGGGAAGACCCAGAGAGGAGAATCTTTGAACCAAAGCAGATTAATATCTACTTTGAGATTTTAGTCTTAGTGAGTTGCCAGGAGCATTCAGAGAATAAATGATTTACCAAGTAAAACAACTAGTAAGTGTTAAAGACAGCTTTGGTGATATGTTTGTCACTGGGGTTCTCTTGGGTATGTAGAGATAGATGAGATATACAGGGGAGTGGGGACAGAAGAGGTGGGGTGAGGGAGGGAGAGAGATAGAGAGAGGAAGAGAGAGAGAGAGAGAGAGAGAGAGAGAGAGAGAGAGAGAGAGAGAGAGAGAGAGAGAGAGAGAGAGAGAGAGAGAGAAGGGGAGACAAGGAAACAATGGAGGAGAGAGAGAGATGCAGGTATGTATGTATACACTGATAAAAGCACACAAATACATACATATGTATATATAAATATATATATATAAATATATATATATATATATACACAGAACTGCTTTGGCAACAGTGATTGAGTCTTTGGATAGACAAACAAAACTCCTTTTCCTACTTCAGCCTTTACCTTCTATGCTTTTAATGATCGTTAAATCTCTGTTACTACCTGATCCCCATTAAATAGTGGAGGGAGAGAGGTATACAACAGGATTTTTCTTGGGCCATGTACTCACCTAAGAAAAGTTGTAGGTTCTAGAACATGCTGATTGAAGCCCTGACCTTAGTACTGAGTCTTAAAATTATCCTTTTTACAGAGAGAAGTGTTAAGTGTTATTTGGTTTCATAATAGATCATATTTAGTGAGAGAAAAGTCATTGCTATCAGTCTAATTAATAAGGGAAATCACTTAAAGTAGAAAAAGGTAAGGTAAATGCTCCCCAAAATTCTCTGAGTTGGAATAATAAGTTGAAATTAAAAATATTAAAGGCAAAATATCTTTTGGGTCCCCTAATTCAGGTTTCTTGGCACTGATGGTTTTTAAAACACCATGACTAAATCAGATTCATACTATCCATACCTTTTATTGTTATAAGCTTCTAAAAATTTAGCAGCAAAGTAAACCCTGCTGCAGGATCATTGTTGCCTATAAAAATGCAAATGACACTAAATCAAAATGTGCTGCTGAAAAGTAAAAATCAAATAGAGTACAAATCACCCAGCTGCCTCAGCTTAGAGCAAGCATATTTGAAAGCTCATATGTGGACTGATATTGCCAATTGACATAGTCTGTTGTTTTAAGCAAACCTTTTAAAAAATTCATTGCTTCAAAAGACCTAGGATGCTTACTTTTTGGCCAGATATGCTTTTCCCATTTCTCTAGTTTATGAAGTTGTGTAAGATGCATTTTAAATCACCCTAGGAATAGCTATGGGATAGTTTATTTACATCCTTAATGGTATGATAACTGCACTGTAAGGTATATATCAATCACATCACATAAAAATATTTTTTACTCTGGTTGAGAAAATATGATGTGAACATTTCCAAAATTCATAGCAGTAATAGACATCATCATCATCAACATATTCTAAAATGGAAATTCTTTGACTAAAAGGTAAAATGACATTTCTTTATGGGATACTTTTTTGATTCTTTAGTGCACTAAAATAATTTACAAATCTATGGAAAATGATACTACAATATCTATACCTTTTTCCATGTTGATATTTATTATGTAAATTTAACATAACAGCAAAGTAGATAATAGTTCAATACAACAACTCTATCATAAGCCAAATTTCCATTTGTTACTGGGAGATTTGTGCTAGTTTCCTTTTAGATAGATGTGCAATACAATATCTCTATTCTATCTTTAGCACATGAATGATCTTTCCTTCCTTATTGTCAAATAGTCATCAAAACCTAAAATTGTACAATTGTAAAATATGTACAAAGAAAATTATTCCACATTTTATTAGCCAAACTAAGGAGAGAGGCAGAAACATTCTTTTCATAACTATCCTTAAGTTGGCATTCAGATGTTATCCAATTATGTGTCAGACTTTGTTACAAAATAAATGAGACAGATTGCTATATTAAATGGATCTCTGACTCTTCAGTTATAAGTTGGTATTAGCTTGTTTTTTTTTCTATTTTTCACTCATGGCTCTCAAAGTTTTTGATAACTAAAGGCTCTAATCTAATGATGAACTGTCTTTTGGAATGTTAAAATGGAAAAGTCAAATATATGAAGAAAGAAAAATTTTCAACTTGGGTGAGGAGATTTAATTTATTTCAGATTGTGACCTTCATATGGTGATCATACTGCTTCAAATGTTGCTCTTAGAGAAGGTATCCTGACAGAGGGAAATGTTTCTAGTGACCACTCTCTCTTTACCTCAGCAAACAAAATGAAAGGTATAGTGACTATTGGAGAAAATTCAGTGATAAGAAGAGAAAAACTGGATCTATAAAATGTAGTCCTTACAAGAAAAACAATAATAATTGAGCAACATTTCATTACTGCAGTGTCCTTGGGATCCCCAACATTTGAGATTTCATTATTCCCCAACTCCCAGAGCCAACATGGGCCTTAAGTCATTCCTGCATGAGAACAAATAATTGAATGGAAATAATACAAAGCAATAAGGACAGAAATTTAAGTTACCTAGAAAGAAATTGACCAATGTAATCATGAACTGAATTTGCAAATAAAAAAAGAAAAATATTCTCAATAACTCAAAAATTAAAAAATTAAAATGACCAAGATTTAATCAAAAATGCAAGAATGGACAAAAATAAATAATAGGCCTACAAAACTAAAAAAATATGAACTTTAAGATAGAATGCAAAATTTGAGGAATATAGGTAGGGAGGAAGAGTAGGAAAAGCCCTCTCTGAAACCAAAGGATCTGGGTTTAAATGTTATGCTTATTATTTGTACATTGAACAGATAAAGTGATATTCCATGTGCTAATTATCCTCACCTGTGAAATAAAGTAATTAGACTATATGTTCTCTAATGTATCTTCTAGTTCTGGAACTATAACCTTATGATGTTACAAAAACAGCTATTCAGAAAAAATCATAAACCTAAAAATATCACAATCCCAAAACTATATGGGAAATTTTTCATAGGGAGGCAGTGTCAAGATGGCAGCATAGAAGCAACAAAAGTTCAGACCTCTGAATACCCTTCCTTACTAATTAAAAAACTAAATGCTCCTAGGGGACTGAAAAATAAACCTAACATAAGACAGAGTCAAGGAACCCTCCTGCTGGACTCAATTCAAAAGGTACGCCCTCTCCCCAGAATTTGAAAACACCTCGGTTTAAGGGGAAGGCAGAAAGAATGTACCAGGACCCCCTCCATCCCCACCTAGAGTGCTCCAGTGGAAGCAGGAACCTCTAGGCAGGCAATGGAGCTGGTCTAGAGGGTGTACCTTGAGGGCAGGGCTGTGCCAGACTTAGAGCATCAAATACAGGTGGTGGGAAAGGAGCTGGAGACGGAAATCAGAGCGAGGAGTCTGGTCACAGTGGTAGAGAACCTCCATATTGCTCGAGCCTTCCAGGAAATTTTCTCCTCAGAGAACATCCAGCCCAACCCAGATGAACTTAATTTCATCAAAAGAATTCAGAAGTCAGGGAAGCCCATGCTCCAACACCCCTCCCTCACCGACTGCTGGACTTTAATCCAATCAAAAGCCTCCAGAGGACAGGGATGCTCAAACTCCAACACCCTTCCCCCACAGATTGCACCAAGAGATCTACTGGAAAACTTTCAATATAGGAGACTGTCAGAAAACCCCAAAACCAAAAAAAATGAGAGGAGCAAGAGCACAGACAAATACAGGAAGAAAAGAAGGGGTAAATATGAGCAAACAACAGAAAAAGAAGAAAGACATTAAAATTGACAGCTTCTATACAGGCAACAAACAAAGAGCAAATGGAACAGAGGAGTAAAGATTATCAAACAATAAATCAGAAATCCCAGAGAATTGATTACAGGCTTTGGAAGAACTCAAAATGCAATTCAAAACACAATTAAGAGAGGCAGAAGATAATTAGGAAAAAAACTTAAAAACTAAGATAAGACACCTGGAAACAGAAAATCATGTCTTGAAAGCCAAAATCAATCAGTTTGAAAATGAGGCAAATGAGATGAAAGATGAGGCAAAGGAGATGAGAGATGAGGTAAAGAGAATGAAAGATTACCTCCAAAGAAAATCAGACCAGAAGGAGAAGGATGACTAAAAAGACAGGGAGGGTATCCAATCTTTACAAACCAGAATACAACAACTAGAATTAAGTGACCTCACAAGGCAGCAGGACACTATAAAACAAAACCAAAAGAATGAAAAATTGAGCAAAATATGAAGCATCTCATTCACAAAACAGAAGATTTAGAAAATCATTCGAGGAGAGACAATTTAAGAATCATTGGTCTATCAGAAGACCATGACAAAAGAAAGAGTCTGGACATAATACTACAGGAAATTATCCAAGAAAACTGCCCTGATATTCAAGAACAAGAGGGAAAAGTGGAGATTGAAAGAATCCACAGATCACCTCCTGTACTTAATCCCCAACTGACATCACTCAGGAATGTTATAGCCAAATTCGAGAACTATCAGACCAAAGAAAAAATATTACAAGCTGTCAAGAAGAAGTCATTCAGATACCATGGAACCCACAGTGAGGATAACATAGGATCTGGCTGCATCTACACTGAAGGATGGAAAGGCATGGAATATGATATTCCAGAAAGCAAGGGAACTACAACCAAGAATCAACTACCCAGCAAAACTAATTATATTCTTAGATGGGAAAATATGGTCATTCAACAAAATACAAGAATTCCAATCATTTGTAAAGAGAAGACCAGACATGAACAGAAAATTTGATGCCCAAGCACAGAACTCAAGAGAATCATCAAAAGGTAATTTTAAAAAAGGGTAAAAAGAAAAAAAAGAAAACAAAAAAACAACTTTTTTTTAAGAGACTCAATAAGTTAAAAGAGGTCATTTGGTAACTCTTAAAAATTGTTATTATCACCTGGGCAGCTAGAAGAATTACACTTAGAGGGAACAGTGACAAACTGTATAGTATGAAATGACAAGATATAAATAGGTATATAGATATATGTATGCATAAATATATATACAACTAGAGCTAAAAAAGAAGTTAATACTAAAAGAAATGGGAAAAGAAACAAAAGGGGGTAAATTTATATGTCACAAAGAAGCTCATGGCCGGAGGGGGAGAGGTTGGAGATAGGAAATATTCAACTCTTACTTACATTCAAATTGACCCAAAGAGGTAAGAACAATCTAATACATTGGAGCAGAGAATAGATTTGTGCCCTATAGGAGAGTAGAAGGGTAAGAAATGAACTGGTGGGGAGGGAAGCAGTACAAGGGAGGGTGAGGGTGAGGGTAGTTTTAAAAAGACTGCAAAAGAAAATAAGGGGGGGATAAGAAGGAAGGGGGATAGAAAGGGAAGTCAAATAAGGGTGGGAACTAGGGGGACTGATTAAAAACAAACATTGATGTAGAAGGAAATAGTGAAAGAAGGAAAGGCAGGACTAGGAGGAGAAATCAAAATGCTGGGAAATATACAGCTGGCAATCATAACTCTGAATGTGAATGGAATGAACTTACCCATAAAAAGCAAGGGAATAACAGAGTGGATTAGAATCCAAAACCCTACCATATGCTATCTACAAGAAACACACATGAGAAGGTAGATATCAGAGGAATAGACTTGGGGTAAATGACCTCAGCAAGATAGTCAATGATAAGCCCAAAGATCCCAGTTTTGGGGACCAAAACCCACTATTTGATAAGTTTCCTGGGAAAATTGGAAGACAGTATGGGAGAGATGAGGTTTGGATCAATATCTCACACCCTACACCAAGATAAACTCAAAATGGATAAATGACCAGAATATAAAGAAGGAAACTATAAGCAAATTAGGTGAACACAGAATAGTATACTTGTCATATCTTTGGGAAAGGAAAGACTTTAAAACCAAACAAGAACTAGGAAAAAAAAATCACAAAATGTAAAATCAATAATTTTTATTACATCAAATTAAAAAAGTTTTTGTACAAACAAAACTAATGCATCCAAAATTAGGAGGGAAGCCACAAATCAGGAAACAATCTTCATTACAAAATCCTCTGACAAAGGTCTAATTACACAAATTTATAAAGAGCTAAACCAATTGTACAAAAAATCAAGCCATTCTCCAATTGACAAATGGGCAAGGGTCATGAATAGGTAGTTTTCAGTCAAAGAAATCAAAACTATTAATAAGCACATGAAAAAGTGTTCTAAATGTCTTATAATCAGAGAAATGCAAATCAAAACAACTCTGAGGTATCACCTCACACCTACCAGAATGGCTAACATGATAGCAAAGGAAAGTAATGAATGCTGGAGGGGATGTGGCAAAGTTGGGACATTAATGCATTGCTGGTGGAATTGTGAATTGATCCAACCATTCTGGTGGGCAATTTGGAACTATGGCCAAAGGGGGCTAAAAAACTGCCTGCCCTTTGATCCATCCATAGTACTGCTGGCTTTGTACCCCAGAGATAATAAGGAAAAAGACATATACAAAATTATTCTTAGATGTTCTCTTTGTGGTGGCCAAAAATTGGAAAATGAGGGGATGCCCTTCAATTTGGGAATGCCTGAACAAATTGTGGTATATATTGGTGATGGAATGCTATTGTGCTCAAAGGAATAATAAATTGAAGGAAATTCATAGGAACTGGAACAGCCTCCAGGAAGTAATGCAGAGCAAAAGGAGCAAAACCAGGAGAACATTGTACACAGAAACTGATACACTGTGGTACAATAGAGAATGTAACAGACTTCTCCATTAGTGGCAATGCAATGTCCCTGAGCAATCTGCAGGGATCTAAAAAGCACTATCCATAAGCAGAGAATAAACTGTGGGAGTAAAAACACCAAAGAAAAAAACTGTTTGAATACATGGGTGGAAGGGATATGGTTGGGGATGTAGACTGTAATTTGAACATCCTAGTGTAAACATCAACAACATGGAAATAGGTTCTGATCAAGGACACATGTAATACCCAATGAAATTGGCTGAGGGAAGAATGGGTGGAGGGGTGGGAGGGAAATAATGTGATTATTGTAACCAAAGAATAATCTTCTAAATTGGTTAAACTAATTCAAATGGGAATTTTTTTCATAAATTATTATGAAAATTATTAATAATACTCCTATATTTAATCTTTGGCCACATATTTCCCTTATAGGTGTATGTTTCTCACTTTTTTTCCATATGCATATCTACTATTCCCACTGATTCTTTGTGTATTTTTGTTAGAGTATGCTCCAAGTTATAAGGGAAATTTTGTTGCTGTGTTTTTTCTTATTCCATTTCATTAAATAATTTTGCTTTGTACTCATTTTGCCTTTTGACTTTTAAAAGTAAGACAAATGGGGTAGAAGGAGGTCATGACACATGGTTTTAATGTATAAACAACTCTGTATATGCTAAACCTGGATAGCCATTTACTGGAAATCCATTTCATAGGTTGAAGTTTTCCCCAATCACTATACAACCATGGAAATTCACAAAAAATTACTTCTGTTAATTAAGGGTATGACAATATGAAAGACACAGACAATTATCCATATACACAATATATAATTAAAACTTATTGCTTACCACTCATAAATATCATTGGGTGCATCTTGACAGGTTGTCAAGAAGTCTTTATTAATTATATGTGTGTGTGTGTGTGTGTATTACAGAAATGAATTTGGTTTTATTATAAACTTAAGTTATAGAATTAGGCACTACACAACATTTTACCTGAACCCTTAACAAAAGTATTAATTTCACTAAACCTGGCTTACTGGCAGTATAAAACTCTACAGATAATTTTAAAGCTTACAAATCAAAGGCACAGTTTTAAGAGCTTTAAAAAGAATAATACTCTTTCAACATCAAGAAACATTCAAGTTATAAACAAAATAATGCTAAACATTTGTTTCAAGAAATTTGGAAATGCTATAACAAGTAATCAAAGTCCCTAACAGTTATAACACTATTTTAAGAAGGCTATGATGCTTAGAGTCTTCCAGGGCCTATGCTAAATGTTAGGGATAGGAAGAAATGAAAAAAACAAAGTCAGATTCTTTTCTCAAGGGCATCACAGTCTACGGGAAAGCTAACATGAAAACAATTATTTATAAGAAAAATATAAACAAAATGAGTTAGAAATAATCAGAGAGAAGACTAAAATTAGACAGGCTTAGGAATGGTTTCTTGAAGGTGTGACTTTACCTGAGACTTAAAAGAAATCAAGGAAGCTAAAAGGTGGAAATGAAAACAAACAAAAAAAAAACCAGAAAGAAAGAAACATTCTAGGCATAAGAGATAGCCAAGGAAATTGCTTATTCAGAACATGTTTTCCTGGAAGAACAAGATGATAGTGTTGCTAAATTGTGAAATACATGTAGAGAATAATGTAAAATTCATTTAAGGAGATAATAGAGATTTTATACTTGATCGTGGACTTAATAAGGGATACACTACGGTTTACTGAATAATAGATGTGTTATGGTTAGATCCAATATGGTTTTATATTTAGAAATACCAATCTGATAATTGAGTGGAAGATGGACTGGAAGTAGAGGCGGGAGGTGAACATTTAGGCTTTTGATAATTCTTGCATGAAGCGATATAGCCCTCTCATTTCTAAATGAAGGAGAAAAATAAGGATGGAGGAAGCAAAACAATAGGGCAGAACAAGATAATCTACATCCATGAGCCCTTTTGCCTATTAAAGAAGAGAGGAAGGGAAAGAATTCCTTTCTCCAGGGTCTTTTTCATAAATTCCAAACTATTCATGTCATCGAACATTCATTTGTTAAATGCTTAGTATGTGTTATCCACTGGAGAAAGGCAAAAAACCAAAACAGTCCCTAACCTCAAGAAGCTTATATTATACTGGGGAAAAGAATATATATTCTGATAAGAAAATATAAATATTTAGAAGGTAATTTAGGAAGGGTAATAAGAAGTGGGAGGATCAGTACAGTGATTCTCTAGAAAGAAACACTTTAGCTGAGTTTCTAAGAGGTTTTGCTATTCTGTAGAATAGAAGTAAGGAATGATACTTTTTCAGAATGATGGATAAACTGTACAAAGGAATTAGAATTTCATGAATGGGGAAACTTGGATGAGTTTGCCTAGAATTTGTAGTAGGTAAAGGAAAGAATTTCTCTTTAATTTTGAGTAGATTGAGCATGGTTATAAAAAACTTTAAAACAAAAACAGTTTTAAAAGGAGTTTCTTCAGCAGTGGGGTGACATGGTGACAACTGTGATTTAAGTATATCAGTGTGTGCAATCTGGGGGGCCAATTGGGAAGTCATTACATAAGTAAAAGTGAAAAGTGATTAATGTCTGAACAATAAATGAATAAATAAGTTGATGAGTTAATGGGAAAAAAAAGTATTAAGTGGCACTGTGTATATGCTAAGCACCCAAAATTTAAATAGCAAAGCACCCAAAATAAAATGGCAGTCTTTACTTTCAGGAATTTACAGTGGTATAGAGAAAGACTGTTATTGACCTAACTGCTCTAATCCCAGAGAAAGTATTCTAACGTCCCAATTTGTTCTTGTTCACATATATGTAGTTATCTATTCCATTCTCAATCTCTTGTACTCTTTTCCCTAATCTTATATGGACCACACTTTGCCAAGGAAACAGTTAACCAAAAATGTAATCAAACCACTCTAATACATGAATTCATATGGTATACATTTTTTACAATGTGAAATTTCTCTGGGTTTTCAAAGAAAACAAACAAACAAAAAAAGAATTCCAGGACAGTATCTCAGCCACATTGTCATTATGATCACTGAATCTCAAATTCGATTACACTTGATGTCAGAAATGATCATTTATATTCAAAGTTCCAGTTCAGTGTTGGGGCAAAGAATTTCTAACAACCACTTCACAACCACCTGCTTTGAATATTCCCATCACATGTCAGTTATTTTCATATCTTCTTATCTAAGCAGTTTTTTAGAGTTGCTAGATAATCTTACTTTGGGAGCCTTCAATGTTGTAATTTCATTGAATAGCTATCATTCCTCTAAAATAAGTTACTAAAAGTAAAAAATGATGATAGAGTCAAACATACATTTTTTTTTTGCCAGTACACATTCAATGAGCTTTTTTGGGATCACTCTTCTCTCTGGATTTAAAGCTTTGCTTTCTAAATACTTTCTAACATAGAGTATCTGTTTATGTGTTATCTACCCTCATTAGAATGTAAGCTCCTCAAGAGAGGAAACTATTTTTCTGCCTTTGTTTTCCTTATGCCTAGAATAATGCCTAGCACATGGTAACTGCTTAATTTCACACAAACACCCACATAATATTATATATATATATATATGTATATATATATATATGGATGTCTATATACACAAATGTGCCTATCAATAATATATGCAAATATATTCATATTAATTATATATATACACATTTATGTATGTGTATATATGTATACATACACATACACACACACATATATATATAAACAGAAAAAATTCACATATCACAGGCTTCTGAAGTTTTTTGGCAAAGTCAGTCCTTTCCCCAGTACTCTCAGAACTCTGAGCCTAGAAATTTCCTTGTTATGACTGATACTGCACCAACCATTCTTGTGCCTGCAGAGTGTGTAGCCATCCAATCATACCACCCTGAATTTCTCTTGCATGGCTTTAAAAGGAAATGAGTCAATAATATATCCTGAGAGAAGGAAGACAGCCCCAGTGTTACTCTCCACAAAATTTGAAAAGATCTTGAGGAAGAGGGCTTTCATGTATCTTTTTTATTGAGAATTTATGGAAATCTATAGGTAAGAATAATAAAGAATCGGGGGGCAGTAATAGCTTGTATTTTACAAGAATGGAAGAATTGTCCCTCTGATATGACCAAACTTCCATTGAAAGATAAAAGTATTAAAGTATGATCACATTAACGTTTTTCCAATAAAGTTTTCAGATCATTTTCATCTGAAATTCACCTAATTAGGAAATATATGAAAGCACATATATATGTATATATATACATATATATGTATTATGTATGTATGTGCATATGTATCCTTAAATAAGCCTGAGATGTGCTATCAATATCTCCATTTTGTTGTTCTTCTGTTGTTTCAATCCTATCTTACTCTTTGTGACCCCATTTAGAGTTTTCTTGGTAAAGAAAACCACTGGAGTGGTTTGCCATTTTCTTCTTCAGTTTATTTTGCAGATAAGGAAACTGAGGCAACAAAAGGTAAGTGACTTGTCCCTAGTCACAAACCTAATCAATGTCTGAGGCAGGATTTTAACCCAGGACTTGATTTGCAATCCAGACTCCAAGCCTGGATTCTATACACTGTACCACCTTGCTGCCATTTTAAAGATGTGGAAAATTACAAGTCATAATAAGTCATTTGCCCAAAATCACACATCTAATATCTTTTTGAGCTGAGGCTCTTAATCTTTCTTTGTGTGTGTGTGTAAGATGCTTTTGGTAGTATGGGGGAGCCTATGGGCTCTTAAAATTAATGTTTTAAAATCCATATAATGAAATAGATAGGATTCCAAATAAAGCCAATTATTTTAAGACTTGTCTTTAGTTTTTGAACCAAAATTTCATGGTTCTTAATTTAAAAATCTACATTTTAATATCTTCTGATGATTTCTAATTTATTAAAATTTTAGAAGGAACACTAAAACAAAATCTCACTAACAGGTAATATAGATCTTTTAATTGATCCTTGGAAGGGATCCAAGATGAAATACCTTTCCATGAAATTCTATTCTATGATATATTGTATTAAATTCAATTCAGATAAGGTTTATAAAACTTCTGTAACATGGAACTCGCTCTATTAGGTACTGGGCCTTTCTATTTTATTGCCTATTCTATTCTGTTGTATTGGCTAAATAGTATTAAATTAAATTATTAAGTAATACAGGGTAACTTGACCAGACCAAGAACACTAATGATTGGCAGGATTCAGAAGGGTGTCTAAGAGGAGACATCTGAAAATTGTCCTGAAGGATGTTTAGCATTCTCAGGGTGAAGACCATATGCTTCCTCTGTGCTTTGGATGACTTCCTGTGCAAAATATATAGAACTAGAAGATGGAAAGAAGAATCAAAAGAAGAGAAATTTGTGAGCCATTGTGTGTATTGATGTAAAGCCTATAATGTTATACATTTTAAAGAGAAATGAAAAAGGATTTTGAAAAGGTTTGAAAAAAGTTTGAAAAGGGAAAAAAGAATTATGATTTTTTTGTCCTTTGTATTTTATAAAGCATTATTTCAAATTGTTTGTAGAAATTACATCTCTCAAAAGTCTTCCAAAACTGACTTTGTATAACTCAGGCCACATTTTTTATACAGTTCATGTTTGAGATAGATTGGACCTCAGAAGAACTGTTAACTACACATAACCATTTCTGCTCAAGTATGTTAGTAAATTAATAATTTTTTAACATGATGGAATTTTACTGGGGCTCTTTTTCCTCCAGATCTAAAAATTCCAAAAAAACAAGTAGTGACAAGTCAACTATCCTAAGAATACTTTGTCTCACTTTTCATATTTTAGTTCCTCAATATAGAAGCAACATTTGTATAACATTAGGCTGTCATACCTTTATATCTATCTATCAATCTATATCCATCTATCCATCTCTCTCTTTTTCTTTCTCTCTCTCTCCCTCTCTCTGTCTCTTCTCTCTATCTCTTTCTCTTTCTCTCTCTCTCATTCTGTCTGTCTGCCTCTGTTTGCCTGTCTGTCTATCCTATCTTTCTATCTCTTTCATATTTATCTCTAAGTATGCTATATACTTATATCTCTCTATCTTTATCTCATATCTATCTGTCTTAGTTGGTGACTGCCTTACTCTTTCTTAACTAATATATGCTTGCTTTGTATTCACTGAGATAATTTTTATTTATATAAAGTGTTCTCATATTTAATGATTTAAGATATTTTTCACTAATTTGATGGATTTATGATCACCTCAGTGTGAGTGTTCTCTCTCCAATCATGCTAATGGCAACCTGCTCACACCTTGTGGCCTAATATTTTTTTCAACCCATACTTTGTTTTAGAATCAATACTAAGTATTGTTTCTAAGGCAGAAGACCAATAAAGGCGAACAATTGCAATTGCATGATTTATCAAAGTTCACAAAACTGGGAAGTGTCTGAGTCCATATTTGAACCCAGGACCTTCAGTCTCCATGCCTAACCATCTATCCACTAAGTCACCTAGCGGCCTCTAATGGCTTATTCTTAATACTCTTGCCCATGTACCTCCTAAATCCCTTAAGAAAGTTCATTCGTACTTACTGAATTTTTTCTCTTGATCTCCTCCTGTCATATGTACAGAAAATACAGATCTTTTATCCTTTATTCCTCATGTTTGCTCCAATATTTACCTAAATTCTTTCCCAAACACCAAATCAAATTCAATATTTAAGTGCCTACTATGTGCCAGGCACCGTGCTATTCACGAGGAATCCAAATGAAGGCAAAATGTTTGCCCTCTGGGAGCTCACTAATTAATGTGATATGCAAACAGCTATGGACAAACCACATATATGCAGGATAAATTGGATATAATCTCAGAAGAGAGCCATTAGAATTAAGGGGGATTTGGGAAAGATCTTTTGAGAATACCAGATATAGGAAACAGGAAGGGAAAATATATGAGGGATGAGTGGGTAATAGAAAGTCTTAAGAAAGGAGGTAAGTGGCAGTGGGGCTTGGAATATGTCTCTTTAAAAAAACTGTGTGCCATTTCTCTGAAGGAAGTGAGGGGATTAGGACAGAAAGTGGTAGTGAAAAGGCAGTAGAGTAAACCATACTGACTCCACCTATGGGCCTAGGCCAAATTCTGTCCTGTGAATATTCTGTGGTAATTGGGGAAAAAAAAAACTAAACAAATTCATTGCATTATTTGAACTTAACCCTATGTGACTAGGGTACTGAACCACCTATACCTGCTGTTTAGATACCCTTAATGAAGGACCTAGATTATGTTGAATAAAAATGAAGACAGATCCTAAAATTGATGTAAGGAGTTTTCTGGTAATTAAACATCACAAACAACTATATGTCTTTTTAAAAACTGACCCCATACTGATTAATTAATTACTATTTGCATGTTCCTTTTTTAAGGTCTTTGTGTTGCATAACTATTTTAATTTTTTTTAATTTTAAGAATTTTTACATTAAAATACCCATTTAATCCCCTCTGCCCATTAGAGAAGGTATCTGTTGACAAATATATATGTATGTATATTTATTTATTTATATAAAACTCTGTCTTAGTTATTTCTATTTATTAATTCTTTCTCTTGAGATGCACTCTGGCAGAATTTGTTTGTTTGTTACATTGAAATACTCATTTAACTCCCTCTCCTCATTAGAGAAGGCATCAGTTGGCAAATATATAAATGAACAAATAAATAAATATTTGTATATATATAACTATATATAACTATGTCTTACTTATTTCTATTCATTAGTTCTTTCTCTAGAGGTATAGTCTGGCAGAAATTAGATCTAGACTAATATTATATACCATTTACCAAGATAAAATGGGTATATGACCTAGGCATAAAGGGAGCTATTATAAGCAAATTAGAACAGGAAACATATTACCTATCAGATTTATGAAGAGGGTAAGAGCTTATGAATAAACAAGTAATAGAAAGCTTTGGGAAATTTAAATTGATAATTTTGAATACATTAAATTAAAATGTTTCCTATAAATAAAATTAATTTAGCCAAGATTTGAAAGAAAGCAGTAAGTTGGGGGAAAATTAATGACATTTTCTCAGTTAGAGGTCCCACATCTAAAATAGATAGAGAACTTTGTCAAATACATAAAAATCTGAGTCATTCCCAGTTGATAAATGGTCAAAAATGTAAACAGACAATTTTCAAATGAAGAAATCAGAGCTATGTATGATTATATGAAAAAATGTTCTAAATCATTATTGATTAGAGAAATACAACTCAAAACTCTGATATATAATTTCATTACTATCAGATTGGCTGAACTGTTAAAAAGGCAAAATGACAAATGTTTGAGAAGATTTTGAAAAATGGGAACACTAATGCTCTGTTGGTGGAACAGTGAACTGATCCAACCATTTTTAGAAATGAATCTTGAATTATGATCAAAGATTTATATGACTGTGTATATCTTTTGGCCCAATAATACCATTATTAAGTTTACCTCCTTAATGATTGGAGAAAAAAGGTAAAGGAACCATACATTCTAAAATATTTATAGTAGCTCTCTTTTTGGTAGCAAAAAATTGGAAATTAAAGGAATGTCCATGTTCCTTTGATTGTTTATAGACACTAGGAAGGAGTGAGACACCTCATTTCTTTCATTAAGGGAATTGCACCTGTTAACTCTGTCCTTTGCACCCTGGAAAGTTCCTAATCTTTCCTCCAATTAGAATCACTATTAAGTTACCAAATATTTTATTATTTCCTTTTGATTCATTGGTTTTTACTTAATTGTTTTTAAATGCACAAAAGTCTATTTTCCTTTTGGGGGGATCCCACCCTAACCTCAAGAATGGCCATGGTTGTGATTTCTTGAGCAATTGGCTTGTTTAATAAATCAATGTGCTAAGAAGATCAAACCCTTACTTCTTTAGTCACTTAATCTTTTGTTGGTTACATGTCCTATTCAATTCTTTGTTTGTAGTATGTCACATCTTACTTAGGACTTTCTTCCTTGCTCTTCAGGTGACCTGAATTTTTCCAAGTTTTAATTTTTAAAAATATTTTCCAGTTTACATATTGGTACAATTTCAATAATTATTTTCTACTATTTTGTGATCCATGTCATTTACCTCTCTCCCACCTCTTCCCCTTCTTCCTGATGGCAGATATATTATATATTGTACATGCATTATTATAGAATGTATATTATTTTGTTAATCAGATACATAACACTTACACTAAAGAAAAATTTATGGAATAAGTAATGTGAAGAATGGAATGCTTCAATCCACATTCAGAAATCATTAGTTCCTTCTATAATAGTGCCTAGATATTTTCATCATGAGTTCCTTGAAGTTGTCCTGAATCTTTGCATTGCTGATAATTATTATCAATCACCCTTAATTATTGTACTTTATAACTGTTAGTATGTAAAACATTCTTCTGGTTCTGTTCACTTTGTATCACTTCATATGTCTTTCTAATTGTTTAATTTTTTTATGAGGGTCATTTTGTTTGTCATTTCTTGTGGCACAAGATTATTCCCTTACAATTATCTACCACGTGTTCTGTCATTACCATTTGATGGGCATATCTTCTTCCATCTCTAGTTTTTGCCAGCCCTGAAAGAGCTTCTATAAATATTTTTGTATAGGTAGGCTTCTTCCCCTATTTTTGAAGTTATTGGGCTACAGGCCTGGTAGGGATATTGTTGTGTCAAAGGTTTGATCATAGTTTGATCACCCTGTTGCTAGGGTTCTAAATTACTCTCCAGAATAGTGTATCAGTTCATAGCTCTACAAACATTAATAAGTGCCCCCAATTTTCCACATTCCCTCCAAAATTTATTCTTCTCTTTTTTTAGTGATGTCCACTTTTAATCCTTCAAAGACTTTTGTGTTTTACAACCGTCATATGTCAAAACCAGTCAAATACTAATGCAATAATAACATTAATGATAATACCAATAGTTCATATGTAATATATTATACCTACCATATGCCTGGCTTTATAAGTACCTTATAAATATCTCATTTGATACTTACAACCTTGAAAGATAGATGCTATTATTATTGTTGTTGCTGCTGTTGTTCCCATTGTAATGATATGGAAACTGACTTAAGTCAAATTTGGTCACTAGGCCAGAATCACAAATCTGGCACTTCATGAGACTGGATTTGAACTGAGATTTTCCCTTCAGTATAGATTGTTATTGACTTTGCCACCTTACTTTTATAAAGATGAGCCTTTGTTTTAGGAAACACTCTATGGTAATGAAAAGCATTTCTTAGAATATTAATGTTGGATAGCCAAGAGAAAATATCTCCTAAGTCTGCTATCTAGACTAGCCTTCTAGGAGCAACAGGGCTTGGGGGGACAGAGGTGGCAGTGAGAAATACCTGATCAGTCCAGGATAGAAAATTTGCTTTTAGAACTATATGTCTTCTAATGACAGAAACATATGACAGTAACAGTAACAATAAAAATATGCATTTATCAAGTACCTACTATGTTCCAGGCACAGTGATTGGAATTCAGGGATACTAGTACAAAGGATGGAACAACATTTCCTTAGAAGGAGAAGGCAGGGCCAAGGAGTTCTCAAAGAAAAGAAAAAAAACTATATTCCAAATATCTAGTTGTTGTTGTTCAGTAATTTTTTTAGTTGTATCCAACGTTCCATGCATGACCCCTTTTGCCGCTTTCTTGGCAAAGGTACTGGAGAGGTTGGACATATCCTTCTATCGGTAATTTTACAAGTCAAGAAACTGAGGAAAACAGGGTGAAGTAACTTGCCTACAGCTAGTAAGTGTCTATGGAAGGTTTTGAATTCCGAAAATGATTTTCCTGCTTCCAAGCTCAGTGCTATATCCACTGTGCCATCTCATTGCCCCTCCAAATACTTATATCTCAAGACCATCTGGCTGTTCCATTATAGTTTATCTTGCTATCTCTGTCTCTCTGTCTCTTTTATAAGTCATCTCTCCATCTCTCTCCTTCTGCCTTTTTCTGTCAGTTTCTGCCTCTTTCTGCCTCTCTATCTGTCTCTGCTTCTCTCTGTCTGTCTGTGTCTTTTATTCTGTCTTGCTATCTCTCTACTCTCTCCTTTTGAATTTATGTTCATGTTTATATATGTATATACATGTACACCTATAATGAGTGTATGTGTTTTATTTACATGTCAAAATAATATTTAATAATTGTTTTAAAACATTTTTCAATGTTTAAAATTTAATATTTCTCTCTCTCTCATATACCCTTTGTTCCTCCCCAAGATGGAAGGTCATATGTAGGTTGTACATATGTTATCATAGAATAAATATATTCATATTTGTCATGTTTTAAAAGAAGAAACATATCACTTAAGCTGAGAAAAACTCCTGAAGGAATTATTATTCATTCAGACTCCATCAGTTCCTTCTATGGAAAATATTTTCCTCATGAGTCCCTTGGCGTTGTCATGGATTCTTGTCTTGATGATACTAGTTAAGTCATTCACAGTTGATCATTGTACTTTATACTATGCACAAATTTCTCCTGGTACTACTCACTTCACTTTGCATCACTTCTTATAAGTCTTTCCAGATCTTTTTGTGATCTTCTTATTGATAATTTCTTATGCTAAAATAGTATTACATTACAAGCACATATCGCAATGTCATCAACCATTCATTCCTCAATTGATGGACAACCTTTCCATTTCCAGTTTTTTGCTACCACTGATACATTTCTTTTTTTGTACAAGTAGGGTCTTTACCTTTATCGTTCATCTCAGTAGGATATAGATCTAGGAGTGGTAATGCTGAACCTAAGGCTCATAGTTCAAAAGCCCTTTGAACATAGTTCTAAATTACATTCCAGAATTATTTTATAATTATTAATTATAGTTAATAACCCTACCAACAGTGTATTGATCTCAATTTTTCCACAACCCTTCCAACATTTATTCTTTTCATTTTTGTCATATTAGCCAGTCTGATATGTATGAGGTGGTATCTCAGAGTTTTCTTTTTTAATTTACATTACTTTAATTCATTGTTATTTGGAAAATTTTATAAATATCACTAAAGTTAGTTTTAAATTCATCTGAAAATTGCCTGTTCAAATCCTCTGATCATTTTTCAGTTGAAGAATGTCTTACATGTTTTAATAAATTTGACTCAATTTTCTATATATTTGAGAAATGAGATCTTTGTGAAAGACACTTGCTATAAAATATTTTTCCTAGTTGGCTGTTTCCCTTCTAGTCTTGCCTACATTGGTTTTGCTTGTGTAAAACTTTTAAAATAAAATGTCAAGGTTATTTATTTCACATCTTGTGATTTTCTCTCTGTTCTCTTCAGATATAAATTCTTTCCTTATCCATAAATCTTACATGTAAACTCTTTCATGCTCTCTTAATTTGTTTATAATATAACCCTTTATTCCTTAATCATTTATCCATTTTGACTTTACCTTGGTAAATGGCATGAATTGTTGGTTTGTGTCTAGATTCTGTCATACTACTTTCCAAGTTAATCCCTCACTACTGCATCTTGAGTGCCTAAACTTTTCCACTGATCCATTACTTTATTTCTTAGTCAGTACCAGATTGCTTTGATGACTGTGTGTATTCATACATACATATATATGTATTCTCTAAAATTTTCGAAATATCAACTGCTATAGAAGTTTTCTCTTTGATTCCTTGATAACCCTATCTTCATATGTTGCCGAGAAAAATTGTTTCTCCTTTTAAAATGATTATCTGTCTTTAATAGTTGAAAGTTAATGGCAAGTATGATAGCAACTCTAGATAACTTGGAACCTTGAAGTAGCAATTAAGTGGAAAAAGCTTCTAAATTTTACTTACCTTGCAACTAAGACAAGATGCATATCTTTCCTACCTTCATTCCTTCTCCCCATTTGGAGGATAAACAAAGAGTGCTGGGACAGTTAGGCAGTTCTAGGAATGGAGGATTGAAGCAAGGTGCCATTGACAGGATTTGCATGACTTACCATTTTGTCTACTGTATTGGCTTCATCTTTCCTTCGTTCCACAAATTTTGTCCCAGTCTATTCATAACTTATTTGGGTAATGTCATGTTGCCTGCCTCTTGTATAGCTCTAGGTATTCATAGTTTGGAAAATGACTTTAAAAATTGTGGTATATAATATAATGGATTATTATTGTGTATTAAAGAATAATTTGTTCATGAGTGAGTCACAGATTCTTCTGATAAAATGTTATAGAGAATTTATGATGAGAACTAAGTAACAGTCATGGAAAATGGCTTGTACCTGTAACATTGGGTACAAAGAATTTTTCTGTAGTTCCTTAATGCAGAAGGTCATAAAGCAATTTGCATTTAAAAATGACTGAATAAAATGTGTTGCCAGATTTGGGGTGAATTCTGTAGAATGTGCTGAGGAGTGTAAAGCAGAAGAACGGGAGGGAGAAGGAGGGAAAAGGAATGAGAGAGGAGTGAAGGGATAGGGTTCTCTCCTCCTTTACTTATGGGGAGAGGTAAGCAGGGTACTGAACCTTGGAAGAGGAATATGTCTCCACAGAGATATTATCTGGGAGATGGAGGACAGAAGACCAGAGTAGGATTGCCCCAATGAGATGGCAAGACATCTCCCTCAGAGGAGCCCAGGGCTCCTGAGATCAAATCTGTCTTTGAGAGACAAGATGATCTCTTGTATCTCTGCCTCCCTGGCTTAGGGGTGCCCAACTGCCAAGGAAAGATGTCACCTTTTCTGGTCAGATGGTCTCAATTTCACTAGGGTCTGAAAGTCAAGCCCTCTCTTGGTGAGAGATATGAGTCTCCTAAACCTTTGATCTAGTTTAAAGGCAGGTCCAAACCCCAAATCCTAAATGTCAAGTAATTCATTTAGATTAAGGTTAGAAGGAGAAGGTAGAGGAATGAGGCAGGAAGGGGGGAAATAGGAGACCCTAATGATTTTCCCCTCTAACAGGTTGGCCCTCCAAAGTCTGGGAGTTCAAGGCTTCTCAGCCTTGACCCCTCTTTCTTACCAACTGCCTTTTAGTCCCTACTCTCAAGATAACTTAATCCTCAAAGTAAGGGAGACAGGTAAGGGAGAGAGAGAAGGAGAAATCTTAGGAAAGGGGTCTGTGAATGACTCTGCTCAAAAGTCCAAATCCACGGTTCCCCTTGAGGACTTTGGGTTGCTGTAACTGAAGGTCTTAGTTGAGTGTATTCAGGGTTTCAGAAGGGATAGTAGATCTCCAGGAATCCACCTCTCTCCTCTGGCTCCCAGCTGGAAGTGAGTTGCCCATTGGATCTTCAAGCTTCTGATTCTCTCTTACAATTCTCAGCTTTTTTTCTTTTCCCTTCCTCAACTCTCTCTTTAGCTGGTATCGCCAAGAAATGATCTCTTGTCAATGTAAAACCTCTCTTCTCTTATCTTAACAGGAGGCAGAAACCTCACACTTAGACACTACTTTGCTTTGTGAGCATATATCTCAACAGAAAGTTCTAAACATGATTTTAAAATCTCCCTGGACCTTACAGTTGTGGAAACAAGAAGTTTTTCCTAGTAAAGACAGAAAAGAAATGAATATACCTAGGTTTTGCTCTGTTATCTCTACTCCATCTTTATGACATTTTAAAAGATTTAATTAAATTGTTTGTATATAATGAAATATAGAAGCAGATAAACCACATGCTGTCTTCACATGAAAGCAAATGCATTAGGTGATAGGACAACCCTTCCCTGAACTCTGTATGAATAAACTGTTATTAGCAATGCAAGGATTTAGAACAACTCCAAGAGATTCATGATGAAAAAGACCATTAACCACCATAGATGGAGCTGATAGATTGTGAATACAGATTGAACAATATCATTCTTTATTTTCTTCATGAATTTTTCTCTAATGTAAGTGATATGTGTCTTCTTTCACAACATGATGAACATGGAAATATATATTATATGATCATACCTGTACAACCAATATAGTATTACATGATTTCTTGGGGATATAAGAGGGAAAGAATATGGATTGCACAACATAAGAAAATATTATTAAAATACAATTTTGAAAAAACTTGTACTGATAAACTGATGATATTCTAATAATACTAATTAATATTTTAAGCTCCCCACAAATTCAGTAGGTAGTAATTTAATACAATCAATATTCTCTCCTCCAAGTACTACATAATACTTATTTGTCTTTTGATTTTTACAAGTCAGACACTCTCAGAAATTCAGTGTCTCGGGGCAGTTGGGTGGCTCATTGGGATTAAGAGTCAGGTCTGGAGATGATAGGTCCTAAATTCAAAGCTGGCCTCAGATGCTTCCTAGCTGTGTGATACTGGGCATGTCACTTAACCCTCATTGCCTGGCCCTTGTCACTCTTCTGCCTTAGTAGCAATACATAGTGTTGATCCTATGGTGGAAGGTAAGGGTTTAAAAAAGAATTTAATTTCTCATATCTTGGAACATCTTTATCCTGAATCTTCAAGAGAATTGTATTGTCTCACAAAGCAATGGCTATGTTTCAAGAAAACAATAAAATGTTTAAATATTTTTTCTATGTAAGAAGAATTAAGTAAATGATAAAAATTGCTTAAATGAAAATCTCTATCCTTATGTGCTAGAATAGAAAGAAGTATGAAAATCTGTTCCAAGGAAATAGTATAGAAAGATATAACTTTTGTCTGTTATTAGCTTTAAAAGCATTTCAAAATTTGCTCTTAATTAAGATTATCATACTTCATTTAAAATTTTATTATGCATTCAGTCAGGGAAATCCCTGCTGAACATATTCAATGTAAGTATAATATTTTAATGCATTACTAAGTTGACACTTTTACATGCTTCAATAATAATTTACATTTAGGCATTGACAGTGGGAATATTAGACTGTCTAAACTGATTCTTCATCCCTCTAAGGAAACTTTTATGGTAATCTGATTTTCATATAAAGAAATATTTATAATCTTTCAATGCAAAAAGTCATTTCTAATTAGTTCTAATTATCCTTTCTTGTATATAGTTTGAAACTACTTCTTTCTTTTATGTTTACATCTATGAAGTACTTGAAGACTTGAGGAAGTCCCAGTTGTTTTTAGCCCATTTTCCCCTTAAAGTGAATATATGAAGATTCTTTTTCTAATTATTTCTATTTTCTCTGGAATTTCTCAAATTAGTTTCCTATGCAAAATAATAAAATATTTACCACTGGTGCTTAAAAAGTTGTTTCAGCCAGTTTTATGTTTGGATCTTTAAAACTTCATATGATCATAGATGAAGAGTAGTTTGAGACCTCAGAGGCCTTCTATTAGATTCATCTCAGTTGACAGATGAGGAAACTGAGATTCAGAGTGGTCAAGTAAGCTTAATTTAATCAGACTCATACTTAAAATGTTGTCCATTATCATATTTGAAAAGCCCCTGCAATCTTCTCCTTTAATTGATGGAGGACATAAAAAGGAAGTATATAATAGAGGTTAATGTCTTCAGTCATAAAGCAGATAGAAATCTAGGTCTAAAGTCAAGAAGACATGAGATCAAATGTGGTCTTATGCATTATCTTTGTGACCTTGGCAAATGAGAAAATAATTTAAAAAATCTTAGCATTGTGCCCGACATATAGTAGATGCTAAATAAATGTTCATTTTTATTATCTTTATTATCTCGATTTTGCTTAATTTATTATTTAACCTAAAAATCAAAAAAGTTTAAATTAACATGTTTATTTCTATTCTTTTAGCAATAATTAGAAAAAATATGTAAACAGCATTTGAAATGTTTGCAACATTTTCTGTCTGGAGAAGATATGAAGATATGACTTTAGGCCTCAAAAGGCTTAAGGTACAGATATAGTCCCACTCCCACTAAAATGACAATTATAATGCAATAACATACAAAGGAAAAGTAGAAAGTAATGAGTTTAAAAGGAGGACCAGAGTTCCCTGGGTAAATGTAAGAAGGTTTTGTCTCTCAGGAAGCTTTTGAATTAGACCTTATAAAAAGAAGTGGTACCGTGTAAAAATTATATTAGACTAATAGTTAAAAAGCCTCTAAAAGAAATTTCCAAAATATATCATTACATGAACTTTTGGGAAGCCAATGAAATTCTCTGAGTCTCAGGTCCTCATTCCTAAATGATAAGATAGGACTGGATGAGTAGCTAGGTGGCTCAATAGATGGAGTATTGGAGTCAAAAAGACTTGAGTTTAAACCCAACTCTGTGATCCCAAAAAAGTCACTTAACCTCTGTTTGACACATTGTCCTCAACTGTAAAATGGGGCTATTAATAGTACTTACCTCCCAGTGTTGTATCTGTTCAGATATTTGTAAAGCATTTAGCTTGTTGGTTAGTACATAATGAGTACTAAATGTGCTTATTCACTTCCCCTTCCCTTCCTACTTTAGTATTTTTTTCCTGACTAACAAACAATGAATCTGTGGATAAATAAAATTTGAGCAAGTAGCAAAAGCAGTAAGAAAATGTCTGACAGAATGAGAAAGATGTGAACTAAGACATGGAGGCAGAAGGTAGGTGTTTAGGGATTTCAGAGTGGTTCTATTTGACTAGATTATATAATATGTTACTTACAGATCTTCGTGTCATAATCAATTTGGAAAATATAATTGGATCTGAATGTTCATGTCCTGCATGACAGCATCAGCTCCATATTTTGTGGCAATGCATATTTACCATGATATTTCACCATTATTTCTTTATAATATCAAAGTTATAGATTTATCCTAGAAAGGTTTATTTATATACTTTATATGCTATATATTTATATACTCTATAGAAGTGAATTTCTATTGTTAATATATTGCCACCAGATAGTGATAAGTATTTTGATTTCTACGATTCTTTTTAACAAATATTTAACATGGTTTCTACATGCAAAATGTTGAGCTATGCACTTAGGATACAAATACAAATGATCAAATTCATTTCCCTTAATGAGCAGGCATCTTATTGGAAGATACAGCCAATACACAGATAAGTAAGTACAAGGCAATTTCAGGAGTGAGAGGATCCTGACAACCAGAAGGATTAAACCTGGAAGGAAAATAATAATTTTAATTTGTAGATAAATAGATAGAGAGATAGATTTAAGGGCAGAGAAAGAAAAAAACATTTAATAAGCACCAATTATGTGTTGGGACTTGTGCTAAGTGTTTTATAAATATTATCCCATTTGATCCTCGCAACAGCCCTGGAAGGTAGATGCTATTATTATCCTCATTTTAGAGATGAGGAAACTGAGGAAGATAAGTTACATAGAACTTGCTCAGTATCGTACAGCTAGTAAGATATTTGAATTCAAGTATTACTTCTTCCATTCTCAACACTCTGCATTGTACCACCTAATCATTGAAAGTTAGGATAGATCCACTCATACATACATGACTGATAAAGTCTTTATTAAACACATGATATGTGTCAGGCATTGTTCTAAGTATTAAGAATATATGTATAAATATTATATATAACATTTTAAGAATTCTTTTATATTCTTAAGATTCTTTAGAATAATATATATATACACATATATTGTCTATATAAGTAAACATAACAAATCATGCCATCAAGGAAAGTATATAATTTAATATATTATGTAGCATAACTAATATAATACATGTGATTTATTGTAAATATTTCAGAATTATAATAAATATGCTTATACAAGAGAAACATATTAGTTATTTCAAAAAAAATCTATGTATCATTCATTCCCACCTTGCCCCTAATTCTTCCCAAAGAAAGCAGATGATATGATATAATTTGTACATGTATTATCATATAACACATATTTCCTTCTTCATCTTTTTCTAAAATAAGACTGCTTACACCAGTGAAAAATTCATGGAAGATATATAGTGAAAAATGGTATGTTTCAGTTTGCAAAGTATATCAGTTCCTTCTAGAGTGGTATATAGCCTTTTTCCATCAAGAGTGCCTTGGAGCTGCCTTGCACCTTCATTTTGTTGATAATAGTTATGTCATTCACATGTTGGATTATCATATTGGATTTTCATCCAATATGATTTTATTGATAATAGTTATGTCATTCACAGTTGGATTATCATACATTATTGTTGTTACTATGTACAATGTTCTGGTTCTTCTTGCTTCATTTTGCATCATTTCATATGTCTTTCCAGGTTTTTTTGTGCTCGTCTTGTTTATCATTACAATCATGTACCACAACTTATTTAGCCATTTTGCATATGATAGAAAATCTCTTCAATTTCTTGTTCTTTGTCAATAAAAAACAGCTACTAAAATGTTAAATTATATAGTTTCTTTTCCTTTTTCCTTAATAGCTTTAGGAAGTAAACATAATAATAGTAATACTAGGTCAAAAGGTACCTACAGTTTTGTAATTCTGAGTATATTTCCAGATTACTCTCCAAAATAGTTGCATCAATTCACAGTCCCACCAAATATGATTGTGTCCCTATTTTTTCAGATCACCTTCAACATTTGCCATTTCACCCTATTGTAATATTTATTGGGAAAGGAAATGGAGGACTGGAAAAATGGGGATAATGGGAGGTTTGTATGGGGGTATTGAGTAGTTGAAGGGAGAGAGAATATTGCTTGGTGAGGCAAAGGAGGAAGCTGCCCCCTGCTGAGAGGAAACAGCAGGGGTCTGATAAGGACTGTTTGTCTTGGAATGACTGACTGAAGTTCAACTCCCTCTATGCCCAGAAAAGATACTCCACTTATCTGACTGCTAATTCAAAATAATATAAAGTTTATTAACCAGTTGGGATTGGAGATTTTTTCCTTAGCTTTAGAGTCGAGGCCAGGCCCCAGAGACTGGAGGAGGCTTTCTCCCACTCCCGTCTACTCTATATCAGTCCTGCTTAGTCTAATTCAGAATCTTAGCAGTAGATAGAAAGCAAACAAGAACAGGTATAACTTTTAGAAGTGATTGGGCCTGAATCTTCAGGCTGAACCAAGAAGAGGCAGCACACCACACCAGACTGGGCTGAACAAGCTCCTCTCTCCTCCAAACCCCTGGAAGCAAGTCCCACCTGGCAGGAAAGAAGTGCTAGTCACAAGACCCAACTGCCACTCCCAGTTGCCCCTTCCCCCACCAACTATTAGTCTAGTTTCCTTTCCACACTATTTAAAACTTAGTCAATATTATGCATTGGGATGATGTCTCAGAGTTTAATTGATTTATTTTTTATAATCAATAATGATTTAAAGCTTTTAATATACTTTTATATATGTGTGTTACATATAATTTTACATAATAGCTTTAATTCTTTATCCAAAAACTTTCTATTCATATATTTTGGCCATTTATCAATTGGGGAATGATTCATAATCTTTTATATTTGACACAGTTCTCTTTATATTTTTAAAATAAGATCTCTATCCAAGAAACTACCTGGAAAAATTTTCCCAATTTCTTGCTTTGCTTTTAATCTTTGTTATGTTAATTTCATCTGTATATTTATTTTCAATTTGATGGATTCAAAATTGTCCATCTATTTGGATTGCATAAAGCTAAAGAGAAAAGTAAGTATATTTTAGGTATGAGGACCAGATAGTATGAACACAAAGAAATGGGAAATGGAATTTTTTAATATAGTTAGCATAAATCTGTACAGGTTGTTTAGAATATAGTCTGTAAATTTAGAACTTGAACCAATCCTTCAGGCTATTGAGGACAACTCTCATTTTTCAGTGGAAGAATTGGTTCCTCAAGTATTTGAATTTGAAGACCAAAGTATTATCTATCAGCACAGAAAAGCATTCCCCCCCCATCAGTAGGTAGTATATTCCATATATCCTGGTAGCCAATAGAAAGACAGAGATTTAAGATACAGAATGCCAAATTTTGAAGAAATCTAAGAGATTAATTTGATTGGTATGTAGACTGTATTACAGAAGGTAATATTAAATTAATTCATAAAGGCAGATAGAAAATACAGTATTGAGGCATTGAGAGCAGAGGAACAAAGGGGTCACTTAAAAAGCTTATTTTGGAAATTATGTTTAGGAGGTTTTGATACTGAAAAATAATGAGATAGAAAGCTCAATTATGAAATTATTATATTAGTGACTGTGGACTTGTGAATGCAGAAGAGATAAATGTAAATGATTTTTGAGAGCTAAAAACAACAAGTCTTGACATTTTGATGTGGGGAGGTATGAGATGAAGTGGGAGAAAGAAAAGAATCAAGGCTGACTCTGGTGTTATGAATTTAAGTAAGTAGAAGAAATGCTCGCCACAAAAATAGGAAGTTTGGGAAAATGGTAATTTTAGAGAGAAAGCAGATTACTTTTATAGGCCTGATCCTTAAATTGAAATTGTAGACACATTTATCTGAAATGCAAATTAGAGTAATAATACAGTTTTCAAAAGATATATAGAAAAATATGCCTTATGAGCATGCTCAGTGTGCCTATTATGGAGATCGATGAGGGATAACTGGGTTAGGAATAAGTATGTTTATGAAAAATTGCTTAAAATAACAAAAAACCCTCTTGCTAATCTGAAAGTTGTCTATGCCAATAGAACCTCAGATCCAGTCTCCACATGTATTAATATATTTATACATAGCACCTCAGTAACCCCTTGATTCTGTCATTTTTGTACTATTTACTACCAATCTCTTTTGACATTTTCTGATATGGGCAATATTATATAAATTTCCTTTCTTCTAGGTCTGAAATGTCATAAAATGATCTATTTAATATAATGCAATTTTCTTTGAGATCCTATTCAGGGGTTAATACACACACATACACACATATTACCTTACTCAAATGAAAAGGTTTGGATAAACCTTATGAAAGAAGAGTTGACAGGAAAGGATTAATGATTGAGTGTGAGGGTCTAGGAAAGGAAAAAGAGAAAGACTACTGAGTTTTAGGTCTGATTGAAATCACAGTAGCAAAAATCTTATGGAAGAGAATCACTGTAAGGGAACATAAATTACCCATTTCAGTCCAAATTATAAAAAAATACACACAATATTTCTAATAAATAGGCAGCCTGTGCCTAAAGACTTCCTATAGAACTCATTCCCCCAGGAGGAATCCCATCTCACCATAGGATAGCTGACTGTTACAATCCTTGTAGAGCAAAATTTTGCTTCCTTATAACTTTCAGCTATTTGTCATATTTCTGCCTTTGTGGGACAAGCGGAAAGATATCTAACCCCTTGTTATTTTAACTAATTGAAATATTGATCAGTCTACTCCTCACTTCCTAATCCATCATCTTGTTCATCTCACCAAACTCAAGGAAACTTACATATTGGTACCCATTAGCTAAAGAAACATACACTCAGTCTATTCAGTCCTATAATTCCCACCAACCTTTCCCCTCTTCCTGATTGTCCTCCCACTTCAATTATTGCCCCGTTTACCCAAAAGAGAGGTGGACAAATACATCATTATGCTCAAAATAGCTAAGGAACATTTGGCAAGTGTCTCACTAAATCTGTTGTCACTTTTATTTTAAAACCTGAGGTAGTAATGATTATATCTCATATATTTGAAATGTATTTATCTGATGTTTGAAATTAAATATATTCAGCTACATATACAATGAAGCACATGCCTTTCAATTTAATATCTTGTAAAATTACTTTAAACAAATGGGAAATATTATTACTTGCTTCTTAATATCCCATGGTACAGTGCAACTGTCAAAACAGCAAAAGCTTGGGACTTTTAAGTTCCTGCATCATGATTATATTTCTTAATGACATCTGTTTGGAAATATTTTAATGAGCTATACAAGTTAAATTTGTTAAAATAGATACAAGATGATGAATAACAAGGAAATTTTTGACAAATAGCTGACAAAGTATGCTATCATAAGTATGCATGTAAAATAGGTTTTGAATATGTATGCAATTTCCAATTATCATACTCTCAAATCAGATATTCTTTATGATACTGACAAATGAGTTAGAGATGAAAAAAAAAAAGACAGCCAATTGGCCTGTGGCTTTTGTAAATTAAACAATCAAAAAGCATTTATTAAAAATCACTTATGTGCCAGGAGCTGTGCTAGGCATTGGGGATAAGTCAAATAAATCAGCTCCTGCCCTCAAGGAAATTATGTGCTAGGAAAGTAGCCAAAATGTGCATAATTATTTTTATGTAAAATATATAAAAATAATGCAATGGTAGTTTTTGAGGGGAACTCAATGATGGCAGGTGGGGTGTGGGATTGAGACTCAGGAAAAGACTCATATAGAAGGCAAGGCTTGAATTTTAAAGAAAACAAAGCTGCTGGAGAAGCCTAGGTTAGTACTTCTTCGTTAAAATATAATTTTTTATCTACTAAGATTCATGAAATCTTGAGAGTAGCTTTCTTTTTTTAAAATATATTTTGTTGATACTTTTTACTTAACTCTAGTCATGTGTCTCATTAAACTCTCCCTAGTGCCAGAAGGAGGAAGGAGGGTAAATGATAAATAACATGAGAGTACTAACAGGAACAATTAGAAAAGTAAATGAGAAAATAAGGGTAAAAAAAATTAAAAGAAATTAATTATGTAAAAGTAATAAATGGAAAGAGAATTAATAGCTTGACATAAGAGGTACAAAACCTAACCAAAGCTATTGACTACATAAAAATAGACCAAGCAGAAGATAATGTCTCACTAGGACATTAATTTAATATTTATTGAACTTCCTAAAAGTCAAAAGACTTAAGCATCATATTTCAAAAAAACATGAGAAAACTGCCCATATTTCTCAGAATATAAGTGTAAAATAGAATCTACTTGTCACTTTCTAAAAGAAACCTCAAAATAAAAACACTAGAATATTTTTGACAAATTCCAGAGCTTCTAAGTAAAGAAAAATACTTCAAACTTTCAGCAAATAATGAACAGTTAATGAAATAGAAGACTTTCAGAGATTTCTGATAAAAAGATCAGAGCTGAAGAAAATTTCTGACTTTCAAAAACAAGGTTCAAAAGAAGCATAAAAAGATAAAACATGAAAGAGAAATCATAAATAGCTTAATATGTTTAAACTGTTTATATTCCTATATGGACAGATAAGTGCTTCCTTTAACAAATATTTGCCAAATTTATAAAACATCAGAGCCATTCCCCAATTGATAAATGATCAAGATATATGAACAGTCAGCTTTCAAAAGAAGAAATCAAATTTATCACATGAAAAAAAAATATTCTAAATGTTATGGTGAAGAGAGCTCCTGTTAAGATGGAATAAACAGGTGACCAGGATTATACAGAACCTGGTCAGTAGTCTTTTCAAGGCCAGAGAACAAAAATGGCTGCTCTCTCTGGCCTCAGGCCAGTGAGTAATCAATCTGATTGCTTCTCAGAGATAACAAGGTTTAATCACAATAACTGGGTATGGGATGAGGGAAGAGGTTTGAGGATTTCTCCCCATCTCTAATAAAAACTAATTTTATTTCCCCACCATCTGACTTTGATGGCAAGTCTCTTCTGTCCTTGAGCAAAATCAAGACTGCTCTGAATACACCCTCTGCCTGATAAATTTCTTCTATTCTTTACTAAACCTAGGCTAAAAGCACTTAGAAATAAGTAGCTAGAATGTAGATTGAATAGAAATGAAGTCAGACTTCAAGAGTGATCAGATCTTTGGGGATGACCCCTAAAGGCAAACTGAGGAGTCTGATCAGCTCCCTCTCAGATCTTGTTCTTCACAGTCACAGGAGAGTTATAAGTCTCAGCAGGTTTCAGGCTCTTGTTAAGTTCTCTTTCAGGAATGGTTGCCACTTTCCAAAGGTTAGAGCAGGGATGTGGGAGCTGGTTGTCCTTCCAGATTCAACTCTGTCAAGGAACAACTCTTATTGCTGGGAGCATACCCCTATCCTTCCAAGAGTCTAACAGAGTTAACCCGTCAGTCTTACTTCACAGCATTCTATGACACTCTTTGTAATCCGATTGCCTTCTCCTAATCTCCTTTTACATAAATCACTATTGATTAAGGATTTGAAAATTAAAATAAATTTAGGGTACTACTTTATAAATACCTGAAATGACAAATTCTAGAAGAGTTGAGGGAAAATTGGTAAACTAATAAAATATCAGTGGAGTTATGAACAAGGCTAAATAAGAACAAGAGAACAATTTGGAGCTATGCCTTAAGGGCTATAATCATTGATGAAGCAAAACCACTGGTAGGATTCTGGATGGCAATTTGGAACTATGCTGAAAGGGTGCTAAAAGACTGCTTGTCCATTCATCCAGCTATGCCACTTCTGGGTTTATACCCCAAAGAGATCATAAGGAAAAAGATTTCTACAAAAATATTTATAGGCATGCTCTTTGTGGTGGCAAAAAATGGAAAATGAGGGGATGTCCTTCAATTTGGGAATGGCTGAACAAATTGTTGTGTCTGTTGGTGATGGAATACTGTTGTGCTCAAAGGAATCATGAACTGAAGGAATTCCACGTGAACTGGAATGACCTCCAAGAAGCCATACAGAATGAAGGGAGCAGAATCAGGAGAACATTATACACAGAGATGGATACACTATGGCACAATCGAATGTAATGGACTTCTCTACCACCAGAAATGCAATAATCCAAGACATTTCTGAGGGACTTAAGAGAAAGAACACTATTCACATCCAGAGAAAGACCTGTGGGAGTAGAAACACAGAAAAAAAGCAACTGCTTGATTACTTGAGTCGATAGGGATATGACCAGTGATGTAGACTCTAAATGATCACTCTAGTTCAAATATCAATAATATTGAAATAGGTTTTGATCAAAGACACATGTTAAACCCAGTGGAATTGTGTGTTGGCTATGGGAGGAGGAGATGGAAAGAACATGAATTATGTAACCATGGAAAATTTTTCTTAAGTAATAAATTAAATAAAATCTAAAAAATCCCACTGGTAGGTCTATATACTCTGAATGGATCAAAGGAAAAGGACCTGTATGCACAAAAATATTAATAGTAGTTTTCTTATGATGGGAAAGAATTTGAAATTTACATTAACTGGGAAATAAAAAAATCGATGTATATGTGATAATGATGGAGTACGATTGTATTGTAATAAATGATGAAGGAGGTTGTCTCAAAAAATATTGGAAAACCTATATGAACTGAAGCAAAATGAAGTCAGAGCATTGTGCAAGGTAACAGCAGTGTTGTAATGATGATCAGATGTAAAAGATTGTGATCAATACAATTATATAAGAAAATTCCAGAGGACTCATGATGAAAAAATGTTGACTACCTCCAGAGAGAGAACTGATGAACTGTGATGCAAATTAAAGTGTAACTTTCTCACGTTCCAGAATTTTTTTTGTTACTTTTTTTGGGATATGGCTAATAAAAAAAAAAGTTTTACATGATTTCACAGGTACAAATGATATAATTTACTTTTCTTCTCAGTGGTTGAGTAGGGTTTGGAGGGAGGCAGGGAATTTAGAAATCAAAATATAAGAGAAAAAGGATATTGATTTCCTTAAAAATGTAATTTGAAAGTATTTAACAAAATAAATAAAAATTCTATAAATTATGAAAAAATAAATTCAGGATTCTTATTGACTTTAAGACAATAATCTGGGCATAAGGTTGATGAAAGACTTTATCAGAGTGGTTACAGTGTAAAAGGCAGAGGAGAAAATACACAATATCTGTTAAAATTATAAAAAAAGATGAGAAACTACAACTGTTTGGATATGGTTATGAGATAGGAGACAATGAACTTTAGCATGATACTTACATCGTGATCATGGTTTTCTCGGGAGATGATTGTTTTATGAACGATATATTGTGATTCATTAATTGTGATGAGATATTTTGATATTGTGATGTGTGATAGCAAATTTTAAAAAGATAGGTTTTGGGGAAATGCATAATCAGTTCTGTTTTGCATATATTGGGTTTAAGCTTTCTATGAAGCTTCCATTTTGAGATGCCTATAAAATAGCTGGAAATGTAAACCTAGAGGTCAAGAAAGAGTTTAGGGTCAGTCTAAAAGGTCTGGAAGTCATCTACATGGAAACAATAATTGAAATCATGAGACCTGTTGATACCACCAATTGGAATCATATAGAGATAAAATTAGCAGGTACAGAATGTAGTCTGAGGGACTATCTTTATTAGTTGGCATGGTATGAAGGAAAAATTGGCAAAAGAGACAAAGGAATGAGAAAAACAGGTAGTAAGAGAACCAAGAGAGGAAAGTTTCAGGAAAATCTATAAAGAAGAGAGAATCAAGATGAAGAAAATGATTAAACTGCCAAAGCTACAAAGAGTTCAAACATTATGAAGATTGAAATAAGGCCATCTTTGGTGAATCGTTTTATTTGAAATTATGAGGTCAAAAGTCAGACTGCCAAATGTTAAGAACACATAGGGAGGAAAAGTAGTGGAGATACCTTTCATAACCTGCTTTACCAAAGACTAGCTATAAAAGGGAAAGGAGATATATGATGGTAGATAACTGGGATGGATTAAATCAGGATTTTTTGAGGAGAGGGGAAATGGTTTTAGACAAGAGAGAAATGGTGAATTGAAAAGAAGATATATAAGATTAGTGATGACAAAGGTTGCAATCTGCTGCAGAATATGAAATGGAAAACAATCACTTACATGTATAGGATATTTGCCCGGGCATAGAAAAAGACCACCTTTTGGTGTTAAATGACTGAAGAAGGAAATAGTGGCAGAAGGCAGCTGAGTGATATGGTATAAGGACAGAGAAGGAGAAGAAATTCTAAATAAATGGCCCTGATTTTTTCAATAAAATATGAGGCAAGATTCCTAGCTGAGAAATTATGAGTAGAGGAAGTTGTGGGATGTTAGAGGAGGATAAAAAGAGTTTGGAAAAGCCACTGTGGTGAGTGGAGTAGTGAAATGATTGGGAAGATATAATGGGATTGTCTAAATTTGTAATAAGTTTCTGACAATTCTAATTTCCAAAATATAATGAATTGATTTAAATTTATATGAATAAGTCATTTTTCTGATGTACAACTGGCTAAATGATATAAACAGGAATTTCAAAGGAAGAATCCTAAAATATCATAATCATATAAAAATGATACAAAATACTACTAATTAGAGAAATGCAAATTAAAATAACAGTTTCTATTTCACTTTCCCTCAGATTAAAAAAAAGTTGATAAAAATAGAAATGACAAATTTTATAGAGATTACAAGAAAACAAACATACTAATGCACTCTTGATAAAGCTGTTAATTGGTATACCCATTCAGGAAGGCAGTTTGAAGCTATTCCCCAAAAGATAGAAAACTGTGCATGCCTTAAGAGTATAGCTCATATAGATAAAGATATAGATATAGATAGGTAAGAAAAGTACCTATATTTGCAAAACGTGTGTGTATGTATATAGCATATATTTGAATGGCACTATATGAGTGTAATGGAATATTACTGAAAAAAGAAATGATGAAAATTGGATTTATAGAAACCCAGAAAAAGTGAAATGAACAGAACACACCTTTGAAATATTTAAGAATTATGATGAATGAAATGACTAAACATGACTCCAGAAGATAAAGAATACTACTTACCTACAGATAGATGAATTTAAGATTCAGAAACTCATACACATTTTTACAGGGCCAATTTGGAAATTTATTTAGCTTGATTATATATCTTTGTTTGTATTTGTTTGTTCTTTTTTCCCAATGCAGTTGTGAAAAATAAATGCTTAGTTATTGAAAAATAAACTGGTTACAAATAGTGATTTCTCTTGGTTTTAAATAATTGATTTTGATAATATAAAAAAGTCATTTAATGCCTATGTTTTTAAAATATTTTCCATTAAAACCATGGCAGCTAATAATTTTTACAGTCTCTTGGTTATCTAACTTAAAATAAGTTGCTTTTCAATCATACCCAGCTTTTTGTGACACCATTTGAGGTTTTCTTGCAAGATACTGAAGTTGTTTGCCATTTCCTTCTCCATCTCATTCAGGAGGATAAGACTTCCTGATATCATTTAACCATTCTATACAACCACACAGCTGCCCTAATTTAAAGCTAATGTAGGGGGTAGCTGGGTGGCTCAGTGGATTGAGAGCCAGGCCCATATATGGGAGGTCCTGGATTCAAATTTATCCTCAGTCACTTCCTAGCTATATGACCCTGGGCAAGTCACTTGACCCTCATTGCCTAACTCTTACCACTCTTCTGCCTTAGAACCAACATACAGTATTGATTATAAGAGAGAAGGTAAGGGTTTAAAATTTTATTAAACAAAAACTAATGTATTAAGCACAGGATTTGAAATCAAGAAGACTCATTTTTGTTAATTCAAATATGGTCTCAGACACTTACTATGTGCCCCTGCGCAACTCACTTAACCCTTACTCATCTTCAAAATGAACTGAAGAAGGAAATGGCAAACCACTCAAATATCTTTGCTAAGAAAACCCCAAATGGAATTATAAAGAATAGAATGCAATAAACAAAGAGTGAACAAACATCAATTTACAATAAATAAAAATATTTTGTCAAATGCTTGCATATCTTTAGGTTGAGTCCAGTAGATAACTCATGGAAAGAAGGTAAAATTATTTTTATTTTCCCATCAAAACTAGGAAACTATAATTAGTGTTCAGGAGAACAGCATCTATGCAACTAAAAAAGGGTAATTTCACCTTTGAGGTAGAAAAGGAAAATAATCCTGTAAGGGTGAGGTAATTTTAAAGTTTAATTCAGGCATCATTTAAGTAAAGATTGATTATATTCCTTCCTTTAGGAATGATAAAATAATATAAATGTTGTTTTCTTATAGTTCTGCTTCAAAAGGAGATAAAATAGAAAATAATTTTAAAAATTATTTTGCCTACTCATCTTTATCATCTCTCTTCCACCCACTTTATTTTAATGATGAAACCATGACCTTCTCTTACTTGTCCAAGATATTATAGCTCTTAAAGGATAAATCCAATACTAAAAGCACAATCTTCAATGATTCAATTGTCTCGTTATAACTACCCTTTATCTTGTAAGAAGTGAATGAAAACAAAGCCCACAAACACAAGGTTTTTAATCTAAAACCTTTGTTAACATTGTAATAAAAAAAATACCTGGCCACATATAAGATTTGTTCCAAAATGATATTAAATGTGTGACTTGATCTCAAAGTACAGTGTCACGAAATTTTATTATCCCACGAAATTACTTGGGTTGGCATTTTTCTTATATTCTCAGTTGTATTCAAATTTAAACTTCAGATGTTCCAGAAATGGCATATTTTAGATTTTTTGTTTGCAACTGTTGCATTCTACCTCTACAGCAAGGAATGTTTTTGAGAGTACCTTGGTTATGTACCATAAAAAAATAAATATAAAACATCTGAATAAACCTACTCTTATAATTTTAAAGATAACTATAGGTTAAATAATATGATTTTTAAGGTAGCCAAAAAAAAAGAGGAAAAATTCTATGTTTGACTTTGTTTCTTTCCACAGAATATTGGATCCTTATTATATATGTGAGCTTGCTTATTGTCAAAGGTCATGTTTATGCCATAGAGGATTTGAAAAAGCTAGAATTCTCTTCAAAAGTCTACCATATCTTTTATGAATATTATTAATTTCCCCATGCTTTCATTTCATTGGTGTTAAAATAATGATTCATACCGCTACATGTATTAATAGATTTTTTTCAGAAGCCTTAATTTTCACAGGTGCCTTTTCAGGTGTCTGCGGCTGGTAAACAGTGAAAATACATAAACAGTGAAATTGTTCTCTAGATAATTTATTGGCAGTAAATGCACTGGAGTTGTCGTAGCAAACTTTCAAAATGTCAGAACAGTGTGAAGGTTTGTGTGTTGCCTTAATTGTGTCACTTTAAAATGGTTCCTCTGGAGAGATCACTTGTACAGAAGGGAAAAAATGCATCATCTGTTTCTCACTTCAAATTTTATCAGATTTGGTATCCAAATCATATTTTACTGGAAAATCCAATTTGTAGATTATTGATGTGTGACCCTAGTGGTTTTCAACTTTTTCCCTAACAAATCTTCTAACTTTCATCCCTTCCTGTAATGTTATATTAAAATATACTAAAAATTTTAGGAAACTGGATAAATTGGTAAAATAAAAGATATTTTCCCCACCAAGTATTTTGAGCAATGTGCTTTAATTAGAAAAATTAACTTGCTCCTGAGTGTTCTGAATACTTTGTGTCACATGTGATTGTCAGTACAACTAAACTTTGCAAGGTAACGCATTGTTGGCTTTAACTAGAATTGTGAGAATGGATTAGCATTAAACGTGTAAATTACCTGCGTGCCTCTGGGGAGGGATTGAGTAAAAAATTGACTAATTGGGGGTAATTTTATGGTTGGAAATTAATAATTATATTGAGGAATTTTTTTAAATTAAAGGAATATGGAACAAAAAGTTTCTCAAATTTCTGGTAAAAAACACACACATACAAGCACTGAAGAATCTTGTTGAAAATACTATAATTCAAATGATATCCTTTGATTTGAAATAGATATTAATTGAGGCAAAATGCCTTGTATCATGATCACCTTTTACCATAACAGATGTATAGCATCCCTATTCTCTGTGTCCATCTCCTTTCTGTATTCTTCAAAATCCCATCCTCTATTTTGAGATTTCTCTGGTTGATTGTGAACCATTCAGAGATTTTACAATCTCTACTAAAGATCAACTAAGACTTCAAAGGCAAATATTCCAGTGGAAGAAATTAGTACTATAGCCTAATATGTCATTAAAAGGACAATAGGAATTAATGTAAATACTGCTATTACAGTACAGAAAAAATTTCATAGGTGAAAATAATAATAATAATAATAATAATGACTTGCATTTGTATAATCAGTATAATAATTTTAACTTAGCAAAAGGTAGGAAAGGGTTAGGAATTAAAGTTGTAGTTTCATTGGTATATAGAAATCCCTGAAGTAGGAAATTCCTTTTATAAAGGAAGGTTCACAACTTTGCAATTGCCATTTTAGAAAGATGACCTAAAAACTGATAATTAAGTAACTTGTTCCTGTTCAAGACAACCTGTATATGTCAGAAATGGAACTTAAACATAAGTCTTCCTTGTTCTGAAATATGCTAAGCAAGAAAGAATCAGTGGTGAAGTTGAATTCCTTAGGTTGAATAGTTTTCTTCTTTGCCATCTGTACTTATTTAAAGTAAAATTATCTTATAGTTTAATAGTCTAAAATTGTCTCACCTTGCTCTGTTTTCCTGATCTGTCATTTTGTCAGTGAGATATTTTATGTTTTCTTCTATTTTGTCACTTCTTTGACTTGACTTTATTAATTCTTGCTGTTTTGCAAGATCATTGTCTTCCAGTTGCCAAATTCTGGTCTCTAAATACTGGTTTTCCTTTTTTAGTTTGGTCTATCCCACTTTTCATGGTTCTAGCTGTTTCTCCAATTGGGAGTTCTTGTCCTTTAAACTGTTATTTTCTCTTTGAACTATTTCCTACATTTTTTCCCAGAAGGCTTCAATCTTTTTGATAAGCTCCAATTTAAATTCTTCAAGAGCTTGTGGAAAATTTCCATTTCTTTGAAGGATTTGGGTTTACTTGAGTTTCCTCTTCTATTTCCTCTGTAGCCTGGGTTTTTCCTCCATAAAAATTTTCATGGGTCTATCCCTTCTTCCTGTTTTTCTTGGAAGGAGGTTGTTGTTCCTGGGCACAATTTCCCATCACTGTGGAGGTTTTTCCTTCCCTTTTTAGTCAGAAATCTGAGTGAGATGGACAGGCTCTCTGTGTATGGAATTAAGGGGCAAGGATTTTGCCTGAGGCAAGCTCTCGAATCTCTGGAGCTTCTGCTATTTGTTGCCCTTCTTTGGACTATTTTCCCACGAGTACCCATTGTCTCAGCTCTTCAGCCTGCTGGGGTTTCAGGTGTAGCTGCTCTCAGGGGTAGGTCTTTGGTGGTCTTAGTCAGCTCCCAAGGACTTAGAGGTGCCCCTTACTCAATCTAGAGGTGCCTCTCACTCATTTGCTGATTCTGGCATGTACTGGCTCTGACTCTGGCTCTGTAGGTGAGGTAGGGGAGGGTAGATCAGCTCATGTTTTGATGGGAGCTTTTTCACCCCCTTATAATGTGGGAATGCCCAAATCCCACGTACCTTCAATTCTTCATCCTACTGTAGAGTCCCTTTGTTCTTATGAATTTGTTTTTTTTGGTCTTTTGAGGTAGTCTATATTGGTGGGTGCTGAGGAGAGGAAGAGTCTTGCATCTAGACTGCTGCCATGTTTACCCAGAAGTCCCAAACTTTTATTTTATTATTCTCCAATTACATGCAAAAATAATTTCCAACATTTTTCAAGGAATATTGAGTCTCAAATTATCTCCCTCCCACTCTTTCCCTCAAACCCTGTTGAGGTGGTAAGCAATCTCATGTAGATTTTTATATGTGCAATTATGAAAAGTATTTTTCCATATTAGTCCTTTTGTGAAAGGAAACTTAATAGAGAAACATTAAGAATGTGGTAGTTTTACTTTGGTCTGTACTTAATTCCTTTGCCTTGGAAGTGGATACCATTTTTGTACTGCTGAAAATAGCTATCATTCACAGTTGTACATTGTTCTCCTGGTTCTGCTTATTTCATTCTGCTTCAGTTTGTGTCTTTCCAGGTTTCTCTGAACCATTCTGCTTGTCATTTCTTAAAGCACAATAGTATTCCATTAAAATCATAAACTATAACTTACTCAGTCCTTTTCTAATTGATGGGTATACTCTACCCCCCACTTTCTAAATCTTTCTCTCTCCAATATAACTGCTTTAAAAGTTTTTGTTCATATAGATTCTTCCTCTTTAGGCTTTTTTTAAAGCTCTTTGGGATACAGACCTAATAATGGTATTGCTGGTCCAAAGGGTTTGGACTGTTTTATAGTCCTCTGGGCATAGGTCCAAATTGCTCTCCTGAATGTCTGAATCGTTTCATAACTCCCCCAATAATGCATTCATGTTACAGTTTTCCCATATACACTCCAAGTTTTGTCATTTTTATTTTCTGTCATGATATCCAATCTGATCGATGTTGGATAGTACCTCAAAGTTGTTTTAATTTCCATTTCTTTAAATAATAGTGATTTAAAGTCTTTCACACAGATAGTAAGGGACATTAGACAACTTTTCGGAAAATTACAATCTGAGAAGCTGTCTGACTCCCCTTCTTGTCTGTGTCTGAGTTTCAGGAGCCCTAGCTGTTGCTTCAGCTGTACCAAAGCCAGGTTGCCTTGGTGGGGCCTGTCCTGGTGCTTTACATTCCACCTCCAACCCAGGGCAGTAGGTCCCTTGATAGGACTTTTAAGTTGTTTTAAGGCTGAAAAATTATTTCACCTTGTCTTTTTGTGGGTTATGCTGATCCAAAATTCATTTGGGGGCTTTAAATCATAGCTTTTTGGAAATTAATTTGGTAGAAATCTTGTGGTCCATATATCTTCTCAGCAATATTGGATCTTCTCCCCAAAACCTCCCTCTATCTTAAATTTGAAAACACAAACAAGATTTTTATCCTAGGCAAGTTTAATGATCACAGGCCATGGTTCTCTCACAAGATTAAATCTAGTTAAAGCATCCTCAAATATTTATATTTATAATATTATAGGCATAATATTAAATATAAGGGGAGTAATTAGGAAATGTCATAAATTAGAAGATTATAAAAATTGTCAAGAAATATGATATGTGTAAATATATATATATAAACATTTATTGTCTTGTTATCTCTGTCATTCAAGAAGTTTGTAGCCTGGAGATAAATTTTAATTGGAGATAAATGCAACCAGATATTAATTAATTCACTTAATGACAATTAGAAGTGTTACATTGACTACAATGGTCTTCACTACCTGAAGGCTAGTTGAATCACATTTTAAGCCACCTTCAAAGTTCTCTATTACCTTTAATGTAATTTGATATATCTAGATTCTTTACAACCCCCAATAATGATTCCCTCAAGTGATTGGGGATTGTGGTCCCTTCTATCCAATTTTAACTATTTTATTAGCAGTAATATTCACTCATTTTGCTCTTTGTAACTTTATGTAGGTCTTTATAAATGTATGTATATATGTGTGTGTGTGTGTGTGTGTGTGTGTGTGTGTGTAATTCTTACATTCTTAGAAACGATACTAGGTATTGGTTCCAAAGCAGAGGAGGAAAAATGGATTTAAGTGACTTTCCCAAGGTAACACAGAAAGGAAGGGTCTAAAGCCAAATTTGAACCTCAGACTTCCTATCTCTAAACCTGGCTCTCTATACACTGAGCCACCCAGTTTCCACTTTGAAAGGTTATTTTGTTAATTAACCTTGAGCTAAGATGGCAGAGGAGAAATAGGGAAAGCTTAAATCTTCTCTAATCCAACTTTAAAATAATACTTGAAAATAAATACTGGAGAGACAGAACCAAAAAGGGGGTGTATTGAAACAATTTTCCTCCAGGAAAAACTTAAAAGGTAGTCAGAGAAGGCCTTCTTCATTGGAATAAGAGGGGAGCCCACCCAGCAACAAGGCCCCACCAAGGAGTACCAGTAGCAACCTTCACCCCACAGAGCATATCTATGGCTTCAGGTTCTGAACCTGAGCCCAAGCCTCCAGTGAGGACCCAAGCACTAGAGCAGGGCAGTCCTCAATATGTCTGACTGGTACACGCCCAGAATGAGGCATTAGGGCATTAAGGGCTATAAGATGATATGCAAAAAAAAAAAAAAGCAAAAGGGTGGGGGGCATCAAAGATGATACCAAGAGATACTTGAATAAATAAAATAAATGAGATAATCTGTCTCACACAAAGATACACATGGGAAGGGGAGGGGAAGAATGCTCTTATAAGAAGGAGAGGACGAGAGTGTTAATAGGTAATACTTTAACATTACTCTCATTGAAATCAATTCTGAGAGTTAAGAGTACCTAGAGCCATTGGGATCTTGAATTCTATCTTATCCTACAGTATAAGTGAGAAGGGAAAACTAAGGGGAATGGGGGGAAGGGAATACAAAAATGGAGGGCAGGAAAAGGGGAGGAAACTTAACAGACACTAAATAAAAAAAAACAAGAAGGGAACAAAAAGTCAGGGAATAGAAAGGGAAGCATATCAAGGGAAGGGATTAGGGGGATTGACTAAAAGTAAACAACTGGTTAAAAAGGATATAGCTAAAGAATAAAAGACAGAACTAGGAGAGAATATCAAAATGCTAGGGAATTCACAAGTGACAATCAACTTGGAATGTGAATTGGATGAACTCACCCATAAAACATAAATGAATGGGAGACCTGAATCTACCACTCTCAAATTTAGATAAATCAAATCAATCAAAAAATAAATAAGAAAGAGGTAAAAGATGTGACTGAAATCTTAGAAAAATTAGAGCAACTAGATATATGAAGAAAAATAAATAGGGACAAAAAGGAATACACCTTCTTTTCAGCTGCACATAGTACATTCACAAAGATTGACAATATAGTAAGTCATAAAAAATGGCATACAAATGCAGAAGATCAAACATAATAAATGAAACATTTTCAGATCATAAGGTAATAAAAATAATGATCAGTAAGGGTACATGGAGAGCCAAATCAAAAATAAATTGGAAATTAAATAATATGATTCTCCAAAATTGGTTAGAGAAAAAATCATAGAAACAATTAATGATTTCATTGAAGAAAATGACAATAATGATACATCCTTTCAAACTCTATGGGATTCAGCCAAAGCAGTACTCAGGGGAAAATTTATATTCTTGTGTTCATATATGTGACAAGGAAATCATGAGGTTTACATATATTAACAAATTAGGGAGGGCAGAGATCAATGAATTGGACATGCAAATCAAAAAAACTTAAAAGCAAACAAATTAAAACCCCCCAGAAGAAAACCAAATTAGAGATCCTAAAAATTAAGGAAGAAATTGATAAAATCGAAAGTGATAGAACTATTGAACTAATAAATAAGACTAGAAGCTGGTATTTTGAAAAACAAACAAAACAGAAAAAGTACTGGTCAATCTAATAAAAAAAGGAAAGAAGAAAACCAAATTAATAGTATCATAGATGGAAAGGGAGAATTCACCTCCAATGAAGAGGAAATTGAGGCAATCATTAAAAACTATTTTGCCCAATTATATGGTAATAAATATGGCAATCTAGGTGATATGGATGGATATTTACAAAAATATAAATTGCCTAGATTAACAGAAGAAGAAATAGAATTCCTAAATAATCCCATATCAGAAAAAGAAAAGCCATCAAAGAACTCCCTATGAACAAATGCCCAGGGCCTGATGGATTCACAAGTGAATTCTATCAAACATTCAAAGAACAACTAATCCCAATATTATACAAACTATTTGACATAATAAACAAAGAAGGAGTTTTACCAAATTCCTTTTATGACACAAATAGGGTACCGATTCCAAAGCCAGCAGGTCAAAAATGGAGAAAGAAAACTACAGACTAATCTCCTTAATGGACATAGATGCAAAAATCTTAAATAGGATACCAGCAAAAAGACTCTAGCAAGTGATCAGGAGAGTTATTGACTATGATCAGGTGGGTTTTATACCAGGAATGTAAGATTGGTTCAATATCAGAAAAACCATTCACATAATTGACCATATCCACAAGCAAACCAACAAAAATCACATGATTACATCATTAGATGCAGAAAAAGCCTTTGAGAAAATACAACACTCATTCCTATTTAAAACACTAGAAAGTATAGGAATAGAAGAGTCTTTCCTAAAAATAATAAACAATGTCTATCTAAAACCATCAGCCAACATCATGTGCAATGGGGATAAACTAGAAGACTTCCCAATAAGATCAGGAGTGAAACAAGGATGCCCATTATCATCTCTATTATTTAACATTGTACTAGAAACACTAGCAGTAGTAATTAGAGAAGAAAAAGAAATTGAAGGTATTAAAACTGGCAATGAAGAGACCAAGCTATCACTCTTTGCAGATGATATGATGGTCTACTTAAAGAATCCTAGAGGATCAACTAAAAAGCTAGTGGAAATAATCAACCACTTCAGCAATGTTGCAGGATACAAAATAAACCCACATAAGTCACCAGCATTTCTATATAGCTCCAATACATTTCAGCAGCAGGAATTAGAATGAGAAATTCCATTCAAAATCACCGTAGACAATATAAAATACTTAGGAATCTATCTGCCAAGACAAACATAGGAACTATATGAATACAACTACAAAACACTTTCCCCACAACTAAAACTAGATCTCAGCAATTGGAAAAACATTAACTGATCATGGGTAGGACAAGCTAACATAATAAAAATGACCATCCTACCCAAACTTATCTATTTATTTAGTGCCCTACCCATCAAACTTTTGAATTTTTTTTTACTGAATTAGAAAAAAAACATAGCAAAGTTCATTTGGAAGAACAAAAAATCAAGGATATCCAGGGAAATAATGAAAAAAAATGCAAAGGAAGGTGACCTTGCAGTCTCAGATCTCACATTTTACTATAAAGCAGTGGTCATCAAAACAATTTGGTGCTGGCTAAGAGACTGAAATTAGGATCAGTGGAATACACTTGGGGTAAGTGACCTCATCAAGACAATCGATCCCAGCTTTTGGGACAAAAAGCCACTATTTGATAAAAACTGCTGGGAAAATTGGAAGACAGTGTGGGAGTGATTAGGCTTTGACCAACACCTCATACCCTATAGCAAGATAAACTTAGAATGGGTGAATGATGTGAACATAAAGAAGGAAACTATAATTAAATTATGTGAACACAAAATAGTATACATATCAGACCTTTGGGAAGGGAAAGATTTCAAAACCAAGCAAGATTTAGAAAGAGTCACAAAATGTAAAATAAATAATTTTGACTACATCAAATTAAAAAGTTTTTGTACAAACAAAACCAATATAACCAAAATCAGAAGGGAAATAACAAAGTGGGAAACAATCTTCATAACAAAAACCTCTGACAAAGGTCTAATTACTCAAATTTACAAAGAGTTAAAGCAATTGTAGAAAAACTCAATCTATTCTCCAATTGATAAATGGGCAAGGGACATGATGAGGCAATTTTCAGTCAAAGAAATCAAAACTATTAATAAGCACATGAAAAAGTGTTCTAAATTTCTTATAATCAGAGAGATGCAAATCAAAACAACTCTGAGGTACCACCTCACACCTAGCAGATTGGCTAACATGACAGCAAAGGAAAGTAATGAATGCTGGAAGGGATGTGGCAAAGTTGTGACATTAATTCATTGCTGGTGGAGTTGTGAATTGATCCAACCATTCTGGTGGGCAATTTGGAACTATGCCCAAAGGGTGATAAAATAATGTCTGCCCTTTGCTCCAGCCATAGCACTACTGGTTTTGTACCCCAAAGAGACCATAAGAAAAAATACATGTACAAAAATATTCATAGCTGCACTCTTCGTGGTGGAAAAAAAATTGGAAAATGAGGAGATGCCCTTCAATTGGGGAATGGCTGAACAAATTGTGATATATTGTTGGTGATGGAATACTATTGTGCTCAAAGGAATAATAAACTGGAGGAATTCTGTGTGAACTGGAATTACCTCCAGGAAGTGATGCAGAGTGAAAGGAGCAGAACCGGAACAATGTACACAGAGACTGATACACTGTGGTACAATCGAATGTAATGATCTTTTCCATTAGTGGCAATGCAATAACCCTGAACAATTTGGAGGAATCTACGAGAAAAACCAACATCCACATTCAGAGGAAGAAATGTGGGAGTAAAAACATGAAAGAAAAACAACTCCTTGATTACATGGGTCAAGGAGGATGTGATTGGAGATGAAGACTCTAAATGAGCATTTTAGTGCAAACACCAACAACATGGAAATGGGTTCTGATCAAGGAAACATGTAATACCTAGTGGAATTGCATGTTGGCTATGGGAGGGGTGGAAAGAGGGGTAGGAAGAATAGAAAAAGATTTTTGTAACCAAGGAATAATGTTTGAAATTGACCAAATTAAAAAAAAACTTTTAAAAAAGGGATCCTACCAAATTATTTATGACATGAATATTGGATTGTTAACTGAGCACTGAAGAATTAAAACAGAGAAAGACTTATAGAACAATAATATAGATGTAAAATTTTTAAATAAAAAACTACCAGAAAGATTCTAGCAAGTTATCACAAGAATTATTTAGTATAATAAAGTGGAATTCATATCAGGAATTCAGGGCTGGTTTAATATTATAAACTATAAGTATAACTGGCATATCGGTAACCAAACATACAGAAATCCCATGATTTTCTCAATATATAGAAAAAGCCTTCAACAAAATTCAATACCCATTCCTATTAAAAACACCAGAAAGCATAGGAATAAATGTGCCATTCCATAAAATGATAAGAAGTATCTACCTAAAATCATTAGCAAATATCATCTGCAATGGGGATAAGTTAGAAGTCTTCCCAGTAAGATCAGTGGTACAACAAGGATGCCCATCATCACGACTATTATTTAATATTGTACTAGAAATGCTAACTTCAGCAATAAGATAAGAAAAATAGTTTGAAGGAATTTAAGTAGGCAATGAGGAAAATAAACTATCTCTCTTTACAGATGATATGCTAGTATGCTTAGAAATCCTAGAGAATCAATTATAAAGCTAGTTGAAATAATTAATTAGATTAGTAAAGTTGCAGAATTTAACATAAACAGAAATAAATCATTAGCATTTCAATATATGATCAACAAAGTTTAGCAGCAAGAGATAGAAAGAGAAATTCCATTTAAAATAACTAGACAATATAAAATACTTGGGAATCTACTCGCCAATACAAATGCAGGAATTATATGAACACAATTAAATAACATTACTTACACAAATGAAATGTAGGGATTAAATATATGGTTGGACTAAATATAAGAGAATATAGTCACCAATTTAAAAAAAATAATACATCTCAAGTCAAAATGACTTATAGCAGTTTTATTTACAAAAAGAGAGGGAAAAAGTGAAAGTAGAGAAATGTGAAAGAGGGTAGAGTGAGATATCTAAACTAATACATTAAATATTTGCTCCCATACCTAGCTCTACCCAGGAATGGTTAGTTAGCCCTCAGCTGGAGGACCCTTAGCTAGAGGGCCAGGTAGTGAATAGAACAAGGGTTCCACCCACTCAGCCTCCTCCAATAACAGGAGGCCTTTCCAGAAACTAATATCTCCAGAAGTCAGGAAAGGAGTCAGTTTTTTTCACTCACCCATGATGTAGCTCCACATTGCTGTCCCAGTCCAAGATCCTTCAAGAGCTGAAAGACCTCACAAAGACCACCTGACAGAAAGTTTAGGCACTTTTTTTAAAACCCTTACCTTCTGTCTGGCTCCAAGGCAGAAGAGAGGTAAAGGCTAGGCAATGGGGGTCAAGTGACTTGCCCAGAGTCATACAACTTGGAAGTGTTTGAGGCCATATTTGAACCTAGAACCTCCCGTCTCTAGGCCTGACTCTCAATCCACTGAGCTAGCCCCCTAGGCCCTTTTTAAAGACCTTTTTTATATCATTTCCTGACCATTGCTACATTTTGCAAGGAGCAACTGCAGTCTTTAAATTTGCTTATCACTGCTCAGGGGGCAGTCAATTGCTTCTAGAGGTGTATATAACTTTAGTAAGTGGTTTGTGAACCTCCCTTATTTAACATTAAGTAGGACTGTTTTCTCTTTTGGTTGATTAAATTTAAAAATAGGCAAAGGGAGAATCTCATCTTCACAAAAGTCAGATCTAAACATCTGGAAAACTATTAATTGCTCATGGCTAGGTTATGCTAATTTAATAAAAATGACAATTCTCCCCAAATTAATTTACTTATTCAGTGCCACACTAATCAAACTACAAAAAAAAATTATGCTACTAAAACAATAAAATTCTTCTGTAAGAACAAAAGGTCAAGAATATCAAGAAATGATTAAGAATATGAAGAAATGTGGCCTAGCAGTACCAGATCTCAAATAGTATCATAAAGAAGTAATCATCAAAACAATTTGATACTGGCTAAAACATAGAATGGGTGGATCATTGGAATAGTTTATATACAGACTTTGCAATATGGGGCATATAATTCCAGACTTCATTCCAAAACAATTGTATCAGTTCACAGTTTCAGCAACAGTATTTTAGTCTCCATTTTTTAAAAATTCTCCCAACATTTGTCATTTGCTTTTTCTCATTTAGCCAACCTAATACATATGAGATATCTCAGATTTTTTAATTTGTATTTCCCCAATCAAGAATGATTTAGAATATTTTTATATTTCTATATATATAGTTTTGATTTATTCATCCTGAAAACTATTCATTTATATCTTTTGACTATCAACTGGGAAATGGATCATATTCTTAGAAATTTTACAAAGTTCTCTATATGTATGACATATTAGGCCTCTATCTGATAAACTTTCTATAAAGCTTACCCCAATTTTATGCTTTCCAAAATTAGAAATTTTGATTGCTTTAGTTTTGTTTGTGCAAGAAATTTTAAATTTTAGCTAATCAAAATGAACTATTTTAATTCCTATAAACTTCTTTATCTCTCATACACATTCTTAGATCAAACATGTACATTGTCTCATTGTCCCCTGATTTACTTATAATATTACCCTTTAAAGCTAAATCATTTCTCCATTTTGACATCTTTTTATATTGTGTAAGTTGTTAGTCTATACCTATTGTGACAAACGATTTCCAGGTTTCACAGAAAATTTTTGCAAGTGTAAGTTTCTTCAAAAATGTGGATGTTTCACTCAACATTAGATTACTTTGGTCATTTGTTACTTTGTATTGTGTACCTAATCTATTTCATTGACTCACCACTTTATTTCTTGCCCATTATCAGAATACTTTGGTAATCACTGCTTTATAATAATTTCAAAATCTTGAACTTCTAAACTGCTTTCACTCACATTTTTCATTGATTTCCTTTATATTCTTCAATTTTTGTTTCTTCAGATGAATTTTGTTACTGTTTTTTTACTACAAAATGATTCTTTGGTAGTTTTATATGGCACTGAATAAGTAAGTCAACTTTGTTATAATTGTCATTTTTGTTATACTGACTCAGCATAGCCATGATAAATTAATATTTCTTCAGTTGTTTAGAACTGTCTTTATTTGTTTGAGAAGTGTTTTGTGATTGTGTTCATATAATCCCTGGGTTTATCTTGGCAGTTAGTCTCCTAAGCATTTCATGCTATCTGCTTCAATTTTAAATATAATTTCTCTTCTTATAACTATCAGATGACTTTTATTGATAAAATATAGAAATGCTGATCATTTATGTGAGTTTACTTTTTATTTCCTGTAATTTTGCTGAAGTTGTTGTTTCAAATAATTTTATAATTTATTCTATAGAGTTCTTAAAGTATACCATTATATCAACTGCAATAGTGATAGTTTCATTTCTTAGTTGCTTATTTTATTCCTTTATTTTTTGTCTCATCTTAAATATAATTTCTAGTAGGATATTGGTTAATAGTGATGATAGTGGACATCCTTTTTTCACTCCTGATCTTATTGGGAAGAATTCAAATTCATCCTCATTACAAATAATGCTTCTTTTTAAAAATTTTAAATAGATACTACTTATAATTTTAAGAAAGATTTCATTGTTTTTCTGCTTTCTAGTATTTTAATAGAATGAATTTTTTAGTTTTTTCTGCAAATATTGCTATAATCATAAAACTTTAGGATTTTTTTTGTTATTAATATGGTCAATTATGCTTATAGTTTTCCTAATTCTCAGACATGTATTCCTGGTATTAATCTGCCTGGCCATAGTTTATGATATTTATGCTGTATACTTGTACCTTCTTGCTAGGATTTTATCTTTTAAAAATTATTTCAATATCCCTTAAGAAAATTAGTCTATAGTTTTCTTTTTATGTTTTTGTACACCCAGGTTTAGTTACCAAAATTATATTTGTGTTATAAAATCAGTTTGATAGGACTCCTTCCTTACCTGTTTTTTTCCAATATTTTATATAGTATTAGTATTAATTTAGCCTAAATGTTTGTTAGAATTCATTTATAAAGTTATCAAATCCTGAGAATTGTGTTTTAGGTAGCTTTTAGATAGCTTGTTCAATGTCTTTTTCTAAGATATGGTTAAGTATTCTATATTTTCTTTTAAACTTTTAAAATATTTTTCTAGATATTCATCTACTGAATTATTTAATGTTATATTTTTGTACATATTTATCTATTGAATTAGATGGTCTTACTGGCATATAATTGGGCAAAATAACTCCCAATATTTACTTTAACTTCCTCTTCATTAGTGGTGCATTCTCCCTCTACATTTTGATAGTGATAATTTTGTTTTGTTCTTTTAAAAAAATCAAATTAACCAATAGTTCAGTTATTTTATTATTTTATAATACTAGATCCCTATTTTATTTATTAATTCAATTTTTTGTTTTCATCTTCAGTTTTATTAATCTTTCATTTGATTTTCAGGATTTCTATTTTTGGCATTTAATTGAGAATTTATATTCTTTTACTACATTTTATTAGTTGTATATTCAACTCATTGATCTTCTCTTTTTTCTCCTTTATTGATGTATTCCTTTATAGATATAAAATTTCCCCTAAATACATCTTTGGATGCATCATCCCACAATGTTTTCTCGTTGTTTTTTCTTTAATGAAATTGATTGTTTTTCTGATTTATTCTTAGTCCTATTCATTCATTAAGATTAGATTAATTTCCAATTAACTTTTAATCTCTGTTTCCATAGTTCATTTTTAAGTGTATATTTTTATTGCATAACTAAAAGGGAGAAGTACATTGAATAATTTTGCCTTTCTGCATTTGTTTGTGAGGTTTTAATGCCCTAATAGAAGTTCATTTTTTTAATGAAATTGCCATGCACAGCCAATGAAAAGGTATACTTTTATATCTGCATTCTAACATTCCTAAGAAAGTATTCAAGTCTTTGATTTATTTTTAGTTACTTTATGGTTAGATTTATCTAGTTCTGAGGAAGAAAGATTATAGTCCTCCCATAGTATAGTTTTACTGTCTATTTCTCCTCTAATTCATTAACATTTCCTAGAAGAATTTGGATAGCATTTGGTGCATATGTTGATATTGCTTAATAGTTCCTTTTAGCAAGATATACTTTCTCTGCTTTTCCTTAGTAATTAGGTCTATTTTTGCTTTTGCTTTGTCTTAAATCATTATTATTATCTTTGCCTTTTTATATCAGCTGATATATGATAGATTTTCTTCCAGCCTTTTATTTAACTCTATGTGCTATAAACTTTGCTTCATGTCTGTTTGGATCCTGCTTTCTAATCTATTCTTTCTATCCAATTCCATTTTGTGGTTAAGTTCATCCCATTCAAATTCAGTTATTTTTACAAATGGTACATTTTCCTCTAACATGTTTTCTAATAAGATTCCTTTTACAATGAAATATTTGCTTCAAAACAACAATCATAAATATACAAAATTGTTCCCAAAATATAGGATTTATATACCTCATTTGACTTTAATCTCTGGAATGTGGAAGGAGATTGGATTTATAGTTTAGTTTAGCTCTTATAGACACATATCCAACTTCCAATGTCAAACTTCCCCATCCTCCTGCTTGGGCTTGCATCCCAGGCATATTGGCATCTTTGCTTGGTCGCAGCATCCTGCCTGAAATCCTTGAACCAAGGTCACTATGACTAGACATTTTGTGTCAGTTGGGAATTACCTCTATATTTAGAAAGTGGGAAGAACAAATAAAAATAAACCAAAATAGTAAAACCATATTCCTATTTATTTGAGTCACATAGCAAAATAGAGAAAAGAGGGAGATAGTATGTTCCCTTCCTTGTTTAGATCATAACACCGAAGCTATAGGTGAACGGTATATTCACCCTCACAATATAATAGAAACAAGCATGAAGGACAATGGGAGAAATATTGCTCTAATCTAGCAGTTTAAAAAATATTACATTCCATCTATAAAGTCAGTTGAAGGAAACTATTACCACTCATGTGATAGAGAAACCCATAGACCCTGGCTGCCTCCCTATTAGGTGAATCAAGGGCTCATTGCATAAGCAATGACTTCCAAGTTAGTGCTTATGATATGATATATATATATATATATGTATATGTATATGTATGTGTATATAAATCTTCCCAAATTACTTATATTTCATGAGGACCCACATCACAGAGTTAATGTAAATTTAAAATAAACAAATGTTTGCAAAGTCTTTAAAAACACTAAAGTGCTATATTAATGATACTACTCTTATTTAAGGTAATTCACATTTATATAAATTACATTTTATATCTTGCCTAGTCACCTTTTTCTTTTCCCCATGTTTGGATGGTGCTCCTTCATCACCTATTTCTTTCCAAGCACATTTTATTAGTAACCATAGAGAAAGTCATTTTAGTGGAATGATAAAGTAAGAAGTCAGATTATTAAAGTATTAAAAAGAAAATGAAGGAAGAGAGAGGAGAGACTTCTTCTATAAGTGATCTTTTATTGGAGTTAGCTGCAAGGGGAAGAAGACATCTAAAATGTTAATTAGCAGAGCAGGAAGGAACAAAGTAGGATTTTTTTCATGATTGGGGACATGGGCATGTTTATAGGCAGTATGACATGATTTAGTAAATAGTGAGAGATAGAAAATAAGTTAAAGACTGATAGAGGGGACAATCTGTTGGAAGTGATAGGATGAACCAGGGTCAGTTAAACCAGTAGAGAGATTAGTCTTGTTAAGGAGTGAGGTCACTTCATGTGAGACAGGAGTGAAAGAACAAAAACTGGCAGAAGGCACCAGAATAATAAGAACTGAAAAGAAGGGGGAAAGAGGGAGTTCATGGTGAATCATATATGTTAGGTAAATTGCCCCCTACCCTAATTATAAAAGGTACAAGAACAACATGTAATTTTATGTGGTTCAACAGCATTCTCACTAGGAACACAATTAGAATTTGTATGTATTATAACTGTGGTACCCAAGTAAATATTTTGGTTTACATGTCTTTAAGGCATCTCCTGTTGCCTGAAAACCATATAGAATTGTTCATTTATTTAAGGGTTTAGAATAAAATAAGAAAAATATGTATTTTGGTACAAAGTCATATAAAGGACTGCATGCCTCAGTGGTGTTTATATTAGTATATTATATATCAAATTTTCATATGTCCCCTCTGTCATTATTCTCATCTTAGGTTACATATACTGGCTTTTGTTTTATCCAACTAATTCTCACTCTAAGAGGCTTCATGAGCAAAAAAGAGAGGCTTATAAATTTTAAAAGTTTATAAAATGTTCCTAGTAATATGAATATTTTATACCTTCACAAAAATGAAAGAAAACTTTTTCTGTCAAGTTTCTTTAGATGATTTCTTGAAAAAGCGTTAATGTCTTTGTTTCATAATGAAAGAAACACAGGTTGCTATAGGTAGCAGAACAACAATAGGAAATTTATAAATTACTCTCTGGTTACATTTCAAATAAACAAATCAACTTAATAGATTGTGCCTTGATTATAATAATTAGAGGAGATAATGCATGTCAAACAAAGGGCTAATCCAAGACTGAATCAGGATGGTTCAGATGATGATGTCGAAGAAGATTAAATGATGTTAACATATCTGAACTTTGGAACATATTAATTATTCTTTTCTTGGGGAAAATTGCATTCTTCAGCAGTAGATTTCTTGGTTCTTGCTCATCTATGAGTCATTCACCATTTCTATTAACTCAGACTCATATTTATTCTCTGTTAAAATAAAGAGAGAGTTCTAATGAAAGTCTATATGCTTACCAGGAAAAGAGAAAACGAATAACATTTTAAGCAGTTAACAAGAAACTTTTGTTTTATTTTTATGATGGAGAGATTTGAACATTTTTATATATTGAAAGAGGGCAAGGAGAGTGGTAGAAATTAAAGATGTAAAAGAGGAAAAAATTCTGGTGAAAAGGTACAGGATGGGATCATCTCAATCCAAATAAACATTATTATATTAAGTGCCGATCATTTTTCTCTATGTTGTAGAAGGCATGAGACATAAAAAAGATGATACATTCTTTGCATCAGAAATGTTTATAATCTAGTAGAAAGGGAAAGCTTATAGAAGTATATATTTTTAAAATATATTAGTTTCTAAATGCAAAAGAAAGTTTTAAGAGAGGCCTAGAGATTAAAGAGGAAAGAAATCATGTTGAAGCCTGTTGAAAGTTTTAAGCAGGTGACTGAGATGATCAGACCTATAATTTAATATTATTTGTCAGTTATATAGTGGATGCACTTCAGAAGAAAAAAGACTTGGAGGCTGGGAGATCAATTAGGTGGCTGCCACAATAGTCTAGGAAAGATGAGGTAAGGGATGAGAACTAGTATAGTGGACATGTCAATGGAGAGTAGAAAGTAAAAGAGAAACAGATGTAATATCATGGAAGCAGAATCGACAGGATGAATTTTATTGGGAAAGATGAGTTTTTATGATCACCTACAGCCAGTTTATTGGTAGTCTGAAACATTCTTTAATTCCTTTTTTAACATGTAAAGGAGATAAACAGTAAAAGGAGGGAGTTTGGGGCCAAGATTGAAAATCAAATTCAGTCTCTACAATAAATAGGAGGGAGTTAAATATTGTTCTTATAGGTTGCCTCTCTGTGAAAACTCAGTGTAATTATGGCCAGAGAGAAACACTAATCAGCATAAAAGACTGGGGAGCCCTTTTGATATGGGAGAATTCACAGAAGACTTTATTTGGGAAAAAATATTGAGATGGACTAAACTGGCTGTTTAATGTTTGAGTAACCTATAGAAAATATACCCTGCCTGACTTTCTTTTCTTGAATTGAAACTGTGTGAATATAGAAAATAAATTTAAGCAGCTAACTTGCTCTTTGCCACTGCTACCAGCTTTTTTTCCCTCTTTCTACTCTGATGCTCAAAACAAAAAGATACTGGAAATTAAAAATCAATGTTTGCTGTTATAGATGGCACCTTAGAGAACCAACAGCCAATGACTTCTGGGTACAAAATAGCAATATGTGTGGATGTAACTGTCTGGCAAAGAACAATAGGTACCTTTGGGATATAGACAGAACAAAGTCTGAATACCTGGATAGTTGATGTGATCTGCCTGATAGCCTTGGTGATAACAATGTCCCACACTTCTGCTTTCTGTTACATTGCTGATAATTTCCTAGCTTTTATTTCATTTCTCTGGGGTTCTTTGATTGGGGAAAGTAACAGGGTTTTCATGGTTATGCTATTATTCATTTTCATGTTTAAGATGAAAACTGCTCTCCTGACCATGAACAGAAAACAATACAAGAAGCTCTTCAGAGCATATCATGAGACTTCATGGGTAGAAGCAGTTGAATAAACTTGGAAATGGAAGGAATCAGAATGGGAGATCAATTCCAAAAACGAAAAATACTTCGAAATATATATACATACATACAGATAGATAAATAGATAGATAGATAGATCATATTTATATCATTGCAGAAAACAGAAGCAACAATAATAAATGATTCCTATTGTAGAAGTGACTCAGAAATTCAAATTTTACTCAGATATCTGACTGCTTCCAAATAAGGGAATAAACATGGCTCCTAGTTGCATAGCATAAGCTTATTCTGTTTTTGGAGTTGCCAAGTCAAAAGTTCCCACAGATAATGACTGTTAAAATTCATTTTTAAAGTATCTTATTTAGGGGACAGCTAAATGGCTCAGCAAATTCAGAGCCAGGCCTAAAGATGAGATATCTTGGGTTCAAATCACATCTTAGTCACTTCCTAGCTATGTCCCTCTGGATAAGTCACTTAACCCCCATTGCTTAATCCTTAACAGTCTTCTCCCTTAGAACCAATATATGGTATTGATTCTAAGATGGAATTTAAGGGTTTTATAAAAATGTATTAGTTAGAAGGAAAGTTCCTAAATATAGTATTTATACACATATACACACATATATAGGTACAAATATATATATATATATATATATATATATATATATATATATATATATATATGCACAGACACATATTCAAAGCAGGGCTATTTAGCAATAGCAGTGAATTAGAAGAAAAATGGATGCCTAACTCTTAGAGAATGGACGAGTAAAGTGTGGTATATAAATGCATTGGAATTATATTGTGTCATAAGAAGCAATTAATATGAATGATTCAGATAAATTTGTCATGCATTATAATATACAATGCAGAGGCAAGTAAAGTGTATCATGAGAACGTTTTAGTTGATGACATAATGTAACCCCAAACCCAGCTACGATGGTCTGGACACGTCATCCGCATGGACCCACAGCGAATACCAAGACAGGTATTCTACGGTGAACTGTCAGCTGGACTCAGGAAACAAGGTAGACCAAAGAAAAGATTCAAGGATCAGCTAAAGTCCAACTTGAAGTGGGCTGGCATGACACCAAAGCAACTAGAACTTGCTGCCTCTGTCAGAAGCAGCTGGCGAACCCACATTAACCAGGCCGCCACCTTTGAAGATGAGCAACGTCGACGTCTTGCCGCTGCGGGTGAACACCGACACCAGGCCACAACCACACCTCCCGTAACAACTGGCGTCCCAGGCCCCGTGTGCCACAAACTCTGCGCCTCAGCCTTTGGACTCCAGAGCCACATGAGGGTACATCAATAGATGATAATGCACAAAGGCAATCATCATTCTCGATCACTGAGAGACTACCACTAATAATGTAAAGGAAAACAACATTGTCATATTTCAGAAAATGAAGCGTATATTCCTTGTCTTTCATCAAAAGATGGCAGACTAAGATATGGAATGAGTCATAAATTGTCAGACATGGCCAGTGGGTTGAATTGTTAAGTTTAACTATACTTTGTTTAGAGGAACAGTTCTATCACAAGCAGAGACAGTTTTATCACTTCATTAGGAAATAATTTTATTACTGTTGATCGGTATTTTCAGTTGTGTCCATGGATCCATTTGGGATTTTCAGTTGTGTCCATGGATCCATTTGGGATTTTCTTTGCAAAGAAACTGGAGGGGTTTGCCCTTTCTTTCTCTGGCTCATTTTATATGTGAGAAAGTGGAAGCGAACAGGGTTAAGTGAATTGCCCAGGATCAGATAGCTATTAAGTGTCGAAGTATAAATTTGAACTCCTGTCTTTCTGACTCTAGATCCAGCTCTCTACTAAGCCACATAGCTGACCTTTCTGTGAAATGACAGCAATGTCTAAAAAAGCATCATTAATTTTTTTGGTATAAATTTCTTATTTCACAGTTTAGATCTTTGAGCAATGGTATTCTCTAAGAGCTAAATGTTGACTACTACTTCAACACAGTGAATATTGTATCTCATTTCTGTGGTTGAATTAATCACCAAAGACTTTATAGAAGCATATGTGATGTTGATCTTTAGTTGAAGGTTAATAAATGCACAGTCTGAAAATGCTCCAAATCACTAATTGATAATAATAATGCAAATTCAAATAATTCTGAGGCACCATCTCATACCCACCAGACTGGCTAGCATGTAAAAAAAGGAAAATAAACACTGGGGGTGATGTTGAAAAAGCAGGACTTGAATATAATACACTGCAAACTGATACAACTATTCTGTAGAGCAATCTGGAACTATAGCCAAAGGGCAATAAAACTATACTTACCTTTTGATTCAGCAATATCACTACTATGACTATATACTAAGGAGATTAAAGATGGGCACAAAAACATTTAAAGCAGCCATTTTTGGGGGGCAAGAACTAGAAACTGAAGGCATATCCATCAATTAGGGAATGGCTGAAAAAAGTTGGAATAAGAAGAACGACAAATGAAATGATTGCAAAAAAGCTTGGAAAGACATATTAATAGATGCAAAATGAAATGAGAAGAGACCAAGATAACATTGTATACAATCATCATAATATTTTTTGATCATCAACTGTGAATAGTTTCACTATTATCAGTAAGACAAACATCCAGAAAAACTCTAAGAGCACTGACAGAGAAATGCAAAATGTTAAACAAAATAATTTGAGGATTAGGGGAGAAGCATAAACATATGGGTAATGTGGGAGAATCAGAAAGAGCTCTGTGGTGAGGGTGATGAGAAGACTGCTAAATATTCCAAGAATCAGAGTTGGAGAGGGAGAACATTCTAGGAGAAAAGTATAGCTTTGCAAAGACACAGAGGTGGAAGATGAAGTGTCAAGTACAACAAACGAATATCAAATGGACTAGAACATAGAGTACATTGAGGATTAGCTTGAAATGGCTGGAAAGTTTGGATGAAGTCACATTGAAAAGTTTTAAATAACTTAAGTGACTTCTGTAGGTGACACAAACTATAAGTAGTAGCAGAAATATTTAAGCTCTCACATTCTCACCACTCTATTATCTAGTCCTTAGTATCTCTGCTTTTGTATTTTTTGCATTGAAATTCACATTTAACACTACTTGTTATCAATGTCTGTACATTGTTAAGGCAGTAATAGTTGAGACACTATGTGGAATAGGGAAAGAGCATTGAATTTAAGAGTCAGAAAGCCAGGGTTGAAGTCTAGACTCTGAAATTTATTAGCTGTATAACTTTGGACGAGGTATTTATTTATCTTCTTTGAGCTTCTGTTTCCTTATTTAAGGAATGAGGACAATAATATTTATGCTACCTACCTCAGGGCTGCTAAAAGCTCCTAAAACCCTAAATTTGTTGTGATTCAAATATATATTTGAGGTGTCAAGAACTTTTCCATATTTTGTGTTTTAGAAACAAAACTGCCAGATAACAATTTTATTTAATTTGACATTTCTTTAGTTTCTTATTTTTCTGGCCAAGAGAAATATGCTACCTGGCATAATTCCACTATGCTCTTAGATATTTCCACACCCCAATATGATTCCATTTGGCATTTATGGAAGACTAGAAGAAGAAAAATCCCAGTTTGTCAAAATACAATTTAGGATTAACATTACAGAATGAAAACCACTACTCAGTTCCCTTCTTGATAACTCCATATTCCTCCTTTCTTTAAGAAATATATTTTGTTATTAACCTAAATAACTTAATGAGAAATGTCTAGAAAGGATAATATTTTTCCTTAATGTTTTGGGGTGGGGAGGAGATTTTAATAGAATTCCACAAAAGGAAATCATACTAGCTCCACTTCCGGAAACATATCTAAATGTAATGTATTGATATCAAAGCAAGAATATAGCTATATTTCTGTGAATATATATCTATCTTCTTTCTTCAAAGGTGTAGAGAATTATGAGAGAAGAATATCTAATAGGTGTTCACTATTGCTTCCATGTTGATCAATTTTGCTTAACTTTTTTTTCTTTTACAAGGAAAAGTCTCACTGGTTGGTATTTGGAGGGCTATAATTGAAAATTACAATGATACAAAAAGCAAAATAGAAAAGGCATATGCATATGTATGCCTACATATATGCATAATGTAAACACAGATCTATTCCTCTCTTATATTGCCAGTTTGGCTTACACACTTTTTCCTCTTCCTGGGTTTTGCCAGGTAGACATCTGTGTTTTGTCCACAAGATGCAATGAGTATCCTACTACTCTTCTCCTATTCTGATGGGGAATATTATTTCATGTGTGAATATAAGCACATAGTGCAGGGATTCATTCAATCAGTGTCTATTCTTACTCCTTTTGAGTGGGGAGAGAGAAAAAATGGAGCAAGAAAGTTTTGAGATACCTGCATCACAAAATAATTGTGGATGAGAAATATATGCAAAATAGTATTCAAAACAATTATGTATTGCTCTAAAATATTAAATCATACACTAGAAACAACTAAAGAGTAGCAAAATATATATTAAATGACTCCAAAAACAGTTAGAAAAGGAAAAGATCAATGTTGCCTGATATCTTCAAGAAAAGTTGCAATAGAGAGAAATGAATGATGATGATGGGAAGTCAGGGCACTCTACCGAGTAAAGTATCAAACTAAGTCAAGAGACTATGGTTTAATTCCTGTTTATGAAAATCATGTACAGCCTGACGTTCAGAAAGCCAATTGGTCTTTGAGCTTCAGTTCTCTTATCAATAAAATGGGGATAATGATACTTACAGTAACAATTTGCATGGGGGATTGTGAGCACAGGGTTTTGAAACCTTAACCCCTATATAAATGTGTTGTTTCTAGTATATTTTCTCAAAATCAACTCAATCAAGGCATTATTAAGGAAAATATTTTAAAGATCAGATTATATGGTTTCAAGTTAAGAAGGAAATTTATTTTATCTTAAAACATAAGTAAAAAAAGTGATACAGTTTTTTTTCTTTTTCTACTCCCCTTTTTGTGGATTTTTTTTTTTACTCTATAAATATCTCTATTGGCTTTAGCAGTAAAAAGGTGAATAAATTTATTATTTATTTTATAAATGTTTCTGCATTATTTCTTTGTCATATAATCATATGTTGCTATATGAAATGTGTAGATTAAGATTTATAAATATGAATATTCATAGCAATTAGCAAAAAGTAACCAACTTCAAAAATTTCACATTTGAGGTATGTGAATAAATTAAAACATTTAAAATGAATTCCTATTTTGGTCTTTCATATTAATATTCATGAGCTCATATTAAAACTATTCAACCTTCAACTTCAGCTATCTATTTTATCACTTATTTCATCCTAGATACCATATTTGACATATAATCACCAAACTGAAGGAAAAATATCAGAATTTTTACCCAAAATAAAATATGCAAATGTGAAGCACCTTTACTTTAAAAAATCTTTTAATAAGATAGGTCTTTATTATAGGATTTTATACCATGGGTCACTGCTATTTAATATTTCCCCCTTTATTTCAAATCTACCATTAAGCAGTACCTTTCACTTTTACATTATTATTCACTGTGTATTAGATTAGCTATGTTAATGAAATATCACCTCATGTCCTTGAGATAATTAAACATATGTCAAAAAAAATCATTTTCTTAGATGTCATCAACCAAAAGTAGCAACAAAGTAAATCTCTCTATTTTCATATTTCCCTAAGGTCATTAGGATTTCTAGGTAATGAAAGAAATAATTCTAACTTACTCTATTTTTCATCCTTTCAATTTACAACAGTGAAAAATTGAGCCATTAAATAACTTTTAATCTTTTTGTAATATGAATTCCCTTAATAAAATAAAGTACAATTTAGACAATGCAATTATTTAGGTTATTAAAAGTTACTTCTGGTTTCCTTTTGTCCCCTGCTAGATGGTAATTTGCCAAAGGTTCATTCATCTGTTTGTATAATCAATTTTACTGTCTCTTATTTTCAATGTAAGCATGACTGTTTAGTTGACTCTCTTGTGAAGTTTTCTTTAAAGTTTATTTTCCCTCCAATGCTTAACAGTTAAGAGGCTATTCTTTCAACTGGTTCTATGCCTACTTGGGAGGTAGCAGGGCAGAAGGGAGCAAAAAGTGGAACTAGAAGAGTTAAGTTTTAGTTCTTCTTCTTGTAGTATATCTTACCTCTTCATGCAACTTCATCTCTTAGGGAACCAGTTTTCTAAACTGTAAAGCAAGCTGTGAGGAATTGATCATTCATTGTACAATTTTTATTTCTATAAATGTAGTAATGGCTTCAGGCATCTGAATTTCCAGTAGAATCACTTAAATTTAATATAAATGAAATAGACTATGATAAATGCAAAGATGTTCTATATATATTAAGTATGTAATAGTCACACTTTATTTTTAATCAAGTACAATAATTCAATGAATCTGTGATAGCACCACTATGAAGAGTCTCTCTATTAGGGCAGGTAGTAATTCATCCCAAAAGAGTTTTTTTTTTCTTATTCTTCCATTAATTTTCCACAAGAAGACCATACAATATGCTGGGACCTTCTTTTCCCATGACATAATAATATCAGTAGAACACAGAGGCCTTTTATCAGAGATCTATTAATTCTCATTCCATGATAAGCCTATCACCATTTTTGCTCAAATGTTTCCTTATTAAAACTTTTATTCCATTTATTTTTCACAGTTCCTAATTTGTAATACATTGCAGCCTGCTCCACTCCCATAATGTGTCTCTTCATTACCCTTTGGGTGATATTTTTGTTTAATTCTTCTAAGGTTATATTGATCCATGATTGTCAGTCATAGAACAACATAAATAATATATTAATATTATAATAGAAATTTGTTTCAGGAATATGTTTAGCATCAGGGTAATTTTAGTTAAAGAGAGATACCCTATTGATAGTAAGATCTATAATAAGTTCTTCTTTGTGTCTAACTTTGCAATAGTTGCATCAAGAACCAGAATAGTACAAAGCCTCTTGGGTAAAATACATAACAATTTAAAAGTTTGCCTTAACCATCCAAACAGGAAAAGCTAAATGGATGAAGTGTACCTGGTGACCATTAGTATAAATTAAATAACTTTGAAGGTCTATAGACATCTGATCAGCACAAGGTTGAGTCAATTGTAGTTCAACTTCTTGATAAAATTATTATAAATGGTAATGTAATTTCTGTGGTTGAGTTCCTGGTTTTGATAGTTCCTTGTTCATAAAGTTCATGATTAATTTGTTTAAATTACATAGTATTTTTCTCTATATTTTTAATTATGTTTTCAATAATTTCTAGCTTAGCATTGATGCAGTGGTAGTCTGGCTCTATATAGAAATCTTATCCCAGTATAAATGTTGATATCAAGTATAAAATTAATAAAAATTCTCTTCTTGCCTGCCCAAATATTGATTTTGTTCTTTATGATGTAATTTGGTGCACGCCAAGTCTAACCAACTTGTTCCTCAAAACATATGTTCATTATAAAATAATATTTAGCTTCTGTGTAATATGAACATCTTAGGCCTCTTTCTACCAATGAAACAATATGCATTTTATAATACATACATAACATATTTGTTAATAACATACATAAGTATGTATATAACAAACATAAGTAACATACATAAAATATTTGTAACATAAATTCATGATTTCATATGTAGTCTTTTTTTGTTCTTTTTAATGGCAAAATATTTATGTTTATTGATGGTTGTTATGTTGATTATAAGAATGTTGTTAAGACTGATATTTAATCAGATATATAATCATTATAGACTATATAGACTTTATCCATTCTTGTGTGTATATACACTGAATGACATTATGCATAGGAATATGCATGTGTATGTTTTGGGGCTATCTTTATATTTACAAGTAAACAGTTATTTGGGCCTTAAATTGAACAGGAAGTGCCTTTTAGCAAACTGTAAAGTTATCTCATAAAAAATGAAAATTAATTTATTTATTGATTTAAAAACATACAACTGAGTATTGTAAAAATGGAATTTTGCTTTGAGAATTTCCTCAGAAAAAAGGCATTTTTATGCAATAATCAAGATTGTATAAAATTACATGATTGAAAACATGATGATATCTATATTCAAAATTTGTGATTAGATGTAATGGAGATATGCACAGTTAGTAAGTATTTGGCAGTTTTATAAGTTATATAGTGAGAAAAATTCAGTCCTAAAAAAGGCCAGGCTATTTAGGTAGTTAGAATAAAGATAGCAGATGGACAACACAAGTAAGCCATTCATAATCCTAAAACATATGAAGAGGGCCTTGGATATGCCAAACTGGTCTCCAGAAACTTATGGGAAAACATGGAGAAGAATTGCGTATCACCAGAAGGCCTGGAGAATGTTCACAGATCTCTCCATGTATGTAACGAGAAAAAACGTATATACAAAATCTTCAGGGTCATAAAGGAAAATAGTAATTCAAAAATTCTTAATTCCCCCTTCATAGAGGATGGTATTAAATTTTCTTCTAATCAGAAATAAAGGAGTATTTCCCTTTCTTTATCTCTATTTGTCTTGCACTAATGACCTCTGCTCACAGATAACACCCCTTTTTCTAATATCTAGTGACATTGTTCCATTTAAAGAAAAAATTATGTTCCCCTTTTTAAAGTTATTAATAACTTTAAAAGAAGGCCATGTCTTTTATGTAGCTCAAATAAAACAGCAGATGAACAACATGAGTAAGACATAAGTCTCCAGGAATTTATGGATTCTCCTCTACCCCCCATACCTACAATTTGTCTTTACATCTGGACTTTATCCTGGGTACCAGAACTGACCAAGGCACTCCAGCTCATCTCAATTCTTCTAAAAGAGAACGGAGAAATTTTGTGTGTGTGTGTTTTCTAAACAGTTGAAGGTTAATAATAGATAAAAGGTAGAGCAGTTGTCCTTGTCTAAAGCCATCTTAGAGGAATTACATTAGATAAAATATTATCAAAGAAGGAAGTCTATGTCATAGAGACTGATACAAATATTATGAAATGATGAATAACCAAATTATTGAGCAAGACTTTTTTAGAAGGGATTTTCCATATAGTACAGTGATATAAACACTGAATTTATAGTTAAGAGTCCTGAGTTCAAAGGCAAGCTCTCCCACCTATTAGGTATATTACTCTGGACAACTTACTTTTCCTCTTTCAACCTTAATTACTTTTTTTCTGTAAAATGATGTTCTTCTGAGTTTCTTTTATCATTAAAATTAATTTTATGGACTAAATTCCATAAAGTTATGATGAAAGTTCAATAGCCTTTTAAATGAAAATTGATCCAGACAAAATTATTCAGGGAATACTTGTTACAGGAATGAACAAGAATATATTGTGTCAAAGGCCAAGATGAAAAAAAATTGTTTTGTTCAATAATTTTAAATTTTCACTAGGTAAATACCCCCCTTTTGTCACTTTTATTTTCAGTACTTTAAATGACAAAAATATATAACCACCTTACCATTTCCATCCTTCAATTTGAATGAACTACCCTCAGCATGAAGCATGATTTGTCATCAAAGTATAAAGAAAAAGAAACGGAGAAATGTTTTAATAACTTAAAAGAGAAACATACAAATACTTTTTTTTACTTTAACATGGAAGAGTTCCACTAGGTATTAGAAGAAAAGATATTATTTGTGAGCAGAGGTCATAAAGAGTTTTCTCATTTCAGTCTTTAAAAGGTCTTTTTCCTGAATTATATTACTTTAATGAAAATGGAATTTTTTCTGTCATGGCAACTGCAATTCTATTTTTTTCTGAAGTAGCTGCTATGTGGGACAGAAGGTTAAAGATCACACAGATAAATTCTATAGCATAATCTTGTTATTAGAGGTTGTGATTTTCATCTTGGAGATTTTTTTGCTTGTTTTTTTGTTTTAAAATTCATCTTTCTTGTGGATATGTGTGTTTTAAGTATTCCAGTAGTTCATTGGTACAAAACATTGCAGATATTCATTGTAGAAACAAATTAGTAAAATTGGGACCATAATTCAGAAGATTTATTTTCCTGCCATTCCTCCAAGGTTTTTTTCATATTTCAGTAAATAGATATCTTATTCATGTAAAGAAATACCTAGCCCTGTTGGAATTTAATTTAATCCATTCAATTCTCCTCTCCGTGAGGTGAATTTTGCATTACTATTTGCCAAACAAAGAAACATAGATAAATAGGCAATAGAAATGATATTGCCTGCTCAAAAGTGTCATTAGATTTGAATAAAGGTCAGATGTTTGAAATATAATTAAATTTCATTACTGTGAACAAAACTGAAAATATATGGTTTATAATCATTAGTGATGGAGAAATCTCATTTTTGAATACCATGATGGTGGGTGAATGTCTTTAACAAATTTTAATCATTTACATAAAAAAACAGACAATCATTTTGAGCTTCTATATGGTATAAAATACAAAATATGCAGAGTATCTGAATTTGAACAACTGTCTAGTAAAGATGAAGAGGATAATCCTAAAAATTATACCTTGAAATCCATGTTAGTACATAATAAAACCTAAATCATTGGCAAAGACAATGAGTTGTATTAGGGTTAAAATATTATGAGAGTTTTTGGAGGAAAGACTTCATGCTGAAAGTGCGATATTCTTTTTGTAGAATGGGTAGAAGTGAGAAAAGTATAGAAGAAGGGGAGAAATGTTAGCGAAGAAAGACGGAAGTTATGACATGTTTAAGAAATACTGATTAGAATAATTTAGTGGTACTTGTTTTGTACTCTCCCTTTGTCAAGTTAAATCATAAATGGTACATTCATGTCTGAATGCTGCAATTTAGGGAAAAGCATTGATAAACTAGGGAGCAATCAGAGAAGGACAACTGTGATGGTAAAAGGTCTTGAGTCTCATCTAAAGGTCAATTGATGAAACTAGAAGGGTTTACCCTTAAGAGTAAAAGATTCAGTGGGGGTGGGGGAGCAGGAAAACAAGTTATAAGTATTTGAAGAAATCTTATTTTGACTTTTTTCATAAAAATAGAGTAGAATCAGAGAAAATAGGTGGAAGTTAAAAAGATATAAATTTAGATTTTATGTCACAAAACACTTCCTAATACTTTTCCACAATGGAAAATAAAGGCTTGGAAGGTTCTCCTTTGATAGTCTTCATGAAGGTGAATTACCATTTATGTGCTATGCTATTGTACACATTGCTTCCTCATTTGAGCTGTACCAGCTAACTCTGAATTTCCGTGATTTTGTGAAGAGAGACAAGTCGAAAGATTGCTATGACAATCTAAATATAGTGCATAGCCATCTGGCTTCATTTTCTGCATTATTTTTTCACCTTCTATCTTAGCTTTCCTCCATTATCTCAATAGGATAAATCAGAGACTGGAAGTTAAGATCCCTCCCCTCTTAAGGAGCATCCCTCGATTCAGCACCAGGGTAAAGGACTTAACTTCACTCATTATTTGTGAATGATCCTGTCCCAGTTGGAGAGTTTGATAAAATATTTCGAGGTAGTCATTGAAGAGATACCTTGAAAGAAGGAAACAAAAGGTAGAAAGGGAATCAAGAAAGTGGATGAAGGGAGTTCAAGAGTTTTTTTTTTTTAACACAGAGGACTCATGAATCTGAGAAGTTGGAATTTGGGGGTGGGAAGCATAATCTCTTTCAGCACCTATCAGTTGGCACTCAGGAGCCCATAAAGTATTGATTCTAGCTTATACTCATATCTCTAAAACTGAATATCTTAAATCAATTAACCCAGATTATATAAAGACAAACAAAACCCTAGAAATGCCCTATACTAGGTAAGATTTTATAAGCTCCTAGATTGTCATAACAATGTAATATAAAATAAGAGATTTTAGAACTTTAAAGGAGTCACCTATATTCCACTTTAATTTTTGATGCACAGAACTATTGACTCTGTCAGTATAAACACATTCCAGTTATTTGAAATTGCCACTCACTATTCCAGAATAATTAAAGTAAAAAAATCCAGATTTGAATCTTCATCCTCTTTCTTGTGACCTTTATAACCTCTGAAAAAAATATGTAACTTCTTGAATTCTCAGATCCCCCATCTTCTCTTCTTCCCACTCTTACCTCTTCTTGACTTTCCTTCCTTTCTGCCCTCCCTTATTCCTTCCTAGCCTTCTACCTTTCTTCCTTCCTTCCCTTCTTTTTCCTTTTCTTCTACCATCCTTCCCTCCCTCCTTCCTTCTTTCCCTCCTTTCTTTCTATTTAATTTTTGTAAAATGAGAAGTTTGTATAAGATGGTTTTTAATAGCCTTTAAAACTCTAATTCTATAAAATAATCCCCCCCACTTTATATTTGTGATCCCATGGTCCTAAGGAAATTTGACATATTCCTAGAAGTCAGATAAAGTAAATATATGATTTCTATACCTTTAGAAGGGATGGAAAGGAGCCATTAGGACCTTAAAACCCCTACTTAATTGATTTGATTATTTTTAGCAGAATTTGCACGGCTTATTTATGGAGTATAGATTTATTTTAAAAAGTGAGACTCTTGATTAATTCCCTACTTACAGAACAATTAGCTGCAATAAAAGATGTGTTTATTAAGTTCCTCCTTTTAGGGCTACAATGAAAAATAAAAAAGAGAAACAGCTTCTACCTTCAAATCGTTTACATTCTATTAGGGAGAATTTTGTTTGCTATGTTCACAGAGGAGTAAAATAAAAAAAAAAACCCAAATACTCAAATGGAACTAAGATCTTATTCTTTATGACAATACTTCTAATGATACAATCAGCAAGTCAATTAAAAAATATTTGTTAAGCCCCTAAATTCCAGTGTGTTTTAGGCATTTAGAAAATAAGATTTAAAAAAGAGCAAACAAAAAGTAATCTCCGTTCACATACTACTTACATTAAATCAGTAAAACAGCATGGATATAAATAAGCATATTAAATATACAAGAGGCATTGAGGAAGCACAGTAGATAGAGAACCAGATCTGAAGTGGGGACAACCTGAATTCAGATCTGGCCTCTGACACTTACCAGCTGTGTGAACCTGGGATGGTCACTTAATTCTGATTGTCTAGCCCTCACTGCTCTTCTTACTATTGATACTAAGACAAAAGGTAAGGGATTAACACACTCACACACACACATGCACACTCACACACATAGACAGATAGGCAGACAGACAGATAGAGAGATAGAGAAACAGAGAGACAGAGAGAGAGAGAGCCCATTTTATTAATGCATGATAATTTGTTGTGATAGGGAAATAACTATTGGTGGGAAGGAAACAATGATAATAATAATAAGCATTTATATGGTGCTTCATGGTATGCAAATCTCTTTACAAATATTACTCTCACAACAGTCCTGGGAGGTAGGTGCTAAGAGGAGGAAACTGAGGCAGAAGAGGGTTAAGTTACTCCTCCCCATCATTGTCTGCTTAATTTTGGGATTCTTGTTCACTTCTCCCTATAGCTTTGCCATAGTGGATGCACTCAATAACAGTGGCTAGCATTTATATAATGCTTTGATGTTAGCTAAGTGGTTTTTTAACAGTTAATTTGACTTGATTCTCAATAAACCAAAGGCCCTCTTTTCTCTTGACATCACAAAGATAACCATGGAGCCCTCCAGATGGTCATCTGTCATCTCTAAAATTTGTCATTTGACAAGCCCATGTTCTTTTTCTTATGACACATTTTGCTTGGGGCATTCTTGGCTTCTGGTTTTATGAATTTATCATTTATTTTAATCTTGCAGCTTACTTACCAGCCACATGCCTCTTTAATAGCCTCTCTGTGCTACTCAGGTCATTTCTTTGGGGACTGTTGTATATCTTGTCTTATGTCATAAAATAACCACAGTAAAATGCAAGTATTTTAAAAAATAAGAACACTTTTTGGAGATATATGGATTGAAAGAGCTTTATAATAGTCTGAAAACAATTAATTCAATATTATCCATATCTAACTAAATTTTGAACCTAAGCCTTTGTCCATTATTACCATTTACACCCAATATATGTTCAATGATAGACTTATCTTGTAAGTTTTCAAAGCATTATTATAATATAGGCAATATACATTCTTTATTTGTTTGGTTTTTTCCATGTGCACAATCAGGACAAAGACTTTGGAGTGATTCTAGATCTTGTCCAGGAGACCTTGCAATATTCTGCAACTTGATAAAATCAGCATATTATTCAAAAAGAGGAACATCTGGGAGACATAACCTTCCACAGGGAATCTCTCCTCCATGTGGACTCTGTTCTAGAATTGTTCTAATCACAGTGAAGAACATCTGTTGCAAGCATAAATATATCCCTGATTTATGCCAACCTGATATTTATGATCAGAGATTCATTAAACAGTTTTATTTCTCTTGTTATTTTTTCAAGGAACATTGAATTATTTTGATATATGAATGGATGACTTTTTTTTTACAAAGAGCAAATATACCAGTATACTTTTTCTAAATAATATTACTAATAGCATGCATTATTAAGATTTAGAATGTCAAAAACTATTGATCAATTAAAGACTTAACATAGCACTTTAAAATTTGAAAATATTACATATAGGTTATCTCATGATCTCCATAACAATCCTGTGAAGTAGGTGATATTATTATCCTCTTTTTACAAATGAGGAAATTGAGGTTTAACTGAGAATTTAAGTGACTTGTCCTTGGCATCACATCTAATACTTTCAACTGGATTTGTTCTCATATCTTCCTGACTCCATATCCCATAATTAATTTATTGTAGCAAACATATATCTCATTCATGTTTTGTAATCTACCACAATCAAGTACAATCACTTCATATATTCTCTACACCTTTCAGTTAATTACATGATAATACAAAAGGAAAACAAAGCAATTTGGGGCAAGGGAAGTCTTAACTATGGGGGTTGAAGGATGATCAGGAAAGTCATCTTAAAGGAAGAACCATTTGAGCTTGAATGTAGATATAATGCTGTCCAGCAAGAATCTATAAATAACTTACATTTACAAGGCAGTAGCCTAACTTTGTGGAATTCAAAGACAAAATGAAGTAATGCTTACTCTCAAGGGACTTTTTATAGCATTAAGAAAATCCAATATCATATAATAAACAAATATCATGATAATTTGAAGAGCTAGAGAAAAACTAAGCATTAGGGGGATTAAGTGATTATAATTCAAATACTTCTTGGCCAAGGTATATAGGGTAACAGGATGCCTTAAACTTCAGGGTCTTTTAAAGAAACATAATCCTAATATATAAAACATAGATGAAATTACTCCCTGAGGCAAACTTCCTGCCTGATATTTTAAAGTTGCAAGTCTTATGGCTGACCTAGTATATTTAACTGCATATTAACATCCTGATGGAAATACAGCTTCAAATTCTATTTGCTTATATCCTCTGCCAGCTCTGAAAAAAAAGAAAAAGCTAAACCTCACCACAAATATTTTGTTATCCCCAAGTTCCCCTAGAGAACAGTAAGGAAAATCAGCATGCATCACATCACTATGCCTTTGCTCTGAGTTTGGTGACAGGATTCATTGCTTGGCTAGAAAATAGATTACTGTAATACGAATTATGCATCTTCAGATGCAATTTACCTCTGTTTGAGTTTGCTTAGGTACATGTTCTTCATTGTTTATGAAATGTTATATTTCCAAATCTGTTTTGAAAGCCTGAAATGAAACATTATTCCTCCATTGAATGCTCACTTATAGATTCTTTTTTTAATTCAAAGGGAATTTTAGAAGAAATTATCTTGGCTTTCTGCTGTATTTTCTTCCACACCCCTTTTAAAAACTCCATACAGAACCATCATTCATGTGAAACATCCATTAACTTCATTGAAAAGGGCTGAAAGATTAAACCCTATACAAGAACTATGCAGTTGTTGAATTAGTAAGTACTGTACTCTGATATTTACCCTGAAAGAAATGAGCACTCTCCAAGGTCATTTCCACACTGGTTCCCTTCTCTGGGAACATACTCTGGCATTATTACTACAAGGCTGACTATAAACCAAATAGTTTTAAGATGTACTGCTGTGCTATAATTAACTACTAAGTCATAAGTCATGCATAGTTAAACAAGAAACAAAGACTGCATTTACCTATGTATGAGGAAGTCAGGAATTTTTAGAATCACCGAATGTTGTAGTTTGTAAAGTCCTCATACATCATCTATAACAATTTATACCTGAAAAAAATTATCTTCAGCATATCCAACAAGTGATCAAATATCACTACTTGAACCCTAGCACCATTGAATTCACAACTCTAAGAAAACCAGTGATGGTTTTGAACAGTGTTCATTGCTTAGAAAATTTGTCCTTATTTCAAATAAAAATAATACATCTTTCTTCCTCTCCCTTGACTTATTGATCTTATTTCTGAATTCAGAGTCGAATCACTTTTCCATATGATAAAACCTCCAAAAACTTGAATATAGTACTGATGTCCCTCTTTAATTATCTTCTACTTGAGCTAAATATTATGAGTTCTTTTAACCTCTTATCATATGATCTAAGTTTCAGATCTCATACCATATTTTTTTAAAATGTTTGGTTCTGAGCCACGTAAGTAGCTCAGTGGATAAAATACTGGGCTTGGAGTTGAAAAGAACTGAATTAAATACTACTTCATCCATTTTTAGCAGTGTGACTTGAGGAAATCATTTAAGCACCTCTGTATCAATTTCATCTTTAAAACAGGGATAAAAATAATTCCTGCCTCATAATTTCTTGTGAAAATAGTTCCATATACTTCACTAGACTGCCAAAGGAGTCCATAATACAAAAATTTTAAGTAGTAATGTTTTAGATTGTTAATACCTTCCATAAAAAGGAAGTTCCCTTAGAAATGTTATAACACTTTGTTTCTTTCCTAATAAATTCATTTTTAAAAAACAGATTCTATCCTGCTTAAAATATTCATATTATCACTTGCACAGATAATTCAAGCAAAGACATTTTAAAAATTATTATCTGAAATTTTCTGCAAAGGTCTATTTTCATTTATATTATCTATCTAAGGTATTCACATGAACCAAGCTACTATAGACCCAAGCTCCATCATATTTTTGTTTTTCAAAAAAAATTTTATACTTCAAAACATAAAGACATCAGTGATTTTTTTCTATTGCATTTTAGATTCTACTAAAGAAAATGCTGATATGTTTTTATTAAATAACTAGGAGTTCATTAATACCTAAAATGATAATTAATATTGATAATGGTCTTGAGCAAATTATATGCATTCATCATTATGAGGAGAATATTCTCATCCTAGAAATATGTAGTATTTATCTTGCTTTTGTTTTTATCATTTATTTCTGTATGTTTTACATTTCTTCAATCTTTTTACATACCTCTCCTTTTTATTAAAATATTTAAAGATTTTAGTACTTATCAAATAAGACATAAAGTATGTGATTGTTAAATTATCATTAAATAATTCTTATACATTTGATAATGGGATTTAATGTCTTAATAAATCATTGATAGTGCTGCCTCAGCATATAATGGCATTTCAAGAACTAAGAGCGAATCTGATTTTGGATATCAATATTCTCTTCAACATCAACCACCTCCTCCACATGTTCACCTCTGATGCCCCATAAGACAAACTTTAAACCCTAATTCAATACATCAAAATAGTCACATCCATGTCTTTTTTTTCCCCCAAACTCAGCAACTTTCCAAAATATCTTCTTCTATTGAGATAAAGATCTTGGTCATCCAGATTTGAAATCTGAGACTTATTTGTTTGTTTGTTTTCCTTTTTGCTCTTCTTCATCCCTGGTAGATTTAGCAGTTTTATGCATTCTAGAATATTACAATCATAAAATATCAACAAACTGTGAAAACACAAGTAAAAATCCATTTTATATCTTTGAGCTATCCAGCCATTCTTTGAAGATCTTTCTTAAGTGATGGGGAACTCCTTGTTATACATGCAGTCCATGCCTCTTTTGTATAGTTTACTTGTAATATTTGACTTTTTATATGGAGTTACAATCCGTATTTCTTCATGATGTATTTTATTTTATTTTTTGGTATTTATAAATAATGAATTTAGAATATTTTCCATGGTTACAAGACTCATGTTCTTTCCCTCCCCTACCTCACTCCCATTCCATAGTCAAAGCATGAATCCACTGGGTATTACATGTGTCCTAGAACTATTTCCATGTTTTTGATTTTGCACTAGGGTGATCATCTAGAGTCTATATCCCCAATTTATGATGCATTTTAGTTAATTTTAAAATTTGCCTCAGTAAATCACACATAACAGACTGGCTAATATGACAGCAAAGGAAAGTAATAAATGTTGAAGTGGATATGACAAAGTAGGGACATTAATGCATTGCTGGTGGAGTTGTGTATTGATCCAACCATTCTGGAAGGGAATTTGGAACTATACCGAAAGGGTTTTAAAAGATTGTCTGCCCTTTGATCCAGCCATAGCACTGCTAAGTTTGTACCTCAAAGAGATAATAAGGAAAAAGACTTGTATAAGGATATTCATAGCTGCGCTCTTTGTGGTGGCCAAAAATTGGAAAATGAGGGGATGCCCTTCAACTGGGGAATGGCTGAACAAATTGTGGTATATGTTGGTGATGGAATACTATTGTGCTCAAAGGAATAATGAACTGGAAGAATTCCATGGGGACTGGAACAACCTCCAGTTATTGATGCAGAGTGAGAGGAGTAGAACCAGGAAAACATTGTACAAAGAGACTGATACACTGTGGTACAATCGAATGTAATAGACTTCTCCATTAGTGGCAATGCAGTGACCCTGAACAACTTGGAGGAATCTATGAGAAAAACCACTATCCACATCCAGAGGAAACACTGTGGGAATAGAAAACAACTGCTTGATCACATGGGTCGATCAGGATATGATTGGGTATGTAGGGTCTAAACAATCACCCTAGTGCAAATATTAATAATATGGAAATAAGTCTTGATCAATGACACATTTAAAACCTAATACAATTGAGTATTGGCTATGGAAAGGGGATGGAAGGAGGGCATGGAAAGAACATGATTCATGTAACCATGGAAAAATATTCTAAATTCACTAATTAAATAAAAAAATTGCCTCAGCAATTTTTAATCTTTGTTCCTAATTCTTCCCTCTGTATCCAAACAAAATAAGTATTCCTCATTCCAACAGAATGTTCTGGAAAACTACATGAAAACAAGTAATCATTTGAACTTTCCTATTTACAAAGACAAACATCTACATAATGAATGATTTTTTTTTTCATTTAACCAGTTTGTCACCAAGATTTTGAAATGGGGGGGGGGGGAGGGCAGGTGGGTAACTCAGTGGATTGAGAGTCAGACTATGGGATGTCCTGGGTTCAAATATGGCCTCAGATACATCCTACCTGTGTGGCCCTGAGCAAGTCACTTAACCCCCATTGCCTAGCCCTTACCAACCTTCTGCCTTAGTACCAATACCCAGTATTGAAGGTAAGGGTTAAAAAAAAGATTTTGAAAATGCATACATTCACACACACACACACACACACACACACACACACACACACACACACACAGATTGTTCGTTTTATGATAAAAAAAAAAAAACGCTGAGAAAATAGTGAAGTGGCAATACAGTAGGATTCCCTTTCTGAACCTAAACTTGCCCATGAGCCTGGCTTCACTGTTCTACTAGCTACAATATAGTTATGAGAAGAATCTGAGTTTTCATTAAAACCTAGCTATTGATCAAGCCTTTCCAGGAAGCATAGTGATGGAAGAATTTGAAATGTCTGCCAACAAAAGTTGTGAACAAGATAAAATAAATGAAGAAAAAATAAACTTTGGGGGCCTATGTCCCATGAATAGCTAGATATTCATTCTCTCTAGGAAGTCCAGCCATGAGTAAAATAGGACTTTCAGGCAGTTGCCCTCTCCTATTGGGAGTGATTTAGGGGCAGTCATGTCAAACCCAAATAAAAATGGGTGTCATAACATATAAATATTCCTACAAGCTGCATATTGACCTAGAAAACCACAATACTGATATTCTTATATTTTACTATATTTTAATTATTCTGCTAAATATAACCTAATTACATTTTAATTTAGTTTAGGTCACAACTTGGAATATTGTGGTCTGCATGCAGTTCTCGGTTGCAAATTTGACACCTCTCATTTAGGATAAGATCTGAATTGAAGCACCTGGCTGATCGTTCTTGAATTCTTTGATTTTCTTTATCATATTTAGATGATGTGCAATTTTAAAGTTAAGCACTTGATCTTTGTCTTTTTAGTCTCCCAAGATGGCTTATCTAGGAGACCATTAAAGTTTTGGAAGGAATAAACAGATGCATATTTTATTATAGTTGTTTTAATATATTTTTTGGTATTTTTATGGTATTTTTTGTATTTTAATGTTTTTTTTTAATTTTATATGATTTGGATATAAGTAAAGAACTATATACTATTCCAATGAAATATAGTAAGGAAGAAAAGAATAAGATTTTTTTCTTATGAATAGGAGCACTGCAAGCAATAAGATTCTAATTGGATTAATCTACACACTCCACATACCTAGAATAAAAACAAAAGCAAAAGAATGGTTGTGCCATCCATTAAAAAGAAGGGGGCAGGACTTCCAGGTTAACATGGCTGCAATCTAGAAGTGAATCACTTCCTCTCCCCAGCACCGAACGAAATAGACTACCTCAAAAGAGCATAAAAATCACCTTTGGAAGAATAGAGGGACTCTCCAGTACCCCACAGAAACGAAGGTACGTGGGGCTTGAACATTTCCACACTATAAGGAGGAAAAGCTTGCACAAAAACATGAACTGAGCCACCCCTTTCCCCCCCACCCCCCACCAAACCAGAGTAAGGTATCAGAACACTCACTGGGACAGTGAGTGAGTGAGGAGCGTCTCTGTCTGGGGGGACACACCAGGGTCCTTGGGATCTAAAGACTACAAGACAACGACCTCTCAGGGCAGTTTCAAGGGAAAATCCTGTGCTGAGCAAAGGGAAAGCTGCACTGAGAGGCTGTGCTGAGCAAAGGGGAGGCCGCACTGAAAGGCTGATCTGAGCAAAGGAGAGGCCACCTTGAGCAAAGGGGCTGCCTCACTGAGCACAGGGGCCTTCACCCTAAGAAACCTTGGAGGCTGGGAAGAACTAGTCTGAGGCAACCTAAATTCACAGAAAACCCGCCCATATCACCCAATCCCCAGACCAAAAAGGAAAGGGGAATAAAACCACCAAAGGGATGGCTCACATGGCCCAAAATCAAGCCTCGAGGAAGAAAGGGAAAAAGGTGACTATTGAAAACTTTTATGGCGGGAGTGCCCAAGGAAAAGAAGAGAAAGAGGATGAAATCCAAACAAAATCAAAACATTCCTCCCAAAATGGAAATTATCCACAGACTCTGGAAGAACTAAAATTGGAGCTTACCCAAAAGATGGAAACCTTCTGTAAAGAAAAATGGGAGAAGGAGATCAGCAGTCTGATAGACAAGACTTTACAATTGGAGAAAGAGCTGGAAGCATCTAATAGAAGGGCAGACAAAGCTGAAAAGCAAAACCAGTCCCTAATGACCAGAATTAAGCAACTGGAGGACAGTGAGCATGCAAAACAGCAAGAATTAATAAGCAAAGCCAAAAAATTAATGAATTAGAAGAAAACACAAAATATCTCACCATAAAGGTCACAGACTTGGAAAACAGAGGAAGAAGAGACAACCTCAGAATTATTGGTCTGCCCTAAAAACCATAGATAAACAATAACATTGATGCTATACTACAGGAGATTATAGAAGAAAATTGCCCACATGTTCTGGAGCAAGGGGGCAAAATAGAAATAGAAAGGGTTCATAGAACACCCTCTATACTAAATGCCCAAAAAACAACCCCCAGGAATATAATCACCAAATTCAAGAGCTTCCAAGAAAAGGAACCAAGAAGAGGAGCTTCAGATATAGGGGGGCTCCCATAAGGATCACACATGACTTAGTGGCTAACACACTAAGAGACCACAAAGCATGGAACACGATATTTAGAAAGGCAAGAGAGCTGGGTATCCAACCAAGAATCAACTACCCAGCAAAACTGACTATATAGATCCAGGGGAAAGTATGGGTATTCAACAAAATAGAAGATTTCCAAGCATTTGTTAAGAAAAGACCAGAACTTCATGAAAATTTTTATAACCAATCACAGAAAGCAAGAGAAACATGAAAAGGTAAATATGAAAGAAAGGGAAAAGGAGATAAATCTTATCTTTTTCTTTAAGTCAAACTCTCTTCTATAAGGACTACATTTACATCAAATTATATATATATATATATATTAATATATTGGGAAATGTATTGTGTAACTCTCAAAAATTGTATGCACCATAAGAGTAGTTAGAAGAACCATGCATAGGGAAAGATTGGGCCATCAAGAAGATTTGGTGAAAGTGGGGGCAAAGAAAGGAAAAGGGAAGGGGGGGAGCATCAACAATACTATGACTTACTTCAAGAAATGGGGGGGACTAAATAGAACAATCATTCCCAAACAAAGATACACATGGGAAGGGAAGGGGAAGATCTCTCATATAAGAAGGAAAGGAAGAGAGCATGAAGTGGTATTACTTAAACCTTACTCTCAGTGAAATAACTCTTAGAGGCAAGAACATCTAGATCCAGTGGGATCCTGAATTTTATCTTATCCAACAGGGTAAGAAAGAAAGGGAAATTAAGGAGGAGGAGGGGGGAGGGAGTATAAAAAGGGAGGGAAGGAGGGGGGAGGGGAAGGGATCATAAAAATGGAAGGGCTAGCATACCAAGGGAGGGGACTAGGGGGACTGACCTAAAGTAAATCACTGTTTCAAAAGGATATAGCTAGGGAAGAAAGGTCAGAACTAGGGAAAGATATCAAAATGCCAAGGAATCCACAAGTGACAATCATAACTTTGAACGGGATTGGGAAGAACTCACCCATAAAACTTGGACAAATAGCAGATTGGATTAGAACCCAAAACCCTACCATTTGTTGTCTTCAAGAAACACATATAAGGCGTGTTGATACTCACAAGGTTAGAATTAAAGGATGGAATAAGACCTTTTGGGCCTCAACTGATAGAAAGAAGGCAGGAGTTGCAATCATGATATCTGACAAAGCCAAAGCACAAATAGACCTGATCAAAAGGGATAGGGAAGGTAAATATATTCTGTTAAAAGGGAATATAGACAATGAGGAAATATCACTAATCAACATGTATGCAACAAATAATATAGCACCGAAATTTCTAATGGAAAAACTAGGAGAAATGAAGGAGGAAATAGACAGTAAAACCATATTAGTGGGAGACTTGAACTAATCACTATCAAATTTAGATAAATCAAACCAAAAAATAAATAAGAAAGATGTAAAAGAGGTGAATGAAATCTTAGAAAAATTAGAGTTAATAGACATATGGAGAAAAATAAAGAGGGACAAAAAGTAATACACCTTCTTCTCAGTGCCACATGGCACATTCACAAAAATATATCATAAACTAGGTCACAGAAACATGACACTCAAATGCAGGAAAGCAGAAATAATAATGCAACCTTTTCAGATCATAAAGCAATAAAATATTGATTAGTACGGGTACATGGAAAGTCAAATCAAAAATTAATTGGAAATTAAATAATATGATACTCCAAAATCATTTAGTTAGAGAAGAAATCACAGAAACAATTAATAATTTCATCGAAGAAAATGACAATGATGAGACATCCTTTCTAACCTTTTGGGATGCAGCCAAAGTGGTAATCAGAGGTAAATTCATATCCCTGAGTGCATATATTAACAAACTAGGGAGAGCAGAAATCAATCAATTGGAAATGCACGTAAAAAAACTCAACAGCTATCAAATTAAAAACCACCAGCAGAAAACAAAACTAGAAATCCTAAAAATTAAGGGAGAAATTAATAAAATAGAAAGTGATAGAACTATTGCACTAATAAACAAGACTAGAAGCTGGTACTTTGAAAAAACAGACAAAATAGACAAAGTACTGGCTAATCTAATTAAAAAAAAGGAAAGAAGAATGGCAAATTAACAGCATCAAGGATGAAAAGGGGGGTCTCACCTCCGATGAAGAGGAAATCAAGGCAATCATTAAAAACTACTTTGCCCAAATATATGGCAATAAATATACCAACCTAGGTGATATGGATGAATATTTACAAAAATATAAATTGCCTAGACTTACAGAAGAAGAAATCGATTGTTTAAATAATCCCATATCAGAAAATGAAATTCAACAGGCCATCAAAGGACTTCCTAAGAAAAAATCCCCAGGGCCTGATGGATTCACCAGTGAATTCTATCAAACATTCAAAGAACAGCTAACCCCAATACTATACAAACTATTTGACATAATAAGCAAAGAGGGAGTTCTACCAAATTCCTTTTATGACACAAACAAGGTTCTGATCCCAAAGCCAGGCAGGCCAAAAACAGAGAAAGAAAATTATAGACCTATCTCCCTAATGAATATAGATGCAAAAATCTTAAATAGGATACTAGCAAAAAGACTCCAGCAAGTGATCAGAAGAGTCATTCACCATGATCAAGTAGGATTTATACCAGGGATGCAGGGCTGGTTCAATATTAGGAAAACCATCCACATAATTGACCATATTAACAAGCAAACCAACAAAAATCACCTAATTATTTCAATAGATGCAGAAAAAGCCTTTGATAAAATACAACACCCATTCCTATTAAAAATACTAGAAAGCATAGGAATAGAAGTGTTGTTCCTAAAAGTAATAAACAGTATATATCTAAAAGCATCAACTAATATAATCTGAAATTGGGGATAAACTAGATGCATTCCCAATAAGATCAGGAGTGAAACAAGGATGCCCATTATCACCTCTACTATTTGACATTGTACTAGAAACATTAGCAGTAGCAATTAGAGAAGAAAAAGAAATTGAAGGCATTAAAATATGCAAGGAGGAGACCAAGTTATCACTCTTTGAGGATGACATGGTGGTCTACTTAAAGAATCCTAGAGATTCAACCAAAAAGCTAATCGAAATAATCAACAACTTTAGCAAAGTTGCAGGATACAAAATAAACCCACATAAGTCATCAGCTTTTCTATATATCTCCAACACAGCTCAGCAGCAAAAACTAGAAAGAGAAATCCTATTCAAAATCACCTTAGACAAAACAAAATACTTGGGAATCTATCTCCAGAAACAAACACTGGAACTATATGAACACAATTACAAAACACTTTCCACACAACTAAAACTAGACTTGAACAATTGGAAAAACATTAACTGCTCATGGGTAGGAAGAGCCAATATAATAAAAATGACCATCCTACCCAAACTCATTTATCTATTTAGTGCCATACCCATTGAACTTCCAAAAATTTTTTTACTGATTTAGAAAAAACCATAACAAAATTTATTTGGAAGAACGAAGGATCAAAAGGATATCCAGGGAAACAATGAAAAACAAAAATAAAAAGGAAGGGGACCTTGCAGTCCCAGATCTCGGACTATATTATAAAGCAGCTGTCATCAAAACAATTTTGTACTGGCTAAGAGACAGAAAGGAGGATCAGTGGAATAGACATAGGGTAACTGACCTCAGTAGGACAGTATACAACAAACCCAGAGAACCCAGCTTTTGAGATAAAAATACATTATTTCATAAAAACTGCTGGGAAAATTGGAGGACTGTGTGGGAAAGATTAGGTTTAGATCAACACCTCACACCCTACACCAAGATAAATTCAAAATGGGTGATTGACTTGAACATAAAGAAGGAAACTATAAGAAAATTAGGTGAACACAGAATAGTATACATGTCAGTCCTTTGGGAAGGGAAAGATTTTAAAACCAAGCAAGACTTAGAATGAGTCACAAAATGCAAAATAAATAATTTGGAATACATCAAATTAAAAAGGTTTTGTACAAACAAAACCAATGTAACTAAAATCAGAAGGAAAGCAACAAATTGGGAATCAATCTTCATAAAAACCTCTGACAAAGGTTTAATTACTCAAATTTACAAAGAGCCAAATCAAGCCATTCTCCAATTGATAATTGGGCAAGGGACATGAACAGGCAGTTCTCAGCCAGAGAAATCAAAACTATTAATAAGCACATGAAAAAGTGCTCTACATCTCTTATAATCAGAGAGATCCTAATCAAAGCAACTCTGAGGTATCATCTCACACCTAGCAGATTGGCTAACATGACAGCTATGGAAAGTAATGAATGCTGGAGGGGATGTGGCAAAGCAGGGACACTAATTCATTGCTGGTGGAGTTGTGAATTGATCCAACCATCCTGGAGGGCAATTTGGAACTATGCCCAAAGGGCAATAAAGGACTCTCTGCCCTTTGATACAGCCATAGCACTGCTGAGTTTTTACCCCAAAGAGATAATAAGGAAAAAGACTTGTACAAGAATATTCATAGCTGCACTCTTTGTGGTGGCCAAAAATTGGAAAATGAGGGGATGCCCTTCAATTGGGGAATGGCTGAGCAAATTGTGGTATATGTTGGTGATGGAATACTATTGTGCTAAAAGGAATAATAAAGTGGAGGAATTCCATGGAGTCTGGAACAATCTCCAGGAAGTGATGCAGAGCAAAAGGAGCAGAACCAGGAAATCATTATACACAGAGACTGATACACTGTGGTACAATCGAAGGCAATGGACTTCTCCATTAGTGGCAATGCAATGTCCCTGAACAATCTGCAGGGATCTAAAAAACACTATCCACAAGCAGAGGATAAACTGTGAGAGTAAAAACACTGAAGAAAAGCAACTGTTTGACTACAGGGGTGGAGGGGATATGACTGAGGAGAGACTGTAAATGAACACTCTAGAGGAAATAACAACAACACAGAAATAGGTTTGAGTCAAGAACACATGTGATACCCAGTGGAATCATGTGCTGGCTATGGGAGAGGTGGGAGAGGGGGGGAAGAAAAGAAAATGATTTTCGTTTCCAATGAATAAGGTTTGGAAATGACCAAATAAAATAATGTTGAAAAAAATGAAGGGGGCATATAACTTGGAAGTACGTTCTTTGAAAACAAGGGAGACCTTGAAATTTCCCAAAAATATTCTGATTGGGTGAATACAACCTTTTGGTATCATGTATGACAGGCCGATCCTGGTTCTCAATTAAAAATAATAGTTATTTATCTGGCATTATTATCTAGTACTTTAGCAAAGACTATTTTATGTAATATTCACAACTATGAGAGAAGCAATAGAAGCAGTATTCTCCCCATTTTAAAGATGAGGAAAATGATTCTCATAAAGGATAATTGACCCACGTAGAATCACAATGCTGATGAGAGTAATGGCTAGCCATATCTACTGGATCCTGTTCTAATGCTTTTCACTTTAGGCACTATTTGCCAGTACCTATTTTCTGTAGTTTTATTGCTCCCTCAGATCCTCATATTATATTTTTTTTTTCTTTAACGTGTGCACTTTTATTTGAACTGGTCTTAAGTCAGTGTACAGGTAAAGCTCCTCCCCTCCCCCAAGTACTGGCATCAATCTCATTAACTCCCAGGGAGACTGTTAAAGTCTTTATTCACATTTATGTTGGGGGCAGGGAGAGAATTTAGGGAGCCAATTCATTATGGCTGACAAAAAAAAAAAGGAACAAGTATTAAGGCGGAAGATACAAAAAGTTTTTTTTTTAAAGGATTACGTAATTTACACTTAAAGCAATACTACTGCCACCCCCTACTCCCTCCCCCTGATCTGGATTTATGTTAAGTCGCTCTGCTCCTGTGGGAATAGAGCAAGACAGCCTTCATAGAGGCAAGTAACTCTCTGTAACAATGCATTATACAATATTTGGAATAACTTATTTTAAAAAATGTACAATCAGAGTCCTGAAGACGCACTGTAGAACTTTGGGGATGTTTGCCTCCAACATTACTTTAGACTGCTCATCACCTTCACCATTCCAGTTTTTAAATCCTGAGTCAAGCGCCAAAAAAACAACAACAAAAAAAAACAAAACAAAAAACAAATAAAGCCATGCCAATCTCATCTCTTTTTTTGGGGCAATTATCACATCACACCCTTTGACCCCCCCCCAAAAAAAACCACCAAGAAAAAAACACCAACAGTCCATTTAGAAGCATTTGCGGTGGACAATGGAAGGCCCAGACTCATCATACTCCTGCTTACTGATCCACATCTGTTGGAAGGTGGAGAGGGAGGCCAGGATGGAGCCTCCAATCCAGACAGAGTATTTGCACTCAGGTGGGGCAATGATCTTGATTTTCATTGTGCTGGGGGCTAGGGCTGTAATCTCCTTCTGCATCCTGTCAGCAATGCCTGGGTACATGGTGGTACCACCAGACAACACGGTATTGGCATACAAATCCTTAAGGATGTCAACATCACACTTCATGATTGAGTTGAAGGTAGTTTCATGGATTCCACAGGACTCCATGCCTAAGAAAGATGGCTGGAAGAGAGCCTCTGGGCACCGGAACCTCTCATTGCCAATGGTGATAACCTGACCATCAGGGAGCTCTAGCTCTTCTCCAGAGAAGAGCTGGATGCAGCAGTGGCCATCTCCTGCTCAAAGTCGAGGGCCACGTAACACAGCTTCTCCTTGATGTCATGCACAATTTCCCTCTCAACTGTGGTGGTGAAACTGTACCCTCTCTCGGTCAGGATCTTCATGAGGTAATCTGTCAGATCACGGCCAGCCAGATCCAGAGGGAGAATGGCATGGGGAAGGGCATAACCTTCATAGATGGGCACAGTGTGGGTCACACCATCACCGGAGTCCATCACAATACCAGTGGTATGACCAGAGACATACAGGGACAGCACAGCCTGGATGGCAACGAACATAGATGGGGTGTTGAAGGTCTCAAACATGGTCTGTGTCATCCTATCTCTGTTTGCTTTGGGGTTCAGGGGGGCTTCTGTGAGCAGTACAGGGTGCTCTTCAGGGGCCACATGGAGCTCATTGTAGAAAGTATGATGCCAGATCTTCTCCATGCCATCCCAGTCAGTGACAATACTGTGTTCAATGAGGTACTTCAGGGTCAGAATACCTCTCTTGCTCTGGGCCTCATCCCCCACATAGCTGTCTTTCTGGCCCATACCCACCATCACACCCTGATGTCTGGGGCGCCCCACAATGGAAGGGAAGACAGCCCGAGAGGCATCATCTCCTGCAAAGCCAGCTTTGCACATACCGGATCCATTGTCAACAACAAGTGCAGCAATATCATCATCCATGGCGAACTTTGAAGTGGCAAGTTTAAACCTTTAAGAGAGAGGAGGTGGTGCCACACCTGCAGGCAGGGGGGGAGGCAAGTGCAAGCTGGGTGAAAGAGCTCACAGCTTCTCATATTATAATATTGACAGGATCACAGGTTCCTTCTTTTACTTAAAGCCAAAACGAATCCATGGGTAAGCATCATCACAGTACAAACTGAAAGTAGGAATGCGGAAGTACTGGAAGGGGAGAGTGATGGATACATATATAGACCAGCACCAACAAATTCTTTAGCATATCTGAAGCTGTCATAGAAAAAATTGTATTCCCAGAAATTAAAATAGTGCCTAAAACATAGCAGATGCTTAACAAGTGATTCTTGATTGATTGATTTGAAACCCTTATTGAACTGAATGGAGATATTAACAACGTTTTACTGTTTGGGGATCTACACTATTGACTCTTCTTACTGGTATATAGATTCCAGTAGCTTAAAAGTAATATGAACATCAAAGAAAGCTGTATAACAGGCTGATGACCTTCCCAGGGAAAGGTGGCTATATTTCAGTCTGCATCATGAAAATTCTCCATACAGTTAAATATTTTCATCAGTGATACAGAGCTAAAAGCTGTCATTGAATTCTGCTTTCACAGCAGTCACCTGTCACATTTCTGTGCTAATAGGCAAAGAAATAGAAACTATGTCAAGAGCCAGCACATGCTTAGAGAGGCTAGAAGGCTGACAATGGTATCAAATTGCTGACAAAGGTCTGCAGAGCAGACCTTGGTCTTGATTGGCTCTCAGAATGGAATCTGCAGCTGATGTCAGATCAAACTTCATTATCTGTTCCATGGAGCTTAGATGCAAACAAAAGATTAGTTTTTTCCATGCAGGTAGAGTTCCATTGGGAAGAGAGTAAATGAGCATTGTTGGGATCCAATAAATACTCATAAGTTGGAAATGGGGTGACTTGTATATGATAAACATAAAACAGTCATATATAATATGGGCCAAAAGAATACTACTAGGCACCAGCTAAAGAGCAATTTCCACTGATGTAGAATGACTCTGACCCTTGATAAATTATTTTAATTTACCACATCTTTAATAAAAACTTATTGTGTGTAGAATATTGTGCCATGCTTTGGGGAGAGAAAATTAACTCAATGTCTTTGTGGAATCAAAAGCCTAATAGTAGGGATAAGACATAGTCACAGAAAAGGTTTTTTGTTGTTGTTTGTTTTTAAATACAATACAAGGGACAAATGAATCAGATATAAAGCCAAGCACTATGCTGGTGGACTTTTCTTAGAATATATTGTCTGAACTCAATTTTTAGTCATCAAAAATAGGTCTAGATTATAGGAATAGATCATAGGATTATAGAATTAGAATTAGGACCTCAAAGGTCAGAGTCCTTTGTCATTTAACAATTGGGGAACTCAGGTTCAAAGAAGTGAGAGAACTTGTCCAATGTCACAAAACCAGTAAGCATGTGAAATAAGTTTTAGCCTAGATCTTCCTGATTTTGAGTTCAGTATTCTATTCCTTATATCATGCCACTGCCTTATGCATTATTTCTGTATCCTACATAAGAGAGCTGAAGCTCCTTTTTAATTTCTTTTTATTATAAAGATATATTATTTTATCAATTACATCTAATAACAGATTTCCACATTTTTTCTGAAGTTATGTGATCCAAACTGTCTCCTTCCCTTTTGAACATCCTCAATCCCAAAATCAGTAAGCAATTTGATCTGGATTACACTCCTAGTCCTGACCTTTCTTCTTTTACTATTTCCTTCTACACCAGTGTTTTGTTTTTCATTGGTCCTCATAATTCTCACCCTTATTTTATTTCCCTTTCTACCCCCTCTTTTCTTATTCCCCTCTTCTTTTCTTTACAGTCTTTTTAAAGTACCCCCCCACCTTCTCCCTCCCTTGTATTGCTTCCCTCCCCACCAGTCTGTTTATTATCCTTCTACATCCCTATAGGGTGCAAATCAATTCTCTGCCCCAATGTATTTGATTGTTATTCCCTCTTTTAGTCAATTTAATGCACATAAGAATTAAGTATTTACTATCTCCAACCTCTTTACCCTTCCAGTGTATTGATGTTCTCCCTCCTCCCACCATGCGCTTCTTTGTGACATATAAATTTACCCCATTTTGTTTCTTTTCTCATTTCTCTCAGTATTAACCTCTTTTTTTAACTCTAGTTGTGTGTGTGTATATATATATATATATATTTGTACATATATATTTATGCATACATATATCTATATACATATTTATGTCTTGTCATTTCATTTTATACATTTTGTCACAGTTCCCTCTAAGTATAATTCTTCTAGCTACCCAGTGATAATAACAATTTTTAAGTTACCAATGCCCTCTTTTCTTATAGGGATACATATCATTTTAACTTATTGGGTCTCTTAAAAAAAGGGTTTTTTTTAAATCTTGTTTTGTTTTGTTTTTGTTTTTTTCTCCCTTTCTTAATTACCTTTTGATGATTCTCTTGAGTTCTGTGTTTGGGCATAAAATTTTCTGTTCAGGTCTAGTCTTTCCTTTACAAATGCTTGGAATTCTATTTTATTAAATGACCATACTTCCCCCTATAAGAATATAGTCAGTTTTGCTGGGTAGTTGATTCTTTGTTATAGACCTAGTTCCCTTGCTTTCCAGAATATCATATTCCATGCCTTTCAGTCCTTCAGTGTAGATACAGCCAGATTCTGTGTTATCCTCACTGTAGTACCATGGTATCTGAATGACTTCTTCTTAGCAGCTTATAATATTTTTTCCTTGGTCTGATAGTTCTTGAATTTGGCTATAACATTCTTGGATGCTGTCAGCATCTGCTGATTAATTACTGGAGGTGATCTGTGGATTCTTTCAATCTTCACTTTTCCCTCTTGTTCTAGAATATCAGGGCAGTTTTCTTGGATAATTTCCTGTAGGACGATGTCCGGGGTTTTTTCTTTTGTCATGGTCTTCTGGTAGACCAATGATTCTTAATTTGTCTCTCCTGGAACGATTTTCTAAATCTTGTTTTGTGAATGAGGTCCTTCAGATGTTTCTCAATTTTTTCATTCTTTTGATTTTGTTTTATAGTTTCCTGCTGCTTTGCAAAGTTGCTTGCTTCTAATTGTTGCATTCTGGTTTCATCCCTGACTTTTTGGTCATCCTCCTTCTGCTCTAATTTTCTTTGAAGGTCATCTTTCATCTTCTTTCCCTCATCTTTCATTTTCTTTGCCTCATCATTCATCTCCTTTGCCTCATTTTCAAGCTGATTAATTTTGGCTTTCAAGACATTATTTTCTTGTTTTAGTTCAAGTGCCTCTGTTTCCAGATGACTTAACTTGCTTTTTAAAATTCTCTTCCCAGTTGTCTTCAGCCTCTCTTAATTGTGTTTTGAATTGTATTTGAGTTTTTCCAATGCCTGTGTCCAATTTGCTGGAGTTTCTGTGTTTTTTCTTGGTGTTTATCATTCTCTGATGCATTTGCTCTTTGTTCATTGCATGGGTAGAAACTGTCAATTGTAATTTCTTTTTACATTTTCTGTTGTTTGCTCATATTTACCCCATCTTTTCCTCCTATAGTTGCCTGCTCTCTTGCTCCTCTCATTGTGTGTTGGATCTATGGTTTTGGGCTTTTCTGTCAGCCTTCAACCTTGGAACTTAGCAAGGCACTCAGAGCAGTCTGTGGGGGAGGAGTGTTAGAGCTTGAGCTTCCCTGCCCTCTGAAGGTTTTGATGAGATTAAGCCCAGCTGAGTGGAACTTGCAGAGCTGGATGTGCCCTGAAGCCAAAACCTCAGGAAGGTGTATGTGTGTGTGGGGGGGGATATGGAGTATCTCTGCTGATGCAACTAGGCTGCCTGCTCTGCCCTTCTTCTCCAACTGCTTTCCCCACCGCCTGTGTTTGATGCTCTGAGCCTGGCACAGCTTTACCTGCAAGGTACTCCCTGAAGACCAGCACCTTTGCCCGCCCAGAAGTTACAGCACTGGAGGCTCAGCACTCTAAGTGGGGGAGGGGTCCTGGGACCTTCCTTCTTCCTTCCCCTTAAACCTGAGTGTTCTTGAATTCAGGCTTTTGGGGAACATACCTTTTAAGGTTAGTCCAGCAGGAGGGTTCCTTGACTCTGTTCTATTGTTAGGTTTGATTTTCAGTCCCCTAGGAGCATTTAGTTTGTAATCTGTAAGGAAGGGTTCAGAGGTCTGATCTTTCACTGCCTCTATGCTGCCATCTTGACTCTGGAAGTCTCTCAAGCTTTTAGCATGATGTTTTCAATTTTGTTGTCAGACACCTTTGATGAGAATGAAAATGTCACAAGATCAGCTACTTCAGTAAAGGCAAATTATCTCACTTGAAAAGTCTACAAGCCAAGATTAAAGAGGAAAAAGAGTTGCTCCATGGCTTTTTTGTTTGTTTGTTTTGGTTTGGGTGCATGTTTTTTTTTTTTCCCACAGGTGATTGTGAACTCAATAAAAAGATTCTTAGGCTAAGATGTAACAGTATGCATAGATTATTTGCAGACTATTTGACAGAGAACTCACACAAAGCAAGAGTTCACACAGAGGTCATAAGAAGTAATGTAAGAACAACTCTAAATGTCATTCTGAAGAACTTTGGGATCAATTGTGAGCCTTGGAGACTCTAGTACAGTACCATCTAGCATGGGCTGCCTGTATCAAAGCAAGTGCTGTGCTCTTAAGAGTAAAACAAAAATGCAAAGAATTTTGAGATGTGCAAATCTATAAACATATCCATCCCAAATGTTTATATTGGATATTTGTACCCAACCTGTGTAGAACTTTTCAAGCTCATACACATATTTGTCTAATAAGTCACAGTGAAACACACTGCACATTGATCCCAAGAAAGTGATGTAATTTTGGTCATCTTTGGCAAGTACATAGGGAGTTACCTGAGAGTTACCTCATTTTTACCAACATAGAGTGAAGGTCAGATACAAGGTCAATGAGTCTGGGGAATAACAAATGGGAACAAATTCTAAACTTTAATCTAAAGCTAAAATCTATACCCAAGAGTAGTGGTAGACAAGGTAAACAACTTCTTCAAGGACTCTGGCAAAATAAAGGAGAAATATAGGGCTATAACTTGAAGGTTTGAGAAATCAATAAAAGGTTTTTAAAATTAGGCAAGGCTTGGTCATGTTTGAAGGTAGAAGGGAAGGGACCCTTAGATAAAAAGATGTTAAAGATTTTACTGAGATTTGGGAGAAGGAAGTAGAGATTGAATCTACCATTCTCTGTAGAAAGGGTGAAGGGTTGGGATCAAGCACACTTGTGGAGTGGTTGTCCTTTGTCAGGAAAAGTTCCAACGTTTTATCAAAGACTCAAGGTGGGGAAGAGAGGAAGGTAGAAATAAAGGAGAATGGTTTCTATGGGTTTTGAAATGAACATAAAAGGAGAACATGGTAGTCATTTTATCATTGTACCAATGAAATGTGTAATTTCTTCATTTTGTTCTTCCTAAGACCAATGTCAATTAATTTGGATAACACCTTATTTTAGTACCTAATACTTTGTAATATCTATATTTTCTTTTTGCTAATCAGGGTGGTCAGGACTTCATTGTGAGGAAGACATTAATGAATGTAGCTCAAACCCCTGTTTTCATGGAACATGTATTCAGAATCCACCTGCCCACATAGCTTTGCCCACAGGGTACTCCCTCCAGACTAGCACCGTTGCCTGCCCAGAGGTTCCAGCCACCACTGGAGGCTCAACTCTCTAGGTGGGGGAGGGGTCCTGGGACCTTCCTTCTTCCTTTCCCTTAAACCCGAGTGTTCTTGAATTCAAGCTTTTAAGTTGAGTACAGCAGGAAAGTTCCTTACCTCTGTCTGTTTTTAGTTTGGTTTTTAGTCCCCAAGGAACATTTGCTTTTTAATTGGTAAGGAAGGGTTTTCAGAGGTCTGAACTTGCGCTGACTCTACACCTCCATCTTGACTTTGCCTCCTGATCTAGATTACATATATATTACCATGCAAAACATTTTCATATTGTTCTTTTTTGTAAGTGAATAATAAGTCATATAAAACCAAAATCTCAAAACAAAACCTCAAATGAACAAGTGAAAAATCATATAATTTCATCTGTATTCTGAGTCCAACAGTTCTTTTCCTGGAGGTGGATGGCTTTCTTGATCATATGATCCTCAGAATTGTGCTGCTGAGAGAAGCTAAGTCTATATCACAGTTGATCATTCCAAGATATTGAAGTTTATGCTTTAGAATGTTCTCCTGGTTCTGCTAATTTTATTCTGCAACAGTTCATGTAGATCTTTTCAGCTTTTTTTCTGAAATCATCCTGTTCAGCATTTCTTATAGCACAATAGTATTCCATCATCATCAAATACCACAATTTGTTCAGCTATTCTCCAATTGATGGACATCCCTTCACTTTCCAATTCTTTGCCACTACAAAAAGAGTAGCTTTAAATATTGTTGTACAATTAAGTCCTTTCTCCCATTTTAAAAATTCCTTGGGATACAAGCCTCGTAGTGGATCAATGGATTTTCATTGTTTTTTAGCCCTCTGGGCATGGTTCCAAATTGCCCTCCAGTGACAATATATTAGTGTCCCAATTTTACCTCTAATGTCATATTGTTCAATCTGATAGGTGTGAGATGGTACCTCAGAGGTGTTTTAATTTGTGTTCCTTTAATGAATAGGAACAGAACTTTTTCATATGATTATTGATAGCTTTGATTTTATCATCTTAAAATTGCTTATTTATATTATTTGACCATTTGTCAATTGGGGAATGACTTGTAGCCTTATAAATTTAACTTAGTTCTCTATATATTTGAGAACTGAGATCTTTAGCAAAAGAATTTATTATTAATTATTTTCCATTTTGTTTCTTCCCTTCTAATATTGGTTACATTAGCTTCTTTGTACAAAACCTTTTTAATTTAATATAGTGAAAATTATTCATTTTATATCTTGCAATGTTCTCTTTCTCTTGTTTGGTCCTGTGTTTCCCTTCTCCATATATCTGGCAGGTAGACTATCCTATGTTCCCCTAATTTACTTATACTATTACCCTTTATGTCTAAATCATATAACCATTCTGACCTTATTTTGGTATAAGGTATGTGATATTGGTCTCTACCTAAATTTTGCCACATCATTATCCAGTGTTCCCAGAACTTTTTGTCAAATAGTGAGAGCTTATTGAAAAAGCTGAGATGTTTGGGTTTATCAAACACTATATTGTCGTAATTACCCCTACTCTATTCCATTGATTCATAATTTTATTTCCTAGCCAGTAACATTTTTTTTTACCAATTACTGCTTTATAATACAATTTTAACTGTGAGGCTAACATTCTTCACATTTTTTCCATTATTTCCTTGGAGATGCTTGATCTTTTATTTTTCCAGATGAATTTTTTTATTATTCATTTTTATTCTATAAAATAGTTTCTTGGTAGTTTGATTGGTACAGCACTAAATAAGAAAATAGATTTAGACAAAATTGTGATTTTCATTATATTAGCTCTGCCTACCCATGACCAATTGTTTATATCTAACATTATTTGTGTGAAAAAGTGTTCCTTCAATTTATTTTTTCTTCTCTAAAGATTAAATCTAGCATATCTAGTACAGTTATTAAATAATTGTGGTGATAATGGGCATCTTTGCTTCATTCCTGATCTTATTGGGAAGGCTTATAACTTATCACCATTGCAGATGATACTGGCTGATGAATTTGATAGAAACTACTTATTATTTTAAGAAAAAAGTACAATTATACCAATACTTTCTAGTTTTTTTTTTTAATAAGAATAGGTGTTGTGTTTTGTCAAAAGCTTTCTCTGCCTCTATTGTAGTAATCATGTGATTTCTGTTGGTTTGGTTATTGATATGGCCAATCAAGCTGATAGTTTCCCTAATGTTAAATTAGTCTTGCATTCCTGGCATTAATCCCTTCTGATCATAGTGAATATTCCTTGTGATGTATTGCTATAATCCTTTTGGTAATATTTAATAGGCTAATATTATTTAAGCTTTTTGCACAAATATTCATTAAGGAAATTGGTCTGTTAATATTTTCTCTGTTTTTGATCATTCTGCCTTAGGCACAATATCTGTGTCATGAAAAGTATTTGGTATGACTCCTCCTTTGCATATTTTGCCAAGTAGTTAATTTAGTATTGGGATTATTTGTTTTTTAAATGTTTGATAGAACTCCCTTATTAATCCATCTGGCCCTAGGGAATTTTTCTTATGCAGTTCATTGATGCCTTTTTTAACTTCTTTTCCTGAGTTTAAATTATTTAAGTATTCTCTTTCCCCTATTCTTAATCTGGGTGATTTACATTTTTGTAAATATTCTGGGTGATTTAATGCAGGAGGTGACCTGTTGATCTTTTCAATTTCTATTTTACCCTCAATTTCTATTTTACCCTATTTTACCAGTTTTTTTATTTCTTTTAAAATGATACATAAGATTTTTTTTTATTATGACTTTTAGGTAGTTCAATAATTCCTGGATTGTCTCTGCTGGGTCTATTTTCCAGGTCAGTCACTTTTTTCAATGAGATAATTCATATTTTCTTCTATTTTTTTCATTCATTTGATTTCATATTTTTTTTTGATACCTCATGAAGTCATTAGCTTCTCTTTGCCCAATTATAATTTTTGGAGAATGATTTTCTTATGGGACCTTTTGAATATCCTTTTCCATTTAGTCAATTCTGCTTTTCATGGAACTCTTTTGTTCATTGGTCTTTTGTGCCTATTTTTTAAAATTTCATCAATTATGCTTTTTAATCTATTTTTTTGCATTGCTTTCATTTCTTTTCCCCATTTTTCTTCTGCTTCTCTCATTTGATTGTTGAATTCCTTCTTGATCTTTAACAGTGCCTGAACTACTTCCCTTATTTTTGAAGCTTTTCATTGAGCCTCTTTCATCTCACTATCCCTTACTGAGAATGTGCCTTGATCTTCTTTGTCTCTATAAAAATTTTCTATATTTGTGGGTTTTTTTTTTTGCTCATTTCCCAGCCCTTTCCTTGTTTTTGACTTTTGATTTTATCTTAAAGGTGGACTCTACTTTGAATGTAGAGGGTGAATGCTCTTTAACTTCAGGTTTTCCTTGCTGCTACCCTTAGATATAGTTATTGCTTTTTTCAACTTTCAATTTTTCTATGATGGTATGATGGCCTGTGGACATAGAGCTCTTGAAGCTACTGTCTCATTTTCCTCTAGGGCCTGCTAATAGATTATAGGGCTCAGATCACTGTGAGCTACTTTGCCCTGTGGGAAGGGATTTCACTGTAATCTTGAATGTACCAAATGCCATGGACTTGGGCCCTCACTGCAGGCTTGTGCCAAGGCTAAGGTCTTCAAGAGGTAAGTATGAGATGATCTGCTATTGGCTTAGGCAGGGTCTGGGGTTTTGAAGTTAGCTTTTGCCCATGTTCAGAAACTGGCAGATTAGGTTGGAGGGTTGGGAGGTTTGCACTCCTCTATGCACAGTTTTACTTCCAAATCCCTTCTCTCCCACAAAATAGACCCTTTCTGCCTACCTTTAAAGTTGTTTTCTATAGAAGAGTTACTTACTTCACTCCATTCTTTTGTTGGTTCTGTGAGTCCCATGTTTGTTTTAAGGTGCTATTTTAAGGTTGGTTTGTAAGGATTCCCAGAATAGTTCCAGATTTCTGTGCTACTATTCTGCCATCTTGCCTTCACCCCCCACCCAACTTCTTTTAAATCAAAATTCTAATAAATTTTGCTTTGGAGGTTACCTTGAAGTATTACATCATGATAAATCCTACAAAAACATTTTTGAATCTCTACTCATTGACCCAAATGGAAAAATACTGTTTTCTTCTCTATCCTCCATGCTTTGCTCATATATCAATACAATAAAATCATCTGCAAACCACATTTAAAAGGCTATATTAGAGATGACGTCTGATGAGATTGATAGTTCTGAAGATCTCTGTTTGAATCTTAGCTCTTATACTTACTTATTAACTGTATAATCTTTGGAAAGCCAGTTCACCTCTCTCATCCTCAGTTTCTCCAACTACACAATAAGAAGGTCAGATCAAATGATTCCCAAGCTCCTTTGCCTTTTGATATAATTATAGCTATTCCTGGAAGATTAATAGTGTATCAACACTGGTAAGGATTTTGGCATCAGCAAATAAAAGGAATCAATACTTTGAAGGAAGCTAAGATGCATTAGGTTTTATTATTGCTCTGTGAGTTATGATATGTCACTGATGGCAGTGATATATGATAATAATACAAATGTATTCAATAAAATTATTAAGTCATTAGACAATAATGTTTTAGTATTAGGCAGTAATTGGAATGCATTTATAACTAATTATTAACTGTATATCTGGGAATACAGTCAGATGTCCTTCATTTACAGAGGTTATCATTTATTGTTCTTGCTATTGGATTTTGGCTATAAACTATCATTTATCTGACACATTTACTGTTGTACAAATATGTGACATTCACACAGAGTGAAAGATTACTAGGGGGAAATTAGAGGAATAGAGTTTGCATACCTTATCTAATGAAAACAATAAAACTTTGAACATTTTTAACTCCTTGCCTAATTTTGTGAAAAGAGCTCACTAATACTAAACAGGAAAAAGGAAATAATGAAAAAATACTATCATATATTTTTTACAAAACATGAAAAAATCAAAATGTAAAAATCAGAAGTTTCCCTGTCATATTTTAAGAAGTCATTAAAGACAATTGCCTAGATATATCAATAAGAGAGGGCCATGTAGAAAATAGATAGAATCCACTAATTATCTCAAAACAAATCCCCAAATGAAAATTCTCAAGAATACCACTTTGAGAGAAAAGAGAAATAAAACTGAACAACTTCAAATAATGAAGAACTCTATGAGGAAGAATTTTTTACAGTAATTAAAATGATTGTTTTTGAAACATAATACCATGAGGAGGCATAAAGGTATTCAGTAAATAGAGACAAAAGGTCTATCAACAGCTTTATTATATTTTTAAAATATTTTGAGAAGGGTAGTTAGGTGGCTCAATGAATAGAGAACTAGTCCTAAATCAGGCCAGGTTCAAACTCTTCCAACTTATAGAACCCTAAACAAGATTCCAATTGCCTACCCCTTATCACTCTTCTACCTTGGAACCAATATTTAGTGTCAATTTGAAAACAGAAGCTAAGTTAAAAAAAAAAAAGAAAAGAAAACAAAGGAAAAATATATGAGACTTTAATGAAAGGATTAAATTACATTAGAATAGAAGAGAGGAAAAACTGGGAAGCTTCTTAACACATAATCAGGATGGACAAGTAGAAAGAACTATATGCAAACAGTATGCAAACAGTAGAGGTGGGGGAACAGGTATCATTTAAAATAATCTAAACTGCTTTAAAATGACACAACACACATACATAAGAAAACTTCAGTGTGAGAATGCATATCAACTTACTGGGGATACAGATAGTACCTTGAAGAGAGAATAAGGATGAAGTTGAAACAAAACAAAACAAAATAAAATAAAATAAAACAAAAGAACACAAACTTGTAATAGACCAAAAAATGAAATCTATGGAGAAGTAAAAGTTTAAAAGAATAGAAGGAATAAAATAAACATTTATAATAACTGTGATTATGAATGGCATAAAGAAAGATATTAACAAAATGAATTAGAAAACAAAATCAAACAATATGGTGTTTACAAACACACAGAAATATTCACAGAGTTAAAATAAGAAGTTAGAGCAAGATCTACTCGGGTCTTAGCTCATCACAAAAAAAAATTATTAGCAATAGCATTTATAATTTCTGAAAAGAAACAGCATAAATCTTCACTAAATGACACGATGTATAAAATTATATTTTTGTTGAAAGGTATGATAATAATAAATTTATCTCTGTATTTGTTATATATGTATAAAGGAAAAAACTTAAATACTTAAAAGAAAAAATAAATCAAAAGCAAAAATAGTAAAATATTAAAGTGGTGGACCTCAATTTATCACACTCCACTTATCCCTAGAGAAATCCATTCTCAAAAATAATCAGAATAAAAACTATTTAAATAGAATTTTTGAAGAATTTATTACAATATTCAGTCTGTTTTAGTTGTGTCCAACTTTTTCTGATCCCTTTTGGAGTTTTATTGGCAGAGACACTGAAATGATTTGCTATTTCCTTCTCTAGCTTATTTTACAGATAAAGAAAAAGAGGAAAATGGGATTAAGTAACCCAGTATCTTACAGCTAGTAAATATTTGAGACTAGATATAAATTTAGGAAGAGGAGTCTTTCTGACTCTAGGCCTGGCACCCTACCCATTTTGCTGCCAGTCCTGTTGAACTTATTGAACAGAAATAGAAAGAAATGTACTTAATATCAATAGTACATGGTACCATTACAAAAATTTTACATATGTTAGGAGAGAAAACTCACAAAGAAATATAGGATTGGCAAAAATGAAACGAATAATGGTACTGCCTAAATTATTTAGTTGTTCAATACCATGCCAATAAAATTAAAAGTGGATTACTTTACAGAATGAGATATAAATAACAAAATTTTAATATAGTGGAAAAAATGTCAAAATATTTTGAAAATGACATATCCATATCATTGGCATTGAAAGTCTTATATGATGAACAAAGAAGGAAATGATCAGAACCAGAAGAAAAATTTATTTCATAGCATCAGTGTTATAGAAATAAACAATTATGTGAATTTATGTAAATTAATAAAGAACCAGGAAAAAAGGATATACAAGTACATTGTGAAAACAATTCTGAAAGATTGAAGGAAAATGAGCAATATAATCTCCATTTATGATTCTTCAGGATGGAGAAACATGCTATTCATTACAGATAGGTGATAGATTTTGAGAGCTGAGGATATCTATAAATGCTTGTAATTAAAAAATAATTTTAAAAGACTTAAAGAAAGCAAGTGCACATGTCAAAGGGATGATTAAACCTATAATACAAATTATATAAATATTACTAAAACTTACATTTTTAACATATATTTGTATATACATATATATATATATCAAAATTATCACCACCTTCAATAGTATCTGAGATAGAATGAGGTTAAAACAAAAACAGAATCAAAAAACCTCAAACTCCAAGAAACCACTTCAAAGTCTTCCTGGTCTGATTGATCTCTGGATCCAGAAGTTCAATTTGATTAAAATAATTCTGGGTGACTTTTTCCATGTAAAATATCAGTCTGGGGATATAATAAAAATGATTGTCAACATTTTAAAAACTACATCATAAATGCTTTGGATCATGTTTTCAATTTTAATAAAAATTTCACTTGGTACAGGAGCATTTTTTTTTCTTGGTTTAAAAGAGAGTACTAATTCATCCAGCTACACATCTGCCCACTTAGTATAATAGAAAATACTGTTTCAGAAACCATCAGTTGTCTCTTCCATTTTAGAATTCATATTAAAAGAAATAGCTACTTACACACACAAACATACACACACGTACACAGAAACACACATGAAGTATTTATAGTTCAGGAATTTTAGTCCAATATGAAAAGCAATCAGGATAAAAAGAAAGAGTCATGCAAGTTGGGGAATGTGGAAAGAACAAGGTCCATTAGAGAATAGTAAAAAAAAATGAGACTAACTCTGATTGATATAAAAATAAACATATTATATGTAATACATGCAATTTCAGACTTGGTTGATATCTTGATTAGATTTGTTAATTTTTGTTTCATTTTATTCTTTTCAATATATAATGGCTCTGCAAGTAATAAAAAAGAAAATAGAAAAGGGAAGGAAAAAACATTCCTAGAGAAGAAAAAAAATTACTAATTTTAAATAGATTTTCTTTATAATTAGGCAGCATGTGGAAGGAAGGAAGGTAGGAAGGAAGGAAGGAAAGAAGGAAGGAAGGAAGGAAGGAAGGAAGGAAGGAAGGAAGGAAGGAAGGAAGGAAGGAAGGAAGGAAGGAAGGAAACAATAATAGGAAGCATTTAGATAATGTCTGCTATGTACCAGACACTGGGCTGAACTCTTTCCAGATATTTCATTTTATATTCACAGTAACCTTAGGAGAGAGATACTAATAAAATCTTCATTTTGTAGTTGGAGAAACTGAGGCAGAGATTAAGTGACTCACCCAAGTAAAACAGCTAGTAATGTTTGGTGCTAAATTTGAACTTAAGTTTTTCTGGCTCTAGGCCAGTACTTAATCTAATATACCATTCAAAAGATGAAAAAAATGAGATTGCATAGTGTTTTGGCAATATAGTAAAGTGACTGTTAAAATATAAGCTCTAGGGCTATATAACTAGAGAAGAAATTGACAGTTTGAATGCAGATTGAAGTAAATTATTTCTCATTTTATTACTGCACAGATTTTTTTCTAGTATAAGCAACATAGGTCTTCTTTCTCAACATGAAGAACATGGGAATATATACTGTATGATAGCACATGTATAATCTCTATACCCACTGCCTAAAAGAGCAGAAAAGGAAAAGAAGGGAGGAAAAGAATGTGGATGACAAAATGTCAGTAAACTGTTAAACGTTAATATTAGATTGTGCCCATTTTTGTACCCCACCCTCCCAAAAAACTTTTGATTTTAAAACTCAAAAAAGTCTGATTATCAAGCTGAAAACTGTTTCTCCCCAGGGCTCCTTTCTTTTGCTTTGATATAAAAACTGGCAGGGTAGAGATACTCCATATTTAACTGTAAACAAAAACTGTCTTGGGTGATGGAAGTAATCATCAGCTCCACAAATGCCATGTTGGAAGTTTCTTTTATTTAAATTTTATAATATTTTATTTGATCATTTCCAAGCATTATTCATTAAAGACAAAGCTCATTTTCTTTTCCTCCCCCACCCACCCCCATAGCCTATGTGTGATTCCACTGGGTATCACACGTGTTCTTCATTCGAACCCATTGTCATGCTGTTAGTATTTGCATTAGAGTGTTCCTTTAGAGTCTCTCCTCTGTCGTGTCCCCTCAACCGCTGTAGTCAGGCAGTTGCTTTCCCTCAGTGTTTCTACTCCCACAGTTTGTCCTCTGCTTATGAATAGTGTTTTTTCTCCTAGATCCCTGCAGATTGTTCAGGGACATTACACCGCTACTAATAGAAGAGTCCATTCCGTTCGATTTATACCACAATGTATTAGTCTCTGTGTACAATGTTCTCCTGGTTCTGCTCCTCTCGCTCTGCATCACTTCCTGGAGGTCGTTCCAGTCTCCATGGAATTCCTCCATTTTATTATTCCTTTTTTGCACAATAGTATTCCATCACCAACATATACCACAATTTGTTCAGCCATTCCCCAATTGATGGGCATCCCCTCGTTTTCCAATTTTTGGCCACCACAAAGAGCGCAGCTATGAATATTCTTGTACAGGACTTTTTCTCCATTATCTCTTTGGGGTACAGACCCAGCAGTGCTATGGCTGGATCAAAGGGTAGACATTCTTTTATCACTCTTTAGGCATAGTTCCAAATTGCCCTCCAGAATGGTTAGATCAGTTCACAACTCCACCAGCAATGAATTAATGTCCCTACTTTGCCACATCCCCTCCAGCATTCATTACTTTCCTTTGCTATCATGTTAGCCAATCTGCTAGGTGTGAGGTGATACCTCAGAGTTGTTTTGATTTGCATCTCTCTGATTATAAGAGATTTAGAACACTTTTTCATGTGCTTATTAATAGTTTTGATTTCTTTATCTGAAAACTGTCTATCCATGTCCCTTGCCCATTTATCAATTGGAGAATGGCTTGGATTTTTGTACAATTGATTTAGCTCTTTATAAATTTGAGTAATTAAACCTTTCTCAGAGGTTTCTATGAAGATTTTTTCCCAATTTGTTGTTTCCCTTCTGATTTTAGTTATATTGGTTTTGTTTGTACAAAAGCTTTTTTAATTTGATGTAGTCGAAATTATTTATTTTATATTTTGTGACTCTTTCTATGTCTTGCTTGGTTTTAAAGCCTTTCCCCTCCCAAAGGTCTGACATGTATACTATTCTGTGTTTACCCAATTTACTTATGGTTTCCTTCTTTATGTTTAAGTCACTCACCCATTTTGAATTTATATTGGTGTAGGGTGTGAGGTGTTGATCAATTCCTAATCTCTCCCACACTGTCTTCCAATTTTCCTGGCAGTTTTTATCGAATAGTGGATTTTTGTCCCAAAAGCTGGCATCTTTGGGTTTATTATATACTGTCTTGCTGAGGACGCTTGCCCCTAGTCTATTCCACTAATGTTGGAAGTTTCATGCTGCCATGTGTTAGAGCCTTGATGGTGAACCTATAGCACATATGCCAAAGATGGCATACAGAGACTTCTCTGTGGGCATGTGCAGGCCCCTGACTTAGCTGGCTGGGAGCCTGACCCCACCCTCAAATGCAGGGGGTGGGACATTCTAGACTCTCTTCATCATCACAAGGGCTGAGCATGGCAGGCTCAGAGGGCTGTGGCCTGCCCCAAGGAGTACCACCAACCCAAGGCTGGTAGCCTGAGCTGCCAGTGTGAGAAATCCCCTATCCCCTTTTATGATAATTAGATTTTAAAGTTAGCAATAGTTTTTAGTTAATCCTAGTTGTAATTTTAGGAAAGTTAAATAATGTTAGCATAAGTGAATTAATATGATAATATCCTTATGATTTTAGTATTGTTATAATTGTTATAGTTTAAGTTTTAAAGTTTGAGTCAAATAGAAAACAGATTTAATATGATTAGTCATTGTTAGCAAAAGACCTTAAACTTGTAACGTTACTATATCACCATCCCTTAGCATTTTCAGCTTGGTGCCCTTACCTATTCTACTCTAATCAAGTGGCCATCAAGTGACTTTTTCTACCAATGAAAAGTACTTTCTGATTGCTTCAGCCAATGGCCATTACTTCTGAGCCTCTATTTTTATCCTAGTATATAAGCTTCCATGGATTATTTTTAAACCGCTATATAAGTTGTGATACTTCTTTAGGTATAAAGGAGGCCTTCTCACAAGGTTCTGGGTCTTTGGTCTTGACCAGAGTCTGACTTTATTGTGGGATTCACCCTCTCTTAGTAAATTTATTTCTTTTTGGCTTGGAGACTTTGTTTCTCTTATTTGAATTACTTTGTTTAGAAATTATGCAATGCCCTTCAAACACAAGGGTAGGGTATTGGGCACTGGAGCCTCCCTGAAAAACTCGGACCTGACCCCAGAAGACATGGATGGGTGGGGTATTGCATGCAGTCATGGAATGGGCTATGCAGTTGAGGATGGGGCATGACATGCAATGTAGAGTGGCCACTGGTGGCAGTTGGGGGTTGGCAGATCATAGCACAGGGTCTTTAAAAAGTTACCAAAGGTTTACCATCCCTGTGTTAGAGAAACTTGGCTTGATAAGACCTGCCACTTCCAGGGAGGAAATCTCGAGTTCATTTATTGTGTGGCTGTTGTCCAGTGAGAAACCTCTTATAACTGGATGATAACATCAGAAGGACTGTATGTTGGCTTTTGGGATAGGACATGGACTTTTTTCCCCTGTTTTTTCCCCAAGAAATTCTGGTGACTCAGATGCTTTCTCTAAACACTCTTAGTCTCTCAGTCTCTGTCTCTCAGTCTCTGTCTCTCTCTCTGTGTCTCTCTCTCTGTCTCTTTCTCTCTCTCTCTCTCTCTCTCTCTCTCTCTCTCTCTCTCTCTCTCTCTCTCTCTCTCTCTCTCTCTCTGGAGTCTATTAATAAAATAATATCCTAAAACTAAAAATTCGTCATCTAGAAATTTTCATTCATCAAAAATGGTTATTAAAAGTATAACTATATGTAATCTAGAAAAGAATAATATCACATTTAAAACAAACTTTTTTAAAAATTAAGGCTTATTTAATTCTTTTAATTTATTCTTTCAGTGCCTGGTACAATGAGTGACAAAGAGTTAGAACTAAATAGTTTTCTAGATTTTTTTTTAATTTAGTGACTACTTCTTAGGGAATGAGAAGAACTAATAACTTTGAAGTTCTACAGCTCTGCCACTTCCTAGGCTGCATGTTGTAGTGGAAAGAGTACTGGGTTTGGAAGCTGTGGTTTGGGTTAAAATCCTTTATGTTACTTATAATACTGTTGTGATCTTGGGCAAATTATTTTAGTTTCTAGGCCTCTTTTCCTTCATCTACCAAAATAAAGAAAAAGAATAGATTACTTCTGTTGTCCTCAGTATAAAATTATGTGGTTATATGAACTTCCACACAGCTTTTCCCCCACCCCAAATCATTTTGTTTGTTTTTTTCTTATTCATTAGACCTCTCCTCTCTAAATTGTGTCTCTAAATTTGTGATTCAACAATCAGAATGGCACTCTTATATGGAATTTACTAAGGGTGCCATTCTTTCATTATTATTGAAAGATATGCATTCAGATTTGAATGAGGAATATTATAAAAGATCTCATGCATGGTTAACAGTATAAGTCTTAGAATATAAAGATGTCACAACTATTCCTTTTCTAAGTTAAACTTTCTTCTTTCTAAAAATGAATCTGAAATTACTCTATTTGAATTTGAAATGCATCTATTTGAGCATACAAGAAAGTCCAAAATGACTGGCAAGTAAAGGAAAGCCTTCAGAATAAGTCATTTCCTGTACTATAATAGAATGCACTTTAATTATGTGCAGTGTTAAAGTAAGAGATGCAACAGGTTTTCTGATTCAACAGATTCTAGCACTAAAAGGAAATGTATATTTCAAAATGAAATTGAGCTATTTGCATTCCTTTAATAGGTACAATGCTTTTTGTTCAGGAATCACAAACTAGATTCTGTTCTTCTAGCTGGATATTATTATCAGGTATTCATGGAAAATTTTTGATCGTTTCATTTTATTTCTTTTTTTACATTCATCAGTTATCTCACCAATTCCAAAAATAAATGTCTATATAACACTTAATCGGTATGCATATATGATAAAAACAGTAGGATTTACAATATCTGTCAATAAACAGATATGGGCCACCAAATCAAAAGCTAAAGCTTAAAAGACTGCAAATGCTGTTAAAAGCATATTCCCCCCATATGTATTTTAGCAAAACATGTTAATGAAATATATTCCTTGACTCTTCATGGAATAATTCATCCTGCTTTATCTTTGAAGTAAAATGTAGTTCAGGGAGAGTGGAGTGGCAGTCATACTTAGTAAACATATTCAGCAAGGTGCTGTTTAATACTAATGAATTCAGAAATGTAAGTTTCAATTTAATTTTTTAAGTAAAATGCTGAAAACAATATGATATTCTTGAATGGATATTTTCTTTCTTTCTTTTCTTGTCAAACCTGCTAGGGCTCTCATTCATCTCCCAATCTTCTATTGCCTTGGGCTGTGAGAAATTAACAGTGCAACAGCATAGTTGCACTCAATTAGATTTTCTCAATTTTTTGTCCAGGATTCCGATTTGCACACAATCAGATACATCTTCTTCTGGTCAAAATATCTTTTGACATTATTATATACTGTCCTGCCATCTGTCATACTGACAATACTAATATGTTATTTTTTTAGACAGATTTCATTGTTAAAATTGTACAAGGTGGTTTCTTTCTCTCTTTTTTGTTTTTATTTGAGAGGGTTTGAGATATTTTTTTTGTTTGCAATGACAATTTTCCCTTCCCTATAAGAACGAAAGGATTCTAGTGTGGACCCTCTTAGGCTAAGGTTAAGTAATTCTCAATATCCTATTCTTCCATATATTTTCAATTGCCATCATGTAATTTCACATCCACATTTCTTGAATAGGTCCCCTCTTGAACTCAGCAATGCACTTCATTAGTTTAGGCTTTAATAACATTTTAACTGAGGCAGCTAGGTGATATAGTGGCTAGAGTGCTGGGCCTGGAATTAGGAAGATCAATTTTGCCAAGTTCAAATCCAGTCTCAGACACTTACTAGTAGATAGAGTAAAAATTAGGAATCACAATGGAATCAAGTTGGAATGGAATCTTCAGATGATATAAATAAATAAACATATATATATTTATAATAAAAATTTAAAAGCACAGGTAGCAATCATGCTGTCAGATGAAGAGAAAGCAAAAATGAACCCAATGAAAAGAGATAAGCAAGGAAATTATATTGCGTTAAAAGGTACAGTAGAAAATGAAGTAAAATAATACTCAGGCATCTATGTGACATTGAATAGAGTGATGGGCCTCAAGTCAGGAAGACTCATCTGTGTGAACTTGATCAAGTCACCAAACTCTGTTTTCCTCAGTTCCTCATTTGAAAAATGATTTGGAGGGAAAAAAATGGCAAACCAATGCAGTATTTTTACCAAGGAAACTCTACATGTGGTCATGAAGAGTCAGGCATGATAGAAATGAACAAGCAGCAACAACAATTAAGTGGTCTTTAATTCCAACCTCTCCTATCAAATCTCTTGTCTATAGAGTTGCTAAACTGATATACACAAAACATAACTATTCATTTCAGATTCCTTAGCCTCCTGATCAAAAACTTTCAATGGTACACTATTTTTCTGAGGACCCAATACAAATTCCATTTTAGGTACTTAAAATACTTCATATACCATCTCTAATTTCTCTTTTGAAATTAATTTTTCATTATATCTTCACAAAGTCTACATTTCAGCTACCTTGGTCTACTTGCTATTCCTCAAATATTCCATTCTATTTTCTACTTCTGTGTTTTTGACAAACTGTCTTCTATGCCTAGAATGACCACACTGTCCTCCTTACCCAAACCCCTTAGAATCACCATCTTCCTTCAAGATAAAGCTCATCTGTTATCTCCTACAAAAGGTCTTTGCTGGTCCCCCAAGTTGCTAATTCCATCAGTTTAGGAATCAAATTTCCTTTGTTGCATTTCGTTTTTACATATTTTAATTTATGTACATAATGTCTCTTTCTCTGGCATATAAAGCTCTTCGGGAACATGTTTTATTCATTGGCAGTATCATATAAGAGAATTATTCTTAAAGTAATGTTTAAAAAACTAAGTGATATATTGAACACATTCCCTTTTTCTGAGTTTCTCATTCCATGAAACACTATATTAATAAATATTATTTGCTCTGATTATATGAATAAATAGTTTTATTGTCTTGCAATTTTCTGAACAGGTCACATACTCTAATGGAATAGTATAATGGATATTAAGAATATCTATAGAGAAGAATAGGAAGACGTTTGAACTGATGAAAAATGAAGTAAAGAGAACCAGGAAAAAAAAATAGATGAAATAGCTTCTGCAGTGTAAATGTAAAGAATAAGAATGGGGGATTAAAATGAATACTATGTAATCATAATGAACAACCTTGGACATAAGAATAAGTTATAAGAATGAATTTCCCTTTATTCTCTGAAGCAGTAAGAGACTATGGATTTGCAATACTATATATGTTGTTGGACTTGGTAGATGCGTTTGTTAATAGTGCTGATATTTTTCCTCCTTCCTTTATTTTCTCTATTAAAATGATTTCTCTGTGAGTAGAAGAAAGGCAAGATGCAAGTGGAATTATAAAAATAAAATATTTAATTTTAAAAGCATTTTAAAGATGCATTATTGCCAAAATATTAGGTAATGAAAAACCAAAACTAAAAAATTCTTATTCAGCATTTGCATTAATACCATTTAATCATATTGTTAATAACTTTGTAACTACCAATTTAGTAAATAATCCTAATAACATTAAGAAGTTATCATGACTAGTCAAAGTCATGATGAAAAAATTAGGATTTGAAGGAAGGTGAGTGGCTATCTGGTTTAATCATCCTTTTTAAATCACAAATGGTGAATCTGAGACCCAGATATGCTGAGTGATATTTTTCAGTGTTACGTATTTCAAGGGCTAGGATCTGAAATCAGATCTTCAAGTTCTAAATCTTGTGGTAGGTAGGTTCCAGCCATGCAACCTTAGATCATTTATTGATTCCTTAGTACCCTTAAGTACTGCTGCTTAAATGATATTAGAACAAGAAAAGAACACAATAAACCTAGGTCTGTGATTTTGACCCTAAGTAAAAAAAAAAAAGAAAGAAAAATTTTAACAATAGCTACCCTGAGCAGCATTTTTTCAGTAGAGAATGGAGACATTATTGTTGGGGTCTGACCTGTAAAACATCTCTACCTTACTCTAAATGTGATATGCATACAAACTTCAAGGAATTGTTAATTGATTCATCTACATTCTAACTATCCTAAGGTTTTCTGAGTTATTAACACAGTACAAAGACTTAAAGAGGAAAAAGGGAATCAATTTGTTTAAAAATCCTGGAAATGATGTACTATAGTTTTTCTTGTTTGTTTTTCCCCAAGAAGTACAATTTATGTTAAAGTGAAGCATTTAACACTAAACCTCAACCTATCTGGTTATTTTCAAAATAGTCTAAATTTTCAACAATGAGCAGAGATCAAAGCTATGTTTTATTCATTTCTTAAAATATAAAATTGTTATACTCTAATGCATAGATTTGCTTTTCAGCAGTGTATACAATACAAAGAACACATGGTGCTGTATAGAAAACTGGTATCAGAATCAGAAAATCCTGCATTTGTGATTGGCAAATTATTTAATATCTCAATGTATCCAGAAATTCATTAAGACACTAGATAATGGTGACTCAGGACCACTGGGACTAGCTAGTTGGGCATCTGGAGGGGTAAGAATGAGGATGGACTTAGGAGGGCTGATGGCAAGCAAGCAGCAAGTTTATTGATCACCGCTAGATATTTATAGAGGGTCAAATCAGGCAGAGAGATTAGATCACTCACAATGGAAGTCAGTGATTAACAGAATGGAAAAAATGGATTGATTTAAATTTCCTAGGTGACTCTGAACAGAGTTTTCTATAGGTGATAATTCAACATGTCAATGTGTGACCCAGCTGCTCATAGAAGAACATAGAGTTTTCACAAAGTACAGCAGGGAGGGGTTAAAAACCTCAGGTGAAGTCCTGGGGATGCATGACTGATTCTTGCTAGGTTATGACTTTGCTTTTCCTGGGGTCCACTTTCACTACTGGGGGCTACAATGGTGTAGTTACTGATCTGCTTCAGTGTGTTAGGAGGCAGGTTCATCAAAGGAAATATCTATACTAGTGAAATTTTAAGCCTGGAATTGGGAAGGATTCATAGTAAAGTTTCACAATGAAGACATATTCTAAGAGGAGAAATGCAGGGGATTAGAATTATTTTTATTAAAGAAAAGAAGATAAAGGATGATATTTTCATTCATTTTTAGATATAATTTTTAAGCATATGAAGAAATACCATAATGAGATATCCTTCTTCTCAATGGTCAAATAACAAGTAATTTAGTTATTGAAAGGTGATAGTTTGAGAAGATATTAATAAGGATAGGTTGGTAAAGAATGTAAAGGAATAGGTGAAGCTCAATGGTTCAGTGGATAAAGAGCCAGGACTGAAGGCAATAAATCTTCCATTAGATACATCCTAGCTGTGTGACCCTGGGCAAGTCACTTAACTCTAATTTCCTAGGCCTTAACACTTTCTTGCCTTGGAACAAATACCTTGGAACAACAAAAAAAACAACAACAAATATTGGTTCTAAGGCAGAAGGAAAGGGTGAAAAAATAATGTAAAAGAATGAAAACCTGTACTCAGATATGTTTCAATCTGTTTGAGGGGCCAGGTACTTTGATAGTTTAGGCAGTCATTGTCCTGCAGATTGGAGTAAATTTTTAATTTTTTAATAGATGATTCTATTGTTAATACAAATAGCCTTTTCAAGTTATAATTTCTGATTTAGGTTATATATCCTGGTCATAATCATATGAAATAGAGTTTAGTAAAAATTTGTAGGGTGGGATAGTGTAAATAATAATGAATTCAAAGACATTGAGTCTAAGTTCAAGTACTAAACTCTAGTATTTACTGTCTCTCTGACTTTAAGTAAATTATATCGTCTTTTTTAGCTTCAGTTTCCTAACTTGTAAAATGAGGAGGCTGGATTATCAGGTCTCTTGCCTTTAAATTTACTCTAAATCTCAATAATAAGTATATTTTGACTTTAATTCCTCTCACTTCCCCATTGACCACCTGTTTGTTTTCCCCATACCCATTCTCCAGGTACATACCCACCTACCTTAATCTGTATTTCATTATTGAGCAAAATTCTTTCTAAAACATTGACAAACTCTAAGTGTTATCTGACAAGAACTATCAAACATCAGCACAAAAGAGCAACAGATACATATGCTATTCAAATAGGGATCCTTGAAAATAGAGAAATCTCAAAATACACAATGATCCTTGAAAATAGAAAGAAGTTGTGACAATACAGTGAAAAGTGGTTGGAATTACTGGATAGACTGTTAAAGTGAATTAGGAAAGACTTCTTAGTGAAGATAAGATTTTAGCCTGGCCTTGAAGCAAACTAGAGAAGCCTGGAAGTAGAAGTGATGAGAGAGAAATTCAATGCATGGAAAACAACCCATCAGAATACTTGTATTTTGGAGGAAAGGTATCTTTTTAGAGGAATAGCAAAGAGGCCAATGCCACTGGAGTACAGAATACATTGGGGCTAAGAGGCTGGTAAGTTCTTAAAACAACTGGAAATGAGGAAAAGGACAGGTTATGAAGGGATTTGAGTGGCAAACCGATGATTTTACTTTTGTTCTTGGACATGACAGCAATTCACCAAAGATTATTTTGACAGCAGTCTTCATGGTGACAGCAGGATCACAGGATCAGGTCTGAGTAGAAATTTTCTGGTCAGCTTCCTTTATCTTCATGGTTCTGATCAGTGCATTAAGATGATACTTTTTGCAAAGTTGACAGTACTAGACAAGTAATACTCTCATACTAAGCAGAATGACTCTGATTACTTATTATTGACAGCATAACACTTCTCTGTCTTCTGATGGTCTATGCAGTAAAAGAAAATAATGGTTCAAATTTGCTTATGATATTAAAGATAAATAGCCTTTTTATACCAGCAGAGTTCATGTCAGTATTGTTATCACAATTTTATAAATGAAGAAACTGATATTCAGCAAAGGGAGATGACTTGCCATGCTTACACATGTAAATGTCAGAGCCAGAGTTCAGACATTGGTCTTCTAATTCCAGGACCAGCTCTTTGCCTACTACATCATCTGCTCCTTACAAGCCAAATCAAAACTCTAGATTCTGTTTGATCTTGTCACTGTACTTGAAAAAATTCTAAGCCAACTGAAACCATACATTATTAATGCACTAATGGACCAAAAAGAATTACCAGTTGAATGAAGGCTATTATGGAACCAAATACTACATATACTTTTAGACATTTAATTTGTTGTTTAATTTTACTTGACTTTTTTCTCTCCTTTCATTATGAAGTATAGATTTTTGTGTAGAGAAGTGAAAAGATTCATTTGGAAAATAATAGAATATTAAAACAAAAGTCATCACTGAAAATAAAAAAGGATTTAAATTGTATAAAACTGTTCAAAAAGACCACAAAATAATGTAACTACTCAAAGTATCTAATGCACACATACCCAATGAAATTTAGAAATTTGAAAGATTCTAATTCTCTCAGCCACTATATTTGTTCTAATATAGTAGGGAAGATAGATGTAGTATTGATTCTCATTGTTCCAATTTTTTGTTTGGTAGAGATTCCTACAGTACTCTTCCAAATCATAAAGAATTAATTTTTCTTTACCTCTTCACCTTTTTTTTAATGAAGTTACCAACAGACAGGTTTTTCCTGGCAGTACCCATTCTGATAGCTTCTTATACAGATAGAAAAACAACATAGAATGTCAAATTCACAGCTGCAACTACTGACCCCAGGTGGTCTGTTTCAATTGGACGTGAGCTGAATTCAGGGGAGGAAAGGGTTTCAGAAAGAGAGTTTTGTCTCCTGTGGTTATACAAAGCATTCTCTGAAGCCAGAATGGGAGGATTAATCAGAATGCTCCTTTGTACATGTGAATAAATATTTTCTACTCTGATTTGATGTGATGTTTATTGCCTGTAATGTTGGCATTTTAGGGCATAAAGTTACTTTAGAAAGTCACATTTAGTGCATTCATTTTTTTATTGCTTTTCCCTTGGTCTTTCAGCACTTTAGATGATTACTAGGGCCATGTGGGTGCTTGATCATTTTTTCAGTAAAGGATATGAATATTTCTGAGTTTTTCAGCAGTGAATGCCTTTTAAATGCCTTGTTCTAACAGTATTTTGATGTGTGGATTTATGTATCTGGTCTTTTGAAAAAGCCTGTACCATTGCCTTGGAGCCTTTGGCTGTATTGTCATACTGTGCCTTCTGTTTCCCTTTAAATCAGTTCAGATGTTTTTGAAGAGTGTTGGTCCCTGAAATAGTTCAGATTGTCAGAGCTTTTCAGCAATTTACATGATTACCTGAATCCAGCAATCATCTTCCTCTTTCTTTTAGTTTCTGTTTTTCCTTTCTAAAGAACATTCTTCCTCTCTTCTGAAACAGTTATCAGGCCTCTCCTTCCTAATTCAGAGTAACCCCCCTTGTAGGCCATTAAGCTCATATTAATCATTCAGTAAATCAGTGAGCATTTATTAAGCAACTACTATGTATCAAGAGCTCTATAAGGGGCTGGACCACAAAGGGGGCAAGGTCATTGACCTCAAACACTTTACATTTTTTATTATCTTTGAATCTCAGTTGGGGTTTAGCAACATTTTGGTCTGCTATTTTCAGTCCTTAAAACTCTTCCTTCATCTGTACTCCCATCATAAACTATTTTCCTAAGCCTACTTTCTCTAAATTATTGTTTATTTTCTTGTTTACACCTGGTTTATTCCTCGATTTAATGGATTCATTTCATGCAGAATCCAGGTAATCTTCACTCATACATACATGAGGAAACTGAGTCCAGGAAATAAAAAAGGTCTTTTCACTCCCAAAGGATTTAAAGGACACTTAAGCCTAGATTTTAGGTCCTCTGGCTCTCATTAAATACTCAACATAGTATGCTATTAGGTTAGACTACCCAGCAAAAATCATTCCTGGGTCAGGAAAAGATGATGTTGTTGTTGTTGATAATAGTGATAAAGATATTGATGATGATGATGATGATTGAATTTAGAGTTGGAAGTTTTCCTTCCATTTGAACCTTTCTGACCCTTCCCACTGTAATGATTATAATTTTCTTGGACACTGTCTCCAATCTCTTTCACCCTTCCACTGTATGGTCTTTTCCCCCCTACCCCATGAGCTACTTTATGAAATATAAAATTATCTCATTTTATTTCTTTTTCCTATTTCTCTTAGTATTATGCTCTGTTTTTGCCCCTAGTTTATATATACATATATACATATATATGCACATATACATATATATATATACATTTCATCCTATACAGTTTGTCACTGTTCCCTCTAAGTATATATACTTCTTCTAGCTACCCTGATGAGAATAACAATTTTTAAGAGTTACTAATATCTTTTTATAGGATTACAAATAATTTGAATTTATTGTATCCCTTAAAAAAAGGTGTTTTTTCCCTCTTTCTCTTGAGTTGTGTGTATGGGCATTAAATTTTCTGTTTAAGTCAAATCTTTTCTTTATGAATGCTTGGAAATTTTCTACTTTATTACATGACCATACTTTCCCTTGCAGGAATATAGTCAATTTTTCTGAGTAGTTGATTCTTGGTTGCAGACCCAGGTTCCTTGCTTTCCAGAATATCATATTCCATGCCTTCTGGTCCTTCAATGTGGATGCAGTCAGGTCCTATGCTGTCCTAACTGTAGTTACATGATATCTGAATGACTTCTTCATAACTTTTACTATCTTTTCTTTGGTCTGATAGTTCTTGAATTTGGCTATAACATTCCTTGTTGTTGTCAATTGGGAATTAAATACAGAATGTAATCTGTGGATTCTTTCAATCTCCACTTCTCCTTCTTGTTCAAGAATGTTGGAGCCGTTTTCTTGGATAATATCCTGTGGAATGATGTCCAGGGTCTTTCTTTTGTCATGATTTTCCAATATTTCTTTTTTTCCAATTTTTTCCAATAATTATTAAATTGTCTCATATATATATTTTCTAGGTCTATAGTTTTATCAACAAGATGTTTCATATTTTCCTCAATTTTTTTTCATTCTTTTGATTTGTTTTATAGACTTCTGTTGCCTTGTGAAGTCATTTGCTTCTAGGGGTTGGATGCCAATTTTTAAAGACTGAATTTTATCCTTAGCTTTTTGGTCATCTTTCTCCTTCACCAGAAGGAGAAATGTTTTTCTTTGTAGGTCATCATTCACTTTCTTTGCCTTGTTTTCAAGCTGGTCAATTATGGCTTTCAAGACACTATTTTCTTGTCTTAGTTCATGTGCCTCTGTTTACAGATGTTCTATTTTGCTTTTTAAGTTCTTTTCCCAATTTTCTTCAGCCTCTCTTAATTGTTTTTTGAATTGTTTTTAGGTATTCCAAAACCTGTGTCCAATTCACTGCAGTTTCTGCATTTTTGCTTGCTGTTCCTTGGTCCACCTATGTTCCATTTGCTCTTTGTTCATTACCTGGACAGAAGCTCTTGATTTTAATTTCTTTTTTCTGTTGTTTACTCATTTTTTTCCTTCTTTCCCAGCGGTCATTGGCTATAATCTTGCTTCTCTGATTATTTGTTGGATCTGTGGGTTTGGGCTATTCTGTCCTGAAGCAGCTTCTTCTCTACTCTACTCTACTGATTGACTAGATTAGGCTGATGGAGTATTAATGAGCCCTGAGGTCAGATCTTTCCCAGCTGGCAGAAGAAACTAAAGTGTAGTTGAAGGTATGGAGGCTGAAGGAAGCTATGCTTCCCACCCTGTTTTCAAGGTATTCTGTCATGGTTGTAGCCCTTATCCTGGCATCTGAGTCACCAGATTCTTAAGGCAGATCTTAGTCTGGTGGGTGGTAGAAGGGTGTTGGTGATTGAGCTTCCCTGCACTTTGAAGGCTTCTTTCCTGCCCTATTGATAGACTAGATTAAGCCAAGGGAGAGCTGATCTGTAGAGCTGGATTGTCCTGAGGTCAAAAGCTTTCAAAGCTGAGGCATGAGATAGAGAGTAGTGACTGCAAATAGGCTGCCTCCCCTCTGTGTCTTTCCTTCAGTTGTCTCCCTGCCTGCTGTGGTTGGAGCCCTGATACTGGCACAGCTGTGACAGTAGTGAGGCATTCCCTTAGAGCTGGAGTCCTCGCCCCAAGATTCCAGCGACCACCAGAGACTCAGCACAGTAGGTGGGGGAGGGGTCCTGGCACCTTTCTTCTTCCTTTTCCTTAAACCCAAGAAGTCAGCCTTCTCTGCATACCTTTTAAGTTGAATCAAGCAAGAGGATCCCTCAGCTCTGTCCTTTTGTTAGACTTAGTTTTCTGTCCCGTCAAAGCATTTTGTTTCTGATTGGTGTGGAAGGATTTTCACAGAGGTCTAGACTTTTGTTGCTTCTGAGCAGCAGTATTGACTCTTAACTATTAAGTTTTTGAAAGAGTAATCCCTATTCCGGTTTCCATCACCTTAGTGTTTATTCTTCAAATTGACTTTTACGGTGAAACCTTGGAAATTTCCATCTCAAAAGATATCAGTGAAAACTATAGTGGGAAAGATTAATGGAACTTTTTATCAAAGGAGGATAATTTGAATATTGAATCTGTTATTTATTATCTAGGGAATCTTTAGCAGGTCCTTTAACCTCATTAAGCTCTATTTTCTTATATCACCTAACATAAAACACTTTGAACTAACTTAATAAACACTTGACTAGTTGAGTTAAACTGAATCATAGGAACACTGGGCTTCTTGAGAATAAATATTATTGTCACAAAAACTAGACCATGGGAGCTTCAAGCACAGAGTTTGAAAGAATTTATGAGGTCATTTTGTCCATTCTTTCATTTTTTACAGTGAAGGAGAACAAAGGAATCTAGAGATTCCAAAGATCATTTAAATAGAAAATATCTCTATGTAGAAAATAAGCCCATGCTCTCTGATACCAGCCTTTTTTCCCATTATATCATGATTATTAATGAGCAAAATGCTCACCAAATGATTTCATTTTGATATTTGTTTGGTTCAAATAAAAATATGGTGATTGACTATGACATCTATAAAATTTGGTGGTTAAAAATGGGTTGTCATGTGATATATATCTTTACTACGTGAGAATAATGTTGTTTTTCAATAGTATATAATTAGTGTGTTCTTTAAGAAGGTAGTTTATTCTTGTACATTCCAGAGGAATTAGGAGACATTGAATATTTATTCATCATTTTCACAAGATTCATATTTCACTGATTTCCATGCTCTGTTGTGGTAGTTGTGATTATTTTGTTAATGTTGCTATTATTTACAAAGATATTATTTCTGCAGTCCTTAGGAGTGAAATATTTTTTATCTCATATAGTACCTCATTCTCTTATGATATAGTCACCTCTCTTTTTTTTAATAGTGGTTTTGGGGCCTCTTCTTTTTCATATCAAATTCTATCTTTTATTTTTTATCTTTTTTTGGTGAGGCATGTTTTATAATTCCCACTATACTTGATTATTGACTCCTTGATTTAAGAGACTATGTCTTAATTAATTTCAAACATCTGCAGTATCTATAAAATGAACCTCATTTTTTTTTCATTGCAAATTATCTCCATAGACAGTCCAATGAGATATAAGCCTTTCATGAAAATACATCAGGAATAGAAGCTATGGAAAGCAACTACATGGCATAATAAATAGAGTGTTAAGCCTGAAGTTAGAAAGATCTGAGGTCAAATATACCCTCAGACATTTACTAATTTTGAGACCCCCAAGTATATCACTTACACTCTCAATTTCTTTATAAAATGGGAATAATAACATTAATAATTATAGTACCTACATACCCAGATCATTCTGAGGGATCAAAGAAGTTAATATTTATAAACGTCTGGCACATACTAAGCAGTTAATAAATACGCATACTTCCTTATGCACAAAAGGAAGGGATTAATTTTGTGTATTTTTCCATAAATATGATTTTTAGACCTTTTGAACAATTAAAAATCCTATCCATCCTCTAAGATCCAACTCTAATATTGCATTTTCCATGAAAATTTTCCATGAAAAAAAAGGAAAATATTTCCTTACTCTTAAATTTTGAAGTAGCTTCCTAAACCATTACATGACAAAGCATCTTTGACACAAGATCAATTCCAAAAAGTTGCCCCAGATTCAGAGATTAAGTTATTTGCCCAAGGTTATGCAGCTTTTGAAAGGGCAGGACTTGAGTTAGTCTTCTCTATTTCAAATCTAGCACTATATCTGTTAAGCGATGCATTACATGGTTCTGCATTTTAAGGCATTTAAAATATTACTTGGCATCATAGTTCAATAGAATCGTAGATCTAGAGCTAGAAGAAGTCTCAGGAGCCATCAATTCTAACCTTAATTTTACACAGGAATTTAAAGCCTAGAGAAGTTAAACAATTTCATCAAGATATTCCATAAAGAAAATGTAAAAAGTTGGAATTGAACCAAGGTCCTTTGACTCTAGAGCCAGTGATTTTTACATTAAACCTTGTCAACAGGTCTGTCTGTGCTATAGATAATAAATACCTTGAAAATTCCTTATTCATTCATGCCCTTTCATACCCCAATGGAAACCTCTATGCATATATATATATATTCTCAAAATGTTGACTACATATATACATATACTATATAATATATATCACACATTCTTTCTCTCTCTCTCTCTCTCTCTCTCTCTCTCTCTCTCTCTCTCTCTCTCTCTCTCTCTCTCTGTATATATGGGCTATTCTACATTTTGATAGCATGTTTTAACCCTACCCATACTCCCCCCAAAAAAACCTCATTGAATGTAAGGACTCCTGTTATTTTGAGAATTGTTTTTGTTGTTGTTTCTTTCCCTTGCATTCTCTGTGACAGAATAATACCTTTATATTTTCATAGATTTATATTGACAGGACTTAGATTTTAAAATGTAGTGGACCTTTCTTTTAAATCATCTATGTCAACACACTATAATCTAAAAATGAGAAACTAGTACCCATAGAGGCTTAGAGAATCATTAAAGGTCAAACACATATTAAGTAACCTGAGGGAAGACTCAAACCCAGTTCCTCCTATTCCACAACACATAATAATCCCCCACTATTGTTACGGGAGAAATTATCTTCTTTTTATTTGGTGTGGTAGATTATTGCTACTGAAACAAATCTACCATCATGCAGCAATTATAGAGGTAAAAGCCTAGATTTTATTATGCTTACATATAGTTTCAGGGTCATAGTGGATAGAGTACTGGACCTAAAGTCAGGGAAGATTCACCTTTCTGAGTTCAAATCTGACTTTGGACACTTATTGGCTGTGTGACCTGAGACAAGTCTGTTAATCCTATTTTCCTCAGTTTCTTTATCTGTAAAATGAGTTAGAGAACTAAGTGGCAAACCTCTCCAGTATCTTTACCAAGAAAACCCCAAACGGAGTTAAAGATAGATATGATTGAAATAACTAAACCACAAATAAGTTCAGAATTAGGAAAAAAAATGAAAAAGTATTAGAATTTCTGATAAGCCTTTTTTAGAAAAAAATGGTATGAGAGAAAGAGAAATAAATTCTTCATATTGTAATTTTACAATTTCTTTTAAGCTATAAAAGGTGGAAAAGGACAGATTCATACTCCCATGACTCATTCAGTGTCATAAAAATTGATCTATGACAAACCTAGTTAAGGATAGTGTATAGACAAACTAAGTCAAATTATAAATTCAACTACAATTTCAGGGTTCACATGGGCTGATTGAATAGGAAGATTGAGTCTTTCCTTAAATATGGCAAACCAAATTATTTCAGGAAGCCTTGATTTGCTTTTTGACTTTTTATCTGAGAAATGTTTGAGGCCTAAATTAAATTCTCACATACCATGGAATAGTTTTCAAGCAACTCAATAACCTCCTAGCTGGCAGAAATCATTTCTATGTTCCTAAATAATGAAAATTAATAAAAAGGGAATAAATTCACATAACAATTCAATAAAATTCAAATGCTGAATTAATGACTAAAAGAATGATTTATATTTATCTTTTGTTCCCTATAGCCTATTGAATTAAGTAGCTGCACAATAAACATCTGTTAAGTGAGTGAATGATTTTTAAAAAATCTCCAATATTGTTCATTATACACAGTAAATGTTCATTAATATTTTTTGATTAATCAAATGGTTTCTATTTCCATCAGTTAATCAATTAGCAATTTCCTCTTCACATTAAAGTCATAGAATTTTATAAATTGCCACTTTTCTAATTATTTTTGAATTCTTTGAGAACCACTGAATTCCATTGTTCTCATTGACCTTGAAGATTCATATATTCATTGAAGGCATACAGTGTCAACCAAAGAAATCATTTTAAAAAATGATGTCAATTTATTGAGAAAGAGAAAACTATTCTCTTTTCTAGGAAAGGAAGATTCTAGATTTCAACTATTAAAAAGCAATCTTGTTTTCTGGGTTGAACAGCTGTCTTTAAAACACCAGCAAACCACAATGTTTATCTATTTTAGTGCAAATCAAATACTGAGATGTAATCAATGACTGAGATAAACAATGTCTTCTTAATTATCAACTATAAGGTTTCTAATTACAGCCATTAACACCTGATTTACTTGTTTCTGGAATCAAGTGATCTTGTCAGAAGATTGTATATTCCACAGATTTCAGTATAAATAGGGCTTAATTATAGAGACTTTTCACAATTCCATTCAATTAGTATTTATTAATTGCTTGCTGTGTATCAGACACTGTGCTAAGCCTAGGGATTCAAAGCTATAAAAATAGAAAAAGTTCCTAGCCTTAAAGAATTTGCATTCAATAGGAATTAGGGTGATAAACAGAAAGAAATTTAGGTTTTTTAACAGGTAATTGAAGTGTCCCATTTTGTAATATATTAACTTTTTTGTGGCATTAATTCTTTTTTAGTAAATAATAGAAATGTCTATAGTATGAAATAATATTATAGAATGTAGCCCTTAAGATCCTGCTTAATACTAAAGCCTTCCCTCTGTCAATTATCTTTAATTTCTCTTGTATTTATCTTCTTTGTTCACATTTGTTTGTATATTATCTGGTGCTACCCTCACCTGCCATCTCTTATTAGACTGTACTCCTTGAGATCAAGGACAATCTTGTCTTTTCCTAAAAACTTGGCATAAGCCCAGATACACAGCAGATGCTTAATGTTATCTACTTCCTTATTTTTGGAGACATGAATTCAAGTCGTGATTCTGGATATATAAACCAGATGATTCACCATATACAAGTCATTGTTCCTAGAGGTTGCCCAGACAACTCTTTAAGATTGTAAGTGATAGAAAATTGTCCAACCTGAATAAGTAGATGAGGTTTCAACACCAGGAAGTCCATACTAACAACTTTTCTAACAACAAAATTGAATGAAATCATCAGACTAAACCAATAGCCTATAATGTGACTAGCAAAACAAATATCGCTTTTTTCCTTTTCAATTTAATAAACTCAAAATTATCTGTTTTATATTTCACAAATGCTCTCCATCTCTTGTTGAGTCATGAATTCCTCTCTTATACATAAATGTGATAGTAAATTACCTGTTCTTTTAATTTACTTATTGTATCTCCTTTTATGTCTGTCATGTATCCATTTTGATCTTATTTTAGTGAATGCTGTCAAATATTGGTGTAAATCTTGTTTCTGCCAAACTAGCTTCCAGTTATCCCTGCAAAGTTTACCAAATAGTAATTTATTATCCCCAAAACTGGAGCTATGCTTTTATCAAATACAAGATTATCATAATCTTTTATGACTATTTGTTGTTTGTCCATTCTGTTCTACTTTCTGCTTATTAGATAATACCAGATAGTTTTTATATTACTCCTTTATAATGCAATTTAAAATCTTGTACTGCCAGACCTCCTTCCCTTACATTTTTGATCAATTCCTTTGATGTTCTTGATCTCTTGTTCTTCCAAATGAATTGTCTTTTTTTTTCTAACAACAAATTTTGCTTTGGTAAATTAATTGGAATGGCATTTAATAAGTAGATTAGTTTGGGTAGGATTGTCATTTTAATTATATTAGCCCTGTCCTTCTGTGAATAATGAATATTTCTTCAAATACTTAGAACTGATTTTATTTGTGTAAAAAAGTGTTTTATAATTATGTTCCTGTACTTCCTGGATTTTTGGCAGCTGTACTGTAAGGTATTTTATTCTATTTGTGATTATTTAAAATAGATTATCTCTATCTCTTCCTGCAGAACTGTTTTAGTTGTTTATAAATCGCTGATGATTTATGTGGATTTATTTTATAGCCTGCTACTTTGCTAAAATTATTGATATTTTCAATTTACTTTTTAGTTGAATCTCTAGGATTTTCCACATATAACATCATGTCATCTGCAAACAGTTTTATGACCCCTTTGACCATTCTGATTCATTCAATTTATTTTTCTTCTCTTAATATTGCTAGCTTTATAATACTAAAAAAAAGTTGGTGACAATAGTCATCCTTATTTCACATCTAATTTTATTGGGAAGACATCTAGCTTCTCCCTACTACAAATAATGATTGCTGATAGTTATAAGTAGATGTTTCTTATCATTTTAAGATAAAATCTCTTCATGCCTATGCTTTCCAGTGTTTTTAATAGTAATGAGTTATATTTTATCAAAATCTTTTTCTGCCTCTATTACTATGATATTGTTTTTATTACTTTTGTTATTAATATTATCAATTATGTTGATGGTTTCCCTATATTAAACCATCTCTGCATTTCTTGTATGACAATGTCCCTGTTGTCAAAATATAGATGCCTTCAAATTTATTAATTATTCCTATGTTTTCCAAAGTAGTAATTCATTTTGCATAGGTGCTTTTAATTCAGTCGAAAAATCAGCAAGCTTTATTTTTATTATATACAAACCACAAAGCTATGTGCTAGGAAAGGGAAGTGGAACCCCCAAACCAGACACTGTTCTCACATAGCCCCCAGTCTAAAAAACAAATGTTTCCTAATGTTAGATATAGAACTACCCAAACCTGAAGGCAGTTCAGAAAGCATAAGACCATAAAAGAACCTGGTTGTAAATTTCTTGGAGATAAACCAAAAGCTATGCCACTAGTAAGTTCACCAATCTGGGATAGCTTGTAATTTATTAATTTGGGTGCTGAGAAGTTAAAATAAGACTCTATTATATTTATGAAAAGCTCACATTTTAGTAAGAATTATTTGTTGCTACACATTGTCCCAGCAGGACAGTTTTTCAAAGCTATCATCTGGCTAAGTCCTGGCACCTGGTTTTGTTGCGGAATTAAAAGTTTAAACTATTTGCATGAGGTTCTGGGGCAAGCTTATATATTGCCTGAGCAGCAGGTATTGGTTATTTCATGTCACTGATTTATTTGTGCTTCCAATGATGTCAAAAGTATGGGTGTATATATAAAAATATAACATATAATTCACACATCTGCACACGCGTTTGTATATAAACTATTTTGCACTTCTATATGCATACATGTTTCTGTATTCCTATATAATACATGTATAAATATGTATATATTTTTACGTATTTCTGTACATAAAAATGTTCTGCAAATCTTCATGTAGGTATCCCAAAAAGTCTATGCGCATGTGTATATATACATATACACACTACAGACACATATAAACACAAGCACTTATACATACACACCCATAGATAGGTATATGCAGCAATGAATTATATTCTATAAGACATTTAAGTTTATGTTGCAACACAGTCTTTCAATGGTAAATTTCTTTAATATAAATTTAATTTTTAAATCAATGTCTGTGAGGTCTTGGTTAGTTAAAGAATCACTAAGAGGTGACTTCTGGAAAGAAGACCCAGATATATGGGCCATCTCTGACACAGCCTGGCTTTATGACACTAGGAAAGTCATTTAACTCTCATTTTCTCAGAAAACTCTCTAACACTATAATTTATATATCTGCATTGGTAGGAGGTATTTCCTCCTCTAGACAAGGAACAACGAAATGACAATTTCATTGTCTGGACCTTGAATCAGGAAGCCTTGAATTCAAATGATGCTTGAAAAATGCAGTGGAATTGCTTGTCAGCTTTGGGATGGGGGAAGAAAAAGGGGATCATGAATCATGTAGCCATGGAAAATATTCTAAATCCATTTTTTAAAAGTCTTCAAATGTACCCTCAAATGCTTCCTAGGTGTATGACCATTGATAAGTGACTTAACCTCTTTTTTATTTTACTCACTTATAATGAAGAGGTGACAATACCTATTTCCCAGGGTACTTTTTTTTAAAAATATATTTTATTTGATCATTTCCAAGCATTATTCGTTAAAGACATAGATCATTTTCTTTTCCTCCCCCCCACCCCCCATAGCCGACGCGTAAGTCCACTGGGCATTAGATGTTTTCTTGATTTGAACCCATTGCTTTGTTGATAGTATTTGCATTAGAGTGTTCCTTTAGAGTCTCTCCTCTGTCATGTCCCCTCAACCACTGTATTCAGGCAGTTGCTTTTCCTCGGTGTTTCCACTCCCATAGTTTATCCTTTGCTTATGAATAGTGTTTTTTCTCCTAGATCCCTGCAGATTGTTCAGGGACATTACACCGCCACTAATGGAGAAGTCCATTACGTTCGATTATACCACAGTGTATTAGTCTCTGTGTACAATGTTCTCCTGGTTCTGCTCCTCTCGCTCTGCATCACTTCCTGGAGGTTGTTCCAGGGTACTTTTGAGGATCAAATGAGGTAATATTTGTGAAGGGCTTTGCAAACAGTAAAATATTATGTGGATACTAGTTATTATTTATTCATTGTGCCTTAGTCTCCTTCTCTGTAAAAATGGGTATATTCATACTTATAATGATATACCTAATTGCATTGATGTGAGTCTCACTTGAGACCTACAGATAAGCTGCCTCATGAATTTTAAAGCCAATTGTTATTGCTGTTGCAGATAGATTGGAGATTATGACTACTGCTCACAATGTACAAACTAAGTTCCCCCATGCCCTATGTAAATTGGTGAGAGAATGTCAACAAAATAATTTCAGCTTTAAAACCATCCTATGATATCAGTGTCATAAGTATCATACCTGCTTTAAAGATGAGGAAATTGAAACTAACAAATGTTTAAATTAACTTCTTTCCAAACATAAAGGAAGTTTCTGCCATAGAATCTAAATCCATTCTATTCTGTTTCTCATGTCCAGGTATATTTCCTCCTCTAAAACATTTCATGTAAAATGAAATGATATATGCATTAAATTATTTCCTTTGGAAATATTTTGTTTTAAAAATAGACTAATTCTTTCATCTTACCTCCAAATTTCTCTGGAAACCCACAAGCAAATTATGGTTCTAAAAATCTATTTTTTAGCTCCAGTCTTTCCAAAGGCTAAATTAAATGGAAATATATGAATCTAGGTCTATATATGAAGTATTTTCCATATTAGATCATCACTAGTTAGATTATAACTTTCACCTTCAAGTGAAGGCTTCTGTAATATTTGTCAAGATTTTTTTTTCAGTTAGAAAAAAAAGGAAGGTCACTGCAGCATTTGATGTCTTGAAAGAGATTGACATGAAATAGATCAAAAGAGTGGCTGTGTAATATTTTAGTGTTACCTGGTAAATTTATGAATTGGAAGAGGTATTTTAAGTGATATTCAAAGAGAAACTGGGTAAATAAGAAGCATGAATATGGTCACTATTTTGAATTTCAAATTAGTAGGAAATGGAGGCCATTTCTTTATGACCTTGTATATCTCCTTGTAGAACTCCCTCCTAGTTGATGGAAGGTTGAAGACTTTTAATCAATTTTTGTTTATATTTTAGTGCAGCTGGCTCAGGCACTGAGTCTTTAAATCCTAGATCAACTCAGGGATCATTAAGGTGAACTTGAGGAAACTGTCTTTGACCTTGAAGTCTGTTTAGGTTAATTCAGATTAAGTCCTCAGAGGTGACTCTCCAAGTATTTAGTTTTCTGGATCTCAGATTATTTTACCTGTTCACAAAATTTCAACATACACACATACACACACATGCACCCTTCAATTTGATTTTTTTAACTGCTGATCAAATTCATTATTCAAGAAAAGGCAATAATATTTTTTGCATTTTTTCTATTTGTAACTTTAACTTATTTAAGCTTATTTTTTATCATTAAATTGATTTAAATGTCAATTTCCATTGGTCTCACATTGCATTTTTTAAACGTCATAAAATACCTTTACAGAAATAGTTCATAGTATAAAAACAAAAAAGAAAAAAAAATTGGGAAAGGAGATAGGCATGAACAATCTAATATAAGGGACTTTTTTATTTGTAATATTAAAAAGTATGAATATATCCAATATTTTTATAGTTGAAAATACCCTCTAGATAATAACTCAAATAGACTTATTTTCTCTCTAAAAACAAATAAAATTGATGATAGTCTAAATATTTTAGACAATAGTCTATAATACTAAGTAGCTAAGTATAATTATTTTACTAACTTGCAGAGAAAGTAACACGTCACATTTAGTAGGAGTTTTCTCTTCCTTCCCAGTATCACTCTATCCTTCTTTTTTTTTTCATATTTTGAGATAATGCTTTGTAAGTGAACTATGTTAACAGGTAATGAAAAATAATTTACCATCTAATTTATAGAATAAGTTAGAAAAAACTTTAGTTTTTCTTAAAAATATTCAGTGTGTCCATTATTGCCTTAATACATTACTTGAGATTGCCAAATCAAATTGATAAAACGTCATTTTTATTTGCTTAAAGGCATTCCTTTATTTTACTTCTGACATTATTTCTGTAATGTTAGATAAGTCAACTTATCCACTCAGCCCTAGTTCCCACATTTGTAGCCCATGGAGGAGACATAGCACAATGTAGTTAATTGAGGTCATTCTATAACATTCTATAACATTCTATAACATTCTAGACCTGGAATCAGGATGAACTTTGTTAAAATTTGTCCTTCAACTTGTTGTGTGATCATGGGCAAGTCACCTAATGTCTGTATGCTTTATTTTCCTCAGTTGTAAAATAGAAATAATGATAGCATTGTTTTTATCAGGACCAAATGGGACATTATTTATAAGGTTCTTAGCATAGTACCTTGCACATAGTAGGCATGATACAATTACTAATTACTTTTACAGGGTCAAAATTAGTGTTAGGAAGATTTGAGTTCCAATATTATAAGAAATACTATCTTTATCACCAAAAAAGTCACTTAATTTCCCATAATTCCCCAAATCAACATTGTCTGTCTATATGTTATAGAATGTTCAGATCAGAATGTATAGATATTTGTTTTTCATTTTCAGTCGATTTCAGAGTGGTTTGCAATTTCCTTCTCTAACTCATTTTTACAAATGAGGCAAACATGGTTAAGTGACTTGTCAGGAACACATAGCTAGTAAATGTCTGAAGTCATATTTGAATTCAAGAAGTTCTCTTCCTGATTTAAGGGCCAACACCCTATACACTGTGATAACTACTTGTCCTTGATTAAAAAAAAAAAATATATATATATATATATATAGTTAAATAGACTGAAAAAAAAACAAGCAGGTAAGCACCTGTCATCAATAAAGATTGCATTTTAATGCTGACTACATTTAATGAAAAAAGAATACAAAGGGTGTTTAGGGGTGGGAGAGAATATATATGGTGACCTGATATGAAAAAGGCCAGGGGATGGTGTGGAAACCTGATTCCACAAAAATAAAAAATTAAAAAAAAATCTTATCTTTAAAACCTGGGAAGACTTGGGAAAAGTCCACGGTTTTGTCAAGGTGGGTAGCAATGTTAAGGTGAGAATGATGACTAGAGTATAAGGAGCATGCTTTGAAAAATGTGTCTCTAATTCTCTACAATTATAGAATCATGAATCCAAATTCTCCTCTTTTCCTATAAAAATGAGCATCACAGCAATATCTGCTTCAAAAAGTGATTGTGAGAATCAAATGAGACAGTGTATTCAAGTATATGCCTTTACAAACCTTAAAGTCCTGTAGGAATGTCAGTTAATATTATTCAAGCTATCATCTCATTCTCATCTATTTGAAAAGAGTTCAGGTAGAAATAGTCCTTATCTTGCTATTATTTTTCCAAATTTATTGGGGAATAGACAATTAGGTGGACAAAATAGTTGATTTGTATAATTGTATTAAACTATTAGTATGCACTAGTCTTCTATAAGTTCACTGAAGTCATCTCTGGATAATTTTAGTACCAGCTAGGATAATGGAGATTATTATGCAAAACTCATTTCTGTTTCCATTTTTTCCCTTCTGCAAGGCCTCTATATTTTGAAAGTATTTTGTTCTATATAGTTTGGAAATTATAAGTGTTTGATAAGGCTACATGTATTAAAATTGTTCCTAAATTTCTAGTGGTTAGTACTGTATTTGGGCAATTGTGTCAATGTGACATAGAACTGTAATGATGTTCCAGTTCTAGTTCAGTTTAGGGGATGAATTTTTTTTTATTTTTTTTATTTTTTTTATTTTTTTTAAAATATATTTTATTTGATCATTTCCAAGCATTATTCGTTAAAGACATAGATCATTTTCTTTTCCTCCCCCCCCACCCCCCATAGCCGACGCGTAAGTCCACTGGGCATTAGATGTTTTCTTGATTTGAACCCATTGCTTTGTTGATAGTATTTGCATTAGAGTGTTCATTTAGAGTCTATCCTCTGTCATGTCCCCTCAACCTCTGTATTCAGGCAGTTGCTTTTTCTCGGTGTTTCCACTCCCATAGTTTATCCTTTGCTTAAGAATGGTGTTTTTTTCTCCTGGATCCCTGTAAGTTGTTCAGGGACATTACACCGCCACTAATGGAGAAGTCCATTACGTTCGATTATACCACAGTGTATTAGTCTCTGTGTACAATGTTCTCCTGGTTCTGCTCCTCTCGCTCTGCATCACTTCCTGGAGGTTGTTCCAGTCTCCATGGAACTTCTCCACTTTATTATTCCTTTTAGCACAATAGTACTCCATCACCAACATATACCACAGTTTGTTCAGCCATTCCCCAATTGATGGGCATCCCCTCATTTTCCAGTTTTGGGCCACCACAAAGAGCGCAGCTATGAATATTTTTGTACAAGTCTTTGTGTCCATTATCTCTTTGGGGTACAGACCCAGCAGTGCTATGGCTGGGTCAAAGGGTAGATATTCTTTTAGCACCCTTTGGGCATAGTTCCAAATTGCCCTCCAGAATGGTTGGATCAGTTCACAGCTCCACCAGCAATGAATTAATGTCTCTATTTTGCCACACCCCCTCCAGCATTCATTACTTTCCTTTGCTGTTATGTTAGCCAATCTGCTAGGTGTGAGGTGATACCTCAGAGTTGTTTTGATTTGCATCTCTCTGATTATAAGAGATGTAGAACACTTCTTCATGTGCTTGTTAATAGTTTTGATTTCTTTATCTGAGAACTGCCTATCCATTTCCCTTGCCCATTTATCAATTGGAGAATGGCTTGATTTTTTGTACAACTGATTTAGCTCATTATAAATATGAGTAATTAAACCTTTGTCAGAGGTTTCTATGAAGATTTTTTCCCAATTTGTTGTTTCCCTTCTGATTTTAGTTATATTGGTTTTGTTTGTACAAAAGCTTTTTAGTTTGATGTAGTAAAAATTATTTATTTTACATTTTGTGATTCTTTCTATATCTTGCTTGGTTTTAAAGCCTTTCCCCTCCCAAAGGTCTGACATGTATACTATTCTGTGTTTACCCAATTTACTTATGGTTTCCTTCTTTATGTTTAAGTCACTCACCCATTTTGAATTTATCTTGGTGTAGGGTGTGAGGTGTTGATCTATTCCTAGTCTCTCCCACACTGTCTTCCAATTTTCCCAGCAGTTTTTATCGAATAGTGGATTTTTGTCCCAAAAGCTGGGATCTTTGGGTTTATCGTATACTGTCTTGCTGAGGTCGCTTTCCCCCAGTCTATTCCACTGATCTTCCTTTCTGTTTCTTAGCCAGTACCAAATTGTTTTGATGACTGCTGCTTTGTAATATAGTTTTAGGTCAGGGACTGCAAGGCCCCCATCATATGTGTTTTTTTTCATTATTTCCCTGGATATCCTTGATCTTTTGTTCTTCCAAATGAACTTTGTTATGGTTTTTTCTAAATCAGTGAAGAAGTATTTTGGTAGTTCAATGGGTATGGCACTAAATAGATAAATAAGTTTGGGTAGGATGGTCATTTTTATTATATTGGCTCGTCCTATCCATGAGCAGTTAATGTTTTTCCATTTGTTCAAGTCTAGTTTTAGTTGTGTGGCGAGTGTTTTGTAGTTGTGTTCATATAGTTCCTGTGTTTGTCTTGGGAGGTAGATTCCTAGGTATTTTATTTTGTCTAAGGTGATTTTGAATGGGATTTCTCTTTCTAGTTCTTGCTGCTGAGCTGTGTTGGAGATATATAGAAAAGCTGATGATTTATGTGGGTTTATTTTGTATCCTGCAATTTTGCTAAAGTTGTTGATTATTTCAATTAGCTTTTTGGTTGAATCTCTAGGATTCTTTAAGTAGACCATCATGTCATCTGCAAAGAGTGATAACTTGGTCTCCTCCTTGCCTATTTTGATGCCTTCAATTCCTTTATCTTCTCTAATTGCTACTGCTAGTGTTTCTAGTACGATGTCAAATAGTAGAGGTGATAATGGGCATCCTTGTTTCACTCCTGATCTTATTGGGAATGCATCTAGTTTATCCCCATTGCAGATGATATTAGCTGTTGGTTTTAGATATATACTGTTTATCATTTTTAGGAATGACCCTTCTATTCCTATGCTTTCTAGTGTTTTTAATAGGAATGGGTGTTGTATTTTATCAAAGGCTTTTTCTGCATCTATTGAAATAATCATGTGATTCTTGCTAGTTTGCTTGTTGATGTGGTCAATTATGTGGATGGTTTTCCTAATGTTGAACCAGCCCTGCATCCCTGGTATGAATCCTACTTGATCATGGTGAATGATCCTTCTGATCACTTGCTGGAGTCTTTTTGCTAGTATCCTATTTAAGATTTTTGCATCTATATTCATTAGGGAGATTGGCCTATAGTTTTCTTTCTCTGTTTTTGACCTGCCTGGTTTTGGAATCAGTACCATGTTTGTGTCGTAAAAGGAGTTTGGTAGAACTCCCTCTTTGCTTATTATGTCAAATAGTTTGTATAGTATTGGGATTAACTGTTCTCTGAATGTTTGATAGAATTCACAGGTGAATCCATCAGGCCCTGGGGACTTTTTCTTAGGATGTTCTTTGATGGCTTGTTGGATTTCAATTTCTGATATGGGATTATTTAGGAATTCTATTTCCTCTTCTGTTAGTCTAGGCAGTTTGTATTTTTGTATATATTCATCCATTTCTCCTAAATTGGTGTATTTATTGCCATATAATTGGGCAAAGTAATTTCTAATGATTGCCTTAATTTCCTCCTCATTGGAGGTGCTGTCCCCCTTTTCATCTTTAATGCTGTGAATTTGCTTTTCTTCCTTCCTTTTTTTAACTAGATTGACCAGTACCTTGTCTATTTTGTTTGTTTTTTCAAAGTACCAGCTTCTTGTCTCATTTATTAAATCAATAGTTCTATCACTTTCGATTTTATTAATTTCTCCCTTAATTTTTAGGATTTCTAATTTGGTTTTCTGCTGGGGGTTTTTAATTTGATCGCTTTCCAGTTTTTTCATTTGCATTTCCAATTGATTGATCTCTGCTCTCCCTTGTTTGTTAATATAAGCATTCAGGGATATGAATTTACCTCTGATTACCGCTTTGGCTGCATCCCAAAAGGTTTGAAAGGATGTTTCGCCATTGTCATTTTCCTCGATGAAATTATTAATTGTTTCTATGATTTCTTCTTTAACTAAACGGTTTTGGAGTATCATATTGTTTAATTTCCAATTGGTTTTAGATTTGGTTTTCCATGTACCATTACTAATCATTATTTTTATTGCCTTGTGATCTGAGAAGGCTGCATTCATTATTTCTGCTTTTCTGCATTTGTGTGCTATGTTTCTGTGACCTAATGTATGGTCAATCTTTGTGAATGTGCCATGTGGTGCTGAGAAGAAGGTGTATTCCTTTTTATCCCTATTTATTTTTCTCCATATGTCTATTAATTCTAATTTTTCTAAGATTTCATTCACTTCTTTTACCTCTTTCTTATTTATTTTTTGATTTGATTTATCTAAATTTGATAATGGTTGGTTTAAGTCTCCCACTAGTATGGTTTTATTGTCTATTTCTTCCTTCAATTCTCCTAGTTTCTCCATTAGAAATTTGGGTGCTATATTATTTGGTGCATACATATTGATTAATGATATTTCCTCATTGTCTATAGTCCCTTTTAACAAAATATAATTACCTTCCCTATCCCTTTTGATCAGGTCTATTTTTGCATTGGCTTTATCAGATATCATGATTACCACTCCTGCCTTCTTTCTATCAGTTGAAGCCCAGAAGGTCTTACTCCATCCTTTAATTCTGACCTTGTGGGTGTCAACCCGCCTCATGTGTGTTTCTTGAAGACAACATATGGTAGGGTTTTGGATTCTAATCCATTCTGCTATTCGTCTACGTTTTATGGGTGAGTTCATCCCATTCACGTTCAAAGTTATGATTGTCATTTGTGGACTCCCTGGCATTTTGATTGCCTTCCCTAATTCTAACCTTTTCTTCTTAGGCTCTACCTTTTAGTCCAGTGATTTACTTTGAAACAGTCCCCCTTGTCCCCTCCCTTGATGTTTCCCTTTTTAGTCCCTCCCTTTTTGTTCCCTCCCCCTCCCCCCTCTCTTTCCCTCCCTTTTTGTTCTCCCTCTCCCCCTCCCCCCCTTGGTTTCCCCTTCTCCTTACCCTTGTTGGGTAAGATAGAATTCAAGATCCCAATGGATCTGGATGTTTTTCCCTCTCAGAGCTGATTTCCCTGAGATTGAGGTTTAAGTAATGCCCCCCCCCTTCCTCTCCTTCTTATAGGAGTTTTCTTCCCCTCCCCTTCCCCTGTGAATCTTTGTGTGAGAATGATTATTCTATTTGGTCTTTCTTTACCCCCTATTTATACATTACATTTTCCCCACATGTTAGTATACATAGGTTGATATAAATGTAGTCCTTATAGAAGAGAGTTTGAGTAAAAGAAGAAGATAACATTTTCCCCTTTCCTTAATATTTACCTTTTCAGGTATTCCTTGCTCTTTGATTTTCGGTATCAAACTTTCCACAGAGCTCTGGTCTTTTCTTTGCAAAAAGTTGGAAGTCTTCTATTTTGTTGAATGCCCATACTTTCCCTTGGAAGTATATAGTCAGTTTTGCTGGGTAGCTGATTCTTGGTTGGAGACCCAGCTCTCTTGCCTTTCTGAAGATCATGTTCCATGCCTTACGATCATTCAGAGTAGAACTTGCAAGGTCTTGGGTGACCGTGATTGGCATTCCTTTATATCTAAATTGTCTTTTTCTGGCTTCCTGTAGGATTTTTTCTTTTGTTTCATAGCTTTGGAATTTGGCAATTACATTCCTGGGAGTTGTCTTTTGGGGGTTTAGTGTAGAAGGTGTTCTGTGAGCTCTGTCAGTGGCTGTATTGCCCCCTTGTTCTAGAATCTCTGGGCAATTTTCTTTGATGATATCTTGTATCACCATGTCCAGTTTGGTGTTTATTTCTGGCTTTTCTGGGAGTCCAATTATTCTTAAATTATCCCTTCTCCCCCTATTTTCCAGATCTATCACCTTGTCGGTGAGATATTTTATGTTCTCTTCTAATTTCTTGGTATTTTGGCTTTGCTTTATTGATTCTTGCTCTTTTACACGATCGTTGTCTTCCAGCTGCCTGATTCTGGCCTTTAAAGCCTGGTTTTCTTTTACAGTTTGGTCAAACTGGTTTTGTAGATGCGTGAATTTCTTTTGCATTATTTCCAACTTTTCCTCCCAGAAGGCTTCCATCTTTTTGGTCATTTCTGATTCAAATTCTTCATAGGTTTGTGGAGAGTTTCCATTTCCTTTGGAAGGTTTTGGAGCATTTTCTTTTATATTATCTTCTGTCTGCTCTGTATTTTGTATTTTGGCTCCATAGAATGTGTCCAAAGTCGCCCCTTTCTTCTTATTTTTCTTGGTATTTTGGGGCTTCTGTGGTTCTGTGGAGTTTGCCATTTCTGAATGTGGAGGATTAGTTTTTCTTGTCTCTGTCTGGTGATCAGAGGCTTTAGTCCTGGGCTGATTGTCTATGAGCTTTCCCTGGGTTAAACTGAATATGCCTCACTGGAACTGGAATGGAAGGGTCGGACCACGAGACCACACTCTCCCCCCAGCTCGCTTTCCGGAAGTTGCCTTCAGAATCGCTGGCCGTGAGGCTGTTTCGTCGGCCTGCGGGGGGATGGGCTGCAGCTAGCCCAAGCTCCGAGGGCGAGGACTTTCACTGAGACTTGGATAGCAGGATCCAGCCCGTGAGGCTGTCTTGCCCGCCCTGAGGGTTGCTGTTGTTTCGACCAGCTCTCTGCAGCGGAAGCCCCAGGCAGTAACTTTCACCGGGACTGTAGAAGGCCCTGAGGATTCTGCTCTCTGAGCCCGGCCGGGCTGCGGCTTCCGGGAGCCTTGGACTCTGCGCTCCTACCCCTGAGGTCCGAGGGATCTCGGGTTCTGGCTTTTAAGGGGAGCCGTACCTTTTGATCCGGGTCCTGGTCCAGGAGGAGGGTTCCCAGGGTCTGTGCTGTTGATCGTTTTGAATTTCGGCGCCTTAGGAGCTTATCGTTTGAGATGGGTCGGGAAGGGTTTTCCGGAGATCTGAGCTTTAGCTTTCTCTAAGCCGCCATCTTAACCGGAAGTCTCAGGGGATGAATTTTTAATGATATTTTGAAATCTAAATATGTAGTAGGAGAATATTTTATCTCTTAGTTTTTGAATTAAAGAAGACTTCTGTCTTATAATTTCTTTATTTCTTTTTAAGTAACTATTTTAATTTTTTAAATTTATTATTTAATTAATTTAAGTAACTAATTTAATAGGTCCTAGGGTTTTGTAGTCAACAGTGATGTGCTGTAGTTTCTACCCTCCTCTACACTCTTCCCCAAAACTCTGCATAATCTATTTTATTCAAAAAGTCTGAACTCCATCCTGTAATTCCTGGTCCTGGATTTCAATCACAAACAACCACAAAGAAGTGAGAGAGTTCCATGTCAATATAAACTAAGTACAATTTTAATCTTCCTTATATCTTTAAAAAAATTATAGTTAGGTAAACCCCTGTTTAATAGTTTAATAGTGATCTACTAGTGTTTCTTTTTGCCCCATCATCTAATCTATACAGTACACTTCTAGGACTTTGACATATTCTTTTTGCTTTTAGTCAATATATTACTTTTTTGGAAAAGTATGCTTTTAATGATAAGACTATAACTTTTATTTTAAGAAACTTGAATTTGGCCTATATTAGAAAAAACATTAGCATCTTCATACTTTTGTAAATTGGTAATTGTGTCTTTTGTTAAGAAAAATGAGATCAAACTTGTGCCTAAGAGGAAACTGGTAAAATCCTTTGTCAATAATTTCTGTGCCATTTTTCAGCATATGAACCAATATTTATTTTGTTATTTTTTAAGATATTATTGGCTCTACCACTTTTCAAATTTGTAGAGAAACAGGAGTCTGTCACCTATCTACATGTAATTATCTTGTTCATTTTTATTGCCAGCTAGAAAACTTTCTGTTTTTCATTTGATTCAAATTGCTTTTCTGATGAGCTAGAATTTTTCAATCATAAAGACAAGAAGTTTTCCACATCTTTCTTCTTATTGGCTTCCTTATCCTCTAGTTCTTCTTTGGGTTCTGAGCACCTCAAGTAAAGTTTTAAAAAGAGTTTGAATTATGTATTCAGTTATTTTTTTACTGCTTTAGTTAATCATTAGCCATTAAACTTTCATTTTAATTTGTTTATTAAAGGTATAAAGAAATTCACAAATACTTTGATTTTCCAGATACTCTCCATATGATGTTGTGGCCTTTATTTGAGTGATATGGAGATTAAGCAAATTTGTTGCATATGCTGACTTGCACTTTTTAGAATACTCTAATGCTTTCCTTAGGCTTCTGCCACATTTCCTACTATGGTCCTTGCAATGGAGATGTTTTAAGCATATATCTTTAACTGTAAGTACTGAAGAATTTCCATATTTTCAAATATTACAAGAGAATAATTTCATTCACAATAGTCATAGAAAATAACAACTTTGGGAAGTACTCTATTTTTGTGCATTGTGATCCATTTCTTGGATTTTTACCATCAAATATAAAAAAATTTCAAAAATTCTACTTTAGGTATGCCCATCCCCTTCAGAAAATTATTTGGGTTACTAGAAGTGTTTTTGTCATTTGTTTCAAAATCTATTATAGATTTTTTTTTTCATTTTTTCTTAAATGGTTTTGGCTTCTTTAACTTTTCCATTGCAGATTTGACTAACTTCAAGTTATATTCATATTTCATTTTTATTTGCCTTGTTTGATTTTTACATTTACTCTGCATTGTTCTACTTCTTCATTTACCATGGAACTTTGGATAGGCCTGAAAGAAAAAAAAAATAGTAATAAGTGCTTGCCTACAATTGGAAAGATCTGTTTTCAGGTTGTTTATTACAAGTACTTATGCATAATATGTCAAGTGCACTCATGATGTATTCTCTGTAGTAGCTTCTAACACACCAAAATTGTTCTTTAGTAAGTGTTGGTATTTCTTATTTGTTTTATTTTATATTAACTTCTTTGGATATAAGAACATGAAGAATGTTAATCAACTCACTTATCCATTATCAAGTCAATTACTACAATGATTGTGAGTTGGGACAACTTGAAAGTCATAATATATTATCTTAGATTTAAAAAAAAAACAGTTTTATTAAGCTAGACAAAGTACTGATCTAATCAGTAACTAAAACCCAGTTGAACCCATTAGTTAGGGTCTTGTTACGTTTTCATTGCTATGGTAGAAATCCTAGGACACAAAATCCTTTCAGAACATTAAGATTATCATTACTATATTTTCCTTGCCTCTTTGTCTTACTTTCCCCTACCACACATACTGATGTAAATGATGAGTTTGGCTTAAAGATTGCTAATATTATTTTTAATATCACTATTCTCTTCTTTATATTTTATCATTACTATTGCTGACATTTCTTTTCCTATTTTTCTTGTGTTAAGGGAATTTAGAGATCATCTGTTTCTACCCTCTAATTTTATGAATGAGGAAAATGATATTCAAAGATCTGAACTGATTTGCCCATGACTGTATAGAAAATAAGTAGCAGAGTTGACATTCAAACCTCTCTGATTTCAAATCCTTTATTTCTTTCCCTAGATCACAGAATACTCAAATGACTGAAATACCATGATGTAATTTTGACTGCTTGTATAGGTTGCTATAAATCTGAGTATTATTAAATATGCAACCTATTAATGCATTGAAACATCCTATCAAAGGGAGAGGTTGGCATAGTTGCTATAGAATGTGCAGATGAAATAAGATAAACTTCTTTCTACTAACTCTGTCAAAAGGGAGACTATAGAAGCACTTTGGTAACCTATATTTAAGTGAATAAGGGATCACCTTAAAGTGCAGACTGAAACAATAAAGCAAACCATAATCTATAAAACCTCCCCCACAATCGGTCCCAGCTTATACCTGGAGAATCAGCTTTCATCTTGAGGAATATTCTAAAGCTGTGATCTTCCCTTTAGGACTCATTCCTCTCCCTCTCCATGACCCAGAGTGGAGATCTTCTGCCTTTGTGTTGTCCTTAGTGGTCAATCAGTCAGCTGTCAGAACATGTGGAAATTTTTGTGGCTCTTTTATGTTCAAAGAACCAGGAAGCAGTGACAATAGCTTGAGCAACACTTTAATGCCCTGAGTGAATCATATCTACAGGATATTTCAGTTTCTTTTAAGGAGAAACTTGCCTAATTTTCATGGGAGCAGGGAGTTAGGCTAGTGTTCCCATTAAAATACTCTAAGATATCTTTCTCCTCACTGCTCCTTAATCAAGTCTTAATACAAAACAAAACAAAAATGAAATCCTGGAATGAAGATTTCCAAGAATTTTTTTAATAACCAGAGTGAAAATATAAGATTATTTCTAGTAAAAGGTGCTCCAGCCTAATAAGTTTTGATAAAATATATTTGTTTAAAACTTTGGAAATATACTCTTAGAAAAATACTAGCCTATTTCTATAAATGTTTAGTAATACCTTCTATAGTAATAATAATAGCTAAGTAATAGCTTCTTTTTACATAAACTATTTTTATTTAAGTATATAAAATCGTATACTCATATAACCATAGTAAAGTTGGGTACTTTACCTATATATATTCTATGTCAATTCTTTTTTCTATATGCATACTTAACTATGTATATATATATATACATACATACATATTATGTTTCATATGTATTGTATGATATGTCTCTGTATATTTAGGTATCTATATATGTGTGTGTCTGTATCTAAATGGATGAAGAATATCTATCTCTTAGATTATGGAGCGGTAAAAATATATTAATGAAGAATATGCCTGCCAGATTTATGGATATAAGGGAAGAATTTGTGATCAAATAAGATATATAGAACAGTACCTGATATAAAAATAGATAACTTTGACTACATTAAATTAAAAAGGTTTTGCACAAATAAAGCCAGTACAACTGAGATTAGAAGGAAACAACAAAAAAGGTAAAAAATATATAACAAGTCTCTCTGACAAAGGCCTGATTTCTCAAATATAGAGAGAATGGTGTCAAATATACAAAATACAAGACACTTCCTAATTGGCAAATGATCAAAAGGATATGAACATACAGTTCTAAGATGAAGAAATTAAAACTATCATTAGTTATAAAAATGTTTCTAATCACTATTAATTGGGAAAATACAAAATAACTCTAAGGTAGCACTTCACTCCTATACTGACAAAAAAGAAAAATGATAAATGTTGGGGGAAATATGGAAAAATTGAGATACTAATACACTGTTGGTGGAGCTATGAACTGATACAACCATTCTGGAGAACAATTTGGAACATGCACAAAGGGTCAAAAAATTGTTCATACCCTTTCGCCCAGCTATATCACAACTAGGCCTGAATCCCAATGAGATCAAAGATAGGAAGAAAGAAACTACCTATGCCAAAATATTAATAGCAGCGCTTTATTTCCTCCATCAATTTTTCTATTGTGTAAGTCATACATGTCTTCTTTCACACCTGATGAATATGGAAATATGTACAGTCTATATCATATTATCTACCATTTTGTGGAGAGTTGGTAGGGTAGAAGAGAGGAAGAGAACATGGATCATAAAATGTCAGAAAAATATTAAAAAATTATATAAATATGAAGAAAAATTGAAAAATAATTTAAAGGTTATCTATATGTAATCTGGAAAAATATTAAAAAAGAATTATATAAATGTGGATGTCAAAATAAAATTATGGAAAGTTTGAATTTCTCAACAATCTGTCCTTTCTTTGTAAGCATAAATGCTATTGATTTTAAAATATACTACCTCTTACAAGGGGATTTTAACCAACTCAAACCTATTTTTTTAACCTATAATTTAACCATTTGCTTGAAAAAGAAAATGTTCTATTATTCTTCAGTGATCTTTGCTACATCCAAAAGGTCTTCTACCTCTTTTCCATTAAAAAAAAAAGTGAATAGTATGAAGATTTGGCATCAGGAACTGCATTTAAATTCCCTTTCTCCAAACATTACTCAATTTAAGTGGACAGAAAATTCAATCAATCCTTCTGAGCCTCAAGAAACTTTTAAAAACTAATGTAATTTATAGATAGGGAGAGTACTCTGTTGGGAAGAAAGTTGTGGATTTTTAAAAAATTAACACTCTTAACTCCTGTGTTGAAATACTAAACATTCCTTCTAAGGCAGAAGAATCTAGTAAAGATTAGGAAATTGAGGTTATATGACTTGCTCAAGGTCATATAACTAGGATGTGTCTGAGGCTAGATAATTTAGGACTTCCCATCTCTAGGCCTGGCTTTCAATTCATTGAGCTGCCCAGCATGAAAATTATGGATTTTTAATATTTGCTAAGCAAATCATGAGGCAGCTAACTCAGTGGGTAAAGTACTGAGCCTGGAGTCAGGAAGACCTGAATTTAAATTCATTATCAGATATTTACTAGCCTTTTTATCCTGGGCAAGTTACTTTACCTCTGGTGGGAAACCACTCCATTATTTTTGCCAAAACAAACAAACAAACATAGGCAATATGGGTCTATGGTAGTGATGGCAAACCAATGGCATGGGTGCCAAAGATGGAACACTGAGTGCTCTCTATGGGCATGTAGCCGCCAGCCCCCCACCCCCAGAATTTGTTATTAGAAAGGCAAAGGGATTCAGGTGGAGCTGCTCCCCTCCTTGTCTCCACCATGTCTGAAGACTTTTTATCACAACCCTTCTGCCCAGCAGTCAATGGGAGTGCACAAGTAAGATGGGTGACTCACAGGAGGCAGAGCTGGAGGGAAACAGAAATCTCAGACCACTCCCCTCCCCTTCTCTACACCAGGTAAAGACATTCTTCGCTTCAACCACCCCTCATCCAGCAGTCCAATTTGAACACTCTCTCCTTTGTGTGGGGTAAGGAGGGGTGGGGCAGGGAGCTCTGGATGGGGTGAGCACAACAATTGTCCTGGGGGGTGGGGTCAAGACAAGGTCTGGCACTTGGTGTCCAAAAGGTTGGCCATCACTGTATGGGGTTGTTAAGGGTCTGGACATGACTAAACAAAGGAACAGCAAACCAAATTCTATATCAACTATTCAACCACAAGATCCATTGAATCCTCAACACTGCACCAATACTCAACATCAATCACACAGGACTGTCAAAAATTGGATCTCAACCTTGCCCATGTGTTCCATTTCTTTAATAAGAAATTTCAATATTTTTATCTAACAATAACCTCCCATTATTTCTTCTTTTTTTATGTCTCATCCCTTTGAAATCTATTTTCATTCAACCAGACTTTCAATTCCCTCCTTTCTCTGTGTACTTATGGTACTCAATTATTCCTCCTATGACTCATTTTAATTACCTTTCCAGTCTCATTATATGTTACCCTTTTCCTTTCTCCCTTGTCTTTTGCCCTCAAATCACTCCCCTGCCCTTCTCTCACCACTCATCTCTCTGCCTCCTCTTTTTTGTCTTTCTCTTTCCCTCTTTCCTTCTTCCTTCTCTCTGTGCCTGTCTCTCTCTCATCTTCAAACAATTCCTTTCCACTGATCCCTTCCCCCTGGAAATTGCCACATGGCTACCTGAAGTCCTGACTTATCCAAGTCTCCATGAGTGACCTATCTAGACTCCAGGACTGGGGACACAGAATGAAATTAAGCTGGCCAATCAGAGACACAGGAGGAGAAATGTCATTGGCCTTGGAAGAAAGGGTATGAGCAGTACTTGGGTCCGTGTTTGCCTTGCAACTCACTCTACATCCTCTCTTGAGCATTTACTGCTGGGTAAACAGGGGCCAATCTTGGCTTGCCATCACTGAGGACCTCCAGGCTTAGACTACCTCCAGGTGGGAGCTGGTGCACTTTGGAGACTTAGTTTGGGTGACCAAATGATTCACACAATATATCTCTCTGTCTCTGTCTGTCTGTCTGCCTCTCTCTCTCAATCCCTCTCTCCCTCTCTCTGCATCTCTCCTTGCCCCCCTCTCCAACTTTTACTAATAAATAATTATAAATTAATATACATTCTCTAGAGATTTTTAATCATAACACCTTCAAGCATGCCCGAAGCTGCCTCATTCTTACAAAAGTCAGCAAAATTTCACTAGACCTAATGACCCCCTTAATCTTTCATTCTATATCTCACCTCTATTTCTCAAGTAGTCTTAGAGTCCTTGAAAAAGCTGCCTGCACTTATTGCCTGCCATCTCACTGATTAACTCATTGTAATCTTTCTTCTGACTTCAACATGTATCTGAAACTGCTTCTTAAAATAGCCAGTTGTTTCTTCATTGCTGAACTTGATTGTCTTCTCATTCTTCATTCTTTGGGGATATCTATCACAACTGGAAATATTGATGATCCTTTATATCATTTCTCTTTTATGTTTTCATAATACTGCCATCCTGTGGTTCTCTTTTTACCTCTCTTGCCATTTCTACTCCATACCCTTTCCTGGTTCATCATCCATATTGGTCTCTATTTGTAGATATTATTGAAAATTTTCCTAGATCCTCTTTTATTCTTCATTCTCTCTTGGTAAACTCTCTTGATAAAAAATCAATTCCTCTGAGTTTAAATGTCATTTTTATGTAGCAGACTCACAGATAAATATATTTAGCCCCCATTTTTCCTCTGACTTACCTTCTCACATTGCTAACTGCTTTGTTAATTTTTCCAAATAGATGTCAGAAGAAGTATCTTAAGAAAACCACTCATTATTAATTTCCCCAGTCCCCTTATTCTTGTTAACACCATGATTCTTGTGACAAATACCACCATATCTCAAGTCTCTTGGTTATATAATCTCAGCCTTATCCTCAATTCTTCATTCTCTTCCATTATACATATCCACTCAGTTGCCAAACATTGCCATTTCAACCTCTGCAACATTTTTTTTTGCAGTGGATCCCTTCTTTCTATTCATCTTACTTCCACTCAGTTCTGGCTATTATTATGTCTTATATAGATCATTACAGCAGACTCCTGATTGTAATCCCTACCTAAAGTTATCCACCTTCTGCCATTCTTTATACAACTGCAAGATAATTTTTAAAGCATATTTCTGAATAGGTCACTTCCCTAATCAACTCCATTAATGGCCTACTACTTTTTTTTTACCCTTACCATCCATCTTAGAATCAATACTAAGTATTGGTTCCATGGCAGAAGAGTGGTAAGGACTATGCAATTGGGGTTAAGCTATTTGCCCAATTTCACAAATCTAGGAACTGAAGGAGGCTACATTTGAACTGAGGACCTTCCTTTCTCCAGGCTTGGCTCTCTGTTCACTAAGCCACATAATATGTACCTGCTTATTGCTTTTAAAGGATAAAAATCAATTAAATCCTATTACTAAATTATTTCCACTCTCATTACATATTATTCCCTTGGATTACAATGGAATGTCTTAAGTTTTCCTCTAAGAGGAATATTTAAATATTTCTACTGCTTTTCAATTGTTTTAGCCTTATAAACATTTATGTGAATTGCATGAATTACAATCAAAATTGCTTTTGAAATGAGAATAAGCAAACATTAAAAAAGAGTATACATCGTCTTGATCTATTTCACTACTAAACTATTCACAAACCCAAACTCTGACATAAAAAAATTTTGTGTCATCCATAATCAGCCCTGATTTGTATACATTTATAACTTCTCTATCTTTATACAGAGAAGAAACTAGCCTCCTTTAGTGAAAATCCATAAAATCAAGTGAGAAGAGTTAAAGGTATCTAAAAACTAAATCAGAGCCCAGTAAGCCAAATTTTAATGTTCAAAAAGGATTTTCACATGGTTGGAAAAGACATTTCATTGGATTGTAGAATGTTAAGGATAGGACCAGAAGGTCTTCTGGCTGGAGCTCATAATATTTGACAATGTCCCTGCCTACTTCCATGCCCAACATAGCTGAGTAGTTCCAGATTTTAAATCAAACCAGAATATGAGCTCCCATCCCTGTGACACCTGTCTCTAAATGTTGCTTTTTCACCTTTTCTCATCCTAGTTTCAGGGCCACCACAATTCTCATCTCCATAATGTGAGAGAAAATCCCCTACCCTTATATGAGGATTATATTTTAATGTTATCAGTTGTTGGTTGTCTCTTGAACCGAGGATGACGATTGTCTTTGTGCGTTTTTGTGCACAAAGACACCTGTGCATAAAGATTTAAGTGGAAAAGTCGATGCACAAAGACAGTCCCACTCTCTCGGCGTTGGAAGCCTGGGTCCATTGGCACGAAAAGTCATTACACCTGGAGACTTCCTCAGCTGCATTGGATGGCCGTGTTGTCTTTTGTGCTCCATCACACCCTAAGCACTCCACAGTGCCTTGCTGCATCGCCATCTCAGCCGTTGAACCTTCTTGTTGGTTTCTTCCGCCTGTTCCACCGAAGCAGTCTTCACATGCTGGGTGAGCAAAGCCCTAGTTCACCCTACCCTCACAAGGTTTAGCCAGCCTGTCAAAGCCATTGCCTGGGGTGTGGCCGCTGCCACATGCTAGCAGCTACTTGGAGCCACAAGTGAGAGCTGGGTGTCAGGTGAGGGTCAGTGGCTGGAGAGCTGCCCTAGAAGGGCATGACAAGCCCTTCATACCAGAGATATTACCCCTCCCTGAGTAGTATCAAATTAATTATATTATTTTAGTAGGCCTTTTGTGATCATGCTAGTATGAGTTTTAAAGTAAGATAATTTCTTGGATATAGCTAATTGTTGTTAGCATAGGCCTTAGTCTTCAAAATTGCTATTTCAGGCATCCTCAGCAACCATGATCATGAACTTGTAATTTGTCCTTCATTAGCACAGAGGCTTTAGCCCCTGTTAGAAGCCTGGTGACACTCCTTCACCTTTGTATGGACCCCTTATCCATCATCAGGCTTTTTGCCCTGATTTAAGGCCTGGCACCCCCTCCTTATCCTCATCTTAGTATATATTATCCTTGACATCATCATGCTTAGAAAGTGTGGTTCAGCCTCCCTTGCTCTCCCTTGTCTATCAAGTGACTTTCAAGTTATCACCAAGTGATTTCTTCTACCAATGAGAAATATTTCCTGATTACTTCAACCAATCCACATGTTTCTGTTTTCATCAGTGTTTTGGATTATTTCAAAAGTTATGATATTCTTTGGGATATAAAAGAAGTCCTCTAACAAGGCTGGGGGTCTTTTGGTTTTGACCAGAAGTCTGGCTTTATTGTGAGACTGGTCATCTCCCAATAAACCTATTTCTTTATAGCTTGGAGACTATTTATCATTCACGTTCCTGTGGTTAGAAATTATACAACAAATGTAAGCTATCATACAGATAACTTTCTCTTTTTCCCATCCACCATTTTTTAACTCTTAGAAAATTTTTCTAATCACTCTTACTATTCCTGAAAATCAAATGTCAGTCATTTGTCTTGGGACCTCAATGACCAATGCTTTTGACTTCTCTTTTCAAAACTCTTTGCCATGGACATCTCTAACTTTTTGTGTTGCTTTCTCCTTTCTGAATATAATCCAAGTGTGGATAGTGAATCTCTCATTTGTTGCCTTTATATCCCCAGCTTCTAGCACAGTGCCTTACATGTAAGAAGCACTTATAAATGCATTATCTGTCTAATCTATTGGTCAAATGTTCTGCTACAGGGAAGAAAACAAAACAAAAAATGAAAAGTTATCAGAATGTTATTTATTTATAGATCCCAAATAATGACACATTTCAAATGCAATATTTAGGTGTTTTGAAATAAGATATCACCATCATTCAAAGAACATAATATTTTATAGGTATCAAATGTCAAAAAGACTGTCACAGTTAATGAATTGACTTATACCTCTAAATTGTGAAAAAAAAAATTAAGTAATGCTTCCTTCCCTAAACTAACAAATTTTAACACTTTTTTCCCCATTTGAATTAGTTTATTTAGTCAATTTAGAACATTATTTCTTGGTTACAATAATCACATTATTTAACTCCCTCCCCTCTACCCACTCTTCCCACAGCCAACCAGTAATTCCATTACTTACTTGTGTCCTTGATCAGAACCTATTTCCATGTTGTTGATGTTTGCACTAGGATGTTCATTTAGTTTACACCCCCAACCATATTCCTTTGATCCATGTACTAAAGCAGTTGTTTTCCTTTGGTGTTTTTACTCCCAAAGTGTTTCTTCTGAATGTGGATAGTGATTTTTCTCATAGATTCCTCCTGGTTGTCCAGGATCACTGCATTGCCACTAATGGAGAAGTCCATTACATTCGATTGTACCAGTGTATCAGACTCTGTGTACAATGTTCTCTTGGTTCTTCTCCTTTTGCTGTGCATTACTTCCTGGAGGCTGTTCCAGTTCCTATGAAATTCCTCCACTTTATTATTCCTTTGAGCACAATAGTATTCCATCACCAACATATACCACAATTTGTTCAGCCATTCCCCAATTGAAGGGCATCCCCTCATTTTCCAATTTTTTGCCACCACAAAGAACAAAGCTATGAATATTTTTGTACATTTCTTTTTTCTTATGATCTCTTTGGGGTACAAACCTAGCAGTGCTATGGCTGGAGCAAAGGGCAGACAGTCTTTTATCACCCTTTGGGCATAGTTCCAAAAGGCCCTCCAGAATGGTTGGATCAATTCACAACTCCATCAGCAATGCATTAACTCAATTTTGCCACATCCCCTCCAGCATTCATTACTTTCCTTTGGTGTCATGTTAGCCAATCAGCTAGGTGTGAGGTGATATTTCAGGGTGGTTTTGATTTGCATTTTTTCTGAATATAAGGGATTTAGAACACCTTTTCATTTGTTTTTTTAATAGTTTTGATTTCTTTAACTGAAAATTGACTATTCATGTCACTTGACCATTTATCAATTGGAGAATGACTTGATTTTTTTTGTACAATTGGATTAGTTCTTTATAAATTTGAGTAATTAGACCTTTGTCAGAGGTTTTTATAAGGAAGATTGTTTCCCAATTTGTTGCTTCCCTTCAAATTTTGGATGCATTAGTTTTGTTTGTTCAAAAATTTTTTAATTTGATGTAATCAAAATTATTGATTTTACATTTTGTGATTGTTTTCTAGCTCTTGCTTGGTTTTAAAGTCTTTTCTTTCCCAAAGATCTGACAAGTATACTATTCTGCGTTCGCCTAATTTGCTTATAGTTTCCTTCTTTATATTCAGGTCATTCACCCACTCTGAATTTATCTTGGTGTAGGGTGTAAGATATTGATCCACACCTGATCTCTCCCATACTGTCTTTGAATTTTCCAAGCAGTTTTTGCCAAATAGTGGATTTTAGTCCAAAAACTGGGATCTTTGGGCTTATCATAGATTGTCTTGATGAGGTAATTTACCCCAAGTCTATTCCACTGAGTCTCCTTTCTGTCTCTTGGCCAGTACCAAATTGTTTTGATGACCACTGCTTTATAGTATTGTTTGAGATCTGGGACTGCAAGTCCTTCTTCCTTTGCATTTTTTTTTCATGATTTCCTCATGATTTCCTTGGATATCCTTGATGTTTTGTTCTTCCGAATGAACTTTATTATTATTTTTTCTAGTTAAGTAAAAATGCTTTTTGGTAGTTCAATGGGAATGGCACTAAATAAGTAAATTAATTTGGGTAGGATTGTCATTTTCATTATGTTAGCTTGTCCCACCCATGAGCAATCAATGTTTTTCCAATTGTTTAGATCTAGTTTTAATTGTGTGGAGAGTGTTTTGTAATTGTGTTCATATAGTCCCTGTGTTTGTCTCGGCAGATATATTCCTAAATATTTTATATTGTCTAGGATGATTTTAAATGGAATTTCTCTTTCTAATTCTTGCTGCTGAGCTGTGTTAGAATTATATAGAAATGCTGATGACTTATGTGGGTTTATTTTGTAACCTGCAACTTTGCTAAAGTTGTTGATTATTTCAACTTGCTTTTGGTTGATTCTCTAGGATTCTTTTTTTTTATTTTTTTTATTTTATGTTTAACTATTTTTCTTTATTATGAAAAGGCTAAAAGTAGAGAAAAGTACCCTGGGCAATTAACATCAGAGGCACATATTGTCAGACAGGGTCAGTTTGTTTTACTTAAGTTTTTGCTTAATTCTTTGTTACAAAGTAAAGATCTATTGGTGATAATGTTGGGAAGTGATGGGAAGTGACAGATGCAATAAAACAAAAGGAAAACAATCATTGGCAAGAGTTTTAATCTATGTACTTATGGAATAAGAGAAATCTAGTATAAAATATTTGATGGACTGGTAAGTATTAGGATTTTCTCTGAATATTAGAGTATCAAAATTATTTTAATTTCTTAATCCTTAATCATAAATTGATACCCACTTGCCTGTGGAAACTTTCAATTGATATCGAGTGACTATGCTATTTGACAAGGTCTCCTACTTAAAGGATTGAGTTATGAAAATCTCTTAAAAGAATGTCTCTAGTATATTTTTCTAAGGCAAGTGGCTAAAGAAATGTGAACAAACAAAGTTCCAAGTATTAAGAATTTCTACTGTTTCCCTTTAGGACTGCACTATAAAATGTTACCTATCAGACATATAATGTCAAGTAAAACACTACATATTATCAAAAAGTTAAAAACATAGCATGAAGAGACACCACAAAGTTAACATACAAAACCTAATTTTATTTATTTAGTTGTAACAAAGACAAAAGAATTCTCATCTGCAGTATTTTAAGGTTCTCATCCCAGCCTCTTTAAATTTTCAGAGGAACCTAAGAGAAGATAGCTTTTGAGGCCAGTTTGTCACAACAGACTAGAATTATAAAATTCATCTTCCAGACTAAAGAGAACTATGAAAATAGCAAAAGCTTGTCAGAAGCTCCCAGCTCTTGTTAATGGAGGTTGGTGGGACATGGTAGAAGAGTTAATTAGGCTACTCATAGAAGCAAGAATAAGCTAATCAGGCTTTGATATTCCCTATGGGTAGTTACCTGATTGATCCAGAGTACAAAAGAGCAGAGGCAAGCCTCTGAGAACTCTTAATCTCTTTTCAAAGAGCAATTACTGCTACAGACACACAAACACACACATATGCATGTACATATGTGTATATATGTGTGTAATGTATCTGTGTGAATATACATACATATGTACGTGTGTGTATGTGTGTGTGTGTGTGTGTATATGTGTGTATGGCATATGGCATATTCTGGTTACACCTCCTACCCCCACTTCTTTTCCATACCCCTGCACCATTTGGGCCTGCTGCCTTACAGATGAGTACTGTGAGGGAAGGATTTATAGGCCTAGATTGGGCACAGGATTCTTGAGTCAATGATAAACTATAAATACCCTGTTGGGTGAATTCAGCCACTTCTGTTAATAAAGAATGCAAGCTTCTGCTGGTGGTGATTCATATGGCCTCAGCATAAGTCTGAAGAACTGGTTTAGGTCATGTTTGCAGAGGGGAAAAAGGTGTTTCTTCTCTTGCCTCTCCACTGTGGGAAGACCAGAAAGTTCCCTCCTTCAGTTAACATGTGGAATCTAATACTCAGCCTTACTGATCTTCAGTGATCAACATCTGCATCCTCAAACTGTCCGGCAACAGTTGGTGCGGCATCTATCTCCATCCCATCTTCATAATCCCTAATTGAGTCTTCTGTCCTTACTCCAGCCATGTTATACTGTCTGCTTACAGACTGAGCAAGCATTCCTTCTAGTCGCTCCAGAGTAGCTTGTCCTTCTGCAGTTAAATGAGACAATCCTTCTTCATAGGTGTAAAATGTAGGAATATCCCCCTGTCCTTGTTCATGTGCTTCCACATCATATTCTTCTCCATCATAATCATCTGAATCTTCATCCTCAGGATCTGGATATAAAGCTTGACATTCACACATGGCAGCAAACAATGCTTCCAATGCTGATTTATCACTTGGAACAAATCTGAACTCAGCAATTGGTTCAATATCTTCATCACTGTCCTCATCTTCTTCCCCTTCGGCCATTGGAGTTTCTTTTACTTCTTTGGGTTCTTCCTCTCCAAATCGAGCATTCACCATAACATACAAGTGCTCTTGTGGATAGGCATTTAGGTCCCTGGAGACAGCATGTAAACTAATGGTGGGATAGTCCAGCGAAAATCCCAATCCAGATCCATCTAACCAGGATAGGCGGCTCTCAGCGATGTAGAGGGTACCGATGCCCAGGCCCTTGCCGTCCAGCACCGCTTCGGTGTCGGGCTGCTGCTGCCGCAGCCCATCTTCTCAGCTCAGCGGAGGGAAGCTCTTCAAGAAACTCATCCTTTCAGCGCTGGCAGTGGCAGTAGCCGCCCGGTGGACAGAGGAGGGGCTCTAGGATTCTTTAAGTAGACCATCATATCATACACAAAAAGTGATAGCTTGGTCTCTTCATTGCCAATATTAATACCTTCAATCTCTTTGTTTTTTCTCTAATTGCTACTGTTAGTGTTTCTATTACAATGTTAAGTAATAGAGGTGATAATGGGCATCCTTGTTTCATTCCTGATCATATTGGGAAGTCTTCTATTTTATCCCCATTGCAGTTGATGTTTGCTGATGGTTTTAGATATATACTGTTTATTGTTTTTAGGAAAGACCTTTCTATTCCTATGCTTTCTAGTGTTTTCAATAGAAAAGTGTTGTATTTTATCAAAGGCTTTTTCTGCATCTATTGAGAAAATCATGTGATTTTTGTCAGTTTGCTTGTTAATATGGTCAATAATGTGGATGTATTTTCTAATATTGAACCATCCTTGCATTCCTGGTATGAATCTTACCTGGTCATAGTGAATAACCCTTGTCATGATTTGCTGGAGTCTTTTTGCTAGTGTCCTATTTAAGAATTTTGCATCTATATTCATTAGGGTCATTTGTCTATAGTTTTCTCTCTGTTTTTGACCTCCTTGGTTTGGGGATCAGTACCATATTTGTGTCATAAAATGAATTTGGTAGAACTCCTTTGATTATTCTGTCACATTGTTTGTATAATATTATGATTAGTTGTTCTTTTAATGTTTGGTAGAATTCATTTGTGAATTGATCTCGACCTGGGGATTTTTTCTTAGGGAGTTCTTTGATGGCTTGTTCAATTTCTTTTTCAGATATGGGGTTGTTTAGGTAATATATTTCTTCCTCTGTTAGTCTAGACAATATATTTTTGTAAGTATTCATCCATATCACCTAGATTGCCATATTTGTTGCCATATAATTGGGCATAATAGTTTTTAATGATTGCCTTAATTTCCTCTTCATTAGAGATAAGATTTCCCTTTTCATCTTGGAAACTGTCAATTTGGTTTTCTTCTTTCCTTTTTTTAATTAGACTGACCAGTACTTTGTCCATTTTATTTGTTTTGTCAAAGTACCAGCTTCTCATCTTATTTATTAAATCAATAGTTCTTTGATTTTCAATTTTTTTAAGTTCTCTTTTGATTTTTAGGATCTCTAATTTATTTTTAATTTGTTCACTTTCTAGTTTTTTAATTTGCATGCCTAATTCATTGACCTCTGCTCTCCATAATTTGTTAATATATGAACTCAAGGATATAAATTTCCCCCCTTAGTACTGCTTTGGCTGCATCCCATAGGTTTTGAAAGGATGTCTCATCATTGACATTTTCTTCAATGAAGTTTTTAATTGTTTCTATGATTTTTTCTTTGACTAACCACTTTTGGAGAATCGTATTGTTTAATTTCAAATTAATTTTTGATTTACCTCTCCATGTGCCCTTACTAATTATTATTTTCATTGCATTGTGATCTGAGAAGTTTGCATTTATGATTTCTGCTCTTTTGCACTTGTTTGCAATGTCTTTATGCCCTAATATATGGTCAATTTTTGTGAATGTACCATGTGCTGCTGAAAAGAAGGTTTTTCCTTTTTGTCCCTGTTTATTTTTCTCCACATATCTACTAACTCTAATTTTTCTGAGATTTCATTTGCTTCTCTTACCTCTTTCTTATTTATTTTTTGGTTTGATTTATCTAGTTCAGATAGAGGAAGGTTCAGTTCTCCCACTAGTATCATTTTTCTATCTATTTCATCCTTGAGCTCCCTTTGTTTCTCCTTTAGAAATTTGGATGCTATGCCATTTGGTGCATACATGTTGAGTACTGATATTTCCTCATTGTCTATACTGCCTTTTATCCAGATGGAATTACCTTCCCTATCTCTTTTAACTAGATTTATTTTTACTTTGGTTTTGTCATATATCATAACTGAACTCCTCCCTTTTTTTTATCAGTTGATGCCCAATATATTTGGCTCCATCCTCTTACTTTCACCCTATGTGTATCTACCTTCCTTATGTGTTTTTCTTGTAGACAGCATATGGTAGGGTTTTGGATTCTAATCCACTCGGCTATTCACTTACATTTTATGGGTGAGCTCATTCCATTCACAATTAGAGTTATGATTACGAGCTGTGTATTTCCCAGCATTTTGATTTCTACTCCTGGTCCTGCCTTTTCTTCTTTCATTATTTCCTTCTACACCAATGTTTGTTTTTAGTCAGTCCCCCTGGTTCCCACTCTTATTTTATTTCCCTTTCTACCCTCCTCCCTTCCTTTTACCTCCCTATTTGCCTTGCAGTCTTTCTAAAACTACCCCCACCCTCTCCCTCCCTTGTTCTGCTTCCCTCCCCACCAGTCCATTTGTTACCCTTCTACTCCCCTATAAGGTGCAAATCTATTCTCTGCCCCAATGGATTATGTAGCAGTCCAGCCCATAGGTATTATGGAGAGACAAGGATTGTGAGTGAGCACATGACCACCCTGCGCATGGCAATGAGCTCTATTCCCAGCGTGGCTGAAGTTTAGGTGCGAAACCTTGCTTTCCTTTGTCTCACTCGCCTGAGGATAATAACCCCACCTCCACCTTGTCATAAGTTGCATTATCCAATGGCAATATGCCAGGGAACTCATCCATATGCATTGAGGTATCATGTAACTGATCAATATGTATTGAGCTCATTTGTATATCAAAGAGAATATAAGGGACGTGACACAGCCAGCCCACCTACTGGGAGGACACCGACAGGTTTGCAATGGAGCAACTTCTCCCCTTTCTCTCTCCTCTCTATCTTTCTCTCTGAGGCCTGGCCTTTTGGCAAGGCCTCCCTGTTTCTCTCTTTTCTAATGCTAATATCTAGCATTATCTACCCCCTTTAGTTTCTGATCTCCTTTCCATCTGAGCTAGCTGTATCCTCTGACCAGTGCAGTGTTAAATTGAGACCATTGAATGGGGATAGCCTGAATTAATAACCACCAGTGGTCGGAGCATGCTGTGGCTCCCAAAAAATTAATAATTGATTACTGACTCGATTATTTACATCTCTAAAGTCGGCTCGTTCACGCCCTTCGCGGGATCTAAAACTTCTATCCTGTTTCTATCATCTCTCCTTGCAACCTCTCGCGGGCCGGGAGGTTGCAGATTAGATTGTTCTTCCCTCTTTGGGACAATTTCAATGTACGTAAGAGTTGAGTATTTCCTATCTACAACCTCTTTACCATTCCAGTGTATTGATATTCTCCCCCCTCCTGTCATGAGCTTCTTTGTGACGTATAAATTTTCCCCTTTTGTTTCTTTTCACATTTCATTTAGTATTAACCTCTTTTCTTAGCTCTAGTGGTATATATACACACATATATGTATTTATGCATACATATATCTATATACCAATTTATGCCATGTCATTTCATCCTATACAGTTTGTCATTGTTCCCACTAAGTGTAATTCTTCTAGCTGCCCAGTTGAAAACAATAGTTTATAAGAGTTATTACCTCTTTTCTTATAGGGATACATATCATTTTAGCTCATTGAGTCTCTTAAAAAAATGTGGGTTTTTTTTTGTTTTGTTTTGTTTTTCTTTTTCCCCCCCTCTCTTTTAATTACCTTTTGATGATTTTCTTGAGTTCTGTGCTTGGGCATCAAATTTTCTCTTCAGGTCTGGTCTTTTCAAATTCTTGGAATTCTTTTTTATTGAATGATTATACTTTTCCCCATAAGAATATAGTCAATTTTTCAGGGTAGTTGATTCTTGGTTGTAGACCTAGTTTCCTTGCTTTCCAGAATATCATATTCCCTGCCTTTTGGTCCTTCAGTGTGGATGCAGCCAGATCCTGCGATATTCTCACTGTGGTTCCATGGTATATGAAAGGCTTCTTCTTAGCAGCTTGTAATATTTTTTCTTTGGTCTGATAGTTCTTGAATTTGGCTATAACATTCCTGCATGTTGTCAGTTGAGGATTAAGTACAGGAGGGGATCTTTGGATTCTTTCAATCTCCACTTTTCCTTCTTGTTCTAGAATATCGGGGCAGTTTTCTTGAATAATTTCCTGTAGTATTATGTACAGGCTTTTTCTTTTGTCATGGTCTTCTGGTAGACCAATGATTCTTAAATTGTCTCTCCTGGAACGATGTTCTAAATCTTATGTTTTGTGAATGAGGTCCTTCATATTTCCCTCAATGTTTTCATTCTATTGGTTTTGTTTTATAGTGTCCTGCTGCCTTGTGAGGTCACTTAATTCTAGTTGTTGTATTCTGGTTCTTAAAGACTGGATTTCATCCCTGGCTTTTTGGTCATACTTCTCCTTCTGGTCTGATTTTCTTTGGAGGTCATCTTTCATTCTCTTGTCCTCATCTCTCATCTCCTTTGCCTCATCTTTCATCTTCTTTGCCTCATCTTTCATCTCCTTTGACTCATTTTCAAGCTGTTTGATTTTGGATTTCAATACACTATTTTCTGTTTCCATATGACTTGTCTTAGTTTTTAATTTCTTTTCCCAATTGTTTTTAGCCTCTCTTAACTGTGTTTTGAGTTGCATTTTGAGTTCTTCCAAAGCCTGTATCCAGTTTGCTGGGATTTCTGTTTTATTACTTGCCTCCTCCTGTGTATTGTTTGTTCTTGTTTCGTTTCCTGTGCAGAAACTGTCAATTGTAATGTCTTTCTTTTTTTCTGTTGTTTGCTCATATTTACCCCTTCTTTGCTCCCCATTTTTGTCTGTGCTCTTGCTCCTCTCATTATTTTTGTTTTTGTGGCTTTCTGTCAGTCTCCCCTTATGGAGCTTTGTAAGATCTCTCAGTGCAGTCTCTGGGGGAGGAGTGTTGGAGTTTGAGCTTCCCTGTCCTCTGGAGGTTTTTGATTGGATTAAAGTCCAGCAGTAAGTGAGGGAGGGGTATTGGAACTTGGGATTCCCTGAGCTCTGAAGGCTTTTGATGGTATTATGTACAGTTAGGTTAGTCTGCATGTGCTCTGAGACCCAAAACTCCTGGAAGGCTGGAGAAATATGGAGAGTGTCAGCCATTCTGACTAGGCTGCCAGCTCTTCGCTCCCTCTCTAGCTGCTTCCCTGCCACCTGTTTTCGACGCTCTGAGCCTGGCATAGCTCTGCCCACAGGGTACACCCTCTATACCAGTGCCTTTGCCTGCCCAGAGGTTCCTATTGCTGCTGAAGGCTTAATACACTGGGTGGGGTGGGAGGGGTCCTGGCTTCCCTCAACTCTGAAGACTTTCCATGGTATTAAGTTCAGCTGAGTTGGGCTAGATGTGCTCTGAGGCCCAAATCTCCTGGATGGCTGGAGCAATGGGTTGTGTCTCACCATTCCTGTCCAGGCTGACACTCTGAACCTGGCACATCCCTGCCTGCAAGGTACACCCTCTACACAAGTGCCTTTGCTTGCTCAGAGTTTTCTGCTGCCGCTGGAGGCTTAGCATTCTAGGTGGGGGCTGAGGGTTCCTGGGATCCTCCCTCTGCCTTCCCCCTAGGCCCAAGTGTTCTCAGATTTCTGGCTTTTGGGGGGCATACCTTTTGAATTGAGTCCAGTAGCAGGGTTCCCCAGCTCTGTCTTCTTGTTGGGTTTGATTTTCAGTCCCCTAGGAGCATTTAGTTTATGATCGGTAAGGAAGGGTTTTCAGAGGTCTGAACTATTGCTGCTCCTAACCCACCATCTTGACTCTGTCTCTCTAAATTGTTACACTCTTAAGGAACATAAACATGTCCCCCAGAAATCATTCTTTAAATCTAGAAAATAAAAACTATCTCATTGCCCACCAGATCAGGAAGTACTATTGTAAGTGTTCAAGTTTATTTTTTGACAAATGTAATCACAAAGGGTGACAGTTTTGCCTGATCACCCCCACTATCTTTCTCTCAAATTTTTCTCCAGTAATCACTCTCTTCTATACTTTGGTACTCCTCTTTCTCTATCTATGCCTTTATCCTATCCAATCAGCTTTGTCTCTCTATGTGTGCTTGTTTTTATTGTTACATTTCTTTTGTGAAAGCATATATTTATATTTATTTTTATATATAACCTAATATATTGTGACATAATAATATAATACATTTGATCTGTTATAAATATATAATAAATCATAATACATAAGCTTATCCAAGAAAAACAAATTTTCACATAAGCTATGTCCAAAAATCTGTTTCATTCTTTCCCCTCCTCCCTCTCATCTTCCTACCCTCTCCAAGAATTCAGGTAATATGATATAGGTTTAACATAAATTATCAAATAATACATATTTCCCTACTTATCATGTGAAACAAGACACATATTGCTTACCCTAGAGAAAAATCCATGAACAAAATAATATGAAGAATGATATGTTTTAATCTGAATTTCAACTCTATTTCTTCTATGGTAATTGATAGCCTTTTTTATCATAAAGCTCTTGGAGTTGTCCTGAATTTTTGCTTTTGTTGAAATGGTTATTATTCACAGTTGATTACCATCTTTTATTATTTTTACTGTTTACAACATTCCCCTTCTAATCACTTCACTTTTTATCACTTCATATAAGTCTAGGTTTCCTTATTTTTTGGTGATTGTTTTGTTTGTTATTTCTTATGGCAAAATATTATACCACAACTTATTCAACCATTACCCAATTTATGGATATTCTTTAAGTTTCTATTTCTTTGTCACCACAAAAAGAGCTGCTATGTATATATTTAGAAGATAGAAGATTTTTTCCCTTTCTCCTTAAGAATTAAACCTAATTATGGTATTGCTGGGTCCAAGGACACCCCCAGTTTTATAAATCTTTGAATACAACTCCAAGTCACCCTCCAAAACGGTTGGAACAATCAGCTCCAAAAATAATGTATTCATGTCCCTATTTTTCTACATCCTCTCAAAATCTGTCAATTTGCCTTTTTATAATTTTAGTGAATCTGATATATATAAGATATCTTTCTCAAAGTTATTATAATTACATTGTATTTGTCTCTTCTTTCCCATCTTCCTTTCTTCCTTTCTTTTTTCTTCTTAATTTTGTTTATGCAAGAACTATTTATCTCTCCTTTAAAAGTCGTAATCATATATAGATAGATATACACATGCCTATACCTGTATTGATAGATACTTTCTGACATTATATTACTTAGAATTTCATTATTCTTAGACCAACAGAAACTTTAATTTGGCTGTTAAGTTGCAGTTAAGCGGAGGTTGAGTCATAGGTATTCTTTGAAGGAGCAAGGAAAGGTGTTAGTTGATTAAGCTTTAGTGTGTGCTCCAAAGCTTTAAAAAATATTATTTTGTGACACATTTGATCATTATGTGTCATAATATTGATAATTATTTGCAAAAACACTTCCATGAAAATAGTGCCATCTTTTACATAAATAACTGCTAAAAGCTGATAAAGTATAGAATTTTATGAAAAATTTCCTAGACTGCATGACCATCCAAATCTAAACAATATACACTACCATATACAGGTATTCCAAAAGTATTGGTGATTCTTCAAGATATTAAAGTTTTAATACAGGGTGTTCCAAAGTTTTAGAAACAGTTTTCCAAAATATTAGCTTTAATAGTTTAAATATTCATTAAGACTCTTGGAATACCCATTATCAATATATAATTTACTTTTATTTATCAAAGCATTTTTGGCATCCAGTATTACTTTCAAAATAAGGTTACTAAGTCAGTGTAGTATATTGAAAAGATCACTAGAAAGAAACTAAATAGTTGGGTGCCTTTGGGTGTATCATCTAGAATTTCATGTTTATTTTCTTATTTTTAAAATAAATTTTTAAATTATTTTCAGATCCTTTCTGGCCCTGTTTTTCCATTAATGAATAGGAAATAAAAATAGATTTTTTCCATTTAAGTTAATGGCCCTTAATGTGTAAAAATATTCTTTATCCTTCCCTGAGATACTGCAATGTGCAATCTACCAGGAAAGCTTAGGAGATCAGGCATTTGGAGCCTGAGTAATGCATATCCTTCTAATTTTTATACTCTTGCACCACCCTGCCTCTGCAGTCAGAATTTAAAGGCATAGAAGTTTAGAATCTTCCTTTTGTTGGTGGTTATAGTGCTAACTCTAGAAGCAGTAAGGCATATTATTGAAGAAAAACTCTCAATTCCATCCCATTTGGAAAAAATTGGAATATTTATAGGAATTGAAATGCTTTGCAAATTGAAATATCAGTGAGTAAAGTCCTCACAAATTAAAGACATTATGTGAACTCAGAGCACCTACTGAATAGTTCTCTACAAGATATATCAGATGCCCTGTGCTAGACAAAGGTCAAACCTCCCAAGGAAATTTTGACTGTTGTACTCTTCTGCTAATGACAGAAATGGATAATTTTGTGGTATCACTGAGAATAGGTTTTAAATATTTATTAAGGTTCATAGGCCTCTATGAAACTTTTATAGAACATTAGTCTATACCACTACTCCAAAATGTCATAAATGGAAGCTTTTCCAATCTGTAAAGTTGTCAATGATTCAAAAAGCAAACTGATAGTCAAAATAAGAATATTAACTAGAAGGTAATATGTTTGTCCCTGATCAACAAATAATATCAGCTTCTGAGGACATGTTAATAAAATTTAGTGATAATTGTGCCTAGTACAGCATCTTAGATGTAATAGCTATTTAATAAATATTGTTTTAACAGAAAGGTGTATAATAAATCAGCATTACACACCCATACAACAATGTCAGTTCAAGGAAAGAGTGTCAATAATTATTTAGGTCTCTTAATTTTGAATGATAGATTATATTCATACAAATTCATTGATATGCAAATATATAGAATTATGTATCATTAAAACAAGGTTAAAGATTAATTATATGCATTATTACCTTATATTGCTTCAGCATATATCATCAAGTAGTTACAGAAGCAATTTTGAAAGATCAGTTAAAGGGGAACCTAAATGAAAAAAGTAGATGTTTGAATTATCTGCAAAATTTACTTCTTGTTAGAGGTAAAGGGAATGATAACCCTGTTTTTGGCATTGTTGACCCATGATAGCTTTTTAAATCTCTTTAAAGTGATGAAACTTCTGGTTATATTTACACATTTCAATGGGTACAAAGAACAAAACCATTTATTAAAATAGCTATTTTAGAAACATTCCATCTTTGCATCTCCTCTTTTAAATGAAAATGCCAGAATTATCATGTCAATTATATTGTCCTCACCCTGTGTTCAATCAATTATTATGCCTCTTTTGTCTTACCTTACTCAAGATGTACTATTGCCTAAAGCAATTTCCCTATGTCAGAAGTTTCTCTCTCTGGTTGGCCTTATATTACCCCTTTCAGAAAAAATAACAAGAAAACCAGGTAATAAATAGATGACCAGTGGGTAAACCAGTCTTATGTTAATCTGCATTTCTATGTTTCAGTCTTGCTTCTTTTCTCTCTCCTCCAAAATCCATTTTCACTATGTAAAATTAAAACTTTAAGTTGTTTTCTAAGCATGATATTAAAATTTCACAGAATTGATTAAAGCATAAAGAAACTTTGTGCTAAATTTGTTTCATACACTTAAAAGTAAAGGGGAGTAACTAGTCGTTTAGTCTGACCCCTTTGGTTTTTACATGAGGAACATGAAGTCACAGAAATTAAATGATTTTGCCAAGGTCACACAGGCAGACCGAGGATTCAAATCCATTCTTGAATTCAAGGTTTCCAACATCCACACTTTTTTTCTATTCTACCATACACACACACACACACACACACACACACACACACACAAACATTCATACATACATATACGATGTTAATTCAATATAGACAAAGCCTAACAAAAAATTGTGAAATCCTACTCTAATATCAATGCATCATATTATTCCTATGGAATTGACTGATCCCTATAATATTATTTTACCAAATGATATAACCCCTAAAACCAATTTAGACTGTCAATCAAGGTATGTTTGCTTTTAATTGCAGCAAGAACAACATAATGGTTTCTAAAGAAAGATATATTTATTATTTGATCTTCAGCAGATTTATCTTTGAAGGACAGAAAGCACAAAACATAAAGTGCAATTGCAAACCATGTAGATGGTGAAGAGGTGTTTTTTTTTTTTAGCATTGAAGTGTCATGTTTTTTGAAAGTTTTCTAAAATACAAAATTCACTCATTTAGCTAAACATCAGAAGACCAGCTATATTTCATTTGCCTGCAAGTGTTTCAGGTTGAAAGTGGCAAAGTAAATAGTTTGAGTTACATCTTCTATTTAGGCTGTAGTTCAAGTCCAGCCAAGGAAGTTAAATTAATGTTTTCTCTAGTTGTCAAAAAAAGTCACAAAAATAAATTTATTACTTATAGTTTCTATCTAGGGTGTAGTTACTGAATTCAAAAGACCAAGACAGATCAACTTTAGAAAGCTATTTAGTTCAGATGTACAAGCTCTCAAGAATCCAAATTCATTGTAGAAAGAGAAAAATGTTAAGAGAAAAGGGTACAAATAACATATTTTGGAGCAATTTACATCAGCATATAAACAACACAATATCACCATCACATATGGAAATAAAAATAATTTTCTACTATAGTTTTATACCTTTCAGAATTTTTTAAAAGTTTGAGGGACATTATCGCTCATTACACTTAAATTAGGAGCTTCATCCAGCTTCATATAAGGACAGAAGGATAATGAGTTTTCTCTATATTGGCAATATGTACTAATAATCACGTGGTTGTTAGTATTCAGTCATTTCAGACATGTTTGGCTTTTTGTGATCCTACTTGGGTTTTTCTTGGCAAAGATCCTGGAGTAATTTGCCATTTCCTTTTCCAGTTAATTTTACAGATAACAAAACTGAGGCAGTCAAGGTTAAGTGACTTGCCTATGGGTACACAGCTAATAAGTATCTGTGAACAGTTTTGAATTCAAGAATTCCCAACTCCAGGTCCGGTACTCTATATAATATGCCACCTAGCTGCTTAATAGACATAGCATGAAAAATGTAGAATTTAAAGTTTGTACACACTGGTGTAAAAGTAGAACAATATCTAATAATGGTTTAGAAAGTCCCTGTGTCAACCAGTAGCCTGTCTACATTATACTTTGGAAAAATACCCACCCCCCAAAAATCTGGCTTCAATGAAGACCTGTGGTTTTATTAACACAGGAATCTATATGGAAAAACTCTCTAACAAGATTAACTGACATTTATTAAGCACCTTACCATGTGCCAAATACATTGCTAAGCCCCAAAGATTCAAAGAAAGACAAAAGACAATCTCTGTTCTTAAGAAACAACTCTTTTGTATTTTTTATTTTAAAAGTTGACTAGAGGAACTGAGAAATTATTTGATTTGCCCTAAGGTCTAACAGGTAGGTATTAGAGACCAGGATTCAAATGAATAATAGCCTGTCTCTGAGACCAGCAGTTTGTCTACTATAGCAAAATTAATTCACTTTTTTTTTACTATCATGTAAATGGGCCTTAGTGATCAATTTAACTGAAAACTGATTCTCATAACCCAGCTTCACCAAAACGGAAAGGTATGATTTGTAAAAACAGATTGTGTGGGGGGAGTCAAGATGGTGCCTTAGAAGCAGCAAAGGTAGGTTCCTCTGTGAAATCCCTTCCACACCAATCAAAAACAAGGTGCTTCAAAGGAAACAGAAAATCAAATACAGCAACAGAACAGAGCCAGGGGACCCTCCTGCTTGATTAAACTTAAAAGATAATGAACAAAGAACTAATGGAACAGAGGAAGACCAAGGGACACCAAGCAAAAACTCAGGAATTTCAGGTAATTGAACCAGGGAGTCCACAAGTGACAATCATAACTTTGAATGTGAATGGGATGAATTCACCCATAAAACGTAGACAAATAGCAGAATGGATAAGAATCTAAAACCCTACAATATGTTGTCTTCAAGAAACACACATGAGGCGGGTTGACACCCAAAAGGTCAGAATTAAAGGATAGAGTAAGACCTTCTGGGCCTCAACTGATAGAAAGAAGGCAAGGGGTTGCAATCATGATATCTGATATCTGATAAAGCCAAAGCAAAAATAGACCTGATTAAAAGGGATAGGGAAGGTAATTACATTCTGTTAAAACAGACTTTAGATAATGAGGATAATCAACATATATGCACCAAATAATATAGCACCCAACTTTCTAATGGAGAAACTAGGAGAATTGAAGGAAGAAATAGACAGTAAAACCATATTAGTGGGAGCCTTGAACCAACCATTATCAAATTTAGATAAATCAAAAAATAAGAAAGAGGTAAAAGAAGTGAATGAAACCTTAGAAAAATTAGAATTAATAGACATATGGAGAAAAATAAATAGTGACAAAAAGGAATACACCTTCTTCTCAGCACCACATGGCACATTCACAAAGATTGACCATACACTAGGGCACAGAAACATGGCATACAAATGCAGAAAAGCAGAAATAATAAATGTAGCCTTTTCAGATCACCCATTCTGAATTTATCTTGGAATAGGATGTGAGATATTGATCCAAACCCAATCTCTCCCATATTGTCTCCCAATTTTCCAAGCAGTTTTTGTCAAATGGTGGATTTTTGTTCCCAAACCTGGCATCTTTGGGTTTATCATAGACAGTCTTGCTGAGGTCACTTACCCCAAGTCTATTCCATTGATCCTTCTTTCTCTCTCTTAACTAGTACCATATTGTTTTGATGACCACTGCTTCATATTATAGTTTGAGATCTGATATTGCTAGGCCATCTTCCTTCACATTTTTTTCCATTATTTCCCTTGATATTCTTGATCTTTTGTTCTTCCAAATGAACTTTGCTATCACTTTTTCTAATTCAGTAAAATGGTTTCTTTGTACTTTGATGGGCATGGCACTAAATAAGTAAATTTGTTTGGGTAGGATTGTCATTTTTATTATGTTAGCTCATTTTACCCATGAGCAATTAATGTTTTTCCAATTATTTAGATCTAGTTTTAATTGTGTGGGAAGTGTTTTCTGATTGTGTTCAAATAGTTCCTGTGTTTGTCTCGGCATATTGATTCCACAATTTTATATCATCTAGGGTGATTTTAAATGGAATTTCTCTTTCTAATTCCTGCTGCTGAGGTGTGTTGAAGATAAATAGAAATGCAGATAACTTATATGGGTTTATTTTGTTTCTTGAAACTTTGCTAAAGTTGTTAATTATTTCCACTAGCTTTTTAGTTGATTCTCTAGGATTCTTTAAGTAGATGATCCTATCATCCTCAAAGAGTGATAACTTGGTCTCCTCATTACCAATTTTAATACCTTCAATTTCTTTTTCTTCTCTAATTTCTACTGCTAGTGTTTCTACTACAATATTAAATAATAGAGATGATAATGGGCATCCTTTTTTCACCCCGAATCTTATTGGGAATGCTTCTAATTTATCCCCATTGTAGATGATGTTTGCTGATGGTTTTAGATATATACTGTTCACTTTTTTTAGGAAATGACCTTCTATTCCTATACTTTCTAGTGTTTTCAATAGGAATGAGTGTTGTATTTTGTCAAAGGATTTTTCTGCATCTATTGAGATAATCATGTTATTTTTGTTGCTTTTCTTGTTGATATGGTCAAATATGTGGATGGTTTTCCTAATATTGAACCATCCTTGCATTCCTGGTATGAATCCCACCTGATCATAATGAATAACCTCCTGATCACTTGCTGGAGTCTTTTTGCTATTATTCTGTTTAAGATTTTTGCATCTATGTTCATTAAGGGGATAGGTCTATAGTTTTCTTTCTCTGTTTTTGACCTGCCTGGCTTTGGAATAAGTACCATATTTGTGTTATGAAAGGAATTTGGTAGCACTCCTTCTTTGCTCATTATGTCAAATAGTTTGTATAGTATTAGCAGTAGTTGTTCTTTGGATGTTTGATAGAATTCACTTGTGAATCCATCAGTCCCTGGGGATGTTTTCTTTGGGAGTTCTTTAATGGCTTGTTCAATTTCATCTTTTGATATGGGATTATTTAAGTATTCAATTTCTTCTGTCAATCCAGGCAATTATTATAAATATTCAACCATATCACCTAGATTGCCATATTTGTTGCCATATAATTGGGCAAAATCGTTTTAATAATTGCCTTAATTTCCTTTTCATTAGAGATGAGGTCTCCCTTTTCATCTCTGAGAGTGTTAATTTGGTTTTCTTCTTTCCTTTTTTATTAGATTGATCAGTACTTTGTCTATTTTATTTGTTTTTTTTTAAATGCCAGCTTCTAGTCTTATTTATTAATTCTTTGATTCTTTCACTTTTGATTTTATTAATCTCTCCTTTAATTTTTAGGATCTCTAATTTAGTTTTCATCTGGAGATTTTTAATTTGTTCACTTTCAAGTTTTTTTTTTATTTGCACATCCAATTCATTGACCTCTGTCTTCCCTAATTTGCTAATATACAAACTCAGGGATATAGTTTCCCCCTGAGAACTGCTTTGGCTGAATTTCATAGATTTTGAAAGGATGTCTCATTATTGTCATTTTCTTCAATGAAATTATTATTTATTTCTATGATTTAATATGAGCACACAAGTAAATAATTTTATTAACAAAGGTAAGGGAATGGTAGGGAATGGTGGACCATGTGACTTTCTCCTACCAAGATTCTCAACCCAATAAAGTTTCTACACTAATCTTAATCTAACTAAACAAATATATAATTTAAATAAATGATAAAGTCAAAACAGGGAGCCCAGATTCTCATACTCTTTAGAGTTCTTGGTAGGTCAGACTGAAGAATCCAGTTGAAGGTCCTTAAAAGATCCAGAAAACAGAGGAATCCTCTCCCAAATCACTCTGTCCCCCAAAATGAATGGGGCAGTCACATTTAACCTCTTCTTGGTGGAAATACAAGGCAGGCAGATTAAGAGATGGTTAATTCAGCCTCTCAGATTCACAGCTTCTGTGTTTAATCCAGCTTCAGAGACAGATAGTTGAAAAGCTATCCAACAACTTAGAATATTCACCCAGCCAGCTCTTAAGAAACTAGACTTGAAGGCTGCCCATCAATCTTTGCAACCTCTTTGTAACTTCCCTTGCTACAGTAGTCTGGATTTTTCCTCCACAAAAAATTATCCAGAGTCAATACCTTCTTCTTGTTTTTCTTGGTGTTGGGAAGTTGTTTTTCCTGGTTATTGTTGTCATTACTATGGTTGTTTTTCTTTCCCTTTCCAGCAGGAAGTCTGAGTGAGGAGGGCAGGATCTCTATGTATGGAGTTAAGGAGCATGGTTTTTACCTGAGGCCACCTCTCCTCTGCAGCTTCTACTGCTTACTGCCCTTCTCTGAGCTATCTCTGGTTGGGAGCCCAAGGTCTGTGCTTTTTAGCCTGCTAGAGTCTCAGGTCTAGCTGTTCTCAAGAGTAGGTCTTTGGTGGTCTTAGTCAGCTGCAGTGGAAAGGAAAACTGAAGCAAGTTTTTGATTTTCTGCCACTCAGGTGGAACAAACAGCAATTGGAATGTTAGAGAGAAGATATTGACAAGAATGACAGTTGGTGGGGGGAGGGAAAATGGAAGAATGACAGTTGGTCTCTTTTTTTCTGGCCCTCAGACTGGAAGGAGCCTCTCTCCCTGCCTTGGGATAAAAGTCCCTCTATTCCTGGACTTTTCCCAACTGTGTACTCCACCTGGATTCCTGTGATCATGTCATCAAACAAAATGATTTAAGGAGAACAGTTTGAACTGTAAGGCCAGTCTTTAGGGCTGTCAGCCCAAATAGACAGGCCCAACCAGCTCTGAGGGTCAGAATTTTTCTTCCTCCTGCTGTCTACTGCTAAAGACTTTGAACTTAAGAAAACTAGCACAGATTAGCATAGACAGGAATAAAAGAAACCCTCCACCAGCCCGTGAGGCATGGTCTCAGCTCAAAAGCTGAGAGAGATTCAAACCCAATCTAGAGAAATCCAGATTCCCTCTTCCCTGGTATCTCCCCAATCCAAACTCATTATTAAAATTCATTTATTTCATAAACCTCAGTCAGATAAGAGGACTACCATTACAGGGGAACATAGAGAGAGCAGAACCTAAGGACAGCCATTTCAAACATAGACAGTCCTTATTGGACCCCTGCTGGGCATCCTTGGTCTGGGGGGAGGCTTATCCCTCAGGGGGTCCATGCTTACCTGCTCTGGGGTATGTTAAACATTAGTCAGTAGAATCCCCTCAAGCTATCATAAGTGGCCCATTTCTTGGAAAACCCAATTTTCAAAGATAGCCTCTCAGCAGGGGGGTATTTCTATCATTTTACCTAACCAGCAGCCAATTCCTTCAATCCTTTCAACTCCCCCTTTCCCTGTTACAAAGCTTCCTAACCCCCTGTACTTCTTTAATCCTCTACAATCCCTTTAACTATTACAGTTTTGGCAAGCCAGCTAGGAACAGAACCTACAATCTTCTGATTACTATTATACTGCCAAGGACCTGGAGGTGCCCCTCACTTACTCACTGATTCTAGCTCACTGGCTCTGACTCTGGCTCCATAGCTGGGGTGGGAGGTGATTGATTAGTTTGTGTTTTGGTGGAAGCTATTTCACTCCCTTAGAGTGTTTAAATGCCCAAATCCAATGTACCCTCAATGCTGCACCCTACTATAGAGTCCTTTCATTCATATGAATTTGATTTTTTTGACCTTTTGAGGTAGTCTATATCAGTTGGTGATGAGTAGAGGAAGAGTCCTAGGTCTACACTGCCTCCATGTTTATCCGGAAGTCACAGGTATGATTTACTCATTTATTAAGGAAGGAAATTTGCTCATGTATTTCTATTATCTTTAAACTTTGGATATCAAAACCTTATCAGGGACATTTTCTCCTAATCCAACTACATACTTTGTTTTAATATTGCATTAGATTTGCCATATAAAAATTTTCATGTAATTCAAATCTTTGATTCAAAATACTTCAGATTTCCTCTATCTCCTTTTTATTTATAAATGGCATTCCACTGATAGCTGTGAAAACTGATTCCATTATATTTTTCTAAAAGCATGACTTTTCATATTAACTAATATTATTAGTAACACTGCCAAAATTAGTATTTTCTCCTAATGTTATATTCTCCAGTTTGTTAAATAGTTATTCTATTATACTACTTCTTATACTTAGTCTGCTTAATTGATGAATAATCTTAATCTCTTTTCTAACCAATATCAAATTCTTTTGTGGTCTGAATATACTATTGCTTATTAATTCATTTATTTTCATTCTTTAATTTGTATTTTAAATATTTTAATCTTCTATGTGTTTTCTTAGCTCTGTGATGCATACACTTGGTAATTTTATTGATGTAGTACTAAATCCACAATTTTATTTATGTTATATAGTTTTATTATATTTGTAATATAAATATTGAGTAAGCTTTTATCTATTTGAGTTCTTTTTTGGATTTAAAAACATATAGGTCCTTTTACACATTGTTAGATTGTCTCCTAGATGTTACATGTATTTTTACATTTAAAATAAATTTTTCATTCTATGACTTCCTCTCTGATTTGGTTATTCTACATGGATATACCATTAATTTTGCAGTTTGATTTTGGATTCTGCTACTATGTCAAAGTTGGATCTATTTTTCAACTGATTCTTTAGAGTTTTCTTTTTCTTTTAATTTTTAATTTTTTCCAGATAACATGTCAATAAAATATTTAATATTCATTTTCTGAGATTTTGAAATCCATGTTCTCTCCCACCTGCCATCCTTCCTCCCTTCAGGAAAACAGATAATATGATATGAGATATATATATATATATATATATATATATATGTATATAAATATGTAATCACAAAATATTACATATCTCCACATCAAGTTGTGAAACAAGAGACAATTTATTTAATAAAGAGAAAAATTCATGGAGGTAATAAAGTGAAGACTGGTATGTCACAATCTTTATTTGGACCCTGTTAATTCTATAGCAGTGCACGACCTTTTTCATCTTGAATCACTTGGTATTGTCATAGATATTTATCTTGTTGATAATAGTTAAATCCTTCATAATTGTTCATCATACATTATTGTTGTAATTGTGTACAATGTCCTTCTGATTTTGTTCACCTTGTATCATTTCATATAAGTCTTTAAGTGGTTTGTGTGTGTGTGTGTGTGTGTGTGTGCGTGTGATTATCTTTTATGTCATTTCTTAGGGCTACAACTTGTTCAACTATTCCACAATTGATGGGCATACCTTCAATATCTAGTTCTTCGCCACCACAAAAAGAGCTGCTATCAATATTGTTGTACAAGAAGGTTATTTTCCCTTATACTTAATCGCTTTGGAATATAGATATAGTAGGGAAATTGCTGAGTCAAAGGGTTTGTACAATTTTAAGGTCCTTTCTGCATGGTCCCAAATTTCTCTCCTGAATAGTTGCATCAGTTCACATCTCCAATAACAGTGTATTGATGTCCCAATATTTCCATGTCCCCTCCAAAATTTATCATTTTCATTTTTTGTCATGTATGCCAGTCTGGTGAGCATGAGGTGGTACCTTAGAGTTGTATTTAATTTTCACTTCTCTGGTTAATAGTGATTTGGAGCATTTTCGTCTACATGTCTAAAGATAGATTAATTTCATCTGAGAATTACCTGTTCATATCCATTGACCATTTGTCAGTTGGAGAATGGTTTGTATTCTTACAAATTTGACTCAATTCTCTATATATTTGAGAAATGAAGTCTTTGTCAGGGACATTTTCCATAAAGGTTTTTCCTTATTTGTTGTTTACTTTTTAAATGTTGATTGCAATTATTTTGTTTATGTAATTTTAAAAATTTAACATAAACTCATCTGTTTTACATCTAATAATGTTTTCTGTGTTTTATATGAACATAAATTCTTTCCTCATCTATAGATCTAACTGATAAACTATTGTGTGCTCCCCTAACTAGTTTATGGTCTCCCCTTTTATTTCTAAATCATGTATTAATTTTAATTTTCTCTATAACATGAAATATTGATCTTTGCTTAATTTCCATCAGACTCTCTTCCAGGTTTCCCTGTAATTTTTGTCAAGTAGTCTAATCTTCTTCCCAATGCTTGGATCTTTGGATCTGTCAAACACTGGGTGACCATGGTCATTTATCATTGCATGTTGAGTACCTAGTCTGTTCCATTGTTCCACCACTCTATTTCTTAGCCAGAATCAGATTCTTTTCATGGTTGCTGATTAATAATAGTATTTGATATTCAGTACTCTCTAGGATTTTCTAGTGATTGTTTTAATGACGTTATTAACAAATAGCAATAGTTTTATGTATTCTTTTTCTTTGCTATGATTTGCTAGTATTTCTAGAATGATGTCAAATAATAGAAATCAAAGAGACTTTTTGTTTTATTGCTATATCTATTTGGTAGCTTTTCTTGTGATATATACTGCTGTTTTGTTTTTAGATATTTGTCAGATAAAAAACCTTACCTTTTGTTATGATTTTAGCATACGTGAGATATGTACTATGTCAAAGGATTTTTATGCATCTATTCAAGAAGCCATGATGTTTAGGAAGATTTATTTACCACAAGATTAATTTGGTTAATAATTTACCTGTCCTTGAAACAAATCCACCTTGATCCTTTAAGTCTCATAACAAGAATGACATTTGTAGCTACCTATCTTTGCTAACCATGCCCTTCCTCAGTATTTTCTTTGGCTTCCATTATTATGTACAGGATATTATTATTATTAATATGCAGTAGCTAAACACCCACCATTTACTTCTCTCCATTGATTTTCATCCTTCAGGTATAACTTATACTCACTGAATATTGCTATGCATGCTTACCATGCCTTTTAAATTCTCATACCCTCATCCTTCAAATAATGAGTTTGTTCTGAAGGATGAAAGAATATTCACCTGGAGCATTCATTGATACATGCACAATTAGAACACAAGACTCATTATTTAAGTAGGAATTGGACAAAAATAACTTCTAAGATTTCCTCCAAATCTAAGGTTTTTATATAAAATCAAGTACCTGAGTGGTTTCTGTTATGTTTTCTCTCCTAAAAATTTATAAATTATTTCTAAGACTAACTACTTACTACTAACTACTTTGGGAGCCTAGACCAATTGAATTCTGTATTCTATATTAAATGAGGTCCATATTGCTTTTGTGATGACCAAGGTCTACTTGTGATATAAAGATAAACAACTCTTGGATCCAGAAGGAATTTAGAGAGAAAAGTTTTTCTTCTCTCCAACTTGAGATATTATGTGATTAGGCACTCTTTTACCCTCTCCTGACACATAAATGAGAAAATAATGTTTGATAAAATTAGCAAATCAAAACAAGTTAAAAAAACTCAGCTATGGCTCTTATCACTCAAAGCAAAGGATAATAGTTTTACAAAGATAAACCTCTTTCTTTGAAATTTACCTTTTTATAAGAAAAATACATAAGAAAATAACAGTAGACTATAGAAAGTCTATCTTAGCATTTCAAACTTCCTCAGATAATTCAATTATAGTAACTCCTATCCCCTATTCCAGATTTTGATTTCTGTGGTTTCCTTTACATGAGGTCCAGGTAGGCAGAATGGGGCAAATGGTTCCTGTGTATAGAAGTTCTACTAGAAGCAGTTGTTTGCCTCAGCTGTGTACTGTCAGTTCTTCTGCTTTCCCTTGGAGGGTTTGTTTTTGTTTTGCTTGTTTGTTTGTTTGTTTGTTTTGGAAAAGAGGGAAAGGTAAGAGACAAAGGAGATCTGAACATAGGAGAAGAAACCCGGAGAGAAGACAGTACTACAGAGTGAAGTTAACATAAGTGTAAAAAGTAAAAGTGTCTATATAGGATTAGGTACTCTCCAATTTCAAGCATTCACTGGGGGTCTTGTAACATATCCCCCTCAGATAAGGAATGTACTATTATGTAGTAGTGTATAATAATGGATAGTGTGCTATATTATTACTGTATTTAATGTTGATAATGTCTCACTGTGTGTTTAATTGTACAAGAAAATCATGTGAAATTTCAGCCATCCAGGAAAGGTCTTTGAATATTACAACCTGATAATTTGGGGTCCAATTGTACAAGAAATGTGGTAGTTGTTTCAGTTTTTGGACTATCTTCCTATTTTGGGAGCATTAAGAACACAAATAGCTTAAATACTTAAAGACACAAGCCCTGTAGTTTAAATGTATTCATAAAAAAGCCTTTGATTAAAAAGTTGGTTGTCCTGCCATGAGCACTCTAGGGGACTTTTTATGGAGCACATCCTAAAGTTAATTAACACTTAGAACATTTTTAATGAGACAAACAAAAGCTTCAACAATCTCATTATAACAGATTTCTATGTTTTGATTCATCATTTATTTTCAATTTGTTTTACTTTGCCATTTATAGAAAACATGCATTGTGTTCTTATCCTAGAAGAAAAAGTATTTAGATTTGCTATGATATTTTTCTGTATTCCATGATTAAGTTAAGCAAATAATGCCAAATATAGACTTCATTTTCTTCTGTTACCTACAGTATATACCTAACTAAACTTAGAATATTCCCACTAAAAAAAGCAAACTGTTTTGCTCCAAACACATCTCATAGAATAAGACATATCTCTATATGTTTTTCATGTTCTCTCACATTGACTCTTGAAAGAAATATGATTTATCTTCAACATTAATAACTTTAAGAAATAATTTTAAATTTACCTTTGAGCTTTAACATATAAACTTTTAGAACCACTAAAATTGGAACCAAATATTACATATTTGAGTGCAAGGTAAATAGGTATAAAATTTCTGGAAACAAATATCAGACAGAGGGAAATATGATAAGAAAGCAAACACAAGATCAAAGTAAGTATGTTTGGAAAAAAAAACTTTTCAAAATAACCTTTTCAAATGACAATCTAGGAAGATCTTGTTAAAATTATGCCAAGTTCTGAAGGGAATGCTCTAGGAGGTGAGGCTACCATCTGTATCCTACATTCAGGTCTGGAAGGAGAACACCAGAGGCATATGTTCCTTCCATTTGGTGCATAACTAGGTGGAACATTACCACAAAGTACATTACAGTAGTTCAGTAACGCTTCATTTATTTGGCATCTTCAGGGAATGAGGTATTCCACAAAATTCACAGAAGCGAATATCCCAGTAAGTGAAGTTTGTACCATTAATATAATTGAAATTTTAGTTTAACTTTTTTAATGGGAATCTTTTTTTTTTACAATGTATGCTGTATCCATTTTTATGAAATAGTGTAACATGAACATGACTTTTCTTTGATAACTCAGGAACAAAATGAACCTTTGGAGTCAGTTTGTTACTACAAGAGAATTGGGAATTATTGAAGTAGAAGTATGTTGTAGGATATTTGTCCCTGCACTGAATGGTCCCAGTCTGCTATATAGATTGTGAACCTGCTGAATCATTACTTCTTAGCATATGTCACTTTTCCAGGTTTCAAGCTAAAGCAATCATTTCTGTTCCATTTCCCATTCTTGGCTTCTTTTAATGTACTACAAGATAGCTGATAACTATGTTTGATAAGTTAGTAGACATATGTAGACATATATCTGGGTCAGAAGGCTAAGACCCAAGTTTGATTCTTGAATAAAGTATAAAGAATTTCAGATAGCTGTTTACTAGATAATTAGAAGCCTTTTTACATACAAACATATTTGATGCTTTATTTCCAGATCATTGGAATTTTGACTTCCAAGTTTCTTTATTCCTTTGTTTTCCTTCTTTGTTATTTAAACCAAAGATTTGATTTCATGTAGGGAGTTTCCATTAACATTTCTTCTAACTACCCATTTGGCATCTGCTCTGCAATTTCTAGTTTTAGAGAGGTCCCAGGGTACCAAAAGATTAAATGACTTCTCTAGTATCATGTAGAATTAGCTTCTAAGACCAGATAAAGGTGGCATCATTATTGGATTAATTGATGAGATTATTGTCTGATTTAATGCAGGCAAAGAATAATTAGGACTCCAAATTTTAGAAGAAAAATATGTTATCAAACTAAAAGGGAAGTTACTATTTTATTGTGATGTTACAATTTTTAAATAAAAGTTGTGAAACATTTTATTAAAGTCATTAGATAAAATGTTTATGAACATAGTAGAATATTATGGAAAATTTGATAAATATAAACTGAAGAAGACAATTAGATTATATGAATTATTTTTAAAAAACAATGAACACCTATTAGTTTAAATGATTTATTATTTAGAGAAGATACAATGTCAAACATAGGTATAATGTGTTTAGAATAGAATTTTAAAAGAAATAAATTTCATTTTTATTGTTACTGTACCCAAGTGCCTACTGTGGTGCTATGAACATATTATAATGCATAATAAATATCAATTGACCATCTAACAGAATAATAAAGAAGGGAAAGCACTCAAATTTTTTAAATACCATCTAAATAAGAATTTTAAGAGTACATGAGGAGACATTGAACTACAAAGAAACAGAAAAGAATTAGAGTGAGCATAGTTGCCAAAATTGCAAGTTTTAGTAACTCTTTGTAGAACAAAGGGTGCTTTAATATTATGCTTTTCATGATCAAAATGAGCATATTTAAATTAGCTACTTAGAAACTATAAGTGAAAGATGAATGATTCATTTTACTTAGTTTTGTTATTTCAAAACAGAAATTTCATTTTATCTATATATGTTTGTGAAACTTAAAAAGATAATCAAACAACCACAAAAATAACTCCCAAATTACCATTTAATTTTCTTTTGATTTTCTAATGTTCTGACAATGTACTTAACACTAAACTATTCCGTAACAATTCTGACTCTCACTTCTATTCAAAGCATTAGAATGTGATCTATTGACATAGCAATTCAATCAGTAGAGACACAGCTGAAGTAAGAACATTGATTGGGGCTTAATATACATATATATATATATATATATATATATATATATATATATATATATGGAGAGAGAGAGAGAGAGAGAGAGAGAGAGAGAGAGAGAGATTTATATCCCTGATAATTAAATCAAACATCAAAATCGAATGGTTTATCAAAGTGGATCCTTGAAGACTATCAAACAATTTTCATTTTACAAAAAGTTGAAGACTTAAAGAAATCAACTCATTGAAATTTTTTTAATACCATTTGAAGACCAGTAGAGCTGAGTTAAAAAAAAAACTGTTTTCACTATTATTTGTTATGGAAAGATAAACTTTTGTTGAGTATGACTTAAACTTTAGATAATCACTTATGTAAAAACTTAAGGGAAGCTAAGTAATACAGTGGTTAAGGCCAGACTTGGATTCAGGGAGACCTGAATTAAAATCTTGTCTCAAACACTTAATAAACTGTGTGATCCTAAGTAAGTCACTTAATCTGTTTGACTCAATTTCCTCATCTAGAAAACACAGATAATAATGTCACCTTTATCCCATTGTTGTTGTAAGGATCAAATGAGATGATAATTTTAAAAGTGCTTATCACAATGTTTGCACATAGGAAGCTCTATATAAATATTGCAAAATATGACAGAATATAGGAAAAGAAACAAGATGTTTACAAATCATACAATTATCACACCACTTTCCTACATGAATTTAAATATTGGAACTTTGTGCTGGAACTTTTTGTCACCTAGCAAATTATAGCTATACATGTAGACATATGACTTAATCTGTACTAGACACTGTTAACCACTGAATACATAAAGAGAAAAAACACATTCCTTCCTCACAAGGAGTCCATGTTCTAATGGAGAAATTAGCTTGAGATGTACATATAAGATATAAAGTGTTTAAATGACAAATAATTGCAGAGGCAAGAGACTGTGGATGTGAGAGTGGGAAAGACATCTTGCAAAAGTTAGGGTGAGTGTTTCAACTTGTAGGAATATAAGAAAATTAAGAGTCAAAATTTATGGAGAAAGAAAATGTGAGGGACAACCAGTAAGCCAGTATAGCTGAGTTCATACAGAGAAATAATATGTAAGAAGCCTGAAAAGGCAATAAGGGGCAAAATTGTAAAAGGCTTTGAATTTCGTAATTTAATTTTAGGTAATTTAATGTTTCATCATGAATGTCATGGAGAGCCACAGGAGTTTAATGAATTAGGGAGGACTGACATGCACAGAAATGTATGTTAGGAAGATTACTTTGACAGCTCAGTGGAGGACTGATTGGATTTCACAGAGACAGGAAGCAAAGAGATCTATTAAAAGGCTATTGAGATCCTCTAATAGAGTGGTGATAAGTGTCTGTTCAAGGTCAGTTGCCTGGTGTGAGGAGAAAAGAGGTATACATATGCAAGATACTGTAAAGACCGAACAACATTTGACAATAGATTGCATGTATAAGGTAATTTCACGTAAAGAGTCAAGAATGTCACCAAGGTTGTTAGGGTGACTAGAAGTAGAGTGGTGCTCTTGACCATAACAGGACATAGAAAAAAGGAAGAGTTTTGGAGAAAGATATGTTCTATTTCAGTCATATTAAATTTGAGTTATCTACATGACATCCAATTTGATTGTCCCAAAAGTTATTGATATGGAATTGGAACAAAGAAGATAAAATAAGGCTGGATGTCTAGATCTTCATAGATAGATGATAGTTAAATTCTCAGAGGGTTTATGAGCTCTCAAAACAAGTTAAGATTATATAATATTAATTTGTAGTGGATCCAGAGTGATTTCACGATTTTCCCTTTTTTTCTTCCATAGCATATGAAGACAAGTAAAGGGGGGGGGCAAATAGTGGGAATAAACTAAGGTTTAGGATTGGCAAGTCATGATCACCAATATGAAAAGTATTTGTGTGTATAGTATAGTGTAGAATTTAATTGTTTCAGCAAAGAATAGTGATCAAGAAAATAGGGAAGTATAGTCAGTGCAAGATAGTGTCCAACAAAGGCCAGAGGTATGGAATGAATATTGATCACAACATGGACTTAGGACAGTGAGACATGGGGAAAGATAAAAAAAAGCAAAAAACAAAAAACAAAAGCTTGTGATTAGATAGAGGTGTTTTGGGATTCATGAACATGGAAGTGAAACTATTAAGGAGTATGACAAGAAGAAGGGTATGACCTTCTCTTTATATAGTAGTTAATGTAGAATGAAAGTCAGAAATAGAAAAATTAAGGAGCTGTGAGGATTTAAAGGAATGTCAGTATGGGTATTGAAGCCTTCAATCAACAAGTTGTTGGTTAGAGTTAGCAAAAAGTCTGAGTCTGGCACTGAACTTATGGAGAAAGGAAGGAGATTGTCTTGGAAGTCAGTAGATCACAGAAATAAGGATTAAATAAAAAAATTGGATAGTGACAATCAGTTAATAAACTTTTATTAAAAGCTTGTTCTGTGACCTGTATTGTGCAAAATGTTGGAGCTATAAAGAAAATGGGGAAAAATTCTGATCCATTGAATAGCTTCAAAGTCTAATAAGAGAAACAACACACACACAACTCTGTATAAACAAGCTAACTATATAACAAATGAGGAATAGTCTATAATAAGAAGTCACTGGATAAAGAGGGATTTAGAGCATTCTTATATAATACAGAATTTTAGTTAGGGCTTTAAAAGGGAAGCCCGGTGGCAGAGATAAGGATGCAGAGGATTCCATACTTGGGAGGGATAGCCAGGGAAAATGCCCAGAGCTGGGTGATGGAATGTCTTTATCAAGGCAAAGCAAGAAAGCCAGTGTCATAATGTGAGGTTGCTGGAAAATGATTAGAAAGGCAAAATCTAGAAATGTCAGTAGAGAGCAAGTGGTATTCTCATTTCCTAATACAACCAGTGCATTGACAGCAGGAGTGAAAATGCATCCCACACTAGAAATGGTATTCAGGTATACCATCTAAGGAAGAAGCCAAGTCTTATAGAGATCCATAAATATGGAAGTAGAAAAAAATATTAAATCAAGATTTTTGTTTTTGATTTTTTAAAATTTAAATAATGGAGCAGTCATTCCAAAGAGCTCTATGGAACTGGTAATCAAATATGGAGTCAGACATTGTGGTGGGAAGAAGTAAGGTTATGGGTAATAGGAGTGAGGAAGTATTTGAATGATCCTGTAAATGGAACGAGGGCATCGATTTGTTATATTTTCTTAAAAAAAAAAACAAGTAGTTTTGATGATTGCTGTTATATTCTATAGTTTTGAGATCTGACATAGTTAGGCTCCCATAGTAGGAGCATCATCTACTATGATTCATTCTATTTTCCAATTGGCAAGGCTAATTTTCTCTAAAAAGGCAATGAAATAATCTTTTGGACTTGATTGGTCCAATGTACAAAAGTTATATCTAATGTAGGAGGCATAAGAGACACTTCAAGATTGACATGTACTGTTGGCCACAAGGGACAAAGACAAATGCGCAGGCAAGAATTTGCTCCCAGCTATATTGATATTGTATCTTTACTGGATAGCCTTTCCATGCTATTATTAAATAAATTTAGTTCTGTTAAACATTAAATAGTCTACAGGTATCTCTCTTTGATTCAGTTCTGAAACAAAACCAATAGACTGGCCCAGGTCAGAAATGGCTGAAATTATTTAGTGTAACTCAGAATTAGATGAGAATCACCTCATTGTTGACCTCATGGTTATAGTAGGAAAAAATGGAATACAGAGGAAGGAGTGCCTCAGGTATTTAAATGCCCTGACATGGGAAACTTAGACCTTACGTTCACTGTGCAAATTTCCCTGTACCTTGAGTTTTCTCACTGGTACAGGAAATGGATTTTCTTTGATATGCTGTAATTAGGAGGTAACATCCCAGATGCATTAAGCCTAGGAAACAGATTTTAATATTCTCTAGAGCCTTACAAATAATGCCAAATATATGATAACCCTTGTAAAATGTTTTACTAAATTTGCATAATTTCATATGATTGGGAGATTATTGTGATCTCTAGGCCCACCAATGAGCTAAAAGGGAAATTAGAGATGACAGGTTGCCACTTAATAAAAAAATAAAAAACAACAGCAACAACAACCTCAGGGTTCTTCTAATATCAGTATCTATGGCCCTACCCTTCCTAGTCCTCTCTTATATACTGTCTCCTCTTCCCTGTAGCATATTAGTTATTTCATGTTTATTGGGTTAGAAAAAAGGTAGTTCATATACATATGATTAGAATTCATGTTTTGTTATAAAGAATTGTATGCAGAAAAGTATATTTTCAGTAACCTCTAATGAAAGATTACTGTTTTTATTGGTTGTAGGAACTTTATCTCCTATTTGCCATAAGTTTAAGGTATCAACAATTCTATTTTTGACTTTGGCATCATTTTGTAGGAATTTTACCCCCAGAAAAATTGAGGATTAACTGTATTTGTTTTAAATAAATTTTATATTTACTTATAGATAGACATCCTAAAATACCATAATCTGAGAGATGACAGGTTGAAAGTTGAAGTTTCAGATATTTAGGAAATAATTTCACAAATCAAACCAGACTTTTCTATTTAATATATGATAGCTTCTTTAACACAAGTCTAACTAGAAATGTCATGGAACAGACAGAATAGAAAACAAACAACTTCTGTGCTCCTGACATGAATATCTACATTTATGAGCAATGGGGAAAGTGCTCCATAGCACATAACAAAAATAATACTGGCTTACATTTAGACAGGGACCTAAAGTTTGCAAAATTCTTCACAAAAATGAAATAAAAATTTCCCAACAAAATCTTTTCGAATCTGGGAACTATAAATAGTATGGCCTTAATTGAATAGATCAGGAAACTGACACAGAGAAGTCCTACTTAATCTAGCAAGTTATTTGACCTAGTCAGAACAATTAATAAAATTTAGGCATTCTGATTCTAATTCATCTACTCTTTCTACTGCAATAAGCAGTTTCTCCACCTGTTTTTCTACAGTAACAATACCTTATAAAAGACAATATGCACAATGACATGATGATCAATAATGAAGGACAAATGAATGATGCTCCTCTTCCTAACTCACTACTCTGTGAGCAGTGATTGCAGGTGTTAACTAGAGAACAGACTAAATATGTCAAAATGGACAAGGGCCTTCTTGTCAGGCTCCATCTGTTACTTCACTAGAAGCTAGATATGCCCAACTCTAACAATATATCTTGATTCTAGCATTGTTCTAGAGCCAATTGCTATTGCTATTCCCACTTGGGGATATCTGGACCCATGAGAGGAAAAAACAACCATACTGAGGGAGAGAGAGATAGAGGGACAGAGACAGAGAGACAGAGTGATAAATAAAGACAGTTTCAACTGAAACCACTGAGGCACAGATCCTTCTTTACTATGGACACATGTAATTTGTACAAAAATGATTTTCCTTATTCTTTTATTTTGAATGAAATAAAAATGAATAGTCTTATGAAAAATTGATGGCTATATACCATATAGCCTCTGAAGCAACTCTGAGGCTTCACATATATTAGGTCCTGTGGTAAGGTGCTACAAACAACAGGCCTCCTGTATTCTATAACTCCACATTTTTTTTTAATCGCTCAACCTAGCTTTGTGGTGTGCTGATGTAGAATAATACAGATCTGAAATTAAAGTAAAATATTTGAAGACCTATCCTGTAAAAAGAAAAAAAAATTCCACCTGAATCTAGAAGTCAGAACAGAAGTAATGAATGGAAGTTAGCAAGAGGAATTTTTTTTTTCAAGTAATGACCTTCTAGATATTAGAATCTGATGTCATAGACGTCAAGAAAAGTCTGAACTTTAAAAGGTCACCTCCAAGATCAGATAAAGCCTTATAGAAGTACTTTATGGAAGTGAATGTAAAAGACAAACTAGACAATTTTGTTTTAAAAAGTTTTGAAAGCATCTTTCACAAACAGAATTAATATATTTGTGGTATAAAAAGAGAAAACATAAAGTTGGGACAATATTTGTGTTTTAATCTCTGATTAAAATCTGATACCCTATATGTAGAAAATTGAAACAAATATAGATCAAAAACTATTTGCCAATAAGCAAAATGTAAATGGATATAAACTATTTTGAGATTTATCAATTATCATCACTACATAAAAATGTCCAAAATAACATAATAAATAGTTAAATTTAAAATATCTCCATCAATTTTTTACTTCACCCATTAATTTGGTGAGTACATTTTTTTAAAAAGTGGAGATAACCATTTTTAGTGGTGCTTCATCAAGACTAGCGGTCAAATATCAAATTGTTAGACCTCTGAAGACTTTCAAATATTATTCAGGAAAAAATGTAGTTATATGAATAAAGGCAGTAAAATGTTTAATCTGTTCAACCCAGAATTCTTTTCCTACTAATGAGTAGGTTACCCAAGAAGGTCAATGATAGAAATTGTATTCATATAAACAAAAATGTGGTGGCAAAAATTGTATATATGTGTGTTCATGTGTGAGTTTTGTGTGCTTACATATAATTTCTGGAAACACAATAGGTGCTAATTAATTGAGAATGTCCAAACATATCATGGTATAAGAAAATAATAAAATCATACTATAAGAAACAAATATTAGAAATTCAAATCAAAATGGAAAAACTTATTTATATGAACTGATAAACAAACTGAGTAAACACTAACTAGAGAAAATATACACAGTGACTATTGTAATGCAAAAGAAAAAAAAAGCAAAAGACAATTTCTAACTCAGATTAATTGTATGTAATAGATAGCACAATGGAAGAGCCCTGGCACTGGAGATAAGAAACCTGAATTCAAAATTCACTTCTAATACTTATTATGTCACCTGGAACAAGCTTCTTAGATTCTGTGGGTTTCATTGTTCCCATCTGTTAAACAGAGTAGTTAGATTATCAGACCTTTGAAATACCTTCTAGTTCTAGATCTATGACTCTATGGAGAAGTTCACTTATCCTTCCTCTTGTTAATATAAAGCTACATTTTCCCCCCAAGTGGCAGAATGAGAGATCTAAGGATCTACCATCTGGCTGGGTAGTTTGCCAAGAATTTTCCATGTCCCTGGAATCTGGACTTGATTCTGAGTTTTAATGAGCTTCCAGAAAGAAATATAAGGTCCATTAAGAAATTTTTGTGAGAGTTTGAGGAGACGTTAAGTGCAGTTGTGCGATAGAAGACAAAGGATCTTAAAGGTTGTGAGGGGTTATTAAAATGATGGCTCATGGCATCAGACAATGGAGATGCTCTTAAAGTGAGTTATGGACTGCCAAAGGTAAGCTAGGAACTAAGATAGAGATCTTTTTCATCTTCCTCTAATACCCTTCAAAGAGAATAGGAATTTCCTTGTTTCCTAGTCAATCCCTCTCTCTACTGTTTTCACATTTTTCCTTTCCCAAGTGCTATAATGGAGATTTTGAGAATGATTTCCTTGTTTGTGTTTGTTTGTTTGCACTATTTAAACATTTTTATAAATAAAAGAATAACTCATTCAGTTAGATCTAAGTTACTTATTATGGTTATTGAATATGTAAAAACACTAAGAGACAGGTAAGCTTGAATTTCTTAAAAAGACAGGATATGTAGATATAGATATATATTTTTTGCTTAGCAAAGTAGGACTAAGGAAAGATAGAGATTCAGAGAATGTGAGATGGATGGCATTATTCCCAATAAGGGTGGAATATTCATGAAACTGGTAGAAATACCTGAGATGAACATTATCCCTAGAAAACAAAAGGAAAAAAATAGCATGCTAGGAACACCATTTCTGCCATTTACTATATATAGGCTTAAAAGAAAAGCCTCAGACCTATTAGGGTTGGAGAAAGAGCAAAAACTGTGCATAGTGGTTACAATAGCAACACTATTCATTCTTGTCAGCAGTCAGCCACCAAGAACAACGATCCCTGAACTCATTATTAAACTCCCTTAGGTGTTTATTAAAGTAATATGATGAAGGACTGTGGGTGAGGAATGTAGCATACACTAAAAGTTGCTTGTTAGTTCTTTTTGATTTTTCCTATATCTATTTTTCTTTGTTAAAAGGTTTATGGGGAGGGAAGAAGAGTGACAGAGCAATATATCAGGAAATGACCATGAGATAAAACAACAAAATAAGAGCATCAATTTTATAAGGAAAAGAAATGAAAAAAATTGAGAAATGAACAGAAGGAATTAATGTTTTTCTTCTCCTCAGTTATTAATACAATATTTTTCCACAACAAGAAAATAAATTTTGATCTCCTCTTCAGCCTCCTCTCCTCTCAATGTATGATCCCCCAAATTACATGTTGTTAGAATAATTATTTTCATGTTTCATGGATCTATAATAAAATCAATGTGGATATACCTGTCGATGATGCAAATAAAAACCTTTTCGCACCTTCTCACTCTGAATTGCTCACACCTTTGTACTCATAGGTTTTTGACATTTATTCCTTAGTCTCGCTACATGATCAAGCCACTTCCACTTGTGCTTTGATGACCTTTATTCTTGCATTTCTCTTGAGCTACTACATTCAATACTGTATATATTGATAGATCCAGTTTGCATACAATCAGTTAATGGGCAATAGGCAATTAGGTAGACCACCTTTGAAGTATCATTGATCACATTTAGAAATCTCTTCAATGATAATAGATTGATGCAGTCAAACCAAAATATTTTACAGAAATGTGGAGGATATCACCAATTAAATGGAATCACTCTTCTATTAGATTGTGTGCTAAATATTCTCTGTGACTATGATAAACATTTTCGGTGTTTGAGTAAAATTATTATGTTTGCTATGTCTTTAAGAATTTTTTATTGATTACTTTAATATTTATAAAAATATTTTATTACTACAAATATAATTTTGGGGAAAGCCTTTTTAAACTAATCATGGCACATAAAATCTATAAATAAAGGGTAATTTGCAATTAAGTTAAATCTAATACACTTTGAAAGAGTTTTATTAAAGATAATTCCAGACCCAAAATCCTGATGGGTACAATATACTATGATATTTAAGAAAATACTATTGTCATTAAAATCTTGAGGCATTTTGATGAATCAATATAAGAAAGAATTATAGGAGGGTGGATAATAAAAAAAACTAACTCCTATATAGAAAAAAATGTTCATCTTATTTATACTGAAAGCAAAGAAGTAATTTGTATACCAATAAACACTTATTTAGCTGATTAGAGAGGGCTTAGAATATGCTAAAACTTAAAAATCATTCAACTTAAAGATGTAGACTTGGAACCTTATGAGATAATTGAGAAAGCTACAACTAGTAAGTTAGAGGTAAAGTAGGTGATGGAATAGAAAGGTCACTGACTTTGGAATCATAATATGTTGGTTTCAATGTCAGTTCTATTTGCTCCCTGTATGACCTTTGACAGGAGGTTTCACTTGAACACTTTTTTTCTTTATTTTGTATTTTATTTTTAAATGTAATCATGGTATGTATTGGTCTCCTTTCTTTTCATCTATTCATATATTTCCTTATTTTCTTCATATTTCCAATATTTGTAAATTTCTAATAATATAATACTATCCATTACATTATAATATCCCAATCTATTCAGCTACTCCCATTCATTGAATTTGTTTTATTTCCAATTCTTTTGTCATAACAAAGCTTCTATGAATATTTTCTTACATACATAGCTTTTTACTCTCTCATTAATGCCCTTAAGGTCTAATTCTACTAAAGGAATCTCTAGGCCAATGACTATGAGCAGCTTTACAGCTCTTAATATACATTTTCGTCTTGTTTTCTTTTAAAAAATTAAAAAATGATTCAGAGCTTCTCTAGCAATTTAATGTTAGGCTTCTTTCTCCATGTTTCTATCAGCATTTAATTTGATCACTTTAGCCCTCAGTTAACATATATTTACAGGAAAATATTTTGCTAGATTGATCCTTAGGCAGCAGACAAAATCTCCTGCCGGGACTATACACTTTCCAAAACAAGTTTTTCTACCTTAGTCATACGCAGTAAAACTTTTGTTCCAGTGCCATAACCCCTCAGGGATGCAAGATTCCTTTCATAGTGTAATAATTTAAAAAATAATACTTCTTCTACCCAGAGATATATATTTTACAAAGTTTTTTAGGAAGGGTAGACAATCATACCTAAGCAACCTGACTGCATGCTCCCTAAGTCTGCCAGTTTCTTCCTCATTCCCCCTCACCTGCCTGCTCTGTCTCTTCTCCTCAATCTCTCTCCTGGTCTTCTTGTTCGTCTCCCCTGATTCTCTCTCCCAGTACTCCCACAAACCTTAACTTTTATTGACATACAGAACGTATACCAACACAACACTGGTGTAACTGTGGTATGTCAGGAATGTTTGATAGTCAAGTAAAGTTACTCAGGAAGGGAAGGTGATGAGCTTCCTTGACACATTTCTCCCTGTGATCCTTTGGAAGACCTGTCTCCCCAATGGATCATTTAAACATAGCTATCTTATAACTCTAAATACCTTTTAGCTAAAAGTATTGCATTTTTTTTCCTAAGAGGGAGTTACAATAGTTAAGAGATGGGAGTCAAATACAAAAACTGATTGTTAGACACATTGACAAAAGAGTTTACATTCAGAATAAGTATGTTCAATCTCTTCAATTCAGTTCATTATATCCAATTCAGCTCATTATATCCCAAAGTGCATTCTGGATCTTTTGATGCAATGTGTAGCTTCTTCAGGCATCTTTACAGCACTTTCTCCAAAAGGATCCACTTTCTTGATTTTGGGGTGTTCCTTTTCCTGAAATTTCTCCAAAAAATTTAAGTCTTTCATTTTAGGATAATTACACAATACCCCCTGCAGAGGGTGTTGACCAACACCAGAATCATACTAGGATACATGACTGAGTTATGAGGTATATGAAAAAATTGTCAAAAGGAAAACAAAACAAAAACAAACCACCAACAAATCACAAATAAAAAAAGTAAAAATTCAATTCTGCATAAAAATAATAAGAAATACAGAAATGATAAAAATCTTATGTGTATAAAATTCTGAGTAAAAAATAAAAATAACCTGTAACAGGTTTTTGAATCACAGCAAGGCCAATTAAAGTGACTTATGCCCACAAGCCTTTAGGACAATAGCAGCAATATAGCACTTTTGCAACTAGGACTACAGAAAATTGCCAAACTATAAGAGAGAAAGGACTAAGTTTCCTTGACACAATAGTATAATGAGTGTTATAAAGGAAGACTTTTGAAGAATATTTGTTCTTTCTAAGCCATTGTCTCAACAGAAACTATATTTGGATTATGTATATAGTTGGCTTGGATCTACTACTAACTTCATATAAGTGTCTAAGTGCTCCAGATATCCATTTTATTTAACTTATCAAAAAGGTTTTATTTATTTCCTCACCTTCTTATTTATTTTTTGGTCTAGTTCTGAAGGGGAAAAATTAAAGTTTACCACTATTGCTATTTTTACTCTATTTCCATCTGTATTACATTTAATTTTCCTTTAAAAATCTAGTGTCATAACACTTGGTGCAAACAGGTCTAGTATTGATAATACTTAATTATCCATAATAACCCCACTCCTACATAATATAGTTACCCTGCTCACCCCTTCCATTTATATCCATTTTAGCCCCAACTCTGTCAGAGATCATGACCACTACCACTGATTTCTCTGGATCAGCTGAAACATTATTTATTCTGCTTTAGCTCCTCATCTTCACAGTTTCTTATTTTCAGTGTATTTCTTGTAAACAATGCATTGTTAGATCCTGTTTTTTTTTTATCCTTTCTGCTATTCATTCTTAGTCATCTGGAGAATCTTTTCATATCATTATTGATAATGTACATTTCTACATTTTAAATCTTCGTGCTAATATCTTTTGGTCACTTCTATATTAGATATAATTGTTATTATCTCTTGATATCTGTCATTTTCTTCAAAGACCTTTTCCAATTTTTAGGGATTTTCTCTCTACTTTAGTTTCATTGATCTTATTTTTACAAATCTTTTCAATTTCAAAAAATTGAAATTATTGATTTTATCTCCCATGATCACCTCAATCCTATGAGTGGATAAGCATTTCCTCTCTGGCTAAAGATACACATAGTATTCCTTTCTTTTGGTCCTTTTTTCCCTTTAATGATATTGGCTTTTATTTTTGGATCATGTATCCATTTTGATTTTTTATGATATATTGTGTTATTTTTATATAAAATGAAAGAATGAAAGATTCTATGAAATATTAAATGGATATATTATCAATCTATAGATAAAACTCAGATTTAATTCATATCAAAGTTATATATGCATAGTATATACTAGTATATATATAGTATATACTAGTAAATTATGCAACCAAGAAATACATTATCAAAATCACACATTGTAAATATAATTCATAGGATTATAGATATATGTTGAACAGGAACCTTAGTGGAACCTTGAGAACAACAGACTTATTTTTATAAATAAACTGAGGGCCACAGAGGTTAGATGACTAATTCAAGGTCATAGCAAGGGCAAAGAATACGTGTTTTGAAGCCAAAAGATCTACGTTTAAATCCTAGATATGACATTTATTAATTATGTTGCCTCCATTTTTTCATCTGTAAAATAAAAAAGTTTAGGCATATGATTATAATAGAATACTATTATGCCATAAGAAATGACAAAAAAAATGATCAAAAGAAAAACTCTGAAGGACTTATATGAAGTGATGCAAACTGAAGTGAGCAGAACACAGAGAACACTGTACATAGTAACATCAATAAAATCCAAAGATCAACTATTCATGATTTAATTATTATCAGAAATACAAGGATCCAGAACAACTCCAAAAGACTCATGATAAAAAAGGCAGTTCACCACCAAAGAAGGAACTAATGAAGTCTGAATTCAGATTGAAACATTCTATTTTTTACTTTATTTTCTCCATGAATTTTATTCTAGTGTAAGTGATCTGCATTGTTTCCCAATATGACAGAGAAATATATTTTATATAACAATATATATGTATAAACCTACATGCAAACTTTATTTTTGGAAAAAGGGAAGATATGGAAAGGAAAACTTTTTTTTTTAATTTATCAAATTTTTTTTTGAATAGGAGGGTTTTTGAAAAGAAGGAGACAGTGAGTGGGTTCAGTGGATTGAGAGCCAGGTCTAGAGATAGCAGGTTTTGAGTTCACATATGGCCTCAGTCTCTTCCTGGCTATATTACCCTGGAAAAGTCACTTAACCCCAATTTCCTAGCTCATACTGCTCTTCTACCTTAGATTCAATACATAGTATTCTAAGGCAGAAGGGAGGATTTTTCTGTAAGTGAGATTAATGATAATCATATCAAAAAAGAAAGAAAGAAAAAGCACTGATGAATGTTTTAAAAATACAAATAAGAAAAACAAAAGAAAATGCAGAATAGGACCCAGAAGAAAAGTAATATTGGAACAACTGTCAAATTTAATATATATATATGTAATATATGTATGTATATACATATATAAACACATATGTATATGTGTATTAAAGCTATATGTGAAGGAGATACAGAAGTTTTATTAAAAATTGTACTACCATGAAATCTAAATTAAAATAATTTTTAACTTGTAAAAAAGACTTAAACTTAACATTCAAAGACATCCATTCCAACTCTAGATCTTTGAAATAAACATCAAAGCTAGGATTTGAATGCAATTTGCATGATTACAAATCAAATGCTTTTTCTCACTCTCTAGTCTTACTCACTGATTTTAAAATTACCTGCACATTTCTGCTATGTTTGATCAAACTGGGCTTTCATGCATTCACTATTTTTTAATTGTGTCTTTCTACTTAAATAGAAACCCACCTCCTTACTTTTATATCAGCAGGCAAACATTTTGGCTGGATTTCAGAAAGACTCAAATCCATAATTCTATCTGGGAGATAGTATAAAATAAAATATGAGTATAATTATAGACATTTTTGACACCACAGATTGCTCTTCTGATTATTTAATTATGACATTAGTAAAAAATATTCAAATAAATTTTTGAAAGATGTGAAACCCACTTAGTTTCTCAAAAAGAAAAAAAATTCTATACTGAAATGAATCATCTGTGTTAATGCAGTTTACCAAGGTCATGCCTCATAAGTACTAATGTAATGGACAGACATTTCACTCAGAATATTTTTGTGATACTAAAGATGCTAGAATCATCTAGCTGTCCTTGTTCATTTTTTTTTCTGGCTAGGCTGCATGTGAGCATTGATTAAATGAATGATAAGGTCCCTGATAGATCAATTTTTTCACATTTTTAATTTAGGAGGTAAAACTTTCTATCACAGTTGAAGTATAAAATTATGGCTAGGATAATAGAGGTCTGATTCCAGTGGAAGTTAAAGAGGAAAAAGTTGCCCCTCAAATGTCAAGACACCTTGTGGTCCAAGATGATTAAAACTAAACTGTTTGCTATATGAATCCCAAGGTGCTGCTATATCTCAGCTTCCATGACATTTAGCCAGTGACTTTTCATAGCTTGTTAATAATGTATGGCTGTCCCAGTATAAATTTGCTGGGACAGAATTGTCCTGTTAGAGTGGAACAGTTAACAAGATTTATTCTTGACAGAAAATGCAGATTCAAAAAAGTACAAAAAAAAATCAAGACTAATGTCAAAAGAAATTGTGCCTGTGCCAAATGATTTTAACACTGGACAATAGCAATCCAGTGGGCTTTTATTTTCATCATTTTGCCCAGCATAAGAATGGTTTAGCACCTGATAAATTTTCTGAACACCCCCCTCCTGATCAAAGTTAGTACATAGATAGGTAGGTATAGATATGTGTGGATAAATGTGTGTATGTGGCATATACCTTAAAACGGCAATTTATTTCCAAGGAATTATGAATGGAAGTTCAGGAGAACTACTTTGATGTAAATTCTATCTATTGCAAAAAATTGTTTCAACCAATTAGTTTATTCACTGGATGCCAAATGTTGGATATGTTTAAGTAAGTCTGTTTCTAAAATTTGATCCTAAACTTGACAGGCACACAAATTATTCATAAGTAGTGAAATGTCACTAGATAGATGCAGAGACATTAAAAATGGTATTAAGTAAAAAGGACAAAAGAGAAAGAATGCTATTTTAGAAAATGATATGACTTATAATGGTAGGAAACAATTTCACATTTGGTTAGTAGAAAATCTTCCCTGTTTCCCTTGGAATAGGAGGAATTAATATAAAAATATTGATCAAAAAAGGATCTAGATAAGCATGCTTTTAATATGAACTGTAACATTTTCCATACCCTAGCATGAAAAGGCATTTCTGTACTAAGTTCCTCAAAGATAAAAATACAAAACTTTCACATGAGTTAATAAGGTAAAGAGAGAATAGCTGAATTTCCATAGGTTAAGAAAGTGTATCTGTGTTAGAAGTAGAAAGAATTCCACTAAAATCTGACCAGTGCATCATTTTTCTGTCCTTATCATTAAAGAAGTTATATGTAATATTCATAATTTTAATACTTCGAATAAGGGAGATATAGATATTGTGAAAGCTTTGGTAGTGTTTGGGCAAGAAAATGGGGCAAATAAAGGCATGAAATGGCAAATTCAACTGAGACAAAAAAGGGATAATACCCTCTAGGGTCATTGACTGCTTGCATATATCTAGACTATATCCAGGTATATATCTTTTCTATATCTAGTTGACCTTTTTTTTCTCTTTTCCCTGAATAAATACTTCAGATTATCTCCTAATCATATTTGAGATGTCTCTTCATCCTAAGGATATCTCCCAATTACCTCTAATTTGCATTTAATAATTGAAAGAATGTGAAATAAACTAATATATGTTAAAGAAAATTAGGTAATATCCATAAGATTAAACTACATGTCACGTTAAGTCTTTTGAATGAGTTCATGGTAAGAAGTTTTCAATAAATTATCTTTAAATTCAAGTGTTTAAGTATCCAAAATGTAAAGATGAGCTCACTATAATCACATAGTGTTCTTCTCTTAGTAGAATGTCCCAGGACTGGTAATGTCCTGGAGCATCCCTTAAGGTTTCAAAATCTATTCTTGAGGTAGATGTTAGGGAATTTTCCAAATAGCCTTGCTTAATTAAAGATCTCTCATGAAGAGTATCATAAGTGATTGCACTGAGTAGTAATAGAAGCTAATTCAAGACATGAAATAAGTGCAAATGTTTAGCTCCTCTAGTTAGCACAATTATGAGGAAAGCTAATGAAAAATTTAACTATGTAAAGTTAAGAGTTAATAGCTTTTAAAGTTAATTCAAACTAAAAGCTATCTTCTCTGCTTTTTATATAGTGAAAAAGTTTGGTTAAATGAGGAATGACTTGTTGACTAATTAAAAGATAAATTAGTTCACAAGAAATTCTTAAAACCTTTTATTAACATTATTTTAAAAAGAATTTTTATGAGTCAGTATGAGTCACTTAGTCAGGAAGATTCCTGACTAACACTCTGGAGAGGTTCTGTCAGTCAGTGTCAACTATACAAAAATAATAAAGTATAATTATTAGACTCAGAGTAAGATAGTTTATGCAAGTAAATGAAGCAGGATGGCAGAATGAAAAGAACATGGAGCTCTGAGGTCTTTGCAGTACAGCTTGACTATGGGTAATATGCATGATCTCTTTGGCCTTCAGTTTCCTTCATCTAAAATTAGAGTGCTATAATAAAACCTATATAAGACCCCCTACTGATAAGGCTTCCTGAATTTCATGAGTGAATTTTTCATCTTGTTCCAGTCACCTCCCTCCATCCACTTACAAACACACAGCATATTGTGAATTTTAGATTTACTCCACCCTGCTTAATCTAGCAATCAGGAATGTCTACACTCCTACTTAAGAGTTAAGTGTTGAGGAGGATGGCTTATCACAGACATGTGCTAGCAACTGGCAAATAAGAAACAGACCCCCTGTGATGTCCTAAGTCAAGCTTAAGCTACCATTGACACGTATGAGATGCAGGAAGTGATGCAAATACGTTCTATACAGTTTGCATCACTTCCTCTCTCCAGACTCTTTTGGTGGAGAGGTGGCTGGTGGCAGCATCTTGGCATCTTGGCATGGCTTCAGTTATTGTCCAGGTTTGGTAATAAGTATCCTTGATGCGGTGACTGGGAGAAGCTTAGTAGCATGGTTCAGGTGAGGCATCTTCCCTGAGGCTGATTCCTTTTTTCCTTTACCTTTCGTAAAATCACCATCCTCCTAGGAGGCCCCTCATCTCAGAGGAGGCCTCATGGCTGGAAGGTTTCTGAAATCCCCTTGGCTCAGGCTAGGTCAGAGAAATCTCATACCCTTTCCCCTCTTTCTTCTTCTTAATTCCTTCCCTCTATATTAAACTACCATAAAATTCCCAAACTGACTTGAGTATTTTTATTGGGATTTGAATTAATCCGTGGCAACCATAAGGATAATATATTAGTTAAAACCCTCTAAATTTACCCCTTACAATATGCTTTGCCTTTTCCATCCAAACAGGATTTCCTAGCATCTTTGAGGATATAATTCATTGAATTTCAAGAATAATCTCAAGTCTCCCACATCACTCTATAGCACTTGACTTATGCCTACCTGGATACCATCTCCTCCACATATATGTCATCTGTTCTCCTCTGCCATTGATACCACCTTAATTCTGGCCCTCATCACTATATGCCTAGAATAAAACTATTTATTCCCAATTGCTCTCCATTCCTCAAATCACTCTGAATTGCAGACCATCTTCTACTTACCTTCCAAATGTATCTTTCTAAAATTTCAGGCCTTTAAGCAAATGTCTCTAACAAAGGCTTAATTTCTCAACTATATAGAAAACGGAGAGGAATGTATAAAAATGCAACTCATTCCTAAATTGGCAAATGGTCAAAAGTTATGAACAGGCAATTCTCAGATGAAGAAATTAGAACTGCCCTTAATCATGTGAAAAAATGCTCCAAAATACTATTAGATGGAGAAATGCAAACTAAAACAACTTTGAGGCACCATGCATCATACCTAACAGACTAGCTAATATGACAAAAAAGGAAAATGATAAATCTTGTCGAGAATGTGGAAAAATTGAGACCCTAATACATCTGTTAGAGCCTGTGAACTGATACAACCATTTTGGAGAGCATTCTGGAATCGTGCCTTAAGGGACATCAAACTGTCCATACACTTTGATTCAATAAAACTACTATTAGGTCAATTTCCCTAAGAGATAAAAAGATATGGGAAAAGGACCACCTCATATAGAAATATTTATAACATCTTATTTTATAGTGTCTAAAAACTGGAAACTGAAGGGACATTCATCAATTGGAAAATGACTGAACAAGTTGCATTTATGATTATAATGGAATACTATTGGGCCATAAGAAATGAGAAAAAAATAACTGATCACAAAAAATCCTGGAAAGATTTAGACAAAGTGATACAAAATTAGGTGAGCAGAAGCAAGAGAACACTGTAAATGGTAACAACAATAATGCATGGTTATCAGCAATTCCCAGCGACTCATGAAGAAAAAGACAATCCACTGACACAGAAGGGACAGAATCTGAATGCAGACTGAAGCACACCATTCTTCACTTTATTTCCTCCATGAGTTTTTCTCTAGTAAAATCAATGTGTCTTCTTTATAGCATGACCAACATAGAAATATATATTGTGTGATAACACATGTAAAACCTATATCATATAAAATAACATCTTGAGTAAGATCAAGGAATGGATGAGAGGGAGAGAACTTTGCAAAATGTCAAAAAATGAGTATTAAGATTGTATCTACATTTATTCTGGAATAAGTAAAAATAATAAAAAATAATGTGGGCCTGTGTCAACCCCCCCTCCCAATTAAGTAAACTCAAATGTCTCATTATTTTTTCCATCAAATGTAAAATCCTCTGTTTGGATGTTAAAGCCTTTAATAATACGTCTACTTCCTACCTTTCCAGGTTTCTTGTACCTTACTACTTCCCCTGTACTCTGAAATCTAATAACATGTCTCCTTGGTATTCCTCACACATAGCACTCCGTTTCTGAAATCAGTAGTTTTATTTGGCCATTTCTCAAACCTGGAACTCTTTTCCAAATTTCTCTATCTCCTCATTCCTGGCTTCCTTCAGTTCTTAGCTAAAGTCCAAATTTCTGCAAGAAGCCTTTTCTAGTCTTCTTTAATCTTGGTATCTTTCTTCTGAGTTTATTTGCAACTTAATTTTATATATATTGTCTTTGTTAATAGTTGTTTACATGTTGTCTTATCCATTAGATTTTTGAACTCTTCTAGAGGATGGAATTCTTTTTCCTTTCCTTTGAATCCCAATGATTACCTCATTGTCTGGAACATTGTAATCCATTCATGAATGATGGTTTACTTGACTTGATCTGCTTTTTGAAATGATGTAGTTGTGCTGTTGATGTCTGAAGGCTAGCATAAAAGGTTTGCATTAAGTTAAATAATCATGTTGAGGAGGCAGGAGGGGACAGCAAGGTGGCTCAGTTGATTGAGAGCCCAGCCTAGAGATGGGAGGTTCCAGATTCAAATGTGACCTCAGGTACTTCTTAATTTTGTGGCAATTAGACAAGTTATGCAATTCCCATTGCCTAGCCCTTACTGCTCTTCTTTGGAATCAATACAAAATATTGATTCTAAGATAGAAGGCAAGGGTTTAAAAAACAGGAAGTATATATGCTTAGTATCACTTTAATGACTGTTGAACCAGAATAGATTTCTCCAAAAAGACAAGCTCAAGTATTAGCCAGAATGTATGTTTTAAATCAATCAAATAGTTTATGGGGTTGTGTCAGGTAAGAATCATAAGGCATGAGAGTAAGTGCATACCCCACCAATCTCACATTACAGTTCAATCAATCAATAAGGAGGCATTTATAAGCACTATGTGCCAGGCACTGTTTTAAGTGCAAGCGATACAAAGAAAGGTAAAACAATATGCTCTTCAGAGGGAGCTCTTCATAGGGAGAGAGGAATGCTATAAGAGATTTGAGGAAAGAAGAAGGTTTAGAACAGCTGTTTTTGTTTAGTGAAACAGAATCATTCAAGATGAATACAAAAATTCTAGATGAGGAAATTGTTGAACTGATATGTTAGTTAACTTGTCCATGATCTCATAGCTAATACAACTAACAAAATCAAGGATGAAATCCCAGTCTCCTGATTCCTACTCACTGTGTATTTATTGGGGAAGAGAGAATTTAATTAGAATAGAGTAAAAAAAATAAGGGTGATATAATACAATGAAATATTTTAGCAAATAAAAATATTCTGGTACCACAGTTTATTGTCTCCCAAAAAATACATTTGAATTTGTAGAGTCTGCCCTTGAGGAAAATCAATATAGATCTAGCCAATCCAGCTTCTGACACATACTGTATGACCCTTGGAGAGTCATTTGATTTCTGAGTATCTCAGACAACTTTCTCAAATCTTACATTGTAAAGATGCTGCTAATTTTCATTGAGAGAGGGAAATTTTTCTCTTTGAGGAAAACTGGGGAAATCACAAAAGTAGGCCAAAAATAATCCATTAAAGTCAAACTTTAATAATACATCATGATGTGAAAATAATTCTAATTGCTTTTATTTTTTTTACATAATATCTGACTTTTCCCTTTTCTACTTCCTTAGCACACCCCCTCAGCCTGAGGGGGGGGAAAAAAAAAACTAAACAAAATCTCTACAACAACCAAGTATAATGAAGTAAAAAAAAATACTTATGACCAAATGAAATATATATCTTAATCAACACTCTGATTCCATCACTTCTTTGTCATGTAGTGGGTAGTATTTTTTTATGAATCTAATAGAACTATGTTCATTGACTTGTTAATTTTCAACATTTTTATACTTGAACACTTCAAAATTTAATTGATCTCCTAGTTTTACTTACTTCCCTCTGTATTATTTCACAGAAGCCTAGATTTCTTTTAAAAAGGTGTCCATCATTTTATATAATTAAATAGTATTCATATGTCATAACTTACTCAGACCTCCCTCAATTTATGGGTAGTATCAGTTATAACTCATTGTCTCTTTGTTTTATCTTTTGGGGTTATGTCCCTAGTAATCATATCATTGTGAATCTGGATTCTTTTAGAATGTGACTGTGGGTGATTCCTACTTAAATCAGAGATGTTAATAGATTACAAAACTATTCTAGATAAGTTTGGAGAGATTCAATATGAGGATGTTGTGTAACAAGTAATAAGTTGGTTTAAAAAAACTGATTTAAAAAATACCGATACCTAATGAAATTTTGGTTTTATCATTTGAGTATCTATATATGTATACATATATATATATATAGATACACACACATATATATATTTTCATATCTTGAAAATGTACACTTTTATATTTTCCAAAAGAAAAGAGCACTGTTATTAAAATGCCCATTGAGAAACAATTCCCATTCATGCAGAGGACAGGAGTCAAAACAAACAGTATTTATGTGCATTAGAAGATGTACTCCCTCTTCCCAGACCTGTTGGTTCAAACAGTCAGCAAACATATGGGGCATCCAAAGGGAGATTTTTAGAGCAGATCCAGTGAGAAAAGTGTTGGCATTTTGTTTAGTATCTGGCAAGAGGTCTGTGGGATTCCCTGAATGTACACAGTAATTGTGCTGGGTATAATATGCAAAATCACTAGTCATTCGACCTTGAGTTTAAAAAAATTTCATTAAGGAAGATAGAAGATATTATTTTCTTTTTCTTCCCTCCCTTATTTCCTGATGTTTGAACTGAGATTTTATATTTATTATTATGTCTTTCAAGAAGCAGAAAAATAAATATTTAATGATTATTTTCTTTCAAAAAAGACAACTGGAAAGCACTTTGATTTTAACCAGAGCTAATTCCTCCCCCTTTCTATTTGACTCTAACAACTTGAAGTTAGTTCACTCAGTTTACCAATCAATAAACATATATGTGGGGCCTATATGTTAAGTGCCATATTAGGCACAGGGGATAGACAGATAATTAAATGGTACTTTATAAAAACTACTTATAAAGAAATACTGGGAAATGCCACATGTAAATATAAATATGTACAATATATATAAAAAAATACAAAGTAAAAAATTAGGTAGCTGGGTATTGCATGCTATAAAATCAGACAAGAAAAGGTTTCATATACAAGGACACAGTTGATCTGGCCTTTGACAAAATTAGGTATACCAAAAAGTAGAGGTGAGGCAAGAGAATATTCCTGATATTAACAGCACCAATTAAAAATACATAGGAACAGGACACGGGATCTCATTTGTGAGAAGCAGCAAAAGATTCATTTGTGACTTAATCTTGTATACCTAGAATTGTGTCTTCACATAAATATTTTAAGATTGGCTGATACAATATGGTTTCTTGCTTAAAAATTTCCATTGCCTCAGCCCACATGTGAATCAATTTCAATTATATTGAACAAACATTTATTACATTCTTATTCAGGAATCATATTTTGCCCTAAAGGCAACAGGGAATCACTGAAGATTCTTCAGTAAAGATATAGTCAAACCTGCATTTTAAGATAATTTTGATGGCTAGGTTAGTTACAAATAGCTATAAGGGAAAGATAAAAGCAAGATTGGCTGAGAGATGATTTCAGTAAACCAGGTGAGAGGGACTCTTTCTATAGTGGGAATTGTAATGATGGAGAAAAAGAATGTCAAGATTTTTTGACACTTCTATATCAATGTTTGTTGATATATTCTTTTCAAAATAGTTGAAACACACCAAAGTTGTCTCTCTCAAATGAGTGTGGAAGAATTGATGGCACCTAGAAAGCTAGAAGAGTATCTATATGAGGAAATACATAAAGAAGAAATCTGTGCTGGAGGGAATACACTTGAAAAGTGCTAATGGACCAGATGTTAAGATAATTCAAAGAGCAAATGGTAGAAAATGGTAGAAAAGATAGTACTTTAAAAAATAGTAATCAAGAAGCAACCATGACAATTGACCCATATGCTTATTTTTTCATCTCTTTAAAGGCTTATTAAATAGGTCTATATTTGAATCCAGTATACCCTGGGAAAAAAATAAAACATGAAAAAGAGCAAGTACTCCCTTGAATATCATTTTATGTGACAATTTATAATTTTAGTTAGATGGCCAATGGGTAGAGTGTTGTATCGAGAATGAGGAAGTCCTATCTCTATCTTAGACACTAGCTACATGGCTTTAGATAAGTATGTCACCTAATCTATTCCAGTCTCATTCTTCCCATCTATAAAATAATGGCATCTGCCTCTCAAGGTAAATGTGAGGTTCAAGAGAGATAATACATCTAATGTACTGTAGGAATTTTAGAAATATAGAAATGCTAGCTACATGAAAACCTCTATTGCCTAGTTTTTCCACTTTTTAAAAATACTGATCTGAGTGAAAAAATGTAGCCTTAAGTGCTTTCACTGTTATAAGTTTTCCATGCCTACATTAATCTGTAAAATGTATTATATCCATGCATTAAAATTAAACATGAATAACAGATATGACTGTGTAGAAAACTTTTTTGCTGGATTTGTGTTGGGAAGGGCCTGAATTCAAAGCTTAATCCTGGGAAAGGGAAAAAAGAGATGATTGAGCTGTGGGAGGTTTGGAGTAGCTGGCCTTCATAAAATCAGCACTTTCCCATGTTGTTGTTGCCTTCAACCTTCAGTTAAAAATACTGAACAAGTGAGTCTTCTTGGACTGGCCTCAGTATGGTACAATTATAGCACTAATTTAGAAGAAAAACAAAACAACAACAGGTAATACTTTGGCTATCTTATAGTAGAACTGTGTATAGAAGTGAATAGTAGTCCAGTCGTATTGGTGATAGTAGGTATATCAATACCAATATTATCCCATTTGTCTCTTACTCTTTTCCTGTCTATCAAAGTAGAGATAACAAGAAACAGAAGAATGAGCCTTGATATAGAACATACTAAAAAGAGTTGTTAATAGAAATTACACTAAAGAAAATGCATTATTATCTGCCTTGTCTAAGCACCGCTGGATTTTTCTATTTGATTTGCAGCTGAAACCTACTTTATAGCTATCTATCACCTATTAGAATGTGAACTTAAAAGTTGGAATTATCTTTGTTTCCTACTTTCATACCTATTAATAAGTGATGTTTGATTCATTCATCAAAACTATGAGACCATTTTGATGATCAATTAATCATAATTAAAAACAGAACACAATATTAAGCACTATGTGTATAGAGATGTGCTAAGCCCTGGGTTTACAAAGAGAAAAGGAAGAGTGTCTAGAGAATCTGACAGAAAAGGCTGTGAAATTAGAAACCTTACTTGAGCAATTCATATGATGTCTGGTGCAATCTCATGCTGGTAATAAATTGAAGGATGATTTTATTTATTTTATTTTTGTTTTTATGCCTCCAAGTACCTGGCATACTCCCTTTCACATAGTTATACATTCACTCAATGGCATCATCTTAGAGCAGTGGTTCTCAACCTTTCTAATGCCGTGACCCCACAATACAGTTCCTCATGTTGCAATGACCCCAAACCAAAAAATTATTTTTGTGGCTACTTCAAAACTGTAATTTTGCAACAGTTATGATTCAGAATGTAAATACCTGATATGCATTATGTATTCTCATTGCTACAAATTGAGAAGTTGAGAACTGCTGATCTTAGAGGCTAAATCTCCAGAATTTTTGGATAACAGTGTGGTGAATTGCCAGTGACACATGGCCTTTAACAATAGGGTGGGATTAATGAATTGATCATGTCGATAGGGGTTATTTATGCTTTCTAAGATGGAGCTACTTGACCCTTGCCTCAACTGAAGGGAAACTTTTTTTTTCCTGTTTGGATGATAGACAGCTGGGCCACTTATTATCAAGGAGTCTTAAGAGGTTCAGTTGGGATTGATTGGTGACTTCAATATTTTCAGATCACAATATCATTTGTATGTAGCAAGGGGAGTGGGTCAGGGCATAATCTGTACTCCAACGTAAGGCTTCTTCTCACTGATTCTAGAGACCTGAAACAGACAATGGAAAAATTGAAGCAGCTGAAAAAGAGTACACATTTCATTTCCCATTGGTTAAATGGTTTAATTTTCTGGCAATTAGAAGGACTATAGATGTTTATGTTTTTGCTCAACTATTACAGGGTGCTAGATCCCCACTGAGTGTGGGCTATAAACCTCCAATATCTCCTTACATGCCAGCAACCCCCCCCGCCAGATTTCATGATTCTTTTTTGTGGCCTGATTACAGTGAAAACAACTTGAAGCTAATGGAGAGTCAATAATGTCATCCCCATACATACAGTGCAGCACATGCCACTTGGTATAATGGATAGCTTAATGAAAGAATAAACTCTGTTTGAAATTTAGCCACAAATAAGAACTCATTTCTGAACTATAAAATTTCCTATGAGACCTGCTGGTCAGAAATTCATTAGCTAATTATAAAACCAAATTGTTTTATTTAGAATGACAGTTATGGACTTCCAAGTAAACATGGTGGCAGTCTACAAACAGGAATCTTCCTCTCCTCACCACCTACCAAAACAGACTACCTCAAAAAAACAAACAAACAAACAAACAAACAAACAAACCAAACAAACACAAATTCATATGAATGAAGGGACCCTACAGGTGGGCACAGCATTGAAGTTATGTGGGATTTGGGCATTTCCACACCATAAGGGGGTGAAAAAGGTTCCACCAAAATGGAAGCTGAGACACCCTCCACAACACCACCTACTGAGCCAGAGTCAGAGCCAGCTCACTAGAATCAGTCAGTGAGCAGGGGTCACTTCTGGAGCAAGTGAGGGACACCTCTTGGACCTTGGAAGCTGACTGAGACCACCAAAGACCTACCCATTAGAGAAGCTAGACATGAAACCCCAGTAGACTGAAGAGCTCAGACCATGGGTGCTCACAGGAAGATAGTACAGAGAAGGTCAGCAAACAATAGAAATTGCAGAGACTTAAGAGCTGGCCTCAGCCAAAATCCTTGCTCCTTAGGTCCATACACAGGGAGCCTGCACATCTCACTCAGATTTCTAACTGGAAAGGGAAGGAAAAACCACTACAGCAATGGCAAACAGTGCCCAGAAACAACTTCCCCAAAAAAGAAAAACAAGAAGACGGGGTTGATCCTGGATAATTTTTATGGAGATAAAAACCCAGGCTACAGAGGAAATAGAAGAGGAAATACAAAGAAATGCACCAAAACATTCCAAAAAAAGATAGAAATTGTCCACAAGCTCTTAAATTATTAAAATTGGAGTTTCTCAAATAGATGGACCCTTCTGGAAAGAAAAGTGGAAAATAGTTCAAAAAGAAGATAACAGTTTAAAGGAAAAGAACTCCGAATTGGAGAAACAGCTAGAAGCTACAAAAAGCAGGATAGACCAAACTGAAAAGGAAAACCAGTCATTAAAGAATTAGGCAATTGGAAGTCAATGATCTTGCAAAACAGGAAAAATTAATGAAGCAAAGTCAAAAGACTAACTGAAAACATAAAATATATCACTGTAAAGATGGTGGATCAGGAAAACAGAGCACAGAGAAACAATTTGAGAATCATTGGTCTAAATGAAAACCCAGAAATGAACAAAAATCTTGACATCATACTACAAGAAATTATCCAAGAAAAATACCTTGATGTTCTTGAACAAGGGGGCAAAATAGACATTGAAAGTGTTCATAGAACACCCTCTACTCTAAATCCTCAACAGACAACTCCCAGGAATCTAATTGTCAAATTCAAGAGCTTCCAAGCTGAGGAGAAAATTTTACAAGAAGCCAAAAAGTGACAATTCAGATACCAAGGAGCATGAATCAGGATTACACAAGATCTGACAGCTTCCACACTAAGGGACCACAAGACTTGGAACATGATATTCAGAAAGTCAAGAGAATTGGGTCTTCAACCAAGGATCACCTATCCATCAAAACTGACTACATACTTCCAGGGGAAAGTATGAACATTCACCAAAATGGAAGATTTCCAAGTATTTGTAAAGAAAAGACAAGATCTAAGTGGAAAGTTTGATATCCAAACACAAAGATCAAGAGAAACATGAAAAGGAAAATAAGAAAGAGAAAGGGGGAAGGATGTTTCTTATTCAAACTTTCTTCTTTTAGGGATTCAATAAGATCAAATTATTTATATTAGTATATGGAGAAATGATTGTTTGTAACTCTCAAAAATTATATTCAATATTATAGTAATAAGAGGAATCATTCACAGGAAAAGATTGGGGTAATAAGTGCTATAAGATGATATGCAAAAAAAGAAAATACTTGAAGGAAAAAAAATAAATAGGATAATCTTTATCACACAAAGATACACATGGGAAGGGGAGGGGAAGAATACTCTTATAAGAAGGAGAGGAAGAGAGCGCTAATAGGTAATACTTAAACATTACTCTCAGTGAAATCAATTCTGCGAGGGAAGAGCATCTAAATCCATTAAGGTATTGAATTCTATCTTACCCTACAGGGAAAGTAAGAAGGGAAAATTAAGGGTAGTAGGAGGGTAGGGAGTACAAAAAGGGAGGGAAAGAGAGGAGGAGGGAGCTTAAAAGACCCTGAAAAAATCAGAAGGGAACAAAAAGGGAAGGGGCAGAAAGGGAAGCTTATTAAGGACAGGAATTAGGGGGACTGATTAAAAGCAATCCAATGGTTTAAAAGGATATAGCAAAAGAAGGAAGTACAGAACTAGGAGAGGATATCAAAATGATAGGGAATACACAAGAGGCAATCATAACTTTGAACATGAATGGGATGAACTCAGACATAAAATGAAAACAAATAGGAGAATGGATTAGAAATCAAAATCCTACCATATGTTGTCTACAAGAAACACAGTTGAGGTGGGTTGAGACTCACAATATTAAAATTAAAGGTTGGAGCAAAACCTATTGGACCTCAACTGATAGAAGGCAGGAGTTACAATCATAATATATGACAAAGCCAAAGTAAAAATAGATCTGATTAAAAGAAATAGAGAAGGTAACTACATCCTGATAAAAGGCAGTATAGACAATGAGGAAATATCAGTAATCAACATGTATGCACCAAATGGTATAGCATCCAGACTTCTAAAGGAGAAACTAATGGGCTTGAAGGAGGAAATAGATAATAACACTATACTAGTGGGAGATCTGAACCAACCACTATCAAATTTAGATAAATCAAATCAAAAAATAAATAAGAAAGAGGTAACAGATATGAATGAAATCTTAGAAAAAATAGAGTTAATAGATATATGGAAAAAATTAATAGGAACAAAAAGGAATACACCTTCTTTTCATCAGCACATAGTACATTCACAAAGATTGACCATGTACTAGGGCATAAAAACATGGCAAAAAATGCAGAAAATGGAAATAACAAATGCAACCTTTTCAGATCATGATGAAATAAAAATAGTAATCTGTAAGGGAATATGGAGAGGCAAATCAAAAATTCTTTGGAAATAAAATAATATGATTCTCAAAATTGGTTAATTAGAGAACAAATCATAGAAATAATTAATAATTTCATTGAAGAAAATTACAATGATAAGACACCTTTTGAAATCTATGGATGTAGCCAAAGCAGTACTCAAGGGAAAATTTATATCCTTGAGTTCATATATTAACGAATTAGGGAAGACAGAGGTCAATTAATTGGACATGCAAGTCAAAAAACTTGAAAGTGAATAAATAAAAAATCCAGAAATGAAATCTAAATTAGAGACACTAAAAATGAAGGGAGAAATTAATAAAATCAAAAATGAAAGAACTATTGAACTAATAAATAAGTATGGAAGCTGGTATTTTGAAAAAAAACAATAAAACAAAATAGACAAAGTACTGGTCAATCTAATAAAAAAAAGAAGAAACCAAATTAACAGTATCATAGAGGAATAGGGAGACCTCACCTCCAATGAAGAGGAAATTAAAGTAATCATTAATATTATTTTGCCCAATTATATGGCAACAAATATGCCAATCTAGGTGATATTTATATTTATATGGATAAATATTTACAAAAATATAAATTGCCTAGATTAACAGAAGAAGAAATATAATTCTTAGATAATACTGTGTCAGAAAAAGAAATTTAACAAGCCATTAAAGAACTCCCTAAGAAAAAATGACCAGGACCTGATGGATTCATAAGTATATTCTATGAAACATTCAAAGAACAACTAATCCTAATATTATACAAACTATTTTACATAATAAGCAAAGAAAGAGTTTTACCAAATTCCTTTTATGACACAGATAGGGTACCGATTCCAAAGCCAGGCAGGTCAAAAACAGAAAAGAAACTATATAACTATCTCCTTAATGAACATAGATGCAAGAATCTTAAATAGAATACTAGCAAAAAGACTCCAGCAAGTGATCATGAGGGTTATTCATTATGATCAGGTGGGATTTATACCAGGAATGCAAGGATGGTTCAATATTAGGAAAACCATCTGCATATTTGACCATATCAACAAGAAAAGCAACAAAAATAACATGATTATCTCAATAGATGCAGAAAAATCCTTTGACAAAATACAACACTCATTCCTATTGAAAACACTAGAAAGTATAGGAATAGAAGGTCCTTTCCTAAAAATAATAAACAGCATTCATCTAAAACCATCAGCAAGCATTATCTGCAATGAGGATAAACTAGATGCATTCCCAGTAAGATCAGGAGTGAAACAAGGATTCCCATTATCACCTCTATTATTTAACATTATATTAGAAACACTAGCAGTAGCAATTAGAGAAGAAAAAGAAATTGAAGGTATTAAAATTGACAATGAGGAGGCCAAGCTATCACTCTTTGCAGATGATATAATTGTCTACTTAAAGAATCCTAGAGGATCAACTAAAAAGCTAGTGGAAATAATCAACAACTTTAGCAAAGTTGCAGGATACAAAATAAACCCACATAAGTCTTCAGTATTTCTACTTATCTCAAACACATCTCAGCAGCAAGAATTAGAAAGAGAAATTCCCTCTAAAATCACCCTAGACAATATAAAATACTTAGGAATCTATCTGCCGAGACAGACACAGGAACTATAAGAACACAACTACAAAACACTTTCCACACAATTAAAACTGGATATAAACAATTGGAAAAACATTAACTGCTCATGGGTAGGATGAGCTAACATAATAAAAATGACCATCCTTCCCAAACTTATTTACTTATTTAGTGCCATACCAATCTAACTACCAAAAAACTGTTTTACTTAATTAGAAAAAGTGATAACTAAGTTCATTTGGAAGAACAAAAGATCAAGGATATCGAGGGAAATAATGAAAAAAAATGTGAAGGAAGGTGGCCTTGTAGTACCAGATCTCAAACTACACTATAAAGCAGTGACCATGAAAATAATATGGTAATGGCTAAAAGAAAGAAAGAAGGATCAGTGGAATAGACTTGGGGTAAGTGATCTCAGCAAGACAGTCTATGATAAGCCCAAAGATCCCAGCTTTGGGGACCAAAATCCACTATTTGATAAAAAGTGATGGGAAAACTGGAACACAGTATGAGAGAGATTAGATTTGGATCAACACCTCACGCCCTACACCAAGATAAACTCAGAATGGGTGAATGACTTTGAACCTAAAGTAGGAAACTATATGTAAATTATGTGAACACAGAATAGTATACATGTCAGACCTTTGGGAAAGGAAAGATTTTAAAACCAAGAAAGAGTTAGAAAAAATTGACAAAATGTAAATTAAATAGTTTTGATTACAACAAATTAAAAAGGTTTTGTGCAAACAAAACCAATGTAACCAAAATTAGAAGGGAAGCAACAAATTGGGAAATAATCTTCATAACAAAAACCTGACAAAGGTCTAATTACTCAAATTTATAAAGAGCTAAATCAATTGTATAAAAAATAAGCCATTCTCCAACTGATAAATGGGTAAGGGACATGAATAGGCAATTTTCAGTTAAAGAAATCAAAACTATTAATAAGCACATGAAAAAGTGTTCTAAATCTCTTATAATCAGAGAGATACAAATACAACTCTGAAATTCCACCTCACACCTAGCAGATTGGCTAACATGACAGCAAGAGAAAGTAATGAATGCTGGAGGGGATGAGGCAAAATTGGTACATTAATGCAGTGCTGGTGGAGTTGTGAATTGTTCCAACAATTCTGGAGGGCCATTTGGAACTATGCCCAAAGGGCCCTAAAAGATTGTCTGTCCTTTGACCCAGCCAAAGTACTTTTGGGTTTTTACCCCAAAATAGATAATAAGGAAAAAGAGTTGTAATAATATTCATAGCTGCACTCTTTGTGGTAGCCAAAAATTGGAAAACAAGAGGATGCCCTTCAATTGGGGAATGGCTGAGTAAATTGTGGCATATGTTGGTGATGGAATACTATTGTGCTCAAAGAAATAAAAAACTGGAGGGTTTCTATGTGAACTGGAATGACCTCCAGGAATTGATGCAAATTGAAAGGAGCAGAACCAAGGGAACATTGTACACAGAGACTGACACACTGTGGTACAATCGAATATAATGGACTTCTCCATTAGTGGCAATGCAGTGATCCTGAACAACTCAGAGGGGTCTATGAGAAAGAACACTATCCACATTCAGATGAAAAACTGTGGGAGTAGAAACACAGAAGAAAAACAACTGCTTGATTACATGGGTGGAGGGGATATGATTGGGGCTATAGAATCTAAATGAATATCCTAGTTCAAACATCAACAACATGGAAATAGGTTCTGATCAAGGGCACATGTAATACCCAGTGGAATTGCTCATGGGCTATGGGAAGGATGGGGGAAGTGTAGGGAGGGATAGAATATAATTCTTGTAACCAAGGAGTAATGTTCTAAATTGACTAAATGAAATTAAAAAAAAATGACTGTTATGCTGCTTTGTAGAGGACTAATTGTTCTCTTCATCCATATGGTCCATTGTACAAAGAAGTGACCCCCCTTTTTTTTTACTCATTTGGCTATTGGCATAAGTATTAATATTGTTCTGAAAAGTTGCTTTTTTGCTGATATACAAATTCTCCATTTATTTTTATTCCAGGAATATATTTTAACAAGATGTTTCTCATGGTATATAGTTCAGTGAGTGCTAGATTCTGAGTTAAATTATGCCTAGATTTGAATCCCACCCCTGAAAATTATTTGTTTTGTGACAGCGGATAAGTTATTTGATCTCTCTAAGCATCATCTCTTTATCTGTTTTATTATTTGGTTGATGTTATATTATTCTACCTCACAGGCTTTTGTGAAGCATCAAATTAGAGAATTTTATAAAGTACATTGTTAACTTCAAATAATTTATGAATGGTAGCTATTTTTATTATTATTATTTCACTTAGTGAATAGTAGGAATGCAAGGTAATATGCTGTTTGCAAGTTACTGGAAAGTAAGTGGTACAGTGGATATATAGCAGAGGCTGTTGAGTCAGGAACTGAGTTCAAATGTGATCTTTGGTACTTACTACCTTTGGAACCTTTGTCAACTTAACTCTCTATGCCTCAATTTCCTCATCTGTAGGGGATAATAATAAAAACTTCTCATGTTTATTATAAGGATGAAAGAGTTAATATTTTTAAAATGTTTAACAAGCCTTAAAGGGTTATATGAATGTTAACTATTGTTATTGCTATTATTAAAGTTATTATTTATCTCATTGTGGTGAATTTTTTCATTATGAATATTGAAAATAGAAATTAGTACTTTATGTAGAAGAAGATCTATATTTTTTCAGTAAATATTACTGGACATTTTTAACTGAAAAAATCTAAATAATTGTTGGTAGTTTATTTGTTTTTTATCTAGGATGCCTGGGAAGGAAATTCAAATTTGGTTCACTGTCAACATATCTATTACACATCTTTATTGTTGTAATCACAAGGGTCCTGTCACCTTTATGAATATCTCTTATGAAACTTTGAAATAACCTTCATCAAGAGAAATAAACCAGGCAGTGATCCAACAAGCCATTATAAGCTATTAAGTTTATTATGCTTGTGAGTAATAGTACTACTTAGCATTTATAAAGAAGCTTTCCTATGAGTATCTCAAGCTTACAAACATCTGGAAATAAGAATAATTATATGCTTCTTGTAGGATGAGGAATACCAGAAAAGAAAGGTTAAGGGCCTTTTGAAACGACTCAATGTCATTTGCTAAGGTAATTGCAGTCACTTAAATGTCTCTCAGTAGATGATCTGTCAGGTGTCTCAGAACTCTGGGGTTCTCTAATTTTTGTTATTAAATACCATTTGACATTAAACAATGAGTTATACAACAAATTAAACATTTAACAATAAATATTCTAATAGGGAATTAAGCATTCAATAATAAATATACCAATTATTTTGCACATATCAAATCCTTTCATTTTTTAAATTAATGTATTTATTTTTAACATTTTTTTTGAGCTCAGATTCTTTCCCTCCCTCCCACCCGTTCCCCACTCAATGAGGAGGCAAACAAAATCATATCAATTATCCTGTGAAATCATATAAAAACCTTTCTGTTAGCCATATCACAAAAAAATAAAGTAAGTTATACTTCAGTTTTCATTCAAGGAGTGCACCAATTACATTAGGTGGACCACATTTTTTTCATCATGTGTCCTTTAGGATTATCTTGGATTATCATATTGATCAGAGTAGCTAACTCTTACATACTTTATCATCACTCAACATTACTTTTACTGTACACAATGATTGTCCGATTTTTCTAACTTTTCTTCTCATCAGTTTATATGGATCTCTTCATGTTTTTTTCCTGAACCCCCCCTTATAGCACACTAGTACTCCATCACAATCATATGCCACAACTTATTCAACCATTCCCAAATTGATGAGCATCCCTTCAATTTCCAATTGTTTGTCACCACAAAAGAGCTGCTATAAATATTTTGTACCTATTGATTCTTTTGCTTTTGTGTCTTTTGGGGACAGAAAACTAGTAGAATATTGTTGGTTCTAAGTGTCTATAAAGTTTTATGGGCCTTTTCAAATAGTTCTAGATTATTCTTCAGAAACATTGAGCCAGGTCACTACTTTGCCAATAGTTCATTAGCATATTTATTTTTCCCTCATCCCTTTCAGCATTTGTAATTTCTGATAAATGTGAATTGGTACATCAAAGTTGTCCTAATTTACTTTTATTTATTCAGTGATAATTTAGAGCTTTTCCATATAATTATAGAATAGCTTTGATTTCTTTTTCTGAAAAATGCCTATTTATATTTTTTGACCATTTATTTTTGGGGGGATCCTTTTACCATTTATTAATTTGAGAATGACTTCTTTTTTATAAATTCAATTCCAATTCCTATATATTTGAGAAATGAGGTCTTTATCAGAGAAGCTTGTTGTATTTTTTTATATTAGTTAACTATCTATGATAAATTTTAACAGTGTAGTTTCCCTGAGGATCTCTTTTAATAAGATCTATTTTAATTTGTCTTTGTCTGATATAATGATTGCTATCCCTGCCTTTTAATTTCAGCTGAAGCATAATAGATTCTGTTCCAGCTTTTTATTTTAATTCTGTGTGTGTGTTTTTCTCTTTTAAATGTGTCTCTCACACACAATATTTTTTTAGATTCTGGTGTCTAATCCATTCTGCTATCTGCTTCCATTTTATGGATTTGCTCATTCTTATTTTTTGTTTTTATCATTCTCTTTCTTTTTTAATCCTATCCTTTCTCAAAAGTCTATTTTGCTTCTGACTACTGCCTCCTTTACTCTTTTGCTGCCACAATGCTACGCTTTTCTGATTCTGGAACTGTAACCAAAGGGTCTTCTCCCTTAGGACCAATAACAAATACTCTATACTGGTATAGCAACTCAGAATAGCTTACGGATAATCGAGTTGCCAATCAATGCCAGCTACACCAGAGGTCAGCAAAAGGTTTTCCATAATCTTTATCTGGTACTTGTCTGATCCCCTTATTGTGTCTGGGCTGAGAGCTCCCAAAGTTGCTGCTTTGCCACTGGGATGCCTTCAAGTTCCAAGTCCAGTGCTTTTGCTGCTCACCCCAGTGATACAGGACTCTCCTATGAACCTCCTACATTTCCATAGGGTGAATAAATATCTTCCTCAGACTTTTGGTTGACTTCATTGCTCCAAAATTTGATTTAAAGAGTTATTTTAAAGAAAGAAAAAGAAAAGAAAAAAAAGAAAAGAGTTGGAAGAGTTCAGATGGGTCCCAACCCTTACTTTACCATCTTAGCTCCACCTCTATCTCTTCACTATTTCTTTTCAGGGTAGGTGATATTTGAATCAGTTATGAATCATTATGAGCCCTATGTATTTCATTTCATGCATTTAAAATATTCTGAGAATTTTTAGGATTTAACCACCTGAAATAGCCCTATGATTTAAAAAAGAACAGGTCAAGAACATCTATTCTATATTCTTTTTTTGTAGAGTAGAACCTTTGAGAAACCATCAATATAGAAAGAAGCTAATCTTTTCCAATTTTGAGATTTATAAATTCTCTAGTTAAGAAAAAGTAAATTTTTACTTCCTGGCTAAGATGGTCACAGAGTAGAAGCAAAGGTCATCTTCTCCTCACAAGCGACCAATATAAAGCACCTGAAAAAGGACCAAAATCAAAATCAGATCTCAGGGGATCTACCATAGGGCTCAGCCTTGAAAGTAGGCATGCTTTGGATATGACAATGTTATAAGGCATTAAAATTACACATACCAAATCTCTAGATGAACATCCCTCCCCCATTCCATCTATGGCACCAGAATCAGAGAAACTGCAGGGTAATCTCTAGGTTCTGGGTGACTGACTGAGGACACCACAGACTTACCCCTGAGGGCAGTGAGACTTGGGACCCCAGGAGTCTGAAGAACACAGATCTTGCAGGCATAGATAGGTCAGAAAGGGGCTACTCACAGCAGACACGACAGAAACTGAAAAACTTCAAGGCAAAAAACCACTCTGAGACTTGATAAAGAGAGAGCTGCCTATCCTCCTCACTCAGACTTCTGGCTAGTAAGGGAAGAAAAAACTAACAGCAATGGACACCAATACTCAAGAAGTACAATCAACATCTATTAAAAAAAAATAAGATCCACTAACCCTGGATAATTTCAATGGAGAAAACAGCAGACTAAAGAGGAGACAGCAGAGAATGACAAACAAGAAAACACATCCAAAGTTTCAAAAAAAAAAATGGAAATTGGTCACAAGATCTCCAGGAACTCAAATTGGAGTTTAAGAACCAAGTAAGAAAGACAGAAGAAACTTGATAAAAGTGGGAAATATTTCAAAAAGAAAATTTAAATTTAAAAGACAATATCTCCCACTTGGAAAAAGAAGCCCAGAAATTACAAAAAATGATAAGCAAATTGGAGACCAGAAATGAACTGCTATAAGCCATGAAAAGCTAGTTAGACCAAACAGAAAAGGAAAATAAAAAGATCATAGCTGAAAACCAGTCTCAAAAGACTAGAATTGGGCAAGTAGAAGGTAATGATCTCATAAGACAGCAATAATTAATAAAACTAAGTCAAAAGAATGACTAAATAGAAGGAAACATGAAATATCTCATTGAGAAGATGATGGGTCTGAAAAACAGGTCCAGAAGAGATAATTTAATTTGAGAATCATAGGTCTACCTGAAAGTCTAGGGAAAAAGGAAGCCTTGACAAGGTATTACAAGAATTCTCCAAGAAAACTGCCCTGAAATTCTTGAACAAGAGTCCAAAATAGACATTGAAAGAGTCCATAGATCACCCTCTACATTAAATCCTCAAAAGACAACCTCCAGGAATTTAATTGCCAAATTCAAGAACTTCCAAGCTAAGGAAAAATATTGCAAGAAGCCAAAAAGAGACAATTTGTTTATAAAGGAGCACTAATCAGCATTACACAGGATCTGGTAGCCTCCACAGTAAAGGACAACAAGGCTTGGAATATGATATTTAGAAAGGTAAGAGAATTGGGTCAACAACCAAGAATCATCTACCCATTAAAACTGAGTATATATTTCCAGGGAAAAGCATGGGCATTTAACAAATAGAAGATTTCTGGGTATTTTTTAAGAAAAGACCAGAACTAAACAGAAAATGTGATGTCCATATCCAAAATTCAAGAGAAACATGAAAAGGTAAACAAGAAAGAGGGGGAAAAATTAAGGACTTTAGTAAGGTCACATTGTTTATATTCTTATGTGGAAAAATGATATTTGTAACTCTCAAAAACAATTTTCACTCCCATAGTAGTTATAAGAATTAACAGGTAGAGGTTGGGGTAGTAAGTTGTTAACGATGATATGTAAAAAAGGGGAGGATTAGGAAATAGAAGATGAAACCAAGTGAAACTTGAGGGAAGTAGAAAAAATAGTATAAATTATACCATATAGAAGCTCATGGGAGAGGGAGAGGAGAAAATAATAAAATTGAAAGTGAAAGAACTATTGAATTAATAAATAATATTAGCAGCTGTTAGTTTGAAAAAAAACATATAAAATAGATAAAGTACTGGTTAATCTAATACAAAGGAAAGAAAAAATAAGTTAACAGTATCAACAACATAAAGGGAGACCTCACCTCTAATGAAGAGGAAATTAAGGTAATTATTAAGAACTATTTTGCCCAATTATAAGGCAATAAATATGACAATCTAGGTGAAATGAATAAATATTTACAAAAAATATGAAATGTCTAGATTAACAAAAGAGGAAATAGAATACTTAAATATTCCTATCTCAGAAAAAGAAAATGAATAAGCAATCAAGGAACTCTCTAAGAAAGCATCCCCAGGGCCAAATGGATTCACAAGTGAATTCTATCAAACATTTAAAGAACAACTAATCCAATACTATACAAACTATTTTACAAAATAAGCTAAGAAAGAGTTCTACTGCCTTTATATTTAGCATCCCTTCCTGTGAGAGTGTGGGGCAGTGGAACTTGACTTGGAGGACCTCCAGGGTGAGACCTCAGACTGCTTTCCTTAGACAATCATATGGTGAGTTATAAGACTGACTCCATTTTCTTTGGCTTTTTCTGGATGCAACACCTCCTAGGAAAGCCCTTGGCTGAGGCCCCTGAACTCCTTCTGGGTTAAGGCCAGGGAAACTATCCTCCCCTTTCCTCTCTCTCTCTTTCATTCTTAATTTCTTCCTTCTATTGTAAATAAACCACCACAAAATTCCATTCTGACTTGAGTATTTCATTGGGATTTAGAATTAAAAACCCTGGTGACCACTAAAAATATATATTCAGTCTCAACCATAAATTTTACCCTTAACAGTCTGGAATAGACTGTTTTTGTTTTGTTTTGTTTTGTTTTGTTTTGTTTTGTTTTCAATAAGAGGAATCTGTGTTATATCCTTGAAGCAAAAGAGAATAATTGAAATATTTTGATCAGGTAAGCGACCTGATCAAACTTGTGTCTTGGTAGGATTATTTGGCAGGTATATGGAGGATGGATTATATGGGGGAAGGAGATTCAAAAGAAGAGATTAATATCTTTAAGAGTAGCTTATTATCCATATGAATTTAGTCCAAATATTCATTCTGTTGGGAAATCCCCATAAGTTTATATTTAAATATATGTTGGATTCTGGGCAATATACATTCTTCAATAATTTGCTTTTAGTTTTCCCATATTGGCACAGACTGCACACATTCTTTGGTGTAATTTCATATCTCTTTTAGGTGGTTCTGCTATGTTCTAAAACTTCATTCAATTAATACAAACATCAGTGAAAAGCAGTACCTGAAAATCTCATTATCTTTTTATTATTATTATTTAGAAATTATTATTATTTTAAATCATTATTCATATTTTTTAAACCCTTACCTTCTGCCTTGGAGTCAATACTCTATTGGCTCCAAGGCAGAAGAGTGGTAAGGGCTAGGCAATGGGGGTCAAGTGATTTGACCAGAGTCACACAGCTGGGAAGTGTCTGAAGCCAGATTTGAACCTAGGACCTCCTGTCTCTAGGCCTGGCTCTCAATCCACTGAGCCACCCAGCTGCCCCCTCATTATTCATATTTAATTTATTATAATTAATGAGGAATTAATTATTATTTTGTAGTTATTATCTATGAATCTTTGATTGACATTGACTTAGATTTTGCATTGACTACTACATTGAATATTTCCAGCAAAAATACATCTCCCTGTTTTATATCTTCCCTGATATGCCATTGGAACGATTGGGTTTTTTGGGTTTATTGTGAAATTTTCAAGAAAGTATAAATGATCTTGATGTATGGAAAAAAAAGACATGTATTTGTTATAGACATGTAATGCAGAATTTTGTCCTATGAAATAAAAAAATCCTTCAAAATGCATTATTGTTCATTGAAATCTTATTTATTCAATATCTTGTGTCAGTCATCAAATTTCAAACAGATAACCTTTTAATGAATGCCCTTCAGTTTGTTTTTGAATACCTCATTGAGACTTCATATAGGTAAATGATCTCTGACATATACTGGCTATGTGACTATGCGTAAGTCACATCAATTCTTAGCACCCTTAGCAAATTGAAAAGATAATAAGTTACAGAGAACCAAATTCTAGTGTTAAAAGGAATTTTCTTATCTAGGAGTTCCTTAATAATGAAATTTCAAGGTAAATTTTTATGCTTATCCTATAGATGGAAGAGTAGGTGTATAAATTAATAGTGATGATAGTGATCAGTAACTTTATTTTTGAATCAACAAAATCTAACTTGTTCTTTTTAAATTATTATTTCTCTTTCTTTGCCATCTTCCCTTCTTTTATATACCTTGTAAATTGAGTTTTCAGTCCCTAAAAATTGTAACACCTCTAGCATAGAAGTCCTATATACATCTGGCTGCTTTCCCCATCTTTATTCTCCTTAGTGTCATTTCTACTATCTCTGTAAGCAATAAAAGAACTTTGATATTAGGACCCAATTGCAATGATTACACTACCCTTGACAAAAAAAATACAGTATATCATAAGAGTTTTTGCAAATCTTTTCCATTTTTCTTCTGTTTATAGTCCCTTCTCCAATTTAAAAAACTGAATGCCCTTGAATGGCTTTTATTTGGATGGCTTGGCAAGCTTTATATAGATTGTTTTTACCCTTTACTGCTTCCCTATGCTTTATGAGGCAATCTTGTTCATAATCATCCTTCTTCATGAGATTTTATATACAAGTATATATTCTAACCCAGTGTTGCTTTCCCAATCATTTCTTCTTGTTTCATAGATAAGTAAAATGTTTATTGATTTAGGGGCTTTCTGAATCTTTTGGTCTTTTTGTGGCAACTAATTTAAACCTTTTTAACATGTAAAAGATTTTAGAGTACATGTCAATGTTATTACTTTTGCTTATTTCTCTTTTGCAAATTTTAAGTAACTTATTAAAACAATTCAGTTTCAAATCTTTTAAATTATATGCTAGACATTTCTCATTACTATTCTTTCTAATTGGTTATAAATTCTAACCTTAGCTTTGTCATCTGACTATGCATATTTACCTCAACAACAAATATTTGTAGAATTTTAAAAAAATAAGAACAATAATTGAAAAGATTGACAAAAGCATTAAAGACATTTTGATTGACCTTGGTAGAAGAGGGACTACTCACAATGATGAATCTTGAGTCATCAAAAATACAAATTCGATTCATTCATTTCTACCCTCCTCAAACCAGTTAACCAGTTCATTGAAAATCATTCTCTCTTCTAAAATCCCTTCTACCCTTTACCCTTAAATTCTAACTCATTACTAAACTCCAATCCTATATAATTTTTTCCATTGCCATCTCTTCTTCTATTCATGTGCTATTGAACATTTATAGGAAAATATGTAACTGAGCTGATAATAGTTAATAATTGATAGTACTTTAATATTTGCAATGTACTTCATAGGTATCATATTTTATCTTCTCAATAACTCTGCGAGGTAGGAATTATTATGCTCATTTTCAGAGGGAGAAACTGAGGCTGAGGGAATATTAAATATCTTGCCCCAGGTCACACAATTTATTCAGTGTCTGAGACTGGATTTAAATTCAAGTCTTACTGACTCAAAGCTCAACACTATCTCCACTATCCCCTATAGTTTCTGAGAGCTTACTGTCCAATACAAATTCTTGTCATTTTGCCTCAATAGGACCTTCATTACTGTAAGGCAATTCTTTTGCTCCCTCCTAATTGATTCTCTATCACACTCTCCCAAAGATGGTGATAAACCTCTCTTTTTAAATTTTCCACACACTCTCAGCCTAGAACTTTGCTTTATACTTCACTTTCAAAACAGTTGTTTTGCATGTCCTATTTACCCTTTTTCTTTATCTAAAAAACTCTAACTCATCTCTTTTTTTTAAATTTGTTTTATTTTCAGAATGATAATAAATTGGCCATTCTCTTTTAAAAGGCCCAATATATTTCTTTTTCTCATTTTACCTATCAGAATAATCCCTCAATCATCTACTTTCTTTCTCTAATTTTCAACTACATTTACTGGTTCAATGTATCCTACCTATCTACACACATGTTTAAGAATATCTCATTCTTAATAATACTTAAAATTTGCTTTATTCAACCATTTTAAAGCTATCATCCTTTTATCTTCATTTTATTTCTCAATCCACTAGAAAAAATAAGTTATTTACACTTTTTAACCTTTATTTCTTTTTCTTTAATTCAATTGTCAATACTTTGCAAAAAAGCTTTCCTTTGACATATTATCCCACCACTGAAATGGCCCATCAGAATAAACAATAATTTCTTAAATGATTATCTTTTCTTAATATTCATCCTTCATGAACTTTCTGTTACATTTGACACACTGCTATCTTATCCTTGATATGTTATCTTTTCTGGATTTTTATGGCACTCCACCTATCTGTTTTGATCATTCTCATACTCTACCCTTTCATTGAATATGTGTTAAGGATAAAATTTAGGGTTGAGACTGAATATATTTTTTAGTTGTCACCAGTGAATTTCATTCTAAATCCAAATGAAATACTCAAGTCAGGATGGAATTTTATGGTGGTTTATTTACAATAGAAGTAAGAAATTAGGAATGGGGGAGGAAGGGAAGAAGATCTACTCTGGCCTGGTCTGAGCCAGGGGGCCAAGGAAAAGGAGAATCATCTTTATCATTCACCATGTCATCTTCTCAGGGAAGCAGTCCAAGGTCCACCAAGTCAAGTACCATCTCCAAAGTCCTTCTCACAGGAAGTGACGTGAAATATAAAGGCAATCCTTTACATCACTTCCTGTGTCTCACAGGTACCAATGGTGCCTTAAACTTGACTTTGGACAGCCCAAGGGGTCAGTCAGTTGTTTCTGATTTGTCACTTGCTAGCACATGTGGGTCATAGACCTTCCTCCCCCACACTTAGTACTTAAATGGGGATGTATACATTCCTGGTTGCTAGAATTCCAAAGATTAAGCAGGGTGGAGTAAATCTAAAATTCACAATACCCCTGATGATGATTGGGAGACTAGTCTCCCCAATTAATCACTTAACAAAATCATCTTGTACCTCTAAATCTAACAATAGGTACATACAAAATTTCACCTTCTAAGAGGAAACTACAATAGTTAGAGATAAGAGGGAAATAGAAGAGAGAGACAGCAAAACTATTGGAATATTTTATGAATTCTATATCACATAAATCTCTCCCTATCAATATTGTAGGCTCACCCTGAGGATTATTCTACATAACAATAAAAATTTCAAAAAAAGAGGAAGAGAAGATTCTGTTAAATTGATCAGTGTATCAAAATAGAAAACATATATGTATGTTGTTTCATACCCATAAACCTCCCATATATGTAAAGGAATGGAGGAAGTATCTGCATATTTGTTCTTTGGGTCTTTTTTGTCTTTTATCATTCTGTACCAATTACTTTTGATTGTTTTCTATTTTTCCTTTCCATTTACTTTGTTGTAGTTATGTATATTTTCTTAGGTCTTTTTGTTATTAGTTCATGTAAGTCTTCAATGCTTCTCTATAGTCATCATATTTGTCATTTCTTACAAAATAATATTTCATTAAATCATATACCAGAATCTATTTAGCTATTCCCCAACCTGTGGGTATCTGTTTAGTTTCCAATTCTTCTACTATGATAAATATTGTTACACTTATCTTGGTTTTTATGGAGACTTTCTTCTTATCTATGACTTGCTAAAATATATGCTAGGTAGTTGAATCTGAGTCAGAGGATTTGTATATTTCAGTTACTATACTTGGATTATTACAAATGGCTAGTGAGTATATCTCCCCCAAATCCTTACAGTATTGATTATTTACAACTTTGTCAATTATATAAAGGGAAACCTCAAAATAGTTTGAATTTTGTTTCTTTTATTAGTGATTTGAAGCATTTTAAAATGGCTAATAGTTTTCTATATTTCTGTTGAGAACTTTGTCCATATTATTTGAACACTTTTATATATATTTTTAATCATGAACAGTCTATTCTATGATTTTTCAAATTTCTCTTCCACAGAGGTCTTTTTGCCTTTTTAAAGGTTTTATTAATGGGTATTGTTTTTACTTTAATAATGTTTATAGATTACCCCCATAACATAGATATATTAAAAATAGAACAACCAAACATTACTAACAATGTAGTAATGTCCTCTAAATGCACATATAACAGTGTACCTCTATAACATTCCCCTAATTTTCTATTTTTCATTGTCCTTTTTGAAGAACAGAAACCTACTTTCTCTTAAAACTATTTCAAGACAATGTGGGAAAAACAGAAAATTAAGACAAATTCCTATAAGCAAGGCAACACTTTTCTTATTTAGTAATGCACAACACATTGTCATTACACTGGTTGTCCCCCATGCCAGGAATGTTTTCTTCTGTCCAAAAAACATTACTTTACTGCTAACCATGAGTACCACCTTCTTCATCAATTGTCTTGATCTACCAATTTCTAGTTCACTTCTCAAAACTAACTAGTATTAGTCCAGTTAGCATTAGTAAATGTTGTATATACACATATATATATGCATACAGCATATATTTTTAAAATTTCAAAATCTGGTTATATAGACACATATACATAGACATAGAAAAATATGCATACATATGGGGAAATGGGGGGGAGAGTGAGAGAGAAGAGAGAAAGAGAAGGAGGGAGGGAGAGAGAAATTGTCTGCCCTTGATAGAATATAAACTTCTTGAGAGAAGAGATTACTTAATTTTTCAACTTTGCATTCCTGAGAATCTTGTATAGTCCTGGCATATGGTAGACATTTTATAAATATTTATTGATTGATTAGTTGCTGCTCTTCATCTCCTCTTTCAAAGTATTATCATACTCTCACAACTTACAATAAGTAATAAGGCCAGAAAATTTTAATATGGTGAAACCACTCTCATCACTCATGAGCAAAGTTCATTATAAAAACACTAATAGTCTTCCACAATCATATTTCCTTATGTATAAACAGAACTTATTATATTAAATTGGAATTGTTCTTGGCCACCACATCTCTTCATTTGATAAGTAGTACGTTTGCTGGCTAAGTCAATTTCTAGGCTCATTCATCCTCTATTTTGAGGACTGCTTTGTACTGCAAGACATGTTGATGGAGTAAATGTTTTTACTTTGTCCATTTCCCATTTTTCACAAGTGACAGCTTTTAAAAATATATTCTATTGATACTGATGTAATTCATAGTGTCTTATCTTTAAATTTTATTCTAATTTGGTGTTTCTTTTGGCTTTTAATTCTCTCATTATCTGATTGTACTTGAGATGCTTTTATTTTAAAGCATCATATTTTCAGTTAGGAGCATTCTGAGTTAAATGGATCATGGCTACAGCTAGGAACATTGTGGGTTAAATGGATTATGATTTCAGTTAGGTACAAGAAACTCATAAATATTCTTGCTAGGTCAAAAATAATATGTGGATAGCAGCCAACTCTGTCTGGGTTGAACAAGAGAGATCCTGCTACATACTGCATGTTTCAACCCACGCACTCCTTAAGTAGTTTCAGTAAAACACATAATTAGATTAAGGATAAAGTCCCTTTGGGCAGCTAGGGGGTACAATGGATAGAGTGCCAGGCCCAGAGTCACTAAGACCCATCTGCCTGAGTTCAACTCTGGCCTCAGATGGTTATCAGTTTTGTGACCATGGGCAAGTCCCTTAACCCTATTTGTTTTAGTTTCCTCATCTATAATATGAGCTGAGGAAGGAAATGGCAAACCAGCCCAGTATCTCTGCCAAGAAAACCTCAAATGAAGACCTGAGGAGTTAGACAGGACTGAACAACAACAATAACCATCCCTTTATGAACTTATAGCCCAGGTATCCTGTTTCTGCAAGGTGATATACTGGGGTGGGGTCCCAAGAGTAAATCTCCAAATTAAACTTTAACTGATCACCCAGGTTTTGTCTGTTTCTTTCTTTTGAATTCAGGAATCCAAAGTGATGCATTTGGCATTTTGGTGTTCTAATATGCAACAAGTTCTGACTCAGATGCTTGTACTATAACAATTTCTTTTTAGAATAAAATCAATTTTCCTATTTTAAGATCATGAATTAATGAATCTGTATTTATTTGCACTTCTTATGGGGCTATCATCATGCCAAGTGCAAGGGAATAAAAAACAAGAAAGCAAGCCAGTCTCTACCTTCTTGATCTTTTGTTCTAATGGGGAATATGACACATAAAAAGAATCCAGAGGTGAAAAACTGTGGGGGAAGAGTGAAAGAGAATATAATTTTCTTGTTGTCTTATTCAATGACTATTTGAATTCTTTGAAAATGAAAACTATCTAATTTTTGCCCATCTCATCTAGCATGTTGCTTGCTAAAGTAAATATTTAATAATTATTTTTCTATCCATCCATTTACTTCTCGGTCTATCCATGTACATATAGACTTTTGAATAGACTAGAACCTTCTGTTTTATTTCTTTTTTTCTCCTCAACCATATTTTCACAGTCCTGTTCTTTGGGGGGGGGGGTTGTTTGTTTGTTTGTTTTGCATTGAATTCACCCAAGCAACAACTCATATGTTTAATTTGAAGAAGTTTTTAAATGTCTATACTCTGCAATAGTTGTCCATCAAGTATAATTATTTGCTTAAATTTCTCATGACCACTTCAAGATGAGACAACCAAATGCCCTATGCGGTATTCATGGTTTTTCATTGTTATTGCCTTTGAGGAAATTAATTCTACTAGATGCTCACTTTCCCAAGGAGAATCTAGCCCATCTATATCATCCCATCTATTTCTAAATTCTCTGTATTTCATTTACACCAAGAATTATCAATATGCATATGATTCCATTCCTTTCATAATCATCTGCAATTGGACAAATATGTGGTCTGAATGCCAAGAAGTTTGATATTACAAAAACCTCTTGATGCCTTATCTTCAATTGTTCCAGTTACTGTCAAAAGTCCTAGGCACTTCACCACTGTGAGTGAAAAATGAAAGATATTTTATACATTTTTTTTATTGGGGGATTAACTCTTACCTGAATAGATCTTCAATCAACAGAGAAAATGTGTGCCATATCCACAGAATTTTTTATCTGGTATAGGCTTCCAGAACTTAATTGGCATAACTTTTAAGAAGTGAGCTTCAACTTCATGCCACTTTGAAGCACTGGAGCAGAACTTCCATGAACATAAGATAAAGACAATCTATAGAGTGTGTTTAATGAAAAATGAAACCTTTTTTAAGGAAAAAAATATTCCCTTTTCCATATATTCTGCTTAGAAATGATGTAAAATTTTATACTTGAAAAAGTAGTTTTCCCTCGCAAAATCTCTTCTTATCAATAAAAATATCATGTTAGCCCTTAGGAAAATCTGTCAAAGGTCCATGACTTTTTATAGCTTCCCTGGTACTAATTCATAAATATTTTATGCTAGTATTCAAGATTCTATTGAAAAGGGTGTTTGGTATCTCACCTATGGGCATTTTCAATGAATTAATAATAGAGATATTAGTCATTTTAATAGTTCAAGTTTTCAAATATCATAGAATATCCATGCATTTAGTTTATGTATTTGAAATATTCATTGATTGAGCAAAATAATTAATTCAATCATCTTTCATCCATATATGCTTTAAAATGCAACAAGTATAGCTCTTCACAAGAAAAGAACATTGTCAAAGTTATGTTTTCACAGAATATAGTACAATGAAGCTAGCAACTGTGAAAATAATTCCATTTACCTTTTGCTCTCAGGATAGAGGAATAGAATAGCTACTAAACTAACAAATCACAATACCAAGAAGCTAGAAAACATAAGTCTATGTAGTTTATTTCTATGCCTACTTTCAGGCTGAGGTTTTTTTTAATATACATAATGAGAAGCTCAATGATCTCTTTCTAACTCAGAGAGCATACAGAATACTCTCCTAGGAAGGAAAGGGCAAAGATCTTACCTCCCCACCCCAACCCACTTACAAATTTCAATATTCCAGGGAGACCAACTTTATTCATTTATTCAGCATTTGCTCATAAATATTTATATAGAACTTAAATGTACAAAGGCCACCTCATACAATAGGACTTTTCTTATCCCCTCTATTAGTGTTCTGTCTTGAAATTACTTTTTATTACTTTTTTATGAACATTATATTTGTTTTCTTGTACATATGTTATTCCCCACTCCTTATCCCTACCAGAATGTAGGATCCTTGAGATGAAGAACTATCTTTTTTTTTCTTTATATCTCTGGCACCTAGAATTATATATGACATACACTCAAATTGATCAGTAATTTGATTCATGTAAATATTTCCTCTAACATGCAGTTCACAATACCTCTATGTCTTCTCATCTTGGTGATTCTTGGCTATGTCCTTCTATAATGTTGCCAAAAAAGTTTACCAATCTGCTGACTATTGTCCACTAATATCAATCTCTCTTACATAAGCATTCCATCTTCATTTTTATCATACTTTCTTTCCTAGCATCCTTTATTCTGTTAATTATTGTGTTATATAGTCTGTTCAAAAGCATGTTAGACATCAACATTTATCAAAGACCTATGCATTAGGTGTTGTACATAATAGGGGAAAAATCCTCCTCTCAAGTGGCTCACTGTTTAAAGGAGGAGACCACAAAAAATCTGTATAAAAACAACATATCTATCTAGTAAACTGGAGATAATCAAAAGTGAAAAGCACTGAAATTAAAGATTGAAAATGCTTCTTGTAAAAGTTAGAAATTTATCTGGAATTCCAAGGAAGGAAAGTCAGGAGTCAGATATGAGGAAGGAAAGAATAACTATAGGAGATAGCCAGAAAAAAATATATGTGGTCCAAAAAAATCAAAGAAAAATGGAAAGGATCTATCTAGTCAAAAATATTGACAACGGGTCTTTTTTGGTAGGAGAAGATTAGAAATTGAAGGGACGCCTATCATTGGGGAATTACTGAATAAGTTCTGGCATACAATTATGGTGGGATATTATTGTGCTATAAAAATAAGAAGTGGCATAATTTCAAAAGAAATAAAAAGATTTATATAAATTTATACAAAGTGAAATGTGCTGAAGGAAGAGAACATTATACATAGTAACAGTAATATCATAATGATAATTAACTAAGAAAGATTTATCTGCTCTGATGAATATAACAATCCATTACAATTTCAAAAGCCTTCATGATGTTAAAAAAAAGGTATCCACCTCCACAGAGAGAACTGATGACCTCTGAGAAGAAATTAAAACTTTTTTTTCATTTTCCTTGTTCTTCCTGATTTTGGGGGGGACAACATGGCTAATATGGAAATCTGTTTTGAATGATTTCATGTGTTTAGTATATTGTATTGTTTCTCATCTCGATGGATGAGAGGAGGACCAGGAGGAGGTGGAGAATTTAGACTTCAAGACAAAAGTGTTTTAAAAAAAGCTTTAAAAAATAGAAAATATATGGGGGAAAGAGTGGGTGTGTCTTTTATGAAAAACCTTGAGGACCAGTGTCACTGGATCTCACACTCCATGGGTAAAAGTAACATTGTTAGACTACTGAAAAATAAAGGGTGCCATATGTTTTAAAGCACTTGGAACACCAGAGAATTTTATGTTTAGTACTCAAGCTAACAGGGAGTCACTGAGGTTTATTGAAGGGATAGGTGTGACATTATCACATCTGTGGTTTGAGAAGATCACTGTGACAGCCGAGAGAAAGATGGACTAGAGATGGGAGAGACTTAAAGAACAGAGAACAATTAGAATGTTAATGCATTATTACAGGTGTACTGTGATAAGAGACTGCTGTATCAGGTGGTCACAATATGGATATAGAAAATCTCAAACCATATGTGAATTTCTCTTTCCTAAATAGGCCAGGGTTGGAGAGAAACCCTAAACAAAGCCAATAGATAATCAAATAGAATAAAGAATAATTAATTAATCAGAGAGCATATAGTTCCACTCAGTGCCAACCCCTGAAAATGTAAGGACAAAAATCAACAAATCCATTTCCTCAAGGAATGTAATTATACTTTATAAGGACAGATTATGTAATTGTGAAAATATGTATCAAAATATATTTAAAATTATGTATACAATAACTGGTAAATAATTAAAGTGTAAGGTATTGTTATCTATTGACCTATTAATTTTTGTTGGGAGATGAGTCAATAACATATGGGAAGATTTGGCAAGAAAGACCTCATATAGGATTTAACACTTAAACTGAGCTTTGAAAGGAAGCTAGGGATTCTAAGAGCCAGAGTTGAGGAAGGAGTACATACATTCCAGTCAAGAAGAAAATGTTAAGTATGAATATGGTAGAATTCCATCTATGAAACACCATGAAAGACAATTTTGTTAATTTTGACCATAGAGAGTATGCTGCTCACTTTCATCTTTCTATCTGTGGTAAGTATCATTTTGTATTTATTTTTTTTAAGCTAATATCATAGAAAAGCCTGACTACAATATGTAGCTCCATTTTTTTCTTCTCTCATTCTCATCTTAAGCCCTTACAATCTGGCTTCCTTCATTGTTCCATCAAAATTGCTCTCTCCAGAGTTACTCATGATCACTTTGTTGTCAAATCCAATGGTCTTTTCTCAATCCTCACTCTCTTAGACTTCTCTGCAGTATTTGACATTGTCAAATATTCTCTTCTCCTTGCTCTTATTCTCTTCTCTCTAGATATTTTTGTTTAAATGTTAATTTGTTTTTAGGACACTGCTGCCCCCTGGTTTTCCTCTTTCCTGTCTTATCTCTCCTTCTCAAGCTCCTGTACTGGATATTCCTCTAGATCATACCCTTTAATATTAACTCATGCCCTTTAATACTATCACTCAAGGATCTTTCCTGGCTTCTCTTCTCTTCTCTTTCTATACTACATCACTTGGTGACCTCATTGACTCCTATGGATTTAGTAACTGTTTCTATTCTGATGATTCTCACAACTACCTATTCTGTCCCTATCTCTCTGCTGACTTCTAGTATCACAAAGATATGCAGAAGACACCTTAAACTCAATATATCCAAAATGGAACTCATCTTCCCCACCAAATCTTCCCTCTCAACTACTTTCTTATGGGAGAAAGCAACACTAACCTCCCAGTCCCTCAGACTCACCCAGGATTTCTCACTTTCACCCCTCTCCCATATCCAGCATTTTTCCATAGCCTTTCAATTTCACTTTTGTAGCATCTCTTGAATACATCCCTTTCTATGTGTTGACAGTGACACAACTCTAGTACAAAAGTTCATTACCTCATACCTTAATTATTACAATAGCCTAATGTTAGATCTGTCTGACTAAAATATCTTTCCACTCCAGTTCATCCTTCATTCACTCAGTAAGTTGATTTTCCTAAAGAGTAGGTCTCATAGTATCACCACCCTGCCTTCCCACTCAATCAATTCTATCAATTTCTCATTACCTTCAGGAGCAATTACAAAAAGTTTCATTTGGCATTCATATCCTTTCATACCAAGCTTCCTCATACCTTTCCATTCTTATTAGCCCTTATTCCCCAGTACTCTAAATCTAATGACAATGGACTCCTTGCTGTTCCATAAGTAAAACACTCAGTCTCTCTGCTCCAGGTATTTTTTCTGACTGTCCCCCATGTCTGTAATGCTCTCTGTCTCCTTCATGAAGGACTCACCACCCTTTAAGATATAATGAAAATCTCATCTTCTACAGGAACCTTTTCAAAACTCTCTTTAACTCCAATGATTCCCTCTTGATTATTTACTATATATCTTCATATATAGCTTTTTCATATATATTTGTTTTCATGTTTTTTTCCATCCTTAGATTGCAAGCTCCCTGAGGGCAAGGACTATCTTTTGTTATATATTCTCATTGCTTAGTATAATGACTTGAGCATAGTAGGCAATTAATAAATGTTGATTGATTGAAACAGAATTGAAACAGAATAAGAAATGTCTAGAAAATTTATTTGGAAACATAAAGGGCTTTAAATACCAATCAAGAAGTTTGTCTTTTATCCCAGAGTAAATAGCAAGCCACTGGTGTTTCTTTAGCAAAGAAATGACAATGTTTTCAATTCTTTTAAGACTACTTGAACTTAATTCATGGCTGATCTTATATATTCACTTGCTCTAACTCTAGCTGCTGGCTAGGGCTTAGATTTTATTTTATTTTCTCCTCTCTGCTTTTGCCATGCTTCTTTTCTAGCACTATGTCACATAGTTATACTTATCTTTTCTCTTTCTAAGAAGCAATATGTATTGATGAGAGAGGAATACTAATCTTGAACTTAGAAGAAATGTTTATTTTCAGCCTCACCCTTTATTAAATTGTATTTCTTTAAATGTCAGTTCACTTTTCTTGGTATCATTCATCTGTAAAATGACAAACAAATTCAGCTCCAAACCTTTATTTTTACTCTATGTATGTCTTTTATTTTTATATGTGTTTCCTGTAAATAACAAATCTTGGGGTTTGGGTTTTTGAACCACTCTGCTATTTATTTTGTTTTATGGGTGAATTCATACCATTCACATTCAAAGTCATAATTACTAATTGTGAATTTCCCTCCATTCTGTTTTAGTCTGTTGTTTTTCCCCCCTTCTTTTCCTTTCTTTTTGCTATATCCCTCTTCAGATGTCTGGTTTCTTCTCTCCACTATCTCTGCAATTCATATCCCCTCTCAGAAACAAAACCTTTCTTTATCCTCTCCTTTTGCACTTCTAAATTGACCCACTTTTCTAAAGATTCCTCCTTTGTCCCTCCCCCCTTAGTTCTTATTCTATTTGCCTTTCCAAAAGTCCCTTCCTTAGGCCCACAATCATGTCCTTCTATTTCTTGATTTGTGTTCAATTCTAAAAATCTCTCCCTTGTCTTATCTTAGGGGTTCCACTATTATTTCATCATCTTACTTTACCTCCATTTCTTGATATGTATTCCCTTCTAGGTATTCTTCCCTTTTCTTATTCCTTTACCCTCCTCTCTCTCAATCTATTCTTTCTTCTCTTAGTTCTTCAATTCCTTAAAGGGACTCAAACCCTCCTTTATCTTATCCCCCTTTCCTCTTGTTTCTCTGTACATCAAGAAGACTTTTACCCCTCTGGTTACATATGTTATCCTCTCTTTAACCCAAATCTGATGAGAGTAAGGTTCAAATACCACCTCCCCTCCATACCTTCCTCCACTTATCTGTGGCAGTTCTTCTATACATCCTTCTTTTATATTTGATAATTGTCCCATTTTACCTTTTTCCTGTCTATTAACTCATCCCATTATGCTTACCTCGACCTCAACTCTTTCAACGTATTTAGTTAATGATTTCATTCTTAAAGGTTATAGATGATATTTTTCCCACATAAGAATTAAACAATTTGACCTTTTGGGTCACTTATAATTGGTCTTTCATAATTACCTTTGTATGTTCTTAATAGATCAAATTTTCTGCTGAGTTCTGGTTTTTACCCAAGATTAGTTGAAACTCCTATAGTTTGTTAACTATCTATCTTTTACTTTGTATAATTATGCTCAGCTTTGCTGGGTGTGTTAATCTTGGTTGTAGATCCAGTTCTTTTGCCTTTGAAACATTATGTTCTATGTCCTTAATTTTTTTAAATTCTGAAGCTGTTAAGTCTTGTATTATTCTGAATATAATTTCATAGTATTTAAATTATTTTTTCTTTTTGTTTGTAGTATTTACTCCTTAACCTAGGAGCTTCAGAACTTAGCAATGATGTTCCTGTGCATTTTCATCTTTGGATCTCTTTGAATGGTATTCAATTTCTATTTTACTCTCAGATTCTAGAATTTCTGGGCTGTTTTCATTTCTAATTTCTTGGAGTTATTTTTGATTGTCAGGGAGGTACTAAGAAGGTGAGGAATCTTCACTGTCTACTCCACCATCTTCTCACAATTCTTTCTAACATCCAGATTATTGTTTAGAAAGGCTTGTCTGTTTCCTAGTAGTGCCCTGCATTGAGGATGCTCTCACAGCATTTGAATATGAGTTTCAAAGTAAAATCCTTTTATAAGTAAAACTTACATGCAGAGTACATTATGAGAAATGCCAGACTGGATGAATCAAAAGCTATAATTAAGGTTGCCAGACAAAATATCAATAATCTCAGATATGCAGATGATGCCAGTCTGATGGCAGAAAGTGAAGAATTAAGAAGCTTCTTAATAAGGGTGAAGAGAAATTTAAAAAGTTGGCTTGAAGTATATTGAAAAAAATTCAATATTGGCAACTGGTCCTATCACTTCCTGGCAAATAGAAGAAGAAATGGAATCCAAGTCAAATTTTATATTCTTGGGCTCAAAGATCAGTATAGATGGCAAATGTAGCTATAAAATAAAAACATTTCCCCCTTGGAAAGAAAGCAATGACAGACAGTATATTAAAAAGTAAAGATATCATCTCACTGACCGAGGTCTTTATAGTCAAAGCTTTGGTTTTCCCAGTAGAAACATCTGGCTATAAGAATTGAATTACAAAGAAAACTGGACACTGCAGAATCAGTGCTTTGGAATTGTGGTTCTGGGGAAGAATTCTGAGAGTCTCTTGGAAAGCAAACAGATCAAATCAAAGAGTAAAATGCTGAGACTGAAACTTAAATACATATAATAAGAAGATAAGATTCATTAATAAAGACATCATGATAGTAGGAAAGATTGAAGGCAAAAAGAGAAGGGGACAGCAGAAAATGAGATGGAAAGATAGTGTCATAGAAACAACAAACATGAACTTGAATAGACTTCAGGAGATAGTGTAGAATAAAAGGGCCTGAAAAAATGCTTTGGCCTAAGGGATTGGATACAACTAAATGATTAAAGAACAACAAAATTAAACCTATTAGTTGGAAAGTAACTTTTCACTCATTTGATTTTCTTCAGGATTAAAAAGATTTAAGATTCTTTCCACATATTTGGATTCTTCTTCAGATACCTTGGGAATTGATCCATCAGTGCTCCCCATAATTGTTACCAAGAATAGATTTCTTTTTTTTATACTTTAGTTCTATTTTTACCTTTTTACTGTTTAATATTCTTTCTCTTTTTACTATATGCGTATAAAGTACTATGAATTAAGAATCCAAGTGAGGTAATTTTACTCTCAATGCTGGCAGAAACAATGTAATAAATGAATACATATGCATATATGTTTGTGTATCTGTCTGTATGTATTATGGATCTTTTCCATTTTTCTTCCGATTGTTTTCTTTCCTTTTTACTCTTAAAAGGCCATTGAAAAAAATTTGCTTATATCTCTTAACATTCTTAACATTGGTTTTTACCATCTCCATGTTTTATAAGATATTGCTAATGATTTTCATCAACTTTTTATCCACATATTTCTTAAATGGGTTTGTATTCTACCCTGGTATTTATTGTCTTTGGTTTCTACTTGGCATGTAATTAATTTTTTTTTTGCTGACTGTGTTACATATTTAGACTTTAAAAAAAATTATAATAGTATATGATTTAAATTTTGCATGAATTTATTATAATAAATATCAGTGTTATTAATACTACCTATTTCTCATTATTCATTATCAATTACTTATATGCATACAATTGTTTCACTTGCATTTTCCTAATGTTTTCCTTTTTATAGTTGTCTTTCTATCATCATTTTTCCTAGACCTAGATAATAAACTTCTCAAGGCAATTTTTCACTTTTCTTCATATCCCTGGTGCCCAACAGTGGTACAATCTACATACTCAATTAATTCATACTGAACCAATTCTCACTTTTTTCTAGTTTTATGCTAATTCTGATATTTACTCTGACAAGTTGCTATTTTGACTATATACACAGTCAACTGATACTGGAATGAAACCCACAATGGCAAGTTTTTTTCTCATTCGTCAAAATATGATTGATTCATTTTATTTTGATGTAATTTGATGCTCACTACTTCTAGTGCCTATTCATTTATTTTTAAAAAGTCTTCATAATGTAAATGTATGAAATTTCCATGGAATTTCTATACTTTTTCTGATCTGTGTTTTCCATTATATTTCTTACTGTATTCACCTATGATCACTTTTTCATTGAATTCTTTAGTTACCCAAAGGTATGATTATTTAATTAGGATAATATTATCAGTTTCCTTATAGAATTTCTCTACTATTCATGTTCTGCAATTTGTGTTGTTTCATTAACAATATTTTTTCCATAGTGAACTTTTAGCAAAATATGTTTAAAAGGACTGCAGTGCAAAGTGATCAAATCACACATGAAATGTTTCTTTTCTGCTTTTTGGGGGGGAGGATAAACAATTAAGCTGAGTATTAATAAAATTCCTACCTTTGCCTCTTTAATTCATATCTATGAGCCATACATCCTTTTAGCTTCATTCTCTTCATTCATTTGGTTTATTTTACTTGCCACTAATCAATTTAAAACTCATAGGTTTTCTAAAAACCATCTTCTTTTCTATTATCCTCAGTAATAACTTATTTACATTTTTCTTTGTTTCATTGATAGTCTTGGCTAAAATACAAATCTCCTTATAATTAGTCCTCAAAGGCTAATTGTTTCCTCACTTAGGCTGGTTTTCAGAAAGAAGATTCAATCTATATTTCCAGAACCAAATTTGAATCTTTTCCAGAATAGTAGAACTTGCCAGAATTTTCAGTGAACGAATGTGACTTTTAAGAACCAAGAGTCACCTCCATGCCACAATGAAATGCTGGGCTAGGACTATGTTAAGCAAATAGAAATAATAACTTAGATTTATGTGGTGTGTTAAAATTATAAGAAATTTTACATATTTGGGGGGAGCTTTACAACCTTGTTAGGTAAAAGTACAATGTGATGTCATATATATATATTTATATATGTATATATATATATAAAATATATATATATATATTAAGCTCAATGTATTCAGAAGAGAATGTATTATCTTTGACAACCTACCCTCTTCTGAACTTTAATATTAATATTATTTTTAAGGGCATAACCATTCTTCCAACTGCTCAAGTTTAAGGCTTCTGTATCTTCATGGATCTTCACTTTCTCTCACCATAGATAACCAATCATTTGAAGATTTTTGTTATTTCTCTCTTCACAGTAACCTTGACATACATCCCTCCATCTCTTCATTCCCACAGCCACCACCTTATTTCATGTTCTCATCTCCTCTCACCACAATTGGTCCTCTGCCTTATTTCTCTGCACTCCAATGCATCTGCACAAATCCATCAATATGTTTTTGCTCAGGTGCACTTCTATTACATTCTCCTACTCAATAAACGTCCTATCATTTTTATGATGAAATATAAACTCCTGAGTTAAATATTGAATATCTTCAAAACCTGACCTCTTATCATTCTAGTCTACTTTCACATTATATTCCAATTCATATTTTATAGTCTAGCCATAAAGGCTTCCAAGATCCCTTTCACATCTGATTCTATATTAATCTCTCTCCTCACCTCCACCTCTTGGCACCCCACTCTTTATTTGAGATGCATCTCAAGTACTTCTTTATTGACCTAATCTTCTACACAAAGATTTTGCTCAACCCCACGAAAATCTCCAAAACTAGTGCCTTCTATTCTAAAGTAACTTTATGAGTGGATTTGTATCTGTCTTCTATTTTCCTGTATTTGTACCTATTATCTCTCCCATTAGAATGTAAGTTCATAGAGTATCATAGATTTAGAGCTGGAAGAGACCTCAAAGAGGCCATTTGGTCCAACACCTTCATTTTATATGTAAGGAAAATGAGAAGGAACAAATGAGTTGTCCAAACCTAAAATGAATGTCAGATTCAGAATTTGGATCCAGTTCTTGTGATTTTACAATCAGTTCTTTTCAGTTCTCCTTATCTCATTCATCTTTCTTTTGTTTCATGATATGCATATTTTGTTTTGTTTTTAGAATTTTCCATGATGACTTCAATATAATAGGTATTCAATATATGTTTGTTGAAATCACAGTGATATAGCCTATAATGTACTACATGAAATGGGTATACAAAATATGGAAAAATGGTCAATTTTTATTTGAATTCTAATGATTCTTACTTGCAAATTCTGATTTTTTAATCTTAAAATGCCATTATGTATGTGAGCTTACCAAAAATCCATGTCAGCTTTCTATCATTCTCATGCCTCTCCATTGTGTATTTGCTACTTCACAATATTATTTTATGTCACACTGATATAGTATCAAAGTAAAGTTAAATTTAACTGTTATGAATTATATTTTTGCTTTAAGAAACGTGACAATTTGCACCCCCTGGTGTTTGTAAGATTTAAGATACTCATAGGAAAAATTGTTCATAGATACAAAGTACTCTTGGTATTTCAGTACCATAAAGCTATAATAAAATATTATGGATTTTTCATAATTACCTACCTCAGATTCCCTTTATTAGTTCTCTGGCATTCTGATTCCAATATTCTTTAATTATTATTAAGTTATTTTTACCATTATAGATGTTTTGTATACTAAATGGTTTACTACCATTAATACTTTGCTGAGATCATTATTTTAACATTCTAATTTTCATTTTATATTACTCCTAAATTGAAATGCAACATACATATATATCTTTATATATATAATATATGTATAACAAGGTACCATAAAGCATTCAGTAATTCTTTTGAAAGCCATTTTTATTAAGAGCCTGCTATGTGTCAAATATCATTTGAGGTTATTAAGTTAGGACAATGAAAACCTGGTATGAAACTCTTCTTCCCTTTGAAAAGAAATATTATGTTGGAAGAATGATGGCTAGATTTATATTCAGGTTAATCTAAATTTTAAACTAGATCTCAAACATTTACTAAGTGTCTTTGGGAAAATCCCTTTACCTCTCTGTTCCATTGTCTATTAGTAAACCAGGAATAATTCAATTAACTATCTCCAGAGTTGTAATGAGTAACAAATAAAACAATTTATGTATAATTATTTACAAACTTCAAATTGTTCCATAAATTTTATCAAAATTTAATTTGTAAAGATTTCTATGTCAAGGACATTGAATTATGTTTTTTATGTGTGCTGTCCTTTCTTCACTACTCTTCAGCACTCAGAAAAACAACATATAAAATTGTGGTTTGATTAATAGTTATTAAAAGTAAAAAGGGTCATGTAGGGAAGTATCAATGTGGTGACTTACATATCCATGTGATGACTCTTAATTAAGACATGTCAATCTCTTTAAGGGCTAGTAGAAAATAAAATATTAGAACAGATGTCTCCTAATAATGTCTAAGATGTTGATTTTGTCTAAAGTACTACTACTTTAGTTGAACAGAAGATATCCCTCAAGTCTTAACCACACTATGCAGCTTGTTGATTTAAATTTGTAAATGCACCAGTGTCTATATTTCAGCATTGTATTGCTCAGATAATGATGTGTTCATTAAAATCTCCTAATCTCCTGGTTTTCAGTTTGAGCTTTGGGGCTGAGATTGAACCAAAGCATCCTATTAGTCAGATTTCAAAGAGGGAATGTAAACAGTAGTTATTCCCACATGAAAACAGACTATCTCCTGAATTCTTGTTTGTGTGAAATAATAATATTCTGATGAATGGAGTCCTAAATGATTATTTCTAGTTGTTTACTCACTAAATGTGATTAGGTATTAAAAGAAAGCCTCACATAACAGAGAGCTATTAATAAAGAGTTTCTGGCAGCTGGTGTGCTGATTCTGCATTCTGTGGGCATGCATAGAGATTTCTACTATGCAGAAGATAAACATTCTTTGGAATCTGAGTTACTTGGCAAAGGTGAAGAATTACTTTAAGAATAAGAATAAAACATAAACCATAGTTAGCTCTTTCAAAGAGGAAAAGGTATAGATTACTATCTTTATTACCTAAAATATAGGTAAATCTTAAGCTAGAGGCATCTGAGACATGGATAACACACATTTCTTTTGGGTAGATGATGCAATTTATTCAACCCCAGCTCTTACTCCTGAAGCATAGGAAATAGACTCAAGTAAAGAACTTTATACTGTGCCTATTATTAAAATAATTTACTTAAAATAATAATTCCCTAAAACAAAATTACATAAATCCAATGAGCACAGTGACTGCATATAACAAAGCAATGCAATATTTGGTGCTCTTAGTTCCCCATTTCCTTACTGAAAAAAAATAAGTGCAATGTATTGACCATTTTCCTCCATGACCAAAATGGATTCTTAACATTGCTGTTTGGTTTTCATTTAGAGTTCTTTAACTTTCTTGATCATAGTTATTGTGTCATTCACAATCTATTTATTTCACTCTTTCTCAGATCATTCAAGTCTTTTCATGTTTCTCTGAAATTCTCATACTTATTTCTAATAACATAAATATTCCATTGCCTTGATGCATTAAATTTTGTTCAACCATTCCTTTACTAGTGGACACTCAAGTGGTTTCTGTTATTTTTTTTTTTTGCAAAACATCCCATGAATATTTTGCGTAATGTAGATTTTTCTTTTTGTCTTTGATCACCTTGGGGTATATTGCCAGAAGTAGAACCACTAAGGTTATAAAATATGAGAAATATACATAATTCTAAACCATTTTCACAAGGGATGAATATATAGATATACTAATAGCTGAAAACATCTATTTCCATAGTTTTAATTTATAAACTCTGTGAATATAAGTAGTTATTTTTTTCTTCCTGGTGTTCTTTTCTCTAAGTTTTCATCATTTCTTTCCAATAGACTTATAAATACCTTTAAATCTGGAATCCTTGCACCATCATCAAAGTTCTGAGTCTACATAGACTAGGTTTAATGAGCTATGCTTTCCATAATCTCTTTTCTTATTTCTACTTCAGATCCTTCTGACCTATTTCTGTCTTCTGATATCCTTCCCAACATTTAAGGTTCAACTCAAATGACATATCCTGTATGAAGGCTTCCCTAATCTATACTAACTGAAAGTAAATTCCTTTCCCTTTCATTATGGTGTTGATATCTCCCCATTGAATAGCTATATTTTTCAATTCAATTGAATATAATAAGATAGACACTAATAAAATAAATATTAAGGAATTTATAGGCTGTAGGTTATCCATTGCCACCCTGGTTGGATTGGTCAAGAAGGTCTCAGTGTTGGTTTTTTTTTCAAAATTCTGCTTTTATTGACAGCTTCTACATATAGTCTTTCTAGATTACTTCAGTTGCTTATACTCCCTTATTCCTCTAATTATTTCATTTACATTTTGCATGTATTTTGTGTGTGTTTTGTGAAGATTGGATTTGGCTATCTCCTGATTATAACAATGAAGGTACTTAGCTCTTCCTTTATTTGGAAGATTAAATTGTAATCCCTGGTCTATTTTTAGATTTTAATACCCAAAGTATTAACTCAGTATTTAAAGTAGATCTACCCATTTTAACCAAAAAAAGGTGGTAACTAACTATAAAAGGTGTTAACTAAACAAAAAAGATGTTAACTAACCACAAAAGGTATAACTAACTACAAAAGGTGTGAACACCCATTTCATACATTGAGTGGGCAGTCCTGGAGAGGAGCTTCTACTGTGATTGATAGATGTAAAATTTAGGGGAGGTGACACAAAAGAAAAATATCTTTAAATAGAGGAAACGGGCACACAAGGATCTATAGATCGATATCAAGAGATTCAATCACTTGAGCTTGGAGTGAAGAAGAATCACTCAGAGGAGAGACTGGAAGAATCATCAGACACTTGAGGAGAGACTGGAAGACAGACACTCAGACTTGGAGTGAAGACACTTGGCTATGGAACTGGACACCTGGAGAAGCTCATGCAAGATACCTTAGACTGCTTTTCTTTAGGCGGTCACCATGGTGAGTGTAAAGGCTGACTTAGTTTCCTTGTCTTTCGGGTGGTGTGAACCTCCAAGAAAGGCCCATAGTCTTGAAACTCCTTTCCCCTGGCTGGGGCTAAGAATTTCTACCTAGCTCTGAGGCAGCCAGAACTCTCCTCTCCTCTCCTCTCTCTCTCTCTCTCTCTCTCTCTCTCTCTCTCTCTCTCTCTCTCTCTCTCTCTCTCTCTCTCTCTCTCTCTCTCTCTCTCTCTCTCTCTTTCTCTCTCTCTCTCTCTCTCTCTCTCTCTCTCTCTCTCTCTCTCTCTCTCTCTCTCTTTCTCTCTCTCCCCTTTTCTCTCTTCCATAACATCTTCCCTTTATTGTAAATAAAACTACAATTAATTCCATTTTACTTTAGTAATTCATTTGGGGATTTTAGTATCCCTGGCAACCAAGCAATTTAATATTCCAGTCCAACCATAAAAATTTAAACAGCTTATTTATATGTGTGAAGGCGATTGGCATATACATATGGTGATTCTTGAGATCCTACTTTCAGAAGAGCTAGAAAGATGTGTAATAAAAGTGTTTTAGAGAGACTTTAGTATATATAGACATTCTGTAAAGATTAAAATCAATATACAATAACTAAATATTATATTTTATAAAGTTTTATTAATAATAACTAAATCAAAAGAACTGCCTGAATTCAGCCTGGTCACAGGTCAAAAAGAGAATGTGGGAGGAGCATACATCCACTTAAATACAAATAACATGATCTCACCAGTGTGGATATGCAGAAGAGATTATAGGGAACTTGGGGAAATACTAAAGACTTCTGGGGAATTAAGTCAAAGGTTCAAAATCTCCATTCATACACATTCTGTAACTAATTCTGGCCGCTTAACCACATGATCCAGAGAAGCCTTTTTGATTGAATAGCCAAAAATGAGGATACCTTCAAAAAGACCCTAATGATAAATCTGCACCATTTTTCTCATTTGGCCTGCTCTTGATTTGGCTTTCTCACTGACAGTGATTGATAAAGGTCATAGGCTCTTTCCATCCAAACCAATATATGGCTCTTTGAAATACAGCTTGCTCCCTATATTTGGTCTTCCTTTTGGGGGGGAAAGAGATCTTAAGAGTTTTTAAATGTCAGGATAATGAAATCCTAGCATCTTAGCATTCTGTAGCCTGGGTTTTACCACCAGGTCAACATTGATGCCCTGAAGAATAACTAATAACTTTTGAGGTGGGATGACCTTTGAGTCCCAACATAGCAGTAGCTGAGACAAAAATTCATTAACAGGAATATCCTTTTTGGACCTGACTTTGTATGTGCTATGTAGGAAGTAATCTAAATTTGAGTTCACTCTTCCCAGAAGGAAAGATAGTAAAGGGAAAAATGGGCCCTCAGGTTACTGAAAGAAAATTTTCATACTTTTATTCCTATTATATCATCAAAGTAAAATATCTTTGTCAAAGCTAATTAATGATAGTTCATTAAATGAAACTATAATTAGTCATTTGCAGCCCAAACTTGAGGAGTTGGTAGTGTTTACAATCTTTACAGTGTTTGAACCATTGCATTAGGGAAGAGACATTCCTCAAACTTCTAATGTTAACCCTAGAAATCTGAGGAGCAAATGCAAATACCATGACCCTAGGATAAGGAGTCAAGAAGTTCTTATGTGTGTATGTTATCTTCCCCCAAGTAATGTAAGCTACTTAAAGTCAGGGACTATTTAATTTTGATTTTATACGCTTACTACTTAGCATAGTACCTAACAATTGGTAATCACTTAATAAATACTTTTGGATTGATTTATGTCAGAAGTGGTATCCAAATTATATTTTAGCTATTTGTGTAATTCTCTTAAATGTTCCACTCACTTATTAGTGCTTTGAAGGCTAAATTGTGTTTTTTTTCATTGTGACATCTACATTATTTAGATTCTTGCCTAATAATGCTACTTAATGAATACTTAATGAATTAGAAAATATTCTAATGAGGACTTTTTTCATTAGAACATTTTCCTTTTTGTAATGAAGGATATGCTATTTGCCTTAGCAGGAAATGTGGGGGGGAGGGGAAGGTACATTATTTTATGTAAGTATTTTATTATATGATAATTTTTATTTTGCATAATTTCCTCTATCACATACTTTAGATGTTGTATTATTATTTTTTCCTTCACCTATTTAAGATTGAAAATATAAACTTTACATGCCAAAAAGTGTTTTATCAATGAATTATATAATACCATGCTAGTTATAATAGTTCACTAGGAGGATGTGGTTCCACTATGTAAATGAGTTTTCCTAAGTGGAAGTTGGATGTTTTTTCTCTGCTTACATTGCTAATTACAAAATTGCAAATTGGAAAGAATGATCCTCAGTTAATGTACAGTTTGGTAAATGGGAAGAGGTCAGAACATTTAATCAGCATTTTAATAAGTCTAACTGAAGCCATAGAAAATCTTAAGTGGAATAAATGATCTGAATGTAAACAATCTCAAAGGCATTTCTTAAAGTCCTATTCATGCACTAATATATTAATCATGAGAAGATTTGAGCTGGTTAGTTGCCATCTAGTATCTCCATTCACTTCAATCCATTTCAAGGAGAATTACAGTAGACAGGGTAGTCTCACATTGGAAAAGGTGTAACAGAACCCAGATATATTAGCAATCTGATCATTTTCAATTAGTATTGTATTTTATATCCACAGTTACCTTTATTAAATGGGACCTTGAAATGAAATACAGTTTAGTTTAGCATAGAATTGATAAACAATTCCAACATGGAATTAATCTCAATAATGGCCAGAGCCAGGGAAATGACTCATACCTTCTTTTAAATTCCTATCTATTACTTCTGTCAGGATGGGTCCTGGAAAAGCAGGATAGGTGTATTTAAATTATATGAATCTATGATCAGTTTTAGAAGATAGGTCTTAGTCCCATGTTTAATCTTTTTTCTTGTTTTCTTATTCAGAGAACAGCAAATATAGTATTTAATTACTATTTTCCTTTTGAAAAACTCCAAAGACAAATAAACTAGATGAGTCTTAAATTCAAATACCTATGTGTGTGTGTATATTCTTGAATCTCAAAATATAAAGGAAAAGCTGAATGACTACTTCTGACAAAAATATCCATATATCTTAACATAGTTGTGTCATGTATAAAAATGTATAGATATAAATTATTAATATTACATACCTAGATGACTAAGTAATACATTACAATGGTTCTCTTTCCAATACCTAGAAATAAAATATGGAATTTATTTTTATGAATTTTTATGAAATAGTTCAAATTTTCTTTTTCAATGCACTTAAATTCAAATCATGATTAGCTGGACATCTGACAAAGACAAATTCTTTAAATAATAAACTGTATCAGTCAGTGAGAACAAAACAGTGGCTGATAACATTAAAAAAACCTCAACATCAAGTTGTATTTAAGGATTGTCTCGTTCAGGGGTGTTAAACTAAGCTAAAGGTGGCATGTAGTCCCCAAAACTCTTTAATAGAACAGATTAAAAAATAATTGAGAAATGTTCAAAAAATGAAAATACAGGAAAATGCAGATAATGTTGATTTGTGATTTGTCAATATGAACCTCCCAGGGATCCATTTCTATTTGAGTGTGACACTGCTAGTAGTTCAGTTTCATTATGCTGATAAGGAAATTGAAGTGTAGAGAAGCCAAGTGATACTTCATACCACGTATCTAGTAACATGACTTGTATTAGAACATCTATCTACTGACCTCCAGTTCATTGGTTTTTTATACCACCAAAAACCTAAAGAACTGAAATCTCCAGGGGGATATGATAACTATTTTCAGCTATTTCAATATCTGTCATGTTGAGGAGAGATTATACTTCTTTTGGATAGTTGCAGGTCCCCCTGCAACTAAGTGTAAGTTAATGGGATTCAGGTTTCAGCTAAGATATAAAATAGTTTTCTAAAAATTAGAACTTACTGTCTGAGAAAGTTGTAATTTGAAGTGGTTAAGAAAATTACTACACAGCCAGTTGCAACATTATCAAAATCATAGATCCTTGAAGTAATTACCTAGAGCCAAGCCTGTGTTGATAAATGTTTAACATCCATGTTCACTGAAAAAAAAAGTATGCAGGGTATCTTTAGAGTTTAATCTGCATTACTAATATTTTTTCATAATTTTCTTATGACAACAAAACAGTAAATCAAACCCTGATTTGTAGCATTTGTCAATTGATTTCCAAGTGGTAAAAATATAAAGGTGAAAATTTGACAATCAGCCCTTGCCAGCAATTTGATTTGGCTCCAACGTACCCCTTCCTATAGTCTTAAGAATTAAGGTTAGTTTTCTTTTTAATGAAATGAGCTATATTTTCATGTACAGAACTGACTCAACATTTTTTAAAAATTCCCCAACTTCATGACTGTTTTTCAAAGATGAGTCAGATGGGTTTCTGTACTGATATTTATAATTGCTCAAAATTTCCCCTAGGTTGTCTTTCAAATTTAAGACTCTATCAATATTATAAGGAAATTCCTTGTTTGCTTTAACCTTTTTAAAACAAATGTCAAAGAATGAGCTAGTCGACAATGCTGTTACTTAGTAAAGATGTTACAGTAATGGTTATCTAAACATTCTTTAATAATTGATGTCTTACAGTGATTCCAGGTCAATCATACTGATTCAGGAAATTACTGTGAATTTACTTTTATTTTCAGGAAATCACGGATATGGACTTGTTTCCTTATATTTTGCATGGTTTTTATAAAGGAAGATTGTAAGAGAATCGAGGATAATACAGGTCATTGAGGGTTCAGGTTATTTACATTCCAAATAATTGAGTTGTTCTGTATTTCTTTCTTATTTTACTCCACTATTCCTAAAAAGTTATTGAGCATGCTAAATAGATTGGGTTTTCACACCTGAATTAATGGATTATCTCTGACAAAGTCTTGCCTCTGGTTTTTAAATAAAAGATAACAAGAATGCCTATTTTTAAGAACCTTATACAAATATATAGAAATTTTAGGATTGCATTTGAATAATAATAAAGCATTCAGTCAAAAATTAGATTCTCTATGAATTTAGTCTGTACTAATAAAAAAGAAAACTGTTGGAAATTTTGTCTAGATATGTTTGAGTGGCCAATTATTTCAAAGTCTGTGAAATCATTCTGAGGTCAGAGGAGTATTAGAAAATAATAGGTAACCCCAAATATACCCAGAGCAAAGTAATTCTCATTATCAACTATGTAAATGTAAATTCCAGCAAATATTTTGGTGTTTAAAAATACTTTTTAAAACTTATATTTCTTAAAGATCTTTTTTTTTCTTACTGATCCAGTTCTATGCCATAGCTCTTCGAGGGTTATTCTTTTCCTTCCAAATCCCCAATCACATCCCATCACATGTCCACATTCTCCCCTAACACACACAAACACATACATGAATAGCAAGATATTAAGCTCAGATTGCTTTTTGAACTGATGAGTGGTATGGCATAACTTATGAGTTAGGCCATAATATTCACATAGAAGATTTAGATGAACAAGCATAAAAAGAATAGAAATGAGTTCAGAAGGCAGCACAAACTAGCTTTGAGAGTAGCAGTGTTTTTAATCAATACCTTAAAAAATTCTGAATGTAATAGTCATGGATTTATGTCATAATTAGTATTATTATTATTAGTTTGAATTTATATAATATCTAATTACTTGTCAGGAATTCTATAGATATCTTATTTGATCTTCACAATAATCATGGAAGTTGGGGGTAGAGGTGGAAAAGAGAAGTTACAATGGAAAAATAACTGACTTTTTAACTATTCTACTCATTATTTGGAAACTCTGTGTGTTTTTTTTCTTTCAGTATTTAATGTTTAGAATTTTTTAATTTAGCCTTTTTTTAAATGAGTATTTTAATCCCTCAATTAAACCTTCTGAATATAATTGTCTTTAATCCTTTGCTTATTTTCTATAATAAGGTATCATAATAAAAAATAAAAATCATCTTTAGCTAATATTTCCACTTTAACTTTATTCCCAAAGCTTACTTCCTCTAAGACTTTGCTTTGCTCTCAAAAACTTCACTTTCCCTCTTTGTTTCCTGGCTTCCTAACTACTTAAAGAAAAGATCACATACATCTCCACAATCCAAAAAATGAACTATATGACACCTTTCTACCATTTTATTGTCATCTCATTCATCTCTACTTCCTCACTGCCAAACTTCTTGAAAAAAGTCATTTGTCTCCATTTTCTAAAAATCCAATATCTCCTCAACACTTTGAAATTGTACTTCTCTCCCCTATTCATTTATTGAAATGTCTCTCTTAAATATCTGTTCTTGTTGTTGTTGTTTTCTGGTCTTTGTAGCCTTTGACTTTACCATACCCTGTTCATACCCTAATTATGTCTAGCTTATTCTTATTTGGTTCAGAGCTATGAACTCACTAGTTCTGTTCCTCTTCTGTTTCCATCACTGACACCATCAAAGTACACTTTAATCGCAAGAACAAGGACTATTGTAATTTTGAAGCTTCTTCCCTCATATTCTACCCTTCCAATCCAACCTTTATACTTTTGATAAATCAATATTTTTATTAGGCCATGTTACTCATCTGTTCAGAAGTCTGTTGGAGTTTTATTCTGTTTTTACACTATTTCTTACCAGATAGAGCCCAAAACTCTTTGCTTGGCATTCAAAGATATTTTTAAAACATATGCCACACTATCTAAATTTATTGCTCTGCTTCCAAAACTCTACACTTCAGTGAAAGTAACTGTTCTTGCATTTACACTATAATACAAATACAATGCAATAAAATATAACGTAATACATATTTTTATGATCCTACTACAAGTCAGGAATTGAGGTAAGCACTAGAGATACAAATAAGAAAAGAGCTTATTATCTAATGAAAAAAAACAACACACAAAAGGAAATTGAAAAGTTTGGTGGAAAGGAGTAACTAGAGAAAGTATCAATCCATGAACATGATGATGATGAGTTCAAAACAAAACAGAACGACTCAGAAAAGATGAGAAATCTCAGATTCTGAGCATTCCTTAAATAGGGACATTGGAGAGGAGTTTGTTTTCTTTTGTTTTGTTTTGTTTTGCTCTGTCTTCCAGAATTCAAAACAGAGTGGCAGAAAGAACTGAGGATCCTAATTAGGTGTGATTGTGAAAGTTAATGAAATCTCCCTTCTTTTGAGTTCCCTGTTAATAAGATTATTTTGTTGTTGTTGTTTGTTTATTGTATGAGGGAGATCCTGGCATGATGATGGTAGAGTTGAAACCAAGAAGTCCAACTATTGAAAAAGGAAGAAAAAAATCATTTCATTTAAAATTTTATTTTTTCCTACCTCCTTCCATTGCTCTACTCACAGGTTCATAGAAGGTATTACTTCCCACTATTGCCTAGCATCTTTGTAGCTCAACTCTAAATTTACCTCCTCCATGAAGTCTTTGTTGACCACTTAGACATCATTCACCTTATCCCCCAGGTCTTGAGTGAAATTTTGTTTTGTAAGTGGCCTTTTCACTTCTAACAAATTATGTATGTACTACTATTACATGGAAAATTTAATGTCAGTGACTTTTACCTAAATTTTCTCTCTCCTACTCCCCCCTCATATCATTCTGTACCCAATAGGTAGTTAAAATACTATTTCCAGCCTCAGTGTATTCCTCCACTTCTTCCATTATGTAGTCTTGCCAAAGTGACCTTCTCTCTATTCCTCACCCATATAACACTTCATCTCCTGGCTCCACATTTTTCCAATGACCATATCCCTTGTCTGTAAGAAAGTTTGTTTCTTACTTCTCCTTCACAAACTCCTTCTCCTTCTTCAAGGTGGAAGTCAAGAATTACTTACTAAATAAAATCTACCTGATAACCCAGCTGCCTCCTATAGCCTTACAAATGCCCTGAATTTATTTGTAGATATGCTATTTTCATTCCATAATACATGCATGTCATACAGGCATATAATTTGTATCCACTGTTAACAGATGGCATGGCAAGTAATAAATATTTTTTCATTGAATAAGAATACTTATGTTTAATCAAATAATAACTATTATTTTTATATAGGGTCTACCACAGGTCAAATACTGAGCTAAACACTTTGTAAATGTTGCCTTATTTGATTCTCATAACATCCCTGGAAAGCAGGTACTATTATTACCCCATTTTTTAATTGAAATTTAGACCAGTTAAGTGACTTGCCCAAGGTCACATAGCTAATAACTATGGCTAATTCTTAAATATATAATAATGTATACAATATAATCTAATCATTAATTTTGATTTGCATAAAGTAACTGCATTTTGAAAGTTGTTTCTACCAAAAAAAAGCCTTGCAGAGAAGAGACTCTTGCTTATTTTCAAAGTTCAAAATAAGGAGAAAATTGTAGAAAGGCTATTTCCTTTTTTCATTCCAATCACTCTGCTTGTTCATAAGTAGTTCCAACTCTCTTTTAGACATTTTATTCTGACTTATAACTTGTTCTCCAGAAACCTAGATTTATGGTACAATCATTGCTTTCTGAGAACACTCTCTTCTCTATATGCATGTATAATTCCCATTAGTGGTAATGGAATTGTACAAGATGATTAGTGTAATAGTCAAAATGTTCTGTTAAAAATGGTCTTTTTATAGGCATAATTCATCTATTTCCTCTATATGTATCTATTCTCAATATTTATTAAAGTTATTGAAAATGTACCTTTATGCTACTTGACCCAAGATCCTGCTAACAATTTAAATATGTGACTGAGATCATATGAAATATTTTGGCAATTATTTAAAAGCCAATTAATAAATATATATTTACAATGTTCCTTACTATTTATCTAGAGGTCACCTATTATGGAGAACAAAAGAAACTCAGAATTTACCAGTCCTGTAGAAACTCATGAACTAGATAAAAAAAGAAACAAATTAATTTGTGAAGAAGGAATAAGCAGTCAATGTGTATTTGTTTAGTTATTAATATTAGTTTTACAGAGATAAAAATGAAACAATTTTCAAGGAGGTAAAATTCTATCTGGGAAGAAAAGTATATATATATATATATATGTATATATAATTATATACATAAAAATAAGTATGAATGCAAAATAAAAGGTTTAGTTAGTGAGAGAGGTTAGTAACAGTTGAGGGGACCATGAAAGGTGTTTGAGAAAGTGATACTTGAACTTCTGTTTTGAAGGAAGTAAGGGATTTCATGAGGATAATATGGAAGGGAGTACATTCCAGACTTGGGAGGGTAGTGGCCAGATCCCCTCCATAGAAACAGAGATAAAATGATTTGTGATGAATCTGCTAGAGTCTGGCATGAGTTTTGCCTTCTCTCTTCATTGTTCAACTAAAAGTAGCTTCTCTTAAAATACCAGTGAAGTTTTAATTGCCAAAATTATTGGCATTTGCTTAAACCTGCACTTTCTTGAACTCTGAGGCATTTAACATTGGTGATCATTTTTTTTCTCCTGGATATTCTCCTTTTTCTGTATTTTTGGGAAGTTACTCTCTCTCGATTATCCTCCTCCATCTTGAATTCCAACTATCCTGACTGGGGACTACCTATCTAAACTACAATTCAGGACAGGTCCCAGCCATCTTCCTCTTCACTTCTAAGTAGACTTTGCATACTCCACCCCTTACACCAACCCACTCTTTGGTTTTAGCTCTCCTTATGTTTCTACCTTCATTGAAATGTAAGCTCCTTGAGGGTAAGGACTGTCTTGCTCAATGAGATTTGTATGCCCAACATTTTTGGCACAGTGCTTGGGACATCTCTCTCTCTCTCTCTCTCTCTCTCTCTCTCTCTCTCTCTCTCTCTCTCTCTCTCTCTCTCTCTCTCTCTCTCTCTCTCTCTCTCTCTCTTTCTCTCTCTCCATCCAGTCATTCATTTCTAGACTCCTTTGAAGGTTTTTCATCCATATCATATCCACTAATCTTGATTGTGGCTCTTTCAAGACTCTTTTCTGAGCCTTTTCTTTCTTACTCCACACGATCTTATTTGAGCTCTTCATCTTTCATAAATTAAATGGCATTTCAAAATACACAGTAGAATATGAAGTTAAACACTAATTTACAAATCTGTGAACATCTATCACCTATAGTTTATTTTTTATATTTTTATATTTTTATTTGGTCAACTTTAAACATTATTCCTTGGTTACAAGAATCATATTCTATCCCTCCCTCCCCTAACTCAACCCTTCCAGTAGCCAATGCTCAATTTCACTGGGTATTACATGGGACCTTGATCAGAATGCATTTCCATGCTGTTGATGTTTGCACTAAGGTGATCATCTACATTCCAAATGATATCCGTATTTGTAATCAAGCAGTTGTTCTGCTTCGGTGTTTCTACTCCCACAGTTTTTCCTCTGAATGTGGATAGTGTTCTTTCTCATAGAACCCTCTGGGTTTTTCATTGTCATTAATGGAGAAGTCCATTACTTTCTACTGTACCACAGTGTATCAGTCTCTGTGTACATTGTTCACCTGGTTCTGCTTCTTTTACTCTGCATCAATTCCTGGAGGTCATTCCAGTTCAAATGGAATTCCTCCAGTTTATTATTCCTTTTAGCACAATATTATTCCATCACCAACAGATACCACAATTTGTTCAGTCATTCCCCAACTGAAGGGCATCCCCTCATTTTTCCAATTTTTTGCAACCACAAATACTGAAGCTATGAATATTCTTGTACATATCTTTTTCCTTATTATTTCTTTGGGATATAAACCCAGCAGTGCTATGGCTGGATCAAAGGGCAGACAGTCTTTTAGCACCTTTTGGGCATAGTTCCAAATTGCCCTCCAGAATGGTTGGATTGGTTCACAACTCCACCAGCACTGCATTAATGTCCCAACATTACCACATCCCCTCCAGCATTCATTCTTTCCATTGCTTCATGTTAGCCAATCTAATAGGTGATACTTCAGAGTTATTTTGATTTGCATCTCTCTGATTATAAAAGATTTAGAAAACTTTTTCAGGTGTGTATTAATAGTTTTGATTTCTTTAACTGAAAACTTCCTATTCATGTGCCTTGCCCATTTATCAATTGGAGAATGACTTGATTTTTTGTAAAATTGATTTAGCTCTTTGTAAATTTGAGTAATTAGACCTTTGTCAGAGGTTTTTGTTATGAAGATTGTTTCCCAATTTGTTGCTTCCCTTCTGATTTTGGATGTATAATTTTGTTTGTATATAAACTTTTTAATTTGATGTAATCAAAATTATTTATTTTACATTTTGTGATTTTTTTCTAGCTCTTGCTTGGTTTTAACGTCTTTCCTTTCCCAAAGATCTGGCGTGTATACTATTTTGTGTTCAACTAATTTGCTTATAGTTTCCTTCTTTATATTCAAGACATTCACCCATTCTGAGTTTATCTTGTTGTATGGTATGAGATGCTGATCTAAACCTAATCTCTCCAATACTGTCTTCCAGTTTTCCCAGAATTTTTATCAAATACTGGATTTTGGTCCCAAAATTTGGGATCTTTGGGCTTATTATAGACTGTCTTGCTGAGGTCCTTTACCCCAAGTCTATTCCATTGATCCTCCTTTCTGTCTCTTAGCCAGTACCATATTGTTTGGATGACAACTGCTTTATAGTATAGTTTGAGATCTGGGACACAAGGCCACCTTCCTTCACATTTTTTTTTCATGATTTCCCTGGATATCCTTGACCTTTTATTCTTCCAAATGAAATTTTTTATGTTTTTTTTCTAATTAAGGAAAAAAGAATTTTGGTAATTCAATGGGTATGGCACTAAATAAGTAAATAACTTTGTGTAGGATGGTCATTTTTAGTATGTTAGCTCATCCTACCAATGAGCAGTTTATGTTTTTCCAATGTTTTAGATCTAGTTTTAATTGTGTGAAAGTGTTTTGTAGTTGTGTTCATATAGTTCCTGTGTTTGTCTCAGCAGATTGATTCCCAAGTATTTTATATTATCTATGGTGATTTTAAATGGAATTTCTCTTTCTAATTCTTGCTGCTGGGATGTGTTTGAGATATATAGAAATGCTGATGACTTATATGGGTTTATTTTGTATCCTGCAACTTTGATAAAGTGGTTGATTATTTCCACTAACTTTTTAGTTGATTCTCTAGGATTCTATATATATATATAACCTGCAAAGAGTGATAACTTGGTCTCCTCATTGCCAATTTTAATACCTTCAATTTCTTTTTCTTCTCTATTTGCTACTGCTAGTGTTTCTAATACAATGTCAAATAATAGAGGTGATAATGGGCATCCTTGTTTCACTCCTGATCTTATTGGGAATGCATCTAGTTTATCCCCATTGAGATGATGTTGGCTGATAGTTTTAGATAAATACTCTTTATTATTTTTAGGAAAGGCCCTTCTATTCCTAGTGTTTTCAATAGGAATGAGTATTGTATTTTGTCAAAGCTTTTTCTGCATCTATTGATATAATCATGTGAATTTTGTTGGTTTGCTTATATGGTCAAATATGTGGATGGTTTTCCTAATATTGAACCACCCTTGCATTCCTGGTATCAATCCTACCTCATTGTGGATAACCCTTGTGATGACTTGCTGGAGTCTTTTTCCTAGTATCTTATTTAAGATTTTTGAATCTATGTTCATTAAGGGGATTTGTCTATAGTTATTTTCTCTGTTTTTGACCTACCTGGCTTTAGAATCAGCACCATATTTGTCATAAAAGGAATTTGGTAGATCTCCATCCTGGCTTATTCCATCAAAGAGTATTGGGATTAGGTGTTCTTTGAATATTTGATAGAATTCACTTATGAATACATCAGGCCCTGGGGATTTTTTCTCAAGTAGTTCTTTGATGGCTTGTTTAATTTCTTATTCTGATATGGGGTTATTTAGGTATTATATTTCTTCTTCTATTAATCTAGGCAATTTATATTTTATAAATATTAATTCATATCACTAGATTGATATATTTATTGCCATATAATTGAGCAAAATACTTTTTAATGATTGTCTTAATTTCCTCTTCATTGAAGGTGAGGTCTCCCCTTTCATCTATGATACTTCTGATTTGTTTTTCTTCTTTCCTTTTTTTATTAGATTAACCAGTACTTTGTCTATTTTGATTGTTTTTTTCAAAATACCAGCTACTAATCTTATTTAGTAGTTCAATATATTTTTCACTTTCAATTTTATTAATTTCTCTGTTAATTTTTAGGATCTCTAATTTAGTTTTCTTCTGAGGATTTTTAATTTGTTCACTTTCAAGTTTTTTTGATTTACATGTCCAATTCATTGACCTCTGCTCTCCCTAATTTGTTAATATATGAGCTCAAGGATATAAATTTCCCCCTGAGTACTGCTTTGGCTGCATTCATAGATTTTGAAAGGATGCTGCTTTACTGAAATTATTAATTGTTTCTATGATTTGTTCTCTAACTAACAGATTTTGGAGAATCATATCATTTAATTTACAATTAATTTTTGAAATGGATCTCCATGTACCCTTATGGAATATTATTTTATTGCATTATGAATGGAAAAGTTTGCATTCATCATTTCTGCTTTTCTGCATTTGTTTGCCATGTTTTTATGCCCTAGTACATGGTCAATCTTTGTGAATGTACCATGTGCTGCTGAAAAGATGTATTCCTTTTTGTCCCTACTAATTTTTCTCCATATATTTATTAACTCTAATTTTTCTAAGATTTCATTCACATTTCTTACCTCTTTATTATTTATTTTTTGTTTGATTTATCTAAATTTAATAGTGGTCGATTCAGGTCTCCCATTAGTATAGGTTTACTATCTATTTCCTCCTTGAATTCCACTATTTTCTCCTTTAGAAATTTGGATGCTATATCATTTGGTACATTCATGTTGATTACTGATATTTCCTCATTGTCTATACTGCCTTTTATCAGTGTGTAGTTACCTTCCCTATCCCTTTTAATCAAGTCTATTTTTACTTTGACTTTGTCAGATATCATGATTGCAACTCATGCCTTATTTCTATCAGTTGAGGCCCAGTAGGTTTTGCTCCAACCTTTAATTCTAATTTTGTGAGTGACTACCTTCCTCAAGTGTGTTTCTTTCAGACAACATATGGTAGGATTTTATTTTCTAATCCACTCTCCTATTTGTTTCTGTTTTATGGATGAGTTCATTCCATTCACATTCAAAGTTATGACAGCCACTTGTATATTCCCCAGCATTTTTATATTCTCTTCTAGTTCCATCCTTTCTTCTTTTGCTATATGCTTTTAAACCAGTGGTTTGCTTTTAATCAGTCCCCCTAATTCCTGCCCTTAATATGCTTTCATTTCTGCACTCTCCTTTTTTGTTCCCTTTTTATTTTTTAGGGTCTATAAAGTTCCTTTCCCCATCTCTTTCCCTCCATTATTGTACTCTCTGCTCCCCTACATCCCTTAGTTTTTCCGGCTTACTTTCCCTATAGGGTAAGATAGAATTCAATGCCCTACCCCAAAGGATCTATTTGCTCTTCCCTCTCAGAATTGATTTCACTGAGAATAAGGTTTAAGTGTTACCTATTAGCACTCTCTTCCTCTCCTTCTTATAAGAATATTCTTCCCCTCCCATTCCCATGTGTATCTTTGTGAGATAAAGATTATCCTATTTATTTTAATTCTTCAAGTGTCTCTTGGTGCCGCCTTTGATTCTCCCCTCCCTTTTTCTTTTTTTTTCATATCATCTTATAGCAATTCTTACCCCAATCTTTTCCTGTGAATGATTCCTCTCCTTACTATAATAGTGAATATAATTTTTGAGAGTTGCTAATAACATTTCCCCATATACTAACATAAATAACTTGATCTTATTGAAGCTCTTAAAGAAGAAAGTTTGAATTAAAAAAAAAAACATTTTTCCCATTTCCCTCTCTTTCTTATTTACCTTTTCATGTTTCTCTTGATTTTTTGTTTGGATAGCAAACTTTCCACTTGGCTCTGGTCTTTTCTTTGCAAAAACTTGGAAATCTTCTATTTTGTTGAATGCCCATATTTTTGCCTGGAAGTATATAGTCAGTTTTGATGGATAGGTAATCCTTTGTTGAAGACCCAGTTCTCTTGCCTTTCTGAATATCATGTTCCAAACCTTTTGGTCCTTTAGTGTGGAAGCTGCCAGATCTTGTATAATCCTGATTGGTGATCTTTGGTATCTGAATTATCTCTTTTTGGCTTCTTGTAGATTTTTCTCCTTAGCTTGGAAGCTCTTGAATTTGGCAATTACATTCCTGGGCATTGTCTTCTGAGGATTTAGTGTATAGGGAGTTCTATGAACTCTTTCAGTGTCTATTTTGTCTATTTTGATGTTCAAGAACATCAGGGCAGTTTACTTGGATATTTTTTTTTGTAGTATGATGTCAAGATTTCTGTTCATTTCTGGGTTTTCAGTTAGACCAATGATTCTCAAATTGCCTCTTTGTGCTCTGATTTCCTGATCTGTCATGTTTTCAATGAGATATTTTATGTTTTCTTCTATTTTGTCATTCTTTTGACTTTGCTTCATGAATTCTTGCTTTTTTGCAAGATCATTGTCTTCCAACTGCTTAATTCTGATTTTTAAAGACTGGTTTTCCTTTTCTGTTTGGTCTATCCTACTTTTCGTGGCTTCCTGCTGTTTCTCCAATTAGGAGTTCTTGTCCTTTAAACTGTTATTTTTTCTTTGAACTATTTCCCACTTCTTTTTCCCAGAAGGCTTCCATCTTTTTGATAAGCTCCAATTTAAATTATTCAAGAGTTTGTGGACAATCTCCATTTTTGGAAGATTTTAGTGCATTTATTTGTAGTTCCTCTTCTATTTTCTCTGTAGCCTGGGTTTTTTCTCTGTAAAAATTATCAAGTATCAACCCCTTCTTTTTGTTTGTCATGGTGTTGCAAAGTTGTTGTTCCTGGGCACAATTTGCCATCACTGTGGAGGTTTTTCCTTCCCTTTTTAGTCAGAAATCTGAGTGAGATGGGCAGGCTCTCTGTGTATGGAGCTAAGGAGCAAGGATTTTGCCTGAAGACAGCTCTCGAATCTCTGTAGCTTCTGCTGTTTGCTGCCCTTCTCTGTGCTATCTTACCGCACGTGCCCACAGTCTGTGCTCTTCATCCTGCTGGGGTTTCAGGTGTAGCTGCTCTCAAGGATAGGTTTTTGATGGTCTTAGTCAGCTTCCAAGGACCTAGTGGTGCCCCTCACACACTCTAGCGGTTCCCCTTGCTCACGCACTGATTCTAGCATGTGCTGGCTCTGACTCTGGCTTCATAGGTGGGTTTTGGGAGGGTAGATCAGCTCAAAGTTTGGGGGGAGCTTTTGTACTCCCTTATATTGTAGAAATGCCCAAATCCCATGTACCTTCAATGCTGTGTCCTACTGTAGAGTTCTTTCGTTCATATGAATTTGTTGTTTTTTTTTTTTATCTTTTGAGGTAGTCTATATTGATAAGTGCTGAGTAGAGAAAGAGTCCTGAATCTAGACTGCTGCCATGTTTACCTGAAAGTCCCCATACATTTTAATTTTAATGATATATATATTACATATACTAAAATCATTACTATATGAATACATAATACTATCATTATAATCACCTCTGATTTCATTAGCGAGGGAACCCCTGACTAGGAAACTCCTTTTAAAATATACAGATGTACACATGGTCTACAAATTATTTTCATAAATAAATATTTGGGACATTGAGAAGTTAGTTGATTTGCCCAATGTCATGTGGCCCATATGTATCAGAAATAATCCCCAGATCCAGTTCTTTATCTTTCCTTTATCTTTTTCTTTATCTTTTCCTCTATCTACTTCATCATGCTGTCAAGAGGTACTTTTTAATTTAACTGTATTGTACATAATATGTAGGTTGGCTTCTATTAAATCTGAAAACTAAAGTGGGAAGTGACCTCAAAAGCCATCTAGTTAAATTACTCGATATTATAGGTCAGAAAGGTAAAGTTTTGTGTGAATGTGACTTGTCCAACATTATAGTGATAACAAGTAGTAGGGGTTTGATTATGAAACTAGAACTTTGGCCACTGTATCACAGTATAAATATTAAAAGGGAGTATGTGATTTTATTTGAGTCAATATGATTCCATCAGAAATAACACAATTAAAGAGTCTGTATCCCTTTAAAGAGTCTCCAGGTATCTGAAAACATGCAATAAACAATTATGTTCCATGATGTTTGGGAAGTAGTGTGAAATAAGACATGAACTATATGTTGAAGTAAATTCATAAGAAGCATTGAATGCCAGAGGAAGGCATTTGTAATATTTTGTTATATATTTTATCCTCACATTATTCTGCCACTTTTTTATTACTCTGTTGTCTCAGATCACAAACCTTGATATGTGTCTTGCTCATCTTGTTCTCTTAAAGGTCTTTTGAGTAAATACTCCAAAAGTTTATAAAATGCTACATGATGTAAACATTTTTGTCCTTTTTCAGAAATAAAAAGAGCATTTTCTAAGTTCTATTTGTCTATGTCATGAAAGAATTTCAAGGGAGTTTTTATTGCATCTGTTTCAGAACTAAGATAACACAGATTGCTACTGGCATCCAGAAAGAACAGTAGCAAATTCATAAATTACCCTCACCTTTTATTTCAAGAAAACAAATCAAATTAACAGGTTATTTCTTGATTACAATCGTTAAGTGAGGTAATTTATGTCAAAGAAAAGTGATAATCTAAGGCTTTACCAAGTAAATGCTGCTGATGATGAAAATTAAATGAAATTATTTGAACTGTATAATATAATCATTATTCTTTTTTAAGTAGACAACCCTAAATAGCAGCTTCCTTGATTCTTTCACAAATGTGTCATTTATCAACACAGTTAACTCAAAAATCTAGTTCTCTGTGAAAATAACTGAAAAATATAAACAAAATCATGTATACCAGGTAGACCAGCAGAAAATGAGAAATAAATCAGAAATTTAAGGGTTTAGATAGAAGAATTTTATTGTTGTTATATATGTAGTTTTATTTGTTTGGTTGGTTTTGGTGTGTACATATGTGTTTAAGGAAAGGGGAGATGAGCATTTTCAAGGACTAAGGAGAAATCAAGAGAAATGTAGAAATTAAAGAATTCAAAAGAGGAGCAAAATCCTACTAGAAGTGAGATGAAACATGATCAATTCAGTCCAATTCAATGAATATGTATTGAGTTTCTATTATTAGTGAACTGTGCTAAGCAATAAGTAATTTTTAAATGAAAAAGGAACAAATCCATCATGTTAGGGAAGTATTATATTCAGAAGTAGTATTGAAAGTGAATTTTGTCTTCATAGAGTTTTCAAAAAGTTTCTCCAATCTGAGCTTTAAAGCAGTCTAAACTAAAAAATGTCTTCTCAGTACCTAATGACCAATAGCCTCAGTGGACACCTGAAACAAATAGAATAATCAAGATATGGGTTCAATTTCTTCTCAGTAGAACAAGGCCAAATTAAAAATCAATCAACAAAATCAGCAAAGTCCCCAAGAAGTTATTGCTTCCCATAAGGGATACAGCACAACCTCTGGGATACCAGTAGATGAAACACTGGACTTGGAATCAGGAAAACTCATTTGAATCCTGTCTCAGATTGCATTACCCTGTGCGAGTCTTTTAACCACTGCCTCAGTAACCTCATCTAGAAAATTAACATAATATTATCATATACTTCTAAGAGTTATTGTAAAGAAAAAATAATATAATATATGAATGAAATGTTGAATTAATATTATAGGAATATGTTATTATTATCATCATCACCATTATTATTCCCCCATTTTACCTGACCATTCACTCATTGAGTCCCATAGAGAGTGGATGCTTTCTCAGGTCAAATGGAGTCTATGATATCTCAAGTCAAAAAGAAGGTCTGAGTTCAAATTTGGCCTGAGCATAATAATCCAGGGGAAGAAATGCACATTTAATGAAATATAGGACTTCCAGGAATTCCTGATGAAATAGCCGGAGCTGAAAAAGAAAGACTCATCTTCCCAAGTTCAAATCTGGGCTTCGACATTTATTAACTGTCTGAACTAGGAAAATCACTTAACCATGTTTGCCTCAGTTTCCTCATCCATCAAATGAGCTGCAGAAGGAAATGGCAAACCACTCTGGTATCCAGAAGACACCAAAGGGGCTCATGGAGAGTTGGCTGACTGAAATAACTGAATGACAAAAACAGTAACTTCTAAAATTATAACATGAAATACTTCCCATTAACAATTAGTGAGTAGGGAAAAATAGCTCTTAACAAAGGCATTTAACTAAGATCATATAGAAAAAAACCCTATAAAATGTTCTCTCTTTAAAGTTGGGACTTTCTCTTGCAGCAATATATGTAACCTACATAGAAAGTGTGGGTACACATTTAGAATATATGGGACTACGTATAAGAATCACATGAAATCAAGATTATTCACTCCTTCAATGATAGATCATGCAGCTCTTTATCCTTTATGGGGCTCTCACAAAGCTTTCATCCATATCCTTAGCATCTCTGCTCCACAGGTTGCTCAGCTCAGCTGAATTCTTTGAGACTGCTTTTTCCAGGTCAAAGCAACTACTAAGGTTTGCCCTGAGATTAAATTTGTGTGTTAAAGGTAGCAACAATTATATCACATATTCTGTTGGTCTAATGTAATTTGTTTTTTTTCCCTCCATCTTCTTTTCTGTCACTCTATTGTTATAGCTAAAAAGGAATTCTTAGGACTAAAAACCATTTTATAAGCTATTCATTGTGGATTGATCTTAGCCTTAATAAAATGATAACTTACTGGTCATCTTTCTGTTGATGAGACTAAACTTCTTTGTGAAATAATTTATGTATATATATTTTTGTTAACTTTTCTGTATAATTCTGACTTGAAAAAGATTGATTTGAATAAAGCTTCTAATAACAAAGGTGTATTCTGTTTATCTCGTAAGCACTTAGAGCTAATGTATTTAATGCCAGCTATTTCACAATCGATCAAAATCACTTTGTAATGCTGTTCCCTCCTTGGCAATTATCAAACCACATTCACATACAATTATGGCATCAAAGCCCAGTAAAATTGAAGACTATAGATTCTAACTGCATTTTATCAGGCAAAGACATACATTAAAGTAGAATGATAAACTTTTTGTGTGGAATTAAGTACCTTTTAAATTAAATTACTACTTAACTCAAATTGAAAAGATTTATATTGTGTTTTATTTATTTATTTTTAGTTTTGGCTTCTTTCTTATGTTGATGTTTCCATTTTATTTAGGTGATCTAAGAAACATCTTCTTTGCTTATTGAATTACATGCTGGAGTCCTTTTTTAAAGTATCTCCTAATTTCATTTTGACAAGTATTATGTGTTTTCATTTAGACTATTCTCATTTGAAATTAAAATGTTTATTATTATATACAGTGGGTAAAGATAGCAGAAATACAACTTTATTAGTATCAGAAGTAACTGAGTTATCCTACCTAAAGATCATAGAAAATTTTATATATTGCATGTTGTGGGAGAAGGTAAAAAAGTAGAAAATAACATAGTTTTGTGGGTATTTAAAACACCTAAGCCTCACAGAATTCAGGAAAGGTAAATGAATTATCACGGAAAATTTAGATAAATTTAGATAAATTAAGGATTAACATTAACTTTGCATGATTTTTTACATATCTTGAACGAAAATGATGCTGGAGGCCACCAAGAAAATATAATACAAATGTCTTAATACCTTGCTTCTCTCTTTGGCTCAGAATTTGGCTGTGCTTTCTCACACCAAGCATATCAGTGTTTCTTTTAGGATTTAACATTTAGGTGGTCTAAGAGGCAGCTAACTAGCTTTGTGACCCTGAAGAAATTACTATATTTCTTTATCTTGGTTTATCAACAGTAAAATGAGAAGATTGAGTCCCTTCCACGGCTAAATTTCTGACTTATGATCCTTTTCTATAATATTTATTGTGTGAACCTGAAGAAATCACTAAACTTCTCTATGTCTCAGTTTGTCTCTGAAATGAGGAGTTATACTTATTGACCATCAAGACTCTTCTCATCTTTAAATTTAATGCTCTTACCAAATTGTCAGACTACCTCCAACTCTAAACGTAAATATCCAGTATTGTATATTTCACATCTTTCATACATATCATCAAGGCCTTTTTATTCCAAAATTGAATAAATAAGTTTTTTACCATTTGGATCATAAATGCATTTTTATTCTTTGAAAATTATGTTGTCCTAAGACTTACTTTGGGTAAACTATGGAGTCCAGTGGATAGAGAGTGACCCTGGAGACAGGAAGACCTGAGTTCAAACCCAACCTCAGATATTTATTAGTTGTGTGATCTGGCCAAGTCACTTATTCCTGTTTGCATCCTTTTCCTAATCTGTAAAAATGAGTTAGGGAAGGAAATAGCAAATCCCTCCAGTATTTCTGCCAAGAAAATCTCAAATGACATCATGAAGAGTCATACTTGACTAAAATAACTGAACAACAACAAAAGCCTTATCTGGCACCATTGAAAAAGCATTTGTTAAAAAAAAACTACATTCTCTAAAGAATATCTATGACATGCAATTGAATAGCAAGTTTATTGAGTTAGTGTGTGTGTGTGTGTGTGTGTGTGTTTGTGTGTGTGTGTATCAAGCAGAGAAATAAGCTGAATCTAGATCTGAAGAGAAGGAAGAAAAAAAAACCAGAAACTGTATCTCATATTAACTTTCAAACTGTTAACTAAACACTAAAGAATAAGCATTTTGGTAAATTGATAATAGTTGGTAATACTTTCATTTGCTCCCATCAAAATCATCTATAGTCATAGTTCTTTTTTCCTCTATAATTTACAATTGTTTCATATTCTTTTTTAGGGAAGTGCTAATATAATCATTTGCAGACCAAATTCCATATTCGATTCAAAAGGATCATAATATTTAGAGGGGGAAAAGGGTTTTATAAATTATTTAACTCACTCTGTTCACTTTGAAGGTGAGGAAATCAAGGCTACAGAGGTTAAGTGATTTACTTAAAGCCACACATAGTTTCTAGCTGATCCAAAATGTGTATGCATGTATCAAATGATCTCCAGAGTTCTAGCTGATTCTTCAGTGAGTTTAGATTATTATGATCACTCATCTCAGTGAAAAAGCTCAGAGACCCTCTAGAAAATTGTGTTTGTTTTTTTTAAATATACAGATTACTCATCTTTAAATAATTTATTAATCATAATCAATCTAATAAATACTTTGGTATTAGTTTTTAATCTAAAAATAAACTATCATTTAAAAGAGAATACCCAACATCCAAAACTGAATGTAAAAATGAAAATAATTGAGTTTAATAGTTTAAGGGGTCTTAGTTACCATGTCAAATCCAAAATCAAGAGTCAACAATCAATAAGGACATGTTTACCTGAAATCTACAGATGAAGTACCTTTTCATGCTGATTATATTATGTTAAGATGGATTTTTTAAAAAGTAGTAAACAAAATGTCCCCTTTCAATTATACAATATGTATAGGTGGTTGAGTAACTTACATTGGCAAAATATTAAGTAATATTATAAGGGACCATATTATACAATTATAAAGCCTCTTGAGAACTAGAGTCATTTTCTCATGAAAATAACCTACCTATAATGAAAACTAGTATTAATAACATGCCTTGGTGAAAGGTAAACTACATATGTAATAAGAAAACATGTTCAAATCCTTGTAGTACAACTTTATAACTCTTTGACTGGACTTTTTAGTTAGTCTTCCTGATATTTAGTTTCTATATCTGAAAAATGGGTTATAGTTAGGTGGCTTATTTTTAAAGTACTTTCAAAATTACACATTATTAGAACATGTAACTGATTTTTTTCCCCTCTTGATTTAGGTGTCCTGAAGGATTTTCTGGCAATTTTTGTGAAGTAAACATAAATGAATGTTCATCATCACCTTGTCTACATGGTGCAGATTGTGAAGATCTTGTGAATCGTTTTAATTGCAAATGTCAGCAAGGTAATTATCAAGGAAGAACCTCAATCATATCTTGCACTCTGGTGTTCCTTTATTCAACACAACTCAATTTTAAAAAAAATATCATTAAGTACCCACTATATGCACAGCACTGTGTTATTCCCAGCTCCAACACAATTGCTGATACATAAGTATCTAATGCTTCTTGTTGAATTTTGAATGAATGAACAAATGAATGAACTAGTTGATGGTTTTATAAAAAGACACATATAGACAATAAGCCTTCACACACAAAGTGAAACATTTCCTACTTTGGATAAGATGTTAACAAGGAGTTGGGATAACAGTAGGATATGACTCATGAGTTAAGTACCATTGTGGTGGCAGCAAAAGAGTTTTCAGAAGAAATGTTTTAAGAATACTTGAAAGAAAGAACTCTTTTCAGGTGATATAATCAGGGAAGTTTACATGGATGAGATAGCACATGAGCTTGAAATGTTGTATGATTAAGCAATTTGGGCCACAAGCTAAACTTTTAACTATTCACAAATCTAAGTTATTTAAAATATATAATTTAAGAGCACAAAAAGACAGACCTTTAAATTTGCAACTAGATATCTGAATTTAAAAATCACATCAATTTTTATAAATTGTTTTTCAGTGGAATCAGTTAATCAGGGCTCATTAAGGCAATCAGCCCAATTTGGTTACTTGTGCATAGGTGTTAAGAGTAATTAACAATGAGAAATGTACAAAATATTGAAGTACAATGGATAACATGATGAATTCAAAAGAGTAGTTCAAGGTTTTAAGAGAATGGATGGTAAAATTCAATTTGTGAGAACTGTGTCTCAAGGAGATGACCCCTGATCTCAGTGATAGAAATGGATTATGAGTCCATAATGATGCAGGTTTTTCCAAAAGTCGCTTAAAGCAATCCTAAGAATTTGGGGACAATTCATATTAATATAGCATACATTCACATAGGCTTTACAGTTTACAAAGAATTTTTTTTCTAATAGAAATTAAATGAAATTAAATTAGGATACAAATGTGGTAAATAATGATACTTACCTGGCATGAAAAAGAAGTAAAGACCATTCCACGTTGAGAGATATTTAGATAGAGAATAGTCCAGAGTAGCCCAAATATATAATATATCAACAACTGGACATTTATATAGGACTTGGCAGTTTATAAAAACTTTATATCCATTATCTAACTTGAAGGAGAATAGTAGATAAGACTGGAAAGGTAAGTCAGTGCTAGATCTCAGAGGTCCAATGAATGTCAGGAAGAATAAATATTATACTTTATTTCTGTCAATAGAAGGCAATCAATGTTTTGGGAGTTAATTTTTTATTTGTTTTCAGAATAAAGGAGTGTTCTCTGCATATTGTAATAGACAGCAGTTTAAATAGTATATTAGAGAATCCTGAGGGTTAGTTGTAAATCTATTATTTGTAAGGTTTAAATTAATTTCTAATACTTCAAGTATTATTTTTATAAAGTTTATAATCTGAAAAAACAGAACCACATGACTAAGTTTTTTCTACCTGCTCAAAAATTCCTGCTCCAACAAAGACTCTACAGGAATGAAAGAGGGCTAGACAGGGAGTTCCATGCAATTTATATCCTGTCTACATCAGCACATAATGACAGGAAGTGAGTAGGGTGCTGGGAATCATAATTTTGCTGGGTATCATAGTTTTTAGGGTAACAAATTCAAATTACATATATTAAAGCCTAGACATGAAGAAATAGGGCTTTCATCTGTTGAACAATTATATACACACTTCAGCAAGATATTCAACAAATTCAAAACATATTGAAATGGTGTCAAGTTTTTTTTTTAATCTTCTGATAAATTATATTTACTTTAGCAATTCACCATAAGACAGGGATGGACTTGTATAAAGAATGGCAATCTTGGAGTGGTTCTGAAACTATGTAACTGGTTGAATCACAAACTTGCTATGTTTTTCTTCTTTTATTTATAAAGCTTATTCTGCTAATTTATTTTATTTAATATGAGATAAAGTGTTTTGTGAACCATAAAATCTATATGAATGCGTGATGTCTCAAAATTCTTAGAGCTGCTTTAAGCTTTAATAGAATTTTGGAACAATCTCTTATTGGACTCACAATTCATCTATTTCAATAAGATAATGGAGGACTTCCAGTCAAGATGGCAGCTTAGAGAAAGCTAAAGTTCAGACCTCAGGAAACCCTTCCCAACCGAACTCAAACTATATGCTCCTAGGGCACCGAAATTCAAAACGAACAACATCATAGACCCCGGGCATCCTCCTCCTGGACCTGGATCAAAAGGTACCCCCCCCCCCTGAAAAGCCAGAATCCGAGATTACTTGGACCTAAGGGGTAGGCAGAAGGAAGGTCCCAGGACCCATCCCCCACAACCCAGAGTGCCGAGTCCAAGGCAGCAGAGGGAACCTCAGAGCCTCAGGGCCTGCTATTCTGAAGACTACTTCCTGAAAACAACCTGACTCAGACAAAGGGGTCATCCAACACAGACAGCAGGGAAACAGAGAGAGAAGGGGGGAGCCTGTAACTCCCTGGCTGGATCCCTCCATCCGAGTCTCACGGAAGGTCCCTGCCTCAAGGCATACTCAGTTCAACCCAGAGAAAGCTAATCCTATCAGGAGCCCTCTGAGCTCCTGGATGCCACGGCCCCTCCCCCCTCAGAGTGCTGGCTCTTCTGACCGACTAAGCACAGAAACAAATACCCCACGGAAAGGGCCAAGCCAGGCTCAGAGCGTGGAAGTAAGGCAATGGAGAATCATTGGCAGGGAACTGAAGAGGACAGTAACACAGAAACACCAGCAATTCCTGGCTTCCCCTGGAAGACAGAACAACAACTGCATAGAATGGACAATCTGCCTGGGGCTAAAACCTCTGAACACCAGACAGAGATAAGAAAAGCTAGTCCTCCCCACTCAGATAGAGATGGCAAACTCCACAGAAACACAAAAGCCCCAAAATTCCAAGAAATACAAGAAGAAGGGGGCAACTTTGGATACATTTTATGGAGCAAAAATACAAAATACAGAAGAGCTAGAAGAAGAAACACAAGCAAATGCTCCAAAACCTTCCAAAGGAAATGAAAACTCTCCACAAACCTATGAAGAATTTGAATTACAAAGGATCAAAAAGATGGAAGCCTTCTGGGAGGAAAAGTGAGAAATAATGCAAAAGAAATTCAGTCTTCTACAAAACCAGTTTGACCAAAGTGAAAAGGAAAACCAGGCATTAAAGGTCAGAATTAGGCAACTCGAAGACAAAGAGCAAGAACTAATAAAGCAAAGCCAAAAGACCAAGAAATTAGAAGAGAAAATAAAATATCTCACTGACAAGGTGACAGACTTGGAAAATAGAGGAAGAAGAGACAATTTAAGAATAATTGGACTACCAGAAAATCCAGAAATAAACAGCAAACTCGACATCATAATACAAGATATAATCAAAGAAAATTGCCCAGAGATCCTAGAACAAGAGGGCAATACAGGAATTGAAAGAGTTCACAGAACACCCTCTACACTAAATCCCCAAAAGACAACTCCCAGGAATGTAATTGCTAAATTCCAAAGCTTTCAAGCAAAAGAAAAAATCCTACAAGAAGCCAGAAAAAGACAATTTAGATATAAAGGAATGCCATTCAGGGTCACACAAGACCTTGCAAGTTCCACTCTGAATGATCGTAAGATATAGAACATGATTTTCTGAAAGGCAAAAAAGCTGGGTCTTCAACCAAGAATCAGCTATCCATCAAAAATGACTATATACTTCCAAGGGAAAGTATGGGCATTCAACAAAATAGAAGATTTCCAAGTTTTTTCAAAGAAAAGACTAGAGCTCTGTGGAAAGTTCGATATCGAAAAACAAAAAGCATGGAAAACCTGAAAAGGTAAATATGAAGTAAACGGAAAAAGAGAAAATTGTTATATTTTCATTTATTCAAACTCTCTTCTATAAGGATTACATTTATATCAATATATATATATATATATATATATATGTATATATATATATTAATATATGGAAAATATAATGTGTAAATAGGGGAAAAGAAAAATCAAATAGAATAATCATTCTCAAACAAAGATTCTCACAGGAAGGGGAGGGGAAGAAAACTCCTATAAGAAGGAGAGGAAGAGAGTTTTTACTTAAAACTTACTCTCAGGGAAATCAACTCTGAGAGGGAAAAACATCCAGATCCATTGGGATCTTAAATTCTATCTTACCCAATAAGGGAAGGGAGAAGGGAAAACTAAGGGGAGCAGGGGGGGAGGGAACACAAAAAAGGGAGGGAAGAAGAGGGTGAAGGGGGAGGGAACTAAAAGGGAGGGACTAGAAAGGGAAACATATCAAGGGAGGGGACAAGGAGGACTGATTTAAAGTAAATCACTGGACTAAAAGGAAGAGCTGAAGAAGAAAGGTTAGAATTAGGGAAGGATATCAAAATGCCAGGGAGTCCACAAGTGACAGTCTTAACTTTGAACGTGAATGGGATGAACTCACCCATAAAATGTAGACGAATCTCAGAATGGATTATAATCCAAAACCCTACCATATGTTGTCTTCAAGAAACACACATGAGGTGGGTAGACACCCACAAGGTCAGAATTAAAGGATGGAGTAAGACCTTCTGGGCCTCAACTGACAGAAAGAAGGCAGGAGTGGCAATCATGATATCTGATAAAGCCAAAGCAAAAATAGACCTGATTAAAAGGGATATGGAAGGTAATTATATTTTGTTAAACGGGACTTTAAATAATGAGGAAATATCACTAATCAACATGTATTCACCAAATATTATGGCACCCAAATTTCTAATGGAGAAACTAGGAGAACTGAAGGAAGAAATAGACAGTAAAACCATATTAGTGGGAGACTTAAACCAACCATTATCAAATTTAGATAAATCAAATAAAAAAAAATAAATAAGAAAGAGGTAAAAAAGTGAATGAAATTTTAGAAAAATTAGAATTAATAGACATATGGAGAAAAATAAATAGGGATAAAAAGGAGTACAACTTCTTCTCAGCACCACATGCCACATTCACAACAATTGACCATATATTAGGTCACAGAAACATGGCACACAAATACAGAAAAGAAGAAATAATAAATGCAGCCTTTTCAGATCACAAGGCAATAAAAATAATGATCAGTAATGGTACATGGAAAACCAAATCAAAAACTAATTGGAAATAAAACAATATGATACTCCAAAATCATTTAGTTAGAGAAGAAATCACAGAAACAATTAATAATTTAATCAAGGAAAATGACAATCCTTTCAAACCTTTTGGGATACAGCCAAAGCGGTAATCAGAGGTAAATTCATATCCCTGAGTGCATATATTAACAAACTAGGGAGAGCAGAGATCAATCAATTGGAAATGCAAATCAAAAAACTTGAAAGCGATCAAATTAAAACCCCCCAGCAGAAAACCAAACTAGAAATCCTAAAAATTAAGGGAGAAATTAATAAAATAGAAAGTGATACAACTATTGATTTAATAAATAAGACAAGAAGCTGGTACTTTGAAAAAACAAACAAAATAGACAAAGTACTGGTCAATCTAATTAAAAAAAGGAAGGAAGAAAAGCAAATTAACGGCATCAAAGATGAAAAGGGGGACATCACCTCCGATGAAGAGGAAATTAAGGCAATCATTAAAAATTACTTTGCCCAATTATATGGCAATAAATATACCAATTTAGGTGATATGGATGAATATATACAAAAATACAAACTGCCTAGACTAACAGAAGAAGAAATAGAATTCTTCAATAATCCCATATCAGAAAATGAAATCCAACAAGCCATCAAAGAAATTCCTAAGAAAAAATCCCCTGGGCCTGATGGATTCACCAGTGAATTCTATGAAACATTCAGAGAACAGTTAATCCCAATACTATACAAACTATTTGACATAATACGCAAAGAGGGAGTTCTACCAAACTCCTTTTATGACACAAATATGGTACTGATTCCAAAACCAGGCAGGTCAAAAACAGAGAAAGAAAACTATAGATCAATCTCCCTAATGAATATAGATGCAAAAATCTTAAATAGGATACTAGCAAAAAGACTCCAGCAAGTGATCAGAAGGGTCATCCACAATGATCAAGTAGGATTTATACCAGGGATGCAGGGCTGGTTCAATATTAGGAAAACTATCCACATAATTGACCACATCAACAAGCAAACCAACAAGAACCTCATAATTATCTCAATAGATGCAGAAAAAGCCTTTGATAAAATACAACACCCATTCCTATTAAAAACACTAGACAGCATAGGAATAGAAGGGTCGTTCCATCTAAAACCATCAGCTAATATCATCTGCAATGGGGATAAACTAGATGCATTCCCAATATGATCAGGAGTGAAACAAGGATGCCCATTATCACCTCTATTATTTGACATTGTACTAGAAACACTAGCAGTAGCAATTAGCGAAGAAAAAGAAATTGAAGGCATCAAAATAGGCAAGGAGGAGACCAAGTTATCACTCTGCAGATGACATGATGGTCTACTTAAAGCATCCTAGAGAATTCAATCAAAAAGGTAATTGAAATAATCAACAACTTTAGCAAAGTTGCAGGATACAAAATAAACCCACATAAGTCATCAGCATTTCTATATATCTCCAACACAGCTCAGCAGCAAAAACTAGAAAGAGAAATTCCATTCAAAATCACCTTAGACAAAATAAAATACCTAGGAATCCATCTCCCGAGGCAAACACAGGAACTATATGAACACAACTACAAAACACTCTCCACACAACTAAAACTAGACTTGAGCAATTGGAAAAACATTAACTGCTCATGGATAGGATGAGCCAATATAATAAAAAAGACCATCCTACCCAAACTTATTTATCTATTTAGTGCCATACCCATTGAACTCCCAAAAAATTTCTTTACTGATTTAGAAAAAACCATAACGAAGTTCATTTGGAATAACAAAAGATCAAGGATATCCAGGGAAATTATGAAAAAAAAAAACACAAATGATGGGGGCCTTGCCGTCCCAGACCTTAAACTATATTACAAAGCAGCAGTCATCAAAACAATTTGGTACTGGCTAAGAGACAGAAAGGAGGATCAGTGGAATAGACTTGGGGCAAGAGACCTCCACAAGACAGTATAGGATAAACCCAAAGATCCCAGCTTTTGGGACAAAAATCCACTATTTGATAAAACTGCTGGGAAAATTGGAAGACAGTGTGGGAGAGATTAGAAATTGATCAACACCTCACACCCTACACCAAGATAAATTCAAAATGGGTGAATGACTTAAACATAAAGAAGGAAACCATAAGTAAATTGGGTAAACACAGAATAGTATAAGTCAGACCTTTGGAAGGGATAAGACTTTAAAACCAAGTAAGACATAGAAAGAATCACAAAATGCAAAATAAATAATTTAGACTACATTAAATTAAAAAGCTTTTGTACAAACAAAACCAATGTAACTAAAATCAGAATGGAAACAACAAATTGGGAAAAAATCTTCATAGAAACCTCTGACAAAGGTTTAATTGCTCAAATTTATAAAGAGCTAAACCAATTGTACAAAAAATCAAGCCATTCTCCAATTGATAAATGGTCAAGGGACGTGACATGAATAGCCAATTTTCAGTTAAAGAAATCAAAACCATTAATAAGCACATGAAATAGTGTTCTAAATCTCTTATAATCAGAGAGATGCAAATCAAAACAACTCTGAGGTATCACCTCACACCTAGCAGATTGGCTAACATGATAGCAAAGGAAAGTAATGAATGCTGGAGGGGTGGCAAAGTAGGGACATTAATTCATTGCTGGTGGAGTTGTGAACTGATCCAACCATTCTGGAGGGCAATTTGGAACTATGCCCAAAGGGCGACAAAAGAATGTCTACCCTTTGATCCAGCCATAGCACTGCTGGATTTGTACCCGAAGAGATAATAAGGAAAAAGACTTGTACAAGAATATTCATAGCTGAGCTCTTTGTGGTGGCCAAAAATTGGAAAACGAGGGGATGCCCATCAATTGGGGAATGGCTGAACAAATTGTGGTATATGTTGGTTATGGAATACTATTGTGCTAAAAGGAATAATAAAGTGGAGGAGTTCCATGGAGACTGGAACAACCTCCAGGAAGTGATGCAGAGCGAGAGGAGCAGAACCAGTAGAACATTGTACACAGAGACTAATACACTGTGGTATAATCGAACGTAATGGACTTCTCCATTAATGGCGGTGTAATGTCCCTGAACAATCTGCAGGGATCTAGGAGAAAAAACACTATTCATAAGCAGAGGACAAACTGTGGAAGTAGAAACACTGAGGAAAAGCAACTGCCTGACTACAGGGGTTGAGGGGACATGACAGAGGAGAGACTCTAAATGAATACTCTAATGCAAATATTAACAAAATGGCAATGGGTTCGAATCAAGATCAAATGTGATACCCAGTGGAATCACACGTCAGCTATGGGGTTGGGGGGAGAGGAAAAGAAAATGATCTTTGTCTTTAATGAATAACGCTTGGAAATGATCAAATAAAATATTATAAAATTAAAAAAATAAGATAATGGAAAAAATACTACTAGTACTACTGCTAATAATAATAGTACAAATTTATATATTTAATTTTTTTCATAATGGTTTACATATATTCTTTTGTTTATTTCTAACTACCTTGTGAGGTAGGTGCCATTTTTATCACCTTTTTACAGATGAAAAACTAATGCTAAGCAACAGTTCAACTTTTTCCTAGGTTATCCAATGATAAGAGACTTTATTCTAGGAATATGGAGACTAACATTACTAGCAGTTACCTAGGAAACTCTTTGTCCATGTAGTTCATGTCGTAAGATTTCTTCAATAACTGAATTTACTTATTGAACAGTCAAATATACTAGAAATGTTGTAAAGAACAATTTTTGCTTCACATAATAGATGGTAGTAGAATTAATTCAGTTTAAATCCATTTGTGCAACTGAAGAAGTATAAAGCCTCAACAACCATGTGAAGACACTATGCTAGGCACTTTAAGTACACAGGTAAGAAAAAAATATCTACTGCCCTCATGGAGTTTGTGTTCTACAGAGAGGAGATAACATTTACATAGATAGATGAAGTGCAGGATATTTTAAAGAGAAAGACCATTAACTAATGCAAGAATTAACTCTTAAGGCCCAATATAAATTTAAGGGGCTCATTTCTGTACCCCTTTTTCCTTTTTAGAAATTTAACTCAAATTTGAGTATAGTAATTCTGTTAATGAAATCTTGCTCCAAGGCCTCATGTTAGAACATAATGATCATTAGGTCTAAAATACTATGCCAGCAAAACACCAGCTCTCTTGAAAGTACTACCATCTTCTGAGGATCAGCTTCCGTCTAGGAAGCTTTTCATCAGAAATTTGAATATGTCCCAGGCCAGGAGACCTTATGAAGACTATAGATCCATAGACTGGTTTTGCTCTGTATTCAAGGAATGAATGGCCATGTAAATAGCATCACTAATCACAAGGGTTTTTTTGAAGATTGGTGATAACAACACATTTTAACAGTTAAAGAGCAATTTTACTGTGTAAATTTTGCTATATAAAAGAAGCTGTGGGTCATTCCAAGTGGTAGATTTGAAATGAGAGATGGAAGTGATCTTAGAGATGATCTTGCCCTACCCCCTTATTTTCCAGATGAGATTTCTATGTCTCAGGGATGTTAAAGTGACTTGGTTCAAATTCCACCTTGGACACTTGCTTGGACAATAACCCCCTGATATAGGCCTCATACTTCATATTTGAAATACTACAGTAATAGCTTAATATTTGGTTTCTCTGATACATCTTTCATACAACCACCAAATCAGTCTTCCTAAAGTATAGTTCTGACAATATCAACCCTTTTAAGCCCCACCCCACTCACTCAATAAATTCTAGTACCTTTTATAATCTCCTATGTAAAATGTGGATGATACCAGTACTTATCAATTTCTTTGCAATTCTTGGGATATTTGCAATTTTACACTATTACTTTGCCAAATATTCCAGTGATTCCTCTCTCTGATTATTTCCTATTTATTCTATATATATTTAGTTGCTTATATATTTGATTGCATGTTATTTCCCCCCAAACTGTCTGTAAATTAAATACTGTATTTTTCCTCTTTTTGTATTTCCATTAGTTACTACAGTGTGTGTAACATAATGGGCACTAAAATGTTTATTAATTGATTGATCGATTAAAATAATTGGGTCTGAGAAAATGCAAAGTCTAACACTTGGAGTCACAGCCCCTATTTTTGACTTAAACAAATCAATTCAAATGCAAATGTCCTTGGATGTTTGACCCACTGATTAAATTTGGGCCAGAAGCCCTCATTTATTTATTTTTAATCCTGTTTCAGGTGAGCTTTACTTCATCAGTAACAAAAATCACAGCTCACCTGTTTTGAAAAAATCAAAGTGTCAAACAGGGAAGTCATTGGTAAGATTACTATGACTGAAGACCCAGTTAAAGAAAAGTTAAAATCTTGTTCTTCTAATAGCAGTACTTCATTTTGACATTTAAATAATGAACAGCCTTTGTGGCTAAGAAACACTGAATGAAGGAATAATAATACCTCCCAGTAGAATACACCATTGCTGAACAGTAGATACACTTTAAGGATTTACTAAAGAAAGGACATATCAGTCTTTCTTTTTTTGTAATCAATGTTCATTAATGGTAGAGAACTGATTAGCATGGAGTACAATGATATATCCTGTTGTAATTTCAAGAATATTTAAATCTAGTAATCAATTTCACTAATGCATTCTAGATCAAAGGAAAAATATCTAATAATATGATTCAATAATTATACAGTATTTTATTCTCTGGTTAGTGTTTTTTTTTTCTTAAATTTACTTCCAATCTCTGGATACTGAGGGTTCAAAATAATTTCCAACCAAAAAAAGTATTAATGGTGATAACAACTAGCATTTATATAGAGGATAATAATTTATAAATCATTTTCCTTCATTATTACAACAAAATTCTTGTGAGAACAGCTATTATTTTTATACTTAATGCCATGGAATAATAAGAGCAGCTTACATTTATATAAAACATTATGTTTTTTAAAAGCATTTTGAATAAGTTATCTCATAAGTCATCACAACAATCCTATTAGGCATATGCTATTATTATCTCAGTTTCATTGTTGAAGAAATGGAGGCTCAGAGAGATTGAGTTCACCATAATCACTCAGCTAATATGACAGATAGGATTTGATGATGTGCTACAGAGATACAATAACTAAACCTTGAATAATCTAATATCTAGTAATGATACATTAATATTACTTTTTAAGTTTCAGAATTATTTACATACAATGGATTTTTGAAGTAGTATTTTGTTGTTGGTTTTACTTTGGCCTAGATTTATGATTTAACAGAAGTTCAAACTTCAAAGGAAAAAGTTTTCCACAGCAATATATTCCCCTAACAAAACAAATCTGCAAAGTATAATGCAGTTTAGTAACTGATTTATTGAGTCACAAACCAATATGTACCGTAAGTTGAACTTGAGGCCAAATTTTTTTTAACTTCAAGGCTTATTCTTTCTAATTAACAACAATAATAATTAATATTTATATAGCACTTATGTGCCAGACACTGTGCTAAGTGCTTTATAGTTATTATCTCATTTGATCCTCACAGTACCCCTGGAAAGTAGATACTATTATTACCCCTATTTTACAGATGAGAAAAGTAAGGCAAACATTAAATGATTTATTCGGAGTCATAAAATTAGTAAATCTATGAGGCCAAATTTGAACTCAGATCTTCTTGACTCCAGGCCTAGTGGCCTATCCATAGGTCATCTAGTAGTCCATAAGATTCCTCCCAGCAAAATAATAGCCTTGTCTATGTAGATGGAGAAACCAGTTCTGAGAAATTATCCCAATGTGGCACAAGCAATAAATATTTGAATCAATGTGTCAAAGGGCTATATGGGAGTATATGGGGTATTTGGGAAAGGCTAATATTAAGCTCTGTTGCTATGGGTTGCTAAACTATTTTTTCAAACCTGCTTTCTACCTATGGTGACCCACATCATAATAAAACCTTCTCAGTAGAGGGACTAAAGCAAGTTGAGAATAACTAAGAGACTGCAGACCCACTGGTGGTGACTTGACAGGATGTCTACAACAAGCGCATGAAGACTTCCTTTGGCAGAATAGGCAGATGAAAATAGTTTGTTCCAACAGGCAGTAAAGGTGGGGGAAGCAAATTCAATGGAGTGCTTAGAGCTTGGTTGGACATCAAAGATACCAAGGCCATCCGCCACATCTTGAGTCATCACTGGTTCTCTCTATTTTAGTCTTGCCACTGGTCTCAAATGACTCTAAAAAAGGGAGTGAGACTGAGAACTTCAATAACTCTCACTTAAATCCAATTTATGAATGAATCAAAAGACATTAACCATATCATTTAACTATTTTACATTTTGGTATTTTGGTATTTCCTCTTATTTCAGAGTTCTTTGGTAACGGGTAAATGACAAATCAGCAGGTCTGGATTCACTGATAGGCATAGTTACAACTCTACACGTGGGTAGCCAAAGATGTAGGGTCATCTTCCCCCTTGACCAAAGCAACAGTGGGATTTGGTAGCCCCCTAAGTTTCTGAGCACTCTTTTTTAAAATATCACATTATTGCATTGATCACCCTTGGCATGGGATAGAAATGGCTAGAAAAAATACTCTAAAAATTGCCTGTTTCATCTAGCATAAACCTGCTTACTAGAGCTGGCAGGGATCTTACCATGCGGTTGAAATATGCACAAGAGTATGTATAAAAACTGTCCCAATTTTTTTTCTACTTACTATTGCTACATAGAATGTGCACATGCTTATTGATAAGACAAAATCCAGTAAACTTGAAAGACAGATAGACTTCAAGAGACTTGCAAGAGACTTTAACCAAATAGCAGGCCTGAGTGAAACAGGGCTGGCAAATAAAGACCAGCTTACCAACGTTAGAGTTGGATACACATTTTCCTGATGTGCTAACTGGGATAATGATAACTGTGATATGCTAACTGTGAGGATGTGGTGAAGTTGGTATAGTTTTAGAAATTAAATCTAATTTACTCGACAAGCTTGTATATATCCCAAATGGATTGAATGCCAAGCTCATGGCAATGTGATTGCCACTTTTGGGAAAGGACAACATGAAGAATCCTGATGAAATCAAAGAAAATTTTATGAAGAATTGAAGACCTTCAGCATCAATGTGCCAAAAGAGAACAAGCATGTAATTCTGGAAGACTTTAAAGCCAGAGTAGGCACAGATTAACTTATATGGCAGGGAGTCCTTGGGAGGAATGGAGTTGAAGACAGCAATAGCAGTGGCAATTAATTCCTGAAGACTTGTGTCTCCTGACCTCATCAGCAACACTTCTCCATTTTCCTAAAAGTAATAAAACTTCATGGATGCATCCTTAGAGCAAACAGTGGCATTTGTATGACTATCATTGTAAGAAGAGACAGATAGAATGTGAAAATGAAGACGTGATGATATGTGGCATAGAGTACTGAACCAATCATAGATTTATCCTCTCCAAGCTAAACATCCAAATTCAATAAAAGTTTCATCGTCAAGGCAAAATGAGTATCAGAAGCCTTAATGTCAGGAGATGAGAGCACTATTCCATGCCTGAACAGTTTGTTGCTGACTTGGAGGGAAAACTGAGCCAACACAGAATTGGCCACAGTGAAGCAGAATGAGAGTGGACAGCTTTCAGAGACTTAGTGAACAGATCAGCATTACTCATGAGTACCAGAATACTTGAAAATATCAGGATTTGTTTAAAGAAAGTGAAGAGGAAATTCAAAAGCTATTAAATGAAAAATGAGAACTTTACATGGTTTCCCAGCAAGATAGTTGATATATTTCTAGGAAGCCCATATTTAACTCCATCAAAAGTAAATGCAGGTAACTTTAAAGAGATGCAAAACTCTTCGTTCAGTAAGAAGACAGATGAAATTCAGTTTTATGCTGACAGTTAACAGCCCAAAGACTACTATGATATTCTAAAGATTATTCATGAGCTGAAGACCTATGTTGTATCTTAGCTATTCAGTACTAAGAGAACTACACAGATCAGTGATAAGAACATGATCCTGGAAAAATGGTCTTAACATATCCATAGAGTTTTCAGAAAACTGTCATCAATGTCACCAATGTTAGGGTCACTGATGATATACATCAGGATAAAATCAACCCCTTGTGAACTGAATTCTCAAGTAAAAAAGATGTTTTGAATGCCATTAAGCTTCACTAGTGGGGCAAAAGTCCAAGTGCTGATTGTATTCCAGCATAGATTCACAAGGTAATGGGTCAACTGCTCATACAAAAGCTGAATGAAATCTTACAAATTACATGGTAAAAGGAGGTTATCTCCCAGGAAATCAGGGATGCCTCCATTGTCCACATCTATTAAAAAAAGGAAATAAATTGTGCTAGGACAATCACAGATGGGTCTCCGTCATCATTGCTGGCATTATTCTTTACAGAATCCTCCTTAATAGGCTAATAGTTCACCTGGAAGATGGCCATGTACCTGAGAAGCAAAACAGCTTCAGAAAGGGCTAAAGAAAAGTAAATAGGGGACTTCAGGATAAACATGGTGGTAGTGTAGACCTAGGACTCTTCCTCTCCTCATCACCTAATGATATAGACTACCTCAAAAGGCAAAAAAAATTCATATGAACAAAGAGACTCCACAGTAGGGCACATCATTGAAGGTATGTGGCATTTGGACATTTCTGCACTTTAAGCGGGTGAAATAGTTTCCACCAAAATGCAAGCTGATCAACTCTCTCCCACCCCACACACATGGAACCTATGCACTAAAGTCAGAGTCAGTGCACTAGAATCAGTGAGCGAGTGAGGGGCACCTCTAGGTCTTTGGCAGCTGACTAATACCACCAAAGACCTACCCCTGAGGGCAGCTGGACCTTAGACCTTGACAGGCTGTAGAATGCAGACCTTGGGGGTGGGCATAGAAAGCTCAGAAAAGGGCAGCAAACAATAGAAGCTACAGAGACTTGAGAGGTAGCCTCAGGAAAAAAACCATGCTCCTTAGCTCCATACACAGAGAGCCTGCCATCCTCACTCAGATTTCTGACTAGAAAGGGAAGGAAAAATCAGCATAATGATGGCAAATGATGCCCAGAAAAGCAACTTCCCAACATCAAAAAGAATAAGAAGGCATTGAACCTAGATAATTATTATGGAGGAAAAATCCAGACTACAAAAGAAATAGCAAAAGAGGACATACAAATAAATGTAACCAAACCTTCCCCCCAAAAAATGGAAATTGACCACAAGCACTTGAAGAATTTAAATTGCAGCTCATGAAAAAGATGGAAGAATTTTGATAAGAAGAGTTGGGAATAGTTCCAAAAAGAAAATAACAGTTTAAAGGACAGGAACTCCCAATTGGAGACCCAAATTAGCAGCTTGAAGACATGAAAAACAGGATAGACCAAACTGAAAAGGAAAATCAAAAAGATTATAGTGGAAAACCAGTCTTTAAAGACTAGAATTAGGCAATTGGAAGTCAATGATCTTGTAAAACAGCAAGAATTAATAAAGAAAAGTCAAAAGACTGACAAAATAGAAGAAAACAAAACATCTCACTGAGAAGATGATAGACCATGAAAACCAGTCTTGAAGAGACAATTGAGAATCATTAGTCTACCTGAAAACCCAGAAATTAACAGAAATTGTAATCATATTACAGGAAATTAAACAAGAACACTGCCCTGATGTTATTGGACAAGAGGGCAAAATAGATAATGAAAGGATTCATAGAACAACCACTAAACTAAATCCTCAATAGACAACATCAGGAATGTAATTGCCAAATTTAAGAGCTTCCAAGCTAAGAAAATTTTATAAGAAGTCAAAAAGAGAAAATTCAGATGTCAAGGAACATCAATCAAGATTACACAAAATCTGGCAGTTTCTACACTAAAGGTCCACAAGGCTTGAAATATGATATTCAGAAAAGCAAGAGAATTGAATCTTCAACCAAAGATCACCTATCCATCAAAACTGACTACATACTTCCAGGGGAAAGTATGAACATTCACCAGAATGGAAGATTTCCAAGTATTTGTAAAGAAAAGACAAGAACTAAGTGGAAAGTTTGATATCCAAACACAAAGATCAAAAGAAACATGAAAAGGTAAATAAGAACGAGAGAGGAAAGGGAGGAAAATGTTTTTTTTTTAATTTAAATTTTCTTCTCTAAGGACTTCAATAAGATCAAATTGTTTATATTAATATGTGTAAAATATTGTTTGTAACTCTCAAAAATTATATTCACTATTATAATAATCAGAAGAATCATTCATAAGCAGAAATTGGGGTAATAAGTGATATGCAAAAAAGAAAAAGGGAAGGGGGAATAGAAAATGGCAACAAGAGAAATTTGAAGGAATAGGATAATCTATGTCATGTAAAGAGGTACATGGGGAGGGACAGGGAAGAATATTATTATAATATGTAATACTTAAACCTTACTCTCAGTGAAATCAATTCTCAGAGGGGAGAGTATCTAGAACCATTAGGGTATTGAATTCTATTTTACCCTACAAGAAAAGTGAGAAGGGAAAACCAAGGGGAGGAGTGGGTGAGGAGTAAAAAAAGAGAAGGAAAGAAAGAGAGGGGAGAATTTAATATACCCTAAAAAATGAGAAGGGAACAAAAAGTGAGGGAGTGGAATGGGAAGTAAAATAATAATGGAGATTAGGGAAACTGATTAAAAGCAAACCATTGATTTAAAAGGATATAGCAAAAGCAGAAAGGGCAGAACTAGGAAAGGATATCAAAATGTTGGAGAATACATAAGTGGCAATCATAACTCTGAACTTGAATGAAATGAACTCACCCATAAAATGAAAGTAAATAGCATAGTGGATTAGAAGCCAAAATACTTCCATATGTTTTCTACAAGAAACACACATAAGAAAGTAGACCCTCACAGGGTAAGGATCAAAGACAGGAGCCAAATCTATTGGGCCTCAACTGAGAAAAAGAAGGCAGGAGTTGTAATCATGATATCTGAAAAAGCCAAATTAAAAATAGATCTCATTAAAAGAGATAAGAAAGGCAATTGCATTCTGATAAAAGGCAGTAGAGACATAGACAATGAGGAAATATCAGTAATCAGCATGTATACTAAATGGTAGATCATCCAGATTTCTAAAAGAGAATCTAGTGAAATTGAAGGAGGAAAGAGATAGTAAAACTATACTAGTGGGAAACCTGAACTTTCCTCTATCAAATCTAGATAAGTCAAACCAAAAAGTAAATAAGAGTTGCCTAAAAATAAAAAAAATAATAATTTTCATCCATATCACCTGAATTTCCATATATATTACCATATAATTAGGCATAATAATTTTAATCATTCTCTTAATTTTCTCTTCACTAGAGGTATGATATCCCTTTTCATCTTGGATGCTGTAAATTTTGTTTTTCTTCTTTCCTTTTTTTAATTAGATTGAACAGTACTTTGTCTATTTTATTTGTCTTTTTTTCAGCTTCTAGTCTTATTTATCAAATCAATAGTACTTTGACTTTCAATTTTATTAATTTCTCCTTTGATTTTTAGGATCTCTAATTTAGTCTTCATCTGAGGATTTTTAATTTGTTCACTTTCTTGTTGTTTTTTTTATTCACATGCCCAATTCATTCACCTCTACCCTCCCTAATTTATTAATATATGTGGTAGAGTATGTAATATTTATTGGGAAAAGAAATGGGGGGATTGGAAAAACCGGGGGATAATGGGAGGTTTGTATGGGGTATGGAGGAGTTGAGGGGAGAGAGGGAATATTGCTCGATGAAGCAAAGGAGAGAGATGCCCCCTGCTGAGAGGAAGCAGCAGGGGTCTGATAAGGACTGTTTGTCCTGGAATGACTGAACTGAAGTTCAGCTCCCTCTATGACCAGAAAAGATAGTCCACTTATCTGATTGTGAAGTTAAATAATGTAAAGTTTAATAACCAGTTGGGATTGGAGTTTTTTCCTCAGCTTCAGAGTTGAGGCCAGGCCCAGAGGCTAGCAGAGTGTTTCTCCCACTCCCATCTACTCTATATCAGTCCTAGCTTTGTCTAATTCAGAATCTTAGCAGTAGACAGAAAGCAAACAAGAACAGGTCTGACCTTCAGAAATGAAAGTCAGAAGAAATCTTCGGGCTGAACCAAGAAGAGCCACACCACACCAGACTGGGCTGAACAAGCTCCTTCCTCCTCCAACACCAGGAAGCAAGTCAAACCCCTGCAGGAAGGAAGTGCTAGTCAGAAGACCCAACTGCCACTACTGGCAGGAAGGAAGTGCCCCTTCCCCCACAAAATGTTAGTCTAGTTTCCTTTCTACAAGTGCCTGTCAGTCAAGAACCAGTGTTCCAAATAGAATATTCCCAGGAGCTGGCAGTTGAACTGACCAGGGGGAGGGAACTGGACTTTGAGTCACTCACTCTCCCTGGAGGTTGAATGTGGCTGAAAGACACTGGAGGGGCTGACTTGGTTTTGGGGTTCTCTGGCTTTGGATTTGAAGTTTACAAGAAGGAGAAACTTGACTTTTGAGTTGGTGGTCTATTTAAGAGTTGAGCTGGCCAGGAGAAACTGATAGACTTTGAACTTTGTTTATTTCTCTGGGGTTAAAGCTGAGAAAGGAGACAAGCCAGGCTGAAGGAGATATTTTGAACTTTGTCTCTCTCTGGGATTCAGCTGAGAGACCTTGCTGATTTTGTGAGGAAGAAGAAAGAAGATTTTGAAAAGCTATTGTCCTCCATCTCACTAACTGTCTAAGAGTCACAGTTTGTGACTGCACTATTTTCTCAAGTCTTCAATTTTCCCTCATTCTAGACTAGGACATCCTCATCCCTCTCACCTCAGTTTCCCATCCTGTTATCCCAATAAAGCCCTTGACTTGAAAAAGGAAAAGAAAAGAATATCTTTATAATTCACTCAGGGGGGAGGGAAGAAGCCAAAGGTTGGAGAAGGGAGGGAGTGAAGGGGGGAGGAGTTTAGAAAGATATACTGATCCATCAGTTATCAGTAGGGATCAGTGGGCAAACCCCAGAAGTAGTTCCCTTGTGTAGCAGTTCCCCTGTATCAGCATCCTTGTGTGGCAGCATCCTTCAGCATTTCTCATTCCTACCTCCATCACAAATAAGCATCATCACATTCCCTTAGCAGCTCTCTCTAGTCACAAGCCAGAGGTCATCAGTCATTGCAAGAAGAAACGGTTTCCCCTCAGTTTACCTTCTCTATTTCAATCAGTAGTAGTTTCCTCAATTTACATATTCAATTTCATATATGAACTCAAGGATATAAATTTCCCCCTGAGTACTGCTTTGATGTCTCCTCATTGTCATTTTATGCCCTAGTATATGGTCAATCTTTGCGAATGTATTTATTTTTCTCCCCATATCTACTAACTCCAATTTTTCTAAGATTTCATTCACTTCTCTTACCTCTCTTTTATTTATTTTTGGTTTGATTTATCTAGTTCTGATAGAGGAAGTTTTGGGTCTCCCACTAGTATAGTTTTTCTATCTATTTCATCCTTGAGCTCCCCTAGTTTCTCCTTTAGAAATTTGGATGCTATGGCATTTGGTGTATACATGATGAGTATTGATATTTCCTCATTGTCTATACTGCCTTTTATCAGGATGTAGTTACCCTCCCTATCCTTTTTAATCTGGTCTATTTTTACTTTGGTTTTGTCAGATATCATGTTTGAGACTCCTGTCTTGTTTTTATCAGTTGATGCCCAATAGACTTGGTTCCATCCTCTTATTTTTACCTTATGTGTGTCTAACTTCCTCATATGTGTTTCTTGTAAACAGCATATGGTAAGGTTTTGATTTCTAATCCACTCTGGTATTTGCTTGCATTTTATGGGTGAATTCATTTCATTTACATTCAGAGTTATGATTACCACCTGTGTATTTCACAGCATTTTGATTTCCACTCCTATTCCTTCCTTTTCTTCTTTTTCTATTTCCTTCTAACCAATGTTTTGTTTTTAATCAGTCCCCCTAGTTCCCACCCTTATTTTACTTCCCTTTCTACCCCCCTCTCTTCTTATTCCCCTCTTATATTCTTTACAGTATTTTTAAACTTCCCCCCACCTTCACCCTCCCTTGTATTGCTTCCCTCTCCACCAGTCTGTTTCTTACCCTTCTACTTCTCTATAGGGTGCAAATCAATTCTCTGAGCCTATATATTTGATTGTTCATCCCTCCTTGAGTCAATTTCAAAGGAAGTAAGAATTGAGTATTTCCTATCTTCAAACTATTTACCCTTCTAGTTTATTGATGTTCTCCTCCACTCCCACATGTGTGACATATAAATTTTCCCCATTGTTTCTTTTCCCATTTCTCTTAGAATTAACTTATATATATATATATATACATATATATATACATATATATATATGTATTTATTCATACATATATCTATATTCACGTTTATCTCTTGGCATTTCATCCTATACAGTTTGTCACTATTACCTTTAAATATAATTCTTCTAGTTATCCAGGTGATCATAACAATTTTTAAGAATTACCAATGTCCTCTTTTCTTATAGGGATACATATCATTTTAACTTATTTGGTCTCTTAAAAAAAAGTTGTGGTTTTTTTTTGTTTGTTTTTTCTTTTTTTCCCACTTTCTTAATTACCTTTTAAGATTCTCTTGAGTTCTATGTTTGGGCATCAAATTTTCTGTTCAGGTCTAGTCTTTTCTTTACAAATGCTTGAGAATCTTCAATTGGAGAATGGCTGAACAAATTGTGGTATATGTTGGTGATGGAATACTATTGTGCTAAAAGGAATAATAAAGTGGAGGAATTCCATGGAGACTGGAACAACCTCCAGGAAGTGATGCAGAGTGAGAGGAGCAGAACCAGGAGAACATTGTACACAGAGACTGACACATTGTGGTACATGTGAGATTTAAAATAGTGAAGCCCATAAACTATAGTGAGTTAAAATGGTGGAAGATATAAATTGTGATAGATATAAGAGAGGGTGAGTAAATTTGACCACAGAAAATATGTTTCACTACAGTGTCTTGGTTTTTAAATCAAATATAAGGTGGTTGCCAGGGAAATATTCCCAATTATTCAAATACCCAAGTCAACTGGGTTTTATAGAGATTTTTAATTAATAATACAATGAGTAATCAAAGAAAGAGAGAGAGAGTAAGAAAGGAATAAGTATGAAGGGCCTCAAGCCAATATAGCCTAGACCTGAGTCTTAAGAGAGAAATCAGTCAGTTTTTTTAACACTCACCACAAGATCTGTCTAAGCAAGGATTCTAGTGACACCAGGCCAGCATCATCTCAGCTGCTTTCACCAGCTCCCTCCTCCATCTGAATGTTTTCAGAATCAGTCTTCCTCAAAATGAGTCCTCCTCAATCTGAATGTTTCAGAATGAGTTTCAGCTCTTCTCTGAGCTGTTATTTTTAAGGGGAAAATCTCCTATGTCACCTCCCCTAAGTTCTTCCATCTACCAATCACTGTAGATGTTTTCCAAAAGACAGCCCATTTTGAATTCACAGATGAGTAGATTAATCTCTTTAGTAAGTCAGAAAAAAAAATGCTACTGTGTCGACTAATTTCATTAAAAGAAAACCTCTGAGTAAGTTTTCACCTTTTAGGTCTAAGTAGTTTACAAGTTGCCCCACCTTTATAGGCAGTTAGCATCCCATTGTATCAATTCCAAAAATAGGCATGGCTCAAAGAACTCCTTTCCTTTATAAGTATGGTTTTCAAGTACTTTCATCGTTTAGCAAGGAGTTTTCTGCCCTAAAGCATTCTTAAGTACGGGTGGAATAGAGGTCCTCCCATAGCAAGGAGTTTTCTCCCCTAAAGCAGTCCCAAGTAGGGATGGGGTAGAGATCCTCCAATAGCAAGGAGTTTTCACATTCAAGTAGAGTTATCACTATCTGGTAGGGAATTATTTAGAGTAGAGAATTGGAGGATTCCTCAATGTGGAGTAAAATTTTTAACATTCATAAGTCTGTGAAATTTTAAGGTTTACATACAAGAGAACATAATGGACTTCTCCAGTAATGGCTTTACAATGTCCCTGAACAACCTGCCTTGATCTACGAGAAAAAAAAAACTATCCTCAAGCAGAGGACAAACTGAGGGAGTAAAAACACAGAGGAAAAGCAACTGCTTGACTTCAGAGGTTGAGGGGACATGATCGAGGAGAGACGCTAAATGAGCACCCTAATGCAAAAACCAACAACAAGGAAATGGGTTCAGAGCAAGGACACATGTGATACCCAGAGGAATCACCGGTCGGCTAGGAAAGGGGTTGCGTGGGGGGGGGGGGGGAGAGGAAAAGAAAATGATCTGTTTCCAATGAATAATGTATGAAAATGACCAAATAAAATAATGTTTTAAAAACTAAAAAAAAATGAAAAACAAAAAAATGCTTGAGAATCTTCTATTTTGTTAAATGACTATACTTTCCCCTTTAAGAATATGGTTAGTTTTGCTGGGTTGTTGATTCTTAGTTGTAGACCTAATTCCCTTGCTTTACAGAATATCATATCCCATGCCTTCCCGTCCTTCAGTGTAGATGCAGCCAGATCCTGTGTTATCCTCATTGTAGTTCCTTGGTATCTGAATGACTTCTTAGCAGCTTGTAATAGTTTTTCCTTGGTCTGATAGTTCTTGAATTTGGCTATGACATTCCTGGGTGTTGTCAGTTGGTGATTAAGTACTGGAGGTGATCTGTGGATTCTTTCAGTCTCCACTTTCCCCCTTATTCTAGAATATTGGGGCAGTTTTCTTGGATAATTTCCTGTAGGATGATGTCCAGGCTTTTTCTTTTGTCATGGTCTTCCAGTACACAAATTCTTAAGTTTTCTCTACTGGAACGATTTTTTTTCTGTGTTTTTGCTTGGTGTTCCTTCATTCTTCTCTGTTGCATTTGCTCTTTGTTCATTGCCTGGGTAGAAGCTGCCAATTGTAATTTATATTTTCTTTTTCTGTTGTTTGCTCATATTTCCCCTACCCCCCCCCCTCCTGTAGTTGCCTACTCTCTTGCTCCTCTCATTGTGTGTTGGATCTGTGGTTTGGGGCTTTTCTGTCAGCCTTCACCCTTGGAACTTAGCAAGGCACTCAGAGCAGTCTGTGGGGGAGGGGTTTTGGAGCTTGAGTTTCCCTGCTTTCTGAAGGCTTTGAGGAGATTAAGCCCAGCTGAGTGGAACTTGCAGAGCTAGATTTGCCCTGAGACCAAAACCTTGGGATGGGGGAGGGGGAATTTGGAGTATCTCTGCTGCTGCAACTAGGCTTCCTACTCTGCCCTTCTTCTCCAACTGCTAGACCAACACCTGTGTTCAACACTCTGAGGCTAGCCCAGATTTGCCTGCAAGGTACTCCCTCAAGACCAGCATCTTTGCCCACCCAAAAGTTCCAGCTACCACTGGAAGCTCAGCACTCTAGGTAGGGGAGGGGTGCTGGGACCTTCCTTATTCATTCCCCTTAATCCCAAGTGTTCTGGAATTCAGAATTTTGGGAGCCGTACCTTTTAATTGAGTCCAGCAGGAGGGTTCTTGGCTCTGTCCTGTTGTTAGGTTTGATTTTCAGTCCCCCAGGAACATTTAGTTTGTAATTGGTAAGAAGGGTTTTCAGAGGTCTGAACTTTTGCTGCCTCTGTTCCCCCATCTTGACTCTGGAAGTCTCTCATGCTTTTAGTATGATGTTTTCAATGATGTTGTCAGACATCTTTGATGAGAATGAAAATGGCACAAGATTAGCTACTGCAGTGAAGGCAAATTATCTCACTTGAAAAGTCTACAAGCCAAGACTAAAGAGGAGAGAGAGTTGGCACATAACTTTTTTGTTTGTTTGTTTTGGGTTTTGTGCATGACTTTTTTTCACAGATGATTGTGCACTCAATAAAAAGCCTCTGAGGTTAAGATGTTACAGTATGGTTAGATTATTTGCTGACTATTTGACAGAGAACTCACACAAAGCAAGTTTTCACACAGAGGTCATAAGAAGTAATGTGAGAACAACTCTAAATGTCATTCTGAAGAACTTTGGGATCAAATGAGAGTCTTGGTAGACTCTGGTACAGTACCATCTAGCATGGGGTGCCTGTATCAAAGCAAGTGCTGAGCTCTTAGAGTAAAACAAAAATGCAGTAACTCAAAAGAATTTTGAGATGTGCAAATCTATAAACATATCCATCCCAAATGTTTATACTGGATATTTGCGCCCAACCTGGGTAGAACCTTTCAAGCTCATACTCATATTGGTCTGATCAGACACAGTGAGACATACTGCACATTGATCCCAAGAAAGTGATGTAATTTTGGTCATCTTTGGCAAGTACATAGGGAGTTACCTGAGAGCGTATTCATTTTTACCAACATAGAGTGAAGGTCAGATACAAGGTCAATGAGTCTGGGGAATAACAAATGGGAACAAATTCTAAACTTTAATCTAAAGTTAAAATCTATACCCAAGAGTAGTGGTAGACAATGTAAACAACTTCTTCACGGAGTCTGGCAAAATGAAGGAGAGATATAGGGCTATAACTTGAAGGTTTGAGAAATCAATAGAAGGTTTTTAAAATTAGGCAAGGCTTGGTCATGTTTGAAGGTAGAAGGGAAGGGACATTTAGTTAAAAATATGTTAAAGGTTTTACTGAGATTTGGGAGAAGGGAGTAGAGACTGAATGTACCATTCTCTGCAGAAAGGGTGAAGGGTTGGGATCAAGCACACTTGTGGAGTGGTTGTCCTTTGCAAAGAAGAGTTCCAATTTGTTATCAAAGACTCAAGGTGGGGAATAGAGGAAGGTAGAAATAAAGGCGAATGATTTCTATGGGTTTTGATGGGTTTTGAAATGAACATAAAAGGAGAACTTGGTAGTCATTATATCATTGTACCCATGAAATGTGTAATTTCTTCATTTTGTTTTCCCTAAGACCAATGCCGATACATTCTGATAACACCTTATCTTAGTACCTAATACTTAGTAATATCTATATTTTCATTTTGCAAATAGGGTGGTCAGGACTTCATTGTGAGGAAGACATTGATGAATGCAGCTCAAACCCCTGTTTTCATGGAACATGTATTCAGAATCCACCTGGCTTTGGTTATACCTGTGTTTGCACTTCTGGATTTGTGGTAAAATTGATCATATTGTTCTTACTGTCTTTTCTATATGTTGTCAATATGACTTGGAGGAACATCTTCCACAATTACAATTTCAACTACTTCATAACTTTGGAGTAAATTTTTAAGTTTTCTTAGGCTTCAAGAAGCCGCCTAACTAATTCGTTTGAGGTTTGATTTTAACATAGGTTTTCCTGAATCTAAGTCCTTAAATCAACAATAAGTATTTAATATTCCCTCTTCCACAATATCTCATATGTGGTAGATTTTAGAAAGTATTATATATCATATATTCAAGTGTAGGGCTGATCTTAGGAAAATATTTGAAAAAAATTCACTGCTTAGTTTAGTAAACTTCTCCTTGTCCATTTCTTCTTTCTCAATCCTTTATCCTGACACCCCAACTTCTCTTCTATTATTCCAGACATTTTATTTTATTTATATTTATGTTTAATTTCAAATTAACAAGCACTTATTCAGTGACTATTATGTCCCAGTCTTTGTGCTAAACATGAAACATACAAGAAGGAACAAAATAAAAGATTCCCTTCCTTTAAGCAGTTTACATTCTACATGGGATAAGCATCATGAATTCTGACAAGTAAATTCAAAAAATAAATATATCTATGTAAAAATCGAAAAGTAATTTTGGTTTGTTGTGTGGGTTACTAGAAACAATATTAAAGCATGAGTTAAAAAATGCATTATCCTTTAATTTATTATGACATTTAAAAAAAGATTGATTGTGGGAGAGGGATTACAGAACCATAGAATGTCAGAGATGAAAGGAACCTTAGTGACCATCATTTCCATTCTATACCTGAAAAAAAATTCTTCTAAAACATATATAAGAAGAGATCCTTTAGCCCTCAATTTCAGAATCTTTAAAATGGAGAGTCAGTAGCTCATAAAATATCATGTTTCATTTTTGTAGATTTTTAATTTTTTTTCAAGCTCTCCATTGAGCTGAAATAAAACTCTTTATCCTCTATTCCAACTATTACTCCCACTTTCTGCCTTCTGTAGATAGAGAACAAATATTGTTCCACTTCTGCCCTTTTCAGTGTTAAATAGCTATCATATAACCCCTGAATATTGTATTTTCCAATATAAATTTATGATTCCCACCCTACTCAGTAGACATTTGGCATAATCTTAAGCCTAGTCATTTTCTTTTAGGTGTTCTCCAATTTTTTTTTATTTTTCTAAAATATCTCACACTACATTAAATACTAAAATCTAGATGGGTTGTATCGAAGACTTTTTATCTCTCTAGACCTGGAATCTATATATCTCAAAGATTAATTTAACTTTTTTGGCTGTTTAGTCAAAATGTTTACTCATATTGAGATCAAAGATCATTAAACAATATGAATTATTTATGTTAAGATCAACTTGTTTCCCCCATTTATTATTTTTGTGTTGTTTTTTATGGAGGGACAGAAAATTTATTGATATTTAAATTTCATCTGAGTAGATTGTCTTTACCTTGCTAAAAAAAACTATCATTAATGATGGAATTTAGAGTATTATGGCTCTTTATTTTAGTAGAATTTTGGAATATAAAATTAAGAATTAGAAGCATTCTAGAGCCAGTTTGAACTTGTTCTATAAAGGTAATTTTTAGATTTTAATTTTGAGCATTTGGATCTTAGAAGGCTTATTGTAATTGTCTAAATTTAAAGAAGGATTTATCATACAAATTAAACTTAAAAGTTTTTAGTGTGTACATTTTATTTTTTTTCTGGAGATAGTTGTTTACAAGCATAGTCTTGATTAGAAAAGATCTTAAAATTGATTTATGCCATATGGAGAAAAAATTCCATCATCTATGTTCGTAAAACATAGATGATAGAACTTATTAACTATAATATTTGAGATAAGTAGGTTCATAACTCTCAGGGCCTCAGTTTCTTTATCTATAAAATGAATACAACTTTAAGGTCCTGTGAGACCTTTCCCTAGCCCATTTCATTTTTGAACAACTCAAATTATTACACAGTTGTCTTGATTTGAAGTCTGCCATTCTGTAACTTCTAACCATTATTTCTAGGTCCACACAGAATATATATTGAAATGAGTATCATATTCCTCTTCTCCCAAATATTTTTTTCTAAATTAAACAACCAATGCTTCATGAAATTGTTTTAAGTTTTAATACTATCTTTTTATTCCAGATTGAAAATATTTAAAAAGTGGTGTCTGCAGCACAATAGTCTAAATGTTATGAGACTAGTGAATAATACATGGAAACCATTATCTCTTCATAGTAGGTTGAATTAGTTTTGAAGAAGCCAGGTTATACTGTTGATTCAAACTAGATCCCAGTATCCCTATAAAGAAGATGACATATAAATGATGCTATTTCTCCTTTATCCAGCCTGCCATATTAAGTTGAATAATTGTGCTGTTGGAATAATCTCACTACCAAGTTTATATTTCTATAAAACCATAGCACCAGAAGAGCTACATATAAAATTCTCAAAGACCTAGATAGCACTAGGAAATATATAGAACATAAGTGAAAGTAAGATTAAGTGAAATTGATCCTAATTTAATTTTCAATTGCCAATATGAAACAAATTGAATTTTACAGTTTGCTAATATCTGATAGTTTTTTTTTTATTTTGGATACATACCCAAGCTAAAGTTTAAATTATATGATCAGAATTGGTGACAAGATATGGTTTAAAGGGGAAAAATGTAATATTTGAAAAGTCATCAGATAGATGTGTGGATCAAAGGAAAATAAATAGTCAAAAAATAATGTCAAAAATTTTAACATGTCTCTAAAAGGATAACAGGGCATTTAAAAGGGAATTTTGGAAGGATCATGTGCTTATGGGTAGGTAGGAAGAGAGGGCTTAGGGGAGGGAAGTAATAGGTATAGTTTTAGACATGTCATATTTAAAATATCTCTGATATCTTGACTTGAGGTATCTAACAGCAATATGTTGATATAATACAAAAGCTCAGTGGTGAGGCAGGGACTGGATATGGATGTTTTGAAGGTATTTTCATATAGATGAGAGTTAAATACATGGAATCTGATTGGGGAGAGGGAGGAAGAAAAAGAGAAGGAAGAAAGGCAAAAGGATGGAAGAGACAGAGAGAGCAGAAAAAGGAAGGAAACAAGCAAGCTCAGGAAAGAATATTCACAGTTAGGAGGCTTTGTGTGAATGATAAATCAGCAAAGGAGACAAAGAAAAGTATGCTAAGTAGGAGGAAAATCAGGAGAAAATAGTGTCATAAAAACCTACAGAGGAATGATTATCCGAAAGGATAGGATGGTCAGTAGTGTCATATGAATCACATGGGTCTAGAATCATTACCTTAACAAGAGAACATAAGATTGGGCAATTAAGAGATCTCTAGGAATTTTTGTGAGAGTGGTTTCGATAGAATGATTAAGCAGAAAGCCAAGATGTCAGAAATCTTCCACTAATAGGAATGGAAGTGGAGCCAGGAAATATAGATGATTATTTCATGTAGTTTGGTTGAGAAAGGGAAAGAAATAGAATGATAAGTTGAGAATTTAGGATTTAATGAAGATTTTTAAGGAATAATGGATACTGAGCCTGTTTGAAGGTAGTAGAGAAGGTACTAGTTGGTAAGGAAATGCTGAATGTTTGGGAAAAGTTATTGAGGACATAAGTAGTCTTCTGGTGAGGAGAAAAGGGATGGCATCTGATTGATGCATCTATGGATGAATTAACCTTGGCAAGGTAAAAAACCAAGTCATTGTCACAGACTGAATGAAAGGAAAGAGTGAGATTAAATGTTAATGTTTTTGAGATAAAAAGAAGAATTACATAGAATGTTTTGTTTTGTCTTTACTCAGTAAAAAGACTAGGTCCTCCAGTGAGAGAGAATGAGCAAGGGGAAGTATGATAGAATTCATGAGAGTAGAGATAATTTTGGTATACATTCTTTTTTTTTTTCCCCCAAACTCTTTTCTTCCATCGGAGTCAATACTGTGTATTGGCTCCAAAGCAAATGAGTGGTAAGGACTAGGCAATGAGGGTCAAGTGATTTGCCCAGGGTCAACCAGCTGGGAAATGTCTGAGGCCAGATTTTAACCTAGGACCTCCCATCTCTAGGTCTGGCTCTCAATCCAATGAACTACCCAGCTGCCCCCTTTGTATACATTCTATGAGAAGAGCAATAGAGGATCCACTGAGGTGTTGATGGTGGTGGTGATGGTGGCGGCAGCATGTGTGTGTGTGTGTGTTTGATTTTCTTGCTTTAATGAGATCACAGTTAACACTGGATACCATAAATTTGTAATGAGAAGACCAATCTTGTTAGAATAGACAATGATCTTGACTATTTCATCTCTGTCAAGCTCTCTTCTCTTTGAACACAAGTAAATCCCACTAATATCAAAATGAAATATTAACAACTTTATTAAATATGGAGTCACATGAAAATACATGAGGACTATTTTTACAAAAATTATTTTGTTTTAAAATTTTATAGCACAAGATTCACATAAATTGTATAGTTCTCTATCATACTTGAAATACAAATAATTTGTTAAATTTTACCAAAACATTTTGGGAACACAAAATAAAGCAAATGTAATGAAAATAAATGTTGGTCTGGAGGAAAAAGCATAACCAAAGAAGAATAGATCAGAAATTGGAAACTTCATGTCATAATTGATTATGTTTAAAAATATTATAATATTATTAGGTAGAGGTAATTATGGAAGCAGTGTTACAACTATATTTTAATAAGGTATTTGCTAAATTAATTTCAAGTTGAATTAGGCATAACCATTTTCTAATGAGTTTTAAAATGTATGAGGTTTATAATCATAATAAGAAAGGGTAAAATATCACAAGGATGTGAATTAATTCCAAGTTTAGTTAATTCTTTAACAAAGAAGATAAACAAAAGAATATATGGCATATGATTGGGTTGAGATTGGATCTGAAATTAGATCATACTGTGGTAAAAACAAGAACGACACGAATTGTAGAGAAAAGTTTAACAAGGTAAAAATTGGTCATTCAAAAAGGTTCTCCCCTAGAAAAGAATGAACTAACATTTTAATACTCAGAGGGAAAGGTAATGTGTATAGTTTTAGACATTAAGTTTAAAAGCGTCTTTAGAACATGATAGTTTGAAAAACCCAATAGGTAACTGTAATAAATTTTAAAAATCATAACTATTAAACTATAAAATAAAACCCACCAATAAATTGGAATGATAGTTCAAAACTATGTGTGGAATTTTCTGGCCAGTTAATTGCACACAAATATGGTATTAAATCTACTTTATAGGTTGTTTGGAGAGAAAAAAATCATTTTTAAAATAGATGTAAAATTTCTATACTTCATTGTGGCATTTTTATTGTCGGTTAGTCAGTCATATCCAACTCCCTAGTACCCTATTTGTTGTTTTTTTGTTGTTGTTGTTGTTGTTTTTGGCAAAGATACTGATATGGTATAAAGGTAAATTTATGTGGTATTGAGGTGCCAAAGAGCATATGCCAAAACATATTGTCAGATTCCATCATCAAAAAGAGAATGTTTAGAAATTGGGAGTATTACAAAAAGCCTCATACAGAAGCTATTATGTTTGTTGACTTTTGAAGGAAGGTAAGGATTCTAAGAGTATGCCCAAGGGTTTTAAGGACAATGAGTGCAAAGGCATGAAAATGGAAATAGAATGCCATCTCTGGATAACACCAAGTAAGCCACTAAGTATCTAGTCGAGAGTGAGAAAGTATGCTGTCTTTCCATTCCCACTTAATATCTTATTTTTCTCTTCTTTTTCACAGCTGACCTTTTCAGAAAGTCATCTTAAATATTGCCTATACTTTCTTTCTTCTCACTCTTTTTAATTTGCTCATTCTGACTCCCAACCTCATAGTTCAGCTGCAACTCTCTCACCAGTTGCCATTCACCTCTTAACTGATAAATCTAAAGACCTTTTCTCAATAATCATCCCTTTTAACCTCTTTAAGGCCTTCAACACTGTGATCACACACTTTTCTTTGATACACTCTTCTCCTTGGGTTTTAAAGTTAATGTTTTGTCTTGGTTATACTCCTAAATTAATGGCTCACCTCTTCTTGCTCACCTTTTCAATATCTTCATCCTGGTCATGTATGTTAACCACAAGTGTACCCTAAGTCTCTGACTTTAGTCCTTTTTTCTTCTCTTTTTATTCTATTTCATTTAGAGATATCAGATCTCCTGCAATCAATTATCATCTCTGTGTATTTATGATTTACTTGGATGGATTTACCTATTCCTAAACTCAGATCTGAAGCCCTCTTCCTTCATATCTCCAGCTGTCTATTGGACATATCCATCTGAATGACCAGTAGACCTCTTAAATATATGTACAAAATAGAGTTAATTGTAGTCCCCCTGACAAAAAGGAAAAAAAAAACCTTCCAAACTTCACTATTACTTTTAAGTATTGTTACTATCCTAGTCACCCAGACTCAAAACCTTACTCTTCATGATCTGTTCTTAACTCTCTCTCTCTTATCTCCCCCTTCACCTATCTATTACTAAATCCTGCCAAACTTATCTTCACTTCTCTTGTATATAGATATCCCTTCTTTCCTCTGACACTGTCACCATACCTCATGCCTGAACCATTGCAGTAGCCTCCTGGTTGATATCCCTAGTTCAAGTCTCTTCTCACTACCTTATGATCTTCTACTCAGCTGTTAAGTGATTTTCCTAAAGCACAGATCTTGTTAACTCTTCCCCTGCCCTTTCTATCCACTAAACTCTAAAGATTCTCTCTTATCTCCAGGACCATGTATGTGTATTGAATTTCAAAGTCCTTCACAACCAAGCTATTTCTTTCTTCTTCTTTACTCTCCTTCACAAATTTTTGGCTCAAGCAACACTGACTTCCCTGATGTTTCTCATATAAGAAGCATTATTCCTGGAGACTAACAATTGTCAGTAACTGTTCCCCAAATCTGAAAGTGCTCCTGCTCATCTCTGCCTCCTAGTGTAAAGGATAATTTAGCGCTGTGACCTAAACTATGTTAATTATTTGGTCACCAGGGAAAATCCCAAATAATAAAATACCCAAGTCAGCTGGAAAATTATGGTGATTTAATTGATATAATGGAAAGAGATTAAGAAGAAGGAAGAAGGAAGTAGAGTAGGATTTTCTCCCTTTGGCTAATGCCAAAAGGAAGACCAGAGGCTCTAAAAAGTAAGGAAGAAGGAATGAGCCTGAACTCCAAAAGGCCTCAGCAAAAATGCCTGAACCTGAATCAGCTCAAGGTCAAACTCACCACCAAAACCAAACAAATAGCTGCCACCATGCCAAGATGTCAGATGCCAGCCAGAGTCATCTCTCAGGGGAAAGAGGGAGAGAGAGCAAGTGACATGCCTTATATAGATGGTTTTTTTACGTCACTTTCCTGCATCTCATCTGTACCAATGATAATTAAATCTTTGACTACAGTGCAGGCATCCTGACCTTGTTAAACTGAGTAGGGTGGAGAAATGTATAGTTCCCAAGACTTGATTCTGATTAACCAAGTGTCTCCATTGTTACTGATCAAGAAATAGCTAAATCAGATCTTCGAAAGTACGGTCTGATTAGGGTGGAATAGTTTTAAAATTCAGACTAGCATATCTGGCTTCCTTGAAAAGTCAAGTTAACACCTGATCTTGTGCAAGAAATCTTTCCCAGTCCTCCTTAAAGTTAATGCATACCCCAAGGTTATCTCTAATTTATCTAGTATGTATTTTATTTGTACAAATTTATTATCATGCTGCGTTCCCCATTAGACTATGTGCTCATTGAAACTATGTATTACTTTCTGTTTAGTTTCTTTTTTCTTCACTTTGTCTATTTTGCTTTTCTTTGTATCTTCAGTGATTAACAAAATGCATGGCATACTGTAAGTACTTAATGAATGGTTGTTGATTTGATTTGTAGCATTATCTGCATGAGAGAAAAAAAATAATAGACAATCATACTAGAAATACAGATTAGAGTCAGATTGTGAGGGACTTTGAATACATACAAAAAACTGTGGACACAAACATTACTTATGAACAAAGTCCATTTCTGAGGATGAACAAGTAGAAAAATTACATAAAAAGTAAATTAAATGAACTACTGATTAAATGAACACCTATTTTGAAACTCAGTCATTTCAGTTTAAAAATAGGCAGAAATGAGGATATCAAAAAATTGTATTAGAAAATCTAGTTTAGGAGTAGGAATGAGATAACCTGAAGAAGACTTGTAGAAAACATCAATACTAACATAAAAGAACCTTTACTTAGCCCAAAGAGGCTTTTGTGTTTTGGCATTATATCATGCTTTCTCCTCCCCGGCCCCCCACTGTATGCCTTCTACTCTGTATCTAGACATATCTAGGTTCCATACAGGGGAAACCTGGTCTCTAATGAGACAAATTAGTCTCCTTTCCCCACAACCCCCCAGACTTGGATTTGTTAAACTGTGGCACTCTGGGAACAAGTTACTTACCACTTAGGTTTATGCTCACACCTAAGGTTTTTGCCAAAATGAGCAGTAGACATGTACTCTATGTACACTGTGAATCAATCATGGGACAAGTATTTTATTTTGACATACAAAAGAAATGTTAGCCATAAAGACTGAGTGCTTATATGAACAGAATGATTTCAAATGAGATTTAGTAATAATATAACTATTGTTAAAATCTAATGGAGGCTTATACTTAAACAATATCAGAATGTAGAAGTAGTGTGCAATACTGATATGGTCTTATACTAAAACGCCAGACTTGGGCCAATCCCCTGTTGTTAGCAGTCTTCTCCAAAAGCACTTGCATAGCTGCCAGGGCCTCCTCCTTCTTCAGTCCACTGAAACTCAGATTCATAAGATTGCCTTCAAACTTGAAATCTAAGATCAGATAGTATTTCTATTGTGTGTGTGTGTGCATGCATGCGCATGTGTGTGTTTAAGGCAATCAAAAAAACCTTGATAATGAAATTATTTAAATAATTACACAGAAATCTGATGAACTATTCAAACAGGGAAATTCTGACTACAAAAGCTTTGAATTTCTAATTACAAACTGGAAACTATTATGCTTTCTACAAATCATTAGGTTCTTTTTTGCCTGGGCAATTTGTTTCATTTTCCATAATATGGAAATAGATTTATTCGTGTCATTTATAATATACCTTTCTTCTTCCACAGCATTCACCTTTGGATACTGTTTTCTGAATATTAAAACATTCACTTGATTCTTTTCATTTCATCTTTATAATATTTGCTTGAAAAGTCATTAATTAGGTTGTCATATAAAAGTCTATCTTGAGACCTACAATTTTAGAGGATTAGAGTACAATAAGATTATTTTTTTCATGATATTTAGCAATAGCATGGGGAGTGAACAACCCCTGCTGGAAAGGAGAAGAAATGTTAATTTTCTTTTTGGTATGCTTGTGATTTAAAATTTGTGTGGATAGTAATGAAGAACTGAGCTGCTGAACCCATCAGGCCTTTCTTAATGCTTTAAAGCTGTGACATTATCTGACAAGCTGGTAATTAGTGTTGATTATTCTTTTTAGCAGAACAAATTGGGAACATGAAGCAAACAACATTAAAGGACTTAGATTGTTCCCAAATTCACATGTTGTGTAAAACTATTCCAGTGATGGAGCACAATTTATTATACCTGCTAGACTTGCTAAAAAATTCAAGACAAATCATCTCCATTTTTAATTTGATCAGTATTGCTCATTTCTTCTTCTGTAAATGAATTTCTCTCAAAGAAGATTGTTCCTACCATACTTATGACTGTCAATGGATCATGTTCTCTGCATTTTGAAAATGACAGAAGTCTACGGGTGTTAATTACAGTCTTTAGATTAATACCCAGATCAGTATATAATGTAGCAACTGGAGCTCTATCAAGCCAAATTGGGGGTTGGGAAGCATTTTTATAATGACATAAAATTCTCAGAGTTCCACATTTTAGTCTATTTGTATTCAAGTCTATTTGCAATAGCTGACTTCTAAATGTCACCTTCAAACTATGTTTGAATAGCAAAAAACAGTGCAGCAATGCAGACCTTGAATACTATTGCTAGAGGATGGCTCTGGCTTTTTTCTCCTTGAATGTTATTGTCATCAATATCATGAATAATTATTTATTGAGCACTTACTGTTTTACAACATAGAATTAGAAGTTTTAAAGCTGGAAGAGCCCTTAGATGACCTCCTCCAATAACTGCTTTTTAGAGATGAGAAAACTCAAATTTAGAGAAGTTACATGGTTTGTCCAAAGTTGCATAAGTAGAAGCAGAAATAATTGGAATTTAACACTACATCCTTAAATAATGACCTTTTCAATACATCTCACCTGATTCATTTTGACCTTTTTATGGATTTACTCTACTGAAACCTTATAGACTCTAGGCAAATAGATAAATATAGTGGTCATAATTTATGATAAAATTCATAATAAATTTTTGTTCATTTGTTTTAATGCTCGCAAGTTTTCCTTTTTTATTTTTTTTGTTGTCCTATTTTGTGTTCACCAAATAACAGTATCTCTAGATTATTGATTGTAATATTAATTTGTCTTTGATTCTGTGGAGTAATAAGTAAGAAATGCAACCCTGTTGATATTTAAGTAGGAAACCAGGATAGATTTTGCATAAAGATGACAATAAAATGCATTAAATACTATAAAAATCATCCAATTACTACTGGGCATCTTTAATGAGGGTATTTAATACTCTATACCCACCATCATCAGAAACTATTTAAGTCTTTCAGGGGGGAAATGCAGTATTTGGTAAGAATATTTATTCTGTATTTCTTATTGCAGTTTATTTTAAAAGTGGGGAATTTTATGTGTTTGATTCAGCATCAGAGGACCTGAGTTCAAAATCTGAATTTGCAACTTAACCGATATGACACTGGGCAAGTTACTATACTTCTGTGGGCTCAGTTTTCTATATCTTTAAAATAAGTACCTTGGACTATTCCATTAGACTTTAATCTTAGGTCCCTTTGAGGTCTAAATTATGATTCCAGAAAATTACAATAGGGGAATAGAATTCACATAAAAAAATTCAACCAGATAATGAAATACAAACAATTTGGTAGTTGCTGGTCAGGATGGGAAATCAAAACTGGAAAGGAGTCTTTTTTTTTTTTCCCAGACTGTGGCTTTATGTCTGAGTCTAGAAACAGGTTTGATTGTTGGAAGAGGGTTATTATTCAAGGAATTCTTGGACAGCATGCCCTGGGCTGTATCCACCCTGATAGAGGAAACAATTGAGGTTGATGGATAATTCTGTCCAATAATGATCATGACATAGGAGTGATGGTAGTTATTTGGATTGTTTGGATTCCATCCATCTTTTAAGATATTGAAACAAAAAGTGATTGTGGCACTTCACACTTTCCCCCTAATACTAAAGAAACCTTTCAAACCTCAAATACTGTACTTACATTTTTAGATTTCAAATTATTTCATCCCATTTGCCAAATCTTATAAGTTCCCCAAAGCTGGATCACAACACTATTTCTCCTCCCAAATAATGTCAGTATTAGAATGGAGTTCTCTCTAACTTTATCCATTGTGCCTCGATTTCCTTATCTACTCTACATTTTCTTCTTTTGTATGAATTCTTATGTTCTTAAGGGGGAAAAGCAAATGATGCATTTTACAGCTGTTGGTTTATTGCATAAATAATTAAACAGTGGCTAGGCAGCATGAGAAAGTATTATAACCTGCATTCTCTGCATTTCTGATGGGAGAAAAAAACATTAACAAACCAGTCTCTCTCTCTTTTTTGTCTTTATTCTTTGGCATTGCAGCTGAGAAACAGCAGGTTTTTAGTGCTTCCCTTGTGGCCCAGGCATCTTTTTATATTCACACTCAATGCACCTGGTTTAGTTTTTTAATTAAAAATAAATGAAACTAAGAAAACAGCCAAGCTATTGGGAAGAAGTAAGATCTGTTGTTGTTGCCTGACCATGTAGCCTGAGGGAGGAGGCATGGGGGTGGGGCTGGGACTAATATTCAGCACAATCTATTTAGTAGGCCAAAAACATAGTGGGTATCCTATATTGTCTCCATACTGCAGCAGTGGGTTTGTTTTTTGACAGTAAACCACTGTACTATTTTAGGGAGCAACTTTCAGCCTTTTGAAACAAATTTATAAAAAAAAAAAAGCAGAGTCATGCACATATTCCCAGTTTGGAACCCAGCTTCAAAAGTACCATAGACAGGCCTAACCAACTTGAATTTGCAGACAAAAACAGAAAAGAGCTCAGCACCATGAAGTGCAGAAAGTGAGATCAGGTGGGAGGTTCTCAGAAGCCATCTTGCTTAATGTTTTAAAAATGAAGAAGTCCTAACTATAGTCTTTATATGAAAAACTGGTGGGGGGAGAAAGCAAAGTTTCAACATGTTCATGAATCAATGGTCTAGAGAATAGATAGAGAAAGATGTGGTTTTCTAACTACTTCTGTCCTAGGCTCAAAGATTGTCACAGGAATAACACAAGAATTTGCAGGTCACAGCACAACTCTTCCCCCAACCCCCTTTTAGACAGGGTTGTAAAGAGAGAGATTTTTAATCTTGTCTGCTTTTTGAGAGGCTAGGAAGATAAAATAAAGCTAGATGTTTCTTTGCTAATGTTCAACATATTTAATATATTGACATTATCTGAATTCTTCCTGGTTTCAGATACTTTTAAATTTTGTAATATTTCCAGAATACATGTGAACAACCCCAATGGGCCAATATAGATTTGAGCCCTGAAGCACCCTGCCATCTAACCAGTCATCCAAGTTTATATTCTTGACACTTCAATATCTCTTAGGACCCAAAAGCAATTTGTTGCCAAGTCTGATTTTTCTGATTTCAGGTCTAGCATTTTTACCACTGTACCATTTAGCTGCCCTAATGGACTCCTTTTCAAAAAGAAAAAAAAATATATTATCAAGTATTTATGTTCTCCTCTCCCAAAGGAAGGAAGGAAGGAAAGAAAGAGTGAGGAAAAGGAAAAAAGGAAGGATGTGGAGGGAAGTAGGTGAGGGGGAAAGGAAAAAGGAAATCCTATATCACATAAACACTATCCAGCAAAACAAATTCATTCATTGGTCATATCTAAAAAGTCCTTTTTAATTCTGCCTATTGATCTATCATTTCACTGTCATAAGGTGGACAATGATTTTTATCAGGCCTCTGGAATCATGGATGATGATTTAGTTGATTAGAGTTCTTAAGTCTTTCCAAATTATTCATTTTACAGTATTAATATAAATTGTTCTTGTTCACTCTACATTAATTATAATGGCCTTCTAATTGTTCTCTTTAATTCCAGCCTCTCCGCTTCTTCAAGACACGGTCCATATAGCTGTCAAATTGGAATTTCTAAAGTATAGGCCTGACCATGTAACTACTATGCTTCAGAAGCATTGGAAATTTTCCATTTTTTCCAAGATAAAATCCTGACTTCTTAATTTGGTATGGAAGCTTTTCACAACCTGATTCCTAAATATCCTTCCACTTGGATTTTACATGACTTTCATACACTTCATTTTCAAACCAAACTAACCCATGGGATATTCCTTGTCTGTGACTTTCCAGTTCCCAGCACTGTTGACATGCACCTAGCATTCTTCACGCCTAACATACCTTCTCATAGCCAGTCATCAACAAGTAAACATGCATTTATTAATAACTTAATATGAAAAAAGCAAAACTAACAAAATAAACTTACTATAAACCAAGTACTTTGCTAAGCTCTGGGAATACAAAAAAAAAAAGGCAAAAATAGTACTAATTCACAAGGAGTTCATATTCTAATGGGATAGACAGCCGACAAGCAACTATTTAAAAGAGTCTATATAAGATAAATTGGTGATAAGGGCATTAGTAATGGAATAAGATAATGTTGGGAGAGGAGGTGCCCAGAAAATCCAGGAGGGACCTCTTGAAGAAGACAGAATTTGAGCTAAAATTTCCAGACTTAGTTTTTGTTTGTTTCCTAAATGAAGTCTCTCTGGAAGATCATCCTAAGAACACTAGGAAACAAATACTAAATGAGAAGAGTTGCTGGTGGTAAAATGTAGATAGAGAGAAGATAGCTGCAATCTCCCATTCTTCTATTTTAGCTGGTAACATAGCAAACTCTTGTGTATCTCACATTCTTGACCTGTGACCATCTCTCTCTAATAGTAGCTAATATTTATTGAGTGCTTGCTATGTGGCAGGCACTGTACTTAGTGCTTTTAAAGTTATCTTATTTGACTCTCACAACAACCTTGCTCCTCATTCAATTATGTGCAACAGTTGTTTACTAAGTGTCTAGTATATTTAAGGCACTATGCTACATACATACACATTGTGTGAAACATATAAAGCAGTCTAAGACCTAATATTTAATCTCAGGGATCTTACAATGTGACTACTGATAGTTACAGTCTAATTAGAGAGACAATGTGGAAACAAATATATACCTATATACCAGATAAATTTGAAATAGTTAAAAGAGGTAAAGAAATGGAATTAATAGGGTTTGGGGCAGGTAGGTGGCTCAGGAGATGGAGAGCCAGGAGTAGAGATAGGATGTCCTATGTTCAAATTTTTCCTCAGATACTTCGTAGTGGTGTGACCCCAAAAGAGTAATGTAAGCCCCATTGACTAATAACCCTTAGAGTGCTTTTGCCTTGGAACCAATCATTAGTGTTGATTCTAATACAGAAGGTAAGGTTTGTTTTGTTTGTTTGTTCATTTTTAAGGAATTAATAGGGGTTCAAGAAGGCTTTCCATGGAAAGTGGGATTTTAGTTGGGATTTAAAGGAAACCAAGGAAGTCAGTAACAAAAGTTGAGGAGGGGGAGCATTCCAGGCATGGGGGACAGTCAGAAAGAATACCCAAAGTCTAGATATAGCATGGCTTATCTATCTAACAGTCATGAGGTAATTGTACTGACACTTTAAAGAATAGTTATTTAGAAATAAGCTGTAAGAAGACTGAAAGGTAGGAGGAGGGCTAAGTTATGAAATATTTTGAATGCCAAGCAGAGCTTTTTTTTCATATGTTCCTGGAGACAATAGGAAACCACTAAAGTATATTGAGTGGGGAAGTGACCTGACCCCACATGGTGTTTTAGGAAGTAACTTTAGTTTATCTGTGTTTATTTGCTGAAGGTATGTGAGTTTGAATGGCTTGTGTGAAATCATATGGCATATGAATATCAGAAGTATTTGAATGTTGGTTTCCTTACTGCAAGTTCAGAACTTGATCTAATATTACAGGCCATCTATATATACTGGGAGGGGGGAAAATGTCAGAGAGAGAGAGGAAGAAAGGAAAAGAGAGAGGAAGGAGAGATAGACAATGGAACTCCTTTATTCCTGACATTTTGTAAATATAGACTGTGTACTATTGTATTTTTTTCATTCATCCCTTTTGAAACTTTCCCATTACAGCTTTCTGATCAAACTATCTGCAAGTGTTTGTATTCAGTTCAGTTTACGCTGAAGTATTTCACTATTACCATAATGACTAGAAATTTAGAACTCCATAGTCAATGACCTATAACATCAATAAACATATTTTAGAGGATTAGTAAAAAAATGCCTTCATTCACAAAATAAGTCATCTTTTCATTAGCATCCCAATTTTGTTAATAAAGGATAAAAAAAAAACATGATGAAGATACTTCACTGCATCTCCCAATTATTTTTCTTAATGGCAAGACCAAATTAGGAATTATAGATGTGTTAAATTAGAAGGAATTCTCAAGGCATAAATCAACCATAAAAATTAAAAAAAAATTAAATTAAATAAAAAAATTTTTAAAAACAAACAAAATAAATAAATAAACCATAAAAAAGCTTTCACTTTCTATACCAATGACAACACAAGTCTAACCATTAAAGAAACAAGCAAGTTTTGTGCACAGTAATGTCTTCACCATTTTAAATAAAGGGAGAATTATAAAAGCTTAACAACAACTATAAAAACAACAGAAAAAGTGATCTATGCACATATGTTATTTTATTATTGCCTCTGTAATATGAGAGGACTGGCCAGAGAAATGTCCAGAAAAGTAAAAGAAACTGAAGATACTAAAGATATAACTGTTATCTATAAGGGGAACTTTGGGCTACTAGACTTTGCCAAATAGATCACTGATTGTTTTAATGAGTAGAAACTTGCAGGTTTCCTGTAGAGGAAATAAGTCAAATCAACAAGCATTTATTTAATGTGCCCCATGTGCCAGGTGCTGTGCCAAAGCATCAGTTAAGACTTTGCTGTTTCTGAGAACTGTAATAAATGTAGTCATTAAACCTATATTCACTTTACTTGCCCTATTTTGCTTTACATGCCTAATGTTTCTTTTACACTTCCACTGGGGATGAAAGCCCTGAACTTAGAATACCAATTATCTCAATTATATTTTCTCATTATTGAGAAATATGTTTATACTTAAGAGGGAAAAAAAGCCCGTAAGCTAAATTCTGACAAATAAGGGTCTTCTAAAATCCTATAATTCAGTGAGAAGCACACACTCTATATGTGTGATACAGTTACAAACATCTTTTAAGCATATAAAATATGAATTTTTAAAATTAGAGCCAGTGGAATAATTCAAATTGTTCATTATCATAAAGTTTGAGGTAAATTATTTCAATGATTATGTGGAGTAAAACCTTCATTTATTTTGTGCCCATTGATAAAATGGTAAAAATGGATGAGATTGCAGAATTAGTAAGAAATGTACATTGTATGTATATATGTAGATGCATAAATATGTATGTGTATATAAATCTATGTATATAGAATAGATAATTATTTATGAGTTTGTATATTTACACACACATTATGGACATTACAACATGTTGGTGAGTAAATAGTTCTGATGTAGTCACCCTGGTAAGCTTTGAAATAGATACTCTGGATACTCTGGCTTAAAGAGAACTTCTTATTAAATTAAATGTGTAACATTTTGCCAGTGTCTTTTTTTAAGGTAAATATAAGATAAAGAGCTTGAAATACTATGTGGGTTTGAGTATAAAAGAGAAGATCTTTTAAACTAAAGAGCAGTAGTGAGAACCAGCAGGTTCTTCTAATTCCTTATTTTCCTTTAAACTTTTTTTTGTTAGATTCCACCCTCTATGGATAAAAGCTTATTATTATTTTTTAAATTAATCTTTCCTTAAACCTATACTCCCTCTTATCCCTCCTGCTCCCAGTTCCCTTATGGTTCCCTTTTGAGTTGAGTGCATTTTATACTAATCTCTATATATGTATATATTTGACAGCTTCAGAAGAAAGTGTTATTCAAATGACTCTCATTCCTCCCACTCCTTTCATCTCTAATGCATAAGATTCTCAGATTTATTTATTCAGCCCCAAGCTTTATCCTAACTTCCGCACTTGTATCTTCAGCTACCAACTGAACATTGCAAACTGGATGTCCTGAATTCATCTTAAACTCAACATATCCAAAACAACTTATTTCCTTTTTCTCCCATTTTGTCAAAGGAAACCTTCCTACATGAAAAAGTGTTTTATCCCATGTTCTCCAGCCAATATTCCCTCCTGTGATCCCTAATCCCTTTCTGATCTTAAATTAGTCTCTGTTTACTGATTTATTTCCTGCTGCCTACAAACACACCCATGACTCCACCATTCTCAAAAAACAAAAACAACCAAAAAAACTCTTCATTTTCACCTATCCCTAATAGCTATCATTTTATGTCTTTCCTTTTGTTACAAAAATTCATGAGTCCTTCAACAAGAAGTACCTTCAAGTCAAAGTCAAGATGATGGAATTCTGTAAAATTATACAGTGAGCATCCCCCTATATGTCCCTCTCCCCCCACCAAAAAATAAATTCCAAACATATCTGGAAAAAATGGCAATCAGACTCTTGATGGGAAAATAGAAGAAAAAGTTATGAGTCATTGGTAAGGCCTTCATTACATAGGGAGACAAATAAGCATATAGATATATGGAATGGAATATGGTCATGAATTCATATTGTATGTGGCACTTAAAAATCCAGAGAAAGGTTGCATATCAGAGCAAGAGAATCACAGATAAATAAATCACACCCATTTCCTATGCAACACATGAGAAAACATACTAGATTATACTTCTGTTGTCCAAAACTCAGTTGTAGGGCAAACAGAGGAGGGTACCTGAACCTACTGAGGTCTTTCTGGAGAATGGAGCAATTATAGCCCCAGGCAAATATATCCAGAGAAGGACAAGTCCATAAACAAGCAACAGTACTATTGTTCAGACTGAAGGAGATGAATGGACATTCACTTTCAGTTTTTAGTCTATTCTACAGCATGCAGAAGAATAACCAGGGCAGGGATTGTAGACCACAGGGGACCCTGCAGTTTACTGCCTCTGAACCAGCAGAGTTGACAAGCTGGCTGAAAAAAGCTAAGTAGAACAGCATTATACTGTAGCTCAGTCCAAATCCAGGTATAGAAATTTGTCTCTGCCCTATTCTCTTCTCTCTATATAGTATTTTGCTTAGCTTATCAGTACCCAAGAATTCAATCATCTCAAAGTTGATGATTCTTAAATCTATTTATCCAGTTCTAATCTTTCTGTTGCCTTCTAGTCTCATGTCTCCAAATATTAGATATATCTAACTAGAGTTCCTCTAGACATCTAGAACTCAACATATCCTAAATAAAACTCATTAACACTCTCCCAAAATCACCCCATTATCCAAACTACCCTTTTACTGTTGAGGATTTTATCATTCTCTCATTCCCTCAAGTATGCAACCTAGTTTCCCCTAAGCTCTTCTCTCTATCTAATCCTTACTCCTACATCCAGTCAGTTGCCAAAGTCTGTCAATTTTATATTCATAAATTCTCTCCCATATACTCCTTTCTGCCTCAAAAATAATTATTATTCTAGGGGTTGTGATAATCTGATTGAGATTTCCTTCCCAAACTTTTTATTTAAGGAATGATACTCATTCCACCAAATGTTAGTTCTGTGATGAAACAAATACAAATCACAAATAAATCCACTTATCCAATATGAAAGCAAACAGAAGTCAGAGAAAATATGAAAATGAGAATATATAACAGTTCTCAGAGTAAATGAGTTCTACCATTGGGAACAAGGTAACTCATCCAGGAGAACAAGAGTCTCAGATTTCACCCAAGGGAAATTCTACAAAGATTCTAGTATAGCAAGCTGGGAATACTGCCAGCTCCTTTCACATCAAGTTCTTCCCAGAATCTTCTCCTTCTGTGACCTAGAGAGGTTGACATTGTATATTTCCCCTCCTAGAACTGAAATCTAAAAGAAGCTCTCCATCTTTCTTCTTTCTCACCCTTATCAACTACCCCCTATTCCTCAGACATGGTGCATTGAATAGTAAAGATCTAGGGCAGCTAGTTGACTCAGTGGATAGAGAGCCAAGCTTAGTAAAGTAAGGTCCTGGATACAACAAATGTGGCCTTCATCACTTCCTACCTGTGTGGTCTGGGGCAAATCACTTAACCTCAATTATCTAATCCTTATTGCTCTTTGCCTTGGAACCAATACTTAGTATTGATTCTTAGATGAAAGGTAAGGGTATAAAAATAATAATAAAGATATACAGCTGTGAGGAGAGAATCCCATGCCAAGGATTTAATTGCTTTATATTTTTAATAAATAACCTTTAGGAAAATTTTTTTAAAATCATATTATTAGCTTAGAATTTATTTATAAAATGTAATGGTGGTAAAATGGATGAAGTTAAAATTTTAAAACCCATCCTAAAAGGAGGAATTTAGAAGGACTACCTTGTTTTGAATTTGGAAAACAGTAACCAAGTATCAATTAATAAACATACTCTTTTTTTTTTTAAAGACAGGCTATGCTAAAGAATGAAAAAGCATTAAGGTAGAAAGTGTGAATTCAAGAAGTGACTCGAGACCTCCTTGAAATAAAGATAAACTGGAATAATGACTTCTTCCCCTTCCCTTTCCCCTTCTCTTTCCTATTGTTCTTCCTCTCCTCTTCTTTTTGTCCTTCTTCTCTTTCTCCTCTTTCTTCTCTTCCTCTTTCTCTATCAAGTATGATTTGGTTCGGATAGGTGAGCTGGAGGCAACCACTCAATCAGTATGATGTCAGTGTTTAAGGAAGTCTTTGTGATTCCCCCCACTCCCATTTACAACTTTGCTTTGCTTTGAAATCCCAATATGGGAAGATATTGTAATCATATCATAAAATTAAAAGCTTAGCCTAAGCATTTCAAAAGTGAAGTAATGTCATCAAGTCCAATTCAAGCTTATTTATGTATGCATGGTGATTTTTGCTTCCCTATGAGCTAAGTGTATTTCATTGTGTGACAACCTATTTTGCAAAGACATGGCAGCAATAGGCTACACAAATCAAGTTAAAGTGTATAAAGAGCATCAATTCTGTGAGCCAATATAACAAAGTAATTAGAACCTTACAAGAAAATGTGTTCTTTAAACTTTTTCTATTTTATATGCTAGTGCATATTAACCTCCAAGATACGATATTTTAGAGCAGAAAAAGTTTATAATTGGTAGTACAGTTATTAAAATCATATTGACTGCTGAGCAGCATAAGATTGTGAATTTAAAAGAAAAAGAAAACGAATGCTTATCAGAAAGTCAAGGTACCACTGTTGACTTAAATTTAAAGGGAATATATCTCTATCCTGAAGTTTGGAAGTTTGTCAAAGGCTTGAATTAATTTTGCAAGGTTTACACAGTTCAATTTAAACAAACTACATGTTAACATCAAAAGAAAGCAATAATTTGAGCTATCTAATGTGACTATGAAAATGCAAATGGACCTCAAAACTGACTTTAAAAAAATTCTCTTCCAGGGAGGAAGCTGTGAGCTTAATTACAATGATTGCCTTATACAGACTTGCTCCACTGGGTTTCTTTGTGTTGCTGGAATAAACAATGTCACCTGCATACCTGCTAGCCTCCAAAGTACCAGCAGTATTTATCCTGAAACATATGGAGTGCCCCCTGCTGGGCCATTGGGCAGTGGCTTTTCATCAGCGTGGCCTACACAACTTGAGGATAAAATGAATATACCTCAAGGTAAGAGTATGAAAATACATATTTTAAAGTCTAAAAGAGTGGCATATAAGAATTGGCCTACTACTGTTTATATATTTCAAAAAACATATACAAATATAATTTCTTTAATCTTTCCTTTAGAAATAAAATATATTTTTAAATTGCATTTGAGCATAAACTTATTTTTTGAGAAATTAGGTGTATTAGAAAGAAAAGTGAGCTTTGGAACCTGTGTTTGAATCCTGCCTCTACCACTTATTAACTAAATAACCTATAGCAAACCACTTAATCTATTCAGTTTTCTCAGGTGAGCAAATGTTTTTTGATTGATCTATGAGAGAGACAAGAAGATCTAAAAGACCTCTGATTTCTTTTCCTTGCTTTCTGTCTCTGATTTTATTGCAAAATCAGTGAGCAACTATATGCCTTATTCTCACTATAGTATTTACCTGAGTTGTATAAGTCATATATCCACAAATATGGTGGGAAATTATTTGTGCCACATTTTTTGTTGCTATGTACAACTAAGGAGATTTTTCTGAAGCTTGATCTTAGAGGTAATGCCCAAAGAGCTATCCTCAAAATCAGAAAAATTTCTGTTCAAGTTCTGAATCTAAAGCATACTGGCTGTGTGACAATGACTAATTCATTCAATTTTATTGTGCCCAAGGCAGCTTTCTATACAATAAGTGCAAATTAGTTCTCAACTCATTTGATGGAGTTTTTATCCTTGCTGGAACAACAGGATCTTAGAAGTAAAGCTAAAGAGTTCTTCGGAAGTCATTTTATCAAATCTCTTCATTTTATAGTGGAGGAAACTGAGGTCTAATGAGCTAGTGATTGACAAAGGCAGACTTTGAACTCAGGTCTGCTAACTGCAGATATTATTGTTGTTCATTATGTCACTGTATTGTGAGTTTCCTACACTAACAAAATAATAAATTTGATATAAAAATTAACCCTATTATTTTTCAACATCAAATGGATACATTTTACTTTCTTGGTCTCCTTAGCTTGTTTTTCATCATCTCTAAATATGTTTATGTCAATAGATCATTATAGATATTTTCCTTGATTCCCTTATAAGATATGTGAGATATAAAAATATTCGTGTTTTTTGGGTGATGCGTGTTACCTTCTGAGAACTTAAGGCACAAAAGCTATTTTGATTATGACATAGAATGAATGTCTCTAATTTCTAGTCACAAACTTAGTAAAACATATATCATTTCATGTTTTTTTAAGTTTATTTATTTATTTAATTAAAAATATTTTTCCATGGTTATATGATTCATGTTCTTTCCTTCCCCTTCTCCCACTACCCTTCCAATAGCCAATGAGCAATTTCACTGGGTTTTACATGTATCATTGATCAAGATCTATTTCCAAATTATTAATATTTGCACTGGGGTGATCATTTATAGTCTATATCCCCAATCATATCCCCATTGACACAGGTGTTCAAGCAGTTGTTTTTCTTCTGTGTTTCTAATTCCACAGTTCTTTCCCAGAATGTGGATAGCGTTCTTTCTCATAAGTCCCTCAGAATTGTTCAGGATTGCTGCTAGTAGAGAAGTTCATTACATTCAATTGTGCCACAGTGTATCCATCTCTATGAACAATGTTCTCCTGGATCTGCTTTTTTCACTCTGCCTCGATTCCTGGAGGTCGTTCCAGCTCATATGGAATTCCTCCAGTTCATTATTCCTTTTAGCACAATAGTATTCCATCAACAACAGAAACCACAATTTATTCAGCCATTCTCCAATCAGAGGGCATCTCATTTTCCAATTTTTTACCACCTCAAAGAATGTGGCTATAAATATTTCTGTACAAGTCTTTTACCTCATGATGTCTTTGGGATGTAAACCCAGCAGTGCTATGGCTGTATCAAAGGACAGGTAGTCTTTTAAAGCCCTTTGGGCATTGTTTCAAATTTCCTTCCAGAATGGTTGGTTCAATTCGCAACTCTACTAGCAATGTATTAATGACCCAGTTTTGCCACATCCCCTCCAACAAGTATTATTTTCCTTTGCTAAGGCAATCTGCTAGGTGTGAAGTGGAACTTCAGAGTTGTTTTGATTTGCATTTCTCTAATTATATGATATTTAGAACACTTTTTCATGTGCTTATTGATAGTTTTGATTTATTTATCTGAAAATGGACTATTCATGTCTCTTGTCCATTTGTCAATTGGGGAATGGCTTGCTTTTTTTTTTTGTACAATTGATTTAACTCCTTATGAATTTGAGTAATTAGAACTTTGTCAAAGGTTTTTGTTATAAAGATTTTTTCCCAATTTTTTTTCTTCCCTTCTAATTTTTGTTGCATGGGTTTTGTTTACATAAAAACTTTTTAATTTATTGTAATCAAAATTATTCATTTTACTTTTTCTAATATACACTATCTCTTGCTTGGTCTTAAAATATTTCCTTTCCCATAGATCTGACAGGTATCATTTCACATTATTAAGTGTTGTCTAATGATTAGTTATAGAAAAAGTAGGTCATTTAAAAAACACAATTTTTGTTTAGGGAAAGCATTTTAAAGGAACTTTTACTTTGTAAGTAAGATAATCATTTCTACTTTATATTTCTTGTTGGTAGTATATTACTTTTAAGAAATATGTCATTTTGGTTATGTGTCCTTCTACTGTAGATAAACATATTCAATGGTCAAATGAAAAAATGCATTGGTATCTATTAGTGTTCCATTATCTTTTGTCAAAGAGCCACTACATTCTCAATAGAAAACATTTGTAATTTCTTCATGTTACCTTGATTTATATGTCTTTTGATTTGGAAAATATAATTCCCTTGTGAGCAATGTCATGTTTTCTGAATTTGGCCCTTATATTGAACTTAAATAATTGGAGATGTTGCATTTATTCAGCTTTAGAGAACTTGAAGAACTTTCATTTACTTTTCTTAAGAATATGATTCACAGGGTTGTATTGTTCTGCACATATGCAAGGTTTAAATTAGTGGAGTTAGAGTAATAATTAAATTTGCTGAAGATTTAGCACAGGGACAAAATTGTTCAAAGAAACAAACAAAAGTCTTCTAATACTCCTGCTTTCTCCTTTTCTAAAGGTTCACAAAAAACAGATATCTTCCTCAGGCCCAAGGATCTCTCACAGACTCATTTGATCAAATTAAGTCTAATAACATCCTCTGACGACCCTGAGCCAGAAGGACACACTTCCAATGGAGAGCTTTCAATGGCACATGGACTTCCTTCCACTCTAGATCCTCTTTCTTTTCGATTTCTGAAGACTGGTGAACATACCTCAACAATGATAAACTCAGTATTAAAATTTGTATCTCATGTGTCTAGGCAGATTCCATCTGAAGATTTGGATAAAGATTTTTTATTCTCATTTATCACTAGTCCTATGACAGTTTCTATTTTTCCTACACAAGTCTCATCATTAAAGAACCATCAGACTATTTCCTTATCTGCCACAGACATGAGTTCAGCAATTAGCAGCATTCCAGGGGATGAGATTGAATTAAATAGTCACTCATTTCTCTCCCACAGATTCCTGCTTAAAACTACTTCTACACACACACCTCCTATTTCTCCTAGCAGGACTCAAGAGGATACTAGAGAATATTCAGCTTTTTCCTTGTCATCAGTAGGAGAGTTTCACTGGAGTTCAGTGAGCCTCTCAATGACTCTTGATTCTCCTGCTAAGACAATAATACCCCAACAGGTAGCCCCATCAGACTTACCAGTGTTGCATAAAACCAATGAACAAACATCCCTTCCTGATGAATATCTAGTTAAGACTATGGTATCCAGCATAAGCATCTCATTGCAGCCTGCTGATTCTCTTAGTGAGCTAAGCCAAACGTGTGTGACATGTTCTATGACTAAAATGAAATCCTCCGATGAATGCTCAGTTCAAGCTCTGCATAGCAAACAGTCCCAGTTTTATGAACCATTTTGGATGAACTCAGCAATATTAAGCAGCTGGTATACACTAACAGGAGCTACAGTGATTACTTCTGGGCATTCATTTTCTTCTGTGACTGAAATAACACCATCAGTGGAGTTCACAGAACTGTCACCTCCATTTTCTTTTAAAAAGAGCATGGAAAATTTCCTCAAAGAAAGAGAGACATCTTTGTCAGAGACACCATCAAACAATTTGAATGTTTATCCATGTTTCAGTTCTCTGTGTGCACACATTGCCCCTTCTCTGACCAGCTTTTTAGACTCTCAGTTTCCGGAGATGACTAGAAAACTGTATTCTACTGATCAGTATATATCAAAGCAACATTACCTAACTCAGCTACTCAGTCAAGATATTCAGCTACCTGAGATATCTCATGAGCCATTGAGTATTCACTTACCAGATAGTTCTATTTTTGAACCTAGTTTGCAGAGCAACCTAGCTGGAACTTTAAAGACATTTTTAGAAACAATTCAACAAAATGACCTTAAAAATCAATTTATTCTTACAGAAGTCCTTGATAAAGGTTCAATGACTGACGCTTCAAAAAGGCATTTGATGCCAGATTTTAGTCAGATTTCTTATTCTGTTTCACTTGACCAGTCAAAGCATAAACACACACCTCTTCCTAAATCTAGGCAGATATCTGAATTGGCATCTCATGCCCCTTCTCTGACTTCAGTGTCAATATTACAAGAAATAAGCAGCAACGCTCCAGATGTCTCAACCATGATATTTCCAACATCTGTGCAGGATGAGGAATCCCCTACAGGTCTGAATGCTTCCATCACCAGATTGGTTACACTTCCTTCACTGGAGTCCATTCAACCATCTCATCAGCTGCTGCTTCCTGGTGAGTTTTTATATTCAGTAAACTTTGAAAGATAAGTCAGTTTTTTGCAGGTATAAAAGTGGCTATTATGGTCACTAGGTCTTCAATAGCATCATTGTAATCAGAACAGCAGCAAGTTTGATAGTAATACTATCTGCTATTCTACCTGCCATAGATAGTTATTTTTCTTGTACAGCTGCAAAAAGTATCAAATCAATGCAGCAATAGGTAAAAATAAACTGAAGACTGAAATACCACTTGCAAGAACTCAGAGACTGATCAACTTATTATATTGGGTCTTTCAGGGTTTACAAATAACTTGCATAATTCTCAGTTCTTAAAAGTGTTTGTCACCTTGGGTACAATCTAAAGAACCATTCTGAGATTGACTCAAACTATCAATAAGGAATTTATACTTATGTTTGTAGCATAGGAGAAATAATTACTTGTCTTCTCTCATTTTGTTCCATTTTATTTTAAGTAAAAAGGTCAAGGGAATTTTATTTCATTGTCACATCTTACCTGATATGCATTTTATTAATATAAATATGTGATGTTATTATTAAAGTTAATTTCAGTCATTCTCAAATTCATAATCATTATTCAGTTTTTTGGTATCAAAAAGGTGATTTGAAATTTTGTAGAATAGAGTTTTGCAAGGTAGAAATTAACTAATAAAAACAAATATGTTTGCTTGAAGAAGAGATCTTTTATTATATGTGAAAAATATTTTGGAAACCAATTATATTCTTACCAGTTATCTTTGAATGTAGACAAATTTTTGAAGAATTTCATATATCAGAAAGAAGGAAAGATTCAGCATTCTCATTAATAAATCTATATCATGATTAGACCATTTTAGATATATTTTACTAGTTCTGAGATTGACTCAAACTCTCAATAAGGAATTTATGCTTATGTTTGTGGCATAGGAGAAATAATTACTTGTCTTCTCTCATTTAATCTTTAATATTTAATGCAGATCCATATTTTTGTTTGGGGTTTTTTATGGCTTTCACACACCAACAACAGATAACTTGGAAAAAAACAAAAGCTCACATATAATGACCCCTGTGACCCTGGTATTTTCAATGTATAATAAATTTTTTACCAGCTTTGAGAAAAGGAAATAATTATCATGAATGACAAGTAAAGAATCAATTATTTTCTACTTACCTGTACTTTATTTTGTCAATTATTTATTCAAAGGAAGCGAGACCTCTTTTTACCACATTGAGTAGCCCTTGAGCTCCTGCCACCAGTGCAAATGTTGTTTTCTTCTTAGTTGAAAAACTGTAGTGACTAATGCATACTTTTATAGTATGGTTAGATATAGTGCCCTCTAACCTGGTTGTTTTTTTAAAATTTCTACTGGTAATTTCAACCACCACCACCCCTGCCTTGCTCCTATTTTATTTGTTTTAAGTTGTTGAGATACTATCATCCTTCCAATCACCTAGCTTCACAGCCTAAGAATGATTCTTCTGATATAATAATATTCAGAAGGATTTATTGAGAGAGAAAAATTCAATAGAAATGTGGGTAAAGTCTTCCCAGCAAGGAAGACTATCCATTGAAGAAATTGTGACAAGGATTTGCACCACAAATATGAAGGGGACATACTTCCTGATCAGCTCCTGCACAGGCAGGATGTCCAAGCAGGAAAATACAGGTGAGGTACTTCTGAAGAAGAAATGAACAAAATGGGCAGAATGTCCAAGAAGGAAATAGAGGATTATTTTCAGTTTGTTTTCAGTTTATGAAGGTGGGTGGGGAATATCCAAGCAGAGGATGGGATTAGGGGCTTCTTTTGCATTTTATCACCTACTATTAAAGGAAGGATGTCCTAAGATTAATTTATTAGAATATCTGATTGGGCATTGTCTATGCAATTAATTTCATCACAGCTGCTGTGGTGGACTCAATGGCTGGATTTAGCAAGGATTCCAACAATCAGATTATACATTATTATAATTTTAAGTGTCACTGTTTTATATAATATTTAATAATTATTATATAACATTCTATATAATTATTGCTATATAACATACAATACTAAATATAGATAAATACACAACTAATAACTATCTAGTGAAACAACAATAATAATATTCCATGTATAATTAAATGTTTGTACTTAATACATGCCTACATTTCTCATGTATTCATCAAAATATTTCCTTTTTTTTTCTTGAAAAATCTTCCTGGTTAAAACTTGATGCTTACACATCAGAGTTTGATAATTTGAAGTTCAATGATCATTGATAGGTATTTTAAATAGTAGAGTTATAATCATTTATATTTCTTCTTCTTTTACAAACTTATTCTTTATTATTGATCTGTTAGAGAATGGTGCTTGGTCTTATATTCCTGGGACTAATTCACTGTATATTTTGGCTGTCACACTGTTAGTGAATATATTTAATAAAAATAGTTCTATCCAAAGTATCTGCTTTATTCTTATTCTAATTGATTTCTTTTTATAAAGTTAATGTCAAATTTTATGTAATTAAAATAGTAATTTTATCTTTTGAAGTGATAGGAGAGAAAGGAATAGGTATATATAAATGCTTATAATGTATCTGTGCTAAGCAAGTTACAAATATTATCTTCTTTCATCTTTTATGTTCTCTTCTTTCTTATGCTACAAGTATTTGTCCTATTTGCCTAAAAACTAGAACTACCAATGTAGTTATAAGGGTCTTTAGTTGAGATAAATATATTAATCTGGGAAGACACACTGAACCTTAATACTGGGACTTGCACTGAACTGCAGAAGGTGGTGGTGTTCATATAGATTTAGGAAAAAGAAAAAGGTAATTACTTGCTAGTATAATGTTACTGACTAGTGAGAGGCTAGAATGCTTAAAAAGTACTTAAGAATTAGTTGTCTTTAGGAGGCTAAGAGTGGAACAAGGTTATTCAGATTTGATTATCTTCTTTCAAATACAATCCTCCAAGGCAAATGAGTATTTTCTGGGAAGCGGGCAAAATAGATTCATAGTCAAACCAATTCAGTCTTTTGAGTTCCCTGTTTTAACTTCTGAGAGAATTAGTAATGGGATTAAGTAAAATAATGGCAGTCCTATCCATAATTGTAAAATATGTTAATATTTTTTCATATTTTATGGTATTATTTTTCCTGATTTATTATATACACTTAAAATTTATTGTAGTATAAGGTCTAAGATGCCAACATAAATCTATTTCTCACCACAAATCTTTGCAGTTTGTGTTCTTTTTATTAGGAGGTAACTGTATTTTTTTTCTTGACCTGCTTACTTAGTATTTCATTGCTTTTCATTTTTAAAATATTCAGGTCCAGAAAATTTTGATAATTAGGTCTTTACAATAGAGGTTTGTATCTCTTGGCACCTAATTCCTACCTTCCTACTATTGATTACAACCTTTGATTAGTATTTTTGAATTTTTATAACTCCAAATCAACTTTGCTATAACATCCATTTTGAATCTCTATTGGTCATCATCCAAAAACCATTTCTTATCCCCTGCTACATTATTCCTTAATCCCATCCCTCTTAATTCACCCACTCAAAAACAACCAAATGAATCCCACCTCTTCTACAGTGCTCTCTGGAATGACTGCTCCATAAGTAATAAACCTGCTTTCAACTCAAATCTTTTCCTTTCACACTCATACATAACACAGCCTCCCTGATTGAACTTTTGAGTTTTGAATCCACTTCCTTTCATTCCTTTTAGCTTACTTCTAGAGGTGAAATTAGAATACTCCATTTCTCATTGCCAGTTCTAAGTTCTTCCCTACCACTACCACTCAGTGTCCTCTCCTTTTCTGTATTATATGCTTCTTTCATACAAACAAAACTATGGTAATTTTTGTCTGCCAATTTTCAGGATATTCCCCTTCCTTTCTTAACAAAGTCAGTACCTGGTTCACAAACTTCCTCTCCTCCCTAATTCTTGATCTCATACTCTTTTGTACAAGACCCATCTGATTAAATCATCCCCACATCATTCATAGATTTCATAGATGAAGCCAACAGCACAACACATAAAAAATGTAATAAAGTTCTCAACATTTATTTTGTGACCTATTTTCATCATCAATGACAATGAAAGCATGACTTCTGAATTTGAACAACTCAATTTGTAAAATGCTTTATTAGAAATTAATGAAAATGTAGGGAAATTTGGGAGAATAACTATACAAAAACCAGGAATACACTAAAGAAACCAGTACTGTTTTATATGGATTTTTTAATCATTAAGGGTTTTTTATTTTTTATTTTTTGGAAAACATCTAAATAAGTCGATATTTTAAATTGGGGTAGCAGGAAATCACAAATGTTATTATCCCAGAGACATCCAAGACCTTTCCTATCTTTGGTTCTACTATCCTGCCAATCATGAGACCTACATTAGTATACTTAACTTATCACTTTCCTGAATACTACATATCCCATTTCTAATTTGTGACATTCAAAAGCTTTCATAACCTGGCTCATTCTTAGTTTTTCAGTCTTTTTGCATCTTATACTCCTCCATGTGTTGTGATCTCTGGCCACTTGCAGTTTCTTGAACATGTACAGCATTACATCTGCCATCTTTATTACTTTATACTGGCTGAGCCTTATACCTGGAAACTTCTGCCCATTTCCCTCCACTCTTAGTTCTTCTGACTACCTTTATAACTTCTCAAATTCAACCTGCAACATACTTTTCCTGCACTCCTGCTTTCTAATGTCGACCCTTTCAGAATGCCTTGTATCTACTCTGTGTATTTCTTGTGTGTACCTAAATATTCATAATCTACTCCATTAGAAAATGGTGTTTTTACAGTTATGCTATTGACTAAAAGTTGCAGCAAAGATATGATTCTGTTGTGCTTTTTGTTGTTGTTGACTTTATTAAACTATTTAATTTACTTCCATAGAGCAACATATCCTTTTAAAGGAAAGTTATTTATTTCATCCAACAAAGAGTCTCTCAGATATCTTCTAAGATTTTACTAAATAGGAATTCAACAAAAAGTTAAATATTGTTTTTTATTACTAATACAAAAGGAATTTATGGTTGCAATGGTAGTTGCTACTATCATGGTAAATGTAATGTTTAGGTTCCAAGTGGAGGAACAATTCTCATAAATAGTATTGGATATTGCTTGGGTTTTAGTTTTTCAATAAGGACTAAATACAGACCTCCCCAACTAACCTAGCTTTTCCCCACACATGCTCGCTCAAAAAGTCAACTGGATGGAGTAGCCTCCAGAACTTTATCTCCTAAAGCAATAAGGGGAAAACATCATTGGATGGAGAAGGGTTTTCATTCAGACATAAGATGATTTGTTTTCATATGTTCTATAGGAATGTGCCAATTCATTGTTTATTAGAGGAAATATAATGTTTTTGACAGATTTCAGAAAAGACAAGAGGTATAAGAAACAAGAAAGAATTGTATCTAGAAGTGAGAGCCTGCCAAAAAAAAAAATCCAAAACATTTTTTTTTCCAAAACTACCACAATAAAACAACACTTGCTTTAGGAAATATGTACATATTCTTCTTCCATCCATTTATCTACCCTCCATTAAAGAGAAAATATAGTATTTGGACTTGTTTTTTTTCCTTTTGTCCACTCAATCTATAGGTAGAAAAGTTAGTAATCTATCTTTTCTATTTACCTCCTTTCAGGGTAAATTAATACTCTCTCTGTATCATTTGCCAAAATGCTACTCTCAGAGAATGGAACCAAGACCCAATTGTTAGGGTATTCTGAAAATATGATCCCAGAACAAGAGAGTTAGTAACAAGAAAAGGATATTGTAATTGTTTAGCATGGACTAGATGACTTGAGTTTCTAAATTATTACCTACATTGCCTAATGTGGGGCTAAGATTGACTTCCTTAACCTTTCGGATTTTAACAGGAGGCATCTGAATGTGCTGATTCTTAACATAGTTATAATTCTGATTAGCTGTTTGTGTTTAATTTAGATCCCAAGGTCATCTCCATGTCAGTTTGAGAGTTGATAGGAAAAAGTATAAATGAGAGAAAAACCTATAGAATTCATTTAGATTTATCTCTGAAATGATTCCATGAAGGGCTGTCATGTTAAAACATGTTGCCCAAGGGGCATCTAGGATGCTCATTGGATAGAGAGCCAGTCCTAGAGATGGGAGGTCCTGGCTTCAATCTGGCCTCAGATATTTCCTAGCTGTGTGACCCAATGCAAATCACTTAACCCACATTGCAAAGCCTTTATCATTCATTCTTCTGCTTTGGAACTGATCCTTAGTAGAGTTTCAAAAGCAGAAGACAACGATTTTTAAAAAATAGAAAAGAAATGTGCTGCACAAGTGGAAGCTGCTTTGATTTAATTGTAAACTGTGGGCCTGTAGAAGTTATTGAAGGACTGATACTAAGAATAAGAAATTCCAGTTACTTTATCCTTTGCTTTGGAGGACAGGAGACAAATGAGAGAAGGAAATGTAATCGTTTTTCACTCTAAAATGAAAAACTGAACAGCTTTGCACTGCTCTCTTTTTACTATAGGTGTACCTAATCCCTTCTTTGGCAATATTTTTTCCTCTATGGATTCAGCTGTTAGGCATAATACACTATCTCATATTTGCATTCTAATGTCTTCAAAGATAGGATTAAACATATGCAGAGTAAGAAGTATAATTCATGATTGAAAATGAAAGTACATACTTTGTCTCATAAGCAAAACTATAGGAAAGCTTTATTTCATGTTCTGTTCCATTACCTATCCAAAATATACAGATATATGGCAGAACATAAAGAAATAATTTGAGAATTTAGCCTATGGTGTTAAGATTACAGCACACTATATAGGCAAAAGACTGGTACAGTGGAGAAACAGCTTTCAAGGTAAATGACCTGGTTCAAATACCCGTGGATGTTTACTACCTGTGTGACTTTGGACAAGTCAGTTAACCTCTTTGGGCCTCATCAATGAAATGACAAGGTTTTAATACTTGTTGACACTCAAGAGCCCATCCAGTTCTAGTTTAACAAGTCCATGAATTATTTAGATATAGTTTATATCAATAAAATTCATGGTAAAAATAAAAATTAAAAATGTCCATAGAACAAAACATTACAAAAATATCATTGAAAAGACTAAGGATGTTGTCATGAGACTTTTGTAATGTCCATTTGGTTCACGGTGCCAAACATTTTAATATTAAATAAGAATCTAAACAAATTGAAGTGATTATCTATTAGGCAATATATATCATATACTACAGTCAAAATAAGTTTGAATTAACTATGGAACTCACAAATGATACAGTAGTACTGAGCCGGAGGTAAATTAGAGCTTTCTGAATGCCCTGAAAACAGGTCAAATAAAAAAGCACTATTTTTCCTTCTGCTGTGATATGCATTCAATATTTATAGACCCAAAGGGGGTTTTCTTTTCCTATTCTCTTCCATAGTTTCTACAAAAGAATATTGTTACGGTTACACTGGAAATTAAAATTAAACCTTACTTGTCATCCTTGAAATCTTAAACAGAAAGAAGGCTGCCCTGATTATATTTAGAAGGTAATAAATGTTTTCCTATATATTGTTTGTACTTAAAATATGGGGGAAACCTGCAGGATCAACACTTTTAACATCACGGTATCTGAGTCTTAGTGATCTTGATTTTAGTCTGGACTTGTGATTTTATCAGTTTATGGCTGCCCTGGCAATGAAATTTCTTCTACCAATGCAGACCAGCAAATTCTCAGTAAATTACAGTCTTAGAGAATTTATTTGAAGTGCTGAAAAGTCGACTGACTTACTGAAGGTTACACAATTATTTTGTGTCAGAATTGAGTTTTCCATGTTCTGAGGCTAGCAGTGATTGTGTGAATGTATCTATACATGCATGAATTATGGATGTGTATATATAGGACATATAATTCCTTTGGCAATGGAATTCCCAGTGAGGAAACTCCTTCTACAAGCCCATATCAACACCTGATTTTCAATTAAAATACTTTATACTTGCCTGAGGGTATTACAAGGCAATATATTGAAGGCAGTGGTGAAACAAGATATTCTCTTTTCCCTAAGAAATTATTCATTCCATTTCCTATGAAGTTTGCCTGTAATTTCAAAACATTCTGTTTGGGTTAGTTGAAGAAAAAATTCCAAATGTAACGTCATGTTTAGAATGCCTATTCAAGTGTATTGCTCCATAGAAACTGTCTGGCATAGCTTCTTTAGGGGTGTTATTGATATATCACTTTTTAAAATCTCCTTTTCTTTGAATATAAAAATGAGACTAGGTCAACTGGAACATTCAACACTTATTTTTGCCTAAATGACAGCTATCAGGCAGATAGCTTTTTTTGTAGAATTTGATAATTTCTGTAGAATTTCAAAATCAACTTAATGACTGTAGGCTTCAATTTCTTCAGGAGTAAAGCTAAGAAAAGGTCATTATTATAATAGATCATCTTTAATATCTCCTTTAAAGGTCTTTCAAGACTAGTAGCAACAATTGCCCTGAAAAGGTGATCGTGCACAACATGCAAAAGTTGGTGTTCTTTCCCCAGAAACTCAACTACCATACTGCTAGTATGGTAGGAGCCACATTCATATTCCAGGGGATAGTGGAACTTAAATCACTATTTCTTGGCATCTGCAAGTCCCTATCACAAAGTCCACTAAAACCAATTTCCACTACATTCCTTCTGCACTTTTCAATGTAGACCTTAGTATCTAATCCAGATTCTCTTTTTTAAGGTATAGTTGCCCATCAATGATCTCTGTTTTGGTATCAGACACTTGAAGAATAATGGACCACCTCTGCTCTCTGAGTTTGTATGTACAGATTCTCCTTCTATATTTTGTTGGTGAGAGGCAGAGTGTCCCACAATCTAGAAAATCCATGTAAAATATCATGGTTTTTTGTTCTTACAAACTTTAACTTTTTACTTTTTAACTTTAAAAAAGAAATTGTGCACATTTGTGGCATTAAAAGGTAAAATATATTGAAATTATACAATAATCTTCATATATGTTATAATTTTCTGAATTCCTAAACTTTTTCTGTGTTATCTACTGGCCTTCCTATGTCATCTTCAGCTTCCACAAAAATCCCCAAGAATTCCCATTTAATTTCTTATTCTGACTTTTACTATATCAAAAGAGCAATGAGAAATATCAAAATATAGAAGAAATACCTGTAATCTTTTTTACAGATAGATGGTTGATTAACTCATAAACATTTTGCTACTTTCCCTTCTCTACCCCTAAGTTTCATATCCATTATGTGCTGAAGATCTATATTGTTCCAAGAGATTCCAGGCATCAATGAATGCATATTGATTGATGAAGATCAATCAACTAACATTTATTAAGTTCCTACTATGTGTCATGAATTACACTATGTGCTGCAGCTACAAAGATGGCCAAAAAATAGTCCCTGCTATCACAAAGCTCACAATTGATTTGGGAAATTGACAAACCATTTCAATAGACAGATGGACAGACAGATAGATAGATGATAGAGATAGGGTCCCAACAAGCTGGGATCTGGCTAAAGTCAAGAATATAATGTGATCATGAACAGAGACTGTAGTTTTAGAAAGTTCTATACAATTAAATCATATCAATTAAAATAAAAATGAAATAAAAATCACTTTCTTGTGATATTATGAGATAACTAGTAATAAGGAATACTTCTCTTATATAACACCGAAGTCTATTCAACCTATATTATCAACCTAACCTAGAAAAAGAGTTGCTTGAAACCTCATTACATTACGATGCAATATTTTGTTCAGAGATGAAATTTATGAGTCCTAAATTCCTTCCAATCTTGTTTTTTCCTGTGATGTGTGTGTGTGTGTGTGTGAGAGAGAGAGAGAGAGCAGAGAGACAGAGAGACAGAAATACGCATTCATTTTGCTGTGAGTCCATAAAAAGATGACGAAACCATTCATCCTTTCCTCTCTATTTTATAGCTATGAACACATCTAGGAAAGAATTTGGGTGGAGGAAAACATATAATTTAATTTAAGAAAAGATATATGCCTTATTTATTTTCAGTTCAATTGAGATTCAGGACTCAATCCTGTGACTATTGCATTGTATTATTCCATCTTCTATTGCATTTATTGTTTAGTTTTTTTAATGGACTTCATCTCATTTTACATAATATGAATATTACAAAAGTTTCAAGAATATTTCTTCCTGAGTATGATTAACTTGTATATTTGCTGATAGAATCTACTTTATTTTTCAGATTTATTGCCTTCTAATTCTTGTCAGGAACACAAAGGTCAGAAAACTATCACTTTATTCTTCATGATGTGCCTTTCTCCTTTTGCAGGGAGAAAGGAATTTTATTTAGAAAATAGACTCAAAAGTCCCTGGAATGCACATTTTAAATACTTAAATCTCTAGGTAGTTGTCTAGATTTTGAGCATAGTTGAATATACTAGAGATAAATAATGTGAAGCATCACTCTTTAATGGGAATAGGATCTATAAAAGTTTAGTAAAGGAGACAGAGATAAAGGCATAAAGACAGGCCTACTCTACTACCTTATATTTTGGAATATGAAGTATCTCATCTGTCAGTCAACATGTATTCCTGAAGTAATTACTCTGCGGCCAGTACTGACAAAGAAGGCAAACAGGTTTCTGTCCCCAAGAAACATATCCTAATGAGGAAGAGAATATGCAAATATAAGTAAATACAAGATAGGCATAGGATATTTTCAGGTAATTCAAAGGAAAAGCACTAGCATTAAGGGAGACAGGGAAAGACTTTTTGTAGAAGGTGGGATTTTAGTTGAGAAGTGAAAGAAACCTGTTCACAAATCCCTTGATAACAGGAACTCTTCTTCACTTCTCTTTATTTGTTATCTTTGGAACTTAGCACAGTTACTGGAAAATAGTAGGTACTTAATAAAAGTTTTATTGACTTACAAGAAGATCTCAGTTCAAATTGTGTCCCTGACACCTATTAGATGTATGAGCACGGTCAATTCATTAAGATTTTCCAAAACATAGTTTCTCTATATGTAAAATAAGGAGAGTATTGCCTACTGTCACCATGGTGACAAATAGTTATTGTGAGCCTAAAATAAGATAACATAGGCAAAGCATTTTGCTAACTGTAAAGTGCTATATAAATGTCGATTGGCATTATGATCAGCATTATTATTAGATGCTCATGAGCAACCAGATTAAAAAAAAAAAAACAGAAGCCACTTCATTGCACTAGACTAAGAGAAAATAGTCTCTAGTAAGGCTTCAAAAAACCCAAACCTCACATTTTACTATTTCTAAAAATTATTTGAAAGAATATTTCTTATATGTATGTTTTTTATTTGAAACTTTCTGATGAAGAGAGAGGGCCATTTTAATCCTTTTGCCATTTGAACATTTAATCTCTATTTGCAGCCCTCCACTTAATATAATTGATTTCTTTCAAAAAGATACTTAACTGCTAATAACACAGCAGCTATGGCTAATATCTGTGATTCACTCTTACTTCTAAATATTTTGTATGCATGAAATTATCCATTAGCTTAAAAAGCTCACTTGTTAGTCAGTTCTCAGGTGAATTTGGCTCTTTGCACGTACAGATTTTTCTAGAGAAATCGGTCCAGGGTTAAATTGTAAACTCATTCTCTCCAATGTCCTCACTTTGAAACTTACACTCCTCCTGCATAATTAATTCTAATTCAACTAAAAGCCAATTTGCCAAAAGGCATTTTGATCCTGAATTAGGTTTTTTTTTTCTCTTCACAGTACAAATTGATTTGAGCACATTGGATTTTTTTCCTCATCTTTCTAGTTGAAGTATTGGATCCATAGATATATCAGGAGAATGAAGGAGCTGAATGACCTAGAAATCAAATTCTAACTCTTTATGAGACTACATTTGTTCTAAGAGATTCCAGAAAAGAGATACTGGAAATTCAAGTCTACCCCTTCAAATATCTCCAAAAATCTCTAATTAATTCACTTCAGAACTCTAGTCCTTTAGATATCTTTTTCCCCACTTTCTCTATCTTTTTTTTTTGCTTTTCTCCTCCTTTTCTGAGGGAAGGCATTACTAACAAGGTGCTTTACTAGCTTGAGAATTGTGTTTATTTTACTTAAAGTATGTTCAAAACTCTATTAGATAGTTGAAAGACAGTAGAAGAGTGAATCAGACTGCAAGAGCTGTAGCTCTTTGAAAATTTAATAATCATCAGAGGTAAGCTCCCACCTGAAAACTTATAATAAAATGTATCACTGCTTCGATTATTGGACCTCCTGACACCATGAATATGGTGACCAAATTTAGTACAAGATCAGGTAAATATATTGGGAAGGCCTATATAATTTTTCTTATTTCAGAAAATCAAACAATGTGCTGGCAGATGCCTTAATGACCAAGAATTGTGTAGAAAAAGTAGTATGAAATATTTCAGCAAAGAAATGTATTCCTAATAAAGAAGGCTAACTAGTAGCATAGAAAGGGTAAGGGATCACAAATAGACAATCAGCATGCCCCATTGAGATACACATGAAAATAAATCTATAAGAAGGTCCCTATGTGTTGGATGGACTTCTTGTTAAGGATATACATAAGGATATGGATGAGAGTCAAAGAGAAAGACATACATTGTTAAAGGACCTATATAAATGAAGATATAAATCCATTAAAATCATAAGATGATAGACCAAGAAAGGGAAGGGATTAAGTCCAACCTTCTTATTTTACAGATGAGGTAACAGAGGATGAATGTTTAAATGTCTGGCCCAGAGTCATAAAACTGTTATGTGACTAACCCCTGATATTCATTGAGGTCTTCTTGACTTCAAGTCCAGTACTTGGCTCTAACTACCTTAAGGTCATCAAACTAAACTAAAACAGTCTCTATGAATATGGAACAGATATGACTATTTATGAATCATAGCCACCAATGCTATAATAACAATTTTGTTGGGGGTAGAATGAGTCATTCAAAGAATCCCAATAACTACAAGTCATTACCTCTTATGCAACTTTGCTATTCTTTTATTTCCTTCAAAGTTTACTTTGTCACAGAGATGTTACAAATTTGTATGGCAATACAGTTGATGGTCAAAACTGTAAACCTCAAATTTCCTTAGACTTATAATTGTTGAAAATTTCACCATTGGGATATTTCATACTTGGAAAATTTCTTACTGATAGTCTATTGGAATGGGAACTCCATTGGCATGGGAGGTTCCTTCTCTTCCCTTCTTAAGATTACTTTAGGACAGAAACCCTTTGCTGAACAATGGAAAGGACTTTGACCTATGCTTAAGCATAGAACAGGAATTTCTTTGAGTCTTGATTGATTTAGAATTGATACAATGGAGATACTTGGAATCAATCTCCACCCTATTCAGTCCTAATAGGATTGAGTAAGGGCTGCAGCCTAGATCAAAATTTAATTATTCCAATCTCTACCATACTCAAGTTAACAGGATTTAGAAAGGGCTGTAGCAAAGGAGTATAGATTTAATCATTTGAAAAATATGACCTTCAAAAGACATGTGCAAAAGCCAGAAACCTCTGGGCGGTCCTGGGTTAAGCGAGAGCCTCCATTGACAGGGAAATTGATGAAGAGTGATTGGTAGATGTGAGGACTGAGGGGAGGCAACTTGGATGGTGTCCTTAAAGATAGGAGGGTCTGGAGACTGGAGAGGAGAGGATTGAGTTTTTGGTCGGTGTGGTTCCTGGGCTCTGAGGAAGCTTGCTCTGAAGGAAGCTGAAGGTGGGGGCCTCTGAGACTGTTTCTCCATTTTGGACACGTGAGTGAAAGGGACTGATCTCTTTTCTTTGCCCCAGCTATCTAAGGGCTTGGGCCTTTTGGCCCAGCCTAAACAGAAGGGGTATTTAAGCCCTATTCCCTTCTCTCCCCTTTCTCTCTCTATATATATCTCTAATTCCTTTCTTGCTCCTATTGTAATTAAACTCCAAAAAAAGGCTGACGGCTGACTTGAGTTTTTCATTTAGGAATTACATAGCTGATTCCTTGGCGACCTTAAATTAATATATATCAGTCTTTTAAAGTGATTCCCTTGTAACAAAACCAAATACAATTTAAAATATTTTTCTTTAACTTTGTCTATATTTTAGGTGTTATATTAAAGAGTAGGATATAATTATGTTTAATAGTAGCCTAATCAACAATAAATTGCATATGCTGCTTCTCTGAAAAACACTACATTCACCAGACTCAATACAAACTAGAAGAGTAAGAACCAACAAACAGTGTGCCTCTTTCTCCATTACCTTGCCTTCTGTAAAATGGAGATTTAATCCCCAGAAGTCCTTGGCACTTCCCAGAATCCCCTAAAATCTCACCTGGGCCAAGAACACAATTGGTATTTAAACTGACTCTCCCCCGACTTTGGCCTCGTTCTCTGCTTCCGCTTCTAAGCACACGCAGCCAAGATGTGAGTGGCTGTGAATAGGCTCTGTGCCATAAGCACGTGCTTTCTTATTTTGTATTTTCTTTAATTCTTAATTCTAATGATCTTTAATAAACCTCATAAAATATAATACTTTTAGTAGAGAAACTGATTTTAACTTACAGTTTGGCTAAACACATCAGTCGTGACAAAATACCCTTAGCTTTTAAGAGCTACTACTTAGAATTTTTTTTTTAAGCCACGTTTCTCCAAGGCTTTTTAGCAAGCCTCTTGACTCATCTCACTCCTGCCTGGCTGCCTACTTCCTGGCTCCTGGCTCCTGCCTGCTTGCCGCTCACCTGGTCCCAGCCCCACCCACCCAGCTGCTGCCTGCAATCCGGACCCAGACTGTTCTCTCGGTCCTGAACCACCCTGCCCGAGCAGATCGATCATCGCCCCAGGCCCAGGACTCACTTCCACCAGCTGGTAAAAACAGGGGTGTTTTTTTCTTTTGGCTACAATTAGCCTCCATGGGACTGGGGAAAGGAGATCACAGTGAGGGAGAAAGAGGGAAAGAAGGAAGAGACTTTTCCAAACAGGAACTTACAAGGATGGCTACTTTAAAAGCATATCTTTTGACTATATTGATTCTTTTACTTAACTCACCTGAGAGTCAGGGGGAAAATTCAACTCCCTACAATTCTTTGGAAAAATTTGAGAATCCAAAAGTCCACCCTCACTATAGGAAGGCAGCTCAGTGGCTCAGTGAATTGAGAGCCACGCCTACTGACAGGAGGTCCTTGGTTGAAATCTGGCCTCAGACACTTCCTGGGAGTGTGGCCCTGGGCAGGTCATTTAACCCCCATTGCCTACCCCTTACCAATCTTCTGCCTTCTGACAAGAGGCATCTAAATGGATAAAAAAACAAAACCCAAGGAACTTTGAAGAGACTGGAGTTTATATTTTTAAGGCATTTCAGACTCCAATGTTTTATAAAAATCTCTGTATTCTATTGCATTTTACTGATTGTTTTGTTTAAGATTTAATCTTGTTGATTTTAAGTTCATATGTTAATGTATTCAATAGTACTCTATTATACTGAATCATTTTAATGTATTGGGTTTTAACTACTGTTATATTCTGTTGTTTTCCCCCTATAACCATACTGAACAAACATTATCGAGTAGGCCCATATAAAAACAGTTTTTCTATTTTTGACTTTGTAAATTGTCACATAGAGGATAAATGGACTCCATCAGAAAATTACTACAATTGTATAACAACCTTTGGAAAATTTAATAAGCTAAATATCTCCAATTGATTTTCTTTAGACATGATTTTTAGAATTTTTTTAACAATCTCTGGTCATTTTGCCTTCCCCTAAAAGGGGGTAAGGCCAATTTTAGTATCTGAAGTGAAATACAATTATAATCCCCAACTCCCACATTTATAAAAATGTGAATGGAAGCTGGGAAGTTAATCCCAGAGCATTGTACCCCTAGAAGACTCCCAAAAAAAGGAGCATCTCTCATTTATAACGCTTAAGCTCACTTTACAGAGGTTTGAGTTTTTCCTAGACTCCTCTGACACATTTTGTAATGATATCTAGACTTCTTGATAATGTTCTAGACCCAAATAAATTTTACTTTGTTTAAAAATATGTTTACCAAGGTTGAAAGATTTGCTAAGTTTGTAAAAATTGTGACCAATATCTATCAGTTCATAGGTTTTTTAAAATGCCATATAGCAACTTGTGTGAAATATGATTGTGGGTTTGTTTATCATTGTAATTAACTGGGCTATTGAGAATTATGGGGATATTGATACCTACATATTTGTACTACTGTTCTTTATAAAAAAAAAACTGTTACCTTAAAAAATTTATTTGCTTCTACTCACAGTGGATCATGGCTAGACATGAAGAGGAAATGGATCTCATTTTTGGTGAGAAAGCCTTGTATTCTATATTTTCTTAGCTGACACAGTGTGTCAATGATTGTAAGCTACATTTTTATTTTTAAAACTCTTTTATTATTATATTTTTCTTGCATGTGCAATATACTTTTTTAGTTTTTTTTAGTTTTCTCTCCTTTTTATATTTGAAGCACATGTCACCAGTATTATGATTTTCTTTAACTTTTTGATTTAGCATTAATATATGTTTAAAATACATTTGCTCTAATGCTATAATGCATGCCCCAAAAGCTTGAGACTATAAAAATGATGCCACTAATTGTGTTTAAAAAAAATTATGGGACTTTGCTTAATGAGTCTGTCTGATTTCAGGACAAAATATACAAAAGAGCCATTTCACAGAGCCAAAGGAGCACAGAGATAACCTGAATTGTGCCAAAAGAGCATACAGGTCAACAAATAAACCAATCCAAGTTGGATTGATGCACTTCTATGCCAATACAAAGGACTTGAACCCAGCATGAAGACTCGAGGTTGCGACACTTAACAGACTTTAAGACGTAGGCCTTCCTTGTATCCATACTCTTTGTGAAAATACTTACAGACGAGTATCCCTAACTTGGCTCCTAACCTGGCTCCTATAATCTAGTCCCTTTTCTGTCTTTCATAGTGTGGCAAACTTTCTGTAGTCCTGGCTACTGACTGGGTATATGCTTACTTGCTTATGTAATTTTAATTGTGCCCTGATTCAAGGACCTGTTATAGATTTATTTTTCCTTTATTTAGAATTTTCAAACATAAGATTTTGATAGTCTATATTTTCATCCAGAAATTATCTTTTTTGTTGGGATTTTTCTGATGTCTTTTTAATTTCTCTTGCCAATTGATTTATATACTTCATAACTCAGCCATGCATCCCTAAGTGATCCCTGTGTTTTTCAATCACCCTCTTCAAGGGGGGAATGTAAAAATATTATCATTTTAAATTGCAAAGTTTAAATTCCTTTTGAGAAGAATTTTAGGTTAAGAAACATGTTACCTCTCCAAATCCAGAAACTGAACTGTTTGGAGAAGACACCATGAAGATGCCTCCACACCACAAGCTGCACGAGAAGATCAAGAATGAACTTTGGGTGTAGTTGATTAAATATTTATTTGTATGTATATTTTCATGCCAAAGGGAACTGCCCCCTAACTGGTTTTTTGTCAATGCGTCTAGCAATTATTAGTTCTGTCCTTTTCCTCTTATCCTCAAATTATTGTAATCTTTAAGTTGATTCCATGATCCTTTTTGGGGAAACCTTTCCCAATAAGGATCAAATGGAGGGATTGTAAAATGGAAATTTGAACCCCCAACTTCAATCCCCAGAAGTCCTTGGCCCTTCCCAGAATTCCCTAAAATCTCACCTGGGCCGAGAACACAATTGGTATTTAAACTGACTCTCTGCCTACTTCAGTGTCTCTCTCGGCCTCCACTTCTAAGCACATGCAGGCAAGATGTAAGTGGCTGTTAATGGGCTCTGTGCCTAGGCATGTGCTTTCTTATTTTGTATTTTCTTTATTTCTTAGTTCTAATAATCTTTAATAAACTTCATAAAATATAATACTTTTAGTAGAGAAACTAATTTAATTTTTATACTTCTTATTATCGTCCTCTGAGATACAACAGGGAAAGACAATAGAGAAAATTCCCTGGGTATTCATACCACTTGGAAGAACTGGGAAACACCAACTACAAGTGTTCCAGTGATAAGCAGAAGTGCGAGGTCTTACTATCTACATTGCCACTCTGCCCTCCTGCCCCCTGAATATTCTTATCTGACTCATTAATGTATTTGAAATTCTACTGAGCCTTGTCCCAATGAACAAATCTTTTGTGTGCATTTTTATCCATCCTTCAGATGAACATTTTATATTATCCAATATAATTGGAGTGTGAGTGACTTTTTTGTTTATCCAGTGATTAATAGGTATATAGTATAGTATAGTATATAGTAAGTGTAAAGCAAATGATTTTTCATTTATTAATTTTGATATAATTTCTTAAATAGACAGTACAGTTTAAAACTGAGACACATACAAAAAATAGAATCTTCAACTTTTCAATTAAACATAGACTTTTTCATTTTTTTATTTTATTTTTGCTACTGTTGTTTGTATTTTATCTAAATACCATCCTTTCTTGGTTACTCTGTGTCATAAAGTAAAAATAGTACTGGAATATAGGTATCATAATAATAAATAGTTTTTAATAAAGTATTTTGTAAACCATAAATACTATATAAATGTTAGTTATCTGAATCATTGTTTTTTATTACTTAAATATAGCTTTAACAATATTTTATTGTATTTTATGATTATTCTTTGTCACAATGAATTTTTATATGTATAGATATGACTGATAAGAACTATTTGGAATCAAAATTCTCATGAGAATTTTGCAGAGAGAAAGAATGAATGAATGAATGAATGAAAATGTATTAAGTGCTTATCACATAGTTCCAATATTGTGCTAAGCACTAAGAATAAAATTACAAAACTGAAAATTTATTCCCTCAAGAAGGTTGAATTCTAATAGGGGAAACAATAGTTGTGGGGCAGTGGTTTCCAGGAAATTGGATTTTGATCATGAAATTTACAAGAATTATGAATAGATCCTCAAAATGGATGACTAATGAATGAGTTCTTTCAATGGGTCTTTGGCCTGGGCTACACTCATTGGACTCAGATTTTATTCCCTTAAGACTATTCAGTCCCTTAACAGACTGGCTTGGCCAAAGACTTGGAAGAATGTATTCTGAAGGTCTGAGCAAAAGTGGTGTTCTAAGTCAGAGATGTCAGCAAATAATGATGCAAGACAGATATTATGATGTTCTATCTGGAATGTGATCCTGTCACTTCAATATCAGGAAAAATGTGCAGAGGCTTTTCTTTACCTCCTGATTTAAATTTTAAACTCCTTAATCTTTCATTGAAAGTTCTCTTTGTTTTGGTTAAATGTTATCTTTCTATTTCTATTTTCCCAACATAACATGTTCTAATTAATGTAGATAACAAAGTCACTACAACCCAGGATCTTCACTTTTCTATCTCCATGCCCTTGATAATTCTAGTCATACCATGGAATACTCTTTATGACAACACTTTCATGTGCCAGATTCTTTGGAATCCTTTGAAGCTGAGTTCATACAAGGTATCTCTAGATTACTTTAAGGAGATATTATTTTACCATTCCCTCATTATTTATATCACATTGTCATGGACATAATGTTCTTCTAGACTTTTGCCTAGAAGAGAGAATATTGGAAGAAGTTGAAGGGTGAAACCTAGATTGTGTAGGACTTTTAAAGTCAGAGTGAGAATTTTATTTACTACTCTATAAAAGAATGAAAGCACAATTTGGAGTCAATGCAGTTCATTCAGTTCTCACAATGGAATGCTGTCCTAATCTCTTCAATTTCCTCAATTGTCTCATAATTCTAAGTAATATGGCTTTAGGCAAATTACTTAACCCATTAGAGTCTCTTTCCAAAGCTATCAAACAGCATTTAATGATACCTGTAATGTTCACCTGACAGTATTGTTGGGAGAACAGCATCTTGAAATTTTTAAAGCTTTACATAATTGTCAGGGATCATTGCTACTTGAAAGATCATTTCAGGAATTCCATTTTAGTCATTTACTATGTGTGTAACCCTGAACAAGTCACATAACTTATTTTGGCCTTAGTTTCCTTAATTACAAAATGAAGATAATAATACTTCTAGGACTTACCTCAACAAAGTTGTTACAAGCCCAGTGACGTAATATATATTACAACAGTGTGCAAACCCTTTAAAAATGCTACATTACTGTCTTTTATTGTTATTATTCTCATACTGAAAATATAGACCTCTAATGATGTCAGAGGGGTAAAACTGAGTTCTGGTCTTTCACTATTCAATAGAGCTTTTATTTTTAGTGTATGGAGGGCAGTATGGATTATTTATTTAAGATGTCTTTGAAAGAGAAAGGTCATTGAAAAGATTCACAGAAGTATCAACATAAATTTACAGCTTCCTAGAGATTTCTGGGTAAGTGGTTCCAAGAGCCCAGGACCCTGAGACAATAGAAAGCCTGAGGGAGCATGTAGGGGAATAAAGTTGATGACTAGATCAAAAGTTTAATGTCCCCAAGATACAGAAGAGGCCCATGACTTGCTATTTATAGTAACTTTGGGTAGGTAACTTATCCTTTGGAGCCCCAAGCAACTCTAAGACTTAAGTTACAGATGGGTTGCCAATCTTTATTAATGAAGGGAATTTCTATATGGAGAGTTACTCACTACATCACAGTTCTGCTGCAGCTCTTAATTACTTCAGTGAACTACTGCAGTCACCTCCTGACTCATTTCTCAGTTTTTCAAGTCTCTCCCAATCCCATCCTTCATTCAGCAGTCAAAGAGAGCTTCCTCAAGGATGAGTTTAATCATGTTACTAGCTAATTCAATAAACTCTAGGGGCTCCTGTTACTTCAAAGATCAAATATAATATTTTTCTTTGGCTATGAAAAACCTTGACAGACTGGCCTCTTCCTACTTCTCCAGGTTTCTCATACTTTGTTTCCCATTGTGTACTCTACAATCTAATCACACTATTGTTTTGTTATTTTTTATCTATGCCATTCCTATTCTATTTCTTTTCTGTATTGACCTGATGACTGGAATTCTCTTGTTCTATGGCTGTGCCTTCTGGCTTCCTTCAAGATTCAGATTAAATCTCCTGGAAGAGATCTTTCCTAGCCCACCTCCCTCCTATACCTCCATTACTGCTAGATCTATTTTTCCAAGATTACCTCTTGTTGCATTGTTTACATTTTGTATGTACATAGTTGTTTGCATGTGTATAAGTGGAAATTTTGTTTCCTTTGGACTTCATCTCCCAGCATTCTTTCCTCGTCCCCAAATTCCCTTTTCCCTTTCCTGTATGTGCCTCCTTATGCTGTTTATATATAGTGGAGGTGTCTCCTCCCTCTTGCTCTATTTTCCAGGTAGGTGGTTGGTGAGCTCTCTCAGTTTCTCTAGCCTTTTACATTCCCATTGCTTCAAGTTAAATATTAATAAATATTATTAAATATTATACTTGGAGTATTGGATATTAATTTTTAAAATTTACACATGTTGTCTCCCCATTAGAATGTGACACCCTCCAGGTAGAGAATATGTTTTTGTCTTTATAAATCTTTATTGACTGACAGAATAATAAATATGTATGTGTGTCTGTATGCTTGTTTATATCTACATGCACATACTCACATACATCCTTTATTAGGTTTATGGATACAGTATACGATTTATATTCTGTTTGCTTTTTCAATATACAGCAAGATTTCCATCCATTTGACTACGTTTGGGGCTATAACTTCTTGCACAGATGTAGCAGCTGAACCAAGAGACCAGGAGTTTGTCAGTGATGGAGAGCAGAGAAACAGCATAGCATGCTGTTTTAGCTTTCCTCTTGAAGATGATGATAATAGTGGCATCTCTAAAAGTGTCTATCATCTCTTCACTGCTCCCTGTGCTTAGAAAGTGTCTATGCAGACACCTGAGCAACATATCTCCCTGCCTGACAAACACAAGGTGCCTCGCTACCAAATCTGGGAGCCTAACTGTCCTTCACCGCCTTGACAGCTTGCTGCACCTTGTCAGGGACTTGATGCTTTGCTGTTTGTTTTTTTAAACTTCCCTATGGGCAAGTTGGTTTTAAGAAGCAGGCTGAAGTATTGTCTTCTCTGTCATGTTTCCTCTCTCTCTGGGATGAGTTGCACTGCCTAAGACTTATTATGGAGGTATGAATGGGTTCTCATATCCTCATAGGGATCTGCTGTAAACCCACTAACTAGTACAATGATGTTAGCTGAATGAAAAGGACAAAGATTGTGTTCGGTGACCATGGAAGCAAAGACAGACAGAGAGAATGAGGGAAGATTGAATAGATTGATGTAGTGGCTGGAAGCAGAGATAGGGAGATTGAAAAAGAAATGGATTGATTTAAAGTCATGTGAGAGGAAGAAAGAAAGGAAAAGATATAGAGAAGCAGGGAGAAAAGGAGGGAGAGAGAGAACGGGTCAGAGGAATACAATTTACCTCACATAGGCTAGCCTAGTTTTTCATTAAAATCTAACAAAACAATCCTTGAGACTTAATTGGTACATGAGCTTGGTAACTGATTGAATATTAGAAAAGAGATGGAGGCGTCAAAAAAGATTTTGAACATAGTAAGCGGGGTGAAAGGCTATATAAGAAATAGTGTAGTAAGAAAAAATCATATTTGGAGAAAAATAATAAACTTAGTTCTAGACATAAAGAGTTTCAGATGTACGAGGATGTCCACAAACATATTCCATAGCCTATATTTTTAGAGCAGAGGTAAAAATTCTAATTATAGATTTGTGAGTCATCTACAAAAAGGTGAGAATTGAGTTAAAACCTCAAACATGTATGTAATAAGTATTTTCTTCTCTGGATATCAATAATATAAAATTAATATACCTTGTTTTTAAACCTTATTTATATTTTAAAATTAGAAAACAGACTAAGCCAATATAATACAATAAACAGTTATTTAGCTCCTTTGTGCTAGGCACTGTGCTAATTGCTGGGGATACAGCTAAGAGAAAAAGAGGTTCTGTCCTCAGGGAGCATATAATGTATTAAAGGGAGAGAAAACACAAAAAAGGGGCCTAAAAAGGGGGAACATAGAGTAGGGATAGAGTTCCTGGCAAGGATATGATGATGGTAGAATTAAAAGCAGGCAATTCAGTTGGTAGGAAAAATGAGCTGGCTGGGCTTTTAAGTTCTATTTAAGTGGAAGTTTTGGGAAGATATCTTTTCTCCTTTCTCTGACCCTCAAATCTTATAAATAGAGACAATAGAGGAACTTACTTTGAATACCAAAACTGATGAAATCTCCAAGATAACATGTTTCTTGGTGATGAGCTTTTCAAGTGGGGAGAAGAGAAATTAAAGATAATGATGGAGTCAAAACTGAATAGAAGAGGTGGTGAGAAATACCCTTACATTTAAAATCACTTTATATCAGACTGATTTCCAAGCCAATGTCTCATTCATTTAAAATAATGTCTAATGTAAAATAAAGAGACAGCTAGCTAGCTAGCTATATGGATAGAGTTAGAAGAATAATCAAATAGTCCCAGAAAACAGATATACCCCTTCTATCTCTTTTGATATGTTGACTTAAATCTTGCTTACTGTGAAAGCTTAGTAAAAAATTATTATTCCTAGCAATGCTTGCTATTTGTCCTCATGGCTGTATGCTTTCAGAAAAGTCCTATATTACATAACATGCATTTGTAAAATAAACTCATCTCTTGTATGACAGGAAGCACAACTTGTTCAGCAATGGCTGCATTTTCTCACCCTTAGCCTAACAAGAGCATTATTGACCTTGGTCATTACATCATTTTGAGATGTGATATCTACTGAGAAGTTCAAAGACTGTGTATGTGTGTGTGTGGGGGGGGGGGGTGCTGCTGCTGGTGGTGGTGGGTTTTTATCATTTTTCCTCTAACATTTTAAAATTGCACTTTTATTCTCTCCATTATTGCTGTCAAAGTGGTTTTTCACTGAAAATAAGCTTTTCATATTCCCTACTTCAGTCATTCTTTGCTTTTCTCTCTTCCTCACTCTACCTCCTATAAGCATTCAGTTTCTATGTTTTATAGATCCTACCTTCCCAACATTTCTTATATCCAGCCCCTTCTCCCCACTAGTATAGCCTTGACTATGGTTTAGCTGTCCATCTCCTGTCATCTGAGCCTTCAATTGGTCTCTCCAATGAATCCTCCAAATAAATATGACTAAAATACAGATGACCATTCTACTCTCCTAAATTTACCACCAAAAAATCAAAAGTGTGATATGTCCCTAATGATTGTAAGGTAAAAATTGTTATCCTGACATTTAAAGTTATACACAGTCCAGCCCTTAACTCTCAAGTCCTTCCAATACTCTCTCTTTTCTAAGCAAAAGGATTCTACTTTCTACTGTCAGTGATATTCTAGGATCTTGCTCTGTGACTAGGCACAAAAGGGATTACACATCTAAAATCCCCTTCCTTTTCATAATTTCTTCATTTAATCTCTAAATGCTTCTAAACACAGCTCCCAAATGAGGCCATTCCTGATCACGCTAGTTATTAGCATCCTTTCCTTCTTGCAATTACTATAAAAAACTTTACATTTACTTGCCCATGTATCTTTCCCAACATGATGTAAGCTCCTTTTGGGATGATTCTTTCATTTTTATATTTCCAGAATATAGGATCTAGATATAGGAGCATTTAACATATATTTAATTGAATTATTTTAAGAGATTTTGTTGTCATAAAATGATAATCAAGTGATTTAAATGAAGAATATTGATCTTAGCCTAGTTCTGTTATTCCTTTCTTGCATTCCTGGGCTTCAATTTCTTCATTTTTAAATGAAGGATTTAGATGATGTTATCTTTAGGTTTCTTCTAAATCTGAAATGTGATAGTTTCTCTCACACTAAAAAAATGATATTAATTACTGTTTTTCTAGTTTCCCATAGAAGTTTATGATCTGAACCAAGATCAGCTTAAAGATTTGAACATAAAGAATAAATTAGTTCATTTTTCAAATATGACCCTTAAAAAATAGCATGGACCCCTTTGTTATTATTGCTTAATTGAATAGAGGAAGAAAGGGTAAAATGCTTAAATGATGAATTTCTTTACTTAAATGTGTGGATTCCAGTATAAAATGGGTTATTCCAGTATTCTTTCTCCAGTTCATTAGAAAGAAACACAATATATAAACAGTTACATTCAAATTGGTTGTATATTAGCTGTACTCTAGTTTTATTTTTTCTTTCAGATAAGCAACAAAAGCACCATAGTTCTTTCTTCTGTTCCCTTAGAAATAGTTTCTATAGCAACCTTAATATCTTGAGCTGACAATTCATGTAATGCTGTATGTTAGAAGAGGTTATAGAAAAAATATTTAAATATTATTTTACTTTTCAGTTTAAAAAAGTAAAGCTGTGAAATAGGATTTACAAGGTTTTTTACCATTATATATAACATTTAATGATGGCACAAGATTTTTTATTTACTTTCTTAATTAAGAAAATAAATAACATAGAGAAATTTATTTGACTGAGTGTATCAGTGGAGTCTATTCTTTAGAATCACTTTCATGTCAATTTCAAGAGCAGTTGCTGAATTTTCTCTTTAGAGAGTTTTGGTTATAAGTACCAGCTCAAAACTAGAATTTGTAACATACAGGAAAAATCATTTTAATTACCACACAATTAATGACACTAACCTATTTTTAATTTTCATATTTGTGATAATAATGGAATGAAATGACATGACCTATGTGCTTTCTATGTACATAATTTGAAAACACTAAATTAAAAGATTATATTTTTATGGGATCATACATTTGAAGCAAAAATGGAACATGGGGGATATTAGGTATAAACCCTTTATTTACACATGTTAGATTTGAGGTTGGGAGAGGTCCAGTCACTTGCTCAGGGTCACATAAATAACAGATGTCTGAAGCAGGATCTGCAAAAAGGTCTTCCTGAATTCAAATCTAGTGCTTTACTTATTGGAGTATATAGTGCCATCTAGGTACTTTTGACTCCAAGTCTAAAAGGAAGAGATAATAGAAATATTTTAGTAACATTTATTGACTCATACTTTATCTAAAATTAAAACCTTAAATGGGAATTTTAATCCTCATTCTATCAATAATTTATGATTAGGAATAACTGTATACTTGAGTTAGAAGACCTATGTTGGAATAACTTAACACTTACTGATCAACTCAGTTAAAATCTTTTAATATCAACTCCATGATCTGTAAAGTGAGGAAAATTACTATTTGTACAGAATATCTCATGTAATTGAAGTAAGGAAAATATTTTGGAAACATTAAATCATAAGAAATGTGACTTTTATTATTATTATCTCATTTTGCTCATCTATTTTAACAGGTAAATATATTGTCATAAATATAATCATAGCAGAAAATAACTGTAAGAACTGAAAAAAATAATTATCAATCTTGCATGGTGTTATAGGTTTTTTCTTTTTATTATTATGAATTGGACAAATATCAACCTATATGATCAATCTCCTATACAAAGAATAGAAAAAACAGCCAGGATTAAATGCAAAATAATAAATATTGATATAGCTTATTGTATTTTTTTTAATTTTCTAATTTAACATAGTAGTGCTAAGGGCCCTATTTCTTTTAGTCCCCTTTCAAACTTCATTCATCATGTTTCTTTTCATTTTAAATACATATTTCCTTCATTTATTTTATTCATTCTGTTACTCATGATACCTCATCCAAAAAGTCCTCCTTGTAACAAATTACTCTGGCCATCCACAAAACAAAAATCATTCAATGGTCATGTCTGAAAATGTATTCTTTATTTTCCTCCTCTATTCAATCATCTCTTTAACAACTAAGTGATGTTTTATTAAGTAGATGAATTGATAAAAGAACAATTAACTCTGGATCTTGCCTTCAGAAAGTTAATATAATGTAATACCCACTTAGTGAAAAAGGTAACAGAAATCCAAGGATGTTAGATATTTCGTTAATGTCACTCATCCAGTAAACCACTGAGCGAAGATTAGAAAATTCATTAGCTCTAATGTCTCCTGACATAGTTTTTATTATAAATTTGGGCTTTTTTTCTTGTGAGTAGGAATTTATATATTTTATTATGTGTTAACAGTATAAGAATATTATCAAAAAAAGAAAGAGAATTTTAGAATATGGGTTCCCATTGAGAGCAAATGAAAATCAACTTGTGAAGATAAGAAAATGGCTGGAACTTACATTTAGGAAGGTATCATTTTGAACTTTTCATTGATCCTAGAATACATTTCTTATCAGATAGCTTGATATAAGCTTTTAAATCAGAAAAAAAAGTCTGCTTGGGATGAGAGGTTAAACTTAAATACTCAGATTTTCTTAGAACAAAAGATGACAAACCTAATTTCACCTAAGAATAAATTCAAGCCTAAATATATTTAGCTATTGACTTGGGGGAATAAGCAGCTCTTAGACAGGTTTAAAGAACTTTTCTACTCATTAGTTTCCTTGATAAGGGTAACCTTTCCCCTACCCCTCCAAGTCCCTAGTAAAATTTTTGGAGTCATTCTATATTATGGTTGAATCAAGTGAAAAAGGTTTTGTGGGAAGCTGAGAATTATTATCAAGGGAGAATTAAGAATTAGAGAGGAAAATGCTAGTTTCCTAAAACAAGGCAGGGGAAGATTAGAAAAGAGAAATGAGGGAAAAGGGAAAGGAAAGGGAAAGACTGCTTTGGGCAAAAAGCTTTCCCTGACTTCATAAGGCCAGTATTTCTTAATAATCTTCTTCTTGGGATTTAACAATACAGAATTTAGGAGGCTAGTGGAGAGAAAAGATAATGATACTGATTGGAATGAGATTTGATTAGAGCTGCTAGTGAAATAAAAAACAGCCCTGATACTTGTGAATTGGGGAAGAGAGGTGTTTTCTGTGATGATTTAAGGAAAGAATAAAAAAAGATTGAAATGTAGAAGAAAGTAATTTAAACAATTCATTTGTAATTCACTCCAGTAAAGAGTTCATTCATTATGTATACATGAGAAAGGGAATTAGGATTATTAAGGAGTAGAATAGCTAATATGAACTTTTTAATGTTCATGAGATCATAGTAGTGAATTGAAAGAGTAGTGGTATGTGGCAGAGTAGGCTGGTTTTCTTATCAGGGGATAGCTGGATTTGAGCCATACCACCAACATATACTAATAGCATGACAGCAATGAGCAATTAAGTCAATTAACTTTACACTTTTCTGGGCAACTCTCTGAGATTGAGAGACACACATGAATTGTGAATCTGTATCACTGAAGGGACTTTCTTCCTCAACAGATTAGTTCCTAAAACAGATGAAATCATACATCCAGACCACAACCAAAAAGCAAAAAGAAATGAAACATTGCCTTTAATAAATAGTAAACAGTGTTTGAGAGAGAAAATATGGGCCTATAGTGTCTAAAGAGAAACCCAGTAATAAAACTTTCACCAAAAGTAAAACACTGAAATACATTTCTAGGAAGAATATCTCAGCATACTATTTATAGAAATAACAAAAAATTAAATATTTTGTATTTCATGTTTAAATAACATTTTAGCTGATTATTTTCTACATTCTCCTATTGATAGGCAGTATCATTTGCCAGTTTTTTATATGAAAGAGTGGGAATATTGAGTACACTCTTATTCTCATTTCCTCTAAGAAAACAGTTAAATTTTTCTACAGACAATCTCAATTTGTTTCTTTGAATTGTTGAATTCTCAATAAATGATGATTTCTTAGTTATTATTAATTGTGAAATTAATATTTGTTTTGAAGAACTATTTAATATTCTTTCAAAATTACTCATCCTTTTTGTCTACTTCAAAAAAAAGTAAAGAGCATGTAGTTTACTTATTCTCTGGGTTAGAGATTAAATATCTGGTGATACATATAAAATCTATTTCAGATTGCTTAGTGTCTCAGGAAAGGGTTAGAGGAGGGAGGGAAATAATTTGAACTCCAAATTTTAAAAATAATTAAAATTATTTTTTCATGTAAATAAGGGGAAATAAAATATATTTTAAAATAAACAGTAAGTGATGGGATTTCAGAGTATGCCACTCAAATGAGTTTTAAATTTGTTGAACATTTATTGCAGTTATAAATAATAATAACTAGCATTTAGATGGCACTTCATTATCTTCCTTAGCTCTCACAACAACTCTGAGACATAGTTACTATTATTGTTCTCATTTTACAAATGTAGAAAGAGAGACAGATGTTAAGTGGTTTGCCAAAAGTCACAAAATTAACAGCTGTCTGAAGCTAGACTTAACACAGGTCTTCCTGAGTACAGGATCTAGTGCTCTATCTTCTTCATGAAGAAGAAAAGATGAGGCTAGAAGGGGAGAATATTAGAGGAGAAAATAAAGAAGAGATCCTGAATTATGTTGTATCCCATGATTGTGCTGTGGGAAATAAAGAAGGATTAATGGCAAAGACAGAGTTCAGATACCATAAATAAATTAGATAATAAATGCATATTCAAGGAGAAGGGCAAGAGAAGCTGCATTCAGAACTCCCTGCTAAAATCTATTTCCTAGATCAAAAGGGAAATTATTTAGGAAAGATAAGTAAACAATGTACAGCATTTTTAAGAAAGAGAAATTGTACTTCATAATTACATTGTGGAGGAGATATGATAAGAAGCAAAACAACACAAAAAACTGAACTTATCATTCAAATAAACTATACTCTTAAAATTATCAATAATCTTTTCCCCAACATATTTTTATTTTTCATTAATATTTCTCAATTTTTACAGGTTTTTAAAAATATTCTTCTTTAAAAATTTGAGTTCCAAATTCTATCCCTCGGTCCCTTCACTCCTTCCTCCTTGAAAAGTCAAGAACTTTGATAAAGATATACATATGAAATCATATAAAAGTTTTTTTCCCCAAAATTAGCAATGTTGAAAAAGAAAAATAGAAGAAAAAAACAAGAAAAATCAAGAACATTTAAAAAGTCTGCTTCAATGTACATTTAGACTCTCAGTTCTTTCTCTGGAGGTTGAAATGATAAGGTGTATAAATGAAGTAGAAAGGTGATATACTGTGGGATACTTTGCTTAATGACTGCAAAGTACTTCAGTTGTTCACCTTAAAAAGGAGGTTCAATTTGTGGACCTCCTCCACTGGGCTCAGTGCACACAAACTGCCTTGGAAACTATTTTCTCTACAAAAATATATTTATTTGTATTTTAAAAGACGTGAATATAAGGATTAAAAGCAAGGAAACCTTAACACTACAGAGAAACTAAATATCTGCCTACTCTTCTATGTTTGCCACAAGGCGAAGTCTTCTTGTCTTGATGCTACACTGGAACTCCTTACTACTACCTAAAAAACACATAAAACATTATCTGGCTAAATCTAACTAAACCCTTATATAAGAGAATAAATTATTTAGATTAAAAATTGCCTCCAAGTAGAGAGAGTCAGTTATCCCAATGTCTCAGAGGCGAACTGACCAGAGTGTAACAGTGAGTTGGCTCTCAAAGCTCAGGGAAGCAGGTCTTTGGTCTTTCTCCTCTCACAAACAGCTCTCAAACAGCAGATCTGACAAGTTCTTCTCCTTGATGTAATTCCACAGTAATGAAAGTGAAAACCCTTCAAGATGGTTTCTGAGTTCTCTTTCTTTCCTATCACAGCAGAACTAATTCAGAGAGCAAAAGCTGAGCTAGCCTGTCTCCTCAAAAGTCAGAGAGCAACTATCAGAACTCTGCCTGCTCTACTCTCTTCAAAGTTCCAAGCTCATAACAGAACTCTCTCTCTTGACTTAGTCACTCTATAGTTTCAGAGCCACCTTTCCAAAATTCCTTATATTATCAAACCTAATCAATATCTATTTTCTATTTCATTCCTATGAGGTGGAGAGTATTTTTTGATAAATCCTTCAGAATTATCTTGGATCATTGTATTGCTAAGAATAGCAATCTCATTTAGGTTTATCATTGTTTAATTTATATATTATATTTTATTACATATTATATATATAGTATAAAATATATTTTATTTATTTTATCTTTAATATTATATATATTTATATATGATATGTATCAACAGCAACTATATTGCTGTTGATGCATACAGTGTTCTGATTCTGATCACTTGATTTTGCATATATTTTTCCAATTATTTTCTGAAAGCATCCTGCTTGTAATTTTTATAGCATAATAACATTTCATAGTAATTATCTAATCATATACCATAATTTGTTCAACCATTCACCAATTGATGGACATCCTCTCAATATCCAATTATTTGTTACCACAAATGACATGTATTTTTTTTTTTACATGTAGGTCTTTTTCATTTTTTGTTTCTCTCTTTGGGTTATGGATCTACTAGTGATTTTGCTGGGTCAGAGAGTATGTTTAGGCATAGTTCCAAGATACACTCACTCTATCATGGTTGGATCAGTTCATTGTCCCACCAACAATATAGTGTTCCAATTTTCCCACATCCTCTCTACCATGTTATTTTCCTTTTTGTCATATTAGTCAATCTGATGTGTGATAAGTGTACTTCAGAGATCTTTTAATTGGGAATTCTCTAACTAATAGTGATTTAGAGTATTTTTATATGATTATAGACAATTTGGACTCTATCTTAAAACTTCCTATTTATATCTTTTGAATATTAATTGTATTCTTTTAAATTTGACCCATATCTCTATATATTTGAGAAATGAGGCTTTTATTAGAGAAAATTGTTGTAGTCCTTCCCACTATAGTTTCATCCTTTCCTTCTAATCTTGACTGCATTGGTTTTGTTTGGGCAAAACCTTATTTGTTGTTATTTAATGTAATCAAATTATCCATTTTCATTCTGGATTGCTTTCTATCTCTTATTTTGTCACAAATTCTTCTATAATCAATGGATATTACAGGTAAAATTGTCCATGTTCCCCTAATTTGCTTAAAATTTCATCTTTTTCTAAACAATGTACAATGACTTAATTTTTATTTCTTTTTGATATACATTGTTAGATGTGGGTGTATACCTAGTTTCTACCAAACTGTTTTTCCATTTTCCCAACAATATTCGACAAATAGGGAGTTCTTGTTCCCTAAACTTGGATCTTTGGGTTTATTAAACACTATTATGGTTATTTGTATAGTGTGACTAATCAATTCTAATGATCCACCACTGCATTTCTTAGCCAGTGACAGTTTAATGTGATGATCACTGCTTTGGGATATAGTTTGAAATCTGGGTCATCTTCCATCATAATTCATCTTTTCATTGGTTCCCTTGATATTCTTGACCAGATGAAATATTTACAGATGAATTTCATAATTCTTTTTTCTACCTCTAGTGAATAATTTTCTGGTAGTTTGATTGATATGGCACTTAATAAGTAAATTAATTTAGATAGAAATGTCATTTTTTATTATATTGGTATGGCCTACTAGGAGCAATTAACATTTCTCTAATTGTCTAGATCTAACTTTATTTATATGAAAAATATTTTGCAATTGTGTTTGTATAGTTCTAGGATTTGTCTTGGCAGACATACTCCTAAGTATTTTATATTATCTGCAGTTATTTTAAGCTGAATTTCTCCTTCTCTCTCTTCTTGATGAACTGTGTTAGTAATATATAGAAATAGTGATGACTTATGTGGGTTTATATTATGTGCTGTGAATTTTCTAAAGTTAATGTTTCAACTAGTGTTTAAGTTGATTCTCTAAGATTCTTTTGCTATACCATCATATCAACTGCAGAGATTGATGGTGTTGTTTCCTCATTGTGTATTCTATTTCCTTCTATTTCTTTTTCTTCTCTTATTGATACTGGTAGCATTTCTAGTACAATAATATAGAATAATGATGAAGAAGAACACCCTTAGTCTTATTGGAAAGTTGAATTTACTCTTACACTTTCTAAGGTTTCTAATAGGAATAAGTGCTGCATTTTGTCAAAAGCTTTTGCTGGGTCTATTGAGATGATCATGATTTCAGTTGACTTTGTTATTGATATGGTTGGTTATGCTTATACTTTTCTAATATTGAAAAAGCATTGAATTTCTGATATAAGTCCCATCTAGCTGTTATGTGTAATCTTTCTGATTTAATGACATAATCTTCTTGTTAATATTTTATTTAAAATTTTTAAATCAATATTCACTAGTGAAATTAGTCTATAGTTTTAATTTTTCTGGTTTTGTTCTTCCTTATTTATCAGCACCATATTTGTGTTGTAAAATGAAATTTATTAGGACTCCTCCTATTTTTCCAAATATTTTATATGTTGGAATTAGTTTTTCTTTAAATGTTTGGAAGAAATTATTTATAAATCAAACTCATCCTTGGATTTTTTTTCTTAGGGAGCTAGTTTTTTAGTGATCATAAGCACAATTTTTCACCCAGGAACTGTTACCAGATCCCTGTTCCACTGCAGCCACAAGTACTATTGCTTTTTTTGACTCTTGAACTATGTTATTCAAGCCCTTACTCTTCTGTGGTTGCAAGAAATAGTACTGAGACTGAGCCCATTGCATTCCTGACACAAGCGCTAGTGCTTTGTTTTGTTTTTGTCCTGGAACTGTGACCCAAAACTTTGTATGAGCAATGTAACAGGATTTAGAACCTAGCACCAACAAAGATTCCCCTGTAATTTCTTTCTGACCAGTTGTTGCCTGACTTCCTTACCATCCATAGGCCGAGAGCTCCTGAAGTTGCTTCTGGTACTATTTCAACTTCCTCCAAAGCCTCCTTACTGGAGTTGCTATGGCATGACCTATACTGTGCTCTGGAGCAAACCACCACTGCAGAGTATTGTTGACCTCCTAAATTTTCTTGGAGAGGAAGATTGTTTCATTTTGACCCTATTTGGCTCTGTTGCTACAAAATACAATTTGGATCATTATTTTAAAATTTGTTGAAGGGGAATGTTGAGAAACTTCAAATGAGTTCCTGCCACTACTCCCCATTTTGGCCCCACCCTGTCCAGGGATATCTTAACTTCAAAAACGAATGGCCTTTTCTCAGTTCAGCTCTTCCTTGATCTCTATGCAGCATGGTGCAATCAGTCATCTTTTCTTCCTGTATATTTTCTTTCTCTGTTTTCTTGTCTTTGACTTCTATTAGTTTTCCTGTCTGTAATCTGACTTCTACTTCTTAATCTACTTTACTTGGTTTTAATCCATGTCAGAGTCACTAATATTGGGTAATCCCCAGAGCTCTGCCCTGTTTCCTGTGTCCCACTCAACCTATTTCTTTTATTCTGTACTATCTCATTTAGTGCTCTCATCTGCTTCTAAATGTTCAAGTACCATCATTGTGCTGATGTTTCTCAGATCACCATATCCTGCCCTAGTTTTGCTCTTGACTAAAAGTCAATGCATCAATAATTTTCTTGGGCTTCAGTAAAAAATGGAGATGTTGAGCCTTTGGACTTCATCTCCCAGAAGTCCCTTAGTATTTCCCCAAATTCCTTTTTCCTGCATCCCAACATTTTGCCTGATTGTATTTAAGTGGCTTTAACTCCTTCCGACCTGCGATCAGGCTGAAGTCAGGCAGTTCTTTTGTTTTATTTATTATTAATAAAACTTTATAAAATATGATATTTAGTTATTGAATATTATTTTTAAAACCCACACTTATCTTATGGGATTTCTCTTAGACATTTCAAACTATATGTCTAAAACAGGACTTATTATCTTTCTCAAGATACTCTACTGATTTCTGAACTTTCCTGTTGATATCAAGGATATCACCATTCTCCCAGGTAATCAATCTCATAATGTTAGGGTAACCCTCAATGCCTCACTTTCATTCATTCATTCAATCAATCAACAAATGTTTATAAAAGGCTAACTATATGCCAGACACAATGCTAAGCTGCGGGGAGATAAAAGAGGGAAGATATAGTCCTTGCATTTAAAAAGCTCCCAAACAAATGGAGGAGACAACAAATAAACATGTTTAAAAATTTATGTACAGTACAAATATAAAAGAGTTAGCCTACTAAAGGCACTGAAATTAGGAGCAGCTGAGATAAAATGCCTACAGAAGATGAGACTTTAGATGGCACTTAAATTAAGCCAGGGAAGTCAGTAGATGGAGACGAGAAAGGGAAGCATTCCAGGGAGAGAGTATAGTCAGAGAAAATGCCTGGACCTGAGAGATAGAGTGGCTTATACATGAAAGCCCAGTGTCACTGGATTGAAGAGTGGGCAATAAGGTTGAGGAAGATTGGAAATCTAGGTGTGCATAGATTGTGAAGGGTTTAGAACACTAAGTAAAAAGAGCCACTAGAGTTTGCTGAGTGGAGTGGAGGGGTTAATGACCATCAGTACACTTTAGGAAAATTACTTTAATAGCCAAGTGGAAGAAGGCCTGTAATAGGGAGAGATGTAAGGTAGTCAATCACTTCACACCACTGCTCTGGTGCAAGCCCTCATCAGCTTATACCTGAACTATTGTAGTAGTCTATTGGCAGTGTTGGAGGAGAGGAGGTAATATGTTCAAGACATGTTAAAAAATTAAAATTGACTAGTCTTGAAAATAGATTGGCTATATGGGGTGAAAAACAATGAGGAGTTGTCAGCTTGAAGAAACTAGAGGATAGTTTTGTTCTCTATAGTAAGAGGGGAAAAAGGAGTTGGGGTATGGAATTTAAATGGAAAGATTTTTGTAAGTTTTGTTTTGGACATGTTGCGTTTAAGATATTTACTAGATAACCAGTTTGAGATGTCTGAAAGACAGTCGGAAATGTGATATTGAAGATCAGGAAAGAGGCTGGTACAGAGAAGGAATATCTGAGAATTGTCATCATAGAGATTTTAATTAAATCCATGGGAATTGATGAAATCGCAAAGTGACATAATATAGAGGGATAAAAGAAAATGATCCAGAAAAGTACCCTGTTATACAGTGCCACTTAGAGGGCATGATCTGGAGAAGGATCCAGCAAAGGTGACAAAAAAGGAGCAGTAGGTAGGAGAACCAGGTGAAAGGCCTGTCCCCAAAACCTAAAGAGCAGAGACTATCAATGAGGATGTGGTGATCAGGAGTGTCACTGTGACCTCAAGGAAAATGAAGATTAAGAGTCAGCCTTTGGATTTGGCTACTAAGAAAATACTGGTAACTTTGGAGAGAGCAGTTTTAGTGGAACAATAGATCAGAAGTCAGATTCTAAGGGTTTAAAAAGTGAGTGTGAAGAGAGGGACTTGTGTAGATATTTAGGTGGAGTTTAACCACACAGTGCAGAATATACATAGGACAATAGCAGAGACTGAAAGACCAAATGATTTTTTTTTCAATATGAGGTAGACATATTCATATTTGCAGAGTGTAAGGAAGTAGAGAGTAGACAGGGTGGAGAGAATGCAAATACTTGATAGAATAAAGATAACAGAAGGGGCAATTTACTAGAGGAAAAAGGAAGCAATTGGGGTTGAGTAAGTGGAGGGATTAGCATTGGTGAGGAGTAAAGCTAATTCTTCATGTGAGATAGGAATGAAAGAAGATAGTGGCAGAAGGCATATATATGAGTAAGTGCTCTGTAAAGCAAATATATTGTATATATATATACACACAAAAATACAAATATATGAGTATATATGTATATGTATGTGCTATTTTGTTTTAGTAAGGAATGTATTTATATATGTATCCATGTATATGTGTATGTGGTATATCCATGAAGAGAATTTATAATATACTAGAGTCAGCCTTGGAATCATGAATACCTAGGTTTATGTTTTCAATCTGAAACACACCAGCTGTGTAACCCTAAGCAAGCCACCTAACTTGTTAATGCCTCCAGCTCCTCTCTAAGACACAGAGTGTCTCCCTGAGTCACAGAGCAGGTGTGAATCTGCATTGATAGATGAAATTTCTAATCAGGAGTGCCTTACCAAAGAAATCACAGTTGTGATATAACTAACTAACTAAATAATGATAGTAACAAGCATAATACTAAATAGATAAAAAAGAAATATCATGTACTTACCTACTACTTGTAAGCATTCTGGGAAAGTACACCTTAAAAAAATTACACATGAGTTGCTAAATAAATGTTTTTTTGAAAATCAAATAGAATTGAAAATATGAAATATTTAATAGATTTGAAAACCACTGAGAGCACCATATAGAATACATTTATTTTTAAAGGTGTAAGAATGATTGATTTTACAGAAAACAACTGTTCTCAAAGTATACACCAAATTAAAATTATGTGGGACTAGGTTGCAATTGGTGTATATTGGAATGTGGGTTTTTTTGGTTCTCTGAGGATATGATAATATTTGAAAAAAGATCCAAGATTCCAAGGATTTCTCTACTTTTTTTTACACTTATTTCTTTGTTATGATACTTTCCTTTCAATTCTTTAAAGGCAGGGAATGTTGATTTTTAAGAGATAAATATTTAATTAGGTAAAGAAAATTAGACAGTCAAAGAGGACATGAGTCAGGGGGAGCTCATGCCTTTTGAGGAAAAAGTCAACAATTCAAGTTCTCAGACTTGTACTTCTTTTGGAAATTACAGATGCTGATAATAATTTTAGAAAGAAGTGAATGGGTTGAAAAATTATACTGATGGGTAGAGATTTAACAGGTTCAAAGGGCTAGACATTTAATCAACTCCACAGTTCTGAATTCCTGTTTTCATGTAATACAAGGATGACAGGTTAAGTAGTTCCTATATGAAAATGTCTGGAAAGCAATTGCCTAGGAAATATTTCCCTTTACTGCTAGTCTTCACAATCATGGCCAGATATTTTTTTTTGAGTCTTTTAATTTAGGCCTTGGCATTTATTTCTTTGAGAAGTTAAAAAAATGGTCTTATGATTTGCTTTGAAGATTTTGGTCTCTCTAGATATACCAATTATTTGCTCTCTTGAAAATTAATATGACTAAACAATTTGTGACATGATTGTGATGGAATACTACTGCATTGTTAGAAATGACAAGCAGATTAATTTTGGGAAAACATGGAAAGACTTTCAGGAAATTATGAAGTGAAATGAGCAGAAGTAGGAGAACATTATATACATCAACAGAAATAGTGTTTTAAGAATGACTTGTGAATGTCCACTTCCAGAAAAAGAATTGATTAAATAGAAATAAGTAAGACAGTTTTATATATCCATATATTTTTCAAATGATGCCTTCTCTAATGAGAAAAGGAGAGAAGGAAGAGAGTTACCTGGTATTTTAATGTAACAAATTTAAATTTAAAATGAATTTAATTTAATGATTTCCTCTTTGAACAAAAACTCTATTTTTTGAGCAAAAAAAAAGTGTCCCCATTCTGAAAGTTTGATAAAGCTTTGCAACAAACTATTTCACAAATGTAATTTGCTTCTAAGTTTGCCAACCTAAGGATAACAGTGATTTTTGCAGCTTATGATAAAGGATATCAACTACTAACTTTTCTATTTCCTGTAGAGAAGGAAGACATTTGTTTTCTCCCAATTAATATTCCAACTTTTTTCCTCTACTTCATGCCAGTCCAAACATACTACTCAGTCTTCTTTGAAGAATCATTTAAAATAATGCTCCCAAATTGACAACCTATGAGTTCCCCTCCCCCAAAAGTCTTTGACTAGAATATTTTAATTTAATTTGATTTTCCCCAAATAACATTCAAAAACATTTCCCAATATTTTTTAAAGAATTTTGAATTTTGAATAATTTCCCCTCCTCCTCTTCCCCACTCCACTGTGATGGTAGGCAATCAGATATAGATTTTATATGTGCAATCATCTAAAACATTTTTCTGTTATTCCTTTTGTGGATGAAAATTCAAACAGAAAAAAGTATTTTAAGAAGGAAAGTGAAAAAAGATGTTTTGGATCTGTATTCAGATTCCATCAGTTCTTTTTTTGTAGGCAGTTGATTTTTTTTTTATCATGAGTCCTTTGAGATTGCTTTTGATCATTGTATTTCTGAGAAGTTAAGTTGTTCACAGTTGTTCTTTACTCAGTACTCCCATCACCATGTACAATGTTCTTCTGGTTCTGCTTACTTCATGCTATTTTAGTTCATGTGAGACTTTCTAGGCTTTTTAAAAATTCCCCTGCTTGTCATTTTTATAACACATTAGTGTTCCATTACAATTATATACTATCGTCTCCCAGTTGATGGATATCCGCTCACTTTCAATTTCTTTGCCACCACACACAAACACAAAAACTGCTTTAAAGATTCTCTCTTCCACAACATATAGGTCCTTTCCCTATTTAAAAAAACAAATCAAAACTTGGGGATGTACATCTAATAATAGAATTGCTGGTCAAAAGGTCTATACTGTTTATATCCCTTTGGGCACATGTCTAAATTGCTCTCCAGAATGGTTAAATCAGTTCACAGCTCCCCCCAACTATTCATTAGCATCTCAATTTTCCCTATCCCCTCCATGTTTTGTCTTTTTTTCCTTTTTTGTCAACCTGATAGGTTTCGGTTGGTCCCTTAGAGTTATTTTAATTTGCATTTTCCTAATTAATTGTGATTTTGAGCATTTTTTGGCATGACTATACAGAGCTTTTAATTATTTTGTCTAAGAATTGTCTTTTCATATACTTTGACTATCAATTGGGAATGAATTGCAGTATTACGCGTTCAACTCATTTTCTATGTATTTGAGAAATAAAGCCTTTGTTAGCAACTTTTAAAATTTATTTTTCACCATTATGATTATTGCATATTACTATCCATCTTATCTCACCAGTTATCTTTTTTCTTCCTACTTTCAATCTATCCATCCTCAAAAGTATTTAGCTTCTGATCACTACATCCCCAAATATTCCCTCTTTTCTAGAAGTCCTAACTTCTTTCTTTCATCCCCTTCCCCTCATACTTTCCTATAGGGTAAGATAGATTTTTTTTAAGGCAATGGGGGCTAAGTGACTTGCCCAGGGTCACACAGTTGGGAAGTGTCTGAGGTCAGATTTGAACCTAGTACCTCCTATCTCTAAGCCTGTCCCTCAATCCACTGCCCCCAGTAAGATAGATTTCTATACTTACTTGACTGTATGTATTCTTCCATGTTTTAACCAATTCTCATGAGTATGAGGTACAAATGCTCCCCTCTTCACCTTCCCATCTATAAAACTCTTTCCTGACTCTTTTATGTGAGATAATTTATCCTATTTTATTTTTCATCCTTCTCCCAATTAATTCTTCTTTCTCACCCCTTAATTTTATTTTTTAGATCTCATTTCATCATTTCAACTTGCACCCATGCCCTCTGTCTATGTATACTCCTCCTAACTGCCCCAATAATGATAAAGTTGTTAAGAGTTACAAGAATCATCTTCCCACGTAGGTATGTAAACTGTTTCACCTTATTGATAGTCTTTTGATTTCTCTTTGTTTATTTTTATCTTCTCTTGAGTCTCATATTTGAGAATCACATTTTCCATTCTGCTCTTGTTTTTTCATCAGAAATGTTTGAATATCTTCTATTTCATTAAATTTCTATTTTCTCCATGAAGGATTATGCTTAGTTTTGTTGGGTCAGTGACTCTTGGTTGAAATCCTAGCTTCTTTGCCCACTTGAATATCATTTTCTAGGACTTCTAATATTTTGAATAGAAAGACTGCTAAATCTTGTCTTATTCTAATTGTGACTCCATGATATTTGATTTGTTTATTTTTAGCTATTTTCTTTTTGACCCAAGAGTTCTGGAATTTTGCTGTAATATTCCTGGGAACTGTCTTTTTATGATTATATAAAGAAGATAATTTGTGGATTCTTTCAATTTCTATTTTACTCCCATTCTATAATATAAGGGAAATTTCTTTAATAATTTTTTTGAAAATTTGATGGCTAAGCTATTTTTAAAATCATGGCTTTTTGGTAGCCAAATCATTCTTTGATTTTCTCTCCTAGATTCATTTTCCAGATTAGTTGTTTTTTCAATAAAATATTTTCCATTTTCTTCTTTTTTTTCATTCATTTGACTTTCCATGATTATTCCATGAGGTCTCATGGAGTCAATTGTCCAGTTTTAATTTTTAAATCATTGATTTTTAAGTTGAGGTTTTAAACCTCCTTTACCATTTGGGAAATTCTACTTTTTAAAGAGTTATTTTCCTAATTAATTTTTTGGTATATGTTTTTACATTTGGCCAATTCTGAATTCTGGTTTTTAAGGAGTTCTGTTCATTTGATTTTTTGGCCTTTTTTTACTAATTGGCCTATTCTGTTTTGTAAGATAATTTTAAAAATATTTTTGTGTCTCTTTTACTAAGTCGTTGACTCTTTTTTTCCATAATTTTCCTTTTTCACTCTCATTTCTATTTCCAATTTTTCTTCTACCTGTCTTATTTGATTTTAGAAATCTTTTTAAGGGCCTCCATTAATTCTTTTTGGGTCAAGACCAATTCATGTTTTTCTTGGAGGCTTTGGATGTAACAGTAGTGATTTCATTGCTTTATTCTGTGTTTGTGTTTTGGTCTTCCCTGTCATCAAAATAACTTATTGTTGAGTTTATTTTTGTTGTTGTTGTTTGATAATTTCCAGACTTTTTCTTTTCTTTTTTACTTATAAAAACTGCTAAAGTTTTTTAAAGGTCTTTTCCTGTGGTGAAGGGAAGACTATTCCAAGCTTCAGATTCTTTATACAACTTCCTTCAGTGCTAGCTCTGGAGATCTATAAGTATTCAGTTGCTCCAAGGTATTATGATCTAAGGAGAAGTGTGTTTAATACTCTCCCACCCTGTGGTCTGTTCTGCAATCAATCACAAGCACTCTTTTCTCCCTTGGTTCTGTGAACAAGGTCCTTTGTTCTCCTGCAGCTATAAGATGTAGTGTGGACTATTGCTCCTCATTGACCTATGATCCACGGCTGCAACCTGATTCAGTATTTGGGCAATAAAGCAAGAGTCTTGCACCCAGATCCAGGAAAGAGATTTATGAAATATACTTCTGACCAGCTGTCCAACACCCCCACCCTTACCATCTGTGGATGGGATCTCCAAAAGCCTTTGCTAATGATTCAGCTACCTTCAATGCCAGTTGCCACAGTGGGACCTGCCTTGACATGTTCTTTTATACTCCATTTCCATATTGGTACAATAAATATTTTGTGTTGGTCTTCTAACTTGTTTTAGGGTGAAAAATTCTTTCTTTTCATGAGTTATATTGCTCCAGAATTTGTTTTTAAGCATTATATCATAGTTGTTTGAAAAGTAATTCTGTAGAGATCAAATCAATGTACCTTCTCTACCATCTTGGTTCTATCCTTAACTAGAAAATTTTAAAGTAATTTCCACATTCTAGTTCCATTTGAAAAAAAGTGGAAATCTAGTATGTAAACAAAGAAATAATGGTTAACAAAGCAATACTTTGATTTTAGATTTGTGACAATTGAACAACCTTTTCTTTTTCTTTTCTTTTTTATTTTTTTAGTGGATAAAATGGTAGAATGAGGAAGAGCCTAATGAAAAACTTTTTGGATATTGAGTGAGACAGTTTGGTTTATTTTTTAAAATACTTTTCCTCTGTTCTAGAATCATTTATTTATATTGATTCTAAGACAGAAGTGGTAAGGGCTAAGCAATGGGGGTTAAGTGACTTGCCCAGCTTGGAAGTGACTGAATCCAGATTGAAACCAGGATTCCTCCATCTCTAAGTCTGGCTCTCAATGCATTGATCCACCTAGCTTCCCCCAGAGGCCTTGGGGTTTCAATTCTAGTAGCTACCTGTAAGGTAATGACATAGGAAGTAACAATTTCTCTAAGATTCAGGTTCCTCATCTGTAAAGGGAAGGGGTTAGACTAGATGGCCCCTACATTTTCTTCCAGTTTGAAATCAATGATAATAGTGAGAAAATGATTAGAAACAGAACACCTGAATTCAAATCTCATTTCAGAATTCTAACCTATCGCATTAATTTGGTTAGTAATAATACTTTTAATTCTGAGTTTATAGGATTATTTTGAGGCATTACTAGTATAATATTTTTAAATGCTTTTGACATTTTAAACTGTATTGAAAATTATAATTATCATTACTCTTAAATTCCTCCAAATAGTCATCTGATAACTTATATTTGGCAAATATCTACCACTCACTTTGTTCATGTAATCCTCAATTTTATTGAGTTGCAAAATTAAAAGAAAATGTAGTATATAATAAATACTGCTCATTTTACTTATGTAGTATACCATTTGCATTTTGATATTCATTTAGTGCTTTTATTTTAAAAAAAAATTAAGCAACCCATTTCATTTGTAGACTAACCTAGAAGTTGTCTGAAATACTAACTTTAATGTAAAGGGTTGTATGTCTTTCATTGTGATTTTAGATTTTTTTTCTGCTTAGAGACTATAACAGAAATATTCACTTAGTATCTAAGCTACTGTGACTAATTTTAATCACATTTGTTTTTAATAATGTCTGATTTGAGCTTAAAAAGCCACTTTGTTAATGCAAAAATATCATTCACCCTTTGAATTATTCTAATGAATTTTATAAAATACGGTGCTGAAATAGTCATATGTGTTGATTTAATTCATAGTAATTACATAAATTCTTTACTTATTCAGTAGTTGGATTAACTAATTATTAATAATTACTTCTTCCAGAGCTTAGAAGCACTTTTCATTGCTGATTGTTCAAAAGCACTTTCATCGTATTTAGAGCTAAATTATCAAAATTTCTCTATCAGGACTTTTAGTACACATGCAATTTTCAAATTCAATCAGCTATTTAAATCCTTGGCTATTTCTTTGAAATTAACACCTAACATGTGGAAATTACAAAGAAGTATATGAACAACAAAGTCAGGATTTTAGGTCAACCCCATTCTTGTTTTTATTTTTTCCTAATTAATTTTACCAAATTACTTTAAGAAAATATAGCTTTACAAAAAATTTTGAATGCCAAATTCCCTCCCTCCTTTCTATCTTCCCTCTTTAAAAAGACAATTATATTGCCTACACATGTAAAGTCATGCAAAATGTTTCCATATTAGTCATGTTGTAAAAGAAAACACCCACAAAAAAGAAAAATTTAATTTAAAATATTCTTCAATATGCATTCAGACTCAATTAATCCTTTCTCTGAAGACTGATAACATTTTTCATCTTAAGTCTATAGAAATAATCTTGGATCATTGTATTGCTGAGAACAGTAAATCTTTCAGAATTAATCATTGTATAATGTTGCTGTTACTACATATATTGTTTTATTGACTACTCAATTCATTTTGCATCAATTCATGTATGTCTATCCAAGTTTTTCTGAAAGCATCCTGCCTCAAATTTCTTATACTGCAAATAGTATCCCATTATAATCATATACTACAACTTGTTTAGCCATTCCCCAATAAAGGAGCACTATGGATTCCAAATTCTGGAGAGCTGTTATAGATATTTTTGAATATATAGGAACTTCTTTTTTTCTTTAATCTGTTTGTGATATAGACAGAGTAGTGATATTGTTCTGCCAAAGTGTATGCATAGTTTCATAGTCCTTTGAGCAAAGTTCCAAATTGTTCCCCAGTTTAGTCATTCCCTCCAATATTTGTCATTTTCTTTTTCTGTCCTATTAGCCAAATTGTTAGCTGATAGTTCAGAATGGTTAAAATTTACATTTCTCTAATCAATAATGATTTAGAGTATTTTTTCATATGATTTTATCTGAAAACTGTCTTTTCATATTCTTTAATATTTATCAATGGAGGAATAATTTGTAGTCTTATGAATTTGAGTCATTTCTCTTAGTATTTGAGAAGTGTGGTCTTTATCGGAGAAACTTGCTGTAAACTTTTTCACAGTTATTATTAACAACTGTATTTTCCTCCATCCTATTTCCTCCTATTTATCCTTCTCTCCCTTAACTTTTACCTAGTTTCTTTTCAGTCTTTTGCTTCTGAACATTGCTTCTCCCAATCCTCCCATAATTATCCTTCTTTTATCTCCTTTTTCTCTTTCTGGTAGATTAAGATAAATGTCTATTTCCAACTAATTATATATTTTATTCCCTCCTTGAGACAATTCTGATTAAAATAATGCTCAAACAATTTGTCATTCTTCTATCTTCCCTTAAACTTTAAAAGTTCTTCCAAATATCTTGTATATGAGATAATGTAGCCCCTTATGCCTCCCTTCCTTCTTCTGCCATTGCTTCCCTTATTCATTCCTTAATTATTTTATATCATCCCAATCATAGTCAACCCTCTTTCTCATCATTTACTTTAATATTTTAAATCATCCTATTATAGTAAATGCATTCATCACCTCTGTCTATGTGTAATTCTTCTAATTGCCCTAATAATATTAATGTTCTTAGGAGTTACATGGACCATTGTCCTATGTGGGAATGTAAACAGTTTAGTATTAGTGAATCCCTTATGATTTCTCTTTCATGTTTACTTTTTCATGCTTCATTTGAATCTTGTATTTGAAAATCAGATTTTCTAATCAACTCTGGACTTTTCATCAAGAATGCTAGAAAGTTCTTTATCTCATTATATATCCATTTTCCCCTTGAAAGAGCATATGAGTTTTGCTAAATAGGCTGATTTTGACTGTCATCCTTTATCCCCAGGAATATCATATACCAAGCTGTGCAATCCTTCAATGTGGAAGCTGCTGAATCTTCTGTTCTGTTCTGTTCTGTTCTGTTCTGTTCTATTCTGTTCTGTTCTGTTCTGTTCTGTTATATGGCTCCAAAATATTTGAATGATTTCTTTTTCACTGCTTGCAATCTTTCCTCCTTGACCTGGGAACTCTGAAATTTGGCTATGAAATTCATGGCAACTTAAATTTGGGCATCTCTTTCAGGAGGCAAAGTGTGAATTTTTTCAATTTCTATTTTACACTCTGGTTCTAGAATATCGGGGCAGTTTTCCTTCACAATTTCTTAAAATATGTCTATGTTTTTTAATAGTGAAATTCAGGAAGTCCAATAATTCTCATATTAATTGACTTTCATCTAGTTTCTAAATAGGTAGTTCACATTTTCTCCTATTTTTTTTTCACTTAAAATGTCATGTAGTTCCAGACTTTGTTGTCTTCTGAGTTTGTGTTTTGATCTTCCCTGTCACCATAGTAATTTTATATGGTCAGGAATACCCAATAAATAAATAAAGGAATATGCAATATAATTTTGTATGGTTGGGTTTTTTATTGCTATTGTTATTTACTTGTTTGGTAGCTCTGGGGGTCTGTAAAACTTTCAAGATGGTATGATCTAAGGAGAGATGTAGATATTGGTTTCCTAGCCTTTGTTTTGTGAGTGATAATAAGTATTCTTTTCTTTCCTGGAACTGTTACAAGGGTCCATACTCCACTGAAGTTTCAGGCTATAGTGCTCATCCTTGCCCTGGAACTGAGACCTAAAATCATGTACAATGCAACAGAGACCTGTACCCAGTGCCAGCAAAGGATTCCTTGTAATCTTCTTACCAGCTGTCTGACTTCCTTACTACCTATGGTTTGAGAGCTCTGGGAGCTTCCTTTGCTGGGTCAGCTACCCCCAGGGTTTGATGCTGGCTTGGTGGAGGTGAAATCTTTGTTGGATTGTACTGCTCTCAGGCCAATGAGTTAGATCTTTTCTTCTAATCTTCTAAGTTGTATTGGGCTAGAAAATTGTTTCAACTTATTCTTTCACTGGTTCTTTCACTCCAGGATTTGTTTTAAGGTTTTATTTTAACATTCTTTGGAGCAGAGTTTGAATTAGTTCAGGCAAATTATTGCCTTTATTCTGCCATGTTGGCACCATCTCTCTACATTAGCAATGTAGATAGTAACTACTGCCATTTCTTTTTTTATTGGTTGACTGTCACATTTTCTATAGCATCTTGGCAAAGACCTTTTTCTCTCCTAAAATTAGCATTACAATTACTTCCCTTTTTCTCTCTCAGAAGTCTTGCCTTATAATTTACTGAGAAAACTAAGATCATTCTCAATATTTCTCTTTTCTATCCATGACTACACTTCAAATCTCAAGATTACTCTGTCCTCTCTACTACTTTACTGCAAATTTTGATAAAAAAGAAAATTTTCCTTGCCAATATCAGACACATTCTGTTTTTTTATCCAATTATTCTCCTTTTCTTTTATAACTTTGTAACTGTGAACACAGAATCACTTAATTTGTGAATACAAGGAAACTTATTGGTCATACAATGAATGAATACCCATTATAATATACTTGACAAGTTGTTGACAAGTCCAGAAGAATTTCCTTATTAGGAAACCAAGCACCTATTGAGTCCATTCTACTTTTGGAAAGCTGAAATTATGAGAAAGTCTTTTTTTTTCCTTTTCTAAATCCTCCTCAACTCTTCCATTATTGAATATGGATTCAATATGAATATTGAATATGTGAAGGCAGATATTTTATTCTCATTGAATCTTGTCTAGGTTAAAAATCTATGGTACCCTTAACTGATCCTCATATGACATGAACTCAAGGTCCATCTGCTTGATTATTTATCTCTGGATACTCTAGCTGATTATTGCCCTTTGAAGTCATGATGACCAGAACTGAAAATAGTAGCCCAAATGAGTTGAGAAGAGTTGAATGCAATAGGTATATAGCTTCCCCATTCTCAGAAGTTGTACCTTTCTTCATGAAGCCCTAAAACATTTTGCCACACCTCATTTCATTTAATTAAATCAAGTTTTTAATCTACTAAATCCTCCACAACATTTTTCCCAAAAAATAACTCTGGGCTTACTATATCTCCCCTATTTTGTACTTGTTAGGTTTTTGTTGTTGTTGTCATTGTTGTCATTTTTTGGTTTCTGGTATAAGATTTTGTGTAGATCTCTATGAAATCCAATCTTATTAAGTCCATTCCAATATACTAATCTATTAAAACCCTTTAGATTTTGACTTTAACATGTAGGGTTTTAACTTCCTCCATTCTTTCTATAGTCTGAAAATATGAGTAGGCCATTGATGTCTACCCAAGTCACTAATAAAAATACTAAGAAGCATAGAGCTATACACAGATCCTTGGAGAAGTTCAATGAAATTCTGCAATATTGATAATGAACTATTAAGAGAATTTTTAAGCCATTTATGCCATTTCTGAATCCATCTAATCTTTTTTTAGTCTAGTCTTTATCTTTCCATCTTCTTTAAAAGGGTAGTTTGAGATTCTTTTTAAAAGCATTGCTAAAATATTTTTAGGATTCCCCCTTTTCTACTACTTTATTAACATAGTCAATATAGAATATTACATTCATCTGGAATACCTTGTTTTTGTTGAAGCCATGTTAGTGTTATTAATCATCTCTTCCCTTTCTAGATATTCACCAAAAATCTCTTTATTCTGGACATCATGTCATGAGTATCTATTGACAAACTATATGACTGGCCCTTGGTTTATCACTAAAAATACAAATAAATACTTTTGCTGTCAAGGAGCTTGTGGTCTAATAGGGGTAAAAATGTGAAAACAACTATCTATAAATAAGAAATATGCAGGATAAATTGGACATAATCAGTAGACAGGAGGTGCTACCAAAAAGGTGGTCCAGGAAAGGCTTATCATAAAAATGAGATTTTAGCTAAAATATCAATGAAGTCAGATGATCCAGGAGGTATACATATGAAGTTGGGAGCATTTCAAGTGGACAGGACCATCAATTAAAATGCATAAAATTGATTTAAGACCAGTGCCATTGGATTGTAGATGACATGGAGGAGAGTTTAAAAAAAAAAAAAGACCAGAAGCATCAGAAGGGAATAGATTATAAAGAACTTTAAAATACAAACAGAATTTTTTTTATTTGGTCCTAGAGTCAATAGGTATTAATTGGAATTCATTGAGTGAAGAAAGGGAGTGGACAACTTTACTTTAAGGAGATTAAGTTTGACAACAGAATATAGGAAGGAATGAAGGAATGAACTAGATATATATTCTAGAGGAGATTGAATCTAGAATTTGTGTGAGGATTGAATAGATGAACTAGCCTATAATTAACTTACTGGTATCCTCTTTTTTTGTTGTTGTTTTTGAAAATCAGAAAAACTTCTATCATTCATTCTTATGGAGGATGAAACTTTTCCATTAACCTTTCCTTTCTTGCTTTGCATTATTATTTTAAGTATCACTGGAAGTAGTTCAACAATTAGATCATCCCTGATTTCTTTAAAATCTTTCATATCTTTTTTCCATCAAAATTCCTCGAGTACTTAGAATAAACCCTAAACTATTTCATCCTTTAAAAATACCTTCCTTTTCTCTTTTCTCTTTCAATGAGAAACTTCTCAAAAATTCTGGTTATACTTGATGTCTTCATTGTCTTACCTTTCACTCATTTTTAAAACTCTTATAATTTCATTTATGACCCAATAAGTCAACCATAACTGATTTCCTTAAAGTTGCTAAACCCCTCTGCTTTTTCTTACTCTAACTTTCTTGATCTCTTCATAGTTTTACATGTTGCTGACTACTCAATCTCTCTAGACATTTTTTCATCTCAGGTTTTTAGTTTTCATGGTACCATATTCTTTTGTTTTCTCCTACCTGACTATTCATTCCTTTTCAGTTTTTTTTTTAAATCAGGTCTTCATATATGATGTGCCTTCTTTGGGTATAATCCAAGAATCTGTCATCAATCTTTTTTGTTCTCTATCCCTGTCTTTCTCTGTCTCCATATACCTGTATCTGTTTTTCTCTCATTCTGTCACTTTTTACTTTACTCCTTTCATCCTTCTACCTTCTTCTTCTCTCCCTCTTTCTTTAAATGCTAATTACTATGAGATCAGTAGATATTTGAGTGGATATGGCTACCATATTTGCTTCTTTGGTCCTTTTTTCCCCCTTGAACTCCTATTTTATAAAACAGGTGCTTACTGGATATCTTCACCTGTTTTCTTGTACAAATCTCAGTCATCATATATCAGAATTAATTCTTATTGTCTTTGCCCAAACAAACAAACAAAATAACAAAGTCTATTTTTTATTAGCTTCTCTCTTTATGTTGAGGGAACTTCCATCTTTCTGGTCACCTATATTTAGAACTTTAGAATTATCCTTAAGTCTTTGATGTTATACTTCCACCAATATCTATTGAGTTCCTAAATATTATTGATTCTCACCACATTATATTTCTTATGTATAATTATTCTATTCACTCAGAGATACCTCACTGAGCTATTGCAATAATTGTTCACCTTGAATCCTGACTCTCCCCTTTTTAATCCATCCTCCTCACAACTACCAAATCAATATTTTCAAGGTATAAGTTTGACGGTTTCATTCTCTTGCTTAAGAAATTTCAGTGGCTCCCAAAGACCTCTAGGCAAATATAAACTAATTAAAAACCCTTTAATAAATTATAAAGTTATCTTTCTAGATTGATCTCAAGTTGTTCTCCTTCACAATTCATGACTTAGACAAATGCACCTATGTATTAAATTCCCTTTACAGACATTCTATCAGTTGCCTCCCTGCATTTGAACAATTTCTTTGCCATGTCTAGAATATCTGTTCTCTTCATATGTACCTGATAAAATTCCTAGCTTCCTTCAAAGGATAGTTATATCATTGCCTATAGAATCCCTTTCCTGATCCATATTTATGTTAGTTTTTCTCTACCTCCAAATCATTTTGATATATGTGTGTGTTACATTTGGATATCTATATAATTGCTATATTATCAGAATAAAATTTAAGTTTATTAATTAATAGGGCCTTTTCTTTTTAATCTTTCTACATTCAGTACCTAACACAACACTTGGAACATAGTAGATGCTCAGTATAAAATTATTGAATCAAATTGTTATATTAGATTTATTTTCAAAGTGAAAAAATAATTTTCTTTAAATTTTAATTTAATGCCACTATTCATATTCCAACCTAGTTCTATAATGAAACAAAAACACAAAATGTATTTCTTTTTAAATTGATAATTAGATAGTTACCTTTTAAACCTAGATGACAATATCCAGAATATCCACATAATGTGACTTCTTAAAAGTTGCATATACATCTTTCAGTAGAGGGAAATTGAATTGAACCTTTACAACTATCAAAAGAGAAGAGAGAAGACAAAAAAGTGATCCCCTTTGTATGTCACTCTTCTCACATTCTTGTCACAGAAAGTATCTGCAAAGATTTGTGAATTCATTTCCATAATCACTTTGTGCTCAGATAATTGTTAGAAAACAGGGAAAACAAGTATCCTAGCCATCTGCTTTAAGACAATCTTATTTCTATGGGCTATATATGTATGGAATAATTTATTAAGAAAACAGAAAGAAGAAGAGACTGCCAATCAGTATTTTTGCACTTTGGGGGACTGAATTCTCTTCAGCCTGTTTATTATCTTTCAATCACAGTGATTTCTCTGAAACTTAGAATGAATAATTGCAAAGCTGTCTTTCTTTCTTACAAAAACTCACATTTGAGAACCAAAAAGCTATCGAAGCTTCATTGAGATCAAGTTAACAGAGAATACTTGAAATGATTTCAACAAAAGCACCTTTTGCTATTTAAAAGCAATTACTAGCTTGTTGCCATAGAGATTGCAAAAAGAATAAGCACCATTGGTTGGGTAACCGACTGTGGGTCATACAAATGCTACAGATGTTATTGTACTTAATTTTTAGAAGCTGTTAAAGAACCCATTTTGCTGACAAATCTAGGATATAAACAATGTACTGGATGTTTGGAGGGTATTAAGGCTAATCTACTACATGTTAAATGGATGGGCAATCATTGTTCTGTCTCCATGACATTTAGAAGAAAATATTTAAATTGCAGGATTATTATGCAGCTACTGCATAAAATAATATTGATAGACTACTGGAAAAGCATTAATGGAATGAATCTGTAAAGCACCTATTATGTCAATAATCATTAAATTCTTTTTCCTAAGTACTTCAAGTTTATGATTTCAAAAATTTTAGGAATATAGCAGTAGCTTCCCTATCATGAGGGCCAGCCTTTCAAAACTCTCATAATTCTGTAATTGTCCAAGTCCTGCAGGAAGTGGGGGGAAGAAGATAGAAAATGGAGAGGGAAATGAAAGAAGGCAAACTGGTTTTTGCACTGAAGAAGCAGCAAAGAGAGTGAACAGAGTCAAAAACTGAAAGATTACAAATTACTAGATTGTGATGGATTTGCTGAGAAAGAGAAAAGTAGCACTCTCAGATAACAATCCAAAGATAAGCCTTTTTACTCAGAAAAGAATGGAGGAAGTGTCAAAGACCAGAAGGAAAAACATAAGAGGAAAAACAGAAAAGAAAAGGGAAAAGAAGAAAGGATTACAGTTGACAGCAATGGTAGTAGTGAAAAGAAATAGTGGTTTAGAACCTCCCCACCCCATGACAGTGGAGAACAGAGAATACCCATAATAAACAAAGAATAACTATAATTGGAAAACAAACAATATGGGACATTTTATAGAAGGAGCTGATGCTAATAAAAAAAAAAAAAAACTTGATTAATCTTGAAGTAATCAGTATACCAGGCTGAAGGCATATCAATTTCCAAAGTATTTTTCAGATGTCTTAAAGTCATCAAGGTAGAAATTTCATTGTTTCTAATATTTCATCTATAACTTTAGTTGATATACATAATTGTTGAGTTCAGTGTTTCAAAGATCTGTGATTTTAGCAACATGGGTATTTGTCCATCAACCAAGACATTAATAATCCATTTATTATCTTACTTGAATACTTCATTTAGTGAAAGGTCACTTTTTATGTTTGAAAAGGATATCACATGATAGTCACCCTTCAGGATAGGTCCTTCTGATCTCTACAAGGCTTATCTTTAGATAATAATCTCCATGTTCACTCTTTAGAGTAAATATTTTTGTCTTTTGGCATAGTTATAGCAACCCATAGTCATTTCCACACCATAGTGGATCTTCACAACAGGATTTCAGTGTAGGATGCCTGGTATATATTGTAATATTTATTGGGGAAAATGGGTGGATATAAAGAACAGGGAATATAGAAGGTTTGTAGCAGGGAATGGAGGAATTGAATGGAGAGAAGGAATATGGCTGCCAGTGAGGCAAAAGGAGAGTGATGCCCCCTGCTGAGAGGCTTTTTTTTTTTTAAGAAAATGGGGTGTCCAAGAAATGGGCCATGAATGATAGCCTGCGGGGATGTCTTCTCTATGGATTGATGCTAAAGATGCCCCAGAGCAGGTAAACACAGACCCTCCTGATGGACAAGCCTTTCCTTGGACTTTGGTCACCCAGCAGGGGTCCAATACAGACCATTTGTAGTTGAATGACTGTCTTGAGGTTTGGCTCCCTCTATGCCCCCTGAAAATATAGTCCTCTTATCTGACTGTGATATTGAAATAAGATAATTTTTAATTACCAGTTCAGATTGGAGAGATATCAGGGAAGAAGGAAGAGGGATTTCCTTAGATAAGGTTTGAGTCTTTCTCAGCTTTGGAGCTGAGGCCAGGCCTCACAGGCAGGTGGAAGGTTTCTCTTATTCCTGTCTATGCTATATCTGTGCTAATTTTCTTAATTTCAAAATCTTAGCAGTAGACCACAAGCAACAAGAAAATTTCTGAACTTAAGATCTGGTTGGGCCTGTCTCTTCGGGCTGAAGAAAATAGAGGCACTTCTATTCAGAGACTGGGAAGAAAAGCACCTCCCCTTCCAAGGCCAGCAAGGAAGTACTAGTCACAAGACCAACTGCCACTCCCAGGTGCCCCTTCCTCCACCAACTGTCAGTCTTGTCAATTTCTTCTCTCTCTAATATTTCCACTTTTGCTTGTTCCAACACAGTGGCAGAAAGTTCAGAACTTGTTTTAGTTTCCTTTCCACAAAATGTAATATTTATAGGGAAAATGTGTTGGGGATTGAAGAATAGGAGATATGGAAGGTTTTGTAACATGGAATGGAGGAGTTTAAGAGAGAGATAGTGTTACAAGGGAATCACTTTAAAAGACTGATATATATTAATTTAAGGTCGCCAAGGAATTCATCTTTATTTAAATAACCACGGTCAGATAAGAGGACTATCATTTCATGGGACATAGAGGGACATAGAGGGAACCCAGGACAGCCATTCAAACATAGATAGCATTATTGGACCCCTGTTGGGTGGCCTTGGTCTGGGGGAGTCATGTCCCTCAGGAGAGTCTGTGCTTACCTTCTCTGGAGTATTTTCAACATCAATCCATTAGAGAAGACATCTTGTCAGGCTATCATAAGTGACCCATTTCTTGGGAACCACATTTTTCAAAAATAGCCTCTTGGCAAGGGGCATTGTTCTCCTTTTACCTCACCAGCAGACATATGAATTTTAATAACAAATTTGGATTGAGGAGATATCAGAGAAGAGGGCATCAGGATTTTCCTAAGTTGGATTTGAGTCTCTCTCAGCTTTTGAAATGAGGCCAGGCCTCACAGGCTGGTGGAGGGTTTCTTTTATTCCTGTCCATGCTAAGCTATGCTAGCTTTCTTAAGTTCAAAGTCTTAGCAGAAGACAGTAAGAGGAAGAAAAATTCTGACCTTCAGAGCTGGTTGGGCCTGTCTCTTCAAGCTAAAGACCTAAAGACCTAAAGACCAGCCTTACATTTCAGACTGCTTCCCTTAAATCTTTTTGTCTGATGACATGATCACAGGAATCCAGGTAAAGCATACAGTTGGGAAAATCAGGAATAGAGGCACTTCTATCCAGACATAGGGAGAGAGGCTCCTTCAAGTCCGAGGGCCAGGAAGAGAGAGTGAGTTATGAGACCAACTGCCACTCCCAGTAGCCCCTCCCCCCACCAACTGTCATTCTTGTCAATATCTTCTCTCTAACATTCCAACTGCTGTTTGTTCCACCTGATTGGCAGAAAGTCAAAAACTTGCTTTAGTTTTCTTTTCCACACATAACATAATAACACTGAGCCATTAAGAAAACAAAATTCTACATATTCTACTTAGGAAGGGAAAATGGTTCTCTAAAGGGGAAAGAGCACTGGCTTTGGAATTAGATGATCTAGATTCAAGTCTTACTTCTCACAATTAGGACTCTCAGCTTTGAACCTATGATACTGGAAACTGTAGAGTCTATTCAGAAAAAGATTACTCCAAAAGGAATTTAAATAAAAACTATAGGTACTTGAACTATGTTATTATTAACCTATGCTATTTATAAAACTCTGGTTTTCAAAATAATTCATTTCTCTTTGGATCCTGACAATTCAAGTTTTTTTTTTAATATCTAAAATGCAAATTTATGTCAATAAATTTCATAATTTCAATATGATTGTAACTTCTCAGGATATCAATAAATGATGACTTCCTAAGTTTAAAAAGTTGAAATGAATTGATAATTTCCTCATTTTTTGCATTCCATGCTCGGCAAGCATATTTTATAAGGCCATATGTTTAGAGTATGCAGTAACAACTGCTGTTTCAAACAGTTTGCTGAATAGTGCCATCATGATCTGGCAAGATGTTTGAGTTATAATGGTGCTTAAGTACACACTTGCTCATATATGCATGTACTCACACATATGAGCCCCATATACTGTGGCCCTATTTAGATGCACCTGAAATTTGATTCCTTGGGTATCTGGTAGTAATATGAAATCTTAAGTAACCCAGTAATTATTGTCCTATACAGGAATATTAGTTTAAACACCCTGATGCCCTTGAGTTTTTGCTCTTTACCCTTTTTTGCTTCTTTTGGGTGTTGAATTTGATCACTAAATTTTCTTTTTAGCTCTGGCCATTTCATCAGGAATGCCTGGAGTTCCTCTATTTCTTTAAATGTCTATTTCTACTTCTCCTTTATTATGCTCAGGTTCACTCAGTAGCTTATTTTTGGTTGTAGGCTTACTTCCTTTTTCTTGTGGAATACTATATTCCTTGCCTTAAGATTCTTTAATAAAGAAGCTGCCAGATTGTGTGTAATCCTGACTATCACAATATTTGAATTTCTTTTTTTTCCCTGGTTGCTTATAGTATTTCCTTCTTGAGTTGGGAATTCTAGAATTTGTTTATAATAGACCTGGAATGTTTAAATTTGTTTTGGTTTTTTGTTGTTGTTGTTCTTTTAGGAGATGATTAGTGGATTTTTCCATTTATATCTTCTTTTCTTGTTCAAGCACATCAGGGTAGTTTTCTCTGATAATTTCTTTTAATATGTTGTCCAGGTTCTTTTTGTTTGTTTGTTTGTTTGTTTTTTTATCATGCCTTTTAGGCAATATAATAATTTTTAGATTATCTATCTTAGATCTATTTTCTAGGGTAATTGTTTTTTCCAGTGGATATATCCAATTTTCTTCTATTTTTTCCATTCTCTTGAATTTATTCTATAGCTTCCTGCTGTCTCATGAACACATTTTCTTCCATTTGTCAAATTCTAATTTTCAGGGAGTCATTTTCTTCTTTGAGACTGTATTTTCTCTGTTAGGGAGTTATTTTCCTGTATGAGGTATTGTATTTCCTTTTTTTAGGAAACTGTTTTCTTTAGTAAGTTTTTTTTTTCCTAAATTTCTTATTATTTTTCTATCTTTTTTTGGAGATCTTCCTGGGGTTAATTTTGCATTGGAAATCCTTTCACATTTTCCTTTAAGGCTTCCCACATCTTCCTTTTTTATATCACTATATTCTTCTGAGCTTGTATTTTGGTCTTCTCTCTTGTTGAAATATTTTTCCAGTGTCAGCCTTTTTTCTGTCTTTTGATATTTTAGTGTTATTTTCCCCTTGATTTTGTCTATATGATGAAGTTTACCCCAGTTCCTGGGAAGTGTGAATCTTAAAACTGCTCAAACTGTACTTTAGAAGATTTGGTTAAGCAAATTCCCCTATTGTAACAATGTGAGAACTTTTAAAATTACTCCATCCTGCTCAGACAGTGTCTTAGGGCAAGATAAAGTTGTAAATTCCTTACTGAACAATGAAAAATCCCCAACTCATACTTATAGTGAAGCAAAAACCCTAAGCTAGATGGTCTGTTATTAGATCTAATATAAAAAGGTGATAAGTACCTATAAAGGTTAAATTAATCACTGAAAGGTCAAGCAACTTATAAAGGGCAAGCTTAGCAAAGAGATGTGAAATACTCAGAAGATATAATCTAATCAGAGAAGGTGATAACAAAAGATGTGAACTAAGAATGAACAGCCCTGGGGGAAAGCATCTACTGTGATTGGTAGATGTGAAAATAAAGGGGAGGTGACATGAGAGAAAATTCTCTTTAAAAGGAGGTCAGGAGTTAAGAGGAGGCTCTCTCTCAGAACTTAGTTGGAGTTTGGAGTTAGTTGGAAGAGCTGGTTCTCTGAACTCAGTTCAGGAGTTGAGGTTTTCAGTGAAGGACTGGAGTTTTGCTTGGGACAAATCTTGTGGTGAGTGGATAAAAGACTGACTAGTCTCTCTTAAGGCTCAGGCCTAGGCCATTTGGCCTAGGCCCTTCCTACTATTTCCTCTTACTCTCTCTCTCCCTCCCCTTAAATTCCTTCATTTGTATTAATTAAAATCTCCATAAAAACCAGCTGACTTGGGTATTTTTTCATATTTGGGAATTTTCCCATGGTGACCACTTATTTTTAATATAAAATCAAGACACTAAAATTATCTTTACAGTTTTGGCAATTCAAAGTCTTGAAAACCATATTTTTGCGGTCACAGGAGGGAGTCTCATACTTCTATTCTACCTGTGATTGGCTAAACTGACTCAGTCTCAGACTGAGCACTCTTCAGAGGTGGCCTGATTCACACATTTTTTTCTTATATTTTATATATTTAGCTTTTATGTGGCATTAATTTCCCAATATCCCTCTATACATTACTCTTCCCAGACATATACTGATTATAAGTATTAAAAATAGAGTGGGGGAAGGGGAAGTTCAGTAAAAATAGTTAACACATTAACAAATATAAATCTGACACTATTTCAGATGTTTCATGCCCAAAGCCCACAAATCCAGCAAAAATGAAATGAAATAAAATAAAATAGGTAGGTACAGTCTCATATGTTTTCTTTGGAACTGAATTTGGTCACAAAAATTTTATGATAATAAGTTCCAATTATTTTTCTGTACTGGTTCTTTCCACTTAATATAGCTCTAGTTGTATATGATTTTCCTATTTCTTCTTAATTTACTTTGAATTAGTTCATTCATATTTTTCTATACCTCTGAATTTTTGTTTTTATCATTTCATCCTATGCAGCAATATTCCATTCTATTTTATTATGTAATTTGTTTAGTCATTACAGAGTCAAATGAAAGCTTATTTTACTTCCCTCCACAATATTTTCTACCTCAAAAAGTGTTGCAATAATTGTTTTGGTATATAAGTGACTTATTGGTTTCTTTTTTTATTCTTCCCTCTTCTTAGAAAATAGGCATAAATGTTTGTTCCCTGAATCTAGGTTCATAGACATTAGTGATATATATTTTTAGTCAATTTAGAACATAATTCCTTGGTTAAAAGAATCATGTTCTTTCTCTCCCTTCCCTCCCCATACCTTTCCCTTAGCAGGTGTTCAATTCCAATGGGTGTTACCTGTGTCCTTGATCAGAACCTATTTCCATGTTGATGTTTGCACTAGGATGTTCTTTTAGAGTCTATATCCCCGATCATATCCCCTTGACCCATGTAATCTAGCATTGTGTTTTTTTTTTTTTTCTGTCTTTCCACTCCCACAGTTTTTTCTCTGAATGTGGATAGTTTTCTTTCTCATAAATCCCTCCAGGTTGTTCAGGATCACTGCCACTAATGGAGAAGTCCATTACATTTAATTGTACCACAGTGTATTAGTCTCTGTATACAATGTTCTCCTGGTTCTTCTCCTCTCACTCTGCACCAATTCCTGGAGGTCATTCCAGTTCCCATGGAATTGCTCCAGTTTATTATTCCTTTGAGCCAAATAGTATTCCATCACCAACATATACCACAATTTGTTCAGACATTCTCAAATGAAGGGCATCCCCTCATTTTCCATTTTTTTGCCACCACAAAGAGCACAGCTATGATTATTCTTGTACATGTCTTTTTCCTTATTATCTCATGGGGGTACAAAACCAGCAGTGCTATGGCTGGATCAAAGGGCATCCAGTTTTTTAGTGCCCTTTGAGAACAGTTCCAAATTGCCCTCCAGAATGGTTGGATCAATTCACAATTCCACCAACAATGCATTAATGTCCCAACTTTGCCACACCTCCTCCAGCATTCCTTACTTTACATTACTGTCATGTTAACCAATCTGCTAGATGTGAGATTATGCCTCAGAGTTCTTTTTAATTCAAATCTCTCTGATTGTAAGAGGTTTAGAACAGTTTTCATGTGTTTATTAATAGTTTTTATTTCTTTAACTGAAAATTGTCTATTTATGTCTCGACCATTTATCAATTGGAAAATGGCTAGATCTTTTGTATAATTGATTTACCTCTTTATAATTTGAGTAATTAGACCTTTGTCCGAGGTGTTTGTTATGAAGATTTTTTCCCCAATTTGTTTCTTCCCTTCTAATTTTGGTTGCATTGCTTTTGTTTGTACAAAACCTTTTTAATTTGATGTAATCCAAATTATTTATTTTACATTTTGTGATTTTTTCTAGCTCTTGCTTGGTTTTGAAATCTTTCCTTTCCCAAAGATCTGACATATATACTATTCTGTGTTCACCTAATTTACTTATAGTTTCCTTCTTTATATTCAAGTCATTCACCCATTCTGAGTTTATCTTGGTGTAGGGTGTGAGATGTTGATCCAAACCTCATCTCTCCCATACTGTCTTCCAGTTTTCCCAGCAGTTTTTATCAAATAGTGGATTTTTGTCCCAAAAGCTGGGATTTATGGGCTTATTATAGACTGTCTTGCTGAGGTCATTTACTCGATGTCTATTCCACTGCTCCTCCTTTCTCTCTCTTAATCAGTACCAAATTGTTTTGATGACCAATGCTTTATAGTATACTTTGAGTTCTGGGACTGCAAGGCTTCCTTCCTTTGCATTTTTTTCATGATTTTCCTGGATATCCTTGATCTTTTATTCTTCCAAATGAACTTTGTTATGGTTTTTTCTACTTCAGTAAAAAAGTTTTTTTGGTAGTTCAATGGGTATGGCACTAAATAAGTAAATTAATTTGGGTAGGATTGTCATTTTTATTATGTTAGCTAGTTCTACCCATGAGCAATAGATGTTTTTCCAATTGTTTAGATCTAGTTTTAATTGTGTGGAGAGTGTTTTGTAGTTGTGTTCATATAGTTCCTGTGTTTGTCTACGCAGATATATTATCTAGGATGATTTTAAATGGAATTTCTCTTTCTAATTCTTGCTACTGAGATGTGTTGGAGATATATAGAAATGCTGATGACTTTGCTAAATTTGTTGATTATTTCGACTAGCTTTTTAGTTGATTCTCTAGAATTCTTTAAGTAGACCATCATATCATCTGCAAAGAGTGATAACTTGGTCTCCTCCTTGCCTATTTTGATACCTTCAATTTCTTTTTCTTCTCTAATTGCTACTGCTAGTATTTCTAGTACATTGTTAAATAATAGATGATAATGGGCATCCTTGTTTCACTCCTGATCTTATTGCGAGGGCTTCTAGTTTATTCCCATTGAAGATGATGTTTGCTGATGGTTTTAGATATATACTGTTTATTATTTTATTTTAGGAAAGGCCCTTCTATTCCTATGCTTTCTAGTGTTTTCAATAGGAATGGGTGTTGTATTTTGTCAAAGACTTTTTCTGCATCTATTGAGATAATCTTGTCATTTTTGTTGGTTTGATTGTTGATATGGTCAATAATGTGGATGGTTTTTCTAATATTGAACTATCCTTGCATTCCTGGTAAGAATCCTACTTTGTCATAATGAATAACCCTTGAGATTAATTTCTGGGATCTTTTTGCTAGTATCCTATTTAAGATTTTTGCATCTATATTTATTAAGGAGATTGGTCTGTGGTTTTCTTTCTCTGTTTTTGGCCTACCTGCCTTTGCAATCATCACCATATTTGTATTATAAAAGGAATATGGTGAAACTCCCTCTTTGCTTATTCTGTCAAATAGTTTGTATAATATTGGGATTAGTTCTTCTTTGAATGTTTGATAGGATTCACTTGTGAATCCATCTGTAGCTGGGGATTTTTTCTGAGGGAGTTTTTGATGGCTTGTTCAATTTCTTTTTCTGATATGGGGTTGTTTAGGTTGTCAATTTCTTTCTGTGTTAGCCTAGGCAATTTATATTTTTGTAAGTATTCATCCATATCACCTAGATTGCCATATTTGTTGCCATATACTTGGACATAGTAGTTTTTAATGATTGCCTTAATTTCCTCTTCATTAGATGTGAGGTCTCCTTTTTCATCTTGGATACTGTCAATTTGGTTTATTTCTTTCCTTTTTTAAATTAGACTGACTAGTACTTTGTCTATTTTATTTGTTTTTTCAAAGTACCAGCTTCTAGTCTTATTTATTAAATTGATATTTCTTTGACTTTCAATTGTATTAATTTCTCCATTGATTTTAAGGATCTCTAATTTAGTCTTCATCTGAGGGTTTTTAATTTGTTCACTTTCTAGTTTTTTTAATCTGCATGCCCAATTCATTGACCTCTGCCCTCCCTAATTTTTTAATATATGTACTCAAGGATATAAATTTCCCCCCGAGTACTGCTTTAGCTGCATCCGATAGGTTTTGAAAGGATATCTCACCATTGTCATTTTCTTCAATGAAATTATTGTTTCTATGATTTGTTCTTTAGCTAACAGATTCTGGAGAATCATATTGTTTAATTTCCAATTAATGTTTTATTTTACTCTCCATGTACCCTTACTAATTATTATTTTCATTGCATTATATTCTGAGAAGTTTGCATGTATTATTTCTGCTCTTTGGCACTTGTTTGCTATGTTTTTATGCCCTAGTACATGGTCAAAGGTTTTTTTAAGTTATTAATCATCTATTTTTCTTATCTCCCTCTCACTCCAAAATTAAAATATAACCAAAAAAATCTAATACCTTTTAAAATATATATACATTTTCAAAAAAGGTCAATTCCTTCATTGGCCAAATCCCAAAATAAATGATACATTTTTCCTATTAAGTCCCATTTCACAGTCAAGAGGTGGGTAGTATGTTTCATTGTTCTATGGAATTATGATTTGTTATTGCAGGGATTAAAGATCTAAAGTACTTCAAAAATATTTTGATATAGTTGTTTATAGCTTGCATGTTTTCTTTTGAAAATTGCCCAATTATTTTTTTTTACTAAATATCAGAGGGGAAAGGGGATAGTTCTTATTCTTTTCCATTTGAATTAGGACCTTATATGAGGTATGAAGTCTTTGTCAAAGAAACTTGCACATTTTTTTCTAATTTGCTTATTTCTATTTTAATTTTAATTTCATTGGTTTTATTTGTATAAGGACTTTAAATTTTTAAACAATGAAAATTGTTTGTTTTAACTTCTGTCTCATGTCTTGCATGGACTCTTCTCTTTTCCATCAAAGGATATAGAAATCTTTTTATTTCCTCTTTCATTTGCTTATGTCACCTTTTATGTCTGACATTGATTCATTTGGAATTTATCCTAGTATGCAGATTAATATGTATGCCTCTCCCTAATTTCTGTCTCTTAGCAAAGTTCAAATTTGTATTTCAGAACAGTTGGACAGATTCACAATTTTACAATTACTACTGGAAGTAGTAGTTTATTAGTGTATACCCCTTTCCGTAGTCCTGTGTGAAATTAGAATCTGTTACCCTAAAAAACAATGATTCCCAACAAAAACTACAATTCCCAGAACCCCACTCACTTTCTGTCATCACATAGACAGGATATAAATTGGGTGGAGTTCTGTATCTAGCTCTTTTTCCTTCCTGTGGCGGCTTTGGTAGAGCAGGACTTTTTGAGCAAATAGATTAGCTTGGGCACATAGTTCTGTTTTGTCATATAATAAACTTTATAAAAATAATACTTGAAGTATTGGACATGAATTTAATTCTTACACCTGTCAACAATGAATACTCTGCTTTTTTGAATTTTCTTGGTGTAAGATGAAGTCTCATAGTGTTTTTGATTTACATATATCACTTTTTTAGTAATTTAGGGCAATCTCTCATACTCTTATAAATAGTTTATAAATTTTTTAAAGAGTTCTTGGTTGCTTATTCATTATACAATGGATTTTGGATATATATGTGTGAATACACATATACAAACATTTGTAATATTTGTGTGTTTCAGAATATATGTATATATATATGTGTATATATATGTATATATATATATTCATTCTTTAATAGGTAGAACATGAGGCCCAAATTAGAGATATTTGGGACAAAATTCCCCTAATAATTGCCCACTTTTTATTCTTATTCATTCTAGTTAAATTGATTTTTTTCTTAGGCAAAAAATTATCTTACATGAAAGAATACTTTCTGATGCTATGGATTGTCCAGGAACCATTGTTGCCTTCCAACTCCTTCAAATTTCATAGTAAAACAAAACATAAAATGAAGATGTTTTCATTTATTTAATAACTCATTACTCTTTCAATAGTAGAAGTGTCATATGAACTAAGTACTAGGTTATTCCTAGATAAATCTGTTTAATTGGTATTTCAAACTGAATTTTTTAAAATTTCCTCTTAACAATCCCATGTAAATTCAACAATTTCATTTCAGAGATCATATACTTAAAGGAAACATAAGCTTATGTTGAATAACCTAGCTAAGTGTGACAGAAGTGGGTAAGGATGCTGTGGCCTTGAAGAGACTGAGATATTGTTTTAAATTACCAACCATCTAACAAAACAAATGTTTCAATTGTTAGAATGGTCATCAATATAAATAATAAATTTCACAGGCATGAAATAGCATTTATAGAAGACAAAAATTCAGGTATTATCGTTATAGAGAACATTGAAAAAACTCTCATGAGAATAACCTGGAGTTTAATAAATGAAATAAAAAATTGGATAAGGTTGATATAAAAATTATGAAGAATTTATATTTATTCTACTTTGGGGTAATTTAAAGAGATGGAGTTGTAAATGGAAAAAGGCCAACTCAAATAATACAATGTAATTGAATCTCAGAGGCTCAATAGGACATCCCTAGAGAAATCTAGCTTCCAGGAAACTCTACAATAATGTGTTAGTACTCCAACCAATAAATCACCAAAGATTTGTTATATACCTATATCTCAAAAATTGTGCTAGAAACAAGAGATACAAAGTCTAAAATGAAATAGTCCCTGGCTCCAAAGAGCTTACACACTATAGGTCATGGTGGGAGAAACAATTAATGTAAGCTATAGATAGAATTGAATTGAACAGAATCCACTAGCACCTGTTAATAGTTACTGAAATTACAGATACATATACTCAAGACAATTTCCATAAAGCAAAAGTATAATTCCAAAACCATAACAAGGGCATAGCAAATGTCACAAGAAGATTCTAAATTGCTATTAGTTATTATTTCTCACTAGTAATAATTCAGGTAGGGAGCTCCTAGTGTTCCCTGTCCCCCTAAAATTGTTTCACATATAGTGTATTTTATATCTATATCTAATATAAATTGTATCCCACTCCTTCACCCGTTACTCTCCAAGCTCTTTGAGGCAAGCAATTATTACACAGAAGATTTTGTATCCCTTGTGCCTAGAACAATTTCTGAAATATTGGTGCATAATAAATCTTTGGCAATTGATTCATTGGAGTATTAATACATATCATTGTAGGAGAAAACTAAGTACTACTTTGACAGAGGTGGGTAAACATGAGTCTTATCAGTTTTGAGGAAACATTTTCTCTCCAGAAAAAGTAATCTTAGAGACCAAAGAAGTATAGCTATGACGTTGTATAGAGACTCTCAGGCTGTATTTTATCCTTTCCTTGCTATCAACAGCAGATTGAGCCAGACTAATTCTATCTTGAAGGAGAACTAGAGATTTACTGTCAACACAGGATATTTTGATAAGACTACCCACAGAGAACTGTATTTCCCATAGGGATAAAACTGACCTTTTAGCAACTACTGTTAGCCCAAGGTTTGTACATTTCTTTCATCTTAATCCTTCCATGAAATAACCTTGATTGGCTATGTACTTTAATCAAGCCTGAAAAAGCTATAAAAATGTCATCTACACCCTACTAAAAAACTGGAGCTTCTACCTTTCCAAGCAGTTTTCCTTTGTGTGCTAATCTTTTTTTTTTCACTTTGGTTACTCATTTTTTTTTGGCCACTGGTCAAACATGTTTTTTTAGAATTCTGTAATTTTAATTAATACATGTTTTAATTTGGGAGGAATGGTCTTGCATATTCACAAGAAAATGGCAGGAAGGTCACTCCCACACTCAATAATGGGTAGCTACCTATTTGTATTTTCAAGTTTACTGAGTGATTTTTTTTTTATTAAGCTTTTCCTTCACTAAGTATGGCATTTGCTGGAAAAATCTCATAGATTTCCGTTTCAAAAAGGACAACTTCAAATCTTAAGGAGTAGAGCAAGCCCAACTACCCTTCAAAATAGCTAATTGTTATAGAATGATAGGTTAGATCAAATAGAAGGCTCCAGTTCCATTTTATATGGATGGACGTTTGTGAAAGGTTTTAAGAACTAAATGTCTCAATTATCAGAAAATTAGTTGGGAAGTAGCTATTCAGGGAAACCTTTTACTTTGAATTTACAACACTAGTACATGGAGCTCAAATTTCATTCTTTTAGCATTCTGTTTTTGAAAGGAAATAAACATTAAATTAAATTAAACACTGCTTTAACTTGTTCTTTCCAAAAGCATAAAAATAATGGAGGGGAACTTAACAGGCAATTTTTTTAAAAAGTAAAAACAATTTTATTTCCTCTTTAGTGGTCTCTGTTATTAAAGAACAAGGTCAATTTGTTTTGTGTTTTTTAAAAGGTGGTTTTGGTCTTAAAACTTGGTTTTCCTTTTTAATATTTGCTTTTGCCTACTCTATCAGATAAGTTTCCTTCACACCCATGTTTTTGTGCACATTGTCTTAAGTATCTGTAAGAATCTTGTGGAAGAGGGGATACCCTATCCATAGAAGGGAAAATTTGTCTTGTGAGTCAATATGATTTCCTCAACAACCTGAGTAGATAGCACTTTGACTGCTTGTGTTCTTTGCTTTCACCATATCTATCTCTGCTGTAATCATCATAGCTACTGCTTCCACAAAAGGTGCAGAGACTCTCAGTTGGAGGGACTCTGTAGGAGCATTTAATGGCATGATCTGAATAGTCTCTATCAGGATCACTATAGTCATCAAGATCACTGTAACCTCTAGATTAATATTCATCTATTGAACTATAATGACCAAAGTCATAGTATATATAATCTGGTAGAGGTGGTGCACAATCTCTGCTATCTCAAGAACTTCAATAATCTCTACTCGAATAGCTGTCCTTGGTATTATATCCAGTATCTCCTCTAAATGGCATTGGGTCCTTCCTGGAAGGCATCCATACATGTCTCTCCCACATGACAATAGAGTTCTTCCTCCCATTCCATTACTACTACTCACTGGTTCTAAAGGAGCAAGTCTTTTGGAGGAGTCCCCCTCCACTAATTAATGTTGTCTAATCATTTTTTGATGCTTAATATTGTCAACCTCAGGGTATAATATAGGAGTATATATAGACAAAAGGCAAGGATGTGAGTCGAATATGATGGAATTGTATCTGGAAAAACCCAAAGGGGTGAGAAAGAGGAATGGAATGAGAGAAAGGGGAAGGGAAAAATAGAATGGGATAAATTATCTCATATAAAAGAGACATGAAAAAGCGTTTACACTGGAGGTGTGGAAGGTAGTGCTTGAACCTTTAATCAGCATGGGCTCAAAGTGGGAAGAACATACATGCTCAATTGGTACAAAATCATACTATACAGGAAAGTGAGAGGGCAAAGGGATAAAGAGAAGTGTTGGAACTGATAGAAAAGAGGACAAAATGGGAAAGGCAGTAGTCAAAAATGAAATACTTTTGAGGTTGGAAACAATGAAGAGAGAAAGAATAGGTTAAACAGGGAGGAAAATAGAATGGATATACAATAATAATAATGGAGAAAAGATTTTTTATAAAAAGTCTATCTAATAAATGCCTCACTTCTCAAATACACAGAGATATGAGTCAAAATTATGAGAAAACAAGTCATTCTCTAATTGATTAATGATCAAGGAATATGAATAGCCAGTTCTCAAACTAAGTAATTGAAGCTATCAATAGTCATGTGAAAAATTCTCTGCATCACTATTAATTAGTCAAATGCAAATTAAATCAACTCTGAGGTACCACCCCATACTTATATAAAAGAGAAAAGAAAAATGACAAAAGTTGAAGCGAATTTGGAAAAAAAATGAGATAATAAAGCATTGCTGAAGTTGTGAACTGTTTTAATCATTTTAAATAGAAATTTGAATAAATTGCCAAAGGGCTATAAAACAATATACACCCTTTGACCAACAATACCATTACTAGGTTTGTGCCCAAAAGAGATTTTTAAGAAAGAAAAAGTCATATACACAAAAAATATTTAAAGCAAAACTTTTTGTCATGGCAAAGAATTGTAAAGTAAGTGAGACCCTTCATTTGGAGAATGACTGAGTAAGTTGTATATGATTGTGATGAAATACTATTATATTATAAGAAATGATAAGCAGGAGGATTTTGGAACTCTTGGAAAGATTTCTATAAACTGATACAGAGTGAAATAGAACTAAATATTTGTACACAGTATAAGAATTATTGTACAATGAACTACTGTAAATAACTTAGTTATTCTCATCAATACAATGATCCAAAACAATCCCAAAGGACTCATGCTTCCAGAGAAATGACATCTGTTCCCAGAGAAAGAATTGAGTCTGAATCTATATCTAAGCATTTTTTCACTTTCTTCCTTAATTTTGTTTTTGTTTAAGCTTCCTTCCACATAAAGATTAATATGGGAAAATGTTCAACCTGATTGCTTCTGCTTTAGTGAGGGTGCAGGAGAGAGAAAAAGAGAATTAAATATTCAAAATTTGGGGGCAGCTGAGTAGCTTAGTGGATTGAGAGCCAGGCCTAGAGACAGGAGGTCCTAGGTTCAAATCTGGCCTCAGCCACTTCCTAGCTGTGTGACCCTGGGTAAGTCACTTGACCCCCGTTGCCTAGCCCTTACCACTCTTCTGCCTTGGAACCAATTCACATTGTATTGGAGTATTGACTCCAAGACGGAAGGTAAGGATTTAAAAACATATTCAAAATTTGAAAAATGTCAAAATTGTTTTTAAATTTAATTGGAATAAAATAAAACATCAAATTTTTAAATAATCTATTTAATTCAGTGTAATCCTCTTAATTTTCCATTTATATTCTATATTGCTCTATCTCCTATTTGGTCATAAATTCTTCCTTTATTCAAAGATCTGACAAGTAGATTATTCTGTGCTCCCCTAATTTGTGTATAATATTACCCTTTATATCAGGATAATGTAATCCACTCTGCTATCCAGTTCCATTTTATATGTGACATTGTCACATTCACATTCACAGTTTTGGCTTTTAACTATACATTTTCCTCCATCTCACTTTTCTCCCATATTTATCCTTCTTCTATCCTTTTACCGTGTTCCTACTCAAAAGTATTTTGATTCTGACCAACTCCTCCCCCAATCCACCCTCCCATTTATCAGCTTTACCCTTTTTCTTATCTCCCTACACTCCTGAGATACTTAATAAAATGTTTAATGACTTCTATGAGGCTAAGATTTCTATGTCAAGTTACATGTGTGTGTTCTTCCCTCTTTCACCAAATTTCAATGAAAGAAAAGTTCAAGCATTGCCTGTCACTTCTCTATTTTCCCATATCTGTAAAAGCCTTTCCCAACCTTTTTTGTGTGAGATAATATGCATCTCCCTTCTGCCATCTCCCAGTGCATTTCACCCCATAATTTTATTCTTTTGGATATCATCCCATCAGAGGCAACTCACATTCATTTAATCTGTCTAAATATATTCCTTCTAAATGCTTAAATAATAATATTGTTCTTAGTAGTTACAAGTATCTTCTTCCTGTATAGGAATATAAATAGTTTGACCTTATTAAATCTCTAATATTCTCTCTTTCATGTTTGCCCTTTTATGCTTCTCATAAGTCTCATATTTGAAAGGCAAACGTTCTATGCAGTTCTGATCTTTTTTATCAGAAATACTTTTTTTAATACTTAAGAAAACAAAATCTGACAATTGAGAAGTGAGGGCTAGGCAATGGGGATTAAATGACTTATCCAGGGTCACACAGCTAAGAATTGTCTTATGTCACATTTTTATGTCTAGACCTGGCTCTAACCCACTGAGCTATGTAGCTGCCCCACAGAATGCTTTTGAAAGAACTCTGTTTCATTAAATAGCTTTTTTTGTTTATCCCCTGAAGGATTATACTCAATTTTACTGGATAGGTGATTCTTCATTGTAATTTTAGCTCCTTTACTTCCAGAATATATTCCAAGTTATACAGTCTTTTAACGTGGAAAGGACTAAATTTTTTGTTATCCTGACTATGCCTGCATAATATATGAAGTGTTTCTTTATGGTTGCTTGCAATCTTTTTTCCTTAATTTAGGACCTCTGGAATTTGGCTTTAATATTCCTTGTCATTTTAATCTACTTTGGAGATCTGTTTCAAAAGGTAATTTTTAGATTCTCTCAATATTAGTGTTGCCTTCTAATTCTATAATATCAGGACAATTCTTAAAGATTTCTTGAGATTTAATGTCTAGACTCTTTTTTATTCCATTTTTTCAGGTTGTCCAAAAATTTCCAGTGTAAAGGAAAAGATTTATAAGCCAAGCCAAGCATGCAACACAAAAGTAAAGGACCTCAGCTGTCAATCAAGAAAGAACATTCCAGATAGAATGTTCCCAGGAAGGGCAGTTGGGAGGAAGCCAGGCTGAAGGGGGAAGAAGCTCTGAAAGTCCCCTGTTAGCTTCTGTCCTAGGCTGAAGGACACTTAGGGGGACTTCTGGAGCTAGGCTGAGAAGAAATTAACTTTTGTTGGTGGCTTAGTGTGGTGAAGAAGATATTGGTGTCTCTGAGATTTGAGTTTGAAGCAAGAAGAAAGAAGATTAAACAATTATCCTCCCATCTCCTTGACAGATTTGTGTCACAGTTATGACTGGACTGATATTTTCCAAAATCCTCCTAATTCTCATTATATACTAGGGATAACCCCATCCCTCTCACCTCATCTTCCATCCTGTCCTGTCTTTCCCAATAAACCTCCTTACTTGAGAAAGAGAACAAGAGTATCTTCTCTAAACCTCACAGTTCACCTTTGAGTTACATAGAAAGGTAACTGACTAACAGGGGGAGGAGAAGGGAGGCAGGAGGGAGTGGGTAGAAACTGGAAGGTGAACGGTGGAGGGTAGGAAATATCTTGATCTATTAGCCATCAGTAGTGATCAATAGGCACCCTCTGATAATATCTCTGGTAGTATCTCTCTATCTCTCAGAAATATCTCTAGTTTATCCTTTATTACTATAGGCAAAGTCAGTATCTCCATTACAACTGGGCCCCTTCAGGTTTTCCCTAGTATCTCTCTAGTCAAGCCAGAATATCTCATTTATTACAACTAGAAATAGCTCCAGAGTATCTAGTTATTACATTTGACACACCAGATTATCATTTCTAATACACCAGGCAGATATTTCAAATATTTTTCAATTTTTCAATTCTTTTGATTCTGTCATATTGTTTATTGATTTTTCATGAAGTCATTAGTTTCCACATTCCTAATCTCATTTTAAAGGCATTATTTTCTTCAGTGAGCTTTTTTGTCTTTTTTTTTAATTTGGTCAATTTTGTTTATTAAAGTATTATTTTCTTCAGTATATCTGAAGCTGTTTTACCAACCTGTTTATTCATTTCATTAAGTTATTTCTTGTATCATTCTCATTTTCCCCCTAGCTCTCTTATCTGACTTTTAAAATAAATTTTGAGCTGAATTGGGAAATTTTTTTGGACTTCAGACTAATTGGCATTTTACTTTGCAGCTTTAGTTGTTAAGTCTTTTGACTTTGCTTTCCTCTGAGTTTGTGAAGACCAAAATCTCTCCTGTCACTATAGTAACAGAGTCCTCTTCCCAGTGTCAGCAAAGAGTCCCATCTAATTTCTTTCTTACCAGTTGTCTGACCCCCTTACCATTTGTGTGCTTAGAGTTATAGAAGTTTCGACTGATGATTCAATTGCCCCCAAAGTCTGCTGCTGGCTTGCTAGAACATGGACTGCACTTGTTAATTATCTTCCACCCCAGGGAGAAATCTTTGGTGACAACTTTTTCTTGTTTCTATTGTTTCAGAAATCTTTTTGGAGTGTTAATTTAACACTGTTTGTAGGGAAATTTGAGAGTTTAGACAAGTCCCTGTCTTTACCCTGCCATCTTTTACTCATTATTCTAAAAAAAGATTACCCCCCCAAGTCATTTTAAATACTAATATGTCATCCTTAAAGAACAGATAAGTATGATGATCAATTGTAATAATCAGAATTAATATTTTGAACCCAGGGACCTCCCATTTCTAGGCCTGGCTCTCATTCAATTGAGCCACCCAGTTGCCACCCCCATAATTTATTGAAATTTCTTTTCTTAAGTGATTTAAACTCTGATTCACATTTTAGAATACAGAAAATATTTTATATATGTCAAAAACAAATCACCTAAATTCTCTGGCTATTATAACCCTTTCTGAAATTTGAGGGACTTAGAATAGAAGAACTTTAAGGTCTCTTTCTGCTCTAAATAGTTGTTCCTGTGATACGTATAATTGGGAAATACACATCTTTGAAAAATGCTAGCTGGCATGTCAGAAATAATTTCTATAAATTGCATTTAGTAAGTTAATCAATATGCATTTATTAATTCCTTAATATGTATAAGATACAGTACAAAGCATAGGGGGAACAAAGATAGAAAGGAATATTCTTTCTTCCCAAAGGAAGCCTATCTTCTTATAGAACAAATATGTATCCATGTAAATAAATACAAAAGGTATTTAAAGTGAATGTAAAATAATTTAGAGGTTAATAAGGAGAGGAAAATTGGGGACAAAAGGCAATATGTAAAAAGGGTTCACATAATTAGCAGTGCTGGAATTTAGTTCTAAAATAAGCTAGAAATCCTCTTCAAAAATGAGAAGAAGCATTCTATTTTGGGAGAAATTCAGTGAAAATAAAATGAAGATCAAGAATATATATGGGGGCCTACACTGTAGATTGTGTGAAGGGAAATAATCATCCTAGAAAAGTAAACTTTAGCCAGATTGTGAAAGACTTTAGATGACAAATAGAGAATTGTGTATTTGATCCTAGAATCAATAGGAAGCCACTGGAGCTTTCTGAATAGGGGAATGACATGGTCAGACCTGTGCTTCAGGAATTTGAATTTTGTGGTTGGATTGAGGGTAGATTTGAAAGCAAAATGTCTTGAGAAAAGAACAACTAAGGATGTTAAAAAGTCAAGGAGAGAAGATTCAAGGACCTATATGTGGTGGTGACTGGATGAATAGAGAGGAAACTGATATAAGGTTTTTTTATTATGCCTTTTAAACTTTGTCCCTTATTAAAAAAAATTGACAGTGTTGTGATTTAGATGGTGTTGAACTTAAAAGGACATGAGGCTAAAATTCAAAGGGCTATGCAAATGATAATAAATTATAGTTCTCTTGTCTGAAATTTAAAGCTACAAATTAAAAGCAATAAATTACCTGTTCTGTATTGTGATGGGTCAGCTGGTGTTTTAAAGGACAAAGGCCTTTGACAGTCAGAACCTCCTCAACCATGCCAATTACACGATGCAATTAATGAGCTGTCTCACACACATATACATCATTTTGCCAACATGGTGTCTATCTCTCAGGATACAGTAGGAGATATTTGCCACAATAAAAATACTTGTAAGTTGATATGTTTATTTATAGCAATGTTTGTTTGCACTTATCTATATGAAAATAGAAAATATAAACTAAAAAAAAAATTATACTTCACATCCCAATTGTCCTAAGATACTAGGCATCTTGACACCTGCCTTACTCCTAAGAACATATATTATCTTCTCATCTCCACTGCCTGGATTTTCCATCTCCTTTTCTAGGGCTGGTAATCAAATCAATATTATCATTTCTTCTGGAAAGTTCTTGGAACTATACTTCTTTATCAGTTTATTTACTGTATATCTGACTCTTCAACCTAAAGTAACTTTAGCTGACCACTAATCTTTTATATGTATTTTCTCCTTACTTTTGAGAGCAAGAACTGTCTTTTGTATAATGTAGAATTTGGCATCTAAAAAAGCACCTTCCATTAATTAGAAATAATATTTAATGTTTCTGAAATTCTGAAATATTTCCATCAGGCTATTCTAGAAATCTGTAGTTTTTATGGCAGTTTGGGCAGGTAGGTAGCACCATAAAGTGACAGGAGTGAAGTCCAGAAGACTTAATCTTCCTGAGTTCAAATCAGGCCCCAACATTTCCTATCTATTGGAAAATAAGGGTGTGTCCCTCAGTTGGAGAATGACTGAGCAAATTGTGATATATGATGGTGATGGAATACTATTGTGCTATAAGGAAAGATGAACTGTTGATTTCTATAAGAACTAGAAAGACCTTCATGAACTGATGTGGAGTGAAATAAGCAGAACCAGGAGAACATTGAACACAGTAACTGAAACATTGTGGGATGATCAAATGTGATTGCCTTTGCTACTAAAAGCAATGCAGTGATCCAGGACAACTCTAAGGGACTTATGAGAAAGAATGCTATCCACACCAAGAGAAAGAACTGTGGGAGTAGAAATCCAAAAGAAAACATGTGATTTATCACTTGTTTATATGGGTGTATGATTTGGGGTTTTGGTTTTAAAAGATTTTACACACACACACACACACACACACACACACACACACACACACATATGTGCATAAAACCCAGTGAAATTGTCAGCTCTGGAAGGGGGAAGGAAGAGGATAGGAAGACAACAAGAATCATTTAACCATGGAAAAAAATTTTTTTAATTTTTTAAAAGGTTAGTTCTTGAAGTTCAGCCTGAATGAAGAATGGTATTTTATAAAATAGAGATGAAGTGCATCCCAACAATGAGAAGTTGCCAGTGTAAAGGCAAAGATGGGAGATTAGTACTTTTTTGAAAGGTACAGAGAAGTAAATTTGCCTGAATCCCAGAGTGTGAGAGACAGAGCTGTGAGACTAGAAAGACAGGCTGAGGCCAGAATGTAAAGGACTTTAACACCTTTTAATGAAGAATTTATAGTTTGTTCTAGAGCTAAGAGGTAGCCATGGACATTTATTGTGTGGGAGTGACATGGTTTGATTTATTCTTTAGTAGCTGCATTGATGATGGGTAAGTGAGAAGAACTATAAGATAGGAAAAGAAATTCAGAGTCTACTACAATAGCATACACTAAATTAAAGTAGTTATTTTAAAAGAAAGCTCATTGTTTTTTGCTCTTTAGTGTTTTCCTATACCAAAATAAGGAAAAAAATAGAAAAACAATAGCTATGTTTCTCTATGTAATCATTTGAGGAAATCTTTTATGGGCATTCATTATTAATTTTTTAAAACATAAAATTGGGGGTTGACTTCCATTCTCTGGGTAATGAAAAAGTATCAACATGCCCCCTCCATCACCTGAAAAAATAAATAAAATAATAAATAAATCCTACTATGATTTTGAGTAGTATTTTATAGCAAGTATATGAGGAATATTTAGCAGTAGAATCCAGACCTAGAGAGTCCTTTACATCACTGGCATCTCAAAGGTTTTGTGATAAAGCAAATTTACACTTGATATCTTACCTAAAAATATAGGTTTATGAAGAACTGTTCCCTCCCAATGGCAAAAGGCATCATTATAAACATAGGCTGAGCCAGAAATTCCAAATAACCTGAAAAATAAATTTGTTGCCTTCAGGCATTGACCTGTAGTACATTTTGGTAGCTGATGATGTTGACACACAGTACTTTGAGATGGAGACATAAAAGGTCACAGTGACAGCAGAATTAATTTAAAGTGATCTCATAAATGAAAAAAGGTGTTTTGACTTAGGGAGAAATTATTCTTTCTGGATAGAAACCTAAACATGTTGATTTGATCGTCAAGATTCAGAAGTAGATTATTTCATTATTTTTGACAAATAATATCACAAGCTTTTTGTTTTATACTCATCTTTGTGTTTTAATTAAATATGAGAGTGGTTTTAAAAAAGAATAAATGATACACAAGTGAAAAGTGATACACTTTAAATATTACATGAGCATGTGTGCTGAAGAATATATATATACATATATATAAAGGAACAAAATGTTAAATGGAGCAATTTTTTAAAAATTTGGATAATTTGCATGTGAATAGCTTTGCTTTTTAATTGTAAAATTCAAAATGAAGTCTTTTCTGAGAGGAAAAGTAGTATTTTCTATTATCAATTTTCAGAGCAAAAATATAAAATTGTAGTCGTAAATTATAGAAGGGCAGTTTTGAAAGAACATCATATGTACGTATGTCTCATTAATCCTGATTTTGGAATGATAACATAACCTAACGCTTCTTAATTTGGTCAATAACTCTTTACATCTGGTATTGTGTATGACAAAAAGCTCTTTGATTTTGTACTGGACTGAGAATCAAAAAGGCTTCAGTTCAGAATATAATTTTAACAGTATCTCTGAATATTACCAGATATAAATCACTTAATCTTTTTTGAAACTCAGTTTCCTCATTTGTAAAATAGGATGAGCAATATTTAGAGTATCTATTTCATATGATTTCAGTGTGGCTTAAATGAGAAAATACTTACAAAATCATTTGCAAACTTAAAAGTACTATGTAAATCTCAGCAAAATTATTTTTACAGTTACTAACATTATTATTAAAATAATATATTCTGGAAATTTAAATTTGGATATTATACATTTGATTTTAGAGTTGTACATTCTTAATTTTATTTAAAATAGGACTTTTTATAAGTGAAGAAAAATAATTTAGGTGATAAAGAGCTGGCCTTGGAGTTAAGAAGATCTGGGATCAAATCTTGTCCATGGTGCATGCTGATTTTTTACTATGGAATTTCGTTAGCTCTTCAGTGCTCTAGGCATATTTTTAAGGTTGAAAAACAGATTCAGACCTTCACTGGTAAAGGGAATTTCCTCACAAAGACTTCCTAGAGTCAAAAAATGATAAGTCTGATTCATTCAGAAAATTGTTCAATCAGGAAGTGTCTGTGAGTAGCAAATTATGCAGATTTGGTATTTATGTCTGTATGTATAACTTATCTGGTTAAATTGAAATAGTGCATAAATATTTCTAGTAATAATAATAATGATGATAACAACAATAATAATGATGACAAAGATGATGATAATAATGATGATATTAGGCAGTTGAACTCTATGGTGAGAAAAGTTCTCATGCCAGTGTATCCATTCCTCTTGGGGAACTGTGTGGTACACTGATAGGTTAATGTCTTACCCTTAGTGACATAGGTACTAGGTCTTGAAGTGAACCCATGAATTGTGGTCTTCTGATTCCAATGGCCAACTCTTTATATGCTAACTTTCACTGCCTAATAACACAAACAATTATGAGGAAATGTTTGGTCAGCAATTTTTTTTGTTTCTACTCATAATCAGTACTTTAAGAAAAGACTAAATACAGCACTTCCTTTTTAACAAAGTTGTAATTTATTCATCATCTATAACATACAAACAGAGAGTTCAAGGGAAAAGAGTGGTATGTGTTATCTGGTACAGTTCTAGGGCCAAACTTCTCCCTGCATGTTGACTGAACCAAAATATCACTTGGTACAAATAACTTTATTTTTTTTTTAATTTAGTAAATTTTTGCAGATTACCTATAGATAAAGTTTTACTTACCATTTTCTGATATTTTCCCTTCCATTCTATGCCTCTCCCCAAGATAGAAGATAATATAATAGAGATTGTACATGTGCTACCATGAAATGCATATTTCTATGTCCATTATCTGGGGAGGGGGGAAGAAAAATATTGCTTCAAATAGGAAAAATTCATGAAGGAAATAAAGTGAAGAAAGGTATACTTCAATCTGCATTCAGATTCCATAGTTTATTCTGTGCCTTTTTCAACTGGAGTCCTTTGGAGTCATCTAGCATCCTTGCATTGCTGATAATAGTTGTCACTCACAGTTGATCCTGGTACATTACTGTTGTCACCGTGTACAATATTCATTCTCTTGATTCTGTTCATTGCACTTTGCATCACTTCATATAAATCTTGACAGGCTTTTGTTTTGGGTTTTTTTTTTTTTTGCTATCTTCTCCTTTGTCATTTCAATAGTATTCTATTACAATCATATACTACGACATTTTTAGCCATACCCCAATTTTTGAACATTTCTTCATTTTCCAATCCTTTGCTCCCACATAAAGAGCTGCTATAAATGATTTTGTACAGACAGGTCCTTTTCCCCTATCTTTGATCTATTTGCAGAGCAGGTAACTGTTACAGAAGGTCAGGTGGATAAAATGAGACTCATATCCTCCCCAAAAATGTAAACAACATATGGAACTGAGCTAATTAATTATTTCACTTGACATATGCTGCACAACAACCTAATTACCAAGAAAATATCATTCAACTATACATAAATAATGCTTTATTTTGATTTATTTAATATCACATATTATCATTTACTATACTGATGGCAATGTGGTATAACAGATAAAGAATTCTGTCAATAGAAGGTAAGCTCTTTGAGACCCAGAATTATTTGATTTTTATATTTCTAATCCTAGAACCTATCACAGTAAAAAACATATAATGAAAATTAATGCATAATTATTGATTGAATGGCTGTCCTAGAATTAAGACAACTGGATTCAAATGCTGGATTTATGATTTATTGGTTGTGTGTCCATCTTTAAAATGGAGAGAACAATAATTTACCACCTCAAAGTGCTGTTGTAAGGCAATCACCTAGTATATCTCTTAAATAAATGCCTTCCTCTCCCTGGATGTCATTGGGAGGACAAATACCACTAGTTGAGATAAATGGGCCACCAGAAGTTAAAATCCAATGAGAAAGGAAAAAATGAGGTCCAAATAATAACACAAGACAGCCACAGACACTGTCCCCCTGGACTCCCCAGGCAAACTAAGAAACTATTGCTGGTTCCTTAGATGCCACGTGTGAGAGTTAGTGAGTGGAGAAAAAGGTTAATAAGTGAAGTTTGGAGGAATTGGGGGTCTTTGGTATGTGTGTGGAGGAGCAAACTGGACCCATGGTGGAATGTAGCTAGAAGCCCCATAATGGTCGCCATAGATTAGAAAGGGTAAGTCTCTCTCTACCTCTCTCCTACTTTCTCCCTCTCCTCCCCACTACTACTACTTTTGATTTAATAAAGTTATTAATTTACAACCAGCTTTATAATTTTTAATTCTTCTATATACTTTAGAGTAACCATTCTCAACATCAGGTTGGGGGACCCTGAAAGTCTCCAAGACTCTTTTAGGGTATCTATAAGATCAAAACAATTTTTTATATTACTAAGTAATTTTAATTTCTAAAATTGAAAATGTTGATAGGAATAATCCATATAAATGAAAACTTTTGTAGAATTCTCTATAATTTTAAAAAATACAAAGAGGTCCACAGACAAAAAGTTTGAGGACCTCTACTTTATCTAAGTCAGTGATGTTATCAGTGAGAGGAACTCCCTAGAGGAAAATTCTCTCCATTGGATTTTCATCAGCAATTAATCCTCCATTTTATTTTAGTCTTATGCTGTTTTTTGAGGCATTGAGAAGATAAAGAACCTGCCCATGGTTCTATATGCTGGAGGCAGGACTTGAATCTAGATTTTCCTGACTCTTGACCAGGCTTTTGAATGTCATACTGCCTCTCAAAGCCCTGTGTCAATAGACATTATTGAGAATATTACTAGATGACTCAGAAAAATGACCTGGGATTTAAAATTGTGTCTTCCTTTGAGACCAAGATAAAAAGTATTAGTCTTCTTTATGCATTGATTTTCTCATTCATAAAATTAGAAAAATGCCTTGGCTTAGTGAATACAGGGGACATCACAGAGTCAGAGAGACTTTATTTAAAAATTGTTTCATTATGTTCCTAATCATGTTTTTGTGGACAAATCACTTAAACTCTTTAGGTTTCATGCAACTCTGAAAGACTTAACTCTTTAGTTACTATAATAAAACCCATTAATTTGTAAGCTTCTCGCGGGCAAGAAATGTCTTTTTTTAATTGTATTTCCAGAGTTTAGCACAATGGCTGACACATCAGTAGGTATTTAATAAATGCTTATAGGATTGATGTTGCAATCTTTCTTGCCACTCCAGTGATGAAATTAAAGGTCCCTACAATGTGATATAAAAGCAAAACAAAACAAAAACAGTAATAATTCTACCCCAGTGCCTTAAATGACTGTCACTGAGTTATTCTAAGGTTTAACAAATGTCAGCAAGAATTGGTTGGTGCTGATGTTTTATGGTTCTATTAAAATAGAATCAAATTAAATATTATTCTTCTTCCCTCCTCACCTTTCAGGGAAAGAGAAAACTTTCAAAATTGTAATCCTAGACTCGATGCCAATAACCCTCATGAGACTATAGACATACATAAATACACACACATATATTTGTACATACATACATACATGCGTGCGTATTTCTGGGGCCAAGAGACATCAAATGATAGCAGATCCCCAAAACAAAAGGTTATGTGGAGCTATAGCCAACTTCTTACCATTCATTTTACTTCTGTAACTACTGATTAAGACAAGGACCAGACAATTTGGAACTATGCCCAAAGGGCGATAAAAGAATGTCTGCCCTTTGATCCAGCCATAGCACTGCTGGGTCTGTACCCCAAAGAGATAATGGACAAAAAGACTTGTACAAAAATATTCATAGCTGCAATCTTTGTGGTGGCCAAAATTTGGAAAATGAGGGGATGCCCTTCAATTGGAGAATGGCTGAACAAATTGTTGTATATGTTGGTGATGGAATACTATTGTGCTAAAAGGAATAATAAAGTGGAGGAATTCCATGGAGACTGGAACAACCTCCAGGAAGTGATGCAGAGTGAAAGGAGCAGAACCAGGAAAACATTGTACACAGAGACTGATACATTGTGGTACAATCGAAGGTGATGGACTTCTCCATTAGTATCAATGCAATTCCCTGAACAATCTGCAGGGATCTAAAAAATACTACCCACAAGCAGAGGATAAACTGTGGGAGTAAAAACACCGATGAAAAGCAACTGCTTGACTACAGGGTTGGAGGAGATAAGACTGAGGAGAGACTCTAAATGAACACTATAATGCAAATTCCAACAACAGGGAAATGGGTTTGAGTCAAGAACACATGTGATAACCAGTGGAATCATGCGTCGGCTATGGGAGAGGGAAAGGCGGGGGGGTAGGGGGGGAGGAAAAGAAAATGATCTTTGTTTCCAGTGAATAATGTATGAAAACGACCAAATAAAATAATGTTTAAAAATTAAAAAAAAAAGACAAGGACCAGAACAATAGAGTCTAGGTTATGCGTGGTATGGAAAGCAACTATGTGGAATCATGAAATATTACACAGAGATGGGAATATATAAGTATTCTCTTTTCTTTTTTCTTAATCTGGGCAATTTATATTTTTGTAAATATTCATCCATTTTACATAGATTGTCATATTTATTGTAATATGGCTTTAATTTCCTCTTCATTAGTGGTGTGTTTACCCTTTTCATTTTAATACTAGTAATTTGATTTCCTTTTTAAATTAAATTAAACAGTTCTTTCTAGTTTGTTTTCTTTTTCATAAAACCAACATCTAACTAATTTATTAGTTCAAAAAATTTCTTACTTTTAATTATATTAATTTATCCTTTGAGTCTTAGGATTTCCAATTTACTCTTTAATTGGGAATTTTTAATTTGTTGCTTATATATTTTTTAGTTTCATTCCCAATTTATTTATCTGCTTTTTCTCTTTTTTATTTAGGTAAGCATTCAGAAATATTAATTTTCCCCCAAGTACTGCTTTGGTTGTATCCCATGAAGTTTGATATGTTATCTTCTCATTGTCATTATCTTTAATGAAATTATTGATTATTTTTATAATTTGTTCTTTGACCCACCCCTTTTTTAGAATTAGATTGTTCAATTTTAAATTATTTTTAATTTCTTTCCAAATGATAAATATTATTTATCATAATTTAATTACATTATGATCCCAAAACAATGTGTTTATTATTTCTGCTTTATATATACTTGGTTGTGAAGTTTTTATGCCATAGTACATGTTTAATCTTTGTGTACATATCATGTATTGCTGAAAAGAAGATATATTCCTTTTTATCCCATTTAATTTTCTCCAGAAATCTATTAAATCTAACTTTTCTAACATTCCAAGCTGACAAGCAATTCCACTAGGTTATATATGTATCATTGTTCAAAACCTATTTCCATATTATTAATATCTACAATAGATTGATCATTTAAAGTCAAAATTCCCAAACATATACCCATTGAACCATGTGATCAATCATATGTTTTTCTTCTGTGTTTCTACTCCCTTAGTTCTTTCTCTGGATGGGGATAGGGTTCTTTCCCATAATTTCCTTTAGATTATTCTGGATCATTGCATTGCTGCTAGTAGAGAAGTCCATTATATTTGATTGTGCCATGTGGAATTCCTCCAGTTCATCATTCCTTTCAGCACAATAGTATTCTATCACTATCACTATCAGATACCACAATTTGTTCAGGCCTTTGGCCTGGTGGCTCTGAAACACACCTCCCACTGCTGATTAAGTATCTTCTAGGGACTCCTGGTGGCTTATAGGGCTCAGAGCACTGTGAGCTATCTTGAGCTGGGGTCCAGGGTCTCATCTCACACCTTGGCAGGGTCTCTAGGCCTCACTCTGGGCTTATATAGGCCAAGTACACTGTAGACTGCTTTTTCCTGGAACTTGAGGTCTCAGTTCAGATTTGGGCTGGGCTCTGAGCCTCACCTTAGGCTACTACAATTCAAGGGCATCAAGGACTGCCTTAAATTGGGGAGCTTTGGGGTTGTAGGTTTGAGCAGGGGCTCAGAGCCTCACTATGGAACTATACCATCCCAGTGTACTGTGAACTGTCCTGTGATGGAATTTGGGGAAAGGGCTCTAGGCCTTCTCTTAGTTTTTTATGGGCCAGGGAATACCTTGTGCTAGGGCTTGGTATCTCACTTCAGGCTTATATAAAGGTTTGAAACTTCAAGGGATAGCCATGGAGTGCTTTGTTGTTGACTTAGACAAGGTCTCAGGGTCTCAGAGTAATCTGAAGCTGTAGGCAAGGAGTTGGTAGCTTTTACTCCTTGGTGTGGTTTTATTGCCTACTGTGCTCCCCTTAACCCCAGTAAAATAGACCACCCACCCTCTACCTATCTTCGAAGTTGTTTTCTGCTTGAGTTTCTTTCTTCCATCTCTTTGTTGGTTCTGTCACTCCAGTATTCATTTTGAGGCATTCTTTTAAGGTTGATTTAAGATGATTTTCAGAGTGGTTCCAGCTTTTCATGGCTTTGTCTCCAGGGGTGAGTCTATGAGTTGTTAATATCTAAAAAGTCACCACTCTACAGCCCCTCTAATGATCAATCTAGCAATTTAGCTGAGTAGATACATGGAAACAGATTTACTATATTTTGGGGGTATATACTTGGCAGTTTTCCAACTTTTAGCAACTACCTTAGTAGATGCTTTGATGTCGAAACCTTTCAGAGAACAGGATTATATCTATGCCAAAATGAAAAACAAAAATACTTTAGTGTCATTATTATTCTGATGTAGAAAAGAATGTCAAAACCAAAGCTTCTTTCCCATCTCATCTTGTAATGAAATAGGTTACGTGCTTAAGAATTTAGGACAAGGAATAAAGTTATTGTCTCTTTAAGAATTTCAAAATGGGGGGGGGGGATGGGACACTGGGTAGCTCAGTGGATTGAGAGCCAGGACTAGAGATGAGAGGTCCTAGGTTCAAATCTGGCCTCAGACACTTCCCAGCTGCATGACCCTGGGCAAGTCACTTAACCCCCATTGCCTAGCCCTTACCACTTTTCTGCCTCCAAGACAGAAGGTAAGGGTTTAAAAAAAAAAGAAGTTCAAAATGTCATGGACACTTAGTAGTCAATATAAGCCACTATCAATTACTGAGATAAATTATTATAGATAGCAATTCTATAACCACCATCAGTCCTTCATTCTAGATTTTTTAAATGTTCTTTTAAGAAGTTATTTTAACTGAAATAATTCACCCATAATGTAGATTAAATTCATTTTTTTCTTGTTCTATCCACATTAGCTATGAAGAACAGCTAGTTATAACTAGATATTATTTATACCTCAGACTTATCTACAGGCTACTTCCTGAATATTTATCAACTTTAATTCTTCTCAAATCAGCATCTCTTAAAATTTTTGCCATCCCCAAAATTATTGTTGCCATAACTAGATTGTATTAAGTATATAATTACATGATATTCCATATATTATATTAGTAATTTTAAAGTCATTAATATATATAAATATAAATATGCAAAACTCATTTTCTAACATTGCTATTGCTTTTTCTCTTTGCTATGTGTTAATCTGATAAAATGGATATGTGAACAATGTGGATAAATGGAAATGTGGATAAAATATACAAACAACAGTATAAGGGTTAAATCAAGGGTTTGAAAAAAAATAAGAGAATATAGTAGAGTTTTAAATTAATAGTATCCCTTTAATCCAGAGAAAAGAAAAGTTCTAGCAATATTTAACAATTAACAATTTAGTTTGATTAAAATAGAGATAGTAAAAAATATAGCAAAATAAATATAGTAAAGGAGGGGAATATAGGAAAGAGGTAGAGAAAGAAATTTTCCTAATGTCTATACTAGTTTTCCTATAACTACTTATAACTTCCTTTAACTACTATCTAAACTGCCTATATTTACCTATAACTGCCTATAACTACCACTAATAACAACCACCCCACAAAGTTCCAACCCAATCCAACCAATCAAAACCAACCGAATCAGTGTTTAATCCAACCCCAATTAGGTCTGTCAACGCAGACCAACCACCTCCCAAAAAGTTCAAGAAAGAAAAAAACCTAACAGCCCAAACCAAAAGCCAAAAACCCAAAAGCCAAAAAGACGCTCTAAAAGTTAAAGTCGTATCAGTAAGCTCAGGCTCATCTTTTATATTGCAGCAACTTAACAACAACCACCAACCCAACACACTTCCAGCAACCAACTTCTCTGCAACTGCCAGCATCTGTCAGCAACTCACCTCTCTCCCCCTTGACCAACTGATGCTGGTACCTTTTATATCCCCTTCTTACTTTACTTCCTCTCTCTCTCTGGTTTCTACTTCCTTTCACTGTGGGCTGTTTAAACCCTACATATCTCTATGGTAAAAGGACCTCCAGTTCCCCAGTTAAATTAGAGAAAGTGATTAAGAATTTATATTTACAAAAGGATAGCTTTGATAAAAATGAAGGCAGGGTCCCTAATGCCAAGAATATCAATTTAAGATTTCTGATTTCTTTTTTTATGTTACCATAAATTTAGATCTGAAAGGATCACCACTGGTCAACAATTCCAACCATTCATTTACAGATACAGAAACTAAAATTAAGAGATGTTAACTGACCTGACCAAGATCATAGAGAAAGTAAATGATAGGATTTTAATTTAAGTCTTCTAACTTAACTATATCCAAATATTTCCATTGCACAATTTTGGAATACCTCGCTATATATTTCAATATCATTGCTACAAACTGATTTATTATTTGGCATTTATTTTTCAAGTGTATTTCTGTCATTTTAAATTCAAAGGCTTCAACAGAAATGGCATGAAGTTGCATAATCTTTTCAGCATATTGGAGGGAGACAAAAACTCCTGGAAGAAGTTAGTTAAGATCTGAGATTCTTTTTTCTTCCTGGAGCAGAACTATCTTGCTCCAGGGGATAAGGATATGATATAAAGCTCTAAGGTCCTCTACAGAGAGTCTTCTTCTAAAAGCCTTTCTCTTCCATCAGAGAGTTAAAGAGAATTTGCAAATGTGTATCATTTCTCTTGAAGCTAGAAGCCAGAAAACTAGGAACTTTATTTTCCCAATCTCTCACCTACTCCTTCCTTCACACAAGCATAAAACACTGAATATTTAATTTCCCCCAATGAGAAGAGATTCAAACAAAAGAGATTTTTAAGCCTACATTACACATTATATAAGTACCTAATCTATCATCTATATCATCCTCTGAACCTTTTTATGGAGATATTTTTTCAATAATTTTGCATCATAAATACAATATTTCTAAAAAATAAGCCCAAGCAGTCAACTATTTTAAGCACATTCTACATGACAAGCAACTGTGCTGGGTATACAGAGACAAAACTGAAAAAGTCTGTGCCCTCAAAGAGGGTATATGCTTGTAGAAGAGACAACAAACAATGCAAAATGAAGAATAAAATTACAGTCATAACCAAAATATATCGTCAAAAAATTCTAATTAAAATTAAAGTAAACTTTAACAAAATAATTACTTATTTACTCTTTGTCATCTTCTACTACTAATAAGAGTATAAACTCCTTGAAGGCAGAAATTGCTGATTTCAATTTCATTATCATGTTCAGAAACTAATAAAGTGCCTTACTCATGTTATTTACAAGAAAAAACACATGAGTCAGGTAGACACGGAGCAAAATGTATTGTGCATCAACTTAGAAAAAGAAGGTAGGAGTTGAGATCATGATATCTGACAAAGCCAAAGTAAAAATATATCTGATTAAAAGAGATATGGATGGTAATTACATCCTGATAAAAGGTAGTATAGACAATGAAGAATTATCAGAACATGTATGCGCCAAATGGTATACCATCCAGACTTTTAAAGGAGAAACTATTGGAGCTTAAAGAGGAAATAGATAGTAAAGCCTTACTAGTGGGAGACTTGAACCTTCCTCTATCAGATCTAGATAAATCAATCCAAAAATAAATAAGAATGAGATAAGAGATGTGAATGAAATGTGAGAAAAAGTAGAGCTAATAGATATATGAAGAAAAATAAATAGGGCTAAAAAGGAATATACCTTTTCAGCAGCACATGATTCATTCACAAAGATTAACAATATACTAGGGCATAAAAACATTGCAAACAAATTCAAAAAAGCAGAAATAATGAATGCAACTTTTCCTGAATATAAGGTAATAAAAATTATTAAGGGCACATGGAGGGGTGTGATATGGAAATCACTTTAAAAGACTGATATATATTAATTTAAGGTCGCCAAGGAATTCAGCTATGTAATTCCTAAATGAAAACTCAAGTCATCAGTCAACCTTTTTATGGTGTTTTAATTACAATCAGGAGGAAGAAAAGCATTAGAGGGAGAGAGAGATTTGAGTGACATTAGCAAAGAAAAAGATTTTCAATAGGTATTGAAAAACATTGGGTCATTGATAAAGGGCTTGTGTGAAGTAGAATTTTAAGGGGGCCTTGAAAATATCTTCTTTACTATTAAAAAAGACCAAGAAAAACCTTCTAAAATGGAATGTATTTATTGAGAGAGATGTAGAGCAATATCTCACATCATAGATCTCAGACAAATGTTCCCCTGATTTACAGAGAGAGAGAGACAGAGATGTGCAGTCATGCCTTAGACTGACAAGAGACTGAACCCAATACAATGTTCGTGCTACAATGTCCCAAGGTGTACATAGACACTTCCAATTTCTAGGAAAATTCAATATAGTTATTTGAAACATTCAAGCCTTCCTTCAAATTAACATTTTAAAGAGTTGGAGACAAAGATTTTCAATCCAGAAATAAAGAAAGGAATATTCAGTTTAATAGCCTTTAGTGTTGTAGAGAGGAGTTCTGGGCTACATTATCTGGAAGGAGTTGATGTGAGGATCATTTCAGATACTGGATCTGACAACAATGGGAGAGACTTCTAAGACAAAATGGTATTTAAGCTTTGATCATTGAGTACTATAAGATCTAAGACAAGATCAGCCTAGAACACCTCCCTAAGGCAGGTTCTCAAACAAACTCCAAAGACAGAACTCCAAACACTTAAAGCTGTAATGCTTTTGTCCTACTTTGAGAAGAATTTGGTTGGGGTAATTTTGTCTTGAAGAGAGGTGGATAGAGATGGGGGGGGGGGAACAGCTTTTATTGACTTCTTGGAGATTTTAATAACTATTAATAATGAGACTAATGCACTAATTTCTCACTCCACACAGGCTGAGTCTAAAAAGAATTAAGTAGGTGTAATGAGAAAAGGCACCAGAGAGATGAAAGATAAAATATTATAAATAAAAACCAGATTTTTTTGGAGGACCACCATGTGGCCAAACTCTGGTGATGCAGTGTGCCTAGAATACACATACTCTGTGGAGGAGAGTAAGGAACTGAGGAAAGTTGGAAATCTTAGATAAAGCTATGGTTCTTATAAAAAGGAAAAGCCAGGGAGTAGGAGGGTATAATTTTCTTTTCTTTTCTTTTTCTTCTTCTTTTCAGAGAAAATACTCATAGAAAAAAAAATGTATGTCTTAGGGTCAAAGAAATGAAAACTCCAAATTGAATGTGAAGGGCAAGATGATCTTTGTTTAGAACCAATCTTTTCTTTTTTTTTCTTTCTTCCCCTTCAGTCCTCAGAATAAAGGGCAAGATGTTTTACAAAGGAAAATGCAAATCTTTCTCTGGCTGTGTAATACAGGAATGTAAATTCAAGCAAGAACAAAGATTCTCTTGGGGGACAGGATCTTTCAGCAAAAAATCATGTAATGTACCTAACTACCAGATTTCATATATTAGAAAAGTAAATGAGGATAGGACTCTGAGAAAAATTTTTCCCAAAAGTCTCTGGTTTAGGGGGAACAGCTAGGAGGTGCTGAAATCAAATGTGACCTTATATACTTCCTAGTTGTGTGACACGTATCACCCACAGCCAGTCACAAGATTTGCCTTACCTTCAGACTTAGAATCAATATATTCTTAGGATCCATACTGTATATTGGTCCCAAGTTAGAAGAGTGGTAATGGCTAAGCAATAGGGGTCAAGTGACTTGCCCAGCATTACATAACCAGGAAGTGTCTGAGGTCACAGTTGAACACAGGAACTCCTTCCTGTCTTCAGGCTTGGATCTCAACCTGCTGAGCCACCTAGCTGCACTCAAAGGTATCAGTTTAAAAAAAAAAAAAGTATGATTTAGTCAAGCAAGCTTTGTGCATGGCTTAACAAATAGCTTTTATTTTTCATGGAAATGAGGTTCACTGACTTATTTTTCTTGTATTGCAACATGGTACAGTGGGGTAAAAAATGTAAGTTTTAAAGGACTTGATTTAAAATTGGAGTCTACCATTTGTTTTCTGTATGTCCATGAACAAGATAGTTGATAGCCTGTGCCTCATTGTTTCCATCTGCAAAATGTGCTCATTGGACTCTTTCTTCTAAGGTCCTGCTATTGTCTAAATTAGAGACTAAACCATAAATACTTTATATAATATTTAAGCTAAATTCTTTGAACTATTTATTTTGCTTTATAGAAGTTAAAAATAAACAAACTACACCACATCATTTATTTTGTTAGTTGAATAAAACCAGTGAATCAAACCATATAATAAAGGCCAATGTTGAGCAAGTTAATGAAGAACTCTAATTACCAAGATAGGGCGAGACTGTTCCAACAGCTATGTGGGGTTAATGATTTGTTCAGAAAGTGGAGCTGACAGTTCAGAAGAGAAAACTGGTATACAGGTCATTATGACTTTAAAAATTCATCTATGGTGAAGAAGTGGGTTTCAGACTAAGAGGTTTTATTCACTCAGAAAGATAAATCATTTCCCATAGGGTTGGGAATTATTTTCTCCTTCAAGAGAAAAGAAAACAAACAGAAGAATAAAAATATTCAATAGGAATAATCACTTCGTAGTGGGACTTTACTTTCTGCTAATATTTAAATATTACTGAAATTCACTTTAATCTTCTATAGCCTGGATCTGATTTTATACCAAAGATCAGGTATCATCTTAATTTTCTGAACTTTGAATACTCTTGAGTTTAATCAAAGTATTAAAAATGAAATTAATCATTGAAGGAGTCATTCTGGGAGCTCTTGATGTAATAATGTATGGCTTAGCTCCTGTAAGTTTAAGACAGTATTATATTTCTTGGGCTTCATTATGAAATTAATTGGCATTTAAAGTTCAAAAAGAAATAGAAGCATAGAGGATTCAAATATTATTCACCTAACTACCTAAATTGCAAGCCAGAGGATATAAGCATTCAAAAACAAAAACCTTTCAGTTAAACAGAACAGTGAGGTAGAAAATAAAGATAAATTCTTTCCAAGTAAAAGGGGCACCGTTTCCTTTAAACTTCCATTGAGAGAGGACACTTCCTGTGGCAAGTTAGCACTGCAGGATTGTATTATTGCTGAAAGAGAAATACAGATTATTTGCCATGTTTGTGAGATGCAGATGGAATGTGTCTTCTGTATTCTAGAGGGATCTCACAACTCTCACCGAGAGAACCCTTACTTACTCTCTGGGAAAGCTCACTCCATTCTGTCCTCATGTTGACAGATCCAATTACCCAGAGAAAGACCACCCCACCAACTTCTATTCAGACTTTCTTAAGGACCTGTCTTTAACACTCAAGGGGAAATAAACCTTCCCTAATCACTATTCTTCTTCTTTAGCCTCCACTGATACATTTCTATTTATATAACTTTTGTGGTCAGTCATTTCAGTCACATCTAAGCTGATCTGGGTTCTTCTTGCCAGAGATACCAGAGAGGTTTAGCATTTCCTTCTCCAACTCATTTTATAGGTAAGGAAATTGAGGCAAACATGGTTAAGGAACTTGACCAGGTTCACACAGCCAGGAAGTATATAAGGCCAGATATGAATTCAGAAAGACTAACCTTCTTGACTAGTCCTGGCACACTATCCTCTGCACCCCATTGGCATTCCCATTGGCATATTAACTAGACATTTATAATAATGATCCTCTTAGATCTTAAACATGGCCATTTCCTTAGGGAGATGAAATTAATAGTAATCATAATAAATAATGTCATAGGTAGGTATATGTTAAAGTAACTCCATAAACAACAAATATATAAGAAACCATAAATCAACATTATCACATTCTCCTACTAGTATCCATGTGGGAAAGTATGCAACCACAGTAATATGGGCACATACAGAAAATACATGAAGAAAATCATGTGTTAGGAATAATTCATAGCTTTGGGCTTTAGGATTCTATATCATTGGTTCACTCAGGAACATCTGGACCATATAAAGCTCAATTGCTGGCTATTGATCCTCATCACTCTCCAGCAATGTGAATCATTCTTTCTTAGTTAATGCCCCATTTATAAACTCTTTCAACTAACAGCCAGACTTAACAGGGTGTTTAAAAAGTGTTAGTGTTACCCATTAATCTGAGAAGCATTTCCTTTTTAACTCAGAAAAAGTATAAGACTCATAGATATAATTATTCATGGCAAGAACTGTTTCTATTATTTATTTATTTGTTTGCTTGTTCATTTATTTGTTTGTTTATTTCATATCCCCAGAAAGCAACAAAATATCTTACAAATATTGGGAGTAAGAATGAGATCTGTGATTTCACTGGTATAATAAAGTGAAAAATGAAGAAATCCCTCTATTAGTGTAGGCCAGAACCTTCTCTGCAATGAGAGTGTTAGAGAATTTCCTAGAACATTGAGAAGTTAAATGTCTTGCATTGGACTACAAAGGCAAAATATGGCCAGAGGTGGCAGCCAAATCCAGGTTTTTTCTGCTTCTGAGATCAGCTCTCTATGTCATAATTCTTTTTTTTTTTTAATCCTTACCTTCCATCTTAGTACAGTACAGATGGTCATAGAGAAGGGAACTCGAATAATATCTGATCTAAAATAAAAAAATAAAATAAAATAAAAATAAGTTAAAATCCAAGCAGGGTAAGGAACTTATCCAATTGACATAAGTAGTAATTCCTTAAAGCAGAATTTGTACCCAGGTCCTCTGACCTAATTCTAGTGTCATTATTTTTTTTTCTGTGACATTATACTGATTATTTCCATTCCCTTCCCTTTCTGGGATTCCCTGCTAGCTATAGATCTTTGATCCTATTATCTAACATCTATGTTATATGACATTCAAAATAATTTCTTAAAGCAAAACAACAGGATCACTCCATTAGTTTAATTAATGAAGTTTTTTGACCTTAGAAGACATTAGTTATACTGAGGTTTCACTGTGTTGGTATTATTTACATTATTGTATAACATAACATAAAGAGATTGTAATCAAGTCTTACTCATGTGCATCTGTCAACATTCTTGCCAGACCTTCCCAAATGTATTGGTGTCTTCACCAGTAATTCATTGGTAGAATGAATATATTGGCTTTAATGGAAATTGTCTCATTTTTAAGCAAGAAATCATTCTAAACTTCCTATTTTCTGTTTGTATCCTCTATTTGATCCTTCATCTCTGCCTCTAAACATAAATATTTATGAAGGTGAAGCCTCTCCTATTGGAAACATAGGTATAAAATGTTCCATTAAGATCCTCAGAAACAAACACAAAAGAATATCAGTTTTCTTTTTTTAATCTTTCTTTTAGCCTTCAAGCTGTTTTCTCCTTGCATAATATCATGAATAAAATAAGATTTGCTGACTTCATACCATTCTCTTTGTGTATATAAAGAGGAATCACACTAAATTTATGTGAAATTTCTTCTAGATCACCCTAAGCATTTGCTTTCCAGTCCTATTTCATTGAATGTTTTTGTCCATAGCTTAATGAGTAAAAAATCAGAAGTCGGCTTAAGCTAATAAAAATCATTTTAGAAACTATGTTTCATTCATGTGCATGTATGTATACATATATAGCTAAGTGCATATATTCTGAAACAGAAACAGAAACAGGGACAAAGGCAGAGATTGATTCAGGGCCATAAAAATGCTTCTAAGAATTCTACAGTAAAGATTGTTTAAAAACTTTGTCTTTTTGTTTATTTGTTTGATGTATAGAATATGGCTTGAAGGTACCATTTAAAAACAAATCTAAAGCAGTGCATGGAAAAGAACAGAAGGAGGCCCCTGGGCCCACATCAACTTCTTTCAGTTTCTCTCATTTTACTCCACTCCTTTTTCCTACTGCTTTAGCTTATTATTTAAAACAGACAACAGAACCTGGTCTTATGTTTAATGGATCAACTTTGGTCTTAGATGTTTCTGTTCTGAAAGTAGAATTTTATGTTCACTAGTTGAGAGGATTAATCAGTAAAATGGAATACTAGGTGGCTTGTGAAATTATTGTGGATTATCTTCTTTTGATTTAGTGATTTCTATCAGTATGTATTTATTAAGTGTTTACTATGTGAACTGGACACTATGCTAAGTGTTAGGGATAAAAAGACAAAACTGAAACAGCCCTTAATGTAAAGCAGTTTGCATTCTAAAGGGAGAGACACCATACACAGACATTACTATATGTTTGACATATAGAAATTAAATGCAATTTGGTTTGAGGAGAGAGTATTCTAACAGCTGAATATTAGAACAGGATTAGAAAAACCTTGACATTGTAGATGGAGAATTGACTGTGGAGATAAAAAGCACTAAGTTCAAATCCTGTCTCTGAAATTACTTACTAGTTGTGAAAACTTGGGCAAGTCACCTCATCTATGTTTTCCTCAGTTTCCTCAATTTTCGTGAAAATAAAATGAGATAATGTTTATAAAGTACTTAGCACAGTAAATAGCATATTGTAGGTACTATGTAAATGTTGTTACTGTTATTATTTATTATTATTATTATTATCATTATTATTATTATCATTATCCAGTCCCCTTCTGGTCATATTATTCTAGCTAAAACACTTAAGTTTTTTTTTCCCTTGTTCCTTGAAATTTCTCTAAGCCATTCAGTTGCTGATTAGGTATATTAATCTGAATGTCATATGCATATAGGTAATAATTAAACCCAGGGGAGTTGAGGAGGTCATCAAGTGAAAGAGTATAAACATAATCTCTTGAAACCACTGAATGACTGTGGTCTTACTACACATTTGGGTCAGTCCATTCCATTTTCATAATCAATACTTTTAGAAAGTTTCCCTCATTGAACTGAAATCCTGTTCAGTATCCTATTCATTGATTCTGCTTCTTTCTAGGAGTGAAGTAAAACAAGTGTTAATATGCTGTATGACAAATCTTCAGTAAATGAAGTTATCAAGTACCTTGCTAATAAATTTTTCTCTTCTTCAGCTGAAATATCCCATTTCTTCAATGAGTTCATACATATTATGTAACATGGTCTCTAATCTTTTTTTTTCCATTCCTTTCACTCTCATATAGACAATTTTCAATTATGATATATGTTACTTAATTAAACCAGATGTAATCTGAGATGAACCCATTGGGGAAAAAATCACCTTCCTCATTTTTGTCACAGGATTTATCGACATTTCCCACAACATTGGTTAGACCCACATCTTCTCATATTATTCTATAGGAGAGATTAGCTTTCCCTAAATGGATGAACCTGTTCTTGGAACTGAGTGGCCCATACTTCACTTGGTCACTTCCCCCTCAGCAGTTCCCCCAAGAGATAGACACAGGCCCATCTTTCTTCCCTCCTGCAACAGGGATGAGCTTTCCTCAAAAAGGATACAAAGCTGTCCCCATCTTGCCTGATATTACCTTCTGTTGAGCCAAGGGCATAAGAAGATCCAGCCATGTGGAATTTAGATCTAACAGACTTGGAAGGTACTAAACCATTCAAGTTGCCATGTCCTTCTGGCCTGCTGATAAGACTTAAATATAATTGCCTTGACTTGATTTGAATATAATTGCCACTATGTCCTTGTTGTACACACATTCTGGGCTATGACAATATAAACTTCCTTTTTGTTAAATATTCAGTGTCTTATGAATGCCTCATTTCATGCTAACATCCAACATGGACTCAATTGAGAAACCTCTAACAACTCTCAATATATTTCTGCTAATTCATCCCAAGATAATCTTAGATATTATGTAATTGAAAAATAATATAATATATTTAGCTTTAGGGCTCATGCAACCAATGGAGTCATCTGTAAATAGCATTATTTAAAGAGCCTTATGGGGAATCTGAGTTCTGTTTGCCCATGAGATCATAGATCTAGAACTAGAAGAATCTCAGAGTTGCATTTAATGCGACCATCTTCTTTTAGAGGTAAAAATTCAATTTCAGTGAATTTCATGATCCATGCTCCCTGCCCAGAGCTTTTTCTCTCCTCTTCTCTGGCTTCTTTGGCTCCCTTTAAGTTCTTGGCTGGAAGAAATCTTTCCTGATTTTAATGTCTTCTCTCTGAGACAATTCCCCTGTTCACTATTCTATCTCATTTATGTCTTCTTTGTACAAAGTTTTTTTTTTTTATGTTAATCTTCTCCCATTAGACTCTGAGTTCCTTGAGAGTAGAGACTGTTTGTTACCTATCTTTAAATCCCTAGCACTTAGCATAGTGCTTAGTGCATAGTAAATGTTTAATGCCTTCATGCAAAATTAATTTGACAGATGAGATGGTTAAGTGACTTGCCCAAGTTTCACAGGAAGTAAATTTCAAAGGTCAGTCTGAAAATTAGGTCTTTTGATACCTTGGGGCCTAGTGCTTTCCACTGAATCATACTACCTCTCAATAGTTTTGATGAAAATATAACTTCTTGTTTTATATTTAGCTTTAAAAAAACACAACTTCTAACTGAATGAAAAGACTCCTTTGATTAATGCAGTTCTACACATTTTTACAAAATTGGAGTTTTAGAGAATAACATAAAGTTGTCCAAAGGTTAAATGATGTGATCAAAGTTGCACAACCAATATGTTATAAGATTGACACATGAACCCAGGTCTTCCTGACTGATACCAGGTCTTTATCTCTATCCCTATGCTGATTCATTTAATATTGATTAGAGTAGAGTGTAATTGAGCAAGGTTGTTTGTGTGGTTTCATATAATATGAACTCTACTATCATCATTATATGTATATGAGATTGAAGAGAATCTTTCAAATTGATTTTTTATGAATCTTTTTTTATAAATAATTGTTAAAGAATATCACAAAGATTTTCTTTTCTTTCCACCTCAGTCAATTCTATGACAGTGAAAATGTGGTATCTTTTTGAAAATCTTCTTGGAAAGCATGTGTATTTCTTTCTTAAAATCTCAGCCAGGCCTCTTTGGTACAGGTCTTTTGAATCCAAAGTAAGCAATGAGCTCCCTGTTAATAATAACTAGAATTTATTCAGGGTTTTAGGATTTACAGAGTATTTTATTCTATAAAGTAGATTATAGTAATAACTGATTTGTATATGGCTTATTAAAACAGCTAAAGTCATAGCTTTATAGTGCACATTGAATAAATAAATGAGTTTTTGCATTTGTTTCTCAACAATTATGTTAAGTAGACACTACAGGTATTATTATTACTTTTCTTAGAGAAAAGGAAACTGAGGTTAAGAGACATTAAGAAATTTGTCAAAGGTCAAATGATTTCATAAGAACCAAAGTAAGGATTTGAACTTGTCTTCCCAACTTTAAATCTAGCACTCCATCTATCATACCATAAGTAGTTTAAGTAGAGCTATCTCTAGTTAAAGTATAATCATCATTTTATAAAAGATAAAATTGTTGTCATAAAAGACAAGGATGACCTCTTAAATGAACTAGGACTACAGACTCCTATCATTAGACAATATGGTAGATTGTTGACCCTTTCCCCTAGTGTAATCAGATGAATCCTTATATCTCCCAAAGAATCTTCAGCATGTTCTATATAATGTCCTCCTTATGTGATATTTGTATATCTTCAAAAGTGAAGGAGGTAATAAGAATAGATTAAGTACCTACTATATCCCAGATATTATACTAAATATTTTAAATATATATTATTTGATCTTCCACAATAATCCTAAGAGGTAGGTATGATTTTCATCCTTACAGTTGAGGAAACTGAGGCAGGCAGATTACATAGCTTGAAAACAGTCACATGCATACTGTTTGATACTGAATCTAAACTCAGATATTTCTGACTCCAGTCTCAAATCCACTCATATCAACTGTGCCAAATAGCTATGTGAGAAATTCCTAGTTTTAGTGCTGGAAGAGACATTAATATCTATCTAATTCAACCCTTCATTGTATAATTGAATAAACTGAAACTTAGAGAGATTTTAAGACAATTTACCATATATGCAGAAATGATAAATAGAATGTGAATTTTAAAAAGCACAATTATTCACACAAATAAGCCAGATCTAAACAATTGAAAGAATACAATTTATCTTTACTTTAAGCCAATATAACAAAAAAACACAATTTTTCCTAAATTAATTTATTTAGTGCCATACCAATCAATCTACCCAAAAATCATCTCAAAGTACTAGAAGAAATTAGAACAAAATTCATCTGGTAGATCAAAAGAACTAGTACATAAAGGGAATTAACAAAAAATATGAAGGAGTGGACCTTTGCTATATAGGATCTCAAACTATTTTTCAAGTGGCAACAATCAAAATAATCTTGTACTGACTAGGCACTCAATACATAATGATAAATCACTATCATAACCTAGGGTTTGACAAAGCCAAAGATCAAAGCTTTTGAAAGAAAATCTCATTACTTGACAAAAAACTGATGTGAAAACTAGAAAAGACTGTGGCAGAAATTAGGCAGACCAAGATTTCATACCACATACCATGTTAGAGTCAAAATGGGTACATGATTTAGAAATAAGAGCTGATACCATAAATAAATTAAGGTAAGATAAAATAGTTTACCTGTCAGATATATGGATATGGGAAGAATTTAGGTCAAAAGAAGACATAGAGAACATTATGAGATATAAAATAGGTAAATTTGATTACATTAAATTAAAAAAAAGTTTCTGCACAAACAAAAGTAATGCAACCAAGATTAAAAGGCAAATAACAAGTGAGAAAAAATCTTTATAGCAAGTCTCTCTGACAAAGACTTAATTTCCTAAAATATATTGAGAACTGAGTCAATTCTATAAGCATACAAAGCATTTCCAAATTGACAATGTTCAAAAGATGTGAATGGGCAATTTTTAGATGATAAAATTAAAACTATCTTTCATCATATGAAAAATTTTCCAAATCAGTATTGATTAGAGAAATGAAAATTAAAACAAATACTTCTCATATCACTTCTTATACATCAACTGGCTAACATGACAAAAAAAAGGAAGATGATAAAGGTTGGAGGGATGTGGAAAAATTGGAAAACTTAATACACTGTTGGTAGAGCTATGATTTGATTCAACCATTCTGGATGGCAATCTGGAACCATGTCCAAATGACCATTAAATTGTGCATATCCTCTGATTCAAAATGCTGCTACTAGGTCTGTATCCCTAAGAGTTAAAGAGAGGGGAGAGAAACCTAACTGTACAAAAATGTAACAACTCTTTTTGTGGTAGCAATTGTAATAATTAAAATGATTTAACAAATATAAGAATTAAAACAACTGTTGTGGTCACTGTTTATAATAATTAACTCTTAAGTCAAAAGGCTGTTAGTAGCTCTAGTAGCTTTATTACAGCAAGTTCCTGACTGATTAAGTTAAAAGAGTGGAGCACTCCAAATACTAGATTGATTAAAATAAAAAAAAATTCCTTTTCACACAATGAACTAGAAACTGAAAGGATGTCTGTAAGTTAGGAAATGAATGAACAAGTTGAGGATATGATTGTAATAGAATACTAATGTGCTGTAGGAAATGAAAACATGAAGATCACACAAAACAAAACAAAACAACAACAACAACAATAAGGGACAAAATATTAAGTGATTCAAAGTGAAGTGAGCAGAATCAGGGGAATGTTGTACACAGTAACAAAAATAATGTATGTAAGTGAATGACTTACCTAGTATCAACAAAGCAAGGATCCAGTATAACTCCAAGAAACTCATGACAAAAAAAAAAGGATGTCCACTACCATAAAAGGAATATATGGAATCTGAATGAAATGAAAATTGAAACATAGCATTCTTCATTTCTTCTATGAATTTTTTTTCCTAACGTAAGAATTATGCATCTTCTTTTACATGATAGACATGGAAATTTGTCTTATATTATACATATGTAAAACATACCATATTACCTGTCTTCTTGGAAAGAGATAAAGAGTGGAAGTGAGAAAGAATATGGATTGCAAAATACTGGAAAATTAATATTAAAAATTATATAAATGTAATCTGGAAAAAATAAAAAATTATTATTTAAAAATGCACAGTTAAATTTTATTTATAAATAGCTTAAGCTCAGAAACTCTGCTTTACTGAAAATACTTCTTTACCAAATCTTCTGCCCTGTAGAAAGAATGCCCTCTTAGAAGCCAAAAATTAAGCAGAGTGGAACTTCCGGGTAAGCATGGCAGCAGTCTAGACATGGGACTCTAACTCTCCCCAGTTCCCAATGAAATAGACTACCTCAAGGGAACATAAGCCATTTTTGAAAGAACGGAGGGACTCAACAGTAGGGCGCAGCATTGAATGTATGTGGGGTTTGAGCATTTTCACACCATAAGAGGGTAAAAATGATCCCACCCAAACATGAGCTGATCTACCCTCCCCCACCCCACCTACGGAGCCAGAGTCAGAGCCAGCATTCACCAGAATCAGCGAGTGAGGGAGGGACACCTCTCGAGTGAGCAAGGGGCACTTCTAGGCCCTTGGGAGCTGACTAGGACAGCTGGGAACCTACCCCTGAGAGCAGTTACACAGGAAACCCCTGCACACTGGGGAGCACAGGCAGTGGGCGCTCTTGCAAACAGCCAAGGCTGCAGACATTCAAGAGCTCCCCTCAGGCAAAAGCCTTGCTCCTTAATTCCATAAACAGAGAACCTGCCTATCTCACTCAGATTTCTGACTAAAAAGGGAAGGAAAAACAAACATAGGAATGGCTAACTGTGCCCAAGACTAACAAACCCCTCCAAGAAAAACAGAAAGAAGGCATTGACCCTGGAAACTTTTATGGAGGGAAAACCCAGGCTACAGAGGAAAGGAAGAAACTCAAACAAAATCAAAACTTTAAAAAAAAATGGAAATTATCCGTAATTCAAATTGGAATAATTCAAATTGGAGCTTATTAAAAAATATGGCAAAATATGACAATAAAAGTGGGAAGTAATTCAAAGAGAAAACAATAGTCTAAGGGACAAGAACTCTCAAATAGAGGAACAGCTGGAAGCCACAAAAAGCAGGATAGAACAAACTGAAAGGAAAACCAGTCTTTAAAGACCAGAATTAGGCAACTGGAAGACAATGATCTTGCAAAAAGGCAAGAATTAATGAAGCAAAGTCAAAAGACTGACAAATTAGAAGAAAACATGAAATATCTCACTGACACAGTGAAAGATCAGGAAAACAGGAAGGAGAGACAATTTGAGAATCATTGGTCTACCTAAAAAGCCAGAAATCTTGACATCATAATACAAGAAACCATCCAAGAAAACTGCCCTGATATTTTTGAATAAGGGGGCAAAATAGACATTGAAATAGTTCATAGAACACCCTCTACACTAAATCTCCAAAAGCCAACTCCCAGAAATAAAATTGCCAAATTCCAAAGCTTTCAAGCTAAGGAGAAAATTCTACAAGAAGTCAAAAAGAGACAATTCAGATACCAAGGAGCACCAAACAGAATCACACAAAACCTGGAAGCTTCCACACAATAAAGGACCACAAGGCCTGGAATATATTCAGAAAGGTAACAGAACTGGGTCTTCAATCAAGAAACACCTATCCATCAAAACTGACTACATACTTCCAGGGGAAAGTATGGACAATCAACAAAATTGAATATTTCCAAGTATTTATAAAGAAAAGACCAGAACTAAGTGGAAAGTTTGATATCCAAACAAAAGATCAAGAGAAATAAGAAAAGGTAAGTATGAAAGAGAGGGAAAAGGAGAAAAAAAATTTAATTCAAACTCTCTTCTTTAAGGGATATACAATTAGATCAAATTATATATAGGGAAAATGTTATTTGTAACCCTCAAAAATTGTATTCATTATTATAATAATTAGAAGAATCACTCATAGGAAAAGATTGGGGCATTAAGGGCTACTTAAAGAATCCCAGAGAATCAACTAAAAAGCTAGTCGAAATAATCAACAACTTTAGCAATGTTGCAGGATACAAAATAAAGCCACATAAGTCTTCAGCATTTCTATATATCTCCAATACATCTCAGCAGCAAGAATTAGAAAGAGAAATTCCATTCAAAATCACCTTAGACAATATAAAATACTTAAGAATCTATCTGCTGAGGAAAACACAGGAACTATATGAACAAAATTACTAAACACTTTCCACACAAATAAAACTAGATCTGAGCAATTGGAAAAACAATGGGTAAGATGAGCTAGCATAATAAAAATGACCATCCTACCCAAACTTATCTATTTATTTAGTGCCATACCAATGGAATTTCCAAAAAAACTTTTTAACTGAATTAGAAAAAACCATAGCAAAGTTCATTTGGAAGAACAAAAGATCAAGGATATCCAGGGAAATAATGAAAAAAAAAGGAAAGGAAGGAGGCCTTTCAATGGCAGATCTCAAACTACACTATAAAGCAGTGGTCATCAAAACAATTTGTTACTGGCTAAGAGACAGAAAGGAGGATCAGTGGAACAGACTTGGAGTAAGTGACCCCAAGAAAACAGCCTATGACAAGCCCAAAGATCCCAGCTTTTGGGACAAAAATCCAGTATTCAAAAAAAATCTGCTGGGAAAATGGGAAAATTGGAAAACCGTGTGGGAGAGATTAGGTTTGGATCAACACCTCACACCCTATACCAAGTTAAACTCAGAATAGGTGAATGACTTGAACATAAAGAAGAAAACTATAAGTAAATTAGGTTAACCCAGAATAGTATACATGTCAAATCTTTGGGAAAGGAGAGATTCTCAAACCAAGCAAGACTTAGAAAGGGTCACAAAATGTAAAATAAATAATTTTGGCTACATCAAATTTAAAAGTTTTTCTACAAACAAAATCAATGTAACCAATATCAGAAAGGAAATAACAAACTGGGAAACAATCTCCATAAGAAAAACCTCTGACAAAAGTCTAATTGTTCAAATTTATAATGAACTAAACCAATTGTATAAAAAAATCAAGTCATTCTCCAATTGATAATTGGGCAAGGGACATTAATAGGAAATTTTCAGTCAAAGAAATCAAAACTATTAATAAGCATATGAAAGTTTTCTAAATCTCTGATAATCAGAGAGACAAAACAACTCTGAGTTACCACCTCACACATAGCAGATGGCTAACATGACAGCAAAGGAAAGTAATGAATGCTGGAGGGGATGTGGCAAAGTTGGGACACTAATTCATTGTTGGTTGAGTTGTGAATTGATCTAATCATTCTGGAGGGCAATTTGGAGCTATGCCCAAAGGGCGATAAAAGACTGTCTGTCCTTTGATCTAGCCATAGCATTGCTGAGTTTGTACCCAAAAGAGATAATAAGGAAAAAATTGGAAAATGAGGGGATGCCCTTCAATTGGGGAATGGTGAACAAATTGTGGTATATGTTGGTGATGGAATACTATTGTGCCAAAAGGAATAATAAAGTGGAGGAACTCCATGGGGACTGGAACGACCTCCAGGAATTGATTCAGAGTGAAAGGATCAGAACCAGGAGAACATTGTACACAGAGACTGATACACTGTGGTACAATCAAATATAATGGATTTCTCCATAATGGTAATGCAGTGATCCTGAACAACCCAGAGGGATATAGGAGAAAAACACTATCCACATTCAGAAGAAAAACAATGGGAGTTGAAACACAGAAGAAAAACAACTGCTTGATTGGGTCCACAGGGATGTGATTGGGGATGTAGACTCTGAATGAACATCCTAGTGCAAATACCAACAACATGGAAATGGGTTCTGATCAAGGACACATGTAATATCCATTGGAATTGCATGTTGGCTATTGGAGAGGTTGGGGGAGGGAAGGGAGGAATAGAAAATGATTTTTGTAACCAAGGAATAATGTTTGAAATTGACCAAATTCAAAAAAATGTCAAAAAAAAAGATAGCTCAGAACAGTGGAAATAACATCAAACTCGGACTGAAGTGATAGGTTCAAATCTTAACTCTGCTGCTTACTGCCTAGGTCACCTCAGGCAAGTCATTTCTTCTTTCTTGAACTGTTCCATGTCTGTACAATGAGAGGATTGGACTAGAGGACCCCTAAGGTCCTTTCAATGATCCTAATTTCTTTGGCATTAATCTCCCACCATTGCTACTTAATACCTGTGTGAAAATCAAATTAGATAATGTTTGAAAATAATTTTGTAATTTTTAAAAATTAAATATAATTTAATTTAATTTAATTTTTAAAAAATTAAGCATTGTTAATGAACATACATATACACAGATATACACACTCAGTCTTTACTATGCACTCAATATCTTCTAAAAACTTGTGATACAAACACAACATAAAGCAATTCCTATCCTCAAAGATTTTAGCAGATTATCGTAAATAATGAGTCCCATGAAATGGTGACATTATTTGAATTTGCACTGCATATTTCCATTGGGTTAGAACTGGTTACCAAATTGAATATAATTATAACTTTTAACAGTGCAAATTTAAAACCTGTGATTATTTCATGGAATTATTTATTTTCACACTAATCATGGTCTAGCTATATTATATAGCATTAATTCAAGAGTTTCACACAAATGCAAACTATATGTAGTGAGGAAAGATGAACATTTACATTTGCTTTGAGGAAGTAACGTACAAAATGAGGTAATTTTTTGGCCCCAAAAGAAGCTTGTATTGATTATATGAGTTGAATAAAGTCCGAGACCAGACTTGAGCTGCCCTTATATATAGTAACTTCAGATAATTAGAGCAAAACTTGTTACAAGATTAAAAGAGGAGACAAAGATTAGGTGAAACTCCATGTTATTTTATCAGTCCCAACCATCCTGGCCCAGTAAACTATTTTCTCAGAGAAAGGAAAAATGGACAAAAGTAACCAGTTTACTTTAAATGTGCCATTTCTTTCTGTTTTTTTAACTTGTAGAAAAACAGTTACTAGAATGAGGACAAAAGAATCCATTTGCTATTTAAAGAGAAAACAACTTGAAAGTATAAACTCATTTACAAAACATTTCAAGGGGTGGGGTACAGATTATGAACAGTACTGCATACAACAGTAAAAGGAAATTAGGGATGAAAGAGATTTGTAGAGCTGGTGTGAGACCCAGCCAAACCAGATCATTCATTCCAAGGCCTTTGTAAATGGAATAGAAGGGAAAAAACAAAAGGTGAAATGGATTAGAAGTGAAATGGAACAGAAAAACTAGAATTTCTTGGGTAATAAATTATTGCTGTCAAAGGTAATGAATGGAACCACTGTGTTTAAGTTCTACTGCTTCAGTATCCTATGTTCTAGGTAAGGAAATGACAACAAAACAAGAATTTGAATTCATAAAGAAGTATAGAAAATAGAAAACGCGTCTACTAAATAGAAAACATCATTCAACCTAAGGCAGCATTTACTATGATATGTGGTAACTTCAGAGCAACTAAAGACACAAAACAGGACTGCAAAAGTCATTTTGGAAAATATAATTCAGGATCAAAAATGTATAGAGAAGAAATCTCTACCTAAGGAGATAAATTTAAATTAATTCAGGGATCAATTTTCAAGATACCTTAAAGAAAGAAAGACAGGGGAAAAAAAGAAAAGGTTAAGAGATAGTATTATTAAAAAAAGCTACCAAAGCAACTAATTTGTAAGCTATCTTTTTCATTCTTATAGAATCATTATGTACAATGTGCTGGGGTCAAAATTTCATGGGAGGCACATTTAGGATTAGAGTGATGTTAGAAAAATAGGCAATTTTTTCAGTAATCACAGTCATTCATTATTTTGGAATGCCATTGTTTTAACATCACTATTCTCCTTGTATTGTACTGGGGCCAAATATTGTATAACAAGAGGTCTCAAAAGTTCACACTCCCAAATAGCAATAATGATCATATTATTTACATTGATTTATATCACAATAATTAACAAAAAAGATGTCAATGACATTTAATCCTAGAAATGAAGGTTGATTTGTTATATAACAAATGGCAAGGCTAAGAGTAAGACAGCCTAATTGCAGCATAGGTATCCATGAAATATTAAAAAGAGCCAAAGGGAATCCTTCATTATACTAAATAGATCTACTGTGGAAGATTAATGGAATTATATGAACAATGTAGTCTCTTACTAAATGATTGAATGGTTTAAAGAGAATCACAAAAGACAAGAGAACATGAATAGGTTCTGATATTTACCAGAGAAAGGAAAGAATACCCTGAGATCCTAGCTCTATTTAACCACTGGATTATTTGTCACCAGGTTAATCTTGGTCTGGTTCAATTTATGGGCCATGGGTTTAAAATACATAGGAAAAGACTCTAGAGAATCAGATTATTATGAAAGTGTGGGCCAGAGGAATGTGATAAAATTTCTATTGGAACCAACCTACCAGCTCGGGATATTATTGTTGAAGCCAGTAGAATTTAGGACTTACTGAGGTTGGTTACAGTTATATAATAGTCTAAAATTATTCCTGACAGATTAAGAGTAGACTCCATTAGCTAGCTAATGGGTCCCAGCAAAAAAAAGGCCACAGAAAGACCTATGTTGAAAATACTGGGAAAAAATGTCAAGTGATCAATTAATGTGAAGTAGACTGCTAGTCAGTGACTGACAGTGTAATCATAGCACCAACTGAAAGAAAAATCAGTTAAATTGCATAAAAATGAGGAGGAGCAGCAACAATTAAACCCAGGGGATCACTGTAGTATAGTAGATGGATAACTGTCCTTGAGTCAGAGATCTTGGATTCAAACAATTGACATTTACTTCCTTTTTGACCTCCTGCAAGTGACTTAACTGCCCTGGGCTCCAGTTTCCTCATCCAGAAAAATGAGAGACCATAAAAATGAGAACCCTTTGAGTCTTGGATCTATGATCTCATGAGCTATGATCAAATACAGTACTCCATTAAACTAGAAAGAAATACTGTAATTATCTGGAACAACAAGAGAACTCATCAATATCTGACACATCAGTTCTCCACTTACTGTAGGCTACTGGGCAGAATGAAAGGAATAAATAATAATGACTGGTAATTTGATCAAAGGAAAGTCTGTGTCTGTTTCCTCTTTTGCAAAATGATCAGATTGAACTGAATAATCCCTGAAATGTCTTTACCACTCAGAGCAGTACATTAATTAAAACAATAAAATGCCAAGATCATTTAGTGCAACTTGGGGCCATTGTTAGTCATTCATCCTGATAGTTTTCCTACCACTGGACTTTGATGTCTCTGGAAGGACAGTGAGGCTGATGACTTTCTGCAATTCTGTCTAACTTAAATCTAATTCATAACAAGTCAAAATGATCCTCTTCAAAAATGAAGGACAAATAACAATAAAGTTTATATCTAATTGCTGTTCTGCAAAATGAAGGGATTGAACTCATTGGTCTCTAAGATCTTTTCCCACTCCAAGTAATAAACTAAATAAAACAATTTCTCTCCATTATCTGTGCAAGAGAATCAATCTTCCATATTTTTCACTACCATGCTAGTATATCTGTGTATAGACCCAGAACTTGGACCCATGTCTCTGGTTGCTACAGTTAGTGTTCTTTCTGCTACATTTTGTTGTTTCTCGTTTTGATTATAGCCATATTGATTTATTTAATCATTCTTTTCTTTACTTCCTTTTAGTCTTTGGCAATATCATAGCCAGACTCATCTTTAAGCTCCTATGATCCCCCTGAGATAGATTCCTTTTTAAAATGCCAGACCAATTGATGGTACATGTCTTGTCTTTGAACTTTGAAATTTACTCTCTTAAAGACTAGGGGACTATGCCTAGCATTCCTCTCTTTATCTATTAGAAATTCTAAGATGACATCTCCTACCGTTTTCAAATTCGTTCTCATAATCAAATGTGTTTTATTCTCATTAAATAAACTATATCAGTGGGAGCCAGTCAAGCCAGTATAGTGACCCATACCCACATGTCTTTGGTAAAAATAAAGAAGAAAACAATAAATAGCAAGGAGAACCAAGATCATGGCCCACAATCACTAGACAAATTTTATCACTTTACAACATATTTCAGTTTTCTCATGTGACAATTGTAATGGGGAAATTTAGGCCTCTGTGAGAGGGTTATGATATTGTAATGGCTAAAATGTGGCTACAAGATTTCTGTAATATTGAACAATGGCCGCCAAGGATTTACTAATGAAATTCCTAAAATGAACACTCAAGTCAGAATGAAGTTTATGGAGGTTTAATCACAACGGGAGTAGGGAAAAGGAGAGGGAGAGAAGGAGAGAAGAGAAAAGGGAAAGGGGCTACTCAACCTCTGACCAAGGCAGAGGGAGCTTTAGGCCTAAAGGCCCAGGTGGAAAGAATCAGTCCTTAACTCACGTGACCGATCTGAAGGAAAGCTGTCTGCGGGCGTCCTCTCTCTCCAAGCTCCTAACACCAACTCCCCTCTAGCTCTCTCCACAGGAAGTCCGCGAATTCCAGAGGCTGTTCCCTACCTCACTTCCTGTGTCTCACAAATCCAATGGTTGGCTCTAGCTTGGCTTAGGACAGCCCAGGTGGGCGGTTAGTTATTTCTGATTTGCCATTGACTAGCGCATGCCCGTGTAGTTGGGTGTGCACAATTTTTGGGTGCTAGACCAAGATGGAGACTTTTAAAATTCACACAATACTATTGTGAAGACAGAATCGATTGATAGATATTATGTTGAAATATATCTTAAAGTCTCCTTATAAAAATCCAAACTATCATGATTTACTGAGAGGCTACGTAGCATAGTGAAAAGACAGTTAGTTGGCTTTGAAGCCAGTAGGTCCTATATTCAAATTCTGCCTCTGCTACATAATGCCTGCGTGATGTTGGACATATCACTTTCTCTCAGTGCTCTAGGCCAGAGGTATACAATTTGGGGTCCACAGTCCCCAAGAAGCTAGCTAAATTCCTATTTCAGTCCACCTCAGATCAAAATGTAATTGACAAATGTGTACCAAAATGAATAGAAATATAATATAAAATAGATCATGTTAATTTATAGGGGCTTTTGGGGGGGAGGGTTGTTTTTTAAGTCAATCCGGATTTCTTAGGAAGCCTTTTCTTTCTGAGTTTGAAAGTGGAGAGATGGTACTGACTTGAGCTAGCAAATGGAGTTTCCTCACCTAGCAGTTCTGTGTACCAGTGAAATCACAGCCTTAATTACTATTCCTATCACGCTTATTTTTTTGCTATTAAGTTATGAAGCATTCCAAATCTACTTTCCCTTCTCCTTCCTTTCTCTTTCATTCCTAATATCCTGGGACCCAACCCTTGGGGCTCATTACTTATGAATTATGGAGTTCTTGGTACTTATTCAGATAATCATTTGTCCTTTTTCACTCTACAAAGAAAAAAAATATATATATAGTTAAATTAGAAGCCCTAACTTAAATGAATGTCTGATAGATTAATATACTTACTAGATGTATATTCATGTGCAGAACCCATAACTTCTCTAAGCCTCAGTTTCATTATCTGTAAAATGATAATATGACTTCCATTACTTACCTTGCAGATTATAAATCCCAAAGTACTATGTCCATGACATTTGCAATTATACCAATAGTGAAAGAATTATAAAGAAGTAACAGATGAGATTGAGAACAGAAATAAAAAAAGTCACATTATGATTTGGACAAAGGTTTTATGCAAATCTAAATATAGTAATCAATATCCTCTCTTTTCTAAATATGTATATTCCCCATCCCTATATAGAGTAGGATGGGGAGAAGGGAGATGAAGAAAAGGGAGAAAAGGGAGAAACTGTTTATCTTGCCACTGACAAAAGCCTTAGAAATTTTCTCTTGAATTCCTACTTATGCCATAAAACTCATTTGTCTTACTGAGTCAGCAGCTAGGCAGAGGAAACAATAACAAGTGAAGCCCTGACTTCCTACCTGTCAATAGATCCTTCTTTTGTAAGCCTAATTAGCAGTGCTTCAGTGCTATGGCTGGTAACTCTTTCACTACTGACCCTCTTATCAGAAACAACCTGCTTATCCAACTCAGCTAAAATTACCTGTCACGCCCTGACATTTTGTTATTTTCAAAGGGCATTGCAAAGGAGACTGCCTGCAAGTTTTAAAAAATGCAAGTGCTCACCTATTCATCAGATATTCCTTTCATTATTCAAATTACTGAGAAATTATCTGTTCATCTTTAAAATGTGCCCTTCACATCACTGTCACCTAAAAAGTGTTGTGATTTCAGTCAGGCATCCAGGAGAGATTTTCCCCCCTGTATATTTCCTTTGACGCTTGTTTCACTTTTCAAATTGCAATTTTCATTTGAAAGCTTCAGAGATCAAATCTGTTTGAAAAAAAGAATGAAATAAACATTAGCTTGGGTCAAAATCATCCCTATGGAAAATTAAGAGGATCCCTTTGGGACAAGTTTTTTTTTTGGTTCATTTGTTTGTTTTTTTATTTGTTTTTCCAGAGTTAGGAATGAAGGGGAAGAAAGAGAAATGGTCTTCTGAAGTAACTAAAAGCCAAGCTCTGGGAGGAAGTAGCAAGTCATGATTATTCATTAAGAAATAGGTGACTCAGCCAGTTGGTGTCACAGGCATACATATAAATGCTTCTTTGTCCTAAAAGGGCCTTCATTATTCTAGACACCCCTGATCACTGTTATTTTTAGTGCCTTCTCTTTGTTTATTACCACCCATTCCTCCCTGTGCATAGCTTGCATGTACATAGTTATTTGCATGTAATCTTCCCCTATTAGATTGTGAGCTCCTTGACAGCAAGGACTACATTTTACCTTTGTTTGTTTGTTTGTTTGTTTTGTTTTTGTATCCCCAAAGCTTGGCATCATGGCTGGTACATAATAGATGCTTAATAAATGTTTCTTGAATGACTGACTGATATAGATAATTACCATGAGTTCACAGAAGAGATCATTACAAACAAAATATTAAGAAACCATGAAGTGTAAATGATAATTCTTTAATTATATTAATGTTGTAAAGACTCCTGTGACCTATCCTATCTTTTATCAAGGAGAATTCTCAGCTTTTTTTTTCTTTTCATATGAAGAATATTTCTGAGTAACTTGTGTTCCAGTCAATGCAAGAATAAAGGGGGTAAATACTCAAACATAAAGGAATAAGTATAAATAGATCTGCAATGAGAAATTAAGGATGTATTCAAGGCTCCTCTATTTTCATCTTTGCTGTCTCTTACTATTGTTATTAAGGCATCCATTGTAACACTATATTTACATTTGTCACCACTATGCAATCCTATCCTTGTGTATGTATTCCCATCCCTCTATGCTCATAGAGATGTAGCTTCTCTGTCTGTGTATCTGTATGTTTGTGTCTATCTGTTGACCTCTCTTCTGTACCCTACTTCCTTTCTTCCCCCACTGCCACGCTAAGCATAGATTTTTTTTTCACCTTCTTTGGCAATTTTTGTATCCTATTATATCATACTCCTTTCTTTAAGGTAAATTAGTGTAATGAAGCAGTTGCATTGAAGTGAGGAATATTTGGATTCAAATTCTGCCCTTGACACATACTAACTGTGGTACCATGAATAAGGCACATAACCTTTCAGTGTCTCATGAAATTCTCTAAGATTATGTTATGAAGTAATTGCCAATCTTCATTTGTGAGAGAAAGTCGCATGTGGAAAGTTCCCCATGTTGCTGAAATTAATTTTTTAACTCAAAGTTTTCTGTTTACAACCTAGACAATTTGATTGATACAATAGATTTTGTCTGTCTTTCAGGGTTCAACAAACTATTGCCTCAGACCAAATCATATTTGCTGCCTATTTTTTGGAGGCCCATAGTTGAAAGATTTTCTTTTCTATCCTATTCTATTATTTTCTTTTCTTTCTTTTCCTTTCCTTTCTTTTCTTTTCTCTTTTTTCTTTTTCTTTTTCTTTTTTTGCTGTTGTTTTTAAACTTGAAAATACAATAGAACTTCACTGGCTCTTGGGGCATAGTTTTCCAACTCCCTCAATAGTAGGTTATATTTATGTGGTGTTTTTTTTCTTCTTTTAGAGTGGTAGCATGATAAAATCACGAGTTGCCCTTAGAATCAGGAATATCTAGACTCAGATATTACTTCTAACACATACTGTTTGTGTAATCTGAGGAAAGTCACTTAGTCTATCTTTGGACAATTTCCCAAAACTACAGATACAAACCAGTTCAGGATCATTGCTAACCACACATTTATGAAATTGGCACACCCCTTGAAAGAGGTGTTAAACCTATTGAGCATACCTGAAATAGCCATTCCATTTAAAATGTCACTAATGATGAATAGTATTTGCCAATTAAGTTATTTTTTCCTTTCAGAGAAGAGAGGAAATGCTAATCCTAATTAATAAGAAATATTTGATTTATTTGTACTTTTAGGGAAAAGTGCTGAGAGGAGTTCTAGAAAGTGGTACCTTTTAATAACTAGAAGAATTCATCTTTTAAAATATGGTGGCAAATGAGTTATGTTGCTGAGAAATACCAGGATAAGTCAGCATTAACAGCTCTTGAGAGTTGAGTATATGATCTTATAAATGGAAATGTAGAAAGAATTTAAAAATGAACTCTCTCCAGTGAAAGTACAAGAGAATTTAATTTTTCATATTTTTCAGTGCCATATTGGTACTTAGGGCTATATTTATCAAAAAGGTGACCTCACTACTGAGTAAGATTGATATTCACATTTAAATATATTTATATAATGTACTTTTTAACACAGTGCTAAATAACTTATGTTGCTCATTCTCAACCCTGACTGTAACTATATAGGTCAATTAAATGCATCTTCAGTTTTAACAAGTGCTAGTTCATGTTCAGAACCAGACCTTTGGTCAGGGAATAGGGAGAGAGTGTTTACATTTTAGAGAGAGAAAGAACTGGGGTCAGGAAAAGAGGCAGAAAAAAAGAGAGAATTGAAATAAGCTAGAGGAGAAGCAGAAACATTTACTGTAGAAGAATCCAGAGAAGGAGAGAGTATTTAAAAAGAAAATATTGTCAGAGAAGATCTTTCATGATAACGGCTTCTCTGTATGATTACAGTTCCTTTTCATCTAATTCCTGGAATACAAAGAACTTTAGATCCTGGTAGGCCTCAGGTAGTGAAGATTGTAGAAGCACTGTTTCAATATTACTAGTTCTCACTGTTGGCTTTCCCTGATCATTTCAGAATTGTTGATGAGGAGGAAAAAAATGGATATAATGTTATGACATTATCATTATCTTGTTTTTGTTTTGTGTTTTTATTTTTTAATAAGTATGCCAGGAAAAATTCAGTGGATAAAAAGAAAAAATTGAGTATAACAATAAAACAGTTAAAAATTTTAAAAACTAAAATAATGAGTGGCTTAGTACATTCTTTTTCTCATTCATATATCATTCTCTCTTATGTGGTAGTTATTTGTTTCCTCTAGCTACTAAGTTCCTTGATGGTAAAATGAAATCATTTTTATAAACTATTAAAATTAAATGACTAGTGTCGCAGTGGAAAATAAACTCTGGTTGGTTGACTGAATAAATTGATAAAAAGTATCTTTAACATTTTCAGTGTTTACATTTATATTCAATCTTCATTCATTTTTCCATATATTCATTCTTGCATTCAGCCATTTATTTTTAACACTGAGTCTCCTCATCTTGCCCAGACTGTAAATGCTGGGTCACATACCCCCCTCTGAATGGCCTAAGAACATTGAACTGCTCCTTTTCTGAAAGGAGTCAGTTTTGCTTCTTCTTAGGTAAACTGATAGCACCCCATTCCTGGGGAACTCAGGAAACTAATAATGAACTTATTGCAGACAATCATTTGGCATTGCCCAATATAGCTCACAATTCTGGAGTTCAAGAGATTGGCCATCAACAATATTCCTAGTACCCTGTTTCCAGACATACAGAACCAGTCTGGCTCACATTTAAATTCTAATGTTTTAAAGTAGATTCTCATACTTATCTTTGGGGAAGCAATTTTAGAATAAATCCTGTTGCAAATGAACTACATAGAATCTGATACAATAAATCTTTATCTTAATAAACCTAAGTATCATAGAAACTGAAATTTATCTGGCTATTTGATTCTGAATTTAAATAGTGGGTGTTATTTATTCGATCTATAGATATTCTTTTTGATCTCACTCCTAGATTACAGAAAAAGAAATTGAAGTATGTTAAATATTTTTTCCACCATTTGATTTAAAAGGCTAGTGTGAACAAAACAGAAAATTGTTTTATGCTATTAAAAAAGCAATTATTATAAATTAACTAATTTACTTGGCTTTTTAAAGCTGGACTTTAATATGACTCTATATAAAAGAGAAACCTAGTTAATATACAATAAAATTAGATGAAAATGACTTAAGCTATAAATGTAAATTTTATAGTTATTTGCATATAAACCTAAACTATATTGTTCTGAGGCCATTTAGGCTTTGTCATAAAATATTGTTATAGTTAAAGCTAATTTGCTTTCACAAATCAGAAATCTATTATATTTATTAAAATGTCCTTTCATATTAGTCATTTTAATTAACTTAAAAAATTATATAGCAAAATGTTATTTAATATATAAAGATTGCCTAAACCTATAAAGTTTAACAAAAATATGAGAACCCAAGGATTATGTGTATATGTATATACTCACTAATATTTTATGTACTTACTTTTTGATATTTAATTAAATGGCAATTTTATTCATTTGACCATTTTAACAAACTCTTGGTATTTAAATTCAATAATAATTATCCTATAATAACATACATTTATAGTTCATTCATTAACAGGTATCTCTGAAAGATATTATATGTCACCTACCTACTATTATAATGTACTTAATTCAGGAAAACAGAGAAGCCAAGTTCCAAAACTAATAACAGGAAAGTATGAAAAATATCCATTTAAAGTGATACAAGGATATTTATAAATCATGACTCCTTTCACAGAAAGCAAATGATTTCTTCTTTGCATTATTACAGATAGTTCAGAGGGTATCATTAAAGATGTTCATTTCTTTACTTTTAGGTATAACCCACAAATTTATTTTGACACTTCAAAAATCCACAATTTCACAACCCTCCATATCGTGACTCTTCTAAATAGTAATAGATAACATAAATGAAATGAATGAATGAAAATATATTTATTAAGCTCTTACTGTGGCCCAAACAAGATGCTAAACCATGGAGATAAAAATAAAAACAATAGTCAAGGACCTTACATTTTATTAAGGAAAATGCACAGGATTGTGCTTGCCAAGTAGGGGTATTTTGGTTCCTATTGAGAGCAGAATCAAAAGCTCCCACTTGTCCAAAAACAAGAGCAGTGGTGATTTGATTCTGGGAGGCTTTTCATGAGGAAACTTTGGGTTAATGCATATAGGAAACTAAGGCCAATGCATTGTTGCTACAGATCAGATCTGTTATTAAGATGCTTTGGGGGAGAGGGAGGAACATCACTGAATAACTAATCAATTCACAATAAAATTTTCTGATTTTGATTTAGAAAGATATGTTTTATAATGGAAAAATTATGATTAAAATAAGACCTGGCTCCAAATTTTGTTTTTACCAACTGCTAATGATATAAATTTAAATAAGTGGCTTAGCTTTTCAGGCCTCAATTTCTTCTTTGAAAAATGAAAAATATAACTCAAAATATGATTAGAAAAAGTATGGGGAGTCATCTCTTTTGCCTTTGAAGTTTCCATTGCTATTTCTATGGGTATCAGTAAAGGAAAATATAAATGTTAATTATATGATATATATTTGGTACAAAAATATTTTAGCTTTGAAGACCTTTCAAGTTCTTATTATATCTTTATGTTTACCTGAGGCAGCTAGGTTTTGTAATATATGGAATACTAGGCTTGAAATCAATAAGACCGGAGTTCAAATCCACCTTAGGACATTTATTGGTTATTTAACTCTTGGCACATCACTTAGCCTCTTTGCCTCAGTTTCCTCATCACTAAAATATGTATAATCATAGTATTTTTTTCATAAGGTAGTTAGGAGGCTAAAATGACATACTAATTACAATGTACTTTTCAAGCCTTAATGTGTTATATAAATGTTAGTTATTGTTGTTTTTGTCATTATAATGTTTAGACCAGGTCACTGAAATGAGACTGAAGTATGAAGCCTTAAGAATAATTTGATAACTTTGTCTAGTCTTATGCTCAATGTCAAACAAATGATTGCTAAGTATTTCATATTTCTAAATTTTAAAACATAAAGTGAATAGTTTGAAGGGAGGTAACAAAGAATTTATGGGTAAAGGAATAGAAAGAGTTACATTGAAAATGACAATTTGATCAATCTATGAAGTTTTCTGTGCACAGATAGTATTTCATATATAGTAATCTATTTTTTAATTTAATTATGCACCTCTTTCATGATTTTTATAATGCCTACCAGACAAATGCCTAACTTGGTCCTTTATAATTAAAACTTAATTGAATTTCTAATGGTTCTAAAACCAATAAGCATTTCATAGTCAAACTATGCCAAAGTATTTTTTTAGAATTTGATTCTAGGAGAAATGTAATTTGATGTGTCATTCTGCCCTGTTTGGTTGTTATAGCTTCTTGTACTGCTTTTATCTTTGTTTCATGAGAAACCATGTGATATATGCAGGGGTAGGAAAACTATAGTTTTTCAAATAGTAGTGGCAATAGTAGTAATGACAACACCACTACTACTATTGTAGTATTACTACTACTGCTACTACTAGTACTACTACTACTACTACTACTACTTCCACTACTTCTTAGTAAACAATAACTAGCATTTATATAGTACTAAATAGTTTATAAAGCATATTATAATATTACATCATATTCTCATAACCCTCCAGGAAATTAGGTGCTATTATTATTTGTATTTTGCAGATGAGGAAACTGAAGCATAGATAGACAAAGGGACTTGTCCATGGTCACAAACCAGTCACCCATTAAGACTCTTTTTGAACTTTGTTTCTAATTCTAAGTACAATATTCTATGTGCTCTGCCACCACTTTCAACAAAATTCAAGAAGTGAATAAACTATTTGCCACTATATCTGCTAAGGTTAAAAGGGGTTTTTAATTATTATTATTATTATTTTTACTTTTTAAACATTATTTTATTTGGTTATTTACAAATATTATTCATTGGAAACAATGATCATTATTTTTTCCTCCCCCAACCCCCTCCCACCACTTCTCCCATAGCCGGCACACAATTCCACTGGGTTTCACATGTGCTCTTCCTTCGAACCCATTTCCATGTTGTTGGTATTTGCACTAGAGTGTTCATTTAGAGTCTCTCCTCAGTCATTTCCTCTCAGCCCCTGTAGTCAAGTAGTTGCTTTCATTGGTGTTTTTACTCCCACATTTTATCCTCTGCTTGTGGATAGTGTTTTTTAGATCCCTGCAGATTGTTCAGAGACATTGCATTGTCTCTAATGGAGAAGTCCATTACCTTCGATTGTACCACAATGTATCAGTCTCTGTGTATAATGTTTTCCTGGTTCTGCTCCTCTCGCTCTGCATCACTTCCTGGAGGTCGTTCCAGTCTCCATGGAACTCCTCCACTTTATTATTCCTTTTAGCGCAATAGTATTCCATCACCAACTTATACCACAATTTGTTCAGCCATTCCCCAATTGAAGGGCATCCCCTCATTTTCCAATTTTTGGCCACCACAAAGAGCGCAGCTATGAATATTCTTGTACAAGTCTTTTTCCTTATTATCTCATTGGAGTATAAACCCAGCAGTGCTATGGCTGGATCAAAGGGCAGACAGTCTTTTATCGCCCTTTGGCCATAGTTCCAAATTGCCCTCCAGAATGGTTGGATCAGTTCACAACTCCACCAGCCATGAATTAATGTCCCTACTTTGCCACATCCCCTCCAGCATTCATTACTTTCCATAGCTGTCATGTTAGCCAATCTGCTAGGTGTGAAGTGATACCTCAGTTGTTTTGATTTGCATCTTTCTGATTATAAGAGATATAGAACACTTTTTCATGTGCTTATTAATAGTTTTGATTTCTTTGGCTGAGAACTGCCTGTTCATGTCCCTTGCCCATTTATCAATTGGAGAATGGCTTGATTTTTTGTACAATTGATTTAGCTCTTTGAAAATTTGAGTAATTAAACCTTTGTCTGAGGTTTTTATGAAGATTGCTTCCCAATGTGTTACTTTCCTTCTGATTTTAGTTATATTGGTTTTGTTTGTACAAAAGCTTTTTAATTTGATGTAGTTGAAATTATTTATTTTACATTTTGTGACTCTTTCTATGTCTTGCTTGGTTTTAAAGTCTTTCCCTTCCCAAAGGTCTGACATATATACTATTCTGTATTTACCTATTTTACTTACAGTTTCCTTCTTTATGTTCATGTCAGTCATCCATTTTGAATTTATCTTGGTGTAGGGTGTGAGGTGTTGATCTAATCCTAATCTCTCCCACACTGTCTTCCAGTTTTCCCAGCAGTTTTTATCGAATAGTGGATTTTTGACCCAAAAGCTAGGATCTTTGGGTTTATCATATATTGTCTTGCTGAGGTCACTTGCCCCAAGTATATTCCACTGATCGTCCTTTCTGTCTCTTAGCCAGTACCAAATTGTTTTGATTACTGCTGCTTTGTAATATAGTTTGAGATCTGGGACTGCAAGGCCCCCTTCCTTTGTATTTTTTTTTTCATTATTTCCCTAGCTATCCTTGATCCTTTGTTATTCCAAACGAACTTTCTTATGGTTTTTTTCTAAATAAGTAAAGAAATTTTTTGGAAGTTCTATGGGTATGGCACTAAATAGATAAAGAAGTTTGGGTAGGATGGTCATTTTTATTATATTGGCTCGTCCTACCCATGAGCAGTTAATGTTTTTCCAATTGCTCAAGTCTAGTTTTAGTTGTATGGCGAGCGTTTTGTAGTTGTGTTCATATAGTTCCTGTGTTTGTCTAGGGAGATAGATTCCTAGGTATTTTATTTTATCTAAGGTGATTTTGAATGGGATTTCTCTTTCTAGTTTTTGCTGCTGAACTATGTTGGAGATGTATAGAAATGCTGATGACTTATGTGGGTTTATTTTGTATCCTGCAACTTTGCTAAAGTTGTAGATTATTTCAATTAGCTTTTTGGTTGAATCTCTAGCATTATTTAAGTAGACCATCATGTCATCTGCAAAGAGCAATAGCTTAGTCTCCTCCTTGCCTATTTTGATGCCTTCAATTTCTTTTTCTTCTCTAATTGCTACTGCTAGTGTTTCTAGTACAATGTCAAATAATAGAGGTGATAATGGGCATCCTTATTTCACTCCTGATCTTATTGGGAATGCATTTAGTTTATCCCCATTGCATGATATTGGCTGATGGTTTTAGATATATACTATTTATTATTTTAGGAACGATCCTCCTATTCCTATGCTTTCTAGTGTTTTCAATAGGAATGGATGTTGTATTTTATCGAAGGCTTTTTCTGCTTCTATTGAAATAATTATGTGATTTTTGTTGGTTTGCTTGTTGATATGGTCGATTGTGTGGATGGTTTTCCTAATATTGAACCAGCCCTGCATCCCTGGTATAAATCCTACTTCATCATGGTGGATGACCCTTCTCATCACTTGCTGGGGTCTTTTTGCTAGTATCCTATTTAAGATTTTTGCATCTATATTCATTAGGGAGATTGGTCTATAATTTTCTTTCTCTGTTTTTGGTCTGCCTGGTTTTGGAAACAGTACCATGTTTGTGTTGTAAAAGGAGTTTGGTAGAATTCCCTCTTTGCTTATTATGTCAAATAGTTTGTATAGTATTGGGATTAACTGTTCTCTGAATGTTTGATAGAATTCACTTGTGAATCCTTCGGGCCCTGGGGATTTTTTCTTAGGGAGTTCTTTGATGGCCTGTTGGATTTCATTTTCTGATATGGGATTATTTAAGAATTCTATTTCTTCTTCTGTTTGTCTAGGCAGTTTGTATTTTTGTATATATTCATCCATATCTCCTAGATTGCTGTATTTATTGCCATATAATTGGGCAAAGTAATTTTTAATGATTGCCTTGATTTCCTCTTCATTGGAGGTGATGTCTCCCTTTTCATCTTTGATGCTGTTAATTTGCTTTTCTTCTTTCCTTTTTTTTAATTAGATTGACCAGTACTTTGTCTATTTTGTTTGTTTTTTCAAAGTGACAGCTTCTTGTCTTATTTATTAAATCAATAGTTCTGTCACTTTCTATTTTATTAATTTCTCCCTTAATTTTTAGGATTTCTAGTTTGGTTTTCTGCTGGGGGTTTTTCATTTGATCCCTTTTGAGTTTTTTTATTTGCATTTCCAATTGATTGATTTCTGCTCTCCCTAGTTTGTTAATATATGTACTCAGGGATATGAATTTACCTCTGATTACTGCTTTGGCTGCATCCCAAAAGGCTTAAAAGGATGTCTCACAGTTGTCATTTTCCTTGATGAAATTATTGTTTCTGTGATTTCTTCTCTAACTGAATGATTTTGGAGTATTATATTGTTTAATTTCCAATTAATTTTTTATTTGGTTTTCCACATACCATTACTGATCATTATTTTTATTGCCTTGTGATCTGAAAAGGCTGCTTTTATTATTTCTGCTTTTCTGCATTTGTATGCCATGTTTCTGTGACCCAGTGTATGGTAAATCTTTGTGAATGTGCCATGTGGTGCTGAGAAGAAGGTGTATTCCTTTTTGTCCCTATTCATTTTTCTCCATATGTCTATTAACTCTAATTTTTCTAAGATTTCATTCACTTCTTTTACCTCTTTCTTATTTATTTTTTGATTTGATTTATCTAAATTTGATAATGGTTGGTTCAATCTCCCACTAATATTGTTTTACTGTCTATTTCTTCCTTCAATTCTCCTAGTTTCTCCATTAGAAATTTGGGTGCTATATTATTTGGTACATACATGTTGATTAGTGATATTTCCTCATTATCTAAAGTCCCTTTTAACAAAATATAATTACCTTCCCTATCCCTTTTAATCAGGTCTATTTTTGCTTTGGCTTTATCAGATATCATGATTGCCACTCCTGCTTTCTTTCTATCAGTTGAGGCCCAGAAGGTCTTACTCCATCCTTTAATTCTGACCTTGTGGGTGTCTACCCGCCTCATGTGTGTTTCTTGAAGACAACATATGGTAGGGTTTTGGATTCTAACCCATTCTGTGATTCGTCTACGTTTTATGGGTGAGTTCATCCCATTCACGTTCAATGTTATGATTGTGACTTGTGAATTCTCTGGCATTTTGATATCCTTCCTTAATTCTAACCTTTCTTCGTTAGCTCTAACCTTTTAATCCAGTGATTTACTTTAAATCAGTCCCCCTTCACCCCTCCCTTAATATGTTTCCCTTTCTATCCCCCCCTTTTTGTTCCATCCCCCTCCCCACTCTCCTTCCCTCCCCTTTTGTTTTCCCTTCCCCCCTCACCCCTTGGTTTTCCCTTCTCCCTACCCTTGTTGGGTAAGATAGAATTCAAGATCCCAATGGATCTGGATGATTTCCCTCTCAGAGTTTATTTCCCTGAGATTAAGGTTTAAGTAAAAAAAAACCCTCTCTTCCTCTCCTTCTTATATGAGTTTTCTTCCCCTCCCCTTCCCTTGTGAATCTTTGTGTGAGAAAGATTATTCTATTTGATTTTTCTTTTCCCCCTATTTACACATTACATTTTCCATATATTAATATATATAGATTGATATAAATGTAGTCCTTATAGAAGAGAGTTTGAATAAATGAAAAGATAATAATTTTCTCCTTTCCCCTTTCCTTAATGTTTACCTTTTCAGGTATTCCATGCTCTTTGTTTTTTGATATCGAACTTTCCACAGAGCTCTAGTCTTTTCTTTGCAAAAAGTTGGAAATCTTCTATTTTGTTGAATGCCTATTCTTTCCCTTGGAAGTATATAGTCTGTTTTGCTGAATAGCTGATTCTTGGTTGAAGATCCAGCTCTCTTGCCTTTCTGAAAATCATGTTCCATGCCTTACAATCATTCAGAGTGGAACTTGCAAGGTCTTGTGTGACCCTGATTGGCTTTCCTTTATATCTAAATTGTCTTTTTCTGGCTTCTTGCAGGCTTTTTTCTTTTGCTTGAAAGCTTTGGAATTTGGCAATTATATTCCTGGGAGTTCTTTTGGGGATTTAATGTAGAGGGTGTTCTGTGAGCTCTTTCAGTGGCTGTATTGCCCCCTTGTTCTAGAATCTCTGGGAAATTTTCTTTGATTATATCTTGTTTTACGATGTCGAGTTTGCTGTTTATTTCTGGATTTTCTGGTAGTCCAATTATTCTTAAATTATCTCCTCTTCCTCTATTTTCCAAGTCTGTCACCTTGTCAGTGAGATATTTTATATTCTCTTTTAATTTCTTGATCTTTTGGCTTTGCTTTATTGATTCTTGGTCTTTTACCTGCTCGTTGTCTTCCAGTTGCCTAATTCTGACTTTTAAAGCCTGGTTTTCCTTTTCATCTTGGTCAAACCGGTTTTGTAGTTGTGTGAAATTCTTTTGCATTAATTCCCACTTTTCCTGCCAGAATGCTTCCATCTTTTTGATCATTTTCGATTCAAATTCTTTAAAAGTTTGTGGAGAGTTTCCATTTTCTTTGGAAGGTTTCGGCGCATTTGCTTGTGTTTCCTCTTCTATCTACTCTGTATTTTGTATTTTTGCTCCATAAAATGTGTCCAAAGTTGTCCCCTTCTTGTTTTTCTTGTTGTTTTGAGGCTTTTTTGCTTCTGTGCTGTTTGCCATCTCTATCTGAGTGAGGGGGGCTGGCTCTTCTGTTATCTGTCTGGTGTTCAGTGGCTTTAGCCCCAGGCAAATTGTCTGTCTTCCCCAGGAAGCCCAGAATTGCTGGTGTTTCAGTGTTTTGGTGTTACTACCCTCCTCAGTTCCCTCCCAATGCTTCTCTGTTGCCTTACTTCTGTGCTCTGAGCCTGGCTTGACACTCTCAGATGTATTTCAATGCCTTTTCTGGCCAGAGGAGCCTGCACTCTGAGGGGGAGGGGCTGTGGCTTCCTGGAGCTCCAAGGGCTAGTGATGGGATTAACCTCAGACTGAGTATGCCCTGAGGTAGGGACCTTCCATGAGACTCAGACGGAAGGATATGGTCAGGGGGCTACAGGCTCCCCTCTTCTTTCTCTGTTTCCCTGCTGTCTGGGTGCCTCCGCGACTGGCTGAGGTTGTTTTCAGGGTGAGGACTTCAGAATAGCCAGTTCCCGAGGCCCTTTTGCCTGCCCTGAGGTTCCTGCTGCTGCCCCGGATTCAGTGCTCTGGGTTGGGGGGGATGGGTCCTGGGACCTTCCTTTTGCCTACCCCTTAGATCCGAGTGATCTCGGGTTCTGACTTTTGGGGAGCCATTCTTTTTGATCCAGGTCCAGGAGGAGTGTTCCCGGGGTCTATTCTGTTGTTTGTTTTGAATTTCGGTGCCCTAGGAGCATTCAGTTTGCGATCGGTAAGGAAGGGTTTCTGGAGCTCTGAACTTTAGCTTTCTCTAAGCTGCCATCTTGACCGGAAGTGCTATTATTTAAAAAAGTAAATGGTAGATCACATGTTACATAATTTTGGGGAGGGGGGAGGCCACACACTCTTCCATACAGTAATAATTAAAGCAAGGATTCATGTTTCCACAGTCTTCTAAATTATGCTATATTCAGTTGTATGAAAGACAAAATTAGCAATTAAAATGCAAATGAATGAAATCATTTTAAAAATAAGAAATTCCAGATCTCCTTTCAGTACAATAATTAAGAGAAAAGCTTAAATCAAATATTACACTAGTAGACTTAAGTAAGTTAATATTTCTAAACCACTGCAAAACAAATTCCCATCTACCATAACCTCTGGTGTTCTGTTTTTCCTACTTACTCCAACTCAACTTTACAATAAAAAAAAAATAAAGAAAAACCTTATAACAAATTGGTATATTTATAGAAATTTAATTTCTACACTGGCCATTTCTAAAGATGTATGTCTCAATCTGCATTTAAAATCTATCACTTTTTTTTGCAAAAGGTAGATAACATGGTGGTTTCAAACTGTTTTTGATTAATCATAATGTCTTTATGTATATATTAAAATAATCATGTGTATTTGGATATTTTTGCTTTTATTTTTTTTTTTAGTTTTTAAACATTATTTTATTTGGTCATTTTCATACATTATTCAATGGAAACAGAGATCATTTTCTTTTCCTCCCCACCTCCCGCCTCCCCTCCCCTAGCCAATGCACAATTCCACTGGGTATCACATATGTCCTTTTGCTTTTAATATGATTGATTATGTTGATTTATTTGCCTAATGTTGAACCATCTTTACATTTAATATACAAATCCAATTGGTCATGATGATTCACTTGGACATGTTGCTTTGGTACATTTGGCAGGATTTTATTTTAAAAATGTGAATCCATATTTATTAATGATGTAGATATAAAATGTATGTGGTTTGGTAGAATTCTTCTATAAATCCATGAGAATAAGAAGTTATTTTTCTCCCTTATGACCTTTTGGTATTTCATTTTTAGCTAGCTATGTCCTTTTCTGAGACTGTATTATTAAGATATCTATTTAGTCACCTTGTATTTGGATAATTTTGTAACGTATCTGAAGTCTTTCAAAGTTATTTTTCATTATAATGTTGTTTTCATTAAATAATCATCATGGTTCTCACTTTAGTCTGAGTCAGTTCACATAGGTCTTACTAGTTTCCCCTGCAATTGTAATTTTTGGCCTCCCTTATGATGCAACAATGTTTTACTGCATTTGAATATAGTAATTTCTTTTGTCATTCAACCACTTTTTTCTTTTTCTTTAATCTCTTTGGAGTATCGACTTAGTGGTACAACTTGGTAAAAGAATGTTTATTCATAGCTTACTAACTTTTGGATCAAGGGCCAAAATTATTTTCCACAATCACTGGACAAATTTATCATTTCCCTGATAGAATATTAAAGTACTAATTTTTTAACAACCTCTTTAGTATTTGCTGGTTTTTCTTTTTCTTTATCTTCACTTTTGACAGTCTGATAAGTATAATATCAAACCTCAGAGCTGCTTTCATTTTTTTTCTAAATATCAATAATTTCAAACATTCTTTCTCATAATAGTTGACAGACTGAATTTCTACCTTAGACACTTGCCTATATCAATTGACCAATTATTTATTAAGGAACGACTGTCTTATAAATGTGAATCAATTACTTTTATAACTTGTACATAAGGTCCTTGTCATCAAATATTTTTCCAGTTACACATTTCCCTTCTAATTTCTAACAACATTGGCTTTGTGTGAAAACTTTTAATTTTTTTGCATATTCAAAATTGTCTTTATTATTTTCTTTTATCCTTTAGTTTCTTATTTGGTCATGATATCCTGGAAAGGGGGATCTTTCCAGTAATAATTTCAGAAACATCTATTTACTTAGACAAAAAAACCATGCCATCCTCAAAATGGAAATAAGATTTTAAAATCTTTTTTTAATTCATTTTAATTTTATTTAGTCAATTTATAACATTATTCCATGATAATGTATTATAAGGAGGTGGTTAATTTGAACTAGACAGGTTAATATTTTCAGTATTGAGAGGGGTAAAGAGAGGGGAACCTCCCTTCTCAAAGTGGGGTTCAGGGGAGACAGCAGATGTAATGGGTTAGCTCAGAGAGAGGAGAGGGGGTTTGAATATTTTCCCCCTTCTGCCTTCCCTCCTTAGCTAAAGCTGTCTTCCAATTTTTCCAGCAGTTTTTATCAAATACTGGATTTTTGTCCCCAAAACTAGGATCTTTGGCTTTACCATAGACTGTCTTGCTGAGGTCACTTACCTCAAATCTATTCCACTGATCTTCCTATCTGTCTCTTAGCCAGTACCATATTGTATTGATGACCACTGTTTTATAGTATAGTTTGAGATCTGGGACTACAAGGCCACCTTCCTTCGCATTTTTTTGGTTCATTATTTCCCTAGATATCCTTGATCTTTTATTATTCCAAATGAATTTAGTTTTTTTTTTTTCTAATTCAGTAAAGAAGTTTTTTGGTAGTTCAATGGGTATGGCACTAAATAAGTAAATTAATTTGGGTAGGATTTTCATTTTTATTATGTTAACTCATCCTATCCATGAGCAGTCAACGTTTTTCCAATTGTTTAAATCTAGTTTTAATTGTGTGGAGAGTGTTTTGTTGTTGTGTTCATATAGTTCCTGTGTTATTTTATATTGTCTAGGATGATTTTAAATGGAATTTCTCTTTCTATTTCTTGCTGCTGAGATGTGTTGGAGATATATAGAAATGCAGATGACTTATGTGGGTTTATTTTGTATCCTGCAACTTTGCTAAAGTTGTTGATTATTTCTACTAGCTTTTTAGTTGATTCTCTAGGATTCATTAAGTAGACCATCATATCATCTGCAAAGAGTGGTAGCTTGGTCTCCTCATTGCTATTTTATTACTTTCAATTTCTTTTTCTTCTCTAATTGTTACTACTAGTGTTTCTAGTACAATGTTAACTAATAGAGGTGATAATGGGCATCCTTATTTCACTCCTGATCTTATTGGGAAGGCTTCTAGTTTATCCTCATTGCACATTATGTTTCCTGATGGTTTTGGATATATACTGTTTATTATTTTTAGGAATAACCCTTTTATTCCTATGCTTTCTAGTGTTTTCAATAGGAATGAGTGTTGTATATTGTCAAAGGCTTTTTCTGCATCTATTGAGATAATCATGATTTTGTCAGTTTGTTTGTTAATATGGTCAATTATGTAGATGGTTTTCCCAATATTAAACTATCCTTGCATTCCTTGTATGAATTCTTTCATAATGGTCATAATGAATAACCCTTGTGATGACTTTCTAGAGTCTCTTTGCTAGTGTCCTATTTAAGATTTTTCTATCTATGTTCATTAAGGAGATTGGTCTGTAGTTTTCTTTCTCCATTTTTGACCTCCCTGGCTTTAGAATCAGTACCATATTTGTGTCATAAAATGAATTTGGTAGAACTCCTTCTTGCTTATTCTGTCAAATAGTATATATAATATTGGGATTAGTTGTTCTTTGAATGTTTGATAGAATTCATTTGTGAATCCATCTGGTACTGGGGATTTTTTCTTAGGAAGTTCTTTGATGGCTTGTTCAATTTCTTTTTCTGATATGGGTTTTTTTAGGTATTCTATTCCTTCCTCTGTTGGTCAGGGCAATTTATATTTTTGAAATATTCATCCATATCACCTACATTGCCACATTTATTGCCATATAACTGGGCATAATAATTTTTAATGATTGCCTTAATTTCCTTTTTATTAGAGTTGAGGTCTCCCTTTTCACCTGGGATACTGTTCATTTGGTTTTCTTCTTTCCTTTTTTAATTCTATTGACCAGTACTTTGTCTATTTTATTTGTTTTTTCAAAGTGCCAGCTTCTAGTCTTATTTATTGAATCTATAGTTCTTTGACATTCAATTGTATTAATTTCCCTTTTGATTTTTAGGTTCTCTAAGTTAGTCTTCATCTGAGGATTTTTAATTTGTTCACTTTCTAGTTTTTTTTTAATTTGCAAGCCTGATTCATTGACCTCTGCCCTCCCTAATTTGTTAATATATGAACTGAAGGACATAAATTTTCCCCTGAGTACTGCTTTGGCTGCATCCCATAGATTTTGAAAAGATATCTCATCATTGTCATTTTCTTCAATGAAATTATTAATTGTTTCTATGATTTGTTCTTTAACTTATTGATTTTGGAGAATCATATTATTTAATTTCCAAATAATTTTTTATTTGTCTCTTCATGTACCCTTTCTAATTATTATTTTCATTGCATTGTAGTCTGAGAAAGTTGCATTCATTATTTCTATTCTTTTTCACTTGTTTGCAATGTTTTTATGCCCTTGTACATGGTCAATCTTTGTAAATGTACCATGTGCTGATGAAAAGGTGTATTCCTTTTTATCCCTATTTATTTTTCCCCGCGTATCTACAAACTCTAATTTTTCTAAGATTTCATTCACTTCTCTTACCTCTTTCTTATTTATTTTTTGGTTTGATTTATCTAGTTCAGATAGAGAAAAGTTCAAGTCTCCCACTAGTATAGGTTTTCTTCTATTTCATCCTTGAGCTCCCCTAGTTTCTCCTTTATAAATTTGAATGCTATGCCATTTGGTGCATACATATCGAGTATGGATATTTCCTCATTGTCTATACTGCCTTTTTTCAGGATGTAATTATCTTCCATATCTCTCTTGACTAGATCTATTTTTGCTTTGGCTTTGTCAGATATCATGACTGTGACTCCTGACTTCTTTTTATCAGTTGATGCCCAATAGATTCTGCTCCATCCTCTTACTTTTACCTTATATGTGTCTACCTTCCTCATGTGTGTTTCTTATAGACAGCATATGATAGGGTTTTGATTTCTAATTCAATCTGCTATTTGCTTGTATTTTATAGGTGAATTGATTCCATTCACATTCAGAGTTATGATGACCAGCTATGTATTTCCCAGCATTTTGATCTCCCCTCCTAGGCCTGCTGTTCCTTCTTTCACTCTTTCTTTCTACAGCAGTGTTTTTTTAATTGGTCCCCCTAATTCCCACCCTTATTTTACTTCCCTTTCTACCTCCTTCTAATTCCTCTCTTATTTTCTTTATAGTCTTTTTAAACTACCCCCATCCTCTCCCTCCCTTGTATTGCTTCCCTCCCCACCAGTCCATTTATTACCCTTCTTCTTCCCTATAGGGCACAAACCAATTCTCTGCCCCAATATGTATTTGATTGTTCTTCCCTTTTTGAGTAAATGTCAATGCACATAAGAATTGAGGATTTCCTATATCCAACCACTTTTCCCTTCCAGTGTATTGATGTTCCCCATCCCTCCTGCCATGTGCTTTTTTGTAACATATAAATTTACCCCATTTTGTTTCTTTTCCCATTTCTCTTAATATTATCCTCTTTTTAAACTCTCATTGTGTGGGTGTGTGTGTATATATATATATATATATATATATGTTATGTTGACTGCAGCAGGAGGGTTCCTTAGCACTGTCCTATTGTTAGATTTGGTTTGCAGTCCCCTTGGAGCATTTGGTTTTTAGTTGGTGAGGAAGATTTTCAGAAGCCTGAACTTTCACTGCCTCGATGCCACCATCTTGACTCCTAAAGATTTTTTGTGTGTTTACTAGGTTTTAATCTCTATGAGTGCTGTGGTTATGGATTATCTAAAGTTTGTTTGTCCTTCAATGACCAGAAAAATGCTATATATATAAAAGATAATAAATATTTGAAGCATTGATTTGAATTATTTTTAAAATGATACTTTCTTCTAAAAAACTTGTGAGTCATCTTTAGTTTTAGATAGATCCCTTTATGAAAGGTTTGCCAATTCCCAAATTAAATATTTATTTAGTAGAAACCAATCATACTATTTATTTTATTTATAGTGATTATAATTACTACAAAAATTCTGTAAAATAAGAATAGTAATATATGTACTACACAGGATTATTTTTCAGGTCAAATGAAATAATATATATTTAATGTATTTTAAAAATCTTAGTCTTGTGTAAAGGTTAAATATCATGATCATCACCATCATTAGTACTTTTCCTTAGCTTTAGCAGTAGGCAAACTCATTATTCTTGCTTCCTCTTGGCAACTCATTCTCCCACCCCTACCCCACCTTCCTAACTCAATTTTAAGTTTTTTTTCTCCTTTCAATGAGTTTGTTATTCAATAGTTACATTTGCAAGTGTTTTCAATTTGAGGACATATACGTGTGAATAAATGGTGCTTCAAAGCAGATGTCCAAGAGTCTTAATTTTCCATTAAAATGAATAGAAACAGGATTTTAAAATACATATTTTCACCATATATTGATATTTTTGGCAGAATGATTTTTTTTGGTCTCCTTGTTGAAGGATGGTTACAAAAAATAATACATGGTAAGTACATAAGAAATCTGCCAGAAAAGTGCATGTGATGATGACATTGGAGACAGGAGGGGACCATTTAGAAAGTACTCATAGAGAATATAATGTTTGACTTGGACTTTAAATGAAGTGCTAGAAATTCAGTAGATAGAATTTATAACTTAGTCACAACACCTAAGAGTGGGTCATAGGATCATAGGTTCATGGACTTAGAATGAAAAGAGAACTTCACAGGCCTTTAGTTGAAATTTCTCATTTTATAGATAAGAAATCTAAAGCTCAGGGACAGAAAAGTGAATTCTAAAAGTTTATTTTTTCTGATCCTTTCTCAGAGCCACATGAGGATTAAGTAGCAGAGATGGAGTTAGAAATAAAGTCCTCTTATTCTGAATTCAGTGTTCTTTCTACTATATGACACTGAAGGTCCTCTAAGAGTGAAACTAAAACAGTCTTCCTTCATACAGAAGAACCTGGTAAATTTTTTTTTTCTGACTGAATTAATCAGCTAAACACATAGTCTATTCATTTTAAGTAGTTCACTGCCATTTTCATCAAATTGTTGGAATTGACTAATGCCCTTCACTGTTCAAAGATAGAGGAATACTAAATTATGGAAACCAGGTTTCATAAAGGGTAGAATTTTTGAACAGAACTCCAAATACCTTAGTCCTTGTCAAGTGTACTGTTTCAGTTATGCCATAATTAACAAACCTTTCACCCAAATGGCTCTTAGAGTCTTAAAAACTATGTATACCTTAGTTTCATTGGCAAAATCAAGATATTTTCTCTTTCGTGTATGTGCAACCACTGCTATGAAAATGTGGAAATGGAAAAGATTAGTTATAAATTCCTTGGTTCTTTCAGTTATCCTGAGAAATGGAATAACAGTAACAATGAGCTCCCAAAATGCCTGGAATTGTCCACTTCATTTGGAATTACAATTACAGCATTTTTTAATTATCATTGATAACTTTGTACAAGAAGTGACAACTCAACACTTTTTTTAGGGGAGACATCTCCTTTAAGATATGAATATTAATTAATTTATAAATGACACACAGATCTTGAAATACTGATTTGAAATATCCCAGAGAAATGCAGTTAGCAGTAGAAAGGTAACAGATTAATTTTGAATTATTTCTTAATCACTATGGTATGGTTAAAAATAGCCTTGCCTCTGAAGTTCTATCTAACTAAAGTGAATTAATCTTAAGTATTACTCTATTATTTAGATCTGAGAATAACTTAGTTTTATTAGTCCCCAAGCAATCACTAAGATTTAAAAACTAAAAATTAACAATTTCATTTTTGTGTTTGCTATGATCTTTCTAGCAGGTAGTTTTAAATGTCTGTTATAATAAAAATAAACAAGAAAAAAGAAAGAACAAACAATAAAAGGTTCTTCCTTAAAAGAGGGAGTTCTTTAATATTAACCTTTTAAAACAGAAAAAAAAACAATAGAAGAAAAAGGGACATTTTTATATGATTTGGGAAAGTAGTGTAACAATAGTTACATACATGCATGCTCACATATTTGTACAAATTATACCAAATACTTAAAATAAGCCAAGTATTGTGCTAAGCAATGAAGATTAAATATAAACAAGTATAAGGAAGCAAGTCCCTACCTTCAAAGAGCATATATTCTAGTACTTAAACAGAAGATGGAAAGGGGTGAAAGAGAAGAAAGAATACTTTCCTCAACCTTAAGGCAGCTGATGGCAGAAACAGAAATATGGAGAGTTGAGCCTCAGGAATAAAGCAAATCATTGCTGGAGTACCTCCTGAAAGTGATTCTAACAGGCAGTCACCAATCAAGAGAATGGCACAATAGAAGAAAGAAGACTGGTTTTGCAGTAATAACTCTCCACAATGTCACAAAATTGCAGGAAGGGACATATCCACTCCTACATACAATTAAATATACTGTCTACTGGGTTAATTATTCCCTTTGCTGATATTATAGTAACATTAACTAAAACAGTACTTGCCTAATTATTTTCTTTCTAGTTCATTCAACTTTGCAGACATTGTTGTTGCCATTCTTGGGCTGAACAATAGCCATCTGTCCCTGTCAGTTTGGTACTACAGTAATTTGCTACAGGGGACAACTCAAATCCTCATGACATCTCTAATTGCAAAATACTATTTCACTACAGGGAAATTACTTTTGACCACAACATATCAATTAGAGTATACCCCAAAGCATTAGAATTGATTTTTCTTTTAATTTTATCATGATAGTGATGCCAATATTTTCCTAATCATATTCAATTCATTCTTGAATATTGCTAAACTTGTTCCCATTACAAGGTTGCATAGAAATGAGAACTGAAGCACTATAGGAATTTTAAAAGACCCTAGTTTAGAATAGTGACACTCCTAGGCCCAACATTGTCTCTCCATGGTCCCTGGCAAAACCATTCCAGGACTTTACAAATGGCAATTTCAACTGGAATTGATAAGACTAGGAGTTCTTAATCTTGAATAAATATTCTTTTAAATAAAAAATAACTATAATTTCAACAGGTTATTAATTTTGCAATTAATTTAGTAATTCCATGTCTTTTATTTTATGCATTTAATTTAAAAGCATAATTCTGAGAATGGGTTCCTAGAGCTTCACAATGAAGAAAAAAAGAAGTCCATGACACTTACAAATGAGATTAAGGAGATCTGATCTGTACAATTCCACTAATTGAGTAATTAACATTTCATTTTCCACTTGTTCCTTTCTCATTTGGCAAATCACAGCTGCTAAGTAGAAAAGGACATTTTTGTGTGTTTCCATTTATCAAGAATTTGTACATATTTTGTATGTATGCCAAACAAAATAACTAAGAGTACAAATAAAAAATAATGAACTTTGTTTTAAAGGAACTTTTATTCTGTTGGGGAGGAAGGTATATAAATAGATAGATAAATGGAAAATGTATGCAAATGAATATAAAATAATTTGAGGTCATGTACCAAAGAGAGCTAGTAACTGGGTGGTGATGGGACAGCCCTCTTCATGAAATGGCACTTACGTTGAGTATTGAAGAAAGTGAGGAATTTTAAGAGACTGAAACAAGTAATATTTCTGGGGTGTGATGTGTTTGTGTGTGTTTATATGTGTGTCGGTGTGTATCTAGATCTCAAGTACTTGGCTTCCTCTTTATTATCTATCATCTTACCTACTTGGAGAACATTTATCACACTGAGCTTTGATATATTCAAGGAATCATTCAAAACTAGTCTTGCTGTCTATATTTAGTTTTCCCCCCACTTTTACAAATGATAGAATGTTTATAAAGCCCTACATTCCTACTATTATTTCTCAGCCACAGTTGCTGTTGTTATTTAGCCAATTACAGCACTTCGCACAGTTCCTGGCACATATTAAGCACTTAATAAATGCTTCTTAATTGTTCTTGGTCCTTATCTTGATTTGACTTATCCTTTCTTTGAGCAAAGCTATACATCAAATAGGCCATATCAGGCTTATGGGCCACTAGGATTCAAAATGCAAATAAAAGTGTTATTCATTGCAGGGACAAATAATGGAAAACAGTACCAAGTTAGGGTTATTCAATGATTTTACAAATATGCTTTATCTATATCAGCAATACTGTAGAATTGTTTCCAGTACCTTAGGAGAGACATTACAGGAAAATCAGAACTTTGTGGGTGGAACAAAGTGATTATTAATGAAAGACAAGAGGAGAGGGAAAATATCTGTTCCAAGGCAAATATTATTGTCTTTCAAGGTGACAATCAAAAACCTTAAAAGAAATTTGTGTGAAATTCATAAACTTCTGAGAAGTATGATGATTAAGTAGAGTATAGATGTATTCATTACATTTTGGAATACTAGAATGACACATGAAATCCTTTGAAGATGGAAAAAAGATATTTTGAGAGACAAATAAATAAAAAAGGAACAACTCTTTCCCACATCAAACAGAAGACTTGTCTAATTTATTTTGCCTTGCCAACAGATGATACAGGCAAAAATCAGAGAATCTTGCAGATTTTGGAACATATTCCTAACATTTGAGGACCATATCAAGGATTAGAATCTTGCTCCCCTGTGACACATCTTCAATAGCTCTGGACAAATAATACAACAATATTTATATTGTCTCTCTTCCCAGTGACCTTTTCTTTTTCAATTTCTTATCACATTGTAGTGTAGTAGAAAAAAAGGAACTTATATTCAAAGAACTAAGTTGGTCTCTCCACTCTGCCTATATGACACTGAAAATCACTTAACTTTTGTAAGCCTCTATTTATATATTCTGTGAGCCATCTGTACAATGAAGGGGTTGAAAAATATCTCAAGAATTCTCTCCATCTTAAATATTCTTTATCTCAATGACTCTATGATCTATACAGTGGTGTTCATTTCTTTCCTCAAATTATTAGCTGTGCTATATTGTTCATATATACTTGATGTCAGATAGTCTCATCTGATGGGAAGATCTGGTTTACTTTAAGAGCTCATTTTTTTTAGCTACTCCTTGTCAGGGTGATGTACTGCTTTCCCAAGCTCTATTTCTTTTACCACCTCAGGTGCCCCAAAATCAACACTTCAGAAGTTTTATTTGCATATTAATGACCTAGAAAGGACCAAGTTAAGGAACCTTAGAGAGAAAAGAGAATCTCTTCCACAGGACTCTACTTAATAAAAACCTATATTGTCTTGATGATTTTCAAGATGCTCTATCTTGTCCAATAGTAAGGACAGAATTGTTTACCCTCTTTACCCTCTCTGAGGCCTCTGTGTCTCTTTGCTTAAGCTCAGTAACTCTTCAAAGTTGTCACCACAAGTTGATGCTCTCCACTCTTCCCCATTCTTCAACTTTTGTTACTTAGTTTTTTTTAGCTTTTAGTTTTTAGCTTTTTAGTTGTTTGTTTGTTTTTTAGTTAGCTCAGTTTTTTTTTCAGTATTCAGCATCAGTGTTCTCTATAGTTTTTCCACCTTAAGTCTGATCCTTTGTTGGCTTTAGCATTTCTATCAGTCTTGAGAAAATGTCAATTCAAGCATCTTCTCCAGAACACTGGTCGTTTAACTTTCTCTAACACTATAATCCTACTATCTCATAAAGTACAAAATTAAAAGTTTTATTGGCCTTTAAATATTGACTGTACTTTTCCTGTAAAACCTAGGAAAAATAAGCAAATATTTCCAATATGTTTCAAGTCTCCTTCTAGTCAGTATTATTATGGATAAAATGAAATGAATAAAAATGTATTTGTTAAGCACTTATTATGTCCTAGTCACTGTGGTGAGTAATGGGGATAAAACTACAAAAGGGTACAATTTTTACTATGCAGTAACATATTGTGATACATATAAGGGAATGGTGATAACGGAACGGTATTCTAGTTGAGGAAGGCTGTGTGAATGCTGAATTGGAGTCAAAGGGAAGTCTTTTGGCACTTCTTTCCCAGAAGCAATGGGAATAGTAAGTTGATTACTTTTCTCAGAGTCAGAGCTAAGAAGAAAAGGTAGGCAAAAACTCATGGAGTTACAGGAGGAAGATAAGCAGGTAAAGCTTAGTCAAGGGACCTCGGGTAAGCTAGACATACAGTGTAGCAGGCTCTTCAATAAACATGGCATAACCTCAAAGCAGGAGAGTTTAGCTTCTCCTAAGTGAAGAAAAATACTCAACACAGTGTAACATGCCATGAGCTGTCATCTCTTGGTGCTCCTTGGCATTAGTGTCATGTGAGTGATAAGGTGGCAGTGCCAGCATCACTATGGGCATCCCTAGTGAAAGGGGAAGAGCCAGTGGACTGTCAACATGAAAGGGCAGAAGAAAGGTTCTTAAACTCAGGAAGGAAGCACGCTGCTGTCTGCTTCCAGACCTGGACAGACTGGCTCTCTAAGCTGTCCAGGCATTGGCTTTACTTGGCCCTTTGATCTGTAGCTTGCTATCCCACTGCCCTCAGTGACAGGGCTTTAGCCAGTCAAATAAAGAATCAGTTCTACTTATCAGACTGATGCCTCTCAATCTCTTACTCTCTCCACTTTTTTACTAATAATTGCTTATAAATCTGGTGCTGAGCCTCCAGACACCATCTTTTTTTTTTTTTTTGTTACACTCCAGCGTATAGTTTTCTTAGGTTTGGTGTAGAAGGAATAGTAGCCTTAGGGAAAAGGAAAAGGAAAAGTAGCAGAAAAATGAAATGAAATGAAATGAAAATTAAAAAGATTGTGATGTCAATGATTTTAGGTTATTTCTAAAGAGGACAAAGGGGGCTTCTGGGTAAACATGGAGACAGTCTAGACATAGGACTCTTCCTCTCCTTACCATCTACCAATATAGACTACCTCAAAAGGCCAAAAAAACCAAATTCATAGAATGAAGGGACTATACAGTAGGGTATATCATTGAAAGTATGTGGGATTTGGGGATTTCCACACCATAAGGGGGTGAAAAAGCTTCCCCCAAAATGTGACCTTATCCACCCTCACCCACCCTGCCTACTGAACCAGAGTCAGAGCCAACACACTAGAATCAGAGAGTGAGCAAGGGGCATTTCTAGAGCAAGTGAGGGTCACCTCTAGGTCCTTGGCAGCTGACTAAGATCACCAAAGACCTACCCGGGAGAGCAGCTAAACCTGAAACCCCAGCAGGCTGAAGAGCACAGAAAGTGGGCGCTTCTGGGGAGATAGTACAGAGAAGGGCAGCAAACAGCAAAAGTTGCAGAGACTCCAGAGCTGGCCTCAGGAAAAATCCTTGCTCCTTACCTCTGTACACAGGAACCCTGCCCTCCTCACGCAGATTTCTGACTGAAAACAGAAGGAAAAATGATTATAGTGATGGCAAACAGGGCCAAGGAACAACTTTCCAACACCAAGTAAAACAAGAAGAAGGGGTTGACCCTGGATAATTTTTGCAGAGGAAAAATCTAGACTACACAGGAAATAGCATAAGAGGAAATACAAATAAATGAACCAAAACCTTCCCAAAAAAATGAAAATTGGCCACAAGCTCTTGAAGAATTTAAATTGGAGCTTACCAAAAAAAAAAAAATGGAAGCATTCTGGCAAGAAAAGTGGGAGAAAGTTCAAAAAGAAAATTACAGTTTAAAGGATAAGAATTCCCAATTGGAGAAATAACTGGAAGCCATGAAAAGCAGGATAGACCAAATCAAAAAGGAAAATCAAAAGATTATTGCAGAAAATAAAAATATTGTAGCAGAAAACCAGGCCTTAAAGACCAGAATTGGGCAATTGGAAAATAATGATCCTGCAAAAGAGCAAGAATTAATAAAGCAAAGTCAAAAAGATTGATAAATTAGAAAAAACATAAAATATCTCACTGACAAGATGGCAGATCAGGAAAACCAATCACAAAGAGACAATAGGAGAATCATTGGTCTACTAGAAAACCCAGAAATAAACAGAAATTTTAACATTATTATACAAGAAATAGTCCAAGAAAACTACCCTGATGTTCTTGAACAAGAGGACAAAATAAATATTGAAAGAGATCATAGAACACCCTCTACACTAAAACCCCAAAAGCCAACTCCCAGAAATGTAATTGCCAAATTCAAGAAGTTTCAAGCTAAGGAGAAAATTATACAAGAAGCCAAAAAAGATACAATTCAGATATCAAGGAGCACCAATCATGATGAGTTGCAATCAAGATATCTGACCAGCCAAGTAAAAATAGATCTGATTAAATGGGATAGGGAAGGTAACTATATCCTGATAAAAGGCATAAACAGTGAGGAAATATCAGTAATCAACATATGGTCACCAAATGGTATATCATCCAAGATTCTAAAGGAGAAACTAGTGGAGTTGAAGGAGGAAATAGATAGTAAATTTATACTAGTGGGAGACCTGAACTTGCCATAGTCAAATCTAGTAAATCAAATAAAAAATAAATAAGAAAAAGGTAAGTAATGTGAATGAAATCTTAGAAAAATTAGAGGTAATAGATATATGGAGAAAAATAAATAGGGACAAAAAGGAATACACCTTCTTGTCAGCAGCACATGGTACATTCAAAAGATTGACCATGTATTAGGGCATAAAAACATGGCAAACAAATGCTGAAAAGTAGAAATAATAAATGCAACCTTTTCAGATAATAATGCAATAAAAATAATAATCAGTAAGTGTACATGGAGAGCTAATTCAAAAATTAATTTGAAAGTAAATAATATGATTCTCCAAAACCTGTTAGAGAACAAATTAATAATTTCATTGAAGAAAATGACAATGATGAGATATCCTTTCAAAATCTATGGGATGCAGCCAAAGCAGTACTCAGGGGAAAATGTATATCCTTGAGTTCATAGATTAACAAATTAGGGAGACAGAGGTCAATGAATTGGACATGCAGGTTAAGAAACTTGAAAGAGAACAAATTAAAATCCCCCAAATGAAAAATAAATTAGAGATCCTAAAAATTAAGGGAGAAATTAATAAAATCAAAAGTGAAGGAATTATTGAATTAATAAATGAGACTAGAAGCTGGTATTTTGAAAAAAACAAACAAAATAGACAAGGTATTGGTCAATCTAATTAAAAAAATAGAAGAAAACCAAATTAACAGTATCATAGATGAAAAGGAAGAACTCACCTCTAAAGAAGAGGAAATTAAGGCAATCATTAAAAACTATTTTGCCCAATTATATGGCAACAAATATGGCAATCTAAGTGATATGGATGAATATTAAGAAAAATATAAATTGCCTAGATTAACAGAAGAAATAGAATTCTTAATAATCCCATATCAGAAAAAGAAATTGAACAAGCCATCAAAGAAATCCCTAAGAAAAAATCCCCAGGGCCCGATGGATTCACAAGCGAATTCTATCAAAAATTCAAAGAACAGCTAATCCCAATACCATATAAGCTATTTGACATAATAATCAAAGAGGGAGTTCTAACAAATTCCTTTTACAACACAAATATGGTACTGATTGAAAAGCCAGGCAGGTCAAAAATGGAGAAAGAAAACTATAGACCAATCTCCTTAATGAACAAAGATGCAAAAATCTTAAATAGAATAGTAGCAAAAAGATTCCAGCAAGCGATCACAAGGGTTATTGGTTTTGATCAGGTGGGATTTATACCAGGAATGCAAGGATTATTTTATATTAGGAAAACCATACACATAATTGACAATATCAACAAGGTAACTGACAAAAATCACATGATTATATCTTTATATGCAGAAAAAGTCTTTGACAAAATACAACACTCATTCCTATTGAAAACACCAGAAAGCATAGGAATAGAAAGGCCTTTGCTAAAAATAATAAACAATATATATCTAAAACCATCAGCAAATATCATCTGCAATGAGGATAAACTAGATGCATTCCCAATAAGATCAGGAGTGAAACAAGGATGCCCATTATTACCTCTATTATTTACCATTGTACTAGAAACACTAGCAGTAGCAATTAGAGAAGAAAAAGAAATTGAAGTTATTAAAATTGGCAATGAGGAGATCAAGCTATCACTCTTTGCAGATGATATGATACTTGAAGAATCGTAGAGAACCAACTAAAAAGCTAGTGGAAATAATAAACAACTTTAGCAAAGTTGCAGGATACAAAATAAACCCAAATCAGCATTTCTACATATCTCTAACACATCTCAAGAATATTTTACACAGACTGCTGCACTGTGGTTCAACTGAATGCAATGGACTTCTCCATTAGTGGCAATGCAGTGATCTTGAACAATTCTGAGGGATCTACAAGAAATAACACTATCCACATTTAGTGGAAATACTGTGGGAGTAAAAACACCAAAGAAAAACAACTGCTTGATTACATGGGTTGAGGGGATATGATGGGGGATGTAGACTCTAAATGAACATCCTAATGCAAACATCAACAACATGGAAATAGGTTCTGATCAAGGACACATGTAATACCCAGTGGAATTGTGCATTGGCTATGGATATGGTGGGGTAAGGGGAGGGAGGGAAAGAATATGATTCTTGTAACCAAGGAGTTATGTTCTCAATTGACTAAGTAGAAAAAAAATAATAATGTGGATGAAGGTCGGGATGGATGAGGTTGAGAAGAGGGAACAAATAGACCTTCTCTCTTAGTATTAATCTACCATTAAGTTGGGTGGCAAAGATAAAGTTCTGGGTCTGGAGTCGTGAAGCCCTGAGCTGTGTGACCCTGAGCAAGTCTTATGCCTGCTTGTCTCAGTTTCCTCATTTGTAAAATGAGCTGAAGAAGGAAAAGGAAAACTACTCCATTATCTTTGCTAAGAAAATGAAGTTATGAAGATTTGGCTACAACTCAAATGACTGAGCAACAATGAACCAATAGGTTCCTTCAAATAAACCTATTGTGTGTTAGAATTTCTAGTCATTTAATACATAATGATAAGAAACAGTTAATCTACTTATTCTGTTCAGTTTTGAGATGTATTTAATAGGATACTAGCAAATTATTTCTAATCAGTCACAGAATTCTTTGTTGTTTCAGGTTTTTAAGGCATAAACATGTATTGTTCTGAAAAGAAATACTAATACTTTTGTGGAGAAAGGTAGCAGATGTAGAGGAATGGGAGGGATATCTGACCAAAAATTGAACTGACTGACTCAATATGTCTGGGTATTCCATAGCACATTGATTGATGCATTAGTCCAGGACAAAGAACATTGTGGGAAGTCTGGAAATTGAGGTTTATATTCATATTGTTTCCTGAATTTCAGTCTTCTTTTTAAACAGAAATACTCTGAGGAGAGAATATTTGGTGCTTTTAGCTGGGATGATGTTTTGACATGGGAGATGGCCAACCCTAAGAACCAACATTGAGGGAACAGAACCCAAGAAGCTTTCAATTGGTCATAGAGTGAAGTCTTTGTTTCTTTCTGAAATAATATAGCAGTACCATTCATAATAATTTCTGTGCATCCAGAATCTAGAGGCCAAGGATTACATAGCTAACTCAGCAGAGTGAGGTGCTCTCAGAGAGCATGTCCAGTGAGGTTGAAATAGCAGTGTACCTAACCAATATGTCCTACCCATCTCTTGACTGCTTATATTTTAACTGACTGCCTTCCATAGCTAATATGTTTTTCATCCTCATTTCTGCTTTTTTGGCCCCTCTAGTTTCCTTAACTTCTCAGTAAAATACGATGTGTTTGCAAAAATGCCTCTCCTTAACACTGATGACTTCCCTTTTAGATGACCTCCACTTCATCCTTTATATATTTTATTTGTATATAGTTGTTTACATAATCTATTCTCAGAATGTTAGCTAATTGAGAACAGGAAGGATTTTTGTCTTTCTTCATCTTCCAAATACTTAGCATAATACCTGACTCATAGTAGTGTTTCATAAATACTTGTTGACTTGATTTAGCAGCAAGCTACACCAAAAAGAATCATGAGAAGATACCAGTCAATTTGTAGAGATCTATGATTTTGGGATCACGAACACCCTGAAAACTTCGAACTTGGGGCAATCATCCTTTGTGGGATCTCACCTGTAAATGTTAGTTGAAGAAAGGCACTTCTAAATGGGAGTGCTACATTTCATGAGCCTATCTATTTAATATTTCCATGAATTTGTTGATTTGGTATATTCCCTTTAGTGCAAATCTCACACATGTGCTCTATCTTCTTGTACAAGTCTTGTCCTTATCATCAAACAAATTCTACAAAAATATTCAATATTCTAGAGACCTTCCTCTAGGCACTTAAACATTTCTGGTTTTTAGTGTAGAACATGAGCTTTACGCCATCAAAAGCATCCTACCTTCTTTTCTGATCATATATTTTGAGAATGACATAACTAATATAGTTATATATAAAGCAACAATATTTAATAAGAATAATTTCCATTTATAAAACACTTTAAATTCTACAAAACACTTTTTTATAAATCCAGCCCAGCTATTAACGTCTTCACAATGAAACTATCATGAATTTATTCTAAATATATTTCATAAATATTTATATAAATAAACCAGTATAGATACTTATATATGTATATAGCTATTCCAGTAACATGAAAGCTTTTCAAAGACAGGGATTATTTCATTTTTGTCCTTTTATTCAAAAATCTACTAAAATACTTGCCCCAGAGTAGACAATTACAGGTTTGATGACTGATTGACCATCACTTATTGTATAAAAGCAATCATTACTCTTAAGAGGATAAAGTTATCTAGATATTCCTATTTATGATTAGTATCTCAGATTACCATTATGATAATTGCTATCTCTGGTCATTCAAAAGAGAATGACTTAATTATTCACATAAAAAATTACACAAATCAAAAATATCTGATATTTGCACAAACATCCTTTGAATTAGTACAACAATGCTCCATATCTTTGCTATATCTAGAATTAAATAAGAGAAAGACAGCCTACTAGATTACATTTCAGAACCTGAATAGGTGCTCTCAATGATTCCAATCTGCTCTGTTACATAAAATTGACTTTTATACAATAATATTCTCTCATTAATATATTATAGCAATGATTCTAGACACCTTCTCTCTAAAGAATCAAATTTTATGGTAGCATCTGTGCAATGATTTAAGATTTTTGCTATATTGAAATATGTTGGGAAAAGAAAGTAAAATGGGAGAAAGGATCAATTACTACCATGGTGTTTGAACAAAACAGATCCTTCAGTGAAAAAATAGTGGTTAAAATGGTAATGTCTTTGTCTACTTACTTTTAATTTATGAAAACAAAAACAAGTTAAGTGAACCCAATATAATTAAAGCATTTTAAAATTTTACAACTTATAGACCTTACTGCTTGATTTTAATCTGTAAAATTTTAGTTCAGTCATTTCATTTTAGTCCTTATTGATATACTGTAGGCACTTCTGAATACTTGCTGGATAATTACTTTCAAGTCATACTGAAATATATTGTCTGATGATAAGGAAAATGATAGGACAAATTCTTCCAAAGCAGTATTCTGCTAAGAACTCTATTCTTCAGTAAATAACTGTGGGGCATTTATAAACAATTACATTCTTTTGTATCAACATTAATTGTTTCTTTTTAATGTAAAAGTTTATTTCATTAAAAAACAAACCTTTAAATGTAGGTTACCTTCTATGTTGTCAAAGTGAAAAAATATTTTATTTCCTACTTTAAAATATTAAATTCAGGATTCTTTAAGCCAAGATGTCGAATGATATTTGAGTTTTACCTTCCAACACAGTTAAGTTTCAGTTTAGGGAAGGAAGAATGGAAAGATAGTTTATGTGCTAAGAAGAAGCAAATATTCAAAGATACAGTTTAAAATACTCAATTATTGACATTATTAGAGAAATATTTTTCATTAACTAGAAAATCTGACTTTGTATTCATTATTTGTAGGATGGTGATTAATATTTATATTATTGGCCCTAAGAAGCAGCATGGAGCATTAGATAGGTAGTCTTATTGGAGCCAGAGAGATCTAAGTTCAAATCTTGACTCTGAAACCTACTGACTGTAATTCCTGGGAAATTATTTCACCTTTCAGTTAAGTTGCTCTTAACAACACTCTTAAGAAGTGTTCTTCAACATTTTGGTGTGTGATGATAAATTGTGAGTGTAAATAAAATTCCCCAGGGCAGCAAGGTAGCACAGGCTCTAGAGTCAGGATGACTCTTCTTCCTGATTTCAGATCTGACCTTTGCCACTTACTAGCTCTGTGGCCCTGAGCAAGTCATAGAACACTGTTTCTTCATCTGTAAAATGATCTGGAAAAAGAAATGGCAAACTATTCCAGTATCTGCCAAGAAAACCCCAAATGAAGTCTGTCATGAAGAATCAGATTCAAACTGAAGCCAGTGAACAATGATGGACTCCTGGCAATAATTTCTTAACTGAACAAAATAAATAATTGTTAAAAAAAAACCTACAAACTTAAAATAAATCAAGAAATCTAATTAATTCTGATAAATTCAACAAATTCTGATTAAGAACTAGTGTTCTAAAATTCTGGGTTGTAAAATAGTTGTTGATAGTGCAGGACCTGTAGGAATAGATAATTTTTTATAGCATTGTAATTCTTTGAAAACTAAGTCATCTATAAGGAAGAGTTCATTAGTATTACTCTGGTTTTTTGATCAGTGACAGTGTTCCCGATTATGTTAGCCAACAGAGAGTTTATTGCATTCATTTCACCCCTTTTTAAAGTAGTGGTTGCTTAGGAGCTTGTTTTTCTTAATGATCCAAGAGCAATTTGACATTTACCTGCTTTATATTGATTATGGGTAAAAAGGAGTGGAAACAAGATAGCATATAGCCTATATCTAAGTATTGGATAAATAATATACTGACCTTATAGCCATGCTGATGACCTACATTCAAGTCCTACCAATGACACATTTTGGGCTTTGTGGTCTGGAATAAATCATTTAATTTCTCAGTGCTTTAGGTAACTCTTTCCTGCCAATAGAGATGATGCAGGCCAGCACTGATAAAGGAAATTTCCTGATCAAGACTGTTTGTGAAATAATATAAACCCAATTCCTACTTTCTCTTCTGTAAATGAATAAAGATCTGAGTCAAAGCTCAGGAAGAACTGAGTCAAATTCCAATTCTAAAATGTAAAATTATGTGATCTGAGAAAAATCACAAGTCTCCTGGCAATTGTCTAAAAAAATTAAGTTGCATATGGAATAATTACTAATTTTCCATCCTAGAGGAAATTTTCTTATTAGGTGACTCTTATCTCAATGAAATCAGACCAAATAATAGAATTATAGAAATAAAGAATAGCAAAAGGCATTGCCTAAAGAGCAGCTTCACCTTAACTTTATTTTCTATTAAGAATTTTCAGAGATGATCTTCAAATCTCTCTCATTATTCCGCTTAAATATTTAGCATTCTAAAAAAAAGAATCACCAGGACAGATGTAACTAAACCCTATGTGCAGTAAGACCTTGTCCCGCATGTGTAGCATGTGATTGTCATTGTATGGTTCAAAAGGAGACAAAGTAGAGATCTCTACCCTCATCTTCCCTGACCTTTCTCCAGAAGGTTCCTTTTTCTTCCTGACAAGATGAAAAACAAAACATTGAGGAAAGAGGCCACTCAGTTCTCATCAAAGAAAGAGGATACTAGATTCGAATTACATGTATCCCTTCTAAATTTCAACTTTCTCCCATCTGAGTTTTGATATTTCATAGGTTGGCATAAGAAATTAAATGTGAATTCTGAAGGAGTTCTATGAAAGGAGTAGCTGACACATGAAGGCCACGTATTGATGCAGAAAAAGTTTAGAAAATCAGAAATCATAAAATACATTTTAGTATTATATTATATTAACATATTTATCTTTTAATATCATAAATATGTATAATTTATTGAACTATAAACATCATATAAAAGAAAGAAAAAATTTTAATTCAGACTTTTTCTGTGGTATGAAGGGAAGGCCAAAACATTTTACTCAGGTTTTCCAGGTTGTGGGGACACAATTTCCCTATCCCCCATGATGTGGAAGGTATATTTGTATATCTATTTGTACCCTTTAATTGTGTTAGTCTAGAGGATGTGATTTTCAGGTTCGATTTGATTTCTGATCACTACAATATTGTTGAAACAGAACCCTAAGTTATCACTTCTACCAAATAGAAAACCATTTATACAAATCTCTGGCAATATAAAAATCAAAGAAAGTATACCTATATATGTAAGTGTGTGAGTGCGGTACATATATGTACTCATCGATACAAAATGAAAGAACTTTCCTGTTGAAAATAAGGTAACTTGGTTCATCCAAGAGTGCTCTTTATCTTTGTTTTTACCAAGTTTCTTTGCTGAGACTTTTAAAATTTTTTGGTAAGAGCCTTTAAAATCATGGAACTTGATTAGAAATTTAAAGCCCAAAAAATTTCTGTTGGGGGGGGGGGGATCAAGCTTCTTTTTAAAAATATGTGAATAAATTCAACAACAAATTTATTTACATAATGAACTTTCAGATTAAGCTTACTAAACACTATTATACTATAGGAGATTTTACTTTTTCTAAAATAAAAGTAATTGGGCCATGTTGCTTCTCACCATCAGATAGATGCTAGTGACTACCCTTGAATTTTTCTTATACTTATTTTATATATGCTTATACAATATATACCTTATCCCCTATATAAAGTGTAAAGTCTTTGAGAGCTATGTATGTATTTAATTAATTTAATTGCTATCTTTAGGTTCCAAGTGCCTATTATGGTGCCTGATGAACTTAAAAATAAATGCCGAGTGATTTACAAGGGGTCTTACTAAAATGTAGCACATGCTCACAGGCTTTGCCAGAATTTGTCAGACTCAAAACTCTTTTAGTAAGATATATAATATGCATTTTGTATCTATTATCCTGGGACAACCAAAAGGATCTTATAAATGAGGCAGCCACAAAATGAGATTTGCAACCTAACAAATTCTTGGCCAATCAGGAATAAAGATAATATCTCCTTATCATAATATATATACATATATATACATATATATATAAGAACTGATTATCACTGAAAAGTCTTATATTTTATATCAGATTTGATTCCATGTTCAGTCAATTGTACAGATGAGACAGTATTTTAAATGTCAGTTCTGCATTGTGTCCTATGACTCAGATTTAAGTAACATGTTATGTCTTGTATATTTTATCTTGTAGTTAGAACCTTCAAATAAAACATTTAGAACTGATTATTTCTAATATGTTTGAATGATTTATTTTTACTTGAGTTGACTGTTAAACTACTTAATAATGGTAAATAAACTAGGTGAATCATGATCCCACATTCCATTTTCTAGATACAATAAAAAGCACAAAACCCCTAGACCAGTGATGGTGAACCTAAGGCATAGGTGACAAAGATGGCCCCACAGAGCTCTCTTTGTGAGCATGTGCTGCCCCCTATACCCCAGTTGGTAACTAAAAAGGCAGAGAGACTTGGGTGAAGCTGCTCCCCTCCCCCTCTCCACTGAGCCTGACCACAATTTTTTCACTTCACCCACCCCTCTGTCCAACAGCACACAGAGGATAATTTGGGCAGCTCACAGGTGGCAGAGCTGGAGAGGAGAAGAGCACTCTAGCTATACCTTTACCCTTCTCTTCACTCACTGAGGACATTCCTCACTTCACCCACCCCTCCACCCAGCAGATCAATGGGAGCACTTTCTCCCTCCCTTGTGTGGGGTGGGAAGCAGGGCATGGCACATGGTCACTGGGGGAGATGGACACTGCACTCAGTCTGGGGGGGATAAGGAGGGGGGAAAGGCCTGGTTCGCCATCACTGCCCTAAACTATCCATACTCTCAAACTGATTTGAAAAAACAATGGTTGAATTTCCTACCATTCCAACAATGAGTGGATTGAAAAATATTTTTGACATTTCATTGATTGATTGTAAACGCAGACACGCAGGTGAGGTTTGATTTCTGCTGTTTTATTTTACTGGGGGGTGGTTCTGGTAGTGTGTTTGGGTTTCTTTTAATCCATCCTCTTCTTTCTTTTCCCCTCAAGGTCAACCAGCAGGCCCAAATGTTGTCAGACTCCCACATGTGGGCATCTTGATATCTTAGTCTTCCTACCGTGTCCATCACTTCATTTCATTTCACTTCCCTTCACTTGGCCTTCCGGTGGTTTTATTTCTGTTCCTTAGTTTAGTTAATTATTATGATTTTTTTTTAATTTTTGCTTCAATGTTCCTGTCCTGGTCCCCATCGGGTGTCTCCTAGGGCTAGACTACAATATTGATGACTATCTACATAGTATGATTTGTAAAACACTCAATGATTCCATGACAAACTCATGCATATAGCAAATCTCTAAAATTCTTATCATCAGAACCATTTCTTTCAGGAACTAGAATTTTAATTTGACTAAGGAATATCCTTACTTGTTCAAGATAGCTACTAATTGATCAATAATTATTCAGCAACTGCTTTGTGCTAGAAATTCTACTAAATGCTGATGATACAGAGTTTAAAAATTATTATCTTTACAATCAGGAAACTTACATACCATTGGCTAAAAGAATATGTTCACATCTAAATAAATGTATACATTCATGCATTATTAAATTTTTTATATATATTAAAAGACATTTTTTCATGAGAACATAACTTTTTGTTTAAAATTATCAATATATATGCATACATATGCATTTAGGTATGCCTCTTCAAATAACAAATATAGTTTTAAGAGACAATGAAATATCTCTATTGTTCCCTGATTCTTATTTCTGTCTCTCATTATTCAGAAAGCCAGTACTCCACAGAGGAAAGAGAGCTAGATTTAGTCAGGAAAACCTGATTATTTGAAATTATGAGATACTTACTACCTTTATTACCCTGGAAAAATCACTCAGCCTCTCTAGTTCTGATTTTTCTCATTTGTATGACAGAAGTAATTAAAGCATCTACCTTATGGCCTTGTTATGAGGATCAAATAATATGATTTATGAAAAATAATTCATAAACCTTAAAACGCTATTTGTGTGCATCAATGTTATTAGTCCAAGACCACACAAATCTTTCATAAGTACTACCTTGATTGTGTGTAATCCTCAGCTCAAAACTTCCCAAGGAGTCCTATTTCCTACCCCCTCAAGGCCTTAATTCCTCTACTATACATGAAATATCAAAATAATTTTCATAAACTGTGGGACCTTCACTTCTTAGTGGGCCCAGATACACTTTACTGTAAATTGTTGAAGAGTTCTTAATCTGTATTATTGAGGGAGTTTCTTACTAAAAGCTCCTTATGCCAAGAATTCACAGGTCCACATATTCTCTTCTAATACCTCCTTCCCAAAAAAGACATTCTATGTTTTAGATATATTGGGAAGAGAAATGTGCAGAAAGACAAGAAAAAGAGCTATTTATAATGAGAATGATTAAAGAATTTGAAACTTTTATGAGTAGAGGGTGTATCCATGTGGAATAGATAATGGATACATCAAAAAATTAAAGGTGCATGAAGAGATTGTTCTGGAATGGCACATTTTTCTAAACATACAACAGTGAGAAGGCCCCTAAATCATAGTATGCCTTTATAATTCATCAAACAGGGAATCCAACCTTATAAGAAACTATTAGATTAGCTTCTTGCTGATAGAGAATTGTTTAAGGATTTGAATATAATAACCCTATAAAAATGGATATGCAGAGACCAGCATTTAAAAAGCTATTTGGATTTGAGAAATCATATAATTAAACTTCTTGAGCCTATAATTCCTCTGAAAACAAAATGAAAAGTATCAAAAATAACAATATTCCTTCATGGAAATTTTCTCTAAGCACAATGGAGTAAGAAAAATCTGTAATAAAATGGCCAAAATGGACTGGTGTAAGGGAAAATTCAGAAAACAAAACAAAACAAAAAAGACACATTTAGTTAAAAGGGAAAATATACAGGAGAGAAAAAGATGTAATTAGTGTATGGTAGCATATAAAAATGAATAATGAACACAAAATTACCAATACAGAATACAGGATCATGAAATTCAGTGCTACAAGCAATCTTAGAGATCATTGAATATAGCATATTCATTTTACAAAGAAATAATCTGTAGTCTGTAGATGAGTTGTCCCAGATTATATATATATAGAAAAACTAAAATATTTTGTTTTAAGAATAAAAGCCATCAGCTGTAAAAATTCAAAAATTTAGAAACCTATCTCTGAAAATCAAAACTTATGAAAACTAAAATTAAAACTAAATCACATGCCAACTTCTTTCTAAATAAGGGATGGATTTAAATTCCAGAAATAGATATACATTGATAGACATGGCCAATGCAGAAATTTGTTTTGCTGAGCTATGAATATGAGGGATAAAGTTCTTGTAAAAGTAATTATTTTAAAACAATCATCCAATTTTAATCAGAGAATTTTAGATCTAAAAGGGAAATTAGAGGTCCTATATTTTTACTTTTACAAATTAGTAAATCAAGGATGAGAAGTCAAATGACTTGCCCAAGTCATGTATCTAGTTGTATTTTGTTTTGTTTTGTTTTTTGTTAAACTTAAATTTCTACAGAGAGTTAATAGGAGGATTTGTGGCATTGCCCTGATTAGCAATATATTTTTCTTATTCCCAGGCTGGCACACTTTCTAACAAAGGACACTCCAAATTTTGGTATGCTTATAAAATTTAACTAGGAACTCCAGCAAAATGATTGAGTGAATGCTGATATCTCTTCTCAGATCTCCTGAATTTCCTCAAAAAGAAAGAAATTCATCAAATAATAAAAGAACAAAAAATGAAGAAAAAAGTAGATAAATTGAACTTCCTTGAGGACAGAGATCAATTAAAAAATCTAAATATTATTCAGTTTCCAGAAATAAAATCAGGTATAATAAGAAAGAACAGGTATAATAGGATATCTCTAATCAGGAATAATCATTTAAGTATAATAAGATATCAAATGTATAATAAGATGGGTATAATCAAGTATAATCATCAGGTATAATAAAATAGAAAAGAACTGGAGGACACACTAAACCACAAAAGACTCCACAGGACTTTGGCTAAAGAAAATCTATTTTCATGTGCCTTGAACTGTAATTTCCACACTCTAGAGTACAAGATTAAGGAAAGAATATCCATTGGTCCACCCATTACTACTCTTTAAAGATGATAAATTAAATTAAAAGTTATGACACAATACCCTAAAAAGAAAGGAGAAAAAAATCTTGAACCAAGCAATAGCATGTTATAAGACTAAACATTTTCTCATCACAAAAGAAAATAATCTTTCAGAAAGATGATTTCTTTTCAATCATTCCTTTTAATAACCACATATTTGAATATTTTTTTGGAAAAAAGAAAGGACAAAGTATATTTAATAAATACAAACTAGGCTTTATACCATGTGAAAAAGGCAATGACTTATCATTTATATGCTGCATGGGGGAAATAAGATTCTTATGAACACCGTTTTGCCAAGAGAGAATTAAAAACTCCTCCTATCCAAGATTGCCTTGACATGGCAGAAAGGCTTTCAGAGTTCAAACCATGAGCTTTACTATGCAGAGTTCCTAAAATGGACAGAACATAGTGAAAAATTCTGATAAAAGGTGATATATTGGAGAAGGAAATGATAAACCACTCTAGTATCTTTGTCAAGAAAATCCCATATGCAGTATTAAAATGTTCAAATATATGATACCAAATAAGATGAGAATGACATCAATCAAGGACTGAAGTGTAAGAGGGGACACAGAAAACAAAGCCTACCTATAATTACATAAGAATAATGAGCAAACAACAAAAAAACACCTAACTCTAAAGAATTTTAATGAAGACAAAGAGTAGGGTACAGACACAAAAAGGAAAAGTGAAAGCAAAGGAAACACATGCCAAGTCCAAAAGAAAAATATGGATTTGACACAAATTCTTGAAGTACTCAAAAAAGACTTCAAAATCCAATTAAGAGAGGCAGAGGGAAAGTGGGGAAGAGAAATAAAAGTGATAGAAGAAGAAAGGAAAGTGATACAAAAAGAAATCAAAGTGATGCGAGAAGAAATGGGCAGGATCAAAGGAATGAAAAACAGAGGAAAACATGAAATATTTTAGTGAAAAAACAAATGACCTAGAAAATTAATCTAAGAGACAATTTGAGAATTATTGGTCTAAGTCATGATGATGAAAAAAAAACTTAGACATCATATTACAAGAAATTATCAAAAGTAACTTCCCATAGATCCTTAAACAAGAAAATAAAATTAAAATTGAAATAATTCAGAGATCACCTCCAGAAAGAAATCTTCAAATGACAACTTCTAGCTATGTAATAGCTGAATTCAAGAGCCACCAAGCTAAGGAGAAAATTCTTCAAGCAACTATAAAGAAGCCATTCAAATACCATGGAGCTACAATCAGGATGACATAGGATCTATCAGCTTCTATATTAAAGGATTGAAAGTCAGGAGTTTGAAATATCAGGAGTCTGATATTCAGGCAGTCAAAAGATCATACACAATAGCCTTTCATTTATATGGAAGTCATGGGATGAAAATATAAAAATACTTGAAAGACAATAATGAAGAAGCTCATCAGGGGTTGATCATTACTAAAAGGATAAAATGTTGAAGTGGTGTTGCAGGGATGTGGGGCCATCCAAATTTATTTCTATTCTCCAGATGGAGTAGAGAAGGAAATTTTTTATTAGTTTACAACTGATAGTCACATATCCAGCAAAACTGAATGTATTCTTTCTAGGGAAAAATGAACATTCAAAAGATAGACGTTTTCCAAGCATTCCTGAGGAATAAGCCAGACATAAACAAAAAATTTGAAATCTAAACATGAAACACAAGAGAAGCCCAAATAGGAATGATGAACTGGAGGATTTCTATATGGACTGGAAAGACCTCCAGGAATTGAAGCAGAGTGAAATGAGCAGGACCAAGAGAATATTGTACATAGAACTGAAACATTGTGGCACAGTCAAATGTAATAGATTTTTATACAAGTAGCAATCCAGGATAACATCCAGGAACTAATGAGAAAGAATGCTATCCTCATCCAGAGAAAAAACTGTGGGAGTAGAAATGTAGAAGAAAAATGTATGATCAATCGCATGGTTCAATGGGGATATGATTGGGGTTTGGGCTTTCAAATATCACTTTACTGCAAATATGAATAATATGTAAATAACTTTTGAACAATCATTCATGTATAACCCAGTGGAATTGCTTGTCGGCTCTGCTAGCAGGGATGGAAGAGGGGTGGGAAAAATCATGAATTGTGTTTCTATGAAAAAAATATTCTAAATAAATGATTTTTAAAATAAAGATAAAATATATACCACAAGATAAATTTGTCAGGTTTTAAGTTGTCTAACATCATGTTGGAGAAGAAAGAGCATAGGACAAACTACAAGTATCTCCAGTATTAATAAAACCACTGAGTAAAGTCAAAAGGAAATTCATTTGCATATAACTGGTGGTCAAAGAAAATTCCAATGTTGTAAACTACGCGAATGTAAGATCTATAAACCATGATAAATATGACATGTTCAAAGAGATGGAAAGATCAAACATTGACTTCTTGAGTATAAATGAATTTAAATGGGTAGATTTAATTCAGCTGATCATTACAGTGGGCAAGAAAACCTTAGAAGAAATGGAGTAGCCTTCAAAGTCAATAAAAGGTTGAGAAAAGCAAAAGTGACAATGACCTTTCTTTAAATCCATGGCAAAACATTCAAATTCATAGTAATACAATTCTATACCCCAACCACTTAGGCTGAAGAGCCTTAATAAAGATGTACAACATCTTGTAGAAATAACACCAAGAGAGGATGTCACATTCATCATACGGAATTGAAATGCTAAAGTAGAAAATCAAAAGATAATTGGAATAACTTGCAAGTTTGGTATTGGAGTATATAATGAAGCAGGGCAGAGACTAATAAGAATTTTGTTAAGCTCATTTGTTGGTCATAGCAAAGACTTTTCCAAAAGTTTAGAGGTAACTCTAGACATTAATATCCCCAGATGGTCAATATCTAAATCAAATCCATTATATAGTAATTAGCAGCCAAAGGTGGAGAATCTTTAGTCAGTTTAAACAAGACCCAAAGCTGCTTCTACCTCAGATTATGGACTACTTATTGAAAAAAATCAGACTTAAAAATTGAGGTAAGTAGGGAAAACCATAAGGCCATATAAATATATACTAAATATATCTCTTATGAATGTGAAGTGGAAGTGGTAAATAGATTTAAGGAATTTAATCTGATAGAGTACTTGAAGAACTTAGCACAGGCATTCATAATATTGTACATTGGGGCAATATCAATGATAACAAAAGAAGTAACATTCCAAAGAAAAAGAAGAGCAAGAAAAAGTTACTGTCTGATGAGGTATATTTATATGAAGTGATGCAAAGTGAAGTGATCAAAACCAGGAGAAAGAATGACGTATACAGCAACAGCAATAAATTGCAATGGTGTGAATGGCAACTATTATCAGAAATGCAAGGATTCAGGACAACTTCAAGGTACTCATGATTAAAAAGGCTTTCCTCTACCATAGAAGGAACTGAGATTGTAGCATCCCATCCTTCACTTTAGTTCCTCCATGAATTTTTCTCTAGTAGAATGTGGAAATATGCATTGTATAACAATGTATGTACAAGTTATGACATATTACTTTCCACCTAGGGGAAGGGGGTGATAAGGGAAGGAAGTGTCAGAAAATGAATATTGAAATGTACTGATACATAATGTGGAAAAAACTTATTTTAAAAATAGCTGAGGAAAGAAGGAAAGTAAAAGAAAGCGAAAGATATAACTAACTAAATGAAGAATTCCAGATAATACCATCAAGAGATAAGAAGGTTGCCTTAAATAAACAATGCAAAGAAATAGAAAATAATGGTGAATAAAAAAGACAAGTGAGCTATTAAAGAAAATTAAACATATCAAGAGAATGTTTAGTGCTAACATGGTCATGAGAAAACATATAAATGATAAAGTTTTATTAGTAGAAGAGATCAAGAAGATGTAGTAAGAATATACAGAACTATACAAGAAAGATCTTAACATTGCTGCTAACTACAATAGTGTGGTTACTGATCTAGACACAGATAACCATATTGTTATTGAGAGAACAGATACAAATTCCTTTGAGTTTAATATCATGATAAAATTTTGAGATCCAAGCAAAGATAATCTCTAATAAATATGCTATCAAAAGCTATGAATAATTTTCAAAAATAAAATCACAAAATCTCTCATAAAAGTATTGATATTACAGATAGAAAAATTCAAATTAAAATAACTCCAAAATGACTAATTACAAAACTGTGATTTCAGTGGTATAGCATACCCTTGGCCAAGGAAACTTCCTCTAGCCATATAGGTCAGTAACTTGTCCTAAGACTCTAAGCTACATAGATATAAGAAACTGAAAGGTTAAATGATATGTTTAGAATACCAGTCCCTCATGGTCTATACATCCTCTGTATCCATCTGGCCCTAAAATAAATCCTATGAATCTTAATTGGAAATGATAGAAAACACATTTCTCAAACTACTAGTAAAAGCCATGGTGCTACATTCACAATAACCTTTCCTTTATATGGAAGTCATGGGATGAAAATATCAAAATATTTGAAAGATAATAATAAAGAAGCTCAGCAGGGGTTGATCATTACTAAAAAGATAAAATGTTGCAGGGATGTGGGGCCATACAAATTTATTTCTATTCTCCAGATGGAGTATAGAAGGAAATTTATTAGGACCCAGTTCCAATTCTCATAAGACTTTAATACTCCCATAAACATAACAAAATGTAAATATAAACCAAAGTATCTTTCCCAAGATGTCTGAAATAAGAGGAAGTGGACAACAGTTATCAACCCTAATTGTTTGTCTATAGTTAATGAGAGGTTACTGTTCTCAACTTCTTTTTTCTTTTTAGAAACAAAATGAAGGAAAATCCCCTGCTGGTAAACAACATGGCCAGTTAAACCTATCCTATATATATATTTTTCTGAATATGTGCCTAAATAAAGGTCTTTAGTCACAAAGAGCAAAATCTCCCCAGAGCTGGAAGGAGAGCAGCTAGGTTGAAAGAGTACCCAATCGCACTTTTTACTAAATATATGTCTCAATAATCCAGAGGAATGCAAATTATTTGGCTCTCATTTATTACTAGTAATCAAAGGGCTTTGATGTATTTGCTAGAGACTTTCCACAACTGGATGAAAGAATTCTTTCTTAAGGAAACTATACCAACTCAAATTAAGTTCAAAATGGCCATAGTGTTATCACAAATAGAGTAAAAATTGTTTTATTTTTGTTTCTGTGTCTCTAGCACTTAACACAGTGCCTGGCACAGAGTAGGCAATTAATAAATGTTTGTTGCTGCTGATTGATAAAGTGATCAAAACACTACCCCCAGTCTCTTTTCTTTGTTAGTTCAAGAATGATCTATTCAAAGCAGGAATTGTTTTATTTTCTCCTAATTCCTGACAATTGAGTCTGATATGAATTGAGTGTGATATGAAACCATATCACACTAGTTCTATACATACAAACTCTATCTTCCATGGTCACCAAATTGAAATTTTAATAGACAACCATTTTCTCTCTTGCCACTGGATAGTATAATTGAATGCTATTCCTGAATCTATCAAAGTTTTGTTTAATTTACCTTTTTTCCAAGTGCCAAAATATATGAACAAGGATAAGAATTTCACCTTCATTTCTGCTCTGATTTTATATTGGACTGTTTTCTGAATGCATACACTATATGTGACATGCCAAAATAAATAGTTTGGTTTGCTATTCCAGAAACATTAACTGAGCTGAGTTCTCTCCTGATGAACAAGATCACTAGAACTTTTGGCTGGTTCCTAAGAAGAAATTGCTCCAAGCATTTTTATTCTTTGTCTGCCTGTTTTCTAGTCTTCCTGGCAAAAATCCAACCCATCCTCCATTCCTCTAATCTATTGTTTTAGCCGGACCCTCAGGTTTATTAGCCTTGTTAAATCTTATGGTCCCATGTGTCCTACTTCTGATCCTGGAGATCATTATTTAATCCTTTCCTGAATAACTCAGTCAGTACTTTCTTCCAGTCTGAAACAACTGGCAGATGCTGAAACATATTAATAAATTAATTGGTGGTCTGATGTCCTGTCTTGATTCTAACAGTAACATTTCACACAATCACTTTTCTTGTGTGAAATAAAAAATTATGTGAAACTCAGCCTTAAATACATTTTTTACAGTCTTTCCTGACCCTACCAGTCACTCAAAATTACTTTGCATTTGCTATATATACCCATGCACATACATGTATAGTTATGTGTACAAATATGTATGTGGACATATATACAAGCATGTATATTCTATATTTGCCTATCCATACATATATAGTTGTCTCCCAGTAAAATCTAATTGAAGGCAGAGATGATTTTTTGTTGCTTTTTTCTTTTTGTTCCCAGGATCTAACACAGGGTCTGCTGTAGAATAGACATCTAATAAATATTTTTTTTCAATTGAATTTCTCTCCATATCCAATTTATTAAATGTCTGCTATCTTCTAAGCCTTTAAAACAAAAAATCAAAAGGAGAAAATTTCTGTCTTCCAGGAATTTATATATGGATTCTTTCATTTGCAATGGATAGGATAACTAGTATATGTATATAAATGTATGTGTTTGTATATAAATGTATGTGTTTATATATGGACATGTGTGCATTTGCATATGTATACATGCATGATCCAATATAACAATTTCTTTTTTTTCTATATAAGTGAAGATTACATATGATTTTGTGATGCCTTATATCTCTAGATAAACCTTTTTAGTATTTTCAACATGTTTTTCTGCAAATCAGTGATTATCTTAAGTCTTTATTTTGTCATGTTATAGCTATTTTCCTTGCTGGTTGAATTCAGGTTTTCCCCTGTTCCTAACTATTTACTTTATAGGCTTTTGGGACATCCCTCCACACTTTTATTTATATTTAATTATTTTTATTTGCACTCTGTAATTATTCTTTTTTATTATTATTATTATATTTTATTTGATCATTTCCAAGCATTATTCATTAAAGACATAGATCATTTTCTTTTCCTCCCCCCCAACCCCCATAGCCGACGCGTAAATCCACTGGGCATTACATGTTTTCTTGATTTGAACCCATTGCTATGTTGATAATATTTGCATTAGAGTGTTCATTTAGAGTCTCTCCTCTGTCATGTCCCCTCAACCACTGTATTCAGGCAGTTGCTTTTCCTCAGTGTTTCCACTCCCATAGTTTATCCTTTGCTTATGAATAGTGTTTTTTTCTCCTAGATCCCTGCAAGTTGTTCAGGGACATTACACCGCCACTAATGGAGAAGTCCATTACATTCGATTATACCACAGTGTATTAGTCTCTGTGTACAATGTTCTCCTGGTTCTGCTCCTCTCACTCTGCATCACTTCCTGGAGGTTGTTCCAGTCTCCATGGAATTCCTCCACTTTATTATTCCTTTTAGCACAATAGTATTCCATCACCAACATATACCACAATTTGCTCAGCCATTCCCCAATTGATGGGCATCCCCTCGTTTTCCAGTTTTGAGCCACCACAAAGAGCGCAGCTATGAATATTTTTGTACAAGTCTTTGTGTCCATTGTCTCTTTGGGGTACAAACCCAGCAGTGCTATGGCTGGATCAAAGGGTAGACATTCTTTTGTTGCCCTTTGGGCATAGTTCCAAATTGCCCTCCAGAATGGTTGGATCAGTTCACAACTCCACCAGCAATGAATTAATGTCCCTACTTTGCCACATCCCCTCCAGCATTCACTACTTTCCTTTGCTGTTATGTTAGCCAATCTGCTAGGTGTGAGGTGATACATCAGAGTTGTTTTTATTTGCATCTCTCTGATTATAAGAGATTTAGAACACTTCTTCATGTGCTTGTTAGTAGTTTTGATTTCTTTATCTGAGAAAAATTATTCTTTTAACTATATTCTCTCTTGTTTACAGTCATACCTATCTATTGCTATTTTGAGTTTTATTAGCTGTTTACTCCTAGGCTATAAACACTTCTGAATCAGAAATAATCATTGTTTCTGAAGAATTGAAAATAAATAGCCCATTTTTCTCAATATTCTAAATTGTTCCCCAAATAAGAAAGCATTACCTCCGCAAAAATATTTCACCCTTTATAATCCTGGCCTATTCATATTGTTAAGCCCCCATGTCTAATCTCCTAACTAGAATGTTCTGTATTTCTTTGCTTTTCTCTTCTTTGAATAAATAAGTAAACAAGGTTCCTCATATCTTTTTTAAAATATACAGCAAATTTCAAGGAGTCTTTTGTTATACCAAAAATAAATAGGAAAAGAAAAGAATCAACAAGTTTACAACGATAGCCAGTAGACTAGAAATCTCTCCTTTTTTTTAAAAATGATAGTTCTTAATTCTCAACTCTCTGATCTCTCTAGCAATCATATTACCTCTTGGAGATTAAGTTTCCTCTTCTGTAAAATGAAGACATTAAAGTAGATCATTGATAAGGTGCCTTCCAAGTCTTATACTCTGATTCTACAAAATATAAATCCTGATTGAAGCAATGATCTGAAATTTAATCAATTCCCTCTGCCATCCCCAAGGAATCACCACTTACAGGGTTGTCTAAACCTCAGAAAAGTTACATGACTTGCTTATGTTCACAGAATGAATAAGCAGAAATTTCTGTCTCCAACAGTCTTCCAAACTCTATGCCATGCTACCCCTCAAGCCTTTCTTTATCAATATGTTCACTAGTCAATTTAATTTCAATTCAGTTGAATAGAAATGTATTATTGCCTTATTATGAATCAGGCATTATGCTAGATATTGAGGATGCCCACAAACTGAATCAAAAAGAAATGAGAAGAACCAGAACATTGTACAGAGTAACAAGAATATTATACAATAAAGAACTGTGATGACTTAGCTATTCTTAGCAACACAGTGATGCAAAACAACTCCAAAGGACTCATGATTAGAAAAATGCCCTCTACTTCCAGAGAAAGAACCAATGATTCTGAATCAATACCAAAGCAAACTTTTTTTCACTTTTTCTTATTTTTTTTGTTTGAGTCTCCTTCAACAAAAGATTAATATGGGAAAATGTTTTACATGATCAGACATGTAAGAACTATATGAGACTGCTTACCATCTCAGGGGACAGAGAATAGAAATGAGAGAATTTGAAACTTTTTTTTAATGTTGGAAATTTTTCTTACATATAATTGGGGAAAATAACATTTAAAAAATAAAATAAGATATTGAAGTTGCAAAGAGAGAACTGGAAGCAATCCCTGTTCTCAAGAAATTCTATTGGGGTAAAATGACATGTACAAAAATAAACAAATATCAAGGATAAATAAGAAAAGGCACCCACAGGAATTGAGGGAAATGTTCATAAAAGAAAATAAAGCAAGGTCTTCTATAACAGATGTAAAAAAGGAATTAGTTATTCCTGTTTTAACTTAATAGGAGACCTAGTGGTCCTTTTTCCATTGAGATGTGTAGGGATAAACCAGCTCACAATGACAGGAGGTAGAAACCAGAGAGACAGGAAGTAAGGTTAAAAATGGATATAAAAGGGGTCAGAGGTCAATTGCTGGGAGTTCAGCGCTGGCAGTTGAAGGGCAGTTGGGAGTTGGTTGGTTGAGAGTCGCAGAGGAAAGATCTTGACATGCTTGATTGGGATGGATCTTGGAGAAAACACTAGATTGGGTTCAGTCTTGGATTTGGCTGAATTGGGTTAGAACTTTGTGGGGTGGCTATTGATTCATTGGACTTTTCTCAATATTAGGCAGTTATAGGTAGTTATAGGCAATTATAGATAGTATAGATAGTTATAGCTAGTTTTAGGAGTTAGGCAATCTCTTTCCTATATATCTCTCCTTTGCTATATTTACTTTACTATATTTTTTTACTATCTCTATTTTAATAAAACTAAATTGTTAACTGTTAAAAGTTGCTCTCTTATTTTTATCAAATTCCTAATTTAACCCTTACATAGGTAACACCTGAATTCTGAAAGTAGTTCAGTATTCCAAGCAGCATAGGTGAGAAAAACAAGTACTGTCGATATGTGAGACAGGCTTCCCCGAGGCATAGAGGAAGATAGGTGGTCAATCATATATAGGGATAAGCAAAGTGTTCTTATGTGACTAGAATGTAGTTTGCCAAAAGGAAAGTAAGGAGAAAATGTCTGAAAAGATAGGTTAGAGCCCATGGAAAAAATGGTTCTTTAGATATGGAAATATGATGCTGAATTGTACTTGGAACTTTTCTTAAACTGAAAGTAAAAAATTATCCTTTAATTTTAGATAGGAAAATATTTTTACATTTTTCAGTCTGCAATAATTTTTCTACTGGTGTAGTTGTGTATTTTGTTGTAACTAGCACAAACAGATGCTTTATGTTTTGCAGTAATTAGTATATATGTATGTTATATATCCTACAGTAAGAACTATAATACAGTGCTATGTATCATATAGAAGCCATAATAATGAAATAATCTTTTGACAACTTTTATAATAGTTTAGTTTTTAGAAAGGAGAAAACAATTAAATTGTGAATTTTATTCCCTTTGATCATTGAAATGGAAATAACTAATTAAATTTTGAAATTTACTATAAGGTTACTCTCTACTACTCTTTGAAGAATTTGAGAATAGAAACGAAGGGACCAAGGGAAAGGCATCTTAATATTTCAGGAATTACAGATTATTTATTTTTCTTGTTATTCATTTGATTCTATCTATACCCATTATATTTATTGATTTACTCTTATAGATATTCATTTTAGCCAAAGGAAATTCATAGTGCTTATATAATCTACATAAAAAGTCATGGAAACTCTCCCTAATAATTCACTGGATTATGAATATGTCAGAATTTGGTTTTGATCCTAATTATTTCTGGTTTCTAATCCAAGCTTTTTATTCACTATCCCAGGCAGCTTCTAAACCATATTATTTAGCATCATTATGGGGTGAAGGTATAATTAGATCTCTGGGAAACAAACAAAATATATTATACTATTTTCTAGATTCAGCTTTAGGGTATAAATATGTTGCTTCCTCCAATAACATGTAAGATCCTTAAGGTTTGTGACTGCATTTTCTTTTTAATTATCTAACTTAACGATGCTTAGCATATAATAAATATAGAATAAATGCCATTGATTGATTAATAAATGAACACATTTTGTTTTAAGGCATCATTTTTATTATAACTGAAATGCTTTAAATTTTCTCTGTTGAAAATCTTTGGGCATCAATAGGAATGTACTTTATCCAGCATTCTTTTCAAGCATCTTCTACTATGTAGACTAATGTCTACCTGAGGTGATCATGAACCTCTCATTCATTATATTTACCAAAAAAAATGGTTTTGCCAATAAGAATATTAAATCCTAGTGGCACCGTAGCTCTCTCATCATTTGTAAATCTCCCATCTGTCTAATGACATAAATTTTGAAACCTTTCTCTGCCTTAGAGCATTATGTTTAATGTGGAAAAAACTAGGTTTCAATGTGCCTCATAATCTCTTGGTCTCCTAGACTAATTCTTAGTGTAGTAAATAAGGCATATACTCCAACTGGCATAGCTTCTTGGATACAACATATGTGTTTATTAAGTATACACACATATATATTACATATACGCACATGTCTCTCTCTATATATGTGTGTATATATAAATACACACATATAGTAAGTAGGTCCAACTACTATGTGAATTTGTTTGTTTGTTTGTTTTGGCTATCAGAATTATAATTCCCTTTAAATATTTTTATTTACATCCAAATACTTGTAAAAACAGTTTCCAACTTTTTTCAAAGAATGTTGAGTCTTAAGTTTTTTCCTTCCCTCCTTCTCTTCCACACCCTGCTGATTTGGTAAGTAATCTCATATAGATTTTACATGTACATTCATGTAAAATAAGAATAATAACTTCTTTCCAACTGTAAAATATCAATTTATGAGGTACAAATTATATAGTCATATATCACTTCTTTCAGTCATGTTGATATTTTTCGTAAACAGATAATCATTGATGGTGTGATCCACTTGGCACTGTGACAATGAATTCTAGGTAAAATAAATGGACAATTTGATCATTTTGCTAACTCACTATATGAGTCTATCATAAAGTGAATAGAAATTAATCTTAATCAGTCAATGTAATAAGCAATAAATGGAATATTTTGCTCCTTCTATAGTCTAGACAGATTCTGAAGTCATAGGCATTTGTATAAATATACTTAAATCATATGCTACATACCAAAAGTGATTTCCATATATAGAAAATATTCTATGATATTAGGATATAGTTGACAGAATACTAGACTAGAGTTGATGACCTAGGCTCAATCATAGCTATGGCATTTACTAGCTATATAACCAATGGCAAGACATTGGACTTTTTTTTTTAACTTTAGGTTCTGCATCTGTAAAACAGGAATATAATGATGATTATACCTATTTAACAGGATTGTCATGAAGTTTTAAAATGGGATGGTCTCCTTGAATAATTTAAAGTATTACATAAAAATAGTATGCCGATTTATACATGTCTGTGTCTTTTCAAAATAACACATATATGTGTATAATGTCATATGTGTAATGCATGCATGAACATATGTACATCATACATTTATATGTCTAAATGTATAAGAATGTTCATGTATATGTGTGTATATGTTTTCTCTGTGTCTAATGAGTGTATATATAAGCATACATTGTAGAGGCATAAGTGCATAAGCATGTGTGTATATATTCCTATCTGAAATCTTTTCAACCAAAATAATATTATTAAAAATCATGGTTGCCTATCAAATTTAAATTGTATTTGACATTCATATAGTCTAAACTACTATAGGATGTATACTACTAGAGCATATATCAATTTGGGAGATAGAGACAGAGAGAAAGAGGGAGATACACAGGGGGTTTTGCACTTCACTGGCCCTGGGAAGGTCCCTAGGTGGGTTTTTCAACCCCAATCCCTCTGGGTCCTTCTCTATCCACATATCTCTTTTTGGGGGTACACTTCTTTTTCAATGCTGGTTCTCTATACATTGACTCTTTACAAACAACATCACACTCCCTACATGACATATAAATTGTGAATATATGTATATATACACATACATATTTTTGAGTGTATATGCATGTGTATTGTAATAATTAAAATTTGTTGCCCAATGTAATAGTTACAATTTTGATTTGATGAAAATAATAATCGTTTTAAAAGAGTTTGTGGTTGCCTTGTATAAAATAAACTTCTTGGGTCAATATGTTGTCAGTAGCTCTTAATAATTTAATTTAATATAAATATAGTAAAAGGAGGGAAAAGTTGAGGGAAGTAGAAATTACTTCCTAGCCTACCACCCTAGAGCTCCTATCTGAAGAAATTCAGCTTACTCCCTGACAAAGTTCCAATCTCCATGTGAAAGTCTGGTAGCCTCTCCAACAGGGGTATCACCAGCTTAAGCCTCTTCCTTCATTTTGAGTCACAACGCCAAATCTATGTAGCACAGAATGTTTCTTCAGCCCAACTTACTACTGCCAAATGTATCTTCAAAAAGTGCCTCACAGAAGGAATCAAAGAAAATCCTCCTCTAGTCGAATCCCTTCTAAAAATGAATACTCAGGAGTCCTTGGGCTGGCTATTTATAAGCAGTTTCTCCATGTCACATCCTGTCTCTCTCCCACTTCACAGGTACCAGTCACAGTCTCTGAATTTGCCTGGCACTGTCCAGGGGCAGTGCTTGTGGCCTTCGATGGTGTGAACTTTCTTTGTTAGTGACTTACTGTAGGGATACTTTAAATTATTGATTGATTAACTTAAAAGAGACAAAGGGAATAAAGATTCCCTTTCACAGTATTAAATGTAGGAATAGAGACTGGACCTATGATTTTCCTCAACTGAGGACATTCTCATGACAAATAAAAATAAAAATTTTCAACATTTTCTTTCCAATTTAATTATAGAATATGCTAAAGCACCAAGAAGCCATCTCTCTATCCATTTGTCATGCTACTATATATCTATATTTATTTTTGCATATCAAATATAGTTCTTTGGATGTAAAGATATCTAAAGATATGCACATGCATATATATGTTCTCATATGTGTATATGAAGTTCCCCATATAAAGCATGTTTATGTGTCTGTGTGTTTGTAGATAGAGTAACATTTTATTTAGCATAATCAGAGAATGAACTATTTTCATATCCTTGTTATAAACAACTATGGATTTTACATATTTCTCAGCAATAAGAATAGTGGGGGTTTTTTTGTTTTCTAGTAACTAGGATAGCATTTTCTTCCACAAGTGCTAACTTATTATGAAAAGAAGGCAGTAACATTCATTAACCAAAACCTATCCCATACATGAGTATCAATTATTCAGTTTGTACACGTATGCATGTATTCATGCACTAGTCACTGTTTTATACTTCAAGTATTATTGTAACTTAGATATATGCAGGGTTGACAGTGAATGGAATTCTCACTGAAAGATAGCTGAATAAAACAAATGACTGTATACACACTATCTTCCACATGTAAAATTGACCTTGTTATTAGAATGGGATTTAAGGTTATTTTTTCCCCAGCAATACTGATAGGATGAGTCAGTTCCAGTCTTTCAGCATGTTCTCAAACAAGTGAAATATATGGACTCTTATGAAATGAATGTCTTTGTGAAATGGCTGACCATATTTAAGATAGAGATTAGCTTGTGACTATAGAAAAGAGATATCAGTTGTGGTTGTTGTTGTTTTTAATCATGCTAAAGATGAGCCAAACAAGAATGAAGTCTGATCTTGACCTCATTAGTTCCATGTTCATTAGTTCAGCTAAATTAGCTCTCCTAGTCCTTTATATTAGTACTAATTGTGCATTAATTCAATGATTAACTCAACAAACATTTAATGAGTTCCCACTATATAGTAGCCAGAATGCTTTATAAAGAAGTAAATAATTACTAACTCCCCATACCCTTTCTGGACACAGAAGATATTGAACAGCTCTCTGGTATTTTTAATATTTTCTTTTTCCCTAAATGACTTCCAGTAGCTTATAATAGTTCCAGAACCTAGTCTATAATGTTTATGGAATGAGAGGGAAAAGGCTTATTGTGTTTTTGATACTAGGTCATCTGACAAGGTAGTAGCTATGTGGCTAAATTACTGCCCTAATTCTACAGAGGATTGATACCATAACTTTTTTCATCTTGTTGAATCCCCATTGAATATACAACAGTATATGTATTTTTACCTAAGTAATTCAAGTTCTGAGGTAGGGGAAATTACCATGGATGTTAGAACTCTCCTACAGAGTTGGCCAATAGACATATAAACAGGAAGGACAATATTCTATCACATTGGATTGTTATATATAGTTGTTATAGAGAGCCAAAACACCACAATTATTTCTTTTTCTCTCCTAGAAAAATTCAAAGAAAAAAATATGATTTTCCTTTGGAATAGAAATAAGTTTTTGGAAAGGGTGTTAAAAACCATCTAAGTATGATGACTTGCAAAGTTTGTGCTTTATAAAATAAAGAATATTTAAAGTACTGTTTATTTATTCTTGATCACCTTGATGACAAGAAATAAATGATGCAACTATGAGAACTCTAGGGATTTAGATATAGCATCAAATTATGATGATTAAATTGTCACATATTTATAGTGCTTAAAATACAAATTAGGTCATTAATGTTCTTTTTTGCTTCACATAAGCAATTCAATAAAAAATGTTGAGTTTAGTAAGTACTATGTGAAACTCACTGTATTGATCACTGTTGATATGAAAACAAAGAATACATTTCTGCCCTCAAGGAGCTTGCATTCTTTTAAGAAAATAGAATATAAAAATAGATGAGTTAGTATAGGGAATGAAAGTGAAAAGATTGTAAAGATAAGGGACTCTAGGATATTCTAAGATAGAGACAGTGTTCCTTTGTTAGCAGTAAGGGGTGACCTTGGCAAATCATTTAATTTCACTCAAACTCAAATTCCTTGTTTGCAAAATGGGATTCCAGTAGTAGCCCAATAGCAGCAGCAACAAAAGTAGCATTTATGTAATATTTTAAGATTTACAAAATCGTTTCACATATATTATTATCCCATTTGATCTTCACAAAAATTTTGGGAGGTTGGTGATATTACATTATTATTAGCATTAGTACTATCATATATACATGACAAAACTGAAGCACAGAGAGTATATATCTTGTCTCAGAACACCCAACTAGTAAGCATGCGAGGTAGAATTAGAACTTGAGTCCAGTACTATTCAGTATTGTATAACCTAGTTACTAAAATCATTGTAATTACCAAATAAAGTAATTTATTTAAGTCATATGAAACCTTTAGGTGTATTGAATAGCTTTAGTGGATCTAGTGACAAGATATATGTGAATAGTAGATAGGCAAACCTAAATTCTGACAGGTTCATCATTCCATTGGCTACAAGATATGAATTTCTTAGGAATAACATTTCCGGAAGGCTATCTACTAAATTGTAGAGAAGTTGCAATCTATGTTAATGAAAGAAGCCTGAGCATAAACAAAATCCCTGAACCCAGAATATAAAAATAAATTAACTTCAAAAGATAATACACTTTATTTTTAAGTAAATGCACCAGCTACATTTTCTTCTCTAATTTGGCCCCTTGCTTTTTGATCTGTTTGATTTCTTTGTCAGACCTTAGATATACTAAATCAGAATATAATTCTCTTTGAGGAAAGAAAAAAGGGAAAGTGTCATGATTTGTGGACTACAAATATCACCATTATAATTGGAATCTTTTTCTGAAATCTTGACATAGATGAATGTGGTAAGACTGGACAGAATAAAAAAAATTTTAGCTACCAATGTAAGGGAAAAGAAGAAAACTGTTCTATTTTAATTAGGTTCATCATACTTGGCTTCATTTCAAAATTAGACTTCTAGAGATGTCAACAAGGTAGACAGATGGTAGAATGTATTTTTTGTATAGTAGATTTTTATTTGTTCCAGATAATCCAAGACCTTGAAAGCTCCATTTCAAGATGCTGGCTTAGTCCTGTAGGTATCACAAAAATAATGTAGGCTTTTGGAATAGGAAGTAATTTCATAATATCACAACAATTCCTTTAAATAATCATAAAATTAGAGTTGAAACAGACCCTAAAAGGTCATTTAGTCCAACTAACTCAACTTAAAGAAAATGAATCTGAGGCCCAGAGTGCTAAAGTTATTTGCCCACAATAAACAGATAGAAAGTGATAGAAGTTGTGGCTTGAACCAGGTCCCCAGTAGCAAACCTAAATTCTTTCCACTCCACTATGCATTTTCCTCTCCTAATTGGAGGAAGATGGAGGAAGAGACAGCATAGGAATGCTTCTTGTCATATTTGCCAGTTTTATTGCTTTACCCTAATTTAATTCATGATTTTTGCTTAGATCATATGTTTCAAGTGATTATTGGAACCAATAAATACCTTAGCAATTAATAAGATATTTCTGAACTAAAATAATGTTGACATTAATAGATCTGTGGAAAGATTGTCTTCTTTGAACTTGTGCATCTGTGCCAAAATACTTCTCATCAGGTTATTCAGTACTGAATTTTCTCCATGATTTATGAATACTCTGAAGATATATATGCTTTTCAGAAATGCTGCAAAAAGTATTGCTTTATAAGCTACACTGGCAGGAATACTTATTTTGAAACAGTATTTAATACCCTGAATCACTGCAAAGGGAAATTAAAACACGAATGCTCAGACATTACTTATTGCAAATAAAAGTATCTTGATAATCAGAAATGAGTGGTTCATTGAAATATAGCTTTATTGTAATTGTATTTATTAGAAGGAAATGTTGCCCCCATTTTGGATTGTAAACAAACATACCAACAGTAAATTTCTTTGCAGAGGCATCAGCCTGTACAATTGTGTGCTAGATAAGAAGACTCAAAATTGCTTTTAGTTTGACTAGATAATATTACTAATTATACCTATCAAAAGTAAAAGATGTACTATACTAGTGCACTTATAATTTTTAAAAAGCCCAACTCTGACTCTGAGAAGACACAAAGGAAAGAGCCTTGTCACATAGGCACATGTTTTCCAGGGGCCTCTTTTATACTTCAGTATATCAGGTTCCTAAAGGTGCTATGTTAATTTGGTATGTGTTTGATCTTTTAGGTAAGGTCTCTTTTTATACTCTTCATTTTTTTAGTGCTGGTGGTAGTGATGAAATCTAAGAGGGAATGGATAATAAAAGGAAAGAGTAATTGCTTCTTGATGACAAACAGAAGATCTATGACAAATCAATTAAATCCTCTAATCACTCTGCTGCTTTCTTTGTGTATAGTGATTACAGTTGAGACAGTAGAATGAGCACTTCTAGTACAGGACTGTGAAATGCATAAGTATCACTGTAATAAAAGAGAGGAGTACTTCATTATAGTGAATTATATAGAAGCATTGGAAACAGAGAACTGCTTTTTGGATTAGTGTTTGCTATAAAGGGATTTTTCCTCTCTTCTTTTTTTCTTTCTATTTCTTACTATCATAGGAAGGTACCTTACCTACCCTGTGTTGAATAAGCATTGTCCTAGGCACTGTGAGGGGTAAAGGGTAAATTGAAGCAAGGCTCCTGACCCTTTAATATATGAGATCAAATTGAGTTTAGACAACATATCTGGATTATAGAATTCTAGAGCTTGCTCATATCATAAAGTTGCATTTTATAATATTTCCAAGTATTTTGTTTCCTTTTCATAATAGAAAAAATAACTTTTAGTTTTAATTGCTAATCTACAATTTGGACATACATTAAATGCAATATTTTGGCAAAATCCATATAAGTAGAAAAGCATCTTATAGAAAAATATACATATGTAATATACATATACTTAAATACATGACTATATGTGTCTATTATGTCCTTATAGCATTTCGGTAAACATAATTTAGTGAATGTCTAAATACTATTCACAATCCCTGTCTACAGTTTTAAGAACAATTTATATTATGGTGCATTGTTTGCAAAGCCCTTTACATATAGTAGGTCACTTTTATCACTATAATTATCCGTGTTATACATCAAGCTGAGAAAGATTGAATGATTCTGATCAAAGTATCACAGTAAGTTTCAGAGGCAGGATTAGAAACTAAAGCCTCCTGAAATCTAAGTTTAGCATGCTACATTTATCTAGGTAGTACAGATGAATACTTGAAATTAAATCTGACTTCAGATATTTACTTACTAGTTGTGTGACCCTGAGAAAATCACATAAGATATTTACTCCCATGTCCTCAACTGTAAAATTGTGATTGTAACAGTACCTATTTCCCAATGTTGTTATGAGGCTCAAATAAGATAGTATTTGAAAAGTTCTTAGCTCAGTGCCTAGTACATGGTATGCACTATATACATGCTTCCTTCTTCCCTTCTTCCCTCCTTTACTTCTTCCTTTTTTTCTTCCTTCTTTCTTTCCTTCCTTCCTTTCTCTCTCCCTCCCTCCCTTCCTTACATCCTGTTATAAGTCCTCATTCTTTCCAATTTGTACAATTGCAATAATGGATCTCCCTGCCTCAAATCTTTCCCCACTGCTCCTATTCTCCATTTAGCTGACAAAGTGATATTCCTGACTCACAGAGCATATTATCACCCCTATTCGGTAAACTCCAAAGACTTCCTATTACCACCAGGATAAAATATTAGAAGTAGTTAGAGGTAAAACTAAACCCGAACTCACGAATTCCTGAGATCAACTTCCATCTTAGATACTTACTAGCCCCATGACCCTGGGTAAATCATATAATCTGTCTGCCTCATTTAATCCTTATCTGTAAAATGGGCACCTGTCACCCAGGATTGTAATGAGGATAAAATGCGATCATTTTAAGGTGTTATTTTAAAACTAAAATGCTATATATATATATATATATATATATATATATATATATATATGTATGTATGTATATATATATGCTAGTTATTGTTATAATTTGTATTGTTATATTATTGTTGCTGTTAGTTATTAAAAATCCTCTCACTTTTAAAGACCTAAACTACTTGCCTCTTTCTTAGCTGTTCATTCTTTATACTTTATTTCCTTCAACATACTCTATAATCCAGTGACTCCAGTTACCTTGCTGTTCCTCAAATATAATTTTCTCTCCTCCTAACTTTGTGCCTTTCCCTTGACTGTCTTTCATGCTCAGAATATTCTTTCTGTTCACTTCTATCTCTAATTTACCTGCCTTTCTTAAAGACACAGTTCAAATTCCACCTTCTACAATAGTCCTTCATAGTCCTCTCTCCTTCTTCTATACATTTAGTTCCTTTCTTTTAAGAGTATCTTTCTTTTATGTTGCATATGGCTTATGTGTATTTGTGTTTGCATGTTATGTCTCCTATTAGAATGTTACCTCCTTGAGGGAAGGTACTAAGAGTTTGCATTTTTTAAATTTGCATCTCTTAGCACAGTTTCTGGCATACTGTAAGTGGCTAATAAATGATTATTGATTATTCAGGCAAAATTTATAGAGAAGTTTATACCGTAAGTTCTTATATGCAAATCTGTGCCCCTAAATCTATGTCATTGACTTGTTTTCCTTTAGTTCATAGAATATTTATAGCAATAAATTAGGAAAAATAGTTCAGAGAGTAAGTAATTTGACAATTTTTTGAAGTCCTAATGATATTTTTTATGTTTAGCTATAAGCTTAGAATTCACATTTAGCCACTTCTCTCCCTAGATAAGTAAAAGTCTGCTCCTTGAGGGGGAAAAAGTGAAACCAATTGGAACCAAGTTTAAAAAATAAAAGCTTGCTCCAATTTTATAAGCAAGGGCTCCACAAAAATTAAGAAGAATCTGTCTTCAAAATACTAATTGTTATGCAGATGTACCATTTTTTGCATAGAAACATCAGCCTTAGTATAAGTTTTTGGGTTTGTTTGCCAAAACCCAGAGAGGGAAAGAGCTCACTAATTTATTAGTTCTGCCACTCTTAGAAAAAATATCTTCCCTCTATATTAGAATTATGAGCAAATATTCCCCCTAATCTTCCAACAAAGTATTTTAATTCATGCCTACAGCTTGGCAGTTTTGTGGATCCTCCCTCCATTTCATTTTTCAAATGAGAAAAATCTTCAATTTATGTTCTGGAAAATAAAGTGTTGTGTTTCATTTTAAAAAATGAATCTTATCTAAAATTTCCTTCAAGATGGTCATCTAGGCATTGCTTGAAGATCTCTGGTGATGGAAAACTGATTACCTATCAGAACACTTCCTTTTGAAAAACCCAAAATATTAAAAAGCTTTTCTTAAATTAAACTGAAAACTACCCTTGTGCAAGCTTCTAAACATTTTGTTTTTTAGCCCTCTGATTATTAGTTAATCAGTCAATAAAATTTATCATGAACTTGGTATGCTAAGCACCATGCTAAATCCTGGGGATACTAAAAGAGTCAAAAAACATTAATTCTCATCCTCAATGATTTCACAATCTAAGGGAAGAGGGTATAAGCAAACAAACATGTTCAAACATATGATACACAGGAAAATAATGGAAAAATTAAAGGAGGAAAATCACTAGAATTAAGAAGGTTTTGGAAATTCTTCCTTTAAAAGATGAGATTTTAATTGAGACTTAAAAGAAGCCAGAGAGCCATTAGGTAGAAAAGAGAAGAAATATCATTCCAGAAAGGGCAAGAGCTAGAGAAAATGCCCAGCTGATAGACTGAGTGTCTAGTTTGAGGAATAGAAATGTGAACAGTATCACTAGATAGAGTATAAGATAGGAAGTAAGGTGAAAAAAGACTAAAAATAGGATGGTGAGTTAGGTTATGGAGGGCTTAGAATAATAGAGGAGATTTTTCTATTTGATTTTGGAAGCAATATGGAGCTATTGTAAAAGCTGATTTGAAGGCAGAAATGGTCTGACCCAAGTCTTAGGAAAACCACTTTATGACTGAATGAAAGATAAGATAAAGGGAGAGATCTCAGATAGGCAGAGTCCATTAGCAGGTTATTGCAATAATCTAGGCATGAAGTGATGAGAGTCTACACCAGGATGTTGGCAGTGTCAAGGAACGAAAAGGGGACCTATTACAGAATTTATGGAAATTTGAAACTACAGGCCTTGACAACAAGTTGGATATGGTGGGGGAGAGGGGGGAGAGAGGAATTAAGTTTGATACCTACATTAATAATCTGAGGGTATAGGAGAATGATGATGCCCTCTACAATAAAAGGGAAGTTAGAAGGAAAAGAGGCTTAGCAGGAAAGATAATCAGTCCAGTTTTGGATAGTTGAGTTTAAGATATCTATTGGATATCCAGTTAGAGATATGTGAAGGTTAATTGGAGATAGGAGATTGGAGGTCAGTAGGATGAATCTGTTTGAGGACAAGATAAGTAGATTTTAGAAACATAACATAGAGATTAGTGACATTGCATAAAGTGTGCCAAGTCTGGAAGAACAAATTGTTCTTATCTGTCTATTCTGCCAAGGGAAGTCTTGGCATGCTTTGGGTACACATTTCCCTAACCCATTGACAGATTTTAGCTAGCAGAGTTAGGAGGCACAATGTGAACTAGTAAAAAGGGAAAAGGGTAAAAGGACCTAGGATAGAGGTAAGAGGAAATGACTTGGGTGGAGAAAAGAGATAGAGAAGGAAAAGAATCACAGAAACCCAGAAAGTCAAGAATATGAGGACGGAAATCAAAAAGGAAGTGGTATGGATGACTGTAGAGAGAGATCAAGAAGAATGAAAATTGAAAAAAAAAGCCATTAGATTTGGCAGATCATTGGTAACTTGCAGAGAACAGTTTCAGTGGATTAATGAGGATTAAGAAGTGAATGAAATGGAAGCACCTATTTTAGGTAGCCTTTTCATCATGATTATCTCATGATTATACTTTTTTCTATGAATGTAGATCAAATTAGGTTTTGGGGGGGTGTCATATCATGTTTTTTGTTCATTCATTACTGACTCTTGATAACCCTATTTGGGGTTTCATTGGCAAAGATACTAGAGTGGTTTGCCATTTCCTTCTCCAGATCATTTCATAGATAAGGGAGCTTAGGCAAAAAGGATTAATTTACTTTCCTAGGCTCACATAGCTAGTAAGTGTCTGAACCCACATTTAAACTCAGATTCTCTAACTCCAGGTTTTATGCTCTATTCATTGCATCACCTAAATGTCCTTCAAGTTATATATCATTTATTAATTTGAGATGGGTTTTATCCAGGTCTTTCAGGAATTGACCAAGATATTGAACAAAACCATGAAGTCTTTAAATTATCTTATTTCTCCCCATTTTCTTTATTAATGTTATTTTTATCCTCAAAAATTATAAAACTTAAAAGAAGCATCTCAGAGAATATCTCTGATACACTACTTAATGAAATCATTCAAAAATAAAATATCTCAGAAAGGATTAAATAGTTATTATCATTGGCAGACATCTTGATTAAGTAATTAATGCAAAGTAAACTAATTATGAATAAGTCCTTAACCAGTTTGAAAGCACTGTTAGGATTCTAGGTCATTTAATGATAACATATGATACCACATGTACATAAAAAAATTGTGATTGGTTAAAGAAAATCAGTCATATCCTGTGGGGATATTGATAAAATGCCTAGCCATTCTCAGAATTCAATAATTCAGCAGCTGCTAAGTCAAGTACAACTATTGTGTGGTCTCCTTAATAGCTTGCTGGGGTCATTCAGGCCCTTCTTATAGTCCAATATAGAAGCATTATGGTCATAGCCATTCACTTGCTGTAGTACTATGGATTTTCCTATATGTGACCATGCAAATTGGCTGTAATTTTACTCTACTTTGTATTTCCTTACCTCTCTTAAATCTCTGATCTCTCATACTTGTTTTTGTTTGAAACCCCTACCTATATAGTCTCAAGCTGAAAAAATAAAAGAATAAAAGCAAAACCAAAAGTAATGAGAGGGAATTTTGGCACAGAGTAGACTGTTAAGAGATGTGGGCAGACCTGGTGACCAGTTCAGTTCCTTACCTCTCCATCTCTCCCCTTTTTGTTTTTAGCTTTGTTTTATAATTTCTGCTGACAGTAGAGACCTCTTACAATATAAAAAAATCTTCTTGTTAACCATTGCTGAGCCTCTGTATCCCTATAGGTGAAGTAGATAGATACACATGAAAAAGTCTTGCTCCTTTGTGTCAATGATACTGCCACTTCAGACCCTTGTTTTTAACTCTTTCCTCAGACCAGATAATTGGAATGGGGAAGGTGCGTAGAGCTGATATTTAGATTAAATGTTTTTAATTCCTTCCTTTATATATTTAAAGCATTAAAAATTCTAAATGTTATATGGATGTGGACTAATTTTTTTAATTTCTGACACCAGTAGGATACTTATAGAATTTGATAGTTCAGCTTAATTTTTCCCCTTTTCCTTTTTTCCTATATGATAAGGTATTTTCATGACTTCCCCATGTCAAGGAATTAGTCATAGGTTTAGTGATGAAAAGGGGATGGTAGGTAGAGAATGAGAAAAGGTAAAAAGGTCAGTGAATAGAAGGTGGTGTAAATATTTTCTCAATATTAATAATTAATATTTATATGTTGCCTACTCTATGCCAGGCACTATGCTAACTGCTTCATATTAGTATTTCTTTGATGCTCACAACATCCATAGAGGTAGATTCTACTCATCCCCATTTTATAGTCAAGCAAACTGATTCATGCAAAGGTTAAGTAAGTCACTCATTGTTAAGGATCTAGTAAGTATCTGTTTGAATCCAGATTTCAACTCAAATATATGTCTCCAGTCCCAGTGGTGTCACCTAGATGCCTCAAGACCCAAAAAGATTCATCAGGTATTACACATATGGAGGGCATATTGTCTGGTGGAAGAGTTGAATGAAATTTCATCACTCTCACACGCCTAAATGTAAAAGACTAGAACCATCCATTGAGAAGAAATGTGCCCCAGGTAGCCATTTGGTGGCTAGGATTAAATTTGAGATCTGACTGACAAAAAAGCTGGAAATATTTCAAGTAAACATTGATAGCTCAGATCATTAATGCTTTCAGTTATAATTGGAATGGAAGTAACCCTTTCCTGAGGAAGAGGAAATGAATGGTAGTGTTATGGGAAATAGTAGAGAAATAATAGAAACTGAAAAAAATGTTAACAGTAGAGCCTGAAGAAGAGTTCCAGAGTCAACTAGGAAGTGTCTAAAGCCCATTTCAACTCAGGTCTTCCTGACTCCAGGCTCAGTGCTCCATGCACTGCATCACCCAGCTGCCCTCTGTGTATGGCTTCCAGATTCCTTGATTCCTTAGGAGAAGGGGGGAGTCAGTCTTAAGCTTCTATCACACAGGTTGGTTTTTTAAGTCTACAGTGGTTATTTATGACTGAGCTTGGGGAAAAAGGGACAGGAGGCAAGGAGGAGAAAACTGTTTGGTTCTTATGACAATATGTACAAAACCTTTCTATATTCCTTATTATTTGTTTAATAAACATGTTCAACATTCTATGCCTTGTTATCCTCAATTACTTACCTAGGGATAGAATACCCACATGGGAGAGCCAAAGATAATTACAATTTAGATAGTCCAATAGGAAACTCTTAGTGGAAGTCAAGGAGAGGATTCATTTGAAGCTTCCAATATTAACTCTAGACTGGCTTAATCTGGAGCTACATGAGGTCACAGAATATGCACATATCCCATAATAAAATTTGGCATATTAACCATTTAAATTACTTATTTCTTGAAAAGAAAATGAAAGGAAATAGGAAAGTTATTTGCAATAGCTACTTGAAGTCATCAAACTGAGTGGGAAGGGTGGGCCTATAATAACTCTTCAAACAAATTGAGAAAAGTATATTGTTTGCATTGTATCTAAAAGGTTTCTAAATTAAAATTCTAATCATTGACAGGGTTATTACAAATGACCATGTTATAGGCATATTACTCTGCATACAAATTCTCATTAGGTTGTATCATTCAGATACATTTATTACTAAACAATCTGTCTGGTTACTGATATGATGGGTGAAAAAATAATCTTCCTACCTTTCACCACTATGACTGAGCACGTATTTTGAAGAGGACATGTTTATGTCAACAAGTTTTGTGACTTTATCCCTTGATATTTTTTGTTAAGATGTCCTACCTTTCCTTGAATTGTAGTCTGTCCTACAAGGCATCCTGGCTTTCCCTTAAAGCAGTTTCAGCTTGGAACCAATCTCTGGGCAGTCAGGTGAGAAAAAGCACTCACTACCTTGCAGACTGAGAATTATGAGTTGGACAGCAGCAGGGTTTGATGGTAAATGTTTAACAGCAGGCTTTAGATGGGGGTGGGGAGAGGAGAAATATATATACACCAAGTTTTTATGATTAAGCAGCATAAATAACATTTTCTCTGTCACTTTCCTGAGACTAACCAATCAACAAAACAGTAAATCATGCTCTTGATTTGTAGCATTTGCCAATTTCTTTGTAAATTTTTATACTGAAAATTTAATAATCAGTTCTCTCCTGCAAGTGTAATCTGCCTCTAGCACACTTGTGAGCAGAAAGGACCTTTAAGACAATTAATCAGGGGTTCTTAACCCTTTTTGCATCATGGACATCTTTGGCAGTCTGGTGAAATCTATGGACCCCTTCTCAGAATAATGGTCAAAAAGTATTACAATATACACGATTATACAGAAAACCAACAGTTAGTGGAAATAAAGATGTTCTCTCTTTTTTTCCCTTCATCTAGGATCACAGACACCCTGTAATCCATTCATGGACTCCTTAGGCTCCCTAATTAAGCTACTCAGTTCTAAACAAATGTTTTTATTTTATATAGGAAGAAAGTGAGATTCAATGAGATTAAACAATCTGATTAAGGTCACACAAGAGTTATAAGCAAAGCTGGTATTCAAATGCACGTTTCTGATTCCAAATCCCCTAACTTTTCCACTACATCTATTATTTTGTATGATATTATTTCTTATGTTGGTGATTAATATATTGTATGTTTGATTAATCATGTCACGTAGGTAGTGGTTCTTTTACAATAAGTACAACTGGGACTATTTTTGGTGCTGTGTTTGTTTTTACTTTCCTTATATCCCCAATATTTAGTTCAGTGCCTGGCAGAGAGCAAGAGAAAGATAAGGGAATAAACATTAAGTGCCTGCTATGTGCCAAGAAATTTTCTAGTGTTTTTAAAATGTTATCTAATTTGATCTTCACAACAACCTCATAAAAGTAGATGTTATTATGATCCCCATTTTGCAGTTGAGGAAACTGAAACAGACAAGAGATTAAGTGACTTGTCCAGTATCATGAGTTAGGAAGTATCTGAGACTGGATCCTGACTCCAGTACCATCTAGTGGTCTATGTACATTTACTAAATGCTTGTTGACTGAAGACAGTCACAATGACTCATACAATATAATGAATATATGCCTCCATGTTTTCGCTCATAGGGGCTGAGTTGCTTTGCTGAAATAGATGCTTTTATCAATTTAGTAAACATTTATTAGGTATCTCAGTTCTGAGCATAAAAAGGCAGAGAATAAAACTATTCTATTAAGGAGATTACATTCTGCAGGGACTATATAATTAATTATGTAAAAATATATGATTGTGTCCAGAAAGTTTATGCACATTTAGTAGTCAATCAAATGAAAGATGATGGTACAGAGGGTAAGAGAAGGTGTTTCTGAATTTTTTTTTTACTTCCATGAATGACTCTACTTTAAGGCCAAAATACAAATTGTTCAGGCACATCCACTGCCTATGTCTGGACAATCTCAATTCCTTGCTAAGACATTCATAATATGTTTTGATTATTCTAGTATAATCTCAATGATCAAGGTTGGAAGATATTACAAATCATATCAGAAGATTGCAGACACTTATTATTTTACCTTAAATGGATATTGTAACATAGTAATTAGCAATAATTTGTAATCCAACTTAACTCCATTTGATATTGGATAAACTGAAAGAAAAAATGTTTGTAAGGTTTTTTTTTTTCCCAAGGAGTGCTCACTTAGCCGACTGATTTTTGTAATATGAATTCAAGAGCCAGGCCCAGAGACAGGGGTCCTGGTTCCAAATCTGATCACTTCACTCCCATTACTTAGCTTTTATTGCTCTTCTTCATTGGAACCAATACATAGTATTGATTCTAAGACAGAAGATACGGGTTTTAGAAATAAACAAATCTGAGTTCATCTAGTTCCCTCTCCTATGTTTATGATAGTAACAAACCTTTTTATAGGGTAAACCAAAAACTTTCAGTCATAAGTCTTTTTAATCATGTATATCAATTTTATTTTTAGCATTTAAAATAAAATATTACTATTCATTTGTAAAATCCTTGTGTTCGAATACCTCATGCTACATTTTATAAAAATATATTTACTTTAAAAATATTTGATAATCTCTTTTGAATTACTCATTCTATCCTTATTGGCAGCTAGATGGAAAAATCAATAGGGCACTGGACCTCAAGTCTGGGAGATCTGAGTTCAAATATGGCCTCAGACTTTTACTAGTTCTATATCCATGGGCAAGTCATTAAATCTCTGTCTCTGTTTTGTCATCTTTGTTGTGGGGACAGTAGTAACACCTTCCTCCTATGGTTGTACAGATAGAATAAGAATATTTATATGATACCTTTAAAAATACTTTGCATATGCTATTAACTGCTATTATTTTTCACAAATAGTTTTCTTTTTGTAGATAAGTAGTTGAAGCTCTCATTTTGTTCCCTCTATCTTTACATCTAGATTCCTAGATAATGGGAGGAAAATTTTTCCTGAATACTTCATTATGTTTGCATAGCATCAGCCTTATCAACTATAGGGAGAGTCTTTGCTTTACAAGGATAGCTCAAATCCATCTTTTCCTCTCAATCAGGTATCCATAACTTATGATCTATGAGCTTCTTATTTAAATATTTTAAAAATTGTCTTTTAATGTAATTATTCAACTCTGTAATGCTATGTGTTTTATATTATTTATTGAAGAAATACTGTTCCTGGAGGGAATTCACCAATTTCACCAGACCACTGAATGGATTCACAATATTAAAAAAAAGTTTGAGAAATATGCCTCTATGGAAAGACCCTTCTATTCATCAAGTCATTCCCCGTTTCCCTCTTTGGGTTTCTATTTCATAAATTTCCAACACCTAAATCTTTCCTGTAGTCTTCTCCAAAGTCACCAAAACATCAGCCCAATTGCCATGTCTATTAGCTGTATACATTTTACAAAGCAATGCAAATCTTAATCCCAAGTTCTAGGGTCATATTATCCTGGTAACCATTCTGTTATAAATCTTGCCTTAAGTTCACTTTTGGTATTGGAACATGCCTTCCTGTGATTAACTTGTATGTTTTATTCACATACTGAATATTTAGTTGAACCATGTCTACTTATCTGGTAACCACAGCATAGTAATTTTTATATCAATCTTTTCAAAATCGAGTAATGGTACTTTGTGGTTAATCCTGATTTCCTAAGAGGTATATTGTGTATGTATCTATAAATGTTTCTATAATCTTGAGGGCAAATAACATACTGTGGGCTCATTTTTTGTATCCTATTATAACTTGCTTTAATGGATGCTCAATAAATAATTTAATTCCAAATGAAAACCAGTTATCACTTTTCAGACACTTAGAATATAATAGAATGTACTTAACAATGAAACTCTAGTGAACACAATTTAATCTTTCATCTTTGATGACTTAGAATGTATTTCTGTATCTGGGAACATCTTAGACATGAATAGAAACAGCAGTTATTCTAAAGTCCTGCAAAAAGCAAAAGAAAGAAGAGATTGCACTAAATCTTTATTTATTCTATGAAAATACCCTGAAAATTATTTATTTTAATACAGTGTCTGAATCAACAGGCTAACTTATACTGTGCTTGTAAAACTAGAGTCCTGTGGGGAGGAGGAATCTTATTATTGATCTATCTTTGTGAATTTTGCATAAATAAACAGAGGTTTTCCATAGCATTATTTAACAGACCTTACTAACAATGAGGATAAAAAAAACTCTTTCAAACTCAAAACTATTGATGTTTTTAGAGTCAAATATGATAAAAGGACTTATTGATTAAGAACCAGTCATTTTATTTATTAAAAAGTCAAATTTTTAAAACTATGATTGTTTTAAAAAGCAAAATAAACTTAGTTAAGCTTATTTGTGGCAGTTTGACTTACTTTGGCCTTAATTTGAAGCAAAATGAGGAAAACAAATTGATCTTGTGCAAAGCTCAATAGTTAGCCACAACATTTCAGTCAGAATACAACTTGATTGACCATATGTCTTTTGCTTAACCTGATTGTTGACAAAGCACAGTGCATATTAAGAGTTAGATTGGGAAAATCATGCAATAGTAGTAGAGTATCAGCTCATGGAATTAGCAGAGTGAATGTGTAAGCATCAGTCTCTATTTTATTTGATTTAATCTTGACAACTTCCAAGGGATTTTGGTTGATGTGCTAGATTTATTATACCGACCACTATCAATATTAATAAAAAAGCAGACAACTCTACTGTTTAGACTTCTCAATCTATTTAGTTTGGTGTTTTCTTTTAATCAGTGCTCAATTCTGGGTTGTATTTTATGCTTTTTATCCTGGAAAATTGACATTGTATAATAATGTTCATTCCTTTATGTGACAGAGTTTGATGTGGTTCTTATCAGTATTTGTCAAAATACCAGAAGAATAAAACTAGAAACCAGTTTTTTAACCAATTTCTAAGTACTTATGCTGTCTTGCCATACACATTTGTGTATGTATACACTTCTCAGCAAGTCATTAACTTAAAGCAGTAAATGTCTTTTGATATTTAGACCATGCTATTATAAATTGACAAATCCAAAAATTGAGCTCATTATTTTTTTCACCAAACTCACTCATCTTCTCAACTTCCTTCTTTCTCTTGGAGTCACTACCATCATTCTAGCCTGTTAAACTCAATGTCATTCTCTATCCCTCACTGTCACTCACACTCATACCGAAGGTCATCATTTCTACCTGCCTAATATCTTTCACATACATACCTCTTCTCTTCACTTAAAACAGCTACTATTCTAGTTTTGGCCCTCCTCATCTGTCTCCTGTACTGTTACAATAGCCTTCCAATTGTTTGGTCCACCCCATGTCCTTCCCTGTTCTAATCAGACCTCAAAATTCCTGTCACAATGATTTTCTAAAACATGACTCTGATGATGTCATTCCCCTACTTGCTAAATTCCTTTTGTTTCATTTAGATAAAATATTTGATATTTTAAAGCCTTCATAACCTGTTCCCATCTTAACTTTTTAGTTTTATCATACATTACTCCCATCTTTACTTTCTAAATTCCAATAAAATTGTTTTCATTTTTGTTTTACATATATAGCTCTCATATCTTTCTATGTGACTTTGTACTGAATGTCTCCCATGATGTTCCTTCTGTTCCTCTTCTCATCTCCATTTCTCAGAATCCTTAGTTTCTTTTGTCTAAGCTCAAGTACTCCTTTCTACAGAAAGATCTCTATAATCTCATGACATCTTTTGCCTCCTTCTCTGGACACTATCATCTTGTAGCCATACGTTGTATATGTCTGTGTGTGTGCAGGAAAGACTACCATGTCTGATGTGAGAGCTGGCTGAGCCATTTTCAGGGCTGCTTTCCTCCTTTGGTGTCCACCTGCCAACTGGCTCTCATCTGTGGCTTTAAGATACTATAGCATACACAATATAATAGAAATAAAAGTATTACTGACTCATTCAAGCTCTTGCCTTTGCCCACATATTATGCAGAGAGGAACGTGGTATGTCTTGGACAAAATTACTGTTAAGTATTTAAAGACAGTCTGTGTCATTATAATTTCTAGAACTGACTGAATTATAATTGCATAACAAAACTATACCTATGCAATTTTAGTTTGTAAGAGAGGAACTGGACTTAATCTGCTGGCAGAACAGAGAGACGCAGATCTGGCAAGCTGGAGGAATTCTGCAGGAACGGGGGAAGGGCAGGAAGAAGAGAGAATTCTGGGAAAAAGAGAGGAAGTGAGCTGGTCTGGACAGTTGGAAAGATTCTTCACTTCTCTGAGAAGCTACCAGGAAGGTGGCCTGGGTGGATCTCGGAACCAGCACTCACCTCCTCCTGTGAAAGCTTCACCCAATACCCCAAGAAGACAATCAAGTGAATAGGACTTCAACTGAAGCTGTTCACTAGAAGAAAGATTTCCTCCAAATCCCCTAAATCCTGGACTGGTTACAGCTGCCAAGGAAGTTAAAGCCAGGGCTTCTTCACTAACTTACCCCCGGGGGTCCAATCAACAAAGTCTGATCTGCCAGACATTGGGAAAAGGGGTTTCAGTTATAGGGACTCCCTACTCCCTCTTCCCTTCTGTCTCATTCCTAAACTCATCTGCCCTATCCCTTGCCTTGTTCCCTTAGAATAAACAGGTTTAACAAGAACAAGAGGCTGACTCCATCATGTCTAGAGAAAGACTTGAGGTTAGGGGGAGGAAAGTGACATTCCTCTTCGCAGAGAGAAAGAGGCTAATGTACAAAGCTGTTTAGTCAAAGTCTCTGAGGGAACAGGAGTTAAGGTCTTTAAAGGCAACCAGAGTGGGGTTTGTCAATGAGAGCTGAGAGGGAAGACAATTCACCCTCTCTCTCTCTCTCTCTCTCTCTCTCTCTCTCTCTCTCTCTCTCTCTCTCTCTCTCTCTCTCTCTCTCTCTCTCTCTCTCTCTCTCTCTCTCTCTCTCTTTCTCTCTCTCTCTCTCTCTACTTTTCTCAACTCCATCTTTACCTCACTCTGGCCCTGACCCAGCAGGGAGGGAAGACTCCATTTTCTCCCTGCCCTCATATTACAGATTACACTGAAAAAACCCACATCCCTCAATTCAATTTTGCTGTGATTCATTTTACTGTGGTCTAATCCTTTGAGATTCCTTTGATGAACAGGATTCAAACAAAAAAAAAACTGAACTGGATCTATTTTTAACTTGCTTGTACTTACCAAGAACTGTGTAAAGGTGATGCTTAACTAAATTTTCTTAGTCTAAAATATTTTGCTATTCCCACTGAATTATTGTGACAGAGTAGCCATTTGTTATTCATTTTTTTATATTATAAAAGTTTCTGAGTTCATTCATTTTATAATTAAATTAAAATGCCTTTAATCATTCTTACTTTCCAAAATGTAGAGAATTTCCTGTATTTGCTGAATACCTTTTTTAGTGTGGATTTCTGGGAAAGGTATACTAAAGATTTAAGACTCATTTCCTATTCTCAAAGTGTTTAGTTTAACTAGGGAGACATATATAAAATAAAGTAATTAACATATGGCAGAATATATTTGGTATAGACATGTGCTAGGTAGGATTCTAACCAAGTAGAAAAATAACTTTTGGCCACAGATCATATAGGATTGCTTTCAAAGAAGGGTAGGATCTAAGCGAAGCCTTAAAGGAAGGCTGTTTTCTATATATAGATTGGTGATGGGGTTATAGCAAGAGGAGTCAGAGAAGGGCCTGGACACTTTTCCTTGTGTGAAAAAGGTCAATAATGCATAGAATCTCTTGTGGAGGAAAAGAGAAATTGGGGGGGAAATCTTTTTCTTTGAATTATATTAGTGAATTCCCATCTAGTGTTCCATGGAGTCCAATTCCTATTCCCTTTATAACTCTGAATCATGGCTTCTCAGTAGCTTTAGCACATTCCATGAGGCTATAATCTTCCTGTACCATTTCAAGTCAGCAGAGAATTGAATGGTATCAGAGGCTTAGTTCTAACTTCAGATAGTTGAATCAAAAATGTTTCTTTTTAAAACATTTGTTTTCATTCTTCATTTCCAAATAATAAAACAAATTAAAGTGGCCCTCTTATTTGTGTTTTTATCATCTTTTAATTCTCCTTTAGTTCAAGGTAATGTTTTTTTTAAGTCAGATAGAGATTTGTTCTTATATGGAAATAATATGAACAAAAGGGTCAAAATGTTTATCATTATTGACTTTTCACAACTGCTCTGAGTAGTGGAGAGACTAGGAAATTAAAAAAAATAATAAGCAATTTGACCATGAATATAATATATATTCCCTACTAAAGAAAACAAGTGTTGGCATTTATGTAGTATTTTAAGTTTTACAACATACTTTACATTCATTTTCTTATTCCATCCTTAAAACAATACCATGAGGGAACCACAAGGGACTATTACACACTGATTTTACTGATGTTGAGACTGAGGCTCAGAATAGTAAAAATGACTTGCTCACATACAGCTAGGAAGCAAGGTAGAGGAGAATTTCAAACCAAGGATCTGACTTAAAGTTCATTGTTTTTTTGGTTGGTTGGTTTTTAATCACATAACCATACCCATTCTCATAAGAAAATGAGAAAAGTATTAGTCTTTCATCTGTATCAAGGGAGTGAATCTACCAAATCCTCATCACTATCAGAATATATAGACAAGAATCTTTTCTCCAGTAGCTCTTAAGTTTGTACTATTATTCTTTATAGACACAGAAGCAGAAAGGTGGGGTCATTATTTTTCCTGAGAGAATTAAGAACATTTCTTTATCTGTAATAAAAACTTGAAGTCAGTTTGTCCAGTAATGCCCATTGTTGTTATTAGGGATATCTGTTAAGAAATAAATATTATTTTTCTTCCTCTTTTTTCTCTTTTCCTATTTTCTTTTTATTTCCCTTTCTCCTTTTTCATTTTCCTTAGATGGAAAAATCTCTCCCTCCTAAAGTGTTTATAACATATATTATACTGATCTTTCTTCTTGCCTATTATACAGATTATTCCAAAAGACCTTAGGAACATCTTATGTTTTACATTATATCATACTAATGTTTATGCCACATTTACATTTTAAACTTCTTGAGTATGGAAGGCATGCATTTTTTATCTTCATATTTCCATTCCCAATAAAGTACCTCATATATCATAAGAAATTCATATACCTTTATTAAATTAAATTAAATCACCACCATTATCTTCATCATCATTAAAATCAACAACTATTTATTAGGCACATGCAAGGAACTGTATCATATCAAGACATTGTGTAAAATCTAGTTCTTCTCAGGAAGATCCCAAATTAATCCCTCAAGAAACCTTCAGAATATCCTTAGAGAGAGTGATTTGCATGTTTCCTTTTAGTCTATGACTATGTGTTTATGTTTATAGAGGCATCAATAGCAGAGTGAAGGAAGAAATCATTTAAACTTAATAATTCTTAGAAGATCTCTGATTATCCAGATATGAAGAATATAGAGCCCATCATGGCCTGATGGCTCCCAGCAAGAGATAAAACACATTTTTAATTTTACTTTTTAGCATCTTATACCATCAAGAAATTCTTTTTATCCTATATACCATAGTCACAGGATCAAGGTCTGATGACTCATTAATTCCATCAAAATCCTTTGTAGTGTAAAGGAAAGAGAACTGGATAGAATCCTGCACATTGATGGACAAGCAGCTTGGTGGCAGTTGAGAGTGAGCAAAGGATTCTGGGTAGAGAACTGGGAGCTGGGGAGAATTCTGGACTCAGCTCAGAGCTTCCAGCTCTGGAAGGGAAATGGAGAGGTCTTTTCCTGGGTGACTGAAGGGATCCGAAGCCACAAGAGGGAGAAGATACAATTTCCTGATTATCCGTGAACTTGCTTCTATCAAGAAATCCCTCTACTACCTTTCCTCCACCTGCCAACAAAAACCTAGACTCAGAAGGAGGTTGTTTTGAACTATCTCATCTAGGCCAGCCTGCCTACTTCCTCTGGGTCTCCCCTTTGCCTCCTTTCTATTTGATTGAGATTTAAAACTGGAGATATTAGCTTAGAAATAAAGAAAGACTGACAGCTGGAAAGGAGGCAGAGTCCTTTGGGACTCCGACTCAAACCTCCTAGACCTGGCTGTTGTGGCATCTTTTTCCCTTCTTCCTTCTCTACCTGTCTACCTTTTTCCAAATAAAATCTTAGTACAGTTAGATTTGGGGGTTGGCTTGGTTTCTTAAGAAGAGAGAGTTTGGGTGATTGTGAAGAGGAACAAAAACTTGGTCTGCCACAGCCCTCCACAGAAGAGGACTTGGCTACAGACCTCTCTGCTCTGGATAACTGATCAGGGATATAAACATCTTCCCTCTAGATGTGCTCACATTAGGACTCAAGGGGTATAATTTATTAAATTTATCCATTGAGAAGAGCCATAGAAAGTCCTTTCAGCCTATCTAAGGTTAACTCAAGCTCTGGTGTCAGCTAACTTTGGGGAGGGAGAGATCTTGCCATCTTTTCCTCAACCCTTCAGCTCACCTCTCAGCATCCATATTTCCCTTATCCAGGGGTCCCCAAACTTTTTACACAGGGGGCCAGTTCATTGTCCCTCGGACCGTTGAAGAACCTGACTATAAAAACCTAACCTCAACCCTAACCCTAACCCTAACTGGGCAGCAGTATACACTGTGTGGAATCCCCTCCCCCAGATTGCCATTCATCATGCTGACATCTTCCATTGTACAGCCACATAATCCTTTGCAGCACTGCCACATACAGTGCTCCTTTCACTGACCACCAATGAAAGAGGTGTCCCTTCCAGAAGTACAGTGATGGCTGTATCCATGGCCTCAGGGGGTCACATGTGGCCCATGGGCCACAGTTTGGTGACCCTTCCTTACCACATTTCCCTTCAAACTCTCACTGGAGTTTAAATCTTTCCCATGAGACAAACCTATTCACCTATCTCCATTTAAAAGAGAAGGAAAAAGAATTTCCCCACTTCTCTCTTTTGCAGTAAGTAATTTTACTATGCCATGTAAAACTAATCCTAATAGCACTTATAATTGCAGTTGACATTTACATCATGCATTATGTAAATTATCAATTGATCTTTCCAAAAAACATGAGGTAGGTGGACTAGGCAGTATGGAAAGAATACTGAACTTGAAATAACAGAACTTGACTTCAAGTCCTGACTTTTACCTCTTGTCTGTTATGTTGGAAAAACTACTTAACACTTCTACCACAGTTTCTTCATCTTTAAAAATGAGTTGGAGATGACCTCTAAGATCTACATATTTGAATCATAGAGACAATTGTGAAGAAAACTCATTATAAAAGTGAAGTGTAATATTATAGAGATTCAGAGAATTTATTAATATTCAATGTCATGTAACAAATAAATGGCCAATTCAGGCTTCAAAATTGAGTCTTCTGACACCATGTTGCATGTGTGCATTTGTTTGTATGCTTTTGTGTGCACATAAACACATTTCATTATGCCGAAAATTTTCTTCCACTTTCTAATTTTTCAAACAGCCAAATGTATGGTTTATGATAGGTTATTATAGCAATCAAAATGTGACTAAATAACATACATAACTGTAAAACTATAATTTTCTACCTACATCTATTTCTGATTACTAGATAAACCATGTGAAATCATTTGTCATTCTCTGGTCTTACTAGTGATTAGCAATTGAAAGACTGCATTTGTAATATTGAATTCAGAAAAGGTCATATTGGCAATTTCCTTATTTATTCAAGTTATGGATCAGTGCAGATGAGAAACAAATTATTAAAAATATATTGAGTGACTAATATGTGAATTTTTTATAATATTTTCTGATATTTTGAGTTGAATTATTTGTTGAGTATAGTATTTTTGCTGTATGTTAATGTTTCAAATTCAGGTACATAAGAAAACAATCCTACCTTGCATTTCTTTCACTAATTTGAATAATCATCACAGCATGATAAAGTTCTATGCCATCTTAAACTTTCCTATCTCAATATATAATCCCCAACAATATGAACAAGCCATCAATATGTTAAATGTCCCTATATTTATACTAGTTGGCTGCTGAATCCTCCCTAAATTATTTTAGATACTCCCAAGATTTTTCTACCGTGTCCAGTACCAGTTGCCTAGCAACCCTATGCTGTCTTATAATGTGACTGTTAGACACTAACTACCAGGATAATTTTCTTTTATCAAAATTAATAGTAAGAAAATATCAAGGCTTCAAATTAGTCATTCCTCATTTCTGTTAGAGGAGTTAGGTCCTGAATATAATAATTTGCACTCAAGTGAATTCATGCCAAAAAAAAAAAAAGACTTCTTTCATCCTGCCTGTAATGTCAGCATGTTTTCAGATCAGAAGATGAGTCCCTTCACAAAAGTGTGAGGCTAAGATGAAAAGCTTTATTTAGGGAGTCGTAAGCATGTGAATTTTGCTAGGTGGTCATGATGGCACATCAGGTGCAAGGTGGCATGTCAGTGATCAAAACAGTACTCTGAAATCCCATGGGTCTGTACACTCTGTGAGGGTTTCAAATCATAAAATTTTCTGATTACTCATTTTAAAGGGATGAGGAACAGCTATTTGTAGGTAAGAGGAAACTTTGGCACTGGTTTTGATGTATCTATGAAAAACTAAGAGCATCTGAATGAGTCAATTGAGTCTTGCATTTAGAATTATGTAAACCAAAGATCTATGATTTCTTTAATCTTTTATTAAAATGACCAAAACCTTTAATATAGGGCATAATGCTCCTGTTTACAACTCACTTTAGGTAAGCCAAGTGGAAAAGAAGTATTTCAATATAACAGCAAAAAAATGTAATTTCAAGGTCAAGAAGTATGATCAGTTACCTTTATCAACAGCAGGGAGAAATCCTGGGATTGTGGACAGTATTCTAGCATCACAGTCAAAAGACCTGGATCTGATACAATAAAATTCTGAGGGACTGGTGACAAAGAATGCTCTCCACCTCTAGTGAAAGAACTGTTTGAGTCAGAATATAGATCAAAGCATACCATTTTTCACTTGTTTGTTTGAGTTTATGTTTTGGGGTGTTGGTTTTATGAGATTATTCACAAAAATGAACAATATGGAAAGATGTTTTGCATGATAATACATGTATAACCTAGATTAAGTCATCTGCCAGCACCAGAAGAGGGAAGAAAAGGGAGAGAAGGAGATTAGGATGATCATATAATGTGTTTGGAAAATTGATATTACATGTAATTGGCAAAAAATTAAAATTAAAAAATATTTTTAAAAGACCTGAATCTCATTATTATTATCAGCTCATTATTCACTATATGACCTTGGATCATTGACTGTACCTCTCTTGGTTTCATTTATAAATAGTTAAGGTTGGACTGAATAGTTGATAATATATCTTTCTAATTAAATGCTGTATAATTTCATGACCATTTAGCTGGTTCTCTGGTTCTGGAAGTGAAAATGCTGGTCCCGGGGAACCAGGTCATATAGACCTCCCCTTTCATTTATGTTACATGAGCAACTGAAGCAACAATATCAGTGGCAGTAAAAGTATTTCTAACTGAGTAAAGATGAAGAGCAAAATCTTCCTTTGCTGGAATCTCTGAAGTGAAGGATTATAAAGAGCCTTCTAAAAAGAGTTCAGTCTACTTTACAGAAAAGCATTCTGGCATAACAGATTGAGAACTCGACTAGAAGGAAGAAAAATCTTTAAGTGCCACCTCATATACTTCTCAGCTATGTGACCTCAAGCAAATCACTTACCATTTTTTTGAGACTCATTTTTTACAAACTTAAAATGGGCAAAATAATATCACTTTACATGATTAGGAGATGATGCAGGCAAATGACATTGAAATCTTTAAATCTTTATAATAAAGTCAGTCATTATTATCATCCTCAGCTGCCCCAAAGCTATTGCTGCTGTTTCCATAATTTTTGGAAAGAATCACAAAAAAGAACATCAGCATTATCAGTTGGATGTGACATTCCTGAAAAATGGTTATCCAGCCTCTTTTTGAAGAGTTCCAGTCATGGAGAATTTATAAGTTTTGACCAGCTCTAATTCTTAAATTAAACAAACAAACAAACAAAAAACAATTTAAGCTTTTCCTAACATCTCACTACTATACAATTTCTACTTATCTGTTCTAATTACATACTATGGGAGCAATCAGAATAAGTTTAATTTCTCTTCCTTTTCACATACCTGATAAAAGTGATCCTGACCACACTTCTTAATATTTTTTTCTCACTTGGTTTTTGTGATCCTAATCTCTCCTGTTTCTCCTTGTATGTACCTGACAATTCCTTCTCAGTCTCCTTTGCTAGATCTTTATTTAGGTCACTCCCTGCTAACCATAAGTGTCTCACAGAGCTCTAAACTGAGCCCTATTCTCTTTCTCTCCATATTATTTGTCTTGGTTATTTCTTCAGTTTCCATGGATTTAAATGTCATCTTCATGCAGATAATTCCCAAATTAATTTATTCTAACTCTAACGTCTCCATTGCATCCCAGTCCAATATCTCTAAATGCCTATTAGATATCTTAAACTGAATGCCCTATATACATCTTAAACTTGACAGGTTTGAAAGAAATTCTTTTCTTTATTCCCAAATGCTACCCCATTCCAAATTTTCCTATTATACTTCAGGTATAATCATTGTCCTATTCCCCCAAACCTAATTTTAGTGACTTCCTTTCATTGAGTATTTCCATTTTATATTGCATATATAAATACATTTTTAGCAAACATCATCTGCAATGGGGAAAAACTCAAAGCCTTCCCAATAAGATCAGGAGTCAAACAAGGATGCCCATTATCACCTTTATTATTTAATATTGTACTAGAAACACTAGCAGTAGCAATTAGAGAAGAAAAAGAAATTGAAGGCATCGAAATAGGCAATGAGGAGACCAAGCTGTCATTCTTTGTGGATGATATTATGATTTACTTAAAGAATCCTAGAGAATCAGCCAAAAAGCTAATCGAAATAACTTTAGCAAAGTTGCAGGACACAAAATAAACCCACATAAGTCATCAGCATTTCTATATATCTCCAACCCAGTTCAGCAGCAAGAATTAGAAAGAGAAATTCCATTTAAAGACACCTGAGACAATATAGAATACTTAGGAATCTATCTGCCAAGACAAACAAAGGAACTATATGAACACAACTACAAAACACTCTCCACACAATTAAAACTAGATCTAAACAATTGTAAAAACATTGATTGCTCATGGGTGGGATGAGCTAACATAATAAAAATGACCATCCTACCCAAACTTATCTATCTATTTAGTGCCATACCCATTGAACTACCAAAAAACTATTTTACTGAATTAGAGAAAACCTAACAAAGTTCATTTGGAAGAATAAAGGATCAAGGATATTCAGGGAAATAATGAAAAAAATACAAAGGAAGGTGGTCTTGCAGTCCCAGATCTCAAACTATATTACAAAGCAGCAGTTATCAAAACAATTTGGTACTGGCTAAGAGACAGAAAGGAGGATCAGTGGAATAGACTTGGGGTACATGACCTCAGTAAGACAGTCTTTGACAAACCCAAAGACCCCAGCTTTTGGGACAAAAATCCAGTATTTGATAAAAACTGCTGGGAAATTTTGAAGACAGTGTGGGAGAGAGTAGGTTTGGATCAACACTTCACACCCTATACCAAGATAAACTCAGAATGGGCGAATGACTTGAATATAAAGAAGGAAACTATAAGTAAATTAGGTGAACACAGAATAGTATACATGTCAGACCTTTGGGAAGGGAAAGATTTTAAAACCAAACAAGACTTAGAAAAAGTCACAAAATGCAAAATAAATAATTTTGACTACATCAAATTAAAAAGGTTTTGTAAAAACAAAACCAATGTAACCAAAATTAGAAGGGAAGTATCAAACTGGGAACCAATCTTCATAACAAAAACCTCTGACAAAGGTTTAATTACTCAAATGTATAAAGAGCTAAACCAGTTGTACAAAAAATCAAGCCATTCTCCAATTGAAAAATGGGCAAGGGACATGAATAGGCAATTTTCAGTTAAAGAAATGAAGACTATTAATAAGCACATGAAAAAGTGTTCTAGATCTCTTATAATCAGAGATATACAAATCAAAACAACTCTGAGGTATCACCTCACACCTAGCAGATTGTTCAACATGACAGCAAAGGAAAGTAGTGAATGCTGGAGGGGATGTGGCAAAGTAGGGACATTAATTGTATTGCTGGTGGAGTTGTGAATTGATCCAACCATTCTGGAGGGCAATTTGGAACTATGCCCAAAGGGTGATAAAAGACTGTCTGCCCTTTGATCCAGTCATAGCACTGCTGGGTCTGTACCCCAAAGAGATAATAAGGAAAAAAACTTGTCCAAGAATATTCATAGCTGCACTCTTTGTGGTGACCAAAAATTGGAAAATGACGGGATTCCCTTCAATTGGGGAATGGCTGAATAAATTGTGGTATATGTTGGTGATGGAATACTATTGTGCTAAAAGGAATAATAAAGTGGAGGAATTCCATGGAGACTGGAACAACCTCCAGGAAGTGATGCAGAGTGAAAGGAGCAGAACCAGGAGAACATTGTATACAGAGACTGACACATTGTGGTACAAGAGAATGTAATGGACTTCTCCAGTAATGGCTTTACAATGTCCCTGAACAACCTGCAGTGATCTATGAGGAAAAAAAAAAAACTATCCTCAAGCAGAGGACAAACTGAGGGAGTAAAAACACCAAGGAAAAGCAACTGCTTGACTACAGAGGTTGAGGGGACATGATAGAGGAGAGACTCTAAATGAGTACTCTAATGCAAATACCAACAACAAGGAAATGGGTTCAGAGCAAGGACACATGTGATACCCAGACGAATCGCCCATTGGCTAGGGAAGGGGGGGGGGTGGGCGGGAGGAAAAGAAAATGATCTGTTTCCAATGAACAATGTATGAAAATGACCAAATAAAATAATGTTTTAAAAACTAAAAAACTAAAAAAAATAAATAAATAAAAATATTTTTCATCTTCCTTGTTTACACAGTTTGCATGTTGTCTCCTTCATTAGATTGTTAGCTCCTTGAATGCAAGGATTATCTTTTTTCTTTACTTTATAACTCTAGCACTTAGTACAATGCCAAACATATAGTGGGCATTTAATTTAATTTAATTTAAATGCTTATTGACTAACTCTTTGTTTCTCCAGGCTTATGTATCTACTTCAGCTCCATGCTAAAATTGACACATACACAATAATTCTGCTTTTCATTGGCTTAGCTATAATTAGGAAATTTGTGTAGGTTGCTGGGTAAACCTACATGTATGCCCCCATACTAAAAGCCAGGTGTTAGTCATTAAAGGGCATTAAAACAAAATCAATTTATCATATCTTTAAGACCAATTTAACTTCTAAAAATTCTTATTGTGTTAGAGAAACTGGAAAAATTAACTGCTTCAGATATTGCCATTGAAAAATTCAGAAGGATAAGAGAACATGATACTTTAGAGTGTTTATGGAAAACAAATATTTATTTTTTAATGCAGAGAATGCAATACATTTTGCAAAGATAAAGGTTAATAAGGGTTAGAGTCCCTTGAAATTTCTTTCAGGATAGGGAGAATTCATATAAAAACTTTAGCCTGGATGTTGGTGATATGCAATTATAGTCTCTACTATTGAGGAGGCTAAGCATACTACACTGCTTGAGCTCTAGAATTCTGAACTACAGTAGGTAGGTTAATGTTAGAGTTAAATCTGATTAAGGGTCTACTCTGCCTGGCACTAATATGGTAAGCCTTCAGTAGTTAAGGGTCATCATATTACCTCAGCAGGGGTAAAATGACCCAGGTTAGAGAAATGGAGCAAGTCAAAGCTTTCTTATATTCAGAATTGGCATTGGAACCCATGAATGGTCACTATGTTACTATCCTGGGTGAGACAGAGACACCCAGTCTCAAAAGCAAAACAAAACCAATAATAAATGTAAACAACAAAAAATTTAACAAAAAACAAGAAAAAAATTTAAAACTTCAGCAATCCAACCATCTACTAAAGGAAAAATTCTACTGCCTGAGTATCATTTGAATTGATTTATTTTTCTGTTTTCACCAAGTTTGTCAACACGTATATTAGCAGGCTATTACATCTGACTTCTTTAGCCACTGTATCTGCCTAGGAATTAGATCTTGTAAATTCATTCAACAAATATTTATTGACAACTTATTAAAAAAGGCCTTTTTCTAGGTCCTATGTGTTGGGTTAGTTGAGCTGGAAGGTACAAAGAAAGACAAAACAGTCCTTTTACCTCAGTCCTATTTTGATTTCCTGCTACAATACAATGCCATAATTGGAAAGCAGTTTCTGCAACTTCTATCCAATGTTTCTAGTTCTGGATTCATGTTGCTTGTTTTTCTGTCATGTCTGACTCTTAGTGAAAGATTTTGGAGTGGTTTGCCATTTCTTTCTCAAACTCACTTGTCAAATGAGGAAACTGAAGCTAACAGGGTTTAGGGACTTGCCCAGAGTCACATAGCTAGTGAATGTCTGAGGCCAGATTTAAACTCATATAAAGATGAATCTTTCTGATTACATCTGGTGCTTTATCCATTGTTCCACCTCGCTGAAATGCCCAGCCTTATATTCCTCCTTTAACATCACTGACTAGCTTATCATAAGTATATAAACCTACTTTCTACTGTCTCTTCTCACACCAAGGGCACACTGATTCTTCTTCTAAAGAGGAAAAGCAGGGAAATGGGTTATTCTTTTTTTTTAAATCATTTTCAAGATTATGCACTAAAATCTCTGTAAAACCTTTTATTCCTTAAAGAGGAATTAAAAAATTTCAAGATCCTTTTCTCTCTTAAGGAATTCCATTTTGTTATAAATTTTGTGGCAATGTCACCTGAAAAGTTCTATGATTTGGAATATAAAAATCCTATAGACAATTTCCTGCTGAATACCAAATCAATGCCAAAACTTAAGCAAGAAAAATATAACCTTCCAATGAAAGAGATAAACTAGTCATAGATTGTGTTATAACAGACTTAAGAAATCATCTGGTCAACATCTCTTATTTTATTTAATCATATTATAGTTGGAATTTTAGAGACTGTTTCCCCGTTTGGGAATGTGTTGGATGTGAATGTATTGGATGGGAAAGGTTGGATGTGAAGCAGCAACTCACTAGCCTATCTTCACTGATGATCAGCAAGGAAGCTTGGATCCAGTTTCTTTTATGGGTGAGAATTCACCCTTCTTTAGATAACTAATAACCTTCCACTCTCAGAGGTCTCAACAAATTGGTGTTTGCCCTACTGCGGCTTAAATTCCTGAGCTTGAATGATTCACCAGCATCTGCTACTCCAGTAGTGGGGAACTGACTATAGCTGTTACATGTTATGGAAAGCCCTCATTTTCTAGGATAGGAAATTGATCCCTTGGTAATAAATGCTTTGTTTAGGTAACAAACTTAGTTCATGAGTATAAGATCCAGAATTCAAATACATCTTCACATTTCATTTTTATTCATCTTTCTACTATGCCTTTCTGTCTCCCCACTAGCAAGTTGGAAATATGAGTCATTCCATTCTACAGTAAAACAAGTACTGAAAAATCTATGCCTGTTCTCACCACTCATACACAAAAGAAAGAAGAGTAGATTGTAAAGGCAAAAAAGTCATCGATAAAATGGTCTTACAGAACTGGAAAACCTAGTCAAGAACTCTAAAATGTAATTATGAATAAAGAAAACATATTGATTTAATCTGTTCTGTTCTACAGGAAGAGATAGATAAATTGAAAAAAAAAGAAAAAACTATCAAAGTAATAAATTGTAGCTACACCTCCTTCTGCTTCCTCCCGCCACAACTTTTATAAAATTAAATTGACAATGTAACTTATTTTTCAAACAGAAGCCTTTACTAGTGATATTCTTTCCCCCATTTATTTATAGGGAAAAATGAATTATAAGTGGTAAAAATCATCAAATAGTAAAGGTAATTAACTTAAATAAGATGGTATTACTTACATATGCAGAGCAATGCAACTTCTTTGAAATTCAGTTTGTTTTTTAACTGTACCAGCAATTTGCAGATCCAGCTGGAAAAACCTGTTTCTCTTTAGTTTGCCTTTTCAGAATTCAGTAAATGGTCATTTCTACACATACAAAGGACTCACTGTAAACACATGCCCATCTACAGATTGTAGATTTTTTAAAATGTGTTTTTGAAATGTTATTTAATACTTAATGCATCTAAAACTTCTTGAATGAAATTTTAGAAATCATAAACCATATTGTTTAGCTCAAAAAATGGCAATCTACCAGAAGTGGAATGTACTCAAAAATGACCCATTTTTTACCAAACCAGCTGCCTGCTGACAGAGCTAGCTATGCTCCTTTCATATCAAACTCATTTTCTTTACTGTTGTCAGTATGTTTTATACTACATGAGCCTGCTAACATATACAGTGACATTCAGATGACAGGGAAACTGGCATCATATATTTACTTGATATTCTCAGAATGTGTCCCTTTTCTTCCATATCTTATTGCATCTTGTTGAAATGAAAGCACTGTGGCTTAAGCTCTGTACTCATAGAAGTAAGACTGGATCCTAGTCAGCCTTCAAAATATACTACATGTCTGGCCAGAAGTGAGTTACTTAGGCTCTCTCAAATTCAGTTTCCTCATAGGTAAAATGGAGATAATACCTGTGGCATTTACCTTACAGACAATAGTAAGACACAAATATGAAATGTTTGCAGACTATATTGCAACCTTTAAATATTATTTATAATAAGGGCTACCTAATATTAATTAATTCATAGCCTATGGGACTTAGTAATGTATTTGTTGTTTTTCAGTCATTTTTCAGTGATGTACAACTCTTCATGACCCTTTCTGGGGTTTTCTTGGAAAAATTACCAGAAGGGTTTGCCATTGCCTTCTTCAGCTCATTTTATAGCTGAGAAAACCAAGGCAAACAGGATGACCAGGATTATACAACTAGTAAGTCTCTAAAGCCAGATTTGAACTCAGGAAGGTGTCTTCCTGGCTTCCAGCCCAATAGTCTATCTACTGCATCACTTCATTGCCCCTAAGGTAATATACTGCCTAGTCACCGATTGGAACTTATGGGAAAAAGAGCATTTGATTTGAAATAAATTTGTGGTCAAGACACTTTTTTTGCTGTTTATCAACTGCACATCCTGGCTCTGGAATTGAGGATCTTGTTTCAAATGATGCCACTGTTACTTACTACTAATATGGCCTGTGGCAAATCATTTTACCACACTATGCCTAAATGTCTTAATTTGTAAAATAAGGGTCAGAATGTGTGTATGATGATCAACTTTACAGCTCTCATTAAAGTATTTTAATGGTGTGAACTTTGGTTATTTGTGTATGTATGTATATATATGTAGACATACCTTGGTTATATGAAAGAATAAACTTGCCATCCATGTTTTAAAAAATGTATAAGATGTTAAACATAATGAAATACCATTTTGCCACAGCTGTTTCTATTTCTATTGATTTAATCATCTTTTCTTTATTATTTTTGATATTTATATGATTAATTGTGCTAATTATCTTCCTGACATTGTAACATTCATTCATCTCTGTTATGAATCCATCCTAGGAATAGTGAATTCTTTTTTATATATAAGTCTATATCCTCCTCTTGGGGATTTTATCAAAAAATTTTTACAATAGGAGCAAAGGAAGATAGAGTTAGAGATAGCAGGGATATTAAAGGTCACAGAGTTGAACCTCTTAACAGAGATCAAGGAACTAAAGCTAAATCATGTTAAATTACTTTCACAGAATCACACAGGAAATAAGTAACTTTGGTAAATTTATAAATAAGTTGTTTCTGACACCAAGTCTAATATTCTATCCACCATGCAAACAGTTAGAATAATTGTCTGTATATTCAAGTGATCATCAATGTCATCACTAGATCATCATCATCATCATCATTCACTTTTATATACTGTTTTAGTGTATACAAAGTGAATTACCTACATGATATTATTTGATCTATATAACTATGCTGGGATTTATAGACTAATATTATTTACATATTCCTTGTGAAGAACTGGGCAACGTTTTTTTCACTGCTTAGTCACTCTTTAGGATTAGAACTGGATTTGTCGTATAAAAAAAATTAGTTCCACTGTCTTCTACTTATTTTTTTGAGAATATTTTGTGTAGAAGTTATTAATTACTCCTTACTTGTTTGATTAATATTCATTTGTAAATCTATATGGACCAGTTTCTTCGGAAACTAATTTATGTATAGCTGATTTTCTGTTTTGAAATTGAATTGTTTAATATTTTAATTTTTGTATTTCTTAGACATTTTATATTTTTATAAACCCATTCCAACTTTTAGTGAACTCTTAATTTTGATGAGTTAATTACAGTCATCTGTCATATAGGTTTTGGTTTCATATAATTGTTATTAACTCTTCTTGAGAGTTCTTGTTTATTTTTAATTATAGATACTTTTAAAATCAGAGTTGACTATGCTTCATTGATGATGTTAGTCTTTTTAAAAAAAGCTTTGGGGTTAGTTTAATAAATGTTTAATAAATTTCTTTAAATAATCTTTATTTTCAACTTTCTATTTTCCTTCTAATTCTCCAGAATTATTTTTGTACTTATTTTGTGGTTGCTAATTTGGTCATTTTCTACTACTTTGGATTCTATATTTAGTTTATTATGCCATAATGAAAAAATAACTAAACTTTAGTCCAAAAGACTTCAAATCCTAACTGGGATACTTAATAGCTATTTGACTGTGGGCAAATCACTTAATAGCTCTGAACCTGTTTCCTCAAGTGGAAAATCAGTCTATCAGTCAATGAGAATTTATTAAGTGCCCAGTGAGTGCCAGTCATTGTGCTAAGCATGAAGTATCCAAAGAAAGGTAAAAGATAATTTGTGCACTTACCTCATACAGTTGTTGTGAGCATCAAATAATATAATGGTGGTATTGTACTTCTTAGAAGCAGGTAAGTGGCAGAGTAGATAGAATATTGGACCTGAAATCAGGAAGACCTCAGTTCAAATCTAACCTCAGACACTTATTAGTTGTGTGGCTGAACAAATGATTCCTAAAGTACTTTTTAAGAAAATTCTCAGGTGTTGCAGCTTGGACCTAACTCAGGCCACTGCCCTGATATTTTAGGTTTTATTTTGGAGCAGAATGAGACAGTCAAGAGCTGGTTAACAAAAAGAATAATTAATTTATCATAGAAGGAAAGGACTCTTTCAAAAAGATATGCATTGATAACACTTTATTCCAGTTGAGTGAAGCTTCCTTCCCTGAATTACTTATCCTTTACTACAAGCCTAGATTCAGAGAATTCCTTGGCATGGTTCTCATGACTCTGTTGTATTGTTTTGACCAGAAAATAATGTCAATCACCTGAGTCTTTAGTCTCCTGAGCTAATCAAGTCTCAGATATACCTTAAGTCAAGAGAAATTGGAGATACCAGCAGTCACAATTAGGATTTTTTGCTTCAAGTCACAAGAGGGTATTTGAATCACAAGCTTCCACCACCCTCCACTAGATAGTCTACAGAACATTTGGTTTCCCCAGTTACACAAGGCTGTCTCCTTTAGATAAGTGTTTATCTGGCCATGCAAATATCTGTATTTAATTGCTTTTTCTTTCTTCTTTACTTTTGTAAAGATTTTGTAAAAATGTATTATCCGTTTTTTGGCAAATTTCTTAACTTTTAATGATGGGTCCTAAGAAAATGAGTGCCAAAGAGAGTCCTGAGAAGAAGAGAAGAATGATGTCCATGAAATTAAAGCAAGAAATTACTGAAAAACACAAGCAAAGTTTCCAACTTGGCAAAGGAATACAATTGTAATACATCAACAGTTTGAATGATTTTGAAGCAGAAGTCACTAAAGATTATAATGCCAGCAAGGGGTATTAAGATTATTTATAAGTGCTGGACATCAGTCCATGAAGAGATGGAGAGGGTATTATAAGTCCGGTTGATGAAGAAGCAGCTCTCAGCAGACACCACGACCAAAAGCATTATCTATGAGAAGGCTCAAGAGATTTACAGTGATTTGGTGGAGCAAACACCAGGAGCATCAATGGACGAGGCATCACAAGTCATTCAAAGCCAGTTCAGGATGGTTTGAGAACTTTAAGAAAAGGTTAGGCATCCATCATCAGGCATGATGAGGCTGCAAGTGCAAATGAGAAGTCAGCAAAGGCTTTCATTGAAACCTTTGCAAAATTGGTAGAAGATGAAGCAAACATTCCCCAGCAAGTCTTTAATTGCAGTGAGACAGGGTCATTCTAGAAAAATGAGAAGGATGTACATAACCACAGAGGAGAAGAACATGCCAGGCCACAAACCTATGAAGGATAGGCTAACCTTTGTGCTTTTGGCCAATGTGAGTGGTGACTAAGATTAAGCAGCTACTTGTATACCACCCAGAGAACCCCAGAGCTTTTAAAGTCTCATAAAATAATTAAAGAAAAACTGCAGGTTATGCGGAGGGCAAACCCCAAAGCATGGATCACCAGGGAGTTATTTGTGCAGTGGGTAAACCTGGTCTTTGGTCTTGCTATAAAGAAATATTTGTTGGAAAAAAAAAAACCTACTGAAAGCCCTCCTCATCCTGGACAAGACTCCAGCCTTTATGAGTTTAAATTCATCAAGGTCCTCTACCTTCCACCCAACTCTACCCCTATCCTTCAACCCAGGGAGCAGTAAGTGATTTCAAATTCCAAAAAGCTCATCCCAAAGCAGATGTTTTGGCCATGCTTTGAGAGTATGGAGAGCACAAACCTCACCCTTCAAGAGTTCTGGAAGGAGCATTATCATAGAGTGTCTTGCCTCAAAAGTATTGACATGACCCTACCAGGATGTTACAAGGCAGACGAACTGCGTGGAGGGAGCTGTGGCCCAAAGGGGGGTCTGAGAGCGACTTTGAAGGATTGGAACCTGAAGTGACAGTGGTGGAAGAGATTGTGTCCCTTGGAAAGTCCATGGGCCTGGAGGTGAATGAAGAAGACATTGACAACCTTGTGGAGAATCACAGTGAGGAACTGACACTGGAGGAATTGAAGGAGTTACAGCAGCAGCAGCAAATTGAATTTTTGCAGGAAGTTAGTGGGGAAGAGCCCAAGGTGGATGAAGTAATCAGTACAAACAAGATTAAGAAAATGTTGAGGATTTGGGAAAAAATTAAACAATTTATTGAAAAGCATACCCAGAAAAAAAGTTGTTGCAACAGTGCGTTGGAGCTATGTAAGACATTTGTTTCATACATTATCAAAACTTTCTGAAAGGGAGGAAGAAAAAATTTCTATGGAAAGTTTTTTGTTGAAACAACCTCTAAGTGAAATCAAGGAAAATGTGGTAATACAGCCAAAATTCAGTGAAGAAAATAATAATTAAGTAAAGTTAAAAAAATAGCAATTAAGTTTAGCAATAAAGTTACATATCATAAGTAATGTGTAAGATCAATTTTGCATTTAAATGTAGTGTTATGTGTGTAGAGAGTAAGATATGTTAAGCAATATTGCAGGAAATGAAAACTTTTTCTGACAGCATCTCTGCCTAACCTTGAAACATTATTAAGTAAGCTTATTTCTTTATATTCTTTCTTATGATCTATAAATATATTTATTTATTACTTATAAAAGTAAAATTTTTTATTTAAAAGCACATAAAACAAAAAAGTGTGTGTTTTTGGGGACAGGAACAGATTAATTGCTTTTCCATTTATTTAAATGGAAAAATTCAAGTTGACACAAGAGCAAATTGATTTACAAGTTTGGCCATGGAATGAATTAAACTCGTGTGTCAAGGTTATACTATATTTAATATCTTTTAAGGTAAAAAATAAACTAGCCTAACTTCTATGGGGGAAGAGTTTAGATTATAAATCCTACTGTGCCAAGTCTGTAGTACCTAAAACAACACACACACACACACATACACAGAATCATTTTCTTTGCCCTACCTTATTTCCTGAGTGTTTTTTTTACACCCTGTAATTTCTCTCTCCTTCACAACCACACTAAGAAAAGATTGCCTCATAAACTCTACTTTCCTAATTCCCCCTTACTTTACAATTATTGACAATGTGGCTTCAAACTTCAGCCCTCAAGTATAATTGTTCTCTACCTCGGTATTAAATGATTTTTTTTAATTGGCAAAGCTAGTGAGATCTTTTCTCATTTTTTATACTTCTCATTTTCTTTGATACATATAATGTTGTTGACTAACTTATTCTCCTAGGCCTCTTTCCTTGGTTTCTTCTTCCATTGATTTTTGTAACACAGTTCTTCCTGTTTTCCTGTCTGTCCATGTGCTATTTAAGTCAATCATCAGTCATGTACAACCCCCTATAATCAGGTATATACTGGTGCTCTCTCCTCTGTCCCCTTTCAGAATAATTGAATTTGGGGGTCAGCTAAGTAGATCAGAGGAAGAAGAAGATCTTGGGTTTAAATCTGACCTTAGATACTTCCTAGCTGTGTAACTCTGGACAAATTACTTAACCCCACTTGCTTAGCCCTTAACTCTCTTCTGCCATGGAACCAGTAGACAGAATTGATTCCAAGATGGAAAGTAAGTGTTTAAAAAAATGTATACATGTATATGTATATATATATGTATATATATACATATATATATATACATGTATATATATATATTGAGAGAGAGAGAGAGCTTCTATTAATTACTAAATATATCCCTTCCCCTTCACAAAAAGTCATCACTTGCAATAAAAAAATAGGGGATTAAAAGCATAATGAGCCTCTACATAAAATGATTCTGACAATAAAATTTCCATACCCAAAGGCCCACATTTTAGTAGTCCTTAAAATGTATATTTCCTCTGTTTTCTCCACTGCCAAGCATTGTTGTTATTATAATGACAAAGCACTCATTTTTGTTTTGTTTGTTCTTTACATTTTAATTGCTATTATATTTACATACATATACATACATAGGTATATAATTTACCTTGTCATGCTTACTACACTTTGTATCAAATAAAATCTTCCCTTTTTCTCTAAATTCTCCATGCTTTTCATTTCTGATATCATAGTAGTACAAATAATATTAGATCTAATAACAATTTCCTTTGCCATTCAATAATCAATCATCTCTTTTCTCTCTATATTTTCTCTCTTCATCTTATCAACTACCATAAGTTTAACTATGGAGATCACTGCCAAATGTATATATCCAGCTCTCTCCTATATTCCATTCCTTCACCACCAGCTGCCTATTGAATATTTCTAACCAGATGTCTCATAGGCAGCTCTTACTCAATATGTTCAAAATAGAACTCAAGATCTTTTATCACATTTCTAAAATAAACCTTCCCTTCTCCCTAACTTATCTTGTTCTATTGAGGGCATCACCATTCTTCCAGTCACTTGAATCTATAACTTTGGTTTCATATTTAATTCTTCTCTCTCCCTAATTCCTTATATCCCATCAGTTTTCCAGTGATTGATTCTACTTCCACAATATCTCTCAAATCTATATTCTTGTTTCTAATTCTGCAGCTAGCAGCTCAGATCAGGCCTTCCTCACCTTTTACCTAGATTATCTCAATAATCTCCTAATTGTTATCTGTTTATTCAAACTTTATCTTCTCTGACCCACTTTTTATATCTCAAAAGTGCAAACTTGGCCACCTTACTTCCCTGATCAAGAAGTGCCAAGGACTATTTTTTGCTTCTTGAATAAAATAAAAACTCCTTTCTTTTCATTTTAAACCCTTTCAAAATCCAGATCCAGACTAACTATCTAGGTATAATGAAGTCTCCTGTACTACATGCTGCCCTCTCTAGAAGACATTTTTCAACTCCTGTCTCCATGGTCTTTGCACAGGCTCCTCTCAGTGTCTGAAATGACCCATCTTCTGACTTCTGCCTCTTAGAATCTCTAGTTCACTTCAAAGATCATTTCTCAAACCATTGGAAACCCATCTTCATTCCTACCTTTTGCTGCTTCCCTAAGCCAAGCACATACTTTGGATCTACTTTTTAAGTTTTTGAGTTACATTTTAGTGTTTATTTTGTTTTCCCCAGTTAGTTTAAATTTATTGAGAGCAAAGCTATTTCATTTTTGTCTTTGTATCTTTACCAGCTAGATCAATGCTGAATATATAGTCAGCACTGCGTAGATGTTTGTGGATTGCATAAATAAATAATTTACTGTGACCTTCATATTTCTCATGTATTACTTTAGCTAACTAAACTAACTGTAACTGTTACTGAGGCTCAAAATTCATTTGAGTAGGGATGGAGCGAAGGCATGTGTGTGCTCTGATGTACAAATTAATCCTAATTCCATTTGAGTTAAAACAGCAGTGGTGACCCATCCTCTAGGAAACCTCAACTCTGGACCATATGGTGGCTGAGAGGAAGGAGTGTGGTAGGCAGACTGGGAGAGAGGTGCCATGGAAGTAGGTGGAGCCCTAACTGGTGGCATGCTGTTGCACCCACATCCTCCAAAGTACCTAGAAACAAGATATTTGGGGCTGTCACTGTGGGAAGAAAGAATAGAAATGTAATCTCCCACAGATTAAGGAAACTTCCATTTGAGTATGGAATGAAACTGGAATGAAACCCCATTTTCCATATGCCAGAGATGTGTTTAGAAAGGTAGATTTGGATTTAGAAAGACCTGGACTTAAATCCTACCAAAGAAGCTTCATGCTGTGTGATCTTGGACAAGTCACTTAAACATTTCGTGTCTTGTTTTTATCATCTGCAGAAGACAATGTGATGACATTTAATAATACTTCTAGCTTCAGAACTATGATCTATGCCCTCATAAATTCTACAGGGTAAGGAGTAGGAGGAGGCTTATCCCTACTACTATATGCAAGGGTGAAAGAAACGGTTTGATTGTTGTTGGTTTTTTTTTTAAGTTACCAGGAATGTTAACTTTTTTGCAAGAAAATTTCATCTAGAAAAGAATGATTATGTTTCCTGACAATAGTTATTGTGATCCCTGTAAAGTTTCATTGGGGCAGTTCTCAAAAATTTATTGAACATATTATGAATTGCTAAGGCAGGCTTTCTGTCTACATAGCACAAGGGATATTGCTTCTACTAGCAACAGTAATACTCTCTCATGCTAGAGGTTAGAAACAAAACACATCACAAATTTATCTTTAGATTTGTGGTAAAAATAATACTTATATACCCAGGTGTATTCTGGGCAGCCAGTGTAAGTCCAATTCTGCTATATTTTTTAAAGAAAACCAATATGTGATCCAACTAGTTAGTTATTATCTCTTTTGTAGTTCCAACAATTCTATTATGCAGGTATGAAGTTGACAGATAATTGAAATCCTAATTCAAAGTTATTTTTGACTGTTTCACTGTTCTTGATCTTCTGAATGGAAAATTTATTCTGGCAAGATTTTATTGGGAAAATAAATACAAACACACTTCAATTCATATTGAAATTTCTAAATGTCTGATTGATTAGCTCATTAGAATGGAAATGGAAGGGGGATTATCCCTGGATTCTATAAACCACCATCGTCCCATGTAAATTTAAGTCATAGTCATTTTCAAGGATATGTCTTGGGGTAGATAAGAAGAGAAGGGGCAACCAGGTGGCTCAGTGGATAGTGAACCAGGCCTTGAGTTGTAAAGCCCTGGGTTCAAATATAGCCTCAGACACTTTCTAGTTGTGTAACTCTGGTCAGTTAATTGAATCCCCATTTCCTAGTCCTTATTGATCTTCTGCCTTGGAACCAATACATATTATTGAGTCTAATACAGAAGATAAGATTTTGTTTTGTTTAGAGAGAGAGAGAGAGAGAGAGAGAGAGAGAGACAGAGAGAGAGAGAGACAGAAACAGAGACAGAGAGAGACAAACATGCTCAATGCTACTATTTTATCCTTTTTATGAAATATATACATATAATAATGATGCTGCTTCTAACATTTATCTGGTGCCTATGTCCCAGGAACTATGCTAAACACTTTAAAATTATGTCATTTGATCTTCATAACAACCCTGTCATGTAGGTGCTATTATTAACCTTTTATTGATGAATAAATACAGGTTAAGTGACATGCCTGCTTAGGTTTATAAGCCAGTAAGGGCTGGATTTGAACTGAGTTCTTCTTAAATCCAGGTCCACCATTATTACAAAAATGGCTAGGTTTCCAGGTTGTCCTCTTTAAACATGATTTTTAAAAAAAATATCAATGAAAATATAAACATTATTGAAAGAAGAAGGAAAAGATAGAGGAACAGGAAGAAAAATAATTCATTGAAAAGAAAATTAATAAAAATGAACCTCCACAAAGAGCAATATAATGTAGTTTCAGTTTCACTGTGGGATTCTTTTTGTAGACTTTCCTTGGACCTATTCAGAATTTTGTGGTATTGTTTCTGTAAAAACAAAAAACAAAACTGGTTTATAAATTAAATTTTGGAATATTTACAATTTGGAGATTTATTTTTTCTTTTATTTTTATCAAGAACTTAGTAAAGAAACATGAACATTTCAAAGACAAAAATAGAAAATGAGGTTTTATAGAAGAGTTTGAGTTTCATATACAATTTCTTCCTTGGAATATTTATATGTGAATAGATAGTTAAATAGATATAAACTTTAACATGACAATAACAAAATTGTTCTACTTCTCTATAAATATGGCATTCTTTAAATATAAATCATTTACTTCAAACCTTAATCAGGGCTTATATTATGTAAATTTGTGTTTATTTTGTTGATTTGTTAATCAGTTCAACAAATATTTATCACCACTTTGGGTAGATTATGCTATGCAGTTGAATAAGGGCAGAACAATTAAGTTTGCCCATCAGTATGTACGAGTTTTTGTGTATGTTTCCAGAATAAATAACATGGATGGACAATGACCTGAGTTCAGAATTGAATTGAAGATATGACTAAATTCTCTTTTGGAAATTATGTAGCACTTTCTTTTTTATTTTATTTTATTTTATTACAGATTGCCTATTGATGAAGTTTATAATATTAATTTTCTGATCTTCTGCAATTCATGCTCTCCCCATCCCTCCTTCTACCCCTGCCATCTCCAGGAAGGCAGCTTATATGATATAGGTTATATATAGATATATATATTATTGTTTAACACATATTTCTCTTTTCATTATATTGTGAAACAAGATACATATTGCTTACCATAGAGAAAAATTTTTGGAAGAAATAATATATCTCAATCTGCATTCAAAACTCTGTTCTTTCTATGGCAGTGAATAGCCTTTTCTTTCATGAGTCCCTAGGACTTATCCAGAATCCATGCCTTCTTGATAATAGTTAAGTCATTCATAGTTAGTCATCATGCATTATTGTTGCTACTGTGTAGAATATACTCCTGGTTCTGCTCATTTCACTTTACATCACTTCACATAAGTCTTTCCAATTTTTCTTGTGATTATTTGTTTGTCATTCCTTATGGCACAGTAATCCTTTACAATTATATCCCACAATTTCTTCTGCCATTCCCCAATTGACAGGCCTCACTTTAATTTCTAGCTCTTTGCCACCACAAGAAGAGCTGCCATAAATAGTTTGGAACATATAGTTTGTTTTCCTTTTTCCTTGATCACCTTAGGAAATAAAACTAATAATTGTACTATTGAGTCAAATCGTCTACACAGTTTTATAGCTCTTTGAGTTTAATTCAAGATTGCTCTCCAAAATGGTTGGATCAGTTTACAGATCCATCAACAATGTTCTAGTGTCCTTATTTTTCCATATCCCCTCCCATGTTGGTCATTATATGCTTTTATCATTTTAGCCAGTCTGCTAGATATGACATGATAGTTCAGAGTTGTTTTGATTTGCATTTCTCTAATCAATAATGATTTAGATCATTTTTACATAATTATATACAGCTTTGATGTCTCCATCTAAAAACTCTTCATATCTTTTGAACAAGTATCAACTAGGGAATGGCTCATAGTCTTATATATTAGACAAATGTCTCTATGTATTTTCGATGACCTCTATTCAAGAAACTGTTTACAAAATTCTCCCAACGTATTAGTTTCATTCTAATCTTGTATACATCAATTTTATTTGTACAACACTTTTTCAATTTAATGTATTTGCAATTATCTATTTTACATTTCACAGTGTTTTTAAATTGTTTATTCATAAATTCTTCTCCTATCCATAAATTTAATAGGTAATATGTTCCCTATTCTAATTTGTTTATAATATATCCTTTTTTTTACCTAGGCCATATTTCCATCTTAATCTTATTTCGGCAAATGGTGTAAGATACAGATCTATCTCTAATTTTTACTAACCAGCTTTCCAGTTTTCCTGCCAATTTTTAGCATATAGTGAATCCTCATTCCAAAAATTTAGATCTTGACCTTTGTCAAATACTGGATTGATATAATATTTTACAACTGTTTGTTGTATGTATACTCTATTCCACTTCACTACTTTTCTATTTCTTAGCTACTATCAGATAGTTTTGATAATAACTGCTTTATAGTATATTTTAAAATCTCTCATTGTTAGATATCCTTCATTAACATTTTTTATTTCCTTTATATTCTTGACCTTTTGTTTTTTCCAAGGAAAATTTATTATTTTTTTCCTACTTCAGTAAAGTGTTTTATTAATTTAGTTAGGATGACATTGAATATATAGATTAGTTTAAGTGGGATTGTCATTTTAATTATATAGTAGAATTTTCAATGAATTCATAGTATCCTCTGAAAATATATATTCATTCTTTTAACACTTATATTCTTCTAGTGACATTTGCTGAAAATCATAGGTTATCACAATCTCTAGGAGACTACAACAACATTTTTGTGGGACACCAGAAGGGCAATGAAAAAGGTATAGTAAGCAGAAAAGATTCTAGGAGATTACATACAATGACTATTTTTAAGTTATTCTAAAAGACATCAAGGATGTATATGATTAGCAAAGGAGAGGGGCTGGTCATGTTGCAAGAACAAAAGTGATAGCCACATATATACATATATGCATATATATGTAAATAGGTTCTTCATATACACAAAAACATACATTCATATGTAGTCATGCACATGTATGCAAATATACATACAATAAAATACAATTAACAAAAATCCTAGAGAAAGTCCTTCTGTGTGCTTGGTGAAATCTCAATGGAGAAAGCTTAGACAAGTTAGACTTTTAAGTATTAATAGAAATTCCACAGTGAAAGAGAGGATAAAGGGGGTATTGAATTTGGATGGATAGCCAGTAGGAAGTCACTGAAGAGTTTTAAGCAGATAAATTACATTTTCATATTTATATATGCTTGTATACTTAAAGGATCTGTGTGTGATATGTCAAGCATGGGGACTCTCTCTTGATCCTGATTTAATAGATCTTTGACTGAACCTAAAGTTCCTATGGCAGAATATTTCATCACCCTGTAATAGACTGTTGATTATCCTCTCTGATTTGCTGGCCTGGTCCTCAAATGACAATACATAGAGTCCAAAACCAACCAACCACTATATCCCTTTCCAGCTTTGTAGGCTTTGTAAAAGCTTGAGCATCTTGGTTTTACCTCCTTGCCATAAGCTGGTACTTGAAAGTGGTGATATTGTACATAAATAAGATTGTTCTTACAAGCAGTGGTATGAAGTACAGTTTGGAAGGAGAGGAAGCAAATGTAGAAGTTTATTACAATATTTCAAGTAGTTAAAAAGGAGAAACCTTATTAGTGGTGCCTGTAAGAACAGAGAACAGAGAATGCACATGAGGAAAATTTCTGAGATGAGAATGATGTTTGGTAGCTAACTGGGTAAGAGAGCATAGGATATCTAGGAGAACAGATGACATTGCATAAAACAGAAAGAGTGAAAATGGAAGGAATAAAGCTATACATGTAAGATTCTAATAGAATGTCCAAGTAGATGTCTCTTGGAGAGATTTAGAATTGTGAAGCTAGATAAAAGGGGCTAGAATTAAAAATATAATCAGAATAGAAATTATAATTGAAGCGATGGATCTTTTTCTCTATGAAAAAGGGCTGGGAGAAAAGAGAACAAGAATAGCATATCAAAAGCAACTACATTAAGGAATCTGGAAGGAAGATGAGATCTCAGCTAAGGTAAAGGGGCAGTAACTTGTAGGGAAACTAAGAAAATATAGAATCTCTGAAGTCACAGGAAAGAATAAATAGTAGAAAGTTGTGTTTAGTAATGTCAAATACTGTAGAAGAAAGGAGAATTAAGGTTTTTAAAGACTACTTAATTTAGTGACTGGAAAGACACGAATTTTGAAAGAAAAGTTTCAATAGTTGGAAAGGGCAATGGCTAGAATGAAAAGAGATGAAGTAATCCAGAATAGGGGCATCTGATATAGATATTTTTTCTTTTTAAAAAAAAAGTAATGCATTTTTATATCAGTCCTTTTTATGTTTTCCACACCCCACATTGGACCCCTCAACACAAATTTTTAAAAAATCAATAAAACCTGCCAAGTGCAGAAATATAACCTGACAGCTTATGTAAGGTCAAGAATAGAGAGCAGTTCAGAAGATAGGGAGTAGGAGAGAAAGAAAATATGTATTTATTTAGTTTCCACTATGTGCTAATCACTGTGTGAAATGTTTTACAAATATCCCCTTTATCCTCAAACAACTGTTTGACAAAGGTGCAATTATTATATAATTTTACAGTTAAGGAAACTGAGACAAACAAAGATTAAGTGACTTGCCCAGGGTCAAATAGCAATTATGTATGTGAGGCTAAATTTGAACTCAGGTCTTTCTGACTATAGGCCCAGTGTTCTATTGACTCCACCATACATGGAACATGATAGTGCCATCTTTATGCAAAAATTTCCTGTTGGAATTTCCTTTCTGGAATTTATATTCTCTCTTCTTCTTGATTGTTATTCTCATTATTCAAATGAGATAATACTTAAAAAGTGCTTAACACAATGCATGGCAGATAGGAGGTATTAATAAATACTTGTTCCCTTCTCCCCCTATTCTTTTACCATACTTGTTTCATACATAGAATATATGTATTTATGTACATATATAAATGTATATGTGTATATATGAATTTATCCATCCATAAACATAAAGGTTTTAAATGTAGAGAGAAGCGGAGAGCTTCCTTTGACTGAAAGATTTCACTATGCCATCTTGCTGGAAGGTATCCTATAAATAAGTTTCTGTTTTAAAGATTTTTTTCTCAAAAGTTTAATCATGAAAAGGAGGAAAATAAAAAGTGGCAGGTGAAGAGCTTTAAAAAATCAAAGGAATATTTAGGGGGGTTTTGTAGTTGTCATTGTCTTAAGGGTTTTTTTTACTATTAATCATTAAGAAATGTAACCATAAGTGTAGAAGGAGATATAATGGAAATAATGAGATAAGAGGGAGAAGAAGAGAAGAAAGAAGGAAAAGGAAAGAAGGCAGAGGATGATTAAAGAAAGAAGACAGAAAAGGAAGAAGACATTTAATTGTATTCAAATTTTTTAAATTTTAATCCATATTTCCCTTATATGTCATTTCTCTATTAACTAGAATGCCTGGTTCTTTAAAGAAATTATATTAGGAACATGTTATGTCCAGATCAAATCCTTACTGTGTTGGCAATTGAGTCCTTTGCCCACTAATCTAAATCTTGTAATTTTTTTTTAAAGATTTTTGTTCATAGTTTTAAGACACAGAAAATGAAAACTTCTGCTAGTAGTAAACTTTAAAAAATCCTGGAAATTACAGATATAACAAATATATTATTGGGGTATCAGTGTTGATTAATGGATAATTTGATTCAATTTTATTAAAGATGACTTAGAAAACATTAATTTTAATTGAGATTTCTTTTAGATAAAACATCCAATGTCCTCCTATATCCTCTATTGTATTCTTTAGTAGCGAGATTTGTGCATTGATTTTTTTTCCTTCTTAGTTATTCCGTTGCAAATATCTGTTTCAGTCATTTTAGGGTCATTTGTCAAATTTGTGACCTTAGACCTTTCTCATCACCTCTCTAAGCCTTTATTTCCTTGTCTGTTAAATGAAGATTTTGAATTAGATTGTCTTTAAGGTCCCTAATGGCTCTAAGGCTTTATTATCCATATGACTATGATTTAGACCAAGAAGGTGCTTTAGATATCATCTAACTTAACACCCGCATATTGTAGATGGAAAAAATAAAAACCTGAGTCACTGGAATGTGAATGATTTACAAATTGATACAAGATAGAAGTCAAAAAATGTAAATTTGATCACAGTTCTCTGGCTTTAAGTCCTACCTTGACCTTAATTCCCCTACAAAGAGAAAACATGAGTTAAAAACAGCTTCTTTTGAGAAAATATTTTTCTTTACCTCAGAGATTTTTCACTAAAGTTTTTTTTTTCTCTCAGAATTCAAAAAACAAATATATTCCCTCTAATTATACAGAAATTTAATATTTTGTAATCATTGGAAAGCTGGCTTCCATCATTACCTACTTACATTGATCACTCTAATTGAAGCATACACTTCTAGTTAACAAGTGGGAGCATCATATCCCTGTACAAAGGACATGGTCGAAATTTTTTTTTTTTTTAAGTCTCCAAGCATCATAAAAATACTGAACTGTGGAGTACTTGAATTTTCTTTGCCATGCCATTGACTCCATCAAAAGAATGGGAATTTACAACTGCTTCTGCCAGAGGACATTTCAAGTTCTTATAATCCCTCTTGAAGTGACAATGATTCCTTCTTTTTCTCATATTTCTCATACAGCTGCTGTTGAGGTTTTTTCTACAATATAGAGACAGAAACTAGGGTATATAGTCAATATCACTTAGAGTGATCAATAATGAACTTGGGTTAGTCTCATTTTTATTTATTGTATCCTCAAATAAATATATGATAATAATTTGAATAGGATCTGAAAGCTCATAATTTTTAAAAAGAGTAGTAAATAACAGCTACTCTCCCATTTAACTGAATTCAGTTTAAAGCAATATGACACATACATTCATGTACATATATATGTGTATATATATGTATGTTATACATGCATATATGGAATATACATTATGTTCTATGTAGAGATGCAGTTTCTCACTTAGTTTCACTATTAGTAAAAAAAAGAACTAAAAATGAGAATTCAATAAGCCATACTAATTTATATTTATACAGTGCTTTTATGCATCAAATCTGACTTGATCTTCATGACAAAGTCACAGAATTGGTTAGGCAATAGCTATTGCCTCTTTTTCTCAGATTCAGACACCTTGAATTTAAGTATTTTGCCCAAAATTGCATGGTAAATGTCAGAGTCAAAACAAAACCTTGGTTTTCTTAATTCAAGATAGGTGTTGTATACCTTTGCCTTTGCAGATAGTATATTTTTTATGTTTATGAAGTTCAGTTCTAATAATTTATGAACCTTACTGATTCAGAAATGCTGGGAATTTTGAATGTGCCATTTTCATCTTGGTTCACTTTACCAGTTAAAGTTAAAACTTCAGTTATAAAACTTAATATTGTTGGGAAAATATTCTGATTGCCTATATTCTGTCTATTATTTATCTTTCATATAACTGGCCACTACTAGTCTCAAATTCAACTCCTGGCTTCATTTTCTCTTCTTTTTTTATCTCCACATACAAAGAAGTCCACTAAATACATCATTTTTATTCCATTATCTTAATAAACGAGAGAGGAGGGAGGATATCTTATTTCTCCAGTTATTTAATCAGAAGAATTTTAAATGTAGGGTCTCTGCCTTGTCAATAAAAACTTATTTCTCTGCCCACTGTGGCTATAAAGAAAGCCTTACTCCCTAGAAAATAAAAAGGAAAGCAGAACAAATTTTACATGTAGTGACTCCATGTTCCAAACATGCTCCAGCTACTATAAATAAGTCTGGCTGTACCACCCAAAGCGTTTAAGCCTTTAAAAGACTGTTATCTATGGAATCAAGTTTATATTCGTTATCCTCACAGTCAGGATCCTACATAATATTATTATTCTATCTTACATATCCATACTTTTATCATTTGTCTTTTCTCCATGTGCTCTATATGACAAAAAAAAATTTTTAAGTTTTAAAGACACTTGTATTTTCTTGAGGGAATATAAACATACTGCAATGCTATTCATCTGAATTTTAGCATTATGTTAGAACTTGCCATAGAGCATAATTGGGTATTTTTCATATTTCTTAAAGTGCCAAAAGACTATTGTGATACTGCCACATGGCCATGTATCTGAAGGACAGCACTATAGTGAGTTTGTGAGATAGGTTACAGAGTCTTGATAAGCCTCCAAATGAGAACAGTAGTAAAAGACTCAGTTCTATTGATTATAGTTTCTTATAAAGAAATCTCTCTCACTTGAAGTGACACTTGAACAACAGATGAAAAATAGCCAGAGTTCACTGAAAATTACTAAACTTTTCCTCTTTTCTGGAAATATTAGTTTACTTTTGTCTACTCTGAATATAATATCCTTTATCAGTAGCCAAAGACTTGACCTACAATAGAAGGAATTAGATCATATCAATATTGTCATTCTCATTATAAAAGTAACTAAAAACAAAAAGAAATTGAACTTAAATGGAAAAGGGTTTCACATGGTCTCTTTGAAGAGACAAATAAAGGAGATGTTGTATATGGTTTTGTTTCTGTGATAATATTAAAAAAAGAGATAATTTCAAGGAGCACTTGGTTACCTCAAATTGTAATGTTTAGGAGGAATATTTACATATAGGATTCCTTAAAATATATGTTATAAAAGTACCTTTCTTAGAAGATATTTTGTTTAGTAATATACAGATAAGTTAAAATAGACAAACATGGCTATCCGTTGTTTTCCTTTGTCATGGAGAATATTACTTTTCCCTCGGTACTAAGGTAATTCCATAAATCTTTGCCTCAAAAGGATAGGTAGATACTGCATAGAGGTTTTGTGGGTAGAAATAAACAAGATTAATGTAGTAAAAGACATATGGATGATCTATGATCTGCACCATGGGAAAAAGCCAAATTTATAATACTACAGTAGCTAAAATTTAAATAACACTTTAAGGTTTGTAAAGTGTTTTAGGTATATTATCTTTGTTCATAAATCCATTAAATTATCAAAGTACTTTTTTTAATCTAAGTATCTTGTAAAGAGAAGTTTTGAGGATGTTGGCTCCTGAAGAAGTTTTTGAGGAGGAAAGTAGAAATCACAGACTAAAAAGTATATTGTTGACCTGAAGAGATATTTATTTACTAGTTTATCCAAATTAAAGAAAGCAAGGTATTTTGATGGAGAAAGTGCTACATGTGAAATCCAAGAGACCCAGTTTCAAATCTTGACTTTAATAACCACTGGACATGTGACTCTGGGCAAGTAATTTCCTCTATGTACCCCAGTTAACTCTCTAAAATCACCTACTAAGTTATAAGTAGGTTGTGATTGAATTCCTATCATATTGAGAAACTGAATGGTCTCATATGTTAAGGCTTACAGAGAGTTATGTAAGCTATATTGTGTAATAAAAATTATTATAGTATTAGTTTAAATGCCTAGGATGTTGAATCTATAATATTGCTTAGGCACAAGGATCAAAAAATTACTTGGGCAGTCTTGAAAAATGTTCAAAAACTGCTAACTTTGAGGTATCTTCAATAGAAATCATGCAAAATGAGAATTTTACCCAGTTAGTTCCAATTCCATTTATATAAAGATTATCATATTATATAATATTGCCCTACCACCAAAATTTATTGAGTACACAACTACATTAGAGATCATAAATATAATTTTTCACTCTCTCGCTCTGTGTGTGTATGTCTGTGTGTGTATGCATGTGTGTGTGCATGTAAAACCTGAATTATATCTTATTGTGATGACTAGATTTAGATAAGATCCCATAAGATGAGTGGTTTGTCTTGAAACATGATGAACCTAGATAGAGTAACTATGGAATTTTTTTATACTTCCCTAATTTAATCTCCTAAAATGTATATTTCTTTGATTAAAATTTTTAAAATAAGATGCTATTTCTATATTTGATGAATTAAGGAATTTACATATGTATAAAATGGCTTTGAATTCACTTAAATATGCCACTGACATTTGCTTTTGGTTAATTACAGTTTTATTTTAGAATACTATGTCTCTTACAGTGACTGTAACTCTCATTTCCAAGAGTTTTCAAGTATTTCCCCCATTTATCCAAACCTTACTCCATAAAAACAACATCACAACAATAACAGTATAAAACTTGATTTTTCCTTTGTGTTTTCTGGACAGACCAAGAGCATGACCATATATCATAACCACCTTCCTAAGAATTTTCATTTTTAATAAAAAATAAAGCTGATGAATTTCCCATTGTTTTTCATAGTGTGAAATTTGGCATGTCCAGTCAGTTAATAAGTAATTATTATTTATTGTGTGCCAGACACTTATGGTAGAGATACAAAGAAAGGGTTTTTTTTTTTTTAATGGCCACTGTGTTCAAGGACCTCACATTCTAGCAAGACAGCATCCAAGCAATTACTTACATACAAGATACCCACAGTGTAAATGGCACATGATTTTAGCAGTAGGAGGATTTAAGAGAGAAAGACTTCTTAGGGAAGGTGGAATTTGAGCTGAGTATTAAAGGAAGCCAAAGAACTCATGTGAGAATAGAGAACATTTCAGGCATGGGTTCAATAACTGTTACCATGATATTGATCATTGCATTCTAGTTAGGTATTTATTCATCCATATTTTGGAAAGCTGATTATTTCCTCATGGGTATCATGCCTTAAGTAAGTATACATTGCCACCAGGAATAAGAAAGTGCCTTTATTATTCCTTTGCTCTGGGATATCAGAGCCATGAAAGCTTAGACCATTTTTTTATTTTTTTTCCTTAAAAAAGTTCATACCACATTTCCTCATACTACTCTTTAGTATACAGTAACAGAAGTCATCTGTAGGTGAAACTTTTCCTTTCACATGTTCCCATGTTGCAGACAGAGTCTATTATGTCCAAGAATATTGAGGATCATTTTTAATCTGAAGTTTCTCTATTTCCTTAGAGTTTTTCCCAATGGCACAATAAATGGAGATCTGGCATCTGAGTCAAGAAGTACTGGATTCAAGTTCTGTCTCTCACATATTGCTACTGTAATAGCCTGTGAGGAACCTAAACTCAGTTCTCAAGGTGACTTGCTAAGTGGCAGTTCTAATTTGCATTGGTAGAAGAATTTCTCTAATGAAAATTCTCTATAATAATGAAATCTCAAGATTCAATCCCAACCTCAAATATCTTTTTCAATATTCAGGTGCGGCCTTATTAATATCTCTTTGATGCCTAAATAGGAGATAAAATAGGTACTATTATGTTTCATTTCCCATTCACAGTGTGACAGACTTATTTCCAAGATAGTTTATGCAAAATGAGCACGTGGCAATATACCCTATGCAAAATAAAGGAAGCTTAGAGAGAGGGAGAGAGGTGCAATTTTTGAAATAATTTAAAATTATTCCTGTGAAATTGGAATTAACTATGTTTTACTTTGTCTAGGAAGATCTTAGAGCTATGACTAAAAGTTATAGAGATTTAGAATTTAATTCAATATAAGAGAAAATAATCTTTAAAAATTAGAACTTTTCATAAAGGAAATGAGTTACCTTGAGATGTAATAAATGTGCTGCCACCAGAACTTTTAAAATAGAAGAGAGAGAATGAATATGGGGAGAATGTAATAAATAGCAATAATTCCCTGATTAATGATTAGCATAGAGGCCATCTGAATTTTTTTAAAAACCTTTACTTACTCTCTTAGTAACAACTCTAAGGCAGAATGGCAAGGGCAGGCTAGGCAATTGGGGTTAAGTGATTTGCTCAGGCACACACAAGTACGAAGTGTCTAAGGCCAAGGAACCCAGGTCCTCTTGACTTTATTCCTGACTCCATCTGAAGTCATTTTCAAATGTCTAACACAGTAATTCTATCCTTCTATCATGAACTACCTCAACTTGCTATAGACAGTCATCTACATGGTAAGGACAATCAGTTAAAAGAATAATTTGTTTTCTTAGTCAATCATTCTATATAAATAAAAATAGGAATTATCAAAACATTTAGGCCACAGAGGCAAGATGGTAGACTATTAAGAAGTATAATGAGCTTCCACCTTTTAGTTTCTCTAAAACTTCCAATTCTCTTGGAAAATGCACTAGAATAAATATAGTTCAGAAAATTATAGAAAAAAATCATAGTGAATTATTATTCTAGCCAAGGTTGAAACAGGGAGAAAAACTGAAAGGTCCTCCAAACTTGGTACCTCAAGAATGGAGTAGTGAGGGCAATTCAAACACTCTCTCAAAAAGTACACAGACTTTGTCCCTGACTTAATAGTCTGGAAGAATAAGGAAACAGAAAAAATAATCCCACCAATAAGAGCTCTTATGACTCAAGACACTAGCCAAGAAAAAGGGAATGACTCTAAGATAACTACAAATAAGATCTCAAACACACACACACACATGAATTCAATCAGCTTTGGTGGAAGAGATAAGGAAGAGTTGCTTTTTTTTTTTAATTATGAAATAGAATTGTCATAGGAAAGAAAATTCTAATGAAGAGAAATAAGTATGGAAGAAAGAATTGGAAAGGGAATTAACAGAATGAAACAAAAGGTACAAAACTTACCCAGAGAACAAACCCATTAAAAATTAAAAAGAAAAAAATTAAAACAAAGTCAAAAACTAAAATTTATAAATACAATATATAATTAAAAATAATAATAAAATAATAATAAATAAATACAAAATAAATACTATATCAAGTAAAAGGCAACTGAGCTAGAAAACAAGTCAAAGGGAGATAATTGAAGAATTATTGGACTACCTAAAAATCATGTCCAAAGAACCCAAACATCTTATTTCAAGAAGTCACAAAACAGAAGTGTCCTGATCTCTTAGTATCTGAGGGCAAAGTGAAAAAAGAAAGCAAAATGAAGTTCCTGAAAGAAATCCCAAAATGAAAATGAGCATTTATAGGTAATATTCAGAGTCATAAGACAAAAATATGATACAAGAATCCAATCAGCAAATTAAAAAAATAAAATAAATTCCAAGAGGCCACATCTAGAATCACAAATCATTTAGGAACCACCATTACAAACGCTAATCCAGAAAGCAAATAAAAATTTCCATCCAAGAATAACTTATGTAGAAAAAAATGGATATAATTCTAAGGTGAATTTTAGTGAAAAAGAAGGGATTTAGCATTGCTGATTAGAATATCAGAGCTACTTATAAATATGAAGTACAAAAAAACAGTAGTCAATATAAATACAAAACAGTAAACATGAGTGAACAATCATAGCAACTAAAAATTGATAAATTGTTCTAATATGGGGATGGCACATGTGCCTCCTGGGAATCATCATAATTCAAGATTATAGAGAGTCTAAATAGAGGACTTTTTTAGTGGTTCTGTTATATTTTGATGTTCCTAAAAGTAGAATGCAAAAGAACAGAAAGAAGAACACATTATGAAGGGAATGTGAAAATATTAGGGAAAAATCATAATTAGGGCACAGAAAGCCTCCTGCCAGCGAGAAGCTTTATGGTAGGAAAATAGAAAAGGGATAGAAGTTTTGGATCCTGCAAAGGGCGTGAAGGAGCCAAGTTTTTGAGATGTCAATAATGAGTCAGTAATCAATTATTATTAATATTTGGGAGCCGCAGCCATGCTCCGATCAATGGACGTCACTGAAAGGCTATTTTCCGCCCAGAGATCCTGTTTAACACTAAATTGGTCAGAGATAATATAGCTCAACAGGGAGAATGAATAGAGGCTAATAGAATTAGAGAATGCTAGGTATTAGCATTGGAAAAGAAAGAGAGAGACACCTGGCCGAAGGCCAGGCCTCAGGTAAAGATAGAGAGGAGAGAGAAAGGTGGTGATAGCAAACCTGTAGCTCCTCCAAGAAGAAGGAGGAGCTGGCCACGGGCTTCTCCATTTATTGCATCTGGGATACGCAAAAGAACTCAGTACTTATTAATAAGTAACATGATGCTTCAATACATATAGATGAGTTACATAGTGTATTGCCATTGGATAATTGCAAATTACGACAAGGTGAAGGTGGGGTTTTTATCCTCAGGTGAGTGCCATGTGCCCATTCACAAACCTTGTCTCTCCATAATACCTATGGGCTGGACTGCTACAGCACACAATCAGGAGGTTAGAGAAATAAGGAGGTGGGGCTGAGGATGTGGTGGATGATCCTTAATCCTCACTTTTATTTATAGAGATCAAATGAGAGAAGAACATACACAATTGGGTGCAAAAAATGCATTTCACTAAGTAGAGAGACAGGAGACAAAGTGGAAAATTAAATAAGAAGGAATAAAAATGACCCTAGATGTATTGAATTAGCCCTAAAAAAAGTTCTAACTAAGCATATATATATATATATATATATGTATATACATATATATATAGGAATATATGTACAGCAGCTTGTGTTGTTATTGTTCAGTTATATCATGCATGTACAACTCTTCATAATGTCATTTAGGGCTTTCTTGGCAAAGATACTGGAGTGATTTGTTATTTCCTTCTCTAGTTCATATTACAGATCAGGGAAAATACAGGGTAAAGTGATTTGCTCAGAGTACCCTGGGAAAACAAATAAAGAAGTTATGGTATATTAATGTGACTGATTATTATTATGCTGTAAAAAATGAACAGGATCATTTCAGAAAAATCTGGGAAGACTTGTGTGAACAGATACAGAGTAAAATGTACAGAACTAAGAGAACAATTTATAAAACTGATTATGGAATTGTAAAGCTACCAGTTTTAGAAGACTTAGGAACACTGATGAGCATAATAACCAACCAAAATTCTAAATACTCAAGATGATATGTTATGTATTTACTAATAGAATGAAGAAAGACAGTGGACAGAATGAAATGTTTTGTTTTTTGATATGGATAATGTAGAGCTTTATGCTTTTTGTTTTTACTTAAGAATACATATTTTTATTTGGGCTTTGTTTTTTCTCACTTGGGGTATAGGTATGGGAGGGAGGAAAGGTAGATTTTTGCTAATTAAAAAAAATTCAAAAGAAAAAATAACTAAAGGAGAAGGTGGAACTAAATGGCCTCTCATGTCAATTCTAGATCTAAAAACATGATTGATCGTATGATCTTTTGATAGCTTTAATTTTTAACCAAGCATTGAATGAATAAACATTTATTAAGTTCCTACTATGTTCTAGTATTTGTGCTAAGAACTAGGGATAAAAAAAGGCTGAAGTAGTCCCTGTACTTAAGTTGCTTATCTAATGGGTAAGACAACATGTAAACAAATTCATACAAAATAAACTACACACAGGACAAACAGGAAATTACAAAGGAAAAGCATTGAAATTAAAAGAGGTTGGAAAAGGTTTCCTATAGAAGATAGGATTTTAGATTGGTATTTTAAAGGAGCTGACAAGGTTAGTAGTCAAAGCAGAGGGAGAATGTTCCATTCCTGGCATGGATAATAGCCAGAGAAAATGCCCAGAGTTAAGAAAAGGAACTTATTCATGGAACAGCAGGACTCCATTATCACCAGAATGAAGAGTGGGTGTCAGAAAGTATGGTGTAAGAAGACTAAAAAGATAGCAGGGGGCTAAGTTGTGAAGGACTTTAAATACCAAACAGCATTTTGTATATGCTCATAGAGGCAAGAGGAAACCCTAGGAGAGGGATGTGGAGATGATATGACTGAACCTTTGCTTTAGGAAAATCACTTTAATGGCTGAATAGATTAGAATAGGGAGATACTTGAAACAGGCTGACCTATCAGCCAGTTATCACAATAATCCAGGTGTGAAGTGATGAGAGCCCAAAGTAGACTGATGGAAGTGTCAGACAACAGAACCGGACATATGACAGAGAAACTTCAAAGGTGAAAGAAATCGACAGATGGCATAAATTGCATACAGGAGGTTAGAGATAATCAAGAATCCAAAACTCTTACATTGTGAACCAGAGGGACTGGGAAGAAGGTGTTACTAGTAGAATAAGTTGGGGAGAATGTAGAAGAGTTTAAGGGGAAAGTTAATGTGTTCAGTTTTAAACGTAAGTTTAAGATATGTAATGGACATTTAGATGGAGATGTTTGAAAGGCAGTTGCAGATGAAAGATTGAAAGTCAGTGTATCTATCTTTATCCCACTGAGATAGATTTCAGAATCATCAGTACAGAGATGGTAATTAAAACCATGGAAGCTGAAGTTGGGAGAGGTTGGTAGGAAGAGGTAGAAGGTGCCACAAGACATGAAAGCAGTTTTTTGGGGTAGACTGAAGATTCTCAATATGGACTCTTGCAGCCTTTACTCAGAGGACATTCTGTGCACAGCAGGAGATGGAAGACTCAAGGACCCAATACTGCTCCTCTGCTACTTTCCTGTATTATTCCTATTTCTTCAAGGCTTTGGGGGTAGTGTTGTAAATTGTGACCCAAGTTATTATCTTAATTAAGGGGAAGATGTCAAGCACTTCTCTATAATGATCAGGCAAAGGAAAAAGCAGTGATGCGAGTCCTAAAAAATTCTTCTTTATAACTTGGCTACCAGGAGATATTACTTAATTCATTATTAAAAATATTTATTTAATCTCAATTAAGACAATGTAAATAGAAAGAACATAAAGAAATAAACCAGAATGCTGCATAATTTAATGAACAACTTTAGTCCCCCAAAAAGATATATGTATGAGAAAAAATATAGATATACATACATATGTATGAATGATAAAGATATGTATAGACTATGTATCTCCTTTTTTATCTTTTTCCTTTTGGGGGAAGATTTGAGAAACTATGAGTGTGGAACATTTCATATACTGTTAGACTAGATTAATGAGTTGGCAGTCTTACAAATTGATTTTTTCTCTTACATTTTCATTCCTTATTTCAAGGGAATTCTGAATGGATAGGGGATTTGGGAGCTATATATTCAGAAATAAACATGATGTAAAAGTAAGAGATCAATATTTTAAAAATAAGAATAAAAAGAATACCATGTCAACAAAACCTTTAAGTACAAATTATAACCAAATATATATATTCATATACATATATGTATATATATATAGTTCACATTCATACAACAAAGTATATCCCTTGAAAATGAATGACTTTATTATTCAGATAGAAGGTATATCTTTTTTTTCTTTTGACATTATGGCACTAATCTATTGATCAAAAAAAAACTATATGAAATACTTTGTACTGGAATCTGGAAGTATAACAGGAAAAATGAAAGTATATCATTGAGGAGCATACAGTTGATAAAAATATGCATATATAAGTATATGAAAACTAGGTACATACAAAATAAGTACATATTCATTTATTGGGAGAGAATCCCTAATCTATATCTTGTAAAAAATTCGGAGATTCTTGAGTCCAACACTTTGATTTTAAAGAAGCGGAACTAAGAACCAGAAATAGTGGGTGACTAGCCTTTGGGGACACATAGCTGATGAGTGTCAGAGACAGGATCTGAATCTAATCCTTCCTAATTACAAGTTCAACACTTCAACAGTTTTATAATACTCCCTAGCACAACATCTTTCAAAGATATGATGTTTATTTCTTTTTTTCCCCTTTTTTCCCTTTCCTTTGCCTTGGTTATCCAATCAAGAAACATGCAAGGAATGAGGGCAGCTGGGTGATTCAGTAGATTAAAAGCCAGTCCTTGAGATGGGAGGCCCTGGGTTCAAATCTAACTTCAGACCCTTCCTAACCATATATATATATATATATTTTTTTTTTTTTAAGGTAGAAACATCCTGTGAATAATGAGAAATATGCATCAAATTCCTCTCTTATAAATTGCTCAAAGGAATAATTTTGGTTATTTCCCTAATTCATAACCTACTCTTCTCTCTCTCTCTCTGTTTGTCTCTGTCTGTCTTTCTGTCTCTCTTTCTCTCAACTCTCACCTTCTGTCTTAGAATCAATACCTTTTATTGCTTCCAAGGCAAAAGAATGGTAAGGTCTAGGCAATGGGAGTTAAGTGATTTGCCCAGGGTCACATGTCTAGGAAGTGTCTGAGGTTAGATTTGAACCCAGGACCTCCCATCTCTAGACCTGGCTCTCAGTCCATTGAGCCAACTAACTGCCTCCATTCTAGGTAGTCTACCATGATGAAATAGGCTACAAACAATCTTCTGGCCTCCCAGAAATACTCTGGGCTTCTGCCTGTGCCCCAAACCATCCTCTTCAACTAGGGAAGGGTAGGAATTGGAGATCCAGCTGTGTGAATGACACATCCTTCCTTTTATGGCTAGAGTTCTTACAATAGGGAATCATACTGTGGCAAGTCTGGCAGATTGTTTGTGGTCAGCAGGCCTTCTAAGGGGTTTGGGGAAGTCCTTGGAACTGAGGAAGTTTCAGTATCATGAGGATCAACAATAAATGCATTTTTTAAGAATAGGCAGATCCAATGAGCTAATGCAAAATATTGGTAGTTCCGGACCTTGCCAAAAAAGCAGCTTTTACCCATATTGTTAAGGACAAAGAAATCATTTACTACTGTTGAAATGATTTAGATCTTACAAAATAGTTTGGAAAGCACTTGTAAGATTCAAAAATATATAGACACATACATGCATAAACTAATCTATATATGCAAACATACATGTGATAAGGAATATAAATAACCACAGCAATAAACTACAAGTAGGATTAGGAAAATTGAGAGAAAGACAGGGATGGGCATAAAATAAACTGGCTGAGTTGAAAGGTAGACCCAGGTCTTTTGGTACTTTTTTCCTGCTATATAACATTGACTTTATTGCTTCCTTTCAGCAAGAGGTAATTTCCTAGAGGTTCCAGTTCCCTTTTCATTTATAGATCTTCTTTGTGTCTCCTTGTCTACCCATCCATCCCTGAAGTTCCTGAAAAGATCATTATTTTGCATGTCTTACATTCAGCAGTGTGAAAACCCATAATTGTCTTTTTTCCCCAATCATAAAAAGGTTTCTCAGCAACTTGATGAAATCTCCCTCTGAACTCCCCTTCTAATCATATATTTGCTTGACATTTACTGTAATGCTATTTCATTAAAGACTTTGCAGCATTGCTGCTTTCCTGCAACATTTATAGTCTGACTTCTTAAAAGGAGCTCTATGCCTTATCTAGTCTAAAATTTGATTGTATAAGAGAATAAATAAATCATACACACATGTAAGTCAACTACAACCCCCTTTTTAAGGAGTGTTGCTGAAATTTAATAAAATTTAATTTTCCCCAATTGCATGTAAAAATATTTATCATTTCTTAAAATTTGAGTCACAAATTATCTTCCTCCCTGCTTCCCTGCTTACCTCACTGAAATAGTAAACAATCTGATATAGAAATTACATGTAAAACAGTTTTTATATTAGGTCTTTTGTGAAAGAAAACTCAATGAAGAAAGTGAAATATAATATGTTTTGGCCTGGATTCAGAATCCATCAGTTTTTTTCTCTGGAAGCAGCTGGCATTTTTCATCATGAGTCTTAGGGATTGTCTTGTATCACTGTATTGCTGATAATAACGAAGTTATTCACAGTTGGACATCTTATATTATTATAATTATTGTATAGGATGTTTTCCTGGTCCTGCTTACTTTACTCTGCATCAATTCGTGTAAGTCTTCCCAGGTTTTTTAAATCCTTCTGCTATTAATTTCTCATTGCAAAATAGCATTCCATTAAAATCATATATCACAACTTACCCAGCCATTCCAAACTGATGGGTAGCCTTTTATTTTCTAATTATTTGCCACTATAAAAAGCTACTATCAATATTTTTATATACATATGTCCTTTTTCCTTCTTGTTTTTTTATCTTATTGGGATATAGCTCTAATAATGGTATTGTTGGGTTAAAGGATATGTATGGTTTTAGAACCTTTCATGCATAGATTCAAATTTCTTTTCTAAAATGGTTGAGTCAGTTCACAATTCCTCTAATAGGAAATCAGTGTTTCAATTTTCCCACATCCCTACAACTTTTGTCATTTTCTTTTCTTTAATTTTCATATCTGAAATTAATATTTAGAGAATTTTTTCACATGACTATAAATAATTTTTATAACTTTCTCTGAACTGACTGTCTGTATACTTTGACATCTGTCAACTGAAGAATGACTTACATTCTTATATAATTGACATTTCTCTATGTATTTGAGAAATAAGGCCTTTGAGAGACTTAAAATTTTTTTCATCATTATTGTTGTTATTACCTTCCATTCTATTATTGTCCCTATTTGTCCTATTCTCTCTCCTTTCATCCTGTCAGTCCTCAAGTGTCATTGCATTGCTGCTAGTAGGAAAGTCCATTACATTCAATTGTGCCATAATGTATTGACAAGGACATTGTAACCCAAGAAACTCAGGCAAACTATTATCAGGGAAATTCTTTTGCTCCCTTACATGTTTGTGACTCCTAAAACAAAACATCTAGTGACCCCTATAGGACTCTGAGAGGATTGTCATCCTTTAGATTTAAGATGGACAGAGAGATGCATCTCCAGGCTACACCTCAGGCTATCAGGCTTTATCTCAGACATCTGTTTGTTCCCTAAAACTAAAGAATCTTTTATGAGAGTCATTCCCTATGTCTCCAGGCAGACCCCAGTCAGATGACCAACCCCTCCACCCCAGAATGCCTGAGTGGCTACCACTCTAGAGTCATATCCACACCATGACACAGCATCTGTTGTAAAGAGTATAAAATACCCAGAATTAATAGGTTCTGGGAGCAGTCTTCCATCTTGCTGTTCCATCTATACTATCCTCCTGGCCATTCTCAACATTACTTTCTAAATTAATAAATTGCTCTGTTTATTTTTAAGCTAAGTTTCGGAGCTTTGCATTCTTGTAGAAAGATATCCTTCCTGAACCCAAGGGGTGCACCTCTTCAACCCCACAACAGTATCAGTCTCTGTGTACAATGTTCCCCTGGTTCTATTCATTTCACTCTGCATCAATTCCTGGATGTCTTTCCAGTTCGCATGGAATACCTCCAGTTCATTATTCCTTTTAGCACAATAGTAGTCTACTGTTATGGGCATGAAGGATACCCTTGGGGTTCGGGAAGGATGCCTTTTGCAAGCATGCAATGACTCCAAAACTTAGCTTAAAAACAAAAAGAGATTTATTAATTTAGAAAGTGATGTTGAGAGTGGCCAGGAGGATAGCAAGGTAGAACAGCAAGATGGGGAGCAGTTCCTTGGGAGGACAGCATGAAAGGAAAGGCTGTTCCTCCATGGGGACAGCATGGAATGGAGAGGCTGTCCCCCAGACAACATCAGTTCTGGGGTTTATATACTCTTTAGATGCTATGTCCTGGTGTGGGCGTGACTTGGAGAGCTTTAGTCCCTCAGGCATTTGGTGGGGTGAAGTGGTCATCTGACTGGGGTTTGCCTGGAGGCATAAAGATTCATTTCTTTGTCCACCTTAAACCTAGAGGACAAAAGAGGGTAAACATCTCAGGACCCTGGGTGGGGTCATTGGGTGTTTCTAGGTTAAGAGTCACAAGGATTCAAGGGCAAAGAAGTTTCTCTGATAATAGTTGGCCTGGGTTTCTGGGGGTACAGTGCCCATGTCACTATCACCATCAGATAGCACAATTTGTTCAGCCATTCCCCAATCGATAGACACCCCCTCATTTTCCAATTTTTTCTACCACAACGAATGCAGCTATAAATATTTTTTGTACAAGTTTTTCCCCCCTTATTATTTCTTTGGGGTACAAACCCAGTAGTGGTATGGCTGGGTCATAGGGTAAGCATTCTTTTAAAAACCTTTGGGTATAGTTCCAAATTGCCCTGCAGAAAGGTTGAACCAATTCACAACTCCATCAGCAGTGTATTAATGTCCCAATTTTGCCACATCCCCTCCAACATTTAGCACTTTCTTTTGCTGCCATATTGGCCAGTCTTCTAGGTGTAAGTTGGTACCTCAGAGTTGTTTTTGCATTTTTCTAATCAGGAGGGATTTAGAACACTTTTTCATGTGTATATGGATAGTTTTGATTTCATCTTGTGAAAATTGCCTATTCATGTCCCTTGACCATTTGTTAATTGGGGAATGGCTTGATTTTTTTGTAAATTTGACTGATTTCCTTATGTATTTGGGAAGTTAAACCTTTGTCAGAGAGTTTTGTTATAAAAATGTTCTCCCAGTTTGTTACTTTCCTTCTAATTTTGGTTGCATTGGTTTTGTTTGTACAGAACCTTTTTAATTTGATATAATCAAAGTCATTCATTTTACATTTTGCTATTCCATTGATCCATCTTTTTGTCTCTTAGCCAGTACTATTTTGTTTTGATGACCACTGCTTTATAGTACAGTTTAAGATCTGGCACTGCTAGGCCCCCATCCTCCTTCATGATTTCCCTTGATATTCTTGATCTTTTGTTCTTCCAGATGAACTTTGTTATAATTTTTTCTATGTCTATAATTTTTTTTTTTGGTAATTTGATAGGTATGGCACTCAATAAGTAGATTAATTTGGTTGTTTGCTCATTTTTCCTATTTAATCATAAGTATGCTCTGTTTTCTGGGAAGTTGGGGTGCCCTCAAACTTCATTCCTTCTTTGATGCTATTTTTTTACTTATTTTCTAGGTTGTTACTAGTTTACCAGATGGTCTGAGGGCTAAAAGCTGTATAGTCCCCTCCTAGTGCTGATTCAATTGACCTTTGAGATGCTGATAGCTTAAAGACTTTCCTCAGGCTTGGGTGTGAGCTTTTGATCACATTCTGCACTTGATCAGGTCTGGTGGTAATCAAATTCTAGCCCCAGGCTTAAACTCTTTTTTTTTTAACTCAAGGTGTTCTTGGTTCAATCAGATACACCCTTAATTGCCCTGACCAGTAGCTCTGTTCTTAGTTTTGGACAAAGAAATTCCCAGGATGCTCCCCCTGAGAACTGTTTCATCATCCCAAACTGTGAATTTGGTCCTCATCCCAAGCCCAGACTGGGATTCCTGTCTTTGCTCTGGGTCCATGTTGATCAGTCTGCTTCCGCCAAGATTGCCGTGGGCTGGGACTCCAGATTTATCCATAATTTTGAAATTTTAAGAGGTGTGTGAGTTGACTTGGACCACAACTTCCCCTGGCAGAATCTCAGTCTGCTAGAGAAGACTTAGGTTCAGAATCTGTGAGAGTTGCTATGCTTCCTGCTCACTCCACTCCCCTCTCACCCCATTTCCCCAGATGGTCTCTGCCTACCTTTTGGTTTCTACTCTTTTGAGGATTGTTTCAGTCTGTCTCTTTGCTAATTCCTTTACTCCTGTATTCATTTTGTGGCAATATTTTACTCTTGGTCAGGGAGAATTTTTGTGGTCAAATTGTGCTTCTGTCTAGTTACTCCTCCATCTTGGATCTACTCCTGGAAGTTTCCTCCTTGATAATTTCTTGAAAGATTATATTAAAACTTGTTTCTTGATTGTCACTTTTAGGTATTCCAATAATTCCTAAATTATCTATCCTGGATTTACTTTCCAGGTCAGTTATTTTGCAATGAGATATTTTATGTTTTCTCTTTTTTTTTCTCCTTCCTTTACTTTGATTGTTTCTTGATATCTCATGAAGTCATTTGCTTCTTACTTGCCCAAATCTAAATTTTAAGATAACATTTTCTTGAGTGAGATTTTCTATTTGGCCAATTATATTTTTCAAAAGGTCTTTTCCTTAGTGAATTTTGGTACCTCTTTTAATTCTGCCTTTTAGGAAGTTTTTCTCTTCAGGGTATTTTTGTATAACACTTGGGCAATTCTGCCTTTTGAGAATTTCTTGTCTACAGTGGATTTCTGTGTCTCTTTTATCAATTGGCCTATTCTGATTTTAAGATATTCATTTCTTTAGTAATTTTTGTGCCCCCTTTACCAAGCTCTTGACTCTTGTTTTTTTCATGATTTACCTGTATAACTCTAGCATCATTTTCCAAGTTTTCATCTACCTGTTTTATTTGATTTTTGAAATTTTTTTTTATCTCCTCCAAGATTTCTTTTTGGTCTTGAGGTCAATTCATATTTTTCTTCAAGTCTTTGGGTGTAGTAGTTTTGACTTTGTTTTCTTCTGAGTTTATGTTTTGATTTTTCCATGTCACCAAACTAACTTTCTATGTTCTGTTTCTTATTTTTTGTCATTATTTCCTCATTTTTCTACCCTTTCTTTTGTCTTTTAAATTTAAAACAAAAAAGCAATAAATATGCTGCAATGCTGCATTCCTGTAGTGAAGGGGCCACTGATCCCAAGTTTCAGGTTATTTGCAGTATCCTTCAGAGTTAGGTTTAGTGATCTATAAATTTTCAGTTTTTTCATGATAGTATAATCTAAGAGGAACTGTATCTTCTTATCAGTAACATAGAATTATAGATATACAAAATATCACAGCTGAAAGAGAGATTTTAGAGGTCATGAGTATAAACCTCTTATTTTCCAGATAAGGAAAACAAGTCAGAAATACCAAGTGACTTACTCAGTGCCCCAAAGCACTTTGAGATATAAACTCAACAGTTCAATGGCTGGAACAAAGGGCAGACAGACTTTTAGAGGCCTTTGGGCATAGTTACAAACTGCCCTCCAGAATGGCTGGATCAATTCACAACTCCACCAGCAATCTATTAATGTCCCAATTTTGCTATATTCCCTCCAAGATTCATTACTTTCCTTTGCTTTCATGTTACCCAATTTGCTAAGTGTGAGGTAATACCTCAGAGTTGTTTTGATTTGCATTTCTCTGATTACAAGAGATTTAGAACACTTTTTCATGTGCTTCTTAATAGTTTTGATTTCTTTATCTGAAAATAGCCTATTCGTGTCCCTTGCCCATTTATCAATTGGGGAATGGCTTGATTTTTTGTAAAATTGATTTAGTTCTTTATAAATTTGAGTAATTAGACCATTGTCAGAGGGCTTTGTTATGAAGATTTTTTTTCCCAATTTGTTGCTGCCATTCTTATTTTGGTTGCATTGGTTTTGTTTGCACAAAACCTTTTTAATTTAATGAAATCAAAATTATTTATTACACATTTTGTAATTTTTTTCTAACTCATGCTTGGTCTTAAAAATCTTTGCTTTCCCAAAGATCTGACATGTATACTATTCTGTGTTCAACTAATTTTCTTATAGTTTCATTATTTAAATTCAAGTCATTCACCCATTCTGAATTTATCTTGGTGTAGGGTGTGAGATATTGATATAAACTCAATCTCTCCCATCTTGCCTTCTAATTTTCCCAGCAGTTTTTATCAAATTTTGGGATTTTGGTCCCAAAAGCTGGGATCTTTGGGCTTGTCATAGACTATCTTGCTGAAGTCACTTACCCCAAGTCTATTCCACTGATCCTCCTTTCTGTCTCTTAGCCAGTACCATATTATATTGATGACCACTGCCTTAAAGTATAGTTTGAGATCTGGGACTACTAAGCTACATTCTTGCACATTTTTTTTCATTATTTCCCTGGATATCCTTGATCTTTTGTTCTTCCAAATGAACTTTTTTATAATGTTTTCTAATTCAGTAAAAATGTTTCTTGGTAGTTTCATGGGCATGGCACTAAATAAGTAAATAACTTTGGGTAGGATTGTCATTTTATTACGTTAACTCATCATACCCAAGAGCAATTAATGTTTTTCCAATTATTTAGATCTAATTTTAATTGTGTGGAAAGTGTTTTGTAGTTGTATTCATAAAGTTCCTGTGTTTGACTCAGCAGACAGATTCCCAAGTACATTATATTGTTTGGGGTGATTTTGAAAGGAATCTCTCTTACTAATTCCTGCTGCTGAAATTGTTGGAAATATATGGAAGCATTGATGACTTATTTCGGTTTATTTTATATCCTGCAACTTTGCTAAAATTGTTGATTATTTCCAGTAGCTTTTTATTTGATTTTCTAGGATTCTTTAAGTAGACCATCATATCATCCACAAAGATGATACCAAATTGTTTTGATGCCCACTGCTTTATAATATAGTTTGAGATCTGGGACTGCAAGGCCACCTTCTTTTGTATTTTTTTCATTCTTTCCCTGGATATCCTTGATCCTTTGTTCTTCCAAATGAAGTTTGTTATGGTTTTTTCTAATTCAGTAAAAAAGTTTTTGGGAAGTTCAATGGGTATGGCACTAAATAGATAAGTTTGGGTAGGATGGTCATTTTCATTATATTAGTTCGTCCTACCCATGAGCAGTTAATGTTTTTCCAATTGCTCAAGTCTAGTTTTAGTTGTGTGGAGAGTGTTTTGTAGTTGTGTTCATATAGTTTCTGTGTTTGTCTCAGCAGATAGATTCCTAAGTATTTTATATTATTTAAGGTGATTTTGAATGGGATTTCTCTTTCTAGTTTTTGCTGCTGAGCTGTGTTGGAGATATATAGAAATGCTGATGACTTATGTGGGTTTATTTTGTATCCTGCTACTTTGCTAAAGTTGATTATTTCAACTAGCTTTTTTGTTGATTCTCTATGATTCCTTAAGTAGACCATCATATCATCCATAAAGAGTGACAGCTTGGTCTCCTCATTGCCAATTTTAATACCTTCGATTTCTTTTTCTTCTCTAATTGCTACTGCTAGTGTTTCTACTACAATGTTAAATAATAGAGGTGATAATGGGCATCCTTGTTTCACTCCTGATCTTATTGGGAATGCATTTAGTTTATCCCCATTGCAGATGATGTTTGCTGATGGTTTTAGATGTATACTGTTTAGGAAAGGCCCTTTTATTCCTATACTTTCTAATGTTTTCTATAGGAATAAGTGTCATATTTTGTCAAAGACTTTTTCTGCATCTATTGAGATAAGAATCTGATTTTTGTTGGTTTGCTTGTTGATATGGTCAATTGTGTGGATGGTTTTCTTAATACTGAACCATTCTTGTATTTGTGGTATAAATCCTACCTGATCATAATGAATAACCCTCGTGATCAATTGCTGGAGTATTTTTGCTAATATTCTATTTGAGATTTTTGCATCTATGTTCATTAAGGAGATTGGTCAATAGTTTTCTTTCTCTGTTTTTGACCTGCCTGACTTTGGAATCTGTACCATGCCTTTATGAATATCATTTTCTAAACCTTGAGGTACTTTAGTGTGGAAGCTGTCATATCTTGTAATCTTGATTGGTGCTCCTTGATGTCTAAATTGTCTCATTTTGGCTCCTTGTAAAATTTTCTCCTTAGCTTGGAAGCTCTTGAATTTGTCAATTACATTCCTGGGGGTTGTCTTTTGAGGATTTAGTATAGAGGGTATTTTATGAACTCTTTCAATGTCTTTTTTGGCCCCTTGTTCAAAAATATCAAGGCAGTTTTCTGGGATAACTTCTTATAGTATGATTTCAAGATTTCTTTTTATTTCTGGGTTCTCAGGTAAACCAATGATTCTCAAATTGTCTCTTTGAGACAGGTTTTCCTGATCTATCATCTTGTCAGTAAGGTATTTTATGATGGGCATTCCTTGGTATCACTATTGTGTTTTTTCCTTTCCTTTCTAGTCAGAAGTCTTTGTGTGGAAGGCTGACTCTCTGTGTAAGGAACTAAGGAGCATGTTTTTTTTTTTTTCCTGAGCCCATCTCTTGAGTCTCTGCAGCTTCTACTATTTAGTGCCCTTCTCTGTTCTATCTCCTTTCCGGCACCCAAGGTCTATGCTCTTCAGCCTGCTGAGGTCTCAGGAATAGCTACTCTCAGGGGTAGGTCTTTGGTGGTCTTAGCTGCCTAGGATGTAGAGGTGTCCCTCTCTCACTCTAGAGATGCCCCTTACTCACTCACTCATTCTAGCACACTGGCTTTGACTCTGACTCAGTAGATGGAGTTGGGGAGGGTTTATCAGCTCACTTTTTGGTGGAAGCTATTTCACCCCCTTATAGTGTGGTAATGCCCAAATCCCATGTACCTTCAATGCTGTGCCCTACTGTAGAATCCCTTTGTTCATACGGATTTGTTTTTTTGGCCTTTTGAGGTAGTCTATATTGGTAGGTCGTGAGGAGAGAAAGAGTCCTGGGTCTACACTGCCACCATGTTTCCCTAGAAGTTCCTAGAAACAATTTTTGACAATTGTTTTCTGACATTTGAGGATTCAGATCTTTACCCTTTCTCCTCCTACCCCTCCCTAACATGGTAAATAGCCTCATATAAGTTATACTAGTATTTTCATAAAATATGTGTATTCATTTTGCTCATATCATGATGATGACATACCACACATACAATGAAAAACTCATGAAGGAAATAAAATGGAAGATGGTATGCTTTGATCTGCAATCTAACTCCAACAGTTTCTTCTTTGGCAGTGGATAGCAGTTTTTCATCATAAATCACTTGTGGATATATTGTATACTTGCTTTGCTCTCTAATGCTTTAGTCCTTCATAGTTTATCCTTTGTTATGGCAAACATTGTTCTCCTGCTTCTTCCACTTCACTTCGTATCACTTCATATGAATCTTTCCAGGTTTTTCTGAATGATTCTTTTCATCATTTCTTATAATATAATAGTATTCCATTACAACCATATACCCCATTTTTTCATCCATTCCTCAAGTGATGAACAATTCTCTCACATTCCAATATTTTATTAAAAAAAAAAAAACTGCTACAGATGTGTTTTTTTTTTTGACAAGTAGGTCCTTTACTCTTATTTCTGATTTCTTTGAGATTCTGACCCAGTAGTGGTATTGCTGGGTCAAAAGATCTGCATAGTTTTATGGCCCTTTACAAAGTGAACTATTTAAAATTATAATTATTTAAGTTGTAGTAATTGGCTACAGCTAAATGAAAATATGTGCTGTGAATTTAAATATGTGGCCACTTCAGGAATTCATTATTCACATGAAAAGGTATCCATATATATTATAATTATTTCCTTTATGAATGGCATAGCATCAAAATAATTTTACATCTTTTACTATGAAAGTCAATAGGTACTTCTTTTGAATAACGCATTGTGATTTCCCAGTAGAGTAGTAGAAAGACAGGAGAAATGAAATAAAAGCAATTTTTGTGTCTCAGTGCAACTAATGCTATTTGAACCTTACACTGGAGAGAGAGCCTCCAGAGAGCAACAAATGATCACTCATTCTGAAATTCTATTCAGGCCTTAGTATTCCTTTGTAATAATTATGGTGGTATTTCAGGGATATTGACAATAACTTACTAGAAATTAGGCTGAAATCATACATCTCCTTTATTTTAGCTATCCAAAACCCATTAGACTCTCATTATCAACCTATCAATCTAAAAGAGAAAGCCCCTACTTCAATTATCCTCTAATTTGCCCTTTTAACTCACATTTATTCTTACTATAGCCTGCATTTTACAAAGAACTTACAGAAATGTCTCTCTTCTTTGGAAATAGCTATCATTGTAAATTATTTTGCTTAGTATTTTGATGTCATGCTAGCCAAAAGTCACCAACTACAGCTTACAATATGTACTTTTTTTTTCCCTTCAGGAATCTATACTTTTTAAATGTATGTAAATGTTTTTCATATCATTATTGTTCAAATTATATGAAGGAATTCCATATATTGTAGCTTTTAATTCTTTTTTATACATATATATTCCATTATATCTTTATTAGTACTTTCTTGAAACAGGCCTATATAATCAATGCCTTTGAAGTCAAAACAAGCAATGTCTTAATATACTCTTTCATATTTCTATTCAAAACACTTCCAGTTTTCTAACTAGTTCACTAATTCCTATTTTTGTCTTTCAAATAATGTTCTTATGATTATAGATACAGCTCATTAATTGTAGAGGCAACTAAAATAAGTCAAAGAGTTTAAGTGACTTTCACAAGGTGACACAAGAACTTATGACAAAGCTAACATTTAAAAGGAGATAATTTGATTCCAAACCCAGCATTTTTTCCATTACATTATGCTAAATGATATTTCTAATCTCTGCCTACTATCAAAACCGTTTGGGATTTGTTTGTATTGGACAAGTAATTCAAACATTTTGGTTGAAAAATATTTGATCATCTAATCACATTGAAAGAAAAAAATTAAATTAACTTTCAGGTCAAATGAGTCATTTATTATCTGACTCATCTATTCACTATGGAGACAGTCTTCTTGATTGGGTTTATCAACTGGAGTAGAGAAGGAAAAGGCAATTCTAAGAGAAGACTCTGCCAACATTATAGGTATGTTTATTCTTTCCACAGTAGATTTAAGCCCCAAATCATTTAGCTAGCTCACATAAGAAATCAAAGAGAAATGAATTGTTCTTATTGTTTTGACTATATTCATATCATGATTTTATTTTATTTATTTTGGGATAGAGGTTTAAAAACAATCAATGTGTACCATAAAGTTTGAAATTCCATATTTAATACATCCCCAAAACCACAAAAACACTGACTCGGTTTTTCTTTTCTTTTTTTCTTTTTTCAGATTATTTTAGTGCTACCATATGGACTATCCTAACTTTAGATATAGCTCATAATTTTCTTTACCTTATCATTGTCATTTAACTGCAGAATCTGACATAGCTGCACCTAAGGTATTGAGCAAAGACTGAAATGGTATTATATGGAAGAATTGACATTGATACTAATATTCATCTCTGTAATAATCTTGTTATCTATGGTCAAGAACTTTGGAAGTTTAGAGTATGGCTAAGCAAACAAGATATGCTATTCCCTAGAGCATATAAAATATTGAGTAGTATGTAGATGAAAACAAACAAAAAAAAAGCACAGGAAAATCACATAGGATTTATAGTAATTATAATAACACTTCACTGCTCTAACTTAAAGAGAACTCATTTGGTTCATTGGGTTACCCTAATACAAGCTTTCTTAATAATAAGTTCCACAATTGCAGCAAGAGAAGAGCCTTTGAACCCACGAAAGACCTATAGCAATTAGTTCTTCATATCTCTACTTCCCTATAGAAAATGGACTGATACTGTCATCAGTGTTAAGAGCTACAACTACTGACTAATTGTCACTATAGCTCAAATACTTTTCCTTCCTTACTCTGTTAGAAATCTGGAAGAATCTTTGGATAATTATAATTTCTCATGATTTCCAAAACTATTAACTTGAGAAGTGTTTGGTTCTATTGAAATCCATTGATATTGATTGATTCCCATTGATTTATTATTGGCATGAGTATCTATATTAAAGTGGAGGGATCATGTGAAATTTATGGAATCATAGCTTATTAGATGAAGGCAGCATGACTTTTGTAAAGAAAAATCATTCCTGATCATTGTGTTACAATTATTTTCTATGGTAAGAAAATTCACAGTGGAAAAGATGTTTTTAAGCTGCTGAAATTTTCACAAATGGTACAGTTTGGTGTAGCAGAAAAAAAGACAACTGTGTACTGGGTTCTAAGTGTCTACAAAAATTATCACATTATAGTTGTATGGTCTCAAGTTGAGCCACTTAATATCTTGGGACTTTTATGTCATCTTTCCCAAAGAGATTAAAGAATTACAAGATTTTTCACCATTACTTCAGACAGAGAATTAATAAAATGAGATCTTAAATTACAGAAATCTATAAGTCTATAATATATACCATTTAATTGATTTTATAGTCGATTTATATGTGAATTTCAGTAATTTGCAACCTAATCATTCCTAAAATCAAAGTCATTCATACTAGTGTCTATTTGTTGGAGATTTATTCAGGGTAACTTATTGCTCTCTCTTTTTGCCAGATGGTGGGCAGAACAATAGGTAGGTTGAAAGACACATTCTTATACAACCAAATCCAAGTTTGGATAGAAAAGTAATGGAAGCTGCCCTAGAAAGCTATCTGCTTGGAGGACACATGAAATTCATTACCTAGGTCAGTTTTCAAATTCACAAAGCACATATTTGCCTTTCCTGCCAACAAACGACTGATAGCTAGACACTAAAATTTCAGAAGAGATAAATATAGGATATACAGATAGATATTTTATAAGGCCTGTGATTCAACTAACAGAGACATGAACACCCCTCTTTAGCACTATGTGGCTCATTTTCTTTGGTTCCCACATAAATACCTTGGTAAATAATTTTAAAAAAAATTTTAAATAACATGTTGATCTTCTATCCTTAACATATTCCCCTAGGAAATGGAGTTCTAAGGGCTTAAACATTCATATGAATGCATAGACTAATTCATAAATTTCACTTGAAATCAGCCTAATTGGGAGACTTTCTTTGGGAAAGATACAAAATCTTTTCCCATACATAATTTCTCACTTTAGATGCACTGCACAGAAGGAATGTTGGATTAAGTTTCATGGTATTTCAATCTATTTCTTATCTGAATAATGAAAGAAAAAAATATAACAAAGGAACAGCGGGAATTCCTTTGCTATTATCTTCTATTTCTAATACATAAAGGAACAAATGTGCAATTGAGTAGATTTCATTACATAAAGTTCAGAGAATATATTTCTTGCCCATTATTTCCTTTTCTAAAAAAACTTAGAGCAACTATATTTAATCTTAAAACACCTCATACCACTCAGTATTAAGTATGTTATGGTCTAGAGGCTAGAGTCCTGTACTTTGAATCAAACAAACAGGAGTTCAAATTCTACCTTTTACACCAACTCTGTAAACAGGCAAGTTATTTAATCCCCTATGACATATTTGTTCCTGATTTTCCTCTGGGGATTGGTTTCTCAGGTCCCTTTAATGGATGTTTATATAGTCTCTTCCTCAAAACCCTCCACTCTTCCCAACTTTCCTATCAAGTTTAGCACCATTTTCCTGGCCACATTGATTCACTAGATGTTATCTTTTACTCTTCATTATCTCCCTTTTCCATTCGATCTCTTTTAAGTCCTATTGATTCAATGTTCACATCTCTTATATGAAATTCCCTTTCTCCTTTGATACTACTGCCATTCTAATATAGGCCCTTATCATCTCACACTTGGACTATTGTAACATCTTTCTGGGTGGTCTCCCTGATTTTTCTCTTCCCATTCTTGTCCATCTTCCACTGATCTGAAAAATCAAGTCTGACCATGTCACTCTCTTTTCAATAAACCCTTGTGTCTCCATATTCCTTCCAAGATCAAATATAAAAATCCTTTTTTTGACTTTTAAAATTCTCTATAACTTAGTCCCTTTCGAGTTTATTTTTTACACTTTACACTTCTCTACATATTCTATGATCCAGCCACTCTACCACCCTTGACGTTCCTCATACAAAATGTTTCCTCTTCTTCCTCTATATATTTATTCCAACCACCTCTCAGGCATTAGTGCCTTCTCATTTGTGCCCTCTGGATTTTCTGACTTTCTTAAAAGATCAGCTAAAATTGAACCTTTTACAAAGAAGCTTTTCCCAGTCTTCTTTAATATTAATACTTTCCCTCTAAGATTATCTACAATTTTATCATATATATGTGTGTGTTTGTGTGAATCTTGTTTGTACTTATTTTTTGCATGTTGTACCAATTAACTTGTGAGTACTTAGCACCTAACACATATAGTAGTCCTTAATATTTTTTGTTGATTTAACTTGACTCTATAAGCCCCAGTTTTCCCACTTGTAAAATGTCAGTAAATACCAACATGAACTAAGTCCCAAGATGTGTGAAGTTAAATGATCTACAAGGTGTGTGAGACTATGCCACCAATCCACATCCTATACCTGCCTATGTGAAATAAAGTACACAAATTATTCTGTAGTCTTTTAAATGCCAAATAAATATGTTATTGTTATTATTATTATTACAATTAATTTCCAAGTATTACATTATTGATCATGACTATGGTCTATGTGAATAAGTATATCTGGAAGATTAAATTACTTCTTACAGTAAAATCATGAAAACTTTACTTAGAACTTGTGTTTGCTATATGAAATAGCTATTATTCTTTACAATATTGGCACTTCGAGGTAAATGTATTGCACAAGAATCAAGATATCAGAATTTTAGTGCTGATTTATTTGCACATCTCTTAATGCAACTAGTTAGATACTTGTAGTCTGAGGTCACAAGAACTGGTGACCTTCATCAGTTGCAGACTTTCTCCCCATCTTGACTTGCCTGGATTCATTGTTTCAGGGTTGTCTGTCTTCTCACTGTGGAAACTAGATTCCTTAGTTACTTCAAGTGCTTCCCCACTAACTCTACCTCAGATTCCCATGGAACAATTATATTTTACGTTCTAGTCTAAGAGATCTTTCTCAGTGAAGAGGATAAGGGAGTAAAAATATAAGCCTTCCCACAAAGCAAATAACTCTGTGCAAATCGTATTACCTGTATTATACTGAGTTCTCAAACTCTTATGTCTCAGGACACCTTTACACTTTTAAAAATTGTTGAAGACCACCTGAAGAGATGTTGTTTCTTTTGTTTATTATTATATTAATATAAATATTAGTTATATTAGAAGTTAAAATGTCTTAGAATTATAAAAATAGTTTTACCTCTTTGATCCACTGAAAGTATCTTAGGAAATTCAGGGATGTCATGATTATAGTTTAATCATTTATCTATTAAGAAAGGATATCTTGTTTCAAGAGACTGCCAGCAGTCATAGTAAGCCTAGATATCAAAATGATGTTGATTGATTGAATGTGAATTAAGAGTATAAAATAATGTTTTCCTCACTTAGTAACTACGGATTTGTCAAACAATAGGCAAGAGTATGTGCTGACAATCTTGGCTCTTTTTCTGGCGAACGATGGACTTCCCATTGTCTCCTCTTGTTGAGGATGATAATGATGATGATATTTACATTAATGATTTAAGTTCATAAAGCATTTTACAAATATCATTTCTTCCAATGGATGAGATAAAGAATTTGATAAGTTAGATGTCCTGAGTCCTTCTGCCAAGCATTTTTATGCCTTTACCAAATACCACATCTCTGGTACAAATCTGGTTTGCTGGGCTTAAAACCATTATTCTCTTCTATCTCCTCTAAAGCTTAGGGTTTTCTTCTTTAAATTTCCTCTGCTTCACTGGGCCTGCCTCTTCTCCAGGACTGTGCATGGACTTGGTTGTATTCTATCACAACCTGATCTTCCTTTTTATCAGGGTTATTGTGAAGATTAAATGGGAGGAAAGGATGTGAACCTCTACATAAAAAGGGGGAAAAATATTGAAATATAGGATAGTATCTGAAACCTTTGATTAAAAAAAAAGAAACCTTCATTCCTTTTAGCTTCCCAAGAGGTTAATCTGTTCATGTTAGCTCTTTCTGAGTCCAAGTACACACATTTATATACATACATATCTTATTTTCTCAAAATACATTTCCCTTGATATTTACTTATATCATTACTTTTCATTTTCTTCTCCCATTTCATTATTCTGATGCCTCTTCTTTATGAATCTTTGGCCTGGCATCATTGGATTATTAATATAATTGCTCTAGAACTGATTAAGAGGCCCTTCTAGAATCATAGAGTATTACAATCAGAAAAGCTCCCAGAACCATCTTGTCTAGCTATCTTTGTATCAGAGAAGAAATTTAGGCTCAGAGAGGGTTAGTGACTTTGCCAAAGGTCACAGAGATAAAGTGACTAGGCTAGTCAATTAATGGCAGTTTTTCCAACCTTAAATCCATGCTCTTTCCCATGCAGTTTAGAGTTTTGTTGCTGTCATTCATCCTGCTCTTCCAAGGTGCCTTCAATGATAGAATGGAGTCAATTATCACCCAACAGAACTTCATTGTACTTTGGTTACAGAGACAGGGAAGTTCATCTGCATTGAGGGTAGGCTAAAAATATTGCTAATAAATCTAAGAGACTGTTGGGTTTTGTTTTTTTTCATTCTGAGACTAACTGTAAGGAAGTCTTTAAAAGTAGGAAAATTGAAACAAACTCTGGACTATTGGGATGGCAGGTTATGATGTGGCAGTAGAGCTATGTATTTTAGTATGATAAAGAAGACGGTCAAATATGACTTCTTTGGAGGGTAATACATCTCTGGGAAGTTCCTATGTGCCTTTGTCTGTATAACTGAAATGTTACTTTCTTATATTGCATAAGTAAGTACAAAATCTTGTTCCTTGAGGAATGCTATTATTTTCTTGGGCTCTTAGGTAGAGAGTGCTCCAAAGGGCTACACATTTAGTATGTTTACAACACTAAGTCAACAGTGTCTTCATATTTGGCAATATCTTACTAAACTTTTTTTTCTTATTCCTTAAGATCTGTTTGTGTTCTCAGAACAATAGGTAAAAAATAGAGGAAGAGGGCGATATACAAAATGGCCAAATGCTCAAGCTAATAAATCTAGATCTCTTCATCGATAATTTGATAGGATATGGAATAATAGAGGAACCAACAAGGGACTCTTCTATTCCCAATTCTCACTGACAGGGAGTGGTTGTTGCTGGAGTGCTATTCACAAATTACTCCTAAAGGCTGAATGCTGCCTGAAGTGAATAAAAAAGCAGGGTGCTTAGATAATTCATTAATAAAAGATTTCCAAATTCTATGATGAAGAAAAATGACTTGTATTATCAGACACTTCAGTTGTTATAGCATATGTCATTCTATTAATGTATTGGCTAAAGCCAGGTCACTAATGTGAAAAGATGTATCAATTTCAAGCCTGTTCCAGTTTTGGCCACTCGGTTTTTCACAAGGGGAGAGAAGTTCATTTAAGATGCATACACAATTAGCCCGCGCATTGGAAGAACAAATAATCCATCAGTTCATAAATTAACTGATTGCTTTTTCCTCTAGTCATTAGCTGCTATGCTATCTTTAGTTATAAGTGATTGAATAATGGGATGGAAAGGACCTTCAAGAGTCAGCTAGTCCCTCCCTTGGCTTTTAGGCAAGAATATACTTAAATGATCTCAAGCAGGTAATGATGAATCCTATTTTTAAAAAGATTATTAAAGAAGTAAGTTTGACAACCTCCCTTATTAATCCATTCCTACTGCTCAACAACCTTCATTGCCAGAAAATGTGTCCTCATCTCTAATCTAATTCTGCCACCATGCTGCTCCAGTCCATGTCCTTTTGTTCCTTCTCAGTTTGGATGGAGAGCAACTTGTCATCCTCCTGTGAACGAGCCTGTCACAATCTTGAAGACCATTATTTAATCATCACTCTCTCCTCCAGTCTTTTGCAAAGGTCTCAAAGCACTTTTCCATAGATTAGTTAATATATCCTCACAACAGCCCTGCTAACTGGAGCCATTCCATGCTTATTAAGAAGTAAGAAGAAACTTCAAACGCCATTTCAATTCACTTTTATGATGCATGTGATTGAACATTCTGTGAAAAATGGGCATGTGATTAAGAAGTTGGTACTTATCTTGCAGAAATGTCTAGTTTTCTCTTAGCTATATAAAAAAGCCATTCATATGATCAAGTCCAGCGAACATGCTAACTAAATAAATCCAGATAAATGAAGGAGATGATCAAGGGCATTACTCAATTAAAATTTTTAGGAAGTATGACTGGCTATGTGCATTTATATATTCTTCAGAATCAGGGAGTTGCTCAATGTTGCATTTGTCAAAGATAATATAAAAATAAGTGGGAACATTTTCTTAAAGAAAAAAGTATTTTAAAATTGGGAGAATGCAATAATCACATAAATATGAATACTGGCCCATTTTTATTTGTTCATTAGTTTGTTTTACTGTAGACAGTAGAGTCAGCCAGCCTTTTACCTTCATATTCTCAGTGCCTAGTAGGGTGCCTGGCACATCAGAGGTACTTAATAAATACTTAGTGACTGATTGACAGGCTTTTTCATAGCTTATTATTTGTATTACTTGTTAAGGATAAGAAGTAAAAAGATTTATTAGATTTATTCAGTTCTTTGCTTCCTTTTTTTTCAACCTTTGCTAAAAAAACTCATTGGACTCTGGTGAAAACAATTCTAAATATTAACCATAGATTATAGTCAGACTTTATTTGCATATGTAATTTATGGACATGCTGTCTTCCCTATTATAATACGAGTTCTTTGCCATCAGGAAATTGTTTGCCTTTTTTTTATCTCCAGTACTTATCACAATACCTGCTACATAAATGTTTGCTGACTGACTAAAGGAAGGAAAGGCTCAAGCACTGGAAAACAATTCTGTCATAAAGAATTTCTTTATGCTTTCTTGCCATTCTGCATTTACTATGTGAAGATGAGGGCAGAGAGAATTAGGATATAGGGTCAATTAATATGAAAATGAAAATCCCAAATGAAACCCAAAATTTGGTTCTTCAAAGAACAAAAGCTAATTAAATTAAACTGCTGGAAAAATACCTTACAAAACACAGGACAGAAGGAAGGGAAGACAGAGTCAAATACAAGTTCAAAGAGATGAAAGACACAGAATTAAAATATTTTCTCCCTGTTTTTCCACTAACATTAAGTGATTCCTATTCATCTGAATATTTAGAAATACATGATAAAAATCACATGAGGATTTTTTGCTTTAATACAGGAAAAAAGATTGTCTATTATTCAAAGACTTGCCAAATTTCAAAGTTTCCTCACAGGTTGGCCTTATGTAGAAGAATCTTTTCACCAAAGCAATTCACAAAATCCATCTTTCCTAAATATTACAAGGGATGTTTGATCTGTGAAGAGTTCAGAACCCAAACATAATAAAGTTATAAGTACTTAAAACATTAAATCACAAACATTATAGGGAATAAATGAATAACTACCCTGAAGTAAGAACTCAAAACTCTCTCTAGTTCTCCATGAGACTCCTCCATGTAGACAGTAGGTTCTTGAGAATAGGAATATTATCTTATCTATACTTTGTCCATTCTCCAACATTTAGCACCACATTGGACACAGAATAGGCATTTAATAAATGCTTATTGTCATCACCAAGACCCTGAGTTATACATCCCAGTACTTATTTACTGCTATATGACATCAACACTGTGACACCAATTATTCATTTAGGGAATGTGAATATTTCTGAAGATGATCTCCATATAAAGTAATGATTGGTCATTTCTTATCTGTATTAATAGTCACTGAATATTACTAACACAGATATAGAGCCAAAACGACATCAGAAGCTATCTAGTCCAATTAGCTCCTCCTGGTGATGAAATGAGCATCTTACTCAAGGTCACATATGTCAGAAGTATCGCAAGTGTGATTTGTGTCCAGGCTGTATGATTCAAGAGATAAAGCATTTTCTACTCTACCACGCTGCCTCTCATTAGTCTTCCATTTTTGGTTGATAACATGTGCTAATATTCTTAGTTAAAAGGCTCAAAGTAAGGAACATAAAATTATTTCCACTAATATTTATCAAAGTAGGGTTCCTAATGCTCTTCTGTCCATTTGAAGAAACTTATAGCAAGTTATAGTTGTTATCTGTAGAAAGCTGAACCATGGAAGTTAGAGAACTCACCTCTTATTTGAAAATTTGAAAATGGGTAAGAGAATAGAGTTAGAGTGAGGATAAAGAAAGCCCTCCTTACAAATTTTTATAATATCAGCAATATTAGAAACTCTCCTTCATCACAACTCCTTTTTATGAAGTTACATAGGATGAGGAAATAGAAATGCTTAAGGAACTCAGACTATTATAGGATATGGATGGCCTCTAATATTCAGGAAACAAATAAAATTTTACTTTTCAAAATTATTTTTATTTATTAATAGAATTTAGCCACAAACATCTCAGGCACTCCCTACCCTCCCTGTATCATAGAAGGCATCATCTAGTAGATAATATGTTCATACAAATTAAGTTTTTCATGTTTCTAGCTTTTAGTTCACTCTCTGGAGGTAGCATTCATAATTTTTTTCTTCTAATATTAATTTTGTAGTTGTATGTTATGTTGTCTGTGTTCTAATCATTTCACTATTCATTATCCCATGTAATTCCGAGTTGTTTTTTTATAATTTGCCTGCTCAGCATTTCTTATGACACAGTAGTATTCCACCATAACATTTACCATAATTTGTTTAGCCATTCTCCAATTTATAGGTATTCCCTCAGTTTTCAGCTCTTTGATACCACAAAAAGAGCTGCCATAAATACTTTGGAAGATATTAATTATGTTCCTTTTCCCCTGATCTCCTTGGGAAACAAACCCAGCAATAGATTGCTATGACTAAGGGTCATATACACAGTATAATTCTAGGTATAATTCCAAATTGTTCTCCAAAATGGTTGGATCAGTTCACAGCTACAACAACAGTGTATTAGTGTACCCACCTTTCCACTTCCCCTCCAACATTTGTCATTTTGTCCTTTTGTCATTTAACTAATCTGATCAATATGAAATATCTCAGAATTGTTTTGTTAGCATTTATCTATCTAATCATTATTGATTTAGAGCATCTTTTCACATACCTAAATATAGCTTTGATTTTTTTCATCCAAAAATTGGCTATTCATATCTTTTGCTCATTTATTCATTGGGGGATGGCTTTTGGCATAAGAATTAATAAATGGTTATCATGTATTTAATAAGGTACTATACCAAGTGACTAGGATAAAAATAGAAGTAAAAAAGAGAAGGTCCTTTTCCTCAAGGAAATTACATTAAAATTGAGGAAGATAACATTCAAAAAAGAAACTCAAAATGTGGTGGGAGATAAAAAACATGAAGGAAATGATAGTAAAGTCTTGAGAGATAACAGCAGAGCTGGAAAGGGAATGAAATATGACCTGCCTGGGTCATCCTTAAAATGGAAATCTTAGAGAGAATTTGTGAATGGGAGGGAATGAGAGAGTTAAGGGGATGATCTAGGGTTAGAAAGTCCCAAGTACCAAAGGAAGTTTCAGGGTGAGAGTATGACTGTGAGTCAAGCTGTCAAAATTCTGAGAATCAGAAGCAGAGAAGAATAATTCAGAAATAATGTAATATTTATTATCCTCTTCTATAATGGGAGCATTAAGAGTTCATCAAAGCAATAAGGTTCAGATGATTTTTTTTTCCTCCTGGGAAGGAAGTTCTTAAAAAACACTAAATGATTGAATATCAAGAACAATATATATACATTATGTATGTATACACACACACACACACACACACACACACATAATTGTCCTATACAATTAGGAAACTTCTCCTATCAGTGCAGGTCAATACCTGCTCTGTAACTTCTAGTCTTAGAGAGTTGTCTATGGCATTAAGAAGTTGTCCAGTGTATGTCTGAGATAGAACTTAAACCCAGGACTTTCTGACTACAATCAGCTCTTCATTCAATTTGCTAGGATCCATCTCCTTCAGTGATATTATCATGTCACAGAGTTAGAGGTAGATGGGACTCTGAGTTTAGAGATGAGTACACTGGGATGTAATGGTTTACCCAACATCACACAACTGTTAAATTGTTCAATTTAAATGTTACTGTTAAATTTCTGAGGCATGATTTAAATCTAGTTTTTCCTGGTTCCAAGTGTCTCTGTGTCTCAAGTCTCTCTTCCTGATTCCAAGTTTCTCTGTATCTCTGCCTTTTTCTGCATCTTTCTCTCTCATTCCTATAAGGAAGAGAATACATAGGTTGTTATACTTGTTTTGGGGATAGTGGAACTAAAGCATAGGATGATTAAGTGTCTTGTCTAGTGTCCCACCAAAATTAACTGGATGAGCTGGGATTAGAACAATGACTTCAATTCAAAATCTGATCTCACAGTTCTAATTTTCTAATCAAGGTTTGCCTGAATTAAAAACAAAGTATACTGATGTCTTCCATCAGTATTTGTTTCATCTATCCTTGTGCTTCTGATTCTTTCTGGAATCTATTTCAATAGTATTTGACTTTAAACTTGAAAACATTTGCAAAATGGTTTTGGTATCAGAACTCAAAATAATGCAATCTAAACCTTTCATTTTGTAGATGAATAGATCACTTCCTAGTTCTATGTAAGAGATATAGTAAGTGTTTAATAAATGCTAGTGGAATTTAATTGAATTTGATTAATTTGTAGTTTCATTTTTCTGGTGCTTATTCAGGACTTCAGAATATGTTATAAGATTCATGTGCTTTCTAATGTTATAACACATTAAGTCTCTTTCCTTATGATGGGTTCCCCTCAAGTCTCCCTCCTTCTCTTCCCCCATTTCTCTCTGTCTCTCTTGCCTTGATTAATAGTTTATCCTTATTTAGGATTAAATAACTTTTGCATTCAGTAATCCCCATGGCAACCATCACAAATAGCATTAAATAACTGTTCTCTGCCATTTCAAAGGCTATGTATCCCCTTTTCCTAAGTCAAGGCTTAACAAAATTTAATTTTTTAAACATAAAAAATAAGAAGTATTTTCACCACATTTCACATACATACACACTCAAAAAATACTATACAAAACAGAAAGAATTAGCTTCCATAAGCATTTCTTTTAAAAATTCCACTCTCCTTTTTAGGATCTGGCAATGGCTCTCGATTTCTCAAATTCTATTTAAAATCCTGATACAGAGTTTAACAGTCTTGCTACATGCAGTATTTTCTATACTAGTAGTTCTCAAAGTGCAATACAATGGCCCACGGGGCCCCTGAAATACTTTTGGGGGCTTGTGAGGTCAAAACTATTTTCATAAAATATTAAGATATTTAATTTTCTGATATACCAAATACTGATAGATATAACTGATATAAATAAGAACTTTGTGGTAGGGAAGGTTTTAATCCATGTTTAAGAATATAAAATGGCTTCTAAGATCAAAAAGACTGAGAAATACTATCCTTACACAAAACACTCTTTGTCTCCTATAAATTTTCCATACAATACTGCTTCCTAACCTCTAAGAGAGTTAGTCCCTCCACCAATGTGGATAAAATAGGTACAGGTATTTACTCTCTCACACTTTCATCCTTTTTTCCCTCTATTTAATCATGTCTTTCAATGACCTTACCTTTTTTATTCAAAATGTGCTACTTCCATTTAAACTTTTCTAAGTATTTTCATTTCTCATAAATCATCCAAGGAACCACTTCACCATTACCTATATTTTTTTCTTCCCCAATTTTTCATGGTGATGTTTTACCTTAGTCCATGCCATGGAAAAATTATGGAAGGACATGGACACGAGTGTAATATAGATTGGTTAATATCTAAATTTGATAGAGTCCCTATATTGATGAGATCAAAAATTATTGTGAACTTGTGACCTCAAGAAATATTGACAGTGTGTATATATAATATATAACCATTTTGATGATCAAGATATTTAGACCAATCAATAAAATAATCTCTTGTCCATCAGTAATGTCATAATATTACATTAGTTTATAGAATGATTGCCATTGACTATCGAAGACCTATACTTTTTAAGTGGCTTGAAATCCATTTCTTCCATTCGTTATGAAACATGAGATAAATATTTTCTAAAAAGTACTTAGTTTGCTGACAATGTTTTGTGTCTTGTCATACACAAATTTTCAGAAAAATTAGATTTGATTTAATAAGTACATATCAAACTTTTTCAATGTATAAATCACACTGTTTGGCAACATTGATGCAAAGAAAAGATGAAAGAGAACCTCTCCTTAAAATAACCTTTGGTTCTATGGGCATTTTATAGACATTGTGTTTGTCTTCAACCATATTCCAATTATGTTTTCAATGGATTGTGAAATCTACTGACCTTTACCTTGAAGGCCACAGTTCAAATTAAAGTGTTTTAAATTGAAGAGATAGTGTTAAGTAATATATGGTTTGTCATGTTTTTTTAATACATCTTACTCTTATGGAAGTCAATTTGAAATTATGTAAGTAAGGTATTTAACTATTTATTTCTTTTGAACCAGTGACCCTGCTACTGAGTATATATCCCAGAGATATGAAAGTGAGAAAGAGAGGTGCCTCACTCTAGAAAATTACAGGGGTGTGTATGTGTGTGCTATAAAATGAATGGAAACAAAGTAGGTTACCATTGATTAAATAATGAATGAACAAATTATGGCTTATGAATACAATTAATTATTATTGCATGATAAAAACTGACATGATAAAATGATGATTCTGAGGATGGGAAGAATTATATACACTAATAGAAAGTGATATAAATGAAATTAAAATTTAATATTAATATTTTCCCTTCAAGATATCACTTGCTAAGTCAGTCCCACTTAAGATTAACAAATCAACAAATATTAAGCACCTATTATGTGGCAGCTACTGTACAAATATGACCATAGTAAAGTAATATTTTTCTGACAAAATAAATTTCTAGTTTAAAAAGAAATATAGACTTCTGACCAAAATGATTGTCTGAATAAAGAAAAATAGCATATCTTTCACATACCTTCTTTGGCAAAAACCTAAAAATTACACCAGACAATAATGATAAAGAAACTTAATAAAATAATGTATCAACCTCAGAACAAAAAAGTCAGCAAGAAGTGTGCAAGCAAAAGGAAAATAGACCTATCAGAAAAGTCAGCACCATAACTAGCCAATAAAATGGAAACCTTCTAGCTCACACAGAAATGAATCAGAGAAATCTACAGTCTGCAAGAATCACTATCTAGAGACAGAAATAGCTAAGAATTCCTACAAGAAAGTATCATGGTGGCAGGAAGCCTATACCATGGACACTTGAGGCTACTTGAAATGGCAGTAACCTGCCCAGGTATGGCAGATCTCTGATCTTTAACATCTCTAGCACTCTTTCCTGACCTGCCATAGAGAACTCTGAAGAGGTGCACCATTGAATCTCAAAGGTATGGTTGTAATACTGTCAAAAACTAAAGAGATAAATGTCCATGGAAGACAAAAGGAATCGTGTTTACTATTTTTCATAGTTGGAAAGTTGAGATCAAGCAATGTCAACCATCTGACCAGAGAATTCAAGAGGGAAGCTGAACATAATCCTGATACAAAGACTCATTTATGGAAGTAAGAAGTGAGATGAAAGGAAAATTAAAAAAAAATAAACTAACCGTTATAAAAAGGAATCCCATATAAATCTCAAATCCAACCTAGAAAAAGTGACTGATGATATAAGCTGTAAACAAAGAATCAAAGGGAAAATGTATTTTCTATAAAGATATTACGAGTACATAGAATAAAGCAAGATATTTTTTAAAAGGAAAGCTCTGATGAAAAAAACAATTCCAAGTTGAATAAAAAGCTTAGACGTGAAAGTGGAAAAACTTACCTTAACAGTAATACTTGAAAATTAGAAAAGCAAAAGCAAAATATTGAAAAATAGGGGAAAATGTAATTATTTCCTTCTCAGAAAAAACTGTCCTGAAAAACCATTCAGGGAGAAGCACTTCAAAAAGTATCAGATTCATTGAAAAGCACAATTAAAAATAAAAGTGCTTGCAAACTAGATTTTTTTTCCAAAAATTAGCAAATAAAAATTGTCAGAGTCTGTTAGGATGATAAAGCAAATTAAATAAACAAAAAACAAAACAAAACTAGAATCTACCAATTACCTCCTGAAAGAAATCTAAGTTTCCTTGGGAAAGAACCAGGAATGTCCTTACCAAAATGAAGAGATTATGCATGGAAGGGGAAGAAAATAAATGCTTCAAAAAGTCTGACATGGTTCAACTACCAAGGAAACAAGTCAAGATTACATAATACTATCACCTGATATTAAATGTGAGACAATATATCGGAATACTAAATGCCAAAAGGCAAAAACTATGTTTCTAAGTAAGTATAATTTACCCTGGAAAACTGAGTAATAATCCCATGTGGGATGGGAAGGAATGAATCTTTAATGGAATAGAAAACTTTCAAATATTTCTTATGAAAATTCAAGAGCTAAGAAGGAACTTTGAAAGACAAATACAATAGTCAAGAGAATCCTAGAAATGTCCATTTATTTAAGCAACTGAAATGTTTGTAGTATGATAATGGGCTAACATCTAATAGAGGGAAAGAAATGAGTCCTTTCAGAAACTCATTGTCTTTAAAAATAAGTCAAAGTAAACAAAAGTTTCATCCTGGTAGTTATAGTAGGAGAAACAAAAAGGCAGATAAAAAGAATGTACTAGTGAAGTAAAGAAAAAAAGTTGGAGTTCATAATTTCTCATAACTGGAGTGTTGATAACAATAATATTTAAGCATGGAGGAAGGGATGGGGATGAGCAGGCAACAGTAGGGATAGAGGAGGAAGTAGGAGGTATTTTCAAGGCAGAATAATTCCAGAAAGAAATAATCACTAACAAAGCAAACCAAAGCTTTTTGATATTGAAGTGGAATTACTGATTGTTATGAATCAATCAGTAAACATTTACTAAGGCCCTACTAGTTCCTAGGCACTGTACTTATTATGGGGAAAAAAAGACATTTCAGCCCATTTCCTCAAGGAGTTATAACCTAATTGGAGAGAAAATATATAAACAAATATACAGGAAGAAAGCTATAAACAAGATAAATAATAAGTAATTAACAGTGGGAAGGCAATGTAATGAAGTTAGGCAAGGCTTCTTGTAGCAATTATGATTTCAGTTGGAATTTAAAGGAAGCCAGGAAGGTCAGTAGTTGGAAAAGAGGGAGAAGAGTGTTCCAGGCATGAGAGACAATCATAGAAAATGCCCAGAGATGAATGTCTTGTTCATGGAACAACCCAAAGGTCAGTGTCCCTAAATCAGAGTAATGTGTAAGAGTTTAAAGTGTAAGACCAGAAAAATAAGTGAAGGATTGAGTTTTTAATGGTTTTGAATGTCAAGACATTTCTTTTATTTCATCCTAGAAGGAGGGGATTTGGGGTTGGGACAGAGTGATACAAAAATCACTTTAGTGGATGAATGAAGGATGGATCAGAGTGAGGAGAGACTTAAGGCAAGCAGATTTGGTAGCAGACTATTGTAAAAATCTAGGTATGGTATGTAAAAGACATATACTAGAGTGGTAGCAATGTCAGAGGACATGAATATCCTGAAATATTATTGTGCAATGAGACAGGGTAAATGTAAAGTATTAAACTCCTGAAAGCTTCAATGAACTGATGCAAAACAAGGAGGAAGCAGAACTAGAAAGACAATTAAATAGTAACTACAGCATTCTAATTGGAGACAAGTATAACAACAGCAAAATGAAGCTGAATATCGCATAATTATGTTAATCAAGGTTGGACCTTCCCTTACTTTGAAAAAAAATAAACTCTTCAGGAAATTTGCCCATAGTTTGTAGCTTAATTTCCTTTTCTCTACATCTATTTTTAACTCTCTGTAATCTGGTTTCAGACTTTATCATTCAGTTGAAACCACTCTTTTCAAAATTATTACTGACCTCTCAGTTTCTAAATCTAATGATCTTTTCTCAATTTGCATTATTCCTGAACTCTCTGCAATCTTTGGCATGATCAATTTATTCTCCTGCACACTTTCTCTACATTTTCATGACACTGCTCTGTCCTGCTTCTCCTAATTGGTTGATTACCATTCAATTTTCTTTGCTGAATTTGGGTCAGGCCATATCCATTATCTGAGAGTTTCTCCTAAAGTTTTTCCTAGACCTTCTTGTCCAGTGATCTCCTCAGCTCTCATGGATTCAGTTATCATCATTTTGTAGATGATTCTCAGATTTATTCTACCTTAACCTTTCTCTTGACTCCAGTATCAGATCTCCAATTAGAAATTTCATCTTTTCCCCAAAACCTCTTCCCAGCTTCCCTATTACTGCCAATGATATCACTATCCTACCTACCACTAATTCAAGCCTGTAACTTAGGTCTCTCTCTCCCTCTCTCTCTCTCTCTCTCTCTCTCTCTCTCTCTCTCTCTCTCTCTCTCTCTCTCTCTCTCTGTGTATTTCTCTCTCTCTCTGTGTTTTTCTCTCTCTCTATCTCCCTCTCTCTCTCTCTCATGATATCTCATTCTCAGTGACGCATTACATCCAGCCCATTGTCAATTCCTTTGATTCAATCACATCTCTCATATACGACCCTCATATATAACATTAAGACTATTGTCTCATCACATACCAGTAGTGTAATAGCATGTTAGTTGTATTCATTTCTATCTGTATTCTAATTAGAGACCAAAGTTTTCTTAAAAAACTAGTCTGATCTTGTGGCTTCCAAACTCAATAAATTCTGGAGGCTCCAGATTACCTCTAAGATGAAATGTAAAAACCTCTCTAACTTTTAAAAAAACATTTGAAACCCTTACCTTCCATCTTAGAATCAATACTCTGTATCGGTTCTAAGGCAGAAGAGTAGTAAGAGCTGGGCAATGAGGGTTAAGTGACTTGCCCAGGGTCACACAGCTGAGAAATATTTGAGGTAAGATTTGAACCTACAACCTCCCATCTCTAGGTCTGGTTCTCAATCCATTGAGCCACCCAACTGCCTCCAACCTCTCTAACTTTTAAGCAATTTACTTCCTGGATCTTTCCTACCCTTCTGATTTTCTTATCCTATACTTTTCTCCACATACTCTATAATTCAATGATACTGGGTCTCCTTGCTATTCCTTAAATAGAATATTCTATCTCCAGATTCATTTTCACTGGCTTCCTCCAGATATAGAATGTTCTCCATTCTGCTCTTCACTTCTTGATTTCTCTGTTTTTTGTCAAAGCTCAGTTAAAATCTCATCTGTTAACAGACTTTCCAGGTTGGACTCAATGCCAATCTGTTTTCTCTATGATTATCTCCAATATACATTATACTATGCTGTATTGTATTGTATCAAATTGTATCTCTACTATACTATTTCCCATTTTATCATACTAGGTAATATCTTCATAAGAGTATTTTCTGTGTTCATGATTGTTTATGTTGTCTAGCCAATTTGAAAACTTGAGAGTGTGATAGTTTTTTTCTTTGCTGTATCTCCAGCACTCAGCACGGTACCTGGCACATAGTTACTGCTAACAAAATACTGTTGATTTGACTTGATTTGTAGAAGTAGAAAACTAGTAGATATGGAACACTACATATACTTTCAGACTACATAGATATTTTGGTTAGTATTATTGATTTTTTCCCCTTTAACCCCCTTACGAACCCCCTTACTATTGTAAGGGGGTTAAAGGGGTTACTTTTTAAAAGGGTTAGACTTGATTATTTATTTAAGAGTGTGGTCACCAGGAATTTAATTAATTCCAAAGAGTTTTTATTTACAATTTATTTACAAAATGTAGAAAAAGTGAAGCAAGAAATCAGAGAGAGGACAAGGTAAGATATCTAGCCAGAGCAATAATTAATTTACTCTCAGCCCTGGGCAGGGAGAATTAGTTTCAGCCAGCCTCCACAAAGCCATGGACCCAAGAAGTTTCTCAAGATCAATAGGTCTTTCCTGAGGCTAGTCTCTTCAGAGAAAACCAGCAGTTAAGAGTCAGCTTTCACTCACCATGTGTCAGTCCAGTTAGCAAATCCTTCTGCCCCTCTTCACCAGCCTCAATTTGAAAGCATGAAGAATTCCTACAGTCTCCACTTTGAAAAAATGAAGAACTCTGCTCCAGGAATCACAAACTCTGTGTAGCACTCTCTCTTTTAAAGGCATTTTCTCTTGTGTCACTTGCTGTCCCTTCGCCTAATTTCACGTATACCAATCACAGTTGAAGTTCTGCTCAAGGACTGCCCAGAAGGCAGTCAGTCAATTCTAATTTGTCCCCCATTATTGCACAAGTGGGTCACAGACCTCCTACTTCATTATTAAGTGGGATATTTGCGCTTTTGGTAATTAGATCTAAATGGGAAGATCTCTATACTTAACTTTTAAGTACTGTGTTTAGACTTATGGGGATTAAATCTAAAAATAGACAAAGGTTACAATTTAATCTTCACAACTGGGGAGAGTTAAGTATTTTAATTATTATATTCAAGGGAGAGTTAAATTTAATCTTCACACCATAAAATATAGCTCTACTACTAATAGAAGGGGAGAGATATATTTAGAAAATAAGGTAATATCAATAAAATCTTGAAAAAGGAATATTGCTTTTTATTTGACAGCTTATCTCTTAAATGTTTAATATTAGTTCCTTGTGTAGCTCAAAATAATTGTTTGAAATGTTATACCAGAAGTTTTTGTCTATAGAATGGATGCTTATAGGTTATATATCCTAGTTTAAAATTAACTTTTCTAAATTGGGTATTCTCACTAATATATATATTTCCATGCATTGTCATTGCATTCATATCTCATCCTTTATTACACATATATAATATAAATAACATCATCCGATTACTTTTTTAAAAAACATAAATTTCATGTTGGAGCATAGAACTTCCAAGAGATATATCAAAATACCAGCACCATCAATCATCACTAATCCCATCAAAGACAGGTCAAAGGAAAAGTGACACATACATTTAACATGCCATTTTGATGATATACTCAAAAGTAAGATAAGCCAAATAGGTTTAAGTTATAATGAAATTTAATAAAGTTTTCAGAATGGAAATATCAACTACTTTTATTCAAAATAATACTTCAAACTGATAACCAATGACTATTTTACAATGATTCACCCTGATCAGTACTTCTAGAGAAGAAAAAAATTACTTTTGCTGGTTAGGGCTATATATTTCTATGCTAAGGGAAAATGAGTATATAAAAATATATATAGATATATATATATATATATAAATATTTAAGCATGAAAAAATTGACACTCCCCATATGATCTCACATTAAGTTATTTTGCCACTCTCAAAGGAACACATTGAGTTAACAATATGCTAGGTAAAAAATCCAGCAATTGAGTGTTCAAATATGAATAAAATTAAATTTCCTATTCTGTTTACCTCTACAGATTTCAGCTACATGCAGTACTTCGGGGACTCCTATCTAAAATTTGAGCGAGTGCTTCTCCCACTACAAAATAGCTTCTCTGTGGAATTTCAGACCTTTAACTCTCATGGACTTCTTCTTTTCATCAAACATGACACAATCTCAATGGGAAAATTTTTTATTCAATTATTTATTGAAGGTGGCACTTTAAAGGTAAGAGATTTAATTTATCTAAATGAAGAAAAATGAACACTCAGTAAAGCATTCTGCTGTCTTCTTAGCATTTTTTCTCTATTTTTATTCCATATAAAATTTTAACTTTGCCTTGTTTTCAGTACTCCCCACCAGTATTTCTCTGTCTTTCTGGGGATTTATTGCTAGTAGCTTCTGTTTTCCAGTTAAACACAATATATAGTATTCCCTTCTCATATATTTCTTGTGTCCCTCTCTAATCATGTATTCATTATTTATGATCCTATATCTTACTGAATATTCAAAGAGCCATTCATACTCCTCTGTACTTATCCTTTCTTTAAGGAAGGCACTATGATTCATCTTTTAAAATAATGAAACATAGCCTGATGATTGGCACTTGTGTGTATCAAAGTGACACCAGTTTTCTACTTGCATTGCTCAGTCAATATCAGATGCTGGTGTTTAACAACTAGAGGATCACAGATTTAGAGGTGGAAGGAACCTCATGGGTCAAGTCATACAAACCCTTTATTTTTCAGATAAGAAACTTGAAATATAAATAGATTATGTGACATCTCACTAACTTAGGTAGTAAGCAACAAGGATTTGAAGTCATTTCTCCAGAGTCCAAATCTATCATTCTTTCTACTTTTCTAACTAAGACAATAAGCATAATATGTATTTCTGTAGTACTTGTGCATCTAAGAACTTACAGAAGCTAAGGTTGCTCTCAGGTTCCTTAAATATCTATACCAAATCACTTCACGCCTAGAAGATTGGCCAACATGGCAGCAAAGGAAAGTGACAAATGTTGGAGGAGATGTGGCAAAATTGGGACATGAATACACTGCTGGTGGAGTTGTGAATTGGTCCAACCATTCTGGAGGGAAAATTGGAATTATGTCCAAAGGGCTTTAAAAGATTGCCTGTTCTTTGATCCAGCCATACTACTTCTGGGTTTGTACCCAAAAAAGATAATAAGGAAAAATACTTGTACAAAAATATTTATATCCTCAATCTTTGTGGTGGCAAATAAATGGAAAATGGGGATGTGTCCATCAATTAGAGAATGGCTAAACAATTTGTAGTATCTAATACTATTGTGCTGAAAAGAATGATGAATTGGAGCATTTCTATGTGAACAGGAAAGACCTTCAGGAATTGATGCAGAGCAAAATGAATAGAACCAGGAGAACCTTGTACCCAGAAACTGAAACATTGTGGCATAATCAAATGTAACAGACTTTTCTACTAGCAGCAATGCAATAATTCAGGACAACACCAAGGAGCTCATGAGAAAGAATACCATCCCCATCCAGAGAAAAAACTGTGGGAGTAGAAATACAAGAAAAAAAATATGATTAATCACATGCTTAAATAGGGATATGATTGTGATTTTGGCATTAAAAGAGCACTCTATTGCAAATATGAATAATATGGAAATAAGTTTTGAACAATGCTTTGGGAGAGAGAGGGAAGAGGGGTAGTAAAAATCATGAATCATGTAACTATGCAAAACATTCTAAATTAATTAATCAAAAATATCTAAACCAACTTTTTCAGTTTTCAAAGTCTTTTTTGGGCTATGGTCATTCTCTTTTGAGAGATATGTGGTGAAGTATGGATCATCATTGAAGTTTTATTAATCACTGGGTGAGAATAATTTGAGAAACAATGAATTATGATTACCAGTGATTTGCATCCCTATTGATAGAAAGACATAGAGAGAAATGTACAATAATGGTTCAGACAATAAAGATCTTATTTTAAGAATTATTAACATTGGATAAAGGGGGAGGTCTATAATCTTTCCTTGGAATTCAAAAATCCATTATCCTGAGATTTCTTTCAAATATGATTAACAAGATAACACCTGAGGCTGCTTTCTTGATTCTCCAAGATTCTTGACAGTGCCACTCATTTCTCTGATTCACTCCTATTTCTACATCTATAGAAAGGAATAAGCATGCAGTGAATAAATCTCCATTATAATTTTCACACAAATATCTAACTGCAAATTATCTTCATATTTTAAAGTTCTAGACAGTCCCTGCCCTTAAGGAACTCCAAATCTAAAGGACTAAAAACTGTTATTTTTCTAGTGTTAGATTTATAAGCACTTCATATTCATTATCTCTTTTGATTTTTATGAGTCCTATGAAGCACGTACATCAGTTATGATTATTGTCATTTTGCAAACAAGAATACTGAAGCTTAGAATGATTTAATGACAGAATTTTATTGATAGTCAGTGAAGAATCTACTAAATGCCAAATATATTGTGGACACTCTGCTAGATCTAAAGATTACAAAGAGATTACATTATATTGAGAGACAACATGTAAATATAAGAGCATACATATATGTGTGTATATGTGGGTGTTGTTATTCAGTGGTATATGACTCTTTATGACCCCATTTGGGGTTTTCTTGACAATGATTCTAAAGTGGTTTACCATTTCCTTCTCCAGCTCATTTTATAGTGAGGAAACTATGAGTTTAAAGTAAGGCAAACAGGGTTAAGTGACGTGCCCAGGGTCACACAAGTAAGCTCTGAGATCATATTTGAACTCATGTCTTCCTGACTCTAGGCCTTGAACTCTTTCCTCTAAACCTCCTACCCCCCCCCCCAATACAGATACGTAGATATATTTATATTTATATCTGTATCAAAATTTTACCGGGCAAAGCACTAGTAGATAAGGAATCAGTATCCCTTCTTATACATGAAAAAGAGCTAAAAATAATAATTGTTAATAGGAACTAACATTTAAGTTATACCTTAAGATTTGCAAAACATTCACATATTATTTCCTCTTTTCCCCCAAGGAAATTTGAGAGGAAGGTTCTAATGTTAGCCGCATTTTTTAGATTGGGCAACTGAGTCCAAGAGGTTAAAGGACTTGCCCAGGATTAAATAACTATTAAATACCAGAGGCAATAATTAAATTCTTCCTAATTAGTTGATTACTAATTATGATAGTTCTAACTAGAACAGCCCTAACTTGTCTAGCTCTATCCATTATACAACCAAACTGCCTAATGTATGGTATTATTGTTATGTTGCATTTAGTTTATTATTAATGCCCAATAAATATTTAAAGAAATAAACATTATTTATTATATTATTATACATAATATGAATAATTATAATATAAAAAATTAAGGAAATAAAAATAACTATGATGAAATTTTTAAAATAACCCATTTTAGATTCTACATTCATGTGTGAAAGATAGTATAGACTACAAACTGTTTTTGAAGGCATAATGTACTAGATACAGAAATTAAGTAATTTCTTCTAAAATATGGAGTAAATGAGGTTTTTGAAATGATATTATATAGAGATCATATGTCATCCCAATTGAAGAAATTAAAGTTAAAATTATAATTTTTTTCTATTTCTATTAAAATATAAAAGTAATTTTATATGTCTATAAAAATGTAAAATTTTTTATCTACTATCTCTTTTGACCAGGAATATAATTTAATTTTTAATCTTTTACTCTATAATTCATTTCTTTTCAGTCATGTAAATCCTATTCAAAACTACTTCAAAATCATGTCTTCAATTCATGTTTTTTTAATGATGGAGAAGAAAACTATTTCATGTAAATTGTTTATGTTTCTTTCTTAGTACCACTTCTTATGTAATGGTGATGCAGAAGGAGAAATCATTAATACAACTCTTAGAGTGGATGATGGACAAAAGTATTCAGTATTTATCAGGTAGGCTTTATTTCCTATTTATATTCATAACTAAAAGAAAATGACTATGTAAATGTTAATTATCTTAGAAAATAGGAAATATAACCAGTAAACACAGACTTCTTTATCTGATCTAAGTGTAAACTGACAAATCAAGAGTCAACATAAAGGTAGGCATTTTGAGTTTGCTAAAGATCCACAATGAAAACTTGAAGAAAGTATATTCTCCTGTGCTTGGTTTATTCCAAATGTATTCACATACACAGAATGATGAAAAATCAATATACAAGTTCAGATCATGTTAAAGTTTAGAATAGACCTCTACATCAAACAAAGCCTCTAAATGAATAGACTGGCAAGTGAACAAACCCAACCAAGAAGTCAACTTGAAAGGGATTATTGGGTTTGTCACTTGCAGTTATAAGGTTAAAATGGATGATTACCCAAACAACAGTAGCTATAAGAAGAGAGAAGAGGACAAAATGAAGAGTATAGTCAAAATAAAATGTAATGCAGTTGATACCAAATTAAAACCAGGATGGTGAATAACACTAGTAAGAAAAGAAAAAGTAGAGAAGATAGAAAATAAAGTGTTAAAGTTATAACATATATCTGGAAGGAAAGAGGTCAGAAAGATCCTATTAAAGGAGTATATGCAACATAATTCAATAGTAAGTTTAAAGCTGTATTTTGGAAAATTTTCAAGTAATGCCGTTATTATTAAGTAAAGAAGAAGCAAAAGGAGGAAGAAATATAACCTAACAGGGAATTTCAATAAAGTATTCCTTTTTATAAAATATTTTCAGAGAAACTTTGACTTGGAGAAATAATAAACATTTTAATATATTCTTTCCTTTCTGTCACTGCAGAAAAATAGGGGGGGGGGTGCATAATTCCTTTATTATTTAATATATAAAGAGGGAAAGGAGAAGGAAACAAGAAAATGTTCAGGCCTTTGTTTAAAAGCAAGTGAGCAGGTGTATATTTCTTTTCTAGTATCTCTTACTAATTTCAGGGACCTAAAGCAATGTATGATAGGACACAGAAAAATGAGAGGTAATATTAATGATTGTATAAGATGTTCATGTACAAGTAAACTTACACTATTATCATTAAGGTTGGCTTTTTCTTTTTTTCCTCTGCCTTTGACAGAGACATATAATAACGAGCCAGAAGACATATTCATTGGGTTGGAGTTGAATTTCCATATATAAAATTTGAAAATGTTGGGCTTATGGTAGCAAATAAAGTAAAAAACTGAAGTCAAACATTGTGCAACCATCATTAACACTTTTGCTCCAAAAAGGGATGTCTCTTCTGTGGAGCAAGCAAATTCTCATAATTTTTTTATGGAATGTCCAATATAATGCCAAAGTGAGTCAAAATCATTAAACCAAGAGCTTTGCTTAAGATAAACTGAGCCTGGAATTTGGAGAACTTATAAAACCTTAGACTTATAGGGCAATATTTTTATCAGCAAAATGAAAATCCCTGGACAGTGACTTCTTTACAGTGAATATTTAATTGTAAGCAATAATACTAAAGATAAACAAGCATTTGGATGAGACCTATTCTTTTTGAATTATCTTAAAAATCTATGCTTGTCCTAGATCACTACACCACAATAGCTTTTAAAGATTTATTTAAAGGTAAAATTTAGTGGATTTTAGTTGCTTATGTGCAAAAACATAGTAAGCGGATGTTTTTATTTCCAAATATATCCCTCTGTGCTTATCCAGAAAATCATCTCATATAACAACAACAAAAAAAGTTTAAGAAAAAAAATTCAGTAAAACTTACAAATCATTTGTGTCTGATGGAATATATAATGTTTGACACCCATTACCCCACCTCAGAAAAGGAGAGGAGATATATCTTCTTTCTTTTTTTAGGATCCAAATCATTATTATCATTATGATTATACATAATTTCAATTCATTGTTGCTGTCCTTTCCATTTATATCTGATTCCCTGGCTCTGCTTACTTTACTTTGCATCTATTATTTTTAGTCTTCCCATGTTTTTCTTTATTTCTTCTATTCAATAGTTTGTGATATAACAATTTTATATTGATGTATAATAATTGATTTGGCCATTTTCTGATCTCTGAGTACATGTTATTTTAAGTTCTTTGTTACTTTCAGCAACAAATTTAAAAAGTAGAAATGTCTTGATGTATATATGAAGTTTCTTTCTGTCTTTAACCTCTGTGATGTGTATGTTTAGAAGTGCCATCTCTGCACTAAGTGATACAAGCATTTAAAAGACTTCCTTAAAAATACAAATGTCTCATGGTCTCCATAATGCTGAAGGTGCTGAGATACAGATGATATTCATCATTTGTAAAAGGATTTATTAGCCATCATTGTGTGATATTGAGGAATACACAATTAGTGTTACCATCTGACCCCAGAATTTATAGGAGGAACTTGACAACACACTGAGACTTCTTAGTATAGCAACAACTACTGCTCCATCCCCCACAAATAATACAGCAGAAGCAAATAAACTTTTTGCTTTTATTCAGGCTCTTGAATCTAGGAGGAGATTAATATGTCCCTGAGTGACAATTTGCAGTATTTTAAAATGAGATCATACTGTTTAAAGCCATTATTAAATTAAATATTTGCTTGTATAAATAAAACATAACAAAGTCCCATGAAATTATTTTGTTTTTCATTATTGTTACATCATGTTGATTCTGTTAAGGCCTGTCAGGAGACATGATGATGTAATGAAAGGATCTGGCAAATCCTCCTTTACTGTCTCAGTTGAGGGCCTGAATAAAACAAACATAAAATAAATAAAACAAAACAAAATAACACAAAAATAAAACAAGACAACAAAAAAGAGGTCATTTACTGAAATTTTCCTCTTCACTACACTTTGACATTCTCCAACATTCAGAAAATTTCCCCCATTGTCTCCTGCTCCAATCCATTATTGGGTGAATATGTGGGCCATTTTTCTTGCCAAGGCTAATCCCCCTTTATCCTATTCTCAGACTTCATGAATAGATTCATTACCTTTATTTCTTATCAATCTTTCCATATCTACTTGCTTTTTTAAAGCTATCTAGAGATACTTTTAACTGTCTCTTCACTTTAAAAGAAGTCATTTAATCCTCTCTGTAAGCTATCTCTTCTCCCGCTTATCATCAAATGCCTTGATAAAGTTGTCTACATTTTCTTCATCCACTTCCTCTCCTCTTTGTCTCTACTAAACCTTCAAGGATTGGCTCTGGACCCCATTTTGCAACCAAAATTGTTCTCTCCAAAGCTAGCAATGATCTTTTAATTGCCAAATCTTATGACTTTTCTCAATCCCATTCCTTTTTGACCATTTGGCAGTCTTTGGCAATGCTGATCACTCTTTCTGTACACTGTCTCACCACTAGACTGATATAATTCTACTCTCTTCTTCCTCTCTTATTTACCCAGCCCTTTCTTTTCATTTTCCTTTGTCAGTTTTTCCTCTTTCTCAGTTCCACTCACTATAAACATCTCCATAGGTTCTTGGCTAGGTCTTCCTTTCTCCCTTTTTACTATCTTACTTGGAGTTCCCATGAAATTAATTCTTATCTCATCTAATCCTAATCACACTCCTTAGCTCCCCATTACCAACTTTTTATTTTGGACATATCTCAAACTCAACAAATAAAAAAGAAAACTTATTATATTTCCCCCTAAACTTACTCCTCTTTGCAACTTCCCTATTGTTATCAAGGGCAACCCCATTCTCCCAGTCCATCATCAAGGCAGTGTATCATGTAAATATGATCACTCATACCACATTTGTAATCTCTTGCCAAGTCTTGTTTCTTCTCTCACAACATATCTTGTATTTTTCTCTTCTCTCCACTCATGAAGCCACAATTCTCATTCAGATGCTCACTTCTCATTTAAACAACAGAACTAGCCATCTAACATCTTATGGTCCAAGGAAATTGTTGTAAGGTTTAGTTCTGATCTTGCTCAATGAGTGCCAGTGTTTCCCTATTCCCTCAAATAAAGACTTCTTTGTTAGTGAAGCTATTAACAATCTAGACCCTTCCTAGCTTTTCAGTCTTCTGACTCTGTTGTAGAGACTATAAATTCCAGTAATAATTGCCTACTAGTAGTTCTTTGAATTCAACTCTCCATCTCTCTGTCTCTTGCTTTTGTACTCACTTATCTCCCTATTCCCCACCTAAGAATTCAACTCTAATTTCACCTACTATAGAAGACCTTTCCTGGTTCCATTAAAAGGGAATGACTTCTCTTTTCAGATTGCCTTCCATCTATTCTGTGTATAATTTATATTTAAAAGTTGTCTATATCTTAGAAGTTCAGTATCTTGAGTGCAAGAACTATACATTCAAATGTACAGATAAACACACAAATGATTCTTAATTTGTTTTTCTACTTCTATTTACTATCTTTGTAGCCTTATCCCTTGGGCCAGTGTCTGACATATAATAAGTCCATAATAATTATTGTAGATTTCTTTTCATCAAAAGCTTTATACTAAAACACCAAGGAAAAGCAACTGCTTGACTACAGGGGTTGAGGGGACATGTCTGAGGAGAGACTCTAAATGAACACTCTAATGCAAATACCCACAATATGGAAATGGGTTTGAATCAAGAACACATGTGATACCCAGTGGAATTGCGGTTGACTATGGGATGGGGGTGGGGGGGAGGAAAAGAAAATAATCTTTGTCTCCAATGAATAATGTTCAGAAATGACCAAATAAAATAATGTTTAAAAAAAGCTTTATACTAATATTAATCACACACATTGAAATAAACTTCTTGTAAGAACACTTATTTCTATATACTTGATTTGATTATGTATGGTAAAAAAACTGATTTTCTAATTACCATTCATATAAAACAAAAGAAAATGATACCATTTCTATGATCTATCTTTCTATATCTTTAAAATGACCTCCACAAAGGTGGTGGAGAATTAAGAGGGGAGGACTTCTATTTTTAGAACAACTTAAATAAGCACGGCATTGCCATATTCCTATTTCCTCCTAGCTAATGACACATACTTTTAAATGAAGGAAAATGCCATGAACACATTTCATTTCTAACTCTGTATGCATTCATCTCCATCATGTTCAAAGATGACATTTTCCTTGAATATGAATTAAGGAAAGGGTCCTCATTCCCTCCTTCATGGTACAGTGTAAGGACAAGGGAACAACATCAATGGAGCTATGCAATCTGTCTGTTATGAATAGCTAGCTCAGAAAGAGAAAAATAAACTCACTTGGTGAAAAGAGAATCTAAACTCATTATTTTTGGAGAAGAAAAAACATTAGGAGTAGTAGTACATCTATTTTTGTGTGTTTGTTTTTTATACATACATTAAAACTGAAAACATGATGTTTGTTTAGTTATCTTCATAAACGTGTTGATATCTTAAAACAAGGTCCCCAAAAAACTAAAACAAAAAGCTGAATTTTCCACCTAAAGATTAATTATAATCTCCACTATTTTATTTTGGTTTGGTTGTGTGTGTGTGTGTGTGTGTGTGTGTGTGTGTGTGTGTGCAGAAATTATACCTTTTGGCAGTTTTAGCTGAATATATAAATATATTTTAAAAATGAAAAATAGCAGGATGTGCATTTGTCAATCAGCACTTAAACACCACAGGGATATTTAGGCATAGGGTACAGTGAGTGCTTTCACACATACATAGTGTGTACACACAGTTAAATGGTAAATGCATACCCTGGAGGGTGTTACTTCACTTAAGAAAAATCTGTTAACACCTTTATGATTATTTGATTATCACTCTTCCTTCTCTTTTAGTCACAAGTGTGTTGTTGAAAAATAGTCAATTTAAAATAAGCATTGAGATTTTTTTTGCTAATCACCACCATTTTGTCTGCCTTAACTACAATAGTGACCTCAGGTATTTAGGCCTAGAGTCAGAAACAAATTGTCTTATTTAAAAGAAATCCTAGCCTGTAGAAGAGCTTTGTTTGTCTTCCAGACATGTGATTTTGTCAGTGTGAGGGGTTCCTAGTATAGAAATTCTTTAATATTTTTTCAGATTGGCAAATCATAAGAATTGCCAGGGGAAACTGAGAGGTTAAATAATTTACCTATGCCACGAAAAAAGTGGATTTAATTCGTATGGCTTGGCCAGTCTAAGTGCTCTAAGAATTTCTGAATTTCAATATTTTGGGGAATTCAGATTAAGCAACTTCCATGCCCCTTTAGTTAGTTAGTTCTTGTTTTGGGAACTTAGTTCCCATAATTTTAACATCAAGATTTGTACTGAAGACAAAAATATTTTGAAAGCTGTCTTATCATATAATTTTAACTTGATACTTGGACAAGATAAAGGCAGTTTCTATAATGAAAATTGCATTTGAATCCTGCATTGGGGCAGTTGAAAGAACTTGAGAGATGGGAACACTCATTAAGAATCCTTAAGATCATAGTATAGGAGCTGTCCTGTGCTGATGACTATTTTGTAAGAACATTTTGAAGGAGATACACAAAAGGTCATGAAAAAGGATCTAAAGAGTTAGCAGAATACTATAGATAGAGAGGAAACCTGGAATAATGCACTAATGAAAGCTGACAAACAGCCAAGTGTTTCATTTGGCAAGGGGGTTCTGAAAACCATTGCTATCTTCTGTTTCCAGATAACAAGTGCAAAGAGATATAAAATCAAATAAAGAGAACAAGTGTGCTTTTGGAAGGTTGGCAATAAAATACAGATTCAATAGAAAATCAGGTCCCAAACCAAAGGGCAATGGATGACCTTCCATCTATAAAATATTGCAAGAGTTTCAGTGCAATTTTTAATATTAAGAGCTTGTCAACAGCAAGCTGAAAACTGTCATAAGAATTTTGGATCACCTTTTATATCTGTCAGACTATATTAAGAAACTTACTTGAAGCTACTCATTACTTGAAAACATAATTAGGAAACTTTATTTAAAATACATTGTTGGGTAGCTGTGTAGCTTAGTGGATTGAGAGTCTTTCCTAGAGACAGGAGATCCTGGGTTCAAACCTGTCCTCAGACACTTCCTAGTTGTGTTACCCTGGGCAAGTCACTTAACCCCCATTGCCTAACCCTTGCCATTCTTCTGCCTTAGAATCAATATGTAGTATTCTAAGGCAGAAGGTAAGGCTTTAAAAAATAAATAATAAATAAAATAAATTGTATTTTGAATGTATCTCTTTCAATAAAAAGAAGGGGCCTTCTTAGAGAACAATTTGAAATTAAAAATACCTTGAAAATCCAAGTTGTGTCAGTTGATACTATGCATTTTTTAATCTATAAGACCAAGAAAATGAGAGCAATCTGATTAAAAATTTTATTTCAAAGTTAATAGAAAACATCTATTAGATGCTAATATATGTTATTTATATTTAAATTGTACTTTCATAGATAAGGAAATGGAAATATTTATCATATACATACATACCTATGCCCTCACACACATATATTCATCAACTGAGGATCCTAATCTTTATTAAGAAATCCCACTGTAAAATGGAGAAATCATTCATATATAGAATAAAATCTCTGAATAAATGAATTAGGATTTTAAGATTACATTATGGGCACAGGGGTTTTATGTATTCCAATACTGAAAAGGAAATGTACAAGAAATGTGGTAGTCAGGTAGAACCCAGAGGATCAAGACTGTGTAGATAAGACTAATTTACCCAACAAGTATGCATTAAAAGGCTTATTATGTCTAAGGTACTATGGTAGGTACAAAAGGAGTTAAGAAAGATTTGTAACATAGTACAAAAGATAATGCAAATTACCAAAATATAGAGAGGGTATGACAATTAGCAAATTAAGAGCATAGAAGGAAGAACCAAAAGTTGCAAGCATTCAGATTTAGGATAGTTAGGGGAAAATAATACCGAACAATTAAAGCTATCTAAGTAGAATAATCTGTCTTAGAATCTTTAAGTTTTTCCTTGCTTACATATCTTAACACAAAAGTTTTATGACAACTCTTTGGGGATGTTGTATTATAAGGGAGATGTTACATTTTAAAGTATATACTAAATTTACTTGGGAAGCCACTGAACTCTGATACAAAAATTATGTGATTTTTACGAATGCAGGAAAAGGACAGAGTACATAACAGAACAGAAATAAATACACCTCCAGGTCACAACAAATTGGAAGTACTGAAAAATCACAAAACCCTAGAACTAGCTCTGAAAACAGAATTGAGAACAAACCTGAAGCTTGAGAAACTGTCTCTGCCACCCCCATGCCAACAACAAAGCCCAATTTTAACTTAAAATTTAAAACCAAGAAGCAAGTAAGAAAAAATGAGCAAATCACAAAAACAACAATGACAAAAATCCCAATTAGAAAAAGCTACTATGGTACAGGAAAGATCAAGGCACAAACCCAGAAGAAGAAAATGAATTCAATATAGCTACAAGAAATACATTATAGAAAAATGTGAATTGAGCACAAATCCAAAAGAATACTTAGAAGAACTAAAAATTATTTTAAAAATCAAATTGGTAGAGGAAAAGTTAAATAGATAAATGAAAGGAAAGGAAGAAAATTAGGAAAAGACAAAAGTGTGATGAAAATGGCACAAAATACAGAAGAAAATAGCACCTTAAAGAACAGGATCAATTAAGTGGAAAAAGAGGTACAAAAATCACTGGGGATAATAACTCTTTAAAAAGCATAATTGGCCCTATGAAAAAAGAAGTACAAAAACTCACTGAAGAAAATAATGTTTTAAAAATTCAAATTGGCAAATGTAGAAATGATTATGTCATAAAGGGTAATAGCAAGAACAAATCAAGGGAACATGGAAAATTTTTCTTATCAGATATATAGAAAAGGAAAAAAAATTACAACCAAGAATATAGAAATGTTGATAGGCCGTAAAATTTTGATCACATTAAATTTAAAAGATTTGTCCAAATAAAAAGAATGCAGCCAAGATTAGAAGTAAAACCAGACATTGAAGTAAAATTTGTACAAGTTTCTCTGCTAAAAGCCTCATTTCTCAAATATATAGAATGCTGAGCCAAATGTATATAAATATGAGTAATTCTGCAATTAATAAATCATCTAATTGATTATATCAACCTGGTTAATAAATTATGCAAGTAATTATCCAGAAGAAGAAATCAAAACTATCAATTATCATAAAAATAGTCTATCACTACTGATTAGAGATATACAAAGTAATGTAACTCTGAAGTAGCACCATACACTTATTAGATTGATTTATACATAAGAGAAAAAGGAAAATTACAAATAGTAGAGGAGATATGCAAAAATTAGCACACTAGTACACTGCTGGTGGATTGTGAACTAATCTAACTATTCTGGAGTGCAATTTGGAACTATGCCCAAAAGAGTATGTGCCCTTTGACCAAGCAATATCACTACTAAGTCTGTGTCCCAAAGAATTTCTAAAAAAGAAAAAAGAATTTCTAAGTACAAAAATACTTAAAGCATCTCCTTTTATGTAGAAAGGAACTAGAAAGTCCCAGGGATACTTATCAATTGTGAATGAAATGGCTAAAATGTTTGTAGTATATGATTGTGATGGAGTATTATTGTGCTGGAGAAATGACAAGTAGAATGCTTTTTAAAATAACCTGGTAATACTTATATAAAATATTGCAAAGTGAAATAAGCAGGACCAAAAGAATGTTGTGCATAGTAATAGCAGTATTGTACTATGACCAATAGGAAAATACTTAGCTATTCTGATCAATACAACAATCTGACAATTCCAAAAGTTTTATGATGCTATCCATTCTCAGAGAAAGAACTGATATAGTATGAATGCAAATTGAAGGATCTTTTTTTTTCACTTTATTTTTCTTGCTTTTTTCAACATAGCTAATATGGAAACATGTTCTGCATAATTTCACATTTATAATTGTTATCACATTTGTTGCCTGAGGAATTAAGAAACAACGAAACAAAATCAAAAGAATAAAAAAAAAGAACACATAAAATAACTCATCAGAAAAACAATGGGCCTATAAAATAGATTGAAAAGAAATAATCTTTTAAAATATCCAACTACCTAAAAGCTATGATGAAAGAACCTAGACATCATATTAAAATAAAGTATTAAATTACCACTGTCCTAGAGCTAGAAAATAAAATAGAAATAAATTGAAAGAATCCATAAATCACCTGAAAGAGTTCTCAAAATGCAAGCTCCCATACTGTAGCCAAATTTAATGCCTTGGTGGGACTGGGAAGAACCCAGCTCCACCCAGTTAAACTGAAGAGCTGCAAACATCCACACAGCAGGCCAAAACAAGACCTTCTCTGCATAGCTTTCAACATGAGACCAAGACAGCTGAGCTCACCCCGCCTCCCCCGTACCATACAAGTAAGGGACAGCGTTTCCTCTACTGCAGGAACAGAGCTAAGGTTCATCCTAAAGACAAAATTAAGGAGGGGAGGATACAACCCTCCCCCAAAATGAGTGAAAGGCAGAGAATATGTCTGTTATTATAAGACCATCTCAATAAGAAATATGACCAAAATAGAAGTACAGAAGAGGACAATGATACAAAAATTAAAATATGTGAAGCCTCAAAGGAAAATGTGAAAAGATGTCAAACTCAAAATGAATTTCTGGAAGCTTTACAAAAAAAAGATTAAAAAAACAAATAATAATAAACTTAGGAGAAAAATTAGAAAAGAAAATTATATAAAAAACTAATAGCTTAGAGCAAAAACTTAATAAAGAAAACAATTCTTTTACAAAGTAAATACAATAACTAAAAAAGGAAAATAACTACCTAAGAAAGGAAGCACATAGTCTCAAAGAATAAAATGACTTCCAAAAAATTAAAATTGGGCAAATGGAAACTAATGGCTTCATGAGATAGCAGGAAACAATAAAACAAACTCAAAAGACTGTTAAAATAGAAGAAAACCTCCCACTGGAAAAAACAACTAACCCAGAAAATAGATCCAGGAGAGATAATTTAAGAATCATTGAATTGATTGAAAGTCATGTTCAAAAAAAGACCTTGACACTACATTGAGAGAACTTTTCAGGGAAAACTGCCATGATGTTCCTGAACTAGTAGAGAAATAGAAATTGAAAAAAAAAATCTATCAATCACCTCCTGAAAATAATACCAAATTAAAAAGTGTCAGGACTTTTATAGCCATATTCCAGAAATCCCATGTCAAGAGTAATATGCTACAAACATCTAGGGGAAAAAATTCAAATATTGTGAAACCACAGTCAGGATTACCTTAAACTTCTTTATTAAAGGATTGGAAGGCATGGGATATGATATTCCACAAGTGAAAAGATCTAAGCTTACAACCAAAAAATCACCTCCCCAATGAAACTCATTTAATGAAATGATGAATTCCAGGCATTCCTGACAAAATGACCAGAACTAAAAAGAAAATTTGCTCATCAAATTCAATACTCGAAAGAAAAAAAAAGATTAACAGAAAAAAATGGGGTTAAAATAATACATTCCTTCATGGGAAAGTGTTAACTAGGATATTTAAGATTTTTGTGGTACAAGTGATACCTAAAATATTTAATAAACTTAATGTAATCAAGGGAAACAATGGATTTAAAGTGATTATATTCATTGTATGGGAAAGTAATAATGAGAATATTTGAGATATTTAAGATACAAAAGATATTTAAAATATGTAAGATACTTTAAGGTAATCAAGGGGAACAATAGGGTTAAACTAATTATATTACTAGTAAGAAAGTGATAACTAAGATTTTTAGGATTATATATGATAGTTGCAGGATGCAAGATTCCTAAAGTAAGGTACTGAAAATTCTTAAGAACTTGATCTTTATTGAAGCATATATAGACAGAAAACAGGGAGTAAGTTAACTATAAAAGGAAATTATTTTTTTAAAAATCAAGGAATAAGAAAGACTACTACTCTGTGAAAAGAGAAAAGGAGAGAATGTTGAGGGATAAATCATCTTACATACAGATGAATAAAAAAATCAATACAGTATAAAGGAAGATAAGGGGGGTGGAAAATAATGCTTGAATTTTAGTCTCATTGGAATTGGCGCAATGTGGAAAAAAAATACTCAGATACAGAAATCTATCTTATCCAGTAGAGGGAAGTAAGAACGGGAAAAGGAAAAAGAAAGGGAAGGGCAGACAAAAAGGAGCCAGAACTGAGGGAGGCAGATAAACAGAAACAAGAATGCTTGTGAACATGTAAAGGCTGAACGGAGTAAGAGAGAAGGATAAACAGGAGGAAAATAATATACAAGGAAACAAACAGTAATAATCATAACTGTGAATGTGAATGAAATGAACTCACCTATAAAATGGAAGAGTATGACGGTGATTAAAAGTCAGAATCCCACAGTCGACTGTCTGCAAGAAACTTTAAAGCAGGGGAATACACATGATTAATTGTAATTGGTTTGAGCAAAATCTACTTTGCTTCAGCTAAAGTTTAAAAAAAAATACTCTTGTGCTCTAAGAAATCACAGCATTAAAAAAAAGAAAGAAAATAAAACAAAGAAATGGAGAACAGGATGATTTCAAAAAAGCCATTTAATACTTATATGCACTCATACAAAGCAAAGCGAAGTGAGAACAACCAAGAGGACACTGTACACAGTAACAACAATATTTTAAGGATGATCAACTGTGAAAAACTTAGCTATTCTAATTAAGACAATGATCCAACACAGTTCCAAAGCACCCATAATGTTCTCTATCTCCAGAGAAAAATGGATAAACTCTGAATATAGAAGGAACATAGTTTTTTTTTCTTTATTTTTCTAGATTGTATCTGTTTTCTTTTGGAAAATGACTAATATGAAAATATGTTTTGCATGACTTGATATGTATAATTGAAATAAAAATTTTTACTTTCATATGTTAGAGAGGGTGGGGAGAGGAAGAGAATTTAGAACTGAAAGTTTAAAAAATAATATTTAAAAGTTATGAGTAATTGAAAAAAACTAACAAAATAAAATGTATTTTGGAATTTGAAAAAATATAGGGTTGGTTCAATATTAGACAAATTTTCAGCATGACTGACTATTGTGATATTAAAATCACTTTTAAAGATTGATATAATATTAAATTAAGGTCACCCAGGAATTTACTTATGAAATTCCTAAAATGAAACACTCAAGTCAGAATGCAGTTTATGGTGATTTAATCACAACGGGAGTGAGAAAGGAGAGGGAGAGAAGGAAAGAGGCGGAAAAGGGAAAAGGTTAATTCAACTTCTGGCAGAGCCAGAGGGAGTTTAAGCCTGGAAGGCCAAGGTAGAGAAGAGAATCAGTCCTTTGACTCATGTGACCAATCCAAAGGAAAGTTGTCTGCGGGCCTCCTCCCTGCTCGAGCTCCTAGCAGGAACTGGAGCCTAGCCCTGTCCACAGGAAGTGAGCGAACTCCAGAGACTTTTCTCTACCTCACTTCCTGTGCCTCACAAGTGCCAATGGTGGCTCAAGCTTGGCTTAGGACAGCCCCAGTGGGCAGTCAGTTATTTCTGATTTGTCATTGACTAGCACATACCCGTGTAGTGTGGGTGTGCACAATCCTGGGTGCTAGACCAAGCAAAATGGAGATTTAAAAATCACAGAAAACCCCTGCTCCCTAGAAGTTTCTATCACCAAATTTGCCAATCTGTTCATAATAATGGCCACTTTGCACCCAGGGCATTGTGGACTCTGTTAAGAGAGTATGGATAGCCCCTGGTATAACTACTATAGCCTCTAAAGTGTGTTCAGCCTGCTTTGCCTGCCAGGCATATAACCAACATGCCTTTCGTAGAAAAGCCTTTGGTGGGCGTCCTCTGGCTTACTCACCTTTTGAGCACCTGCAGATAGATTTTATAACAATGCCAAAGGCTAGACAGTATACATTTTGTCTGGTCATGGTAGACCAACTGACCAGATGACCAGAAGCATTTTCTACAGCCTGAGCTACAGCGGCTTTTGTTGCTAAGGTGTTTTTAAAAGAAATTATTCCTCACTTTGGCTTGCCAGCACGTATTGATTCCGATAGGGCGAGTCATTTTACTGATTCTGGTCTAAATCAAATATATTCTTGCTTGGGGATAACTCCAAAATTCCATGTTCCATATCATCCCCAGAGTTCAGGCCAAGTTGAGAGGATGAATAAAGAACTTAAAACTATGATTGGCAAATTATGCACTGAGACCCATTTAAAATGGCCTGAAATTCTCCCTCTGGCCCTATTTTATCTCAGAAGCAGGCCTAGAGGAGACTTACACATCTCACCATTTGAGATGTTTTTTGGACATCCACCTATACAGGCTAAGCCTTTCTCCCCGGCTTATACATCGCTGTTAGGGGGAGATACTACTATTGCTTCCTATATACAGGAATTACAGCACAAACTACGTGAGGTACACAAATCTGGAGCTGCAGTACAAGCCGGGCCACTAGACTTCTCACTTCATGACCTGAACCCAGGAGACAACGTGTATATTAAGAATTTCCAGCCCACGGGAGCAACCCAGCCTTCCTGGGAAGGACCATTCCATATATTGTTAACTACTCCAACATCTATAAAGGTTGGAGAAAAGGACTCTTGGATTCATTGCTCACACGTAAAGAGAGCATCCTCTATTGAGACTGATTGACTGTATCCTATATATGCATTGGAGATAACTATGCATTGACAAGTAGAACTGTTTTATTTTGTTTTTGACCCATTGAATTCCTGAATTTATTTTTTTCTCCCTTTTCTCTTTTTCCTTATTTTATTATTATTTTTCTTTTATTAAAATATTTTATTTTTCCCTTTTCTCATTTCTGTGTACTCAAGGTACATATAATCAATATTAATTTTATTCTACAATAATATTAGCTTAAATATATATATATATACATATATATACATATATATGTATATATATATATATATATATATACTGGCTATATTATTAATACATACACAAACAGCTTCAGACTATGGGAACCTGCCATTTGCTGATAATTGTTGTGGGACTATGATTAATGCTTGTGCCTGATTCTAGGAACGGGATAAAAAAAAAAAAAGGAGCACAGAGATAACCTGGATAATGCCAAAAGAGCTCACATGTCTAAAAATCAAAAACCAATCCAGGTAGGATTGATGTATTTCTAAGACAATACTAAGGACTTGAACCTAGTGTGAGACTTGGGGTTGCAACACTTGACATATGTTAAGATGTAGGCTTTCCTTATATCCACATTCTTCGTGAAAATTCTTATAGATAAGTACCAAAGGTTGGCTATCATCCTGGCTCCCTCTATCCCTGAGAATGAAGGTAAAATCAGACCAGGGAATGACACTTCCCTATGACAATAAAAATCTGGTCCTTTTTTCTCTCCTATAGTATGGCAACTTCCTGTAGCCTTGGTTGCAAATGGGTAAGTAAAAATTACTGCATTCTGTCCTACAGACTTGTGGGATTAGAAATTACTTAACTGGACCCTAATACAGGGGCCTGTGAGAAAATTTATTCTTGCTTTCTCAAAATTTTGTATAAATAGATTTTTGATATTTTGATACTGATTTTGAATTCTTCTTTAATATGTATATATAAAGGGTTAATTATATATATATAAAGGGTTTATATTTTTCCCTTAATTTTTTCCTTTTTTTTCTTTTGTTATTTGATTTTGTTTTCATTTTTTTGTTTTCCTTTTGAATTAACTCACACACACCCATAATTAAACCTTGCATCCTCAGCTGGACTCAGTGTTTTTTCAACACTTTCTTCAAGGGGGATTGTATTTTCATAAAATCCAAGATTTAAATTTTGTTTGAGATAGATCTTCAGAGAAGAAGCTTGCTGACTAAATCCAGAGAATGAACTGTTTGCAGAAAGATACCTAAACCCTTACACTACAGGAAGATTCAGAATGCACCTTGGGGTGTGGTTGATTGAACATTTTTTTTGAATGTACACTCTTATGCCAAAGGGGACTGCCCCTAATTGGCTTTTGTCAATGCACCCAGCAAAACATTGGTTTTGCTGTCTCTCTCTCTCTCCTATTTCCCCTTATCTACAACTATTGTAGTTTTCCTCTTAGAGGGTAAAAATTTGGTATGCACTTACAGTCAGAATTTTTGGGGCTGCAGGACGCTTATGTTTTGTGATCAATTGGGGAGACTAGTCCCCCAATCATCATCAGGTAGGATTGTGATTTTTAAATCTCCATCTTGCTTGTTCTAGCACCCAAAATTGTGCACATCCATGCTACATGGGCATGTGCTAGTCAATGACAAATCAGAAATAACTGACTGCCCACATGGGCTATCCTAAGCCAAGCTTGAGCCACCATTGGCACTTGTAAGGCACAGGAAGTGAGGTAGAGAACAGCCTCTGGAGTTCGCTCACTTCCTGTGGACAGGGCTAGGCTCCAGTTCCTGCTAGGAGCTGGAGCAGGGAGGAGGCCCGCAGACAACTTTCCTTTGGATTGGTCACATGAGTCAAAGGACTGATTCTCTTCTCTACCTTGGCCTTCCAGGCTTAAACTCCCTCTGGCTCTGCCAGAGGTTGAGTTAACCTTTTCCCTTTTCCCCTTCTTTCCTTCTCTCCCTCTTCTTCTTTCTTACTCCCATTGTGATTAAAACACCATAAACTGCATTCTGACTTGAGTGTTTCATTTTGGGAATTCCATAAGTAAATTCCTTAGCGACCTTAATTTAATATTATATCAATCTTTAAAAGTGATTTTAATATCATACTATATCAATAACAAGCAAAGAAAATCATGTAATTCTTTTAATAGATACATTGTCTTCGAAAAATATACCATCTCTTCCTATTGAAAGCTCTAGAAAGCATATAAATTAATGAAGCTTTTCTTAAAATGATAAATAGTGTCTAACTAAAACCATCAGCAAGGATTAGCTATAATGGAGATAAGCTAGAAAACAATTATGTCAGAGGTGAAGCAAGGATGTTCATTATCACCACTACAATTCAAAAATATACCATGAAACCTAGCTATGGCAATAAAAACAAGAAAAGGAAAATAAATTGAAAGAATAAAATGGACAATTGGTAAACAAAACCCTCATTCTATAGAGATGATATGATAATATACTTAGTGAACCCTATAGAATCAAGTATAAAAACAAACTTCAGCAAAGGTGCAAGATATAAAATAAATCCACATTAATCATCATCCATTCTATTTAATAGTAACAAAACCCAGCAGTAAAATATAGAAAGAGAAATTCCACTTAAAACAGTTACATAAAATTTAAAATACTTGGAAGTTTACTGGCTAAGATAAAACTAAGATAAAAATAATTACAAAACCCTTTTTACAGAAATACAGAAAGATGTAAAGTTGAAAATACAGCAATTTCTCCTAGTGTATATAAGCCAATATAATAAAAATGATAATTTTACCTAAATTAACTAATCTATTCAGGCCATAACAATTAAACTACCAAAGGATTATTTTGTAGAGCTAGAAAAAATCATCTAGAAGAACAAAATTTCAATATTATCAAAGGAATGAGTGAAGAAAGAAATATGAAGGAAAGCAACCTAGCAGTTGCAGATTTCAAATTATATTACCAAGTGGTAGTCATCAAAATTACCTATTACTACATAGAAAGAGAATGATACACAATACAGCTAATAAATGACTAAAGTAATCTACTGTTTGTTAAACATAAAGAAATAAGATTTTGAGGTAATTATGAACTTATTATTTAACAAAAACTGACTGGAAGAAATATATAGTGATTTGGTCGAAATGCAATCACTAACAGCCCACACCATATACTAACAAAAGATCATAATGAATAAAGAATTTCTGCATAAAATGTGATAATATTAAGCAAATAAAAGAAATATAGAAATTTTTTTTCTATCAGGTCTATGGGTAATAGAAGAGTTTATAAATAACAGGAGGAACATTTGGGAAGATATGTATGTATATAGATAATATATATAGTTATGTTATATAAGAGTATGCATACATATGGAGAGAAAGAGGAGAGAGAGAGGAGAGAGAAAGATGAGAGAGAGAGTGTTTCTATGTTTCTGGAATATTTTTTTTGGACAGTCCATATATTTTAGAATGACATCTCAATTTTTTATATCGGATATGTAAAGATCAACAAACACTAGTCTTATAATGCTTAATGATACTTCATCATGGATACAATTAAAATATTGCCTATAAATGTAAAAGACTTCCTGTTTGTAGTAATGAGTGTATTCATTAGTATAAAGTTAGATATTTATCATTCTATCCAATAATATAGAGTTACTGAATCAATTTTAATACATTTTAGTAAATTTAGTAAAATTTAACACATTTTAGTAAAGTTGTGGACTATTGCTGAACTGTAAGCATACTGAAAAGTCAAGTTATTATATATATAGCCCAGAATTTGAATCTCAGAAAAAAAATTTTCTTAAATTGGAATATACCATGTAATTAGCTTTGTGAGTTAATCAATGTCATCAGTGTCAAATAGCTAGGAACAGAGAAAAAATAACCCACAATCACCATTATTATTAGAAGAGAAATACTACATTTTTGCATGTGTTTTTGTATTTCTTTCACAATAACACATATTTTCATAGCATAACCTTGAATATTTCTTTCATTAATAAAAGTAGATTTTGCTAAGCTGGTTTTGAAAAATAATTATTAACTTATTTTAATTTTTCTTTCTCTATTTTCTTTGGAAAGATCTCAAAAATATGTCCTTTTCCATTGTATATTAATAAAACTGAAAGATGTAAAATAATTCATTTCTATTCATTGTTCTCAAAATGTGGTTGTTATTATTATTATCTATTAAAACATTAGCTCCCATAGGTCAGCAATGGTTTTAATCTTTTTTTGGGTCCTCAAGGCTACTTAACATAGTGCTTCACAATTAGGAATCACTTAATACTTAACTGAATGTATGATGGCCACATATGCTGAATACTTTTTATTTCCCATATAGCAAATAAGAGAATTCTCCAAGTAACTATTAGAGAACAGAAGCAAAGATTAAAAGTAGAAACTTCATTTTGATATGAACAAGAAATATATAAATATATATAAAACTCAAAGGTCTATATGTATGTATTTTACATCTATATATATTATTTGTGTATGTGTTCATGCAATTATGCTCTGCATTACAAACCTACTGATACTCCCTTATTACAGATTTTTAAAAATTTCTGAACATAATATTTAACATTATCAATATCAATACATATAGTGTCTTGTCCTAAAGGTAATCCATCTCTTATCTGTGAGGAAATATATTTCATTATTTGTTACTATAATCTTCACTACCTTTTCGTTTATATAGAGTTTGACAACTTTAGTGATCTTTCATTTGTATCATTGTTATATAATTGTATATATTGCTTTCAGGGTTGTTTTAATTTCATTCAGTATCAGTTCACATAAATCTTTCCATGCTTCTCTATATTCCTCATAGTCCTCATTTCTTACTAGATAATAATATTTCTTTTCACATCATGTACCACAGTTTTTTTTCTACTTTCTCCAAATATTGGGCAGCCTCTTCTTTCTGCCTTCATTCTCTCTTTTTCTTTCCTTCCTTCCTTCCTTCCTCCCTTCCTTCCTCCCTTCTTTCTTTACCTTCCTGTAGACTCATTTGGCTAAATCAGACTAAAAGAATCTACTTCCTACTTCTAATTAATATTAATCCTAAACCTAATTCAGGACCTCCTAGGACTCTAAAAAATGACAAACAGGATGAGTTCAGAAAACCCTAGAAAGATTCATATGAACTGATGCAAAATAAAGTGAACAGAACCAAAAGAAGAGTGTACATATTATTCTTCAGTCTCTACTCCAAAGAATGAAGAACTCCCTCTTACAGGAAGTTCAACTCCAAATAGAACTCCCTGTCTCACTCAGGAAGTTGGAACTCCCTTTTAAAGACACTTTCTTTTGCACCACTTCTTATGCCTTCCCCTATGTTTATGTCTACCAATCACAGTTGAAGCTTTGCTTTAGGACTGCCCATTGACAGTCAGTTTGATTCTGATTCAATACCCACTATTGCACATGTGGGTCACAGACTCCACACTTAATGATTAAGTGGGATGTTTACACTTTTGGTGTTTAAATCTAAATTTGGGCTGAGGAATTAATTTAATTTTCACAATTAGGGGAGAGTTAAATTTAATCTTCACAGAACAGACAGTGAAAATTCCTGTAGTCTAGAGGAATATCTTTTCTGAAGAACAATTAGGAGGTCAGTGTCACTGAATCATGAAGTATGAGGGGGGAACAAAGTTTAATTAGAAAAAGTGTGAAGGGGACAATTTATAAAAGGTTGTAAATCCCTAAATGAGAATTTTGTGTTTAATTTTTATTTGATTTTTATACTTGATTTTAATATTTGATCAAATTTTATATTTTATTTATAAGTGATAGGTAACAACTGAAGTTTATTGAATAAATGACCTGGTCAGATCAGCACTTGAGGAAGGTTAATTTGATAGCTATAGGGCGTGAACAGGAATGGAATTAAACTTAATAAAGGAAGACTAATCAGAATGCTTTTGAAATATTGTAAGTATGGCATGATGAAGATCTACACAGGTTGATGGCAAAGTGAGAGGAGATAAGTGAATGAACTTGAAAGATGTTACAAATATAAAATTGTCAGGACTTCATAGCAGACTGTATATAATGAAGACTGAAGGGGAGAGAAAGTAAGGAGAAGAGAATGATATCTAGATGGTTAACTTAAGTAACTAGAGATGGGAGTACCCTCAGTTATCAGATTTCACAGATGTTGAGAGAGATTCATTTTTTTTATAATGAATACATCCACCCAAGAGGACATAAGAGAGCCACAGATACTTCTATGAGGCTTCATTTCTCTTGAGATATAGGTGAAGTTGAAGAGCAATTTATGGTCCTAAACCTTTGTTCTAATAAGGTTGATTTCTTTCCAGTCAATCAAGAATCTAAGCCTTTTGCCAGCTTACTAAAACTCTGCTCTTGGCATAGTCAAATAGCTCCTACAAAGTTGCTTTTGACTTCCAGGTTTTTGTTTGTTTGTTGTTGTTACTTATTCTTGCCAAGTCCTTCATTTTCTGCAGCCACATGCTCAAACTTCTATCGCCTCTTGTTTAAATCTTTCAAAGGCTTAAGTCAGAAGTTCTTAGTATGTGGTGTTATACTCTAAAATACAGGGTCAGAACTTATCAATTTTTCCATTATAAAAGCAGTACACAGTACATATTTCATTTTCCAAAATAGTATACTCTTCTCTCTTCTTTTCTCTCTTGTCTCTCTGTCTCTCTCTGTCTCTCTGTCTCTCTCTTTCCTCAAAAATGGGGGACACATATGTCTATATGTGTGGGACACATGCATTTTTTTAAACCCTTACCTTCCTGTCTTAGAATCATTACTATATATTGGTTCCAAGGCAGAAGAGTGGTAAGGGCTAGGCAAAATGGGGGTTAAGTGACTTGCCGAGGTTCACACAACAAGGATGTACCTGAGGCCAGATTTGGATCCAAGATCTCCTGTGTCCAGGCCTGACTCTCAACCCGCTGAACTACCTATTTGCCCACTGTGGGACACATATTGAAGAGTTTTAAACATAATATTATATATTTTTAGTTGAATTTTCATTTTATTGTGTTAAATACTTCCCAATTATATTTTAATCAGTTTCAAGTCACACTTGGGAGTGTTATGGGCTGTATGCAACATATGCTCACAGAGCTGCTCTGAAATCTTAAAACATATAGGTGTTTGTGTGTGTGTGTGTGTAAATCAGCTAAGTGGCCATAATGCTTTGGACCACTAAATTCCCATTTATAATATGCAGTATAGTCATCCACCTTATTTTTTGCCTTTAAAACTCCTTCAAATTCGTATTTCTCCAGTTTTTAACAGATAAATATTATTTTATGTCTCCTTAAGGTCATCACATTGTTCACTTTAAATGAAACATAATCCTAAATTTTTATGAGATGGCTTTGGTATTTATATTTACTTCATGTTCATTTTCTGTCCCCACATCCTTAAATCTCATCTGAAAAAAACAATTACATGCCCATATTTTTGCAGTTTAAAAAGTTCTTTCCTATCCCCTTAAGGTATAAAAATGTTTGTCCTTCAAGAGAGGTAATATTCTACTAATTGTCCCTTACCCTTCTAGTTTTTGCTTCACAATCTTTACATTGTGAAGAAAGGCTTCTAAGGCATGGAATGTTGATTTCTGCTGCAAATAGTGTACCTCAGCACTAATCAGAATCATCCATGAAATGTACCCTTTCCCCTGTGTCCTTTATTCTTTTACTGGCATTGTATTACTGCTATCTAAACAACTGGCATTTGATAATGCTGGTAGCATCAATACTACTAGAAGCTCAGATGTGGGTTTTGATAATATGTGAATATTTGAAATATGTGAATCTACACAGACAGAAAAGGCTGACTTCAGCATAAGGCAAAGGGAGGTGGCAGAGGCAGCGACTCCCAGAAGAGGTCACAAACAAATTAGAGGCAATTGGAGCTAATTTTTCCAAGTTATTTGAACTTCAAAAGGAAGATAAATTGTAGTCATGGAGATTAATAAACAAAACTGAATCAAAATCCCCTTGGCTATTGCAAATAAGCACACTGGGTAAGAAGAAAGCCAAGGATGCAGGTGCAGGGGGTCCATGTGCAATAATCCCTCCTTTGGATTCTGTGTTAATGTTTAAGTGAGGATCCCTTCTTTTCTATTTAATGTGCCCTTTTTATCTTACATGTGGGTGAAGATTTATAGAATGAGGTATCTTCCTATAAATCAGCATATCCTAGACAAAAAATGAAATGTTACTCTTCTCAAATAAAAATTCTGATATTTTTAAAGGTTTTTTTTCTGGAAATGGTAGGATTTTAGGCTGAAGGAATGGGACTTCAGGCATCATCATATGTTTGAAAATGAAGAAATGAAAGCAATATCTATGATTTTTATGAACAAGCAATTCAAACAATGTGTTTCAGATATCAAATTGTGGCCCTTCTTAAGATCACTGACCATGTTTGGGTCAGTACAAAAGTACAGAATTATTATTTTGCTACCATGCACATGCATTGTCATTTGTCAAACAGTATTGTTAGAATTATTCTACCATCATACACAACAGCTTTAGAATTTCTAAGAGTTTCCCTATTCACAGTTTTCTCTCTATTCAAATCAGTATGAGAGGAAGCAGTAAAATTGTTTAAAATAATTTAATTAACAGACACAATAAAGATATATCTCCTATTTGGGTGTTTATTTCATATATTTCCACTGTGCATATTTCTTACAAGCATTAATACATTTGCTTCTTTACTTCAATGTGTGTAGTCCTTCCACCAAAGTATATTTGCACTACTCCATGCCCTCTCTTTCTGTGCAAATATCTTCCATGGACGACTGTAAATCTGCCTCCTTACCATTCTTGCCCCATTATGTTCACTCAGTCTCTTGATATGGCATGGATAATAATGGAGTAAAGTACTTTCTCCTTTGACTTTAGCATCAAAATAAATAATAAATTTATTTTAAAAGGTCCTTGCTAAGTTTCTATCTAAATATATATAAATTTTGGAACTAGGCTACATAATCTCTGAGGCCCTTTTGACTCTCACATTTTCATAATTCTCTCATTTCAGAATATATGCCTCCTATTTTTAAGCATCCCATAGTAAACATAATGTAAATATTAGATCTTTTAACCATTGGGGATATTCAGAGTTGTCTGTCTTTTATGTCAGCATTATTATCTAATTTGTTCAAGCTCCAAAAAGACAGGAATAAAAGAACAGGATGCATTTAACTGATATGTCTTACTGTGGACATTTAAAAAAACTTTCTGAAAAATAATGCCACTATTTGAATCTCAGCTTGATTCAGTCTACCATTAACATTTCTCACAGTGGAAGCATTTGTTAAAATCATGAGAAAATACTCAACCATCTGAAATAGGAATTGAGTTGCATTGGAAGACATACTAAGGAAAACCATTTAACAAAAAGAATATGAGACGTGAGAACTCATATTAAAGTTACTGAATCATCCTTCCCTAAATACTATGAATTTTTGACATGCTATAGTAAAAAAAGATTCTTTTCCCTTAACCTCACATTATGTTAAGAGTTCTAGACAGATTCAAACAAAGAGAAATTTTCATATGATCATAGATTTAGAGTGGGAAGATATCTTAGAGGCCATTTAATTCATTCCCTTAATTTATAAATTGAAGACTAGAAAAGGTAATTGACTTATTTAGCGTCCTATAGCTAGTAAGTGTCTGAGACTAGATTGGAAGTGATTCTTCCTGATTCTCAGTCTAGTACCATATTCACTTTTCCATGTTAAGTCACTATAATCAATTAATCAGTCAACAACCACTCTTCAGTGTATCCTGAGAGGCAGCTAGTTATTTCAGTGCCCAGAGTGCTAGATGTGGTCATGAAGGTCTCAGTTCAAATCCAGCCTCAGACACTTATTTAACTGAATTGACTTATTTAATTAAATGAAATTCATTTAAATGAAAATGAATTTATTCTTGGGAATAAATAACTCTACATTTATTTTCCTCAGTTTTCTCATCTATAAAATGGGGATAATAATACCTAACACAGGGTTGTTGTGAAGATCAAATGGGAAAATATTTGTAAAACACTTAGCAGAATACTTCACATGTAGTTGTTGCTTAATGAATACCAATTTATTTCCTTCCTAAGTGTCAGGCTTTGAGGATAGAAAGATAAAAATAAAATATTTCCTCACCTCAAAAAATGTATATGGTTAGTATGTGCCAACAGCTGAGGTGATCAGGAAAGGACTTCTATTGAAGGTAACCCTTGAATTATTCCTCAATGTCAGCTAGAGATTATATAAGAGGTTGAAGAGAACAAGGAATGAATTGTAGACATGAAGGGAGCATCTTTACAAAGAAATGGAAATGGGAAATGAAAAGCCATATACTAGAACCAGGAAGAAGACAGATTCGGCTAGACCTACCAGTATGTAACATACAATAAGTCTGAAAAGCAAAAGATAGCTAGATGGCATATCTAGTGGATAACGTGCAGGACTTGGAGTCAATAAGACCTGAATTCAAATCTGATCTCACACTCACTAGCTGTGTGCCCCTGGGCAAGTCACTTTACCCTGTTCCCCTCTGTTTATTCACTTATAAAATGAACTATAGGAAGAAATGACAAATCACTCCAGTATCCTTGCCAAAAAAACCCCAAAACCTCCAAATAGGATGATGAAGAGTTGGAGATGATTGAAAAATAACTGAACAACTGAAGAGCTAAGCGGGAGCCCAATGTATTGAACTTCAAATACCAAATGGGGTGGGGGGGGCAGAAATAAATATATATTTGAGCTAGCAGAAGTCTATTGTCACTGGAGCTTTTTTAGCACAAGAGTGACATATCCAAACATGTGCTTTAAAAATATACCTTTGGCAGCTATGTGGAAGGTGGATTTGAGAGGGAAGAGATGAATTAGAGAGCAAAATGCCATGCTAGAAGTACCTATAGTTTCTTAGATATTCTACTCATTTTCAATGATCAAGAGTCTGTATTTATTACATTCTCCATAGAGAGACTATATTGTCCTATTAGGAAAAAAATGCATAAAAATGTACACAGTAGCTTAGAATGGTTTAAGATTTAAAGTCTAATTAAAAGTTGTGTATATGTGTATGACAGAAGCAAAGAAATTTAGGACCCCAAGATGCCCTAGAGATCCTCTAATCCTTTAATTTTGACAGATGAAGAAACTGAGTCTTAAATATATGATATGACTTGCCCAAGGTCAAGTTATTAGCAAAACCAGGCTCTTGGTTCACATTTAGTTTTCAGAATTGTAGCCAGAAATTGATTCAACAACTGAGGAGTATAATTGCTAGAAACCTTGTATTTGATTTTTTTTCCCTTCAAATTGATATTTAGGGCATGTGACAGGTTCCTTGAAATGAAAACTATAATACAATTGGATTGACTTCTTTGCCAGTAAACCCCCATATCAATATCGATTAATCCCAACCAGGGAAGCAGGCCGATATGTAAAGCATTTACAAAGTAGCAATTTGGCACTGTCAGGAAGCTGAAATTAAGAGTCTTACAAAGCTTGCCCTAGCAATAGTGAGTTGGCTGTGTTGCATTTTAGAATTCAGTTGGAGAATGTGATACATTCTGTCAAAGTGCAGACCTTTCAAATAGAATATGAACTATTATGTGGTACATGCGATTATGCTGCGAGGGATAGGAGGGAAGTGAGGTCTTTACAAATGAAAAATAATGGATTCCCTAGATGCAACAGAGGAATGACATATGTTAAGGTCAAAATGCAAAGCAAAACTAGATACTGCCTCCCCAGTAATTACACTCTTATTCCAGAGCCAGGACGATGATTAGAATTCTATGTGGTACCGTGGAAAGAGACTTGATTTTGAAGCCAAATCACTTTAGGTTTGAATCCTAGTTCTGCTACTTTGGAAGAGTCCCTTTTCCTCCTGGGCCTCAATTTCCTGATCTGTAAATGAAGGATATCGAAATAATTTATCTCTAAGCTGGCTTCAATTTCAATTGACAAGGATTTATTGAGAATTTTCTAGGTGCCAGGATTTGTGCTAAGTGCTGAGAATATAAATATAAAGTAGAAAGGAAATCTTTGCCTCCAAAGGACATATTTTTCTTTTTGGCAGGGAAGGGAGGGTGAGATAGGGCATATAAGGCAACTGAATAGCAATGAGGTAGAAGAGACAAAAGTACCTAGTAAAAGGGTATTTTAGAAGTATATCCTGGAAAGGTATGAAGACCAGGCTGGTGTGGGTCTTTTCCTAAAGTTAAGGTTCTAAGAGGAACCAGCCAATTAGAGGGAGAGGCTAAAGGGGCAGAGGGTGTTCCAATGTGAGGAGAAGTTTCTGGGATATTATAATGAAATTATGAAGAATCAGGAATGTAACCCAAAGAAAAATTTAGAGATCCCTGCTCTGAATCTTATTAACCATAGTCATTATTAGTGAAGATTCTATAGCACAAAACAGCAATAATTATAACATGAAAATCAGGTCCAGTAACCCTAAAATAATTTTGGAAGATAAAAGCAAAAATTAATTAATTAGGCAATTAATCAAGGGGATTTTTATGAATAGCATACCTGAAGCCTTTTAGGGATAGTTTTGTTTTTAGATGTTTCCATAAGACTTAAAGTCTCTGCTTTCTTGAATAAGTATTCAGGTATAGTTTTTGAGATGATAGGGGAAATCTGGGAAAAATTCTCTTAAACAGTACCAGGCAGGGAGAGACCATCTCTGATCTCAACAAGATGAGTTTGGCCAGAACAGGTACATCCCCAAAACACTTAGGTTAAGGAGGGCCTTGCTTAGTACTTTGCATATTCCATTCCACTCTATAACGCTTACGGCGTGTTGGAGCACAAAGGACAACACAGCCATCCAATGCAGCTGAGGAAGTCTCCAGATGTAACGACTTTTCATGCTACTGGACCCAGGCTTCCAACGCCGAGAGAGTGGGACTGTCTCTGTGCATCAACTTTTCCACTTAAATCTTCATGCACAAGTGTCTTTGTGCACAAAAACGCACAAAGACAATCGTCATCCTCGGTTACCGAGAGACTACTACTACTATAATTTTAGGATTAGGTTATAGTTAATATTATAGATAATAGATTGATATTATTACAAATCTATTGTCTAATTTTATATATTTATGAATGTCAAAGGTACCAGAGAATGTTGAATCTTCATAAAGGCAAGAAATGTTTCTTATGGTGCATGATATAGGCCCTTAAATGGACAGGTAGTTCGTATACTGGATAGATTGCCATTCCTGAAATCAGGAAGATTCTTCATGTGTTCAAATAATTAGATGTGTGGCCATGGGCAAATCACTTAATGCTATTTGCCTCAGTTACTTCATCTGTAAAATGAGCTGGAGGAGGAAATAACAAACCACTCTATTATCTTTGCCAGGAAAATCCCAAATAGGGTCACAGAGTCAGACATGACTGAAACAACAGAACAACAGCAACGAGATCCTTAAATAGCTGTAGAGGCTAGAGAGGCCTTTAAATTATATATATATATATATATATTTAAATAGTAAATATTAATTAATATTTTATTAACCTAATAACATAACATTATAGTAAATTATATAGCATAATATAATAATAAAATATAATAATAAATCTTTAATTAAATATTATGTATATACATATATAGCATTCTGTACTTAGAGTCACACAACCTGGTTTAAAATCCCCCTTTTGTCACTTATCTGTGACCCTGGACAAATCATTTCTCTCCTCTGGTCTTCAGTTTCTTCATCTTTAAAATAAGGAGGTAATGGCATTTTCACTGCCTGTCTCCCATACTTGAAATACACCCCTTGGTCTACCTGTTACACAACTCTCACTTGTGGCTTCAAGAAAGTATAGCATGCTCAGTGGTGACACTCCAGGCTAAACCTGGTCAAGGTAAATAACAGGTATCAAACCTGTGGAAATTTAACACTGCCCTATCAAGATTACCTTTGGATTTTAAGACAAAGGATCTTTCTTCTGAAACTCTGAACCTTATCTCTGAGGCAATGGGTGGTATCCTCCCTAGAGTGCTGGGAGATGCTATGCAGGTGCTGTGCTGTGCAGCTATTCTAAGGACAGTGTGCATGGTGACTCCTAGCATTCAAAAGAACAGCCTCTGATCTGGAATGAGATTGGAGTCTGCCAAATCAGAGGAGCTTAAGAAAGGGATGTCACAAGGGCCATAAATTGGACCAAGGAGAAAGCTTTTTTGCCTCAGAACTGTGGAAAGAGGAGGTGTCTAGGAGGGGCCTAATATGCCAATGTTGTGTCTGTATAGCTGCCTTGCTGGAAGTGGGAGGGCAGCTAAGAGAATCCTAGCATGGGCAAGTGCTGGCTAGGGGAGTGCTGGAACCCACTAGCAGTTGGCCTGGGGGCTAGTCAGGAAGGTGCTGCCTCCAGAAGTCTGGCTGTGAAGCTGGCACAGCCTGCTGGGGGAAGAGGTTTGCAAAGGGAACAATTGGCACATGTGGTGGTGCCTTTTCTTTCTCTGGCCCACTTTATTATTTCATGAATAATTATAAATTAAGATACAGTTTTCAAAGAATTGTAGTCTTAATCAACACATCAGTGCAGTTAGTGGATTGTCTTCTCCAAGCATGTAAAGAATTTCTCTAACAGAATAGCAGATGAGAATTAGTTTGTACCAATAATCCATGAAGATGGCACTATAGAGGGCTTTGAGTTCAGTCACACATCAAAGAAACCAAGTTCATAAAATGAATCCTGGGCCTTCAACATTCATCTTGACTTTCCTCCTTCCACTGGACAGTTATAAAAATGACTGGAAAAAAGAGTGATACTGGAGACTTTGTACAATTATGTTTCATTTAAATCTAATTCACTCCTAAGTAGTAATATCATTGATCTTCTTCAAAAATGAAGGATGAACAACTAACAATATGTTCTCTTCTCAGCTGGGCCTCCTTGCTTCCTTTCAAGCCCCAGCTAAAATCCTACCTTCTAGTGACAACCTTTCCCAGTCTCTTTTTATTCTGGTTCTTTCCCCTTGAGGTTATACCCAATTTTTTCATGTCTAAATCTTGTTTATAAGTAGTTGTTTGCATGCTGATTCCTCCATTAGATGGAGCTCTTTGAGAGCAGGACCTTTTACTTTCCTTTTCCCCTTAGACTTAGCACAATGTCTGCAATACAATAGGGACTTCATAAATGTTTAGTAACTGGCTTATTGACTGATGGACTATAAGTTCCCTCTTAGTCCTGAATCTATGAGTTATACTATGCTCTGGAAAAATTCAATGTGGGGTATTTTTGAAAATCAAACTTCTCAAAACTTCAAAATATTGAGAATCTTGTCACAGACAGGCATAGATGAAAACTAACAAGCACCACAGAAAAGGATACAAAAATATATAATTTTCAAGGAAACCTATTCAAGTATGTACTGAAGTGGTTTTATTATTGGACAGGTAAGTGGCACTGTGGATAGAGCACAGGGCTTGAAATTAGAAAGATTTGTCTTCATGAACTCAAATCCAGGCTCAGACACTTAAAAGCTTTGTGATCCTGGGCAAGTCACTTAACCCTGTTTGCCTCAATTCTTCATCTGTAAAATGAACCAGAGATGGAAGCAGAAAAATACTCTAGTGTCTTTGCCAAGAAAATCTCAAACAGGGTCATGAGAAATCAGACAGAATTGAAGAACAAAAATTGTAATTGTTTATCATCATGGCAATGAAGAAGCATCTGTAATTTCATCATGGTATGGGAACTTCCCCTCAAAACATAGTTCAAAACCAATACAAGTTTTAGGAGATAAATCCTAGGAAGTTGCTTGAGTCCTTGAGATATTAGGTGACTTTCCCTAGGGTCACACAGCAAGTTGGTATCAAAGGTGTAGTAATTCTGCTGCTGCTCTTCTAAATTTGGAATGGCTTTTGTTGTCATGTTAGTCTGATTCCAGAGAAGAAAGATTTTTATTTGACCAAAGACAGGATTGAGAAGTGCTCTGAATATCAGAATTTTAGATATGGTTTGGCTTCTTATTCCTTATGATTAGAAATGTAAAAGCAGGGATTTGACTTTGAAAGTGCCTGCTCTGGAATGATCAGGCAAATACAAACTCAAAACCCAGGAAGGAAGCCAGCTTCTGAGTTCCTCTATCCCTGGAGAGTGATATTAAAAAAAAAAATGAATGGTTTCTTCCACTCCACTAGAAATGTTCCAGGGCAGAGACAGCCAAAAATCTGCCTCTGTTTCTGTTTCCTGGGGCTCCTTCCAAAGGGAGATGGACTCCTTTTGGGTGAATACCAGATAGTTTTGCCAAGAGTTGACTCCTGTTGTTCTTTAAGTTCACATTCTGGAAAAAAAGGAAGTGTTCATAAAACAAGAGTAATAAAAACTATTGAGAACTCTTATGAAGAGTAGGCAATTTTAGCTTGTTTCTTAATTCGTCAGGAAATGGAAGAACATGCTACTGTAGTAAAATTGAATTTCTCCAAAGGTATTTTTAACACTTTACATATTAGCCTGAGGTTCTCTTTTGGGTGTTTCCTTATGGGATAATAAGGTACTAGTAAAATATATATGTGCTGGCTCTCAGAGACTCTCAAGAAAGCTTCACATTGGTTGTTTTCAACATTAATATTAAGGAAAGGTGGATAAACAGATTTTTACAAGATTGGGAATTACATATGTTTGTGGTTGAAAGTAATGAACATTGGTATATTTTGATGTCTGCCACTTTTTATCACTATTGTGTGGATAGAACATCATATTCCCAGAATTGTCCTTAGAGTAATACATAAAACATTGGAAATCTGTACAACACATGCAGAGTGGGCCTAGTATTCTTTGCCAGGAGTCATTCTACATTAGGCAGGAGGAAAAAGGAAGCATGATGATATTTGGTCTTACTGTTATTGGGACAATAAGGTATGCTATTATTCTGGGCAATTAAGTTGATGTACTTAGAAGTGGGCTCTTAGTCAATTAAGTAGCATTTATCAAGGCTTATTCTTGCTAGCAATAGAGATCCATGGGATTTACATTCTAGGGGAGGAAGAGAGCATATAAAAGAAAGCTGAAAGAGGAATTGAGGACAAAGAAAGCTGTAAATATCAGAAACAGGACTGGAAGGTATGTCTCAGTACTTTCCCCTTGGTACTGTGCTTGCTGAATGAATGACAGAGGCTATCTATATCTGCTTTCCGTTTTGAATTTTTGATCCTTGGTATAGGATTTGAATTTCTGAACTGCATGGAACTCAAATGGCATATTCTACTGAAATTACACATTAAGACATTAAAAAAGGCAGTTAGTTGATGCAGTGAGTGTGAATACTAGATGAAATCAGGAAGGCATCAGGAAGGCACACTTATTAGCTGATTAACCTCGATTAACTTCAAATACTTCTGCAGATATTTACTAGCTATGCGACTTTGAGTAGGTCTCTCAACCTCACTGTTTCAGTTTTCTAATCTGTTTATTGGGGTTGATAATAACTTAAACATGTTGCTGTAAAGATCAAATAAGATATCATAGTTATACTACTTTGTCACCTTACATAAAACATGCACATATAATTGCTATTACAAAAATTAGTTGTTTCATCTCCATTCAGAGACAATTTTTAAAAAGTTTTATTTATAATTATACAAAATGTTTCAGAAAACTATCCATAACATAATAAAGCTCATATCAAAATTGGGTCATTTTTATGTAGAGACACAGTTCAAGTGCTGTCATAGATCTAGAACTTGAAAGGCATTTTATATGTCATCTAGTCCATTCCACCCTCATTTTGCAGAAAAGGAAACAGAGGCTCAAAAAATGATGAATTGCCCAGGATCCAGCTGCTTCTACTGTTTAGTCATTTTCATTCATGCCTTACTCTTCATGACACCATTTTGGGGAGAATTTTCTTGACAAAGATAATGGAGTGTTATAACATTTCTTTCTCCAACTCATTTTACAGATAAGGAAAGTAAGGCAACCAGGATTAAGTGACTTGCTCAGGGTCACATAGCTATTAAGTATCTGAAGCCAGATTTGAACTAATGAAGAAAAGTGTTTGTGACTCCAGGCCTAACATTTATCCACTGCCCCACCTAGCTATTCCCTATAGTAAGTAATAGAATCAGAATTTGAATCCAATTCTTATAATTACTGACCCAGTTTTCTTCCTACTTGTACCATACACTTTGTATAAAAATCATAGGACATTCTACAAAGAATGTAATCATAATATTTTAGGGCTCAATGGGACCTATGAGATGATTGAGCCCAACTCCTTCATTTTGCACAAGAAAGCATATCTAGAAGATATGTTAAAAGCTTTACCCAAGGCAGACAGAACTACAACTAAAATTCTGAATGCAGTGTTCTAGCCCCTGTTCTAGAGTCATGAAAATATTTAAAGCAAAAATTTCTAAGACAAAATATTAACAAGGGAGTTACAAATCTTGTCCTTTTCCATTCTAGATTTTATCATCATAATCATTGTTATTTATATTTAAGTATAAGATAAGACTTTAAGGTTTACAAAGTGCTTTCATAAGGGCCTCTTATGCTTAATATATATATGCCCTTGATCAAAAAATGTCCTCATCTTTTAATCAAAAAGTATCTTTTCAGTGAGATTATTCATGTTTTCTTCTATTTTGTCAGTCTTTTTGAATTTGCTTTATTAAGTCTTACTGTTTTGAGAGATCATTGATTTCCAACTGCCCAATTCTGGTCTTTAAAGACTGTTTTCCACTATAATCTTTTGGTTTTCCATTATAACCTTTTGATTTTCCTTTTTGTCTTAGTCTATACTGCTTTTCATGGCTTCCAGCTCTTTAATTATGTTATCCAATTTTTTTATCATTTCAATTGATTTCTGGGCTTCTTTTCCCAATTGGGCGTTCCTGTCTTTAAGACTGTTTTATTCTTTTTGAACCATTTCCAACTTTTCTTGCCAAAATGCCTCCATTTTTCTTAAAATCTCAGATTTAAATTCTTCAAGAGTTTGTGGTCAATTTCCATTTTTAAAAAATATTTTATTTGATCATTTTCAAGCATTATTCATTAAAGACATAGATCATTTTCTTTTCCTCCTCCCCTACCCCCCATAGCCGACACGTAAATCCACTGGGCAATACATGTTTTCTTGATTTGAACCCATTGCTATGTTGATAATATTTGCATTAGAGTGTTCATTTAGAGTCTCTCCTCTGTCATGTCCCCTCAATCACTGTATTCAGGCGGTTGCTTTTCCTCGGTGTTTCTACTCCCACAGTTTATCCTCTGCTTATGAATGGTGTTTTTTTCTCCTAGATCCCTGCAAATTGTTCAGGGACATTACACCGCCACTAATGGAGAAGTCCATTATGTTCAATTATACCACAGTGTATTAGTCTCTGTGTACAATGTTCTCCTGGTTCTGCTCCTCTCGCTCTGCATCACTTCCTGGAGGTTGTTCCAGTCTCCATGGAACTCCTCCACTTTATTATTCCTTTTAGCACAATAGTATTCCATCACCAACATATACCACAATTTGCTCAGCCATTCCCCAATTGATGGGCATCCCCTTGTTTTCCAGTTTTTGGCCACCACAAAGAGCGCAGCTATGAATATTTTTGTACAAGTCTTTGTGTCCATTATCTCTTTGGGGTACAGACCCAGCAGTGCTATGGCTGGGTCAAAGGGTAGATATTCTTTTGTCATCCTTTGGGCATAGTTCCAAATTGTCCTCCAGAATGTTGGATCAGTTCACAACTCCACCAGCAATGAATTAATGTCCCTACTTCTCCACATCCCCTCCAGCATTCATTACTTTGCATAGCTGTCATGTTAGCCAATCTGCTAGGTGTGAGGTGATACCTCAGAGTTGTTTTTATTTGCATCTCTCTGATTATAAGAGATTTAGAACACTTCTTCATGTGCTTATTAATAGTTTTGATTTCTTTATCTGAGAACTGCCTATTCATGTCCCTTGCCCATTTATCAATTGGAGAATGGCTTGATTTTTTGTACAGTTGATTTAGCTCTTTATAAATTTGAGTAATTAAACCTTTGTCAGAGGTTTGTATGAAGATTTTTTCCCAATTTGTTGTTTCCCTTCTGATTTTAGTTACATTGGTTTTGTTTGTGCAAAAGCTTTTTAATTTGATGTAGTCAAAATTATTTATTTTACATTTTGTGATTCTTTCTATGTCTTGCTTGGTTTTAAAGTCTTTCCCCTCCCAAAGGTCTGACATGTATACTATTCTGTGTTTACCCATTTTATTTATGGTTTCCTTCTTTATGTTTAAGTCACTCACCCATTTTGAATTTATCTTGGTGTAGGGTGTGAAGTGTTGATCTATTCCTAGTCTCTCCCACACTGAATTTCCATTTTTTAAAAAGGTTTGGATTCATTTCATTGTTTGTTGTCCTCTGCTGTTTCCTGTGTAGTCTGTATTTTTTCTCCATAAAATTAATCCAGGGTCAAAGCCTTCTTCTTGATCTTATTGGTGGTTGGAAGTTGTATTTTCTGGGCATTGTTTGCCATCATTAAGCTGGTTTTTCCTTCCCTTTCCAGTCAAAAGTCTTATTGAGGAGGGCAGGCTCTCTGTGTATGGATCTAAGGATCAAGGTTTTTGTCTGAGGCCACCTCTCCAGTCTCTGCAGTTTCTACTGTTTTCAGCCCTTCTCTGTGCTATCTGTAAAGATTAAAATTTAGGGGATACTGATAGAGGTAGAAATTAGTTTCTCTCTGCAAGGAGTATTATATTTAAAGGTTTACTAAAGGTTAAGGATTAAAGAAAATACAGAATAAGAAAGCTTGTGTCTAGGCCTCTGGCCTAGACAACTTCACCTACATTATGAAAAAGAGCCGAGTCTGCTTGCAAGTGGAAACAGGAAAGAGAAAGAGACCCTGCCGTGGATGAAGACCCTTTAAATAATAATTTGCTCTCAGCCCAGGTGAGAATTCAGTGAGATTACAAAGCATTTTGGGGAAGTGGAGCAAGGACTTCTGGGGATTGAAGTCCTGGATTTGAGTCCATTTTTACATATCTCTACAACCAAAGTCTGTACTCTTCCACCTGTTGGAGTCTCAAGTCTAGCTGCTCTCAGGGGTAGGTCTTTGGTGGTCTTAGTCAGCTGCCAAGGACATATAGGTGCCCCTTGCTCGCTCACTGATACTATTGTGCACTAGCTATGAGTATAGCAACTGGCTCCATAGGTGGGGTGGCTGAGGGTAGAACAGCTCTTGTTTGGTGTGAGCTATTTCACCCCCTTATTGCTGAGAGCTAGAAACAACAAAATGGATTTTTCATTCCTTCTTCCTTTTTTTTTTTTTGCTTCCTCAAGATCTTGAGTAAACACCTTAATTTTTTAAAGCATGCTTCCCTCAGTCTGTGTTTAATGTTTGTTTTGTGTGTCTCTAGTATGTCCATATTACAGGTCCTGACTCATGTTTTCCTAATTGGGCATTTACAAAAATGTTTCAGAGAGCCTCTAAACTTGACAGTCATAAATCTTGTTCCTTATCTCAGGAACACCCTCCCAGGAGAAGAAAAAAGATTTATTTGAAACATACAAAGGGAAATTTTATCCCATAATTTGGCTACTCTCTCAGATTTAATATTAAGATATATATATATATGTATATATATATATATATATATGTAACCATGGAAAATTACTAGTTAGTCTGAAAATGTACTAGGATGTAGTGTGACTTTATGATGATAATTGTGTATCAATTAAAGGTGAAATGTTAGCTAAATTTAATTCTGCACAATGTCTATAAGCAGAGAGTTGTTTATTTTCATTAGGCAGTAAGTTTCAGAACTGTTTGAATGTAATTAATAGCCAGCTTGACACCAAGAGAGAAGTTTCCCTTTTCAAAGGCAAAAAATCATACTAGATGATTAGTCGGTCAGACAAAGGTTATAGTGTATTGTGGAGAACTTTCCCTAAGGTTTAAATTTTGGATTTTAAAATGAGAAGCTCTTTAATTAGATGTACTGTTAAAAATTTCAACATGTTAACATTGGGATTTTAGAAGTTTAAATTTGGTGATCAATGTATGTGAATTTGCATAGGTATTAAGAATTTAGTGTATGGCTAAAATTGGAATTTTAATCAGTGTTATATCTGCTTGTACCTCAGTACAATTGTTTTTATCTATTCTAATATAATGTGTTATAATGTCATACTGGATGTTCACAAAACATGTATGAATTTTTACTGTGAAGAAAATTAATTTTTATGCAAACTTTGTATAATGGTATTGGCAAGGAAAATTTGACCAGTCCAGAAATCAAATAGGATTTGCTATCAGGTCATTAAATATTAAGGAAACATTGTTGAGGGACTTTAATCAAAGTCAATTTGGAAGTTGGGAAGCTTTTAATTAATATATTGGGAGTGATTTAATATCAAAGTTTTAAAAACATGTAACTTAAGTATTAAAAAGGAATGGAAAGAAAGGAATATTTTTTTCTCTTTCCCTCGCCAATACCTTTACTTGGACTGTGGTCAGGAGGGCAGTCAAGCATTTAGAAAAAAACCTCTGGAAATTTTCCAAAAGTAATTTAACCCCTTCCTCAGGCATAGGAAGGAGATAAAAAATGCTTACAATTACCTAACACATATCAAGGGATTAATACAGCAAAAACACTTTAAAAAGGTAAAAGTTTTCAGATACCTTATCTAAATTTTAGAGAGATAATTTGAAAGACCTGAAATGTTAGTTGACAGTAAATGACAGTTGACAGTTGACAAAAAAATAAATTTTGATCTGGTAATATGACATGTTACAACTAAAGTTAAAGAATAACAGAGATTTTAAGAGTTTATTTGAGCATGTCCAAATACTATAATTTCTATATACTACTATTAAGTAAAAATATGAGCTTTTCTAGAAAGAGACAGGAAAAAAGGCTTTTTGGTTAAAACTGCAGAGTCCAAACTATAAATTGAGAATTCTAAAAAAGTTCAGGTTAAAAAATATGCTTCCCTCTTAGTCACAACAATGAATATGTTAGAGTTAGTTAAACTAAAATAATAATGCAATGATTTATGTACAATTGGATTAATTGATTAAGATGCTGATATGAATATAATAGGATAAATTCTTGAGAAAAAACCTAGATTACTTTTTATACATCGACATGTCAGTCTTTCCTATAAATGCTTCTGTGTGAACCATAATACATTCATGATATAAGCTTAGGATTACATTTTGAAAAGTTAAATATATTAACCCCCTCAAAGGAAATTGTTAAGAATTGCTAGGATACAAACCCCAGCTCAAGTGAAATAAACATACACTGGCTGTCAACCAGAAACAGGTTTTTTGATTACAAATAATTTCATTTGTTACTGAAAAATGGATTGCATTATCCACCTTTGTGTATGGGAAAACACATATACTTTTGAAAACAAAGATTCTGTGATTTAAAAATACTACTATTAAAGGTTTTAATCTATTTTTTGAGTTAACCTGTCTCATCACACATACATTTTTTCTCCTGTTACAGCAAGTTACCTGTTACCCCTCCTTTTTTCTACTGCAGTAAAAAGGATTCTTAGAGAGCACTAAAAAGTTTTATCATAAGTAGTATTATACTAAATTTAAACACACTTTAAGATAGAATAGGGTAGTTTTTCACCACTATAATGACATTCATATAAATAAGCTTCTATGCAGCAAAGTTAGTGAAAACCTTACATTTATTTGAGGTAAATATTTTAGCAATTGCTAGGTTGTATGAACATGCAAGCAACCTGTTTTCAAATTAGGATAATGATTGGAATTGGAGTATTATTGATTATGGGTGGAATTTTTGTCCTTTAAGAAGAAAATAACCACATCTATTATACTTTGCCTTTATTGATATCTGATGCTTAGTCTGTGCATGTATATTTCTAAAAAAGATCTTTTCCCCTGCATTTCTGAGATTCTGATTGGCCTACAATTAAATGTTAGAAGTATAATTTAGCTATTTAGCAGGGATATATAATCTAAATTTTTTAAGTTAAAGGTTAGGACCTTTAGTACACATCCTCACCATGATTCCCACCCTAACAATAAGCTACATGTCACAACCCAGCAGGAAGGTGATGAAGAGAATGAAGATGCAGAGAGACTGTGTTAAGACAACAGCCCAGAATCCTCTACCAACTTGGGGACAAATTAAGACACTTGCAGCTCAAGCACAAGCAAGGATTTTCACTTCCTGATTGTACTGCTGCCTTTAACTTTACACCAATGACTCTGACTTTCTCAGTGGTCCTAAAGATTTGTATGTTATCTCTCATAGTTTAAGTCACTCTAAGCATTCCATTGTATCCCCTATTTTGGGTATTACTGCACTCATCTCTGTCATTACATCCCTAGGCTCTACCCTATGTCAAGTCCAAATTGAATTAAAGTCACTCCAATTAAAAAAAATGTGGGGGATTCTAGGAGCCATCAAAGACAATGTTGTTTAAAATGGTTACACATGGTAACTGGAGACTGCAAAGCAGCCTCCAGGAAATATGGAAATACCCACTGAAACTCCTTTAAATGACTTTCCTTATTAACATCCCATTATTATTAGAATTGCTATGATTATTATTCTTAGCCCCAGAAAAAATATATGAAAGCTACATGCTTGCAGGGTTAATACAGATGTCCCACTCTTTCCTTCCAGAATATTACCAGGAGTTCCCATTTACAAAAATAAACCTAAGGATTCTTATATACCCACTTAGATAAGACCCTTTTTTTTTGTAGGCATAAAAACTTCTGGCAAATCTGTGTTCTTTATTCCCCAACCTATATCAGGGTCATGTTGATTCTACCCTCTGACCCTGCACTTAGTAACAATGTTTTGTTGACTATCTCCTTAGGCTTCATATCTGTTGTTAGGTTCTATAGAAACATGTAGGTTGAGAATGAAACTGTGTATCAAGTAGATGTGTGATCATGAGGGTATAAAATAAAGTCAAGCCTCAGTCAAGGCAGAGCAGTTTCTCTGTGAAACCTTGTGCTATGGGTTGAATATGAAAGCTGTCTCCCATTCATCCCATTCATCACTATTTAGCCTAAGTTGCCACACCCAGTCAAGAGGACCTCTTAACTTTTCAGTCCTCAGGTTGGCTTGTGAAACTTTATAGTGTGGAAGTGCCCAAATCCCACATACCTCCATTTCTATACATTGTGGAGTCTCTTCATTCATATGAATTCATTTTTTTTGGCCTTTTGAGGTAGTCTGTATCAGTAGTCAATGAGAGGTAGATTCCTACATCTAAACTGCAGCTATGTTTACCCAGAAGTTCCAGGATCTTCTGATTCCAAGTCTAGTTCTCTATATCACCATGTTTCTGTTTGATCTATTCATTATAAACTCTTCCTTTCCATTTTCTATTCCATGATGTGTGGCTTTATACTTCAAAATCTTCAAAATTCTACTCATTTTCAATATATTTGGAATACAATTTGGTAAACAGAAGTGAAAGAAAAAAGACAACTTCATTGTGACTAGGGAGACAGCATGAGGATTGAATACTGGCATCTTCAGCCGTAACTTGGATATATTAACCTGAATATTGATTGCTTTCCAACTGCAAAACTGAATTTATTGTATTTCCCCATAAATTGCTTCTCCTTCATCTTGTACTTGTAAAATTAATTTTCTCAAGTAAAATGTAAGACTTTACTCTTATACCTATTAAATTTCATCTCATTAGATGAAATAGACCTACATTATATCATTATTCTGCCCAGAAATCTCCAGGGATTACCTAATTAAGTAAAGACTACTTCTTAAATAAAGTTCAGTTTCCTTCTCCTGACATTCAAAGCAATTCATGGTCTGGAACCACCATACTATGGGATCAGCAAAGCATAATCATTGGGCCAAATTATACTGTTAGTCAGTTTTTGTATGAATCGTGAGTTTGCTGACACCATCATACCTTTCTACTCCCCCTACATACACACATACACACACAAGCCCACATGTACTTATATACCTATACACATATATTAAATTCAAGTCTAGATAAAATAGATAACTCTCTTCTCTATATATTGTTTCCATATTACTTATGACATTTTCTATATCTAAAATACTTATCTTCCTCTCCGTTCCCTATTCCCATCTTTACTTGCTGAAATCACAATTCTTCTTTAAAGGCCAGTTCAAGTAGTATATACAGTCTTGTAGCTATAGTCTGGACTGCTGTCCCCACAGTCCTGATATCCTTTTGTGACCTTAGCAATTTGAAGCAACTCCTCCTCTCCTGTCCTCCCATGTTTTTTCTCTGCCTAGGGAATAAGGGAGGGTTCCATGGAAAAAATGATACCTGAGTGACCCTTGAAGGAGAATAAAGAATCAAAGAGGTGAAGAGAAGGGTGTATATTATGTGGGGGGATAGTGTATATTAAGGGATTTAGGTAGGAAATATAAAGTCATGTTATTAATATTTAATAATGGCTTGACTATAATTTACAGAATGTGAAGAAAGAAAATTGTGGGGGTGGAAATGAGATACAGTGAGAAAAATATCTAGTAGCTTGATTGTGAAGAGCTTTAAATGTTAAATGGAGGAGGAGGAGGAAAAATTAAAATGAAGATTATGATGAGGATAGAAAGTGATGGAAGAAACAATTGAGATTAAGTAACTTGCCCAGGGTCACCCAGCAAGGAAGTATCTGAAGTAGCTCAAGACTAGAGAGATGAAATAGAAAGTAGGAACCAAGAAAGAAGTGAATAGTGGAATGGGTTTGAAGAAAAGATGTTTTATAAGTAAAGGATTAGACAGCTATTAACAGGTTCTTCCTGTTCTATAAACAGAAAAGAAAGAGTAAGCAAAGATTATTCATGAAAATGAGAAAAGGCTAGAAAATAGGAAGCAAGAAATTCTTTAATGAAATATACCATGGCACTGAGGGTTTAGACAAACTGGAAATAGATAGATGATAAATACTTATTAATTAATTGATTGTTCAAAATGAGTCTTTCAATCAAGTATTTTAAAATATCTATTATGTTCTATGCATATGATAGTTAATAAGGATACAAACACAAAATGAAATAGACTCTGCCCCCAGGAACTTCATTTCTATTAAGGAAGATAGTGGATCTTTCTTTCCTTCTTATTTGTTTAGTATGTTTAGAAGAGATCAAGGAATCATTCAGGTATCCAATAGGATTTGTCTATAGCAAGAACTGAGATAGATGTGATAACAGCATCAAATTCTCCACAGTAAATTACATATTTCAATTTTTAGCCACTGTGGAAAGGAAAACTGAAGCAAGTTTTGGACTTTCTGACACTCAGGTGGAACAAACAACAGTTGGAATGTTAGAGAGAAGATATTGACAAGAATGACAATTGGTGGGGGAAGGGGAACTTGGAGTGACAGTTGGTCTCATGATGCTCTTTCCTGGCCCTTGGACTAGAAGGAGTTTCTCTCCTTATCTTGGGATAGAAGTACCTCTATTCCTGGATTTCCCCAATTATGTGCTCTACCTGGATTCCTGTGATCGTGTCATCGAACAAAAGGATTTAATGGGAGCAGTTTGAACTGTAAGGCTGGTCTTTAGGGGTGTCAGCCTGAAGAGACAGGCCCAACCAGCTCTGAAGGTCAGAACCTTTTCTTCATTTTGTTGTCTACTGCTAAGACTTTGAACTTAAGAAAACTAGCATAGATTAGCATAGACAGGAATAAAAGAAACCCTTCACCAGCCTAAGAGGTCTGGCCTCAACTCAAAAGAGACTCAAACACAAACTAGAGAAATCCTGATTCCCTCTTCCCTGATATCTCCCCAATCCAAACTTGTTATTAAAATTCATCTTTATTTTAATAACCGCAATCAGATAAGAGGACTATCATTTCAAGGGAACATAGAGAGAACAGAACACAAGTACAGTCATTCAACCATAAACAGTCCTTATTAGACCCCTGCTGGACATCCTTGGTCTAGGGAGAGGCTTGTCCCTCAGGAGGGTCTGTGCTTACCTGCTCCAGGGTATCTTCAACATCAATACATAGAGAAGACAATCCCTAAGGCTCTCATAGGTGACCCATTTCTTGGGAACCCCAATTTTTAAAGATTATCCGCAGGGGTATTTCCTTTTACCTCAGCAGCAGCCATATTCCCTCTCTCCTTTGAACCCCTCTATTCTGTTACAAAACCTTCCTGTTGCTCCTGTATCCTCTTCAATCACTCAACGAATCCCTTTAAATATTACACAACTTATAATTCAAAATATAATTTTCATTCCACAATTATAGGTTCTAGGATTTTAAAATACTTAAGCATAAAAGAATGCTTATAACTAATCAATAGTCTTAAATTTCATGAGTTTTATCTTTTCACTGTTCTTCAGTGATATTTACCAAATGCTATTATTTAAAAGATAAGTTTAATAAATGCTTGTTTACTTGAATTGAAAATGTATAAATGTGGTAAATTACCTTAATTCATAGTGTTGCTGTAAAACATGTTCTAATAAAAATAGCCATGTTTGTAGAATAACATAACTAAGATGCTACTTAATTGAAAAAGTTTAAGTAGTTCTTGTGTCTAATATTAGTATTTAACATTTCAAATTCAATTATTTTGATACCATTGTTTTCTATTTTGATAATAATCACCTTAATTAAATATATTTATTAAAAGCCCCTTGTGTTCAGAGCACTGGGGTAGTTATGGAAGACAGGAACAAATCCCTTTTCTATGTCATGGCATTTATATTCTAACAAAAGGAAAGATTTAGAGCATGTATACAGATGAGTGTGTGACTAAGTGAGCAAATGAATGAGTATTTATTAAGAATTTATTTTAAGACAGGAACCAGACAAAGCTACATGATATAACTACAATCCTGAGACAACTCCAGCCCTCAAAAAAATTGCATTCCAACAAGTAGAAACAACATATATATGGTAAAGGTGACCAGGGGAAAGCAGGGGGTCAAGGATAGTAAGTAGAACAATAGGGAAAATGATTTTTACAGCTTTTTTAGATGCACTAATAATATTACTTTGATCATAATTCCCAGAGCAAATATTACAAAGTGAGAAGAGATGCATGATAGAGGAATAGATAATGATAATTCCTCTGGGTTCTATATAGAAGATCCTTCTGAATGGGGATAGATTTAATACAGGGAAGCCAATAAGGAGATTTTTGAACTCATCTAACAAGAGTTAAAGAGGACTTATATTCAAGGGGGTCAGAATGAATATGCATTTAGGGCTAATAAATGCCAGGCACTATGCTGTCTTTTAAAAAAATAAATATTATCTCATATGATTCTTACAACAACCCTGACAAGGAAGTGCTATTATAATCCCCATTTTACTTTTGAAGAAAACTGAGGGAAACTAGTAACTTGCCCAGGCAAGTATTGGAAGTTGAATTTGTGCTTAAGTCTTCTAATTTCAAGTCAACACTTTGCCTCCTATTCCACCAGATGCCCCAGTGGATGGAGAGAAGGGTCCTAATGATAAGGAAGTTGTTTAGGTCGAAATTGCAGGAGGATGGAGAATACTACAGGAATAGGAGACAACCTGTGTAAATGCATGGAAAATGGAGATATCATTTATAATGAAGAGCAAAAGAAGAACATTTTGACTGAACCATAGAGTCTATAATTGAAGATCCTGTATAAAAAGATAGTATAGAATTGTGCTATGAATGACTTCATATGCTAATAGCAGAGTTTGCATTTAGTTCTAGAAATACCATGGTAACAAAGAAGAAATAAGGAATAAGACATAAATAAGAGCTTAAATTTCATTCTAGAGCCAAGACATACCCAGGAAATAGCTAAAAATACAAGGCAAGGTGAATCAGGCTCAAAATGAATTGTAGACTGAAGTAGTTCAAAATACACTGGCAGAAAAAGGGAGCATTCCTCTGTATCTTAAAGACTATAGAAAAGATTTAGATAAATATAATGCTGAGAGGAAGCATAGTCTAGTGGAAGATTATTGGAATTAGAGTATAAATCTGGGTTCAAGTCTTGATCACAACTTGCTACCCATGTGACTTTGGTAAGCCACCGTTTAGGGTCTCAGCTTCTTCCTCTGTAAAATGAGAATATAATATAAGATAATGTTAGGGGTTTGGGGGAAACATACTGGATAAGTGGATATATATATATATATATATGTATGTATATATACATATTTGGAGAGAGAAAGAGAGAGAGAGAGAGAGAGAGAGAGAGAGAGAGAGAGAGAGAGAGAGAGAGAGAGAGAGAGAGAGAGAGAGAGAGAGAGGGAGAAAGACAGAGAGAGAGGGAGAAAGACAGAGACAGAGACAGAGAGACAGAGACAAAGAGAGACAGAGAGACAGAGGGGGGGTAATAGGAAATATGGATAGTTTTGTATAGTACTGCAAGATTGTATAAAGACTTGATTTGATAGAGGAGTTGGTATATATTTTTGTAGGTAATAAAATAGGATTCTGGGAGAGGCTAATTGAAAACTTTACAATAAAAATGTGAGATATTTTTTTGTAGGTAATAAAATAGGATTCTGGGAGAGGTTAATTGAAAAGTTTATAATAAAAATGTGAGAATATACTTCGGCATTCTTCAAAGTTGGATTGAGGAAAAAACAAGTAGATAGTTTTTACTTTTAAAAAAACTCTAAATTGCCAAATACTATGGGAATTTGATTCCTATTAGAATGGATTATATCTGTATAATTCTTTTTGAATAGCATTTAATATAGTACCATGCACAAATGGAATTTAATAAATGCTTTTTTGTGATGGGAAATACAAAATAAAGTTTTATGAATCATTTTACTGTCTGTCTACACACATAGAACTCATTGGAAAATTAAAGAAAAATAGGCATGTTTTGGTCAAAAAAGAAAAAGACAAATGAATAAATGTTCATGTATCTATTATCTAGATGTTTGTCTAAATTTACCACTTCTTTTTCTATACACAGTCAGCCCAAGAATTAACCTTTGTCATAGAACATTCTAAGATTTTGATCTAGAATTTACCTCAGAGGCCATATAATACAACCCTTTCATTTATAGATAAGGACATTGAAACACAGAATTAAATGGTTTGCCCAAGACACATCAATAATAAATATCAAAGGTGGGATTTGAAGCTATTTCCTTTGACTCTAAACCTAATGTTTTCAGCTAAGTGCTAATGGTCTCAAGAATGTAATTTGATCCTCCTTTTAAGGATATTTTAAATTAACATTCATTATTTTCCTTTAATATTGGATTTTTAAATATGTACTAATTTGATCAGGCAATCTGGTAAAGGTTTTGGAACTACTGAAAAAAGTAGGTGCTCATCCCATTAGACAATGCCTTCTTAAGACCTCATCTGAAGTACGAGGTTCATTTTGAGATGCTATAGTTTAAAAAGAACATATATAAAATAGAGATTGTCCAGAGAAAGACAAACAGAATGATGAAGGGCCTTGAGTTCAATGAGGATTGATTGAAGGAACTGGGAGTATTTATTCTGCAGTAGAAGCCTAGCATGCCTGACACACAGATGTTTATTTACTGATGTATTGATTGAGAAGAAATTAATCGAGAGAGAAATTATAGTTATCTTCAAGTTTTTGAATGGCTGCCACATCGAAGAAGGATTAGATTTTGTTTCAGTTAAACCCAGATAGTGAACCAGGGACAATGAATGAAAATTACAAAGAGACAAATTTATACTTAATTTCAAGAAAAAGTCTTAATTTAAATTGTCCAAAAGTAAAATTGGCTACATTTAGTAGTACATTGGAAGTTTTAGTTTCCTTCTCCTTGGAGATATTTAAGGAAAATCTAGATCTGTGTTGTCAAATTCAAATAGAAATTTGTGGCCACATATTCACAGTTTTAAAATGTAATATTGTCTTTATTTAATTTTATTTGCATTTATTTTGTTAAATATTTCACAACTTGAATTTAATATGGTTCAAGCAAAATTCAGTAGTTTTGCAACCAATGTGGACCAGATAGTTGGCTGACTTTTGATCTAAGTGATAACTTGGGAAAATAATAGTGGGCACTCTTTTTTAAGTATGATTTGGGCTGGACAAATTATGAAATCTGTTTCATAGCTCAAGTTCTTGATTCTGTGAATAATTCTCCCTATATCAGGTCTCCTCATGCCATTCAGGTCTTTTAGATAAAGCTGAGTACATCTTTGGGTTCTTTGTATTTTTTAACTCCTTCATATTGCAGTGAAGATAAATGATTAAGTCTCCACGTCTCTATACAAGTAGATTTCCTTAAACTATTGTGAATGAAGAGCAACCCTTTTGACTTACAACTGGAAATGTGTAATATTCCTTTCAGATTGAGTATCCACAGCCAAATAGAACATGTCTAAATATGCTTATGACTTTGACTTCCACATATGTTTGAGCAAATGCTAAATCTGAACATTAAGCACTGATTTAGACTTGAGCACAATTACCAGAAATTTAAACACCCCTAGTCTTTGAATAATTTCTGGGTTCATGTCCACATTTATAATTATGAAAAGGAAGGGGGGGGACTTTGTCTTCTCCATCATTCTTTAGCACAATCTATATGTTAAAAAATGTTAAAAAAATGTAAGAACATTAAAAAAAAACTAGATAGAAAATGTCTAAACTACAAGGACTCCCCAGCTAATTGTATCATCACAAAACATGAAACCACGCTGTAAACCTGTCCTCATTTCAGTCAATTTCTGCTAAATTCAATCAAGTACAATCAGGATATTTTTCAGGGACTTTAGTGAGCCTATGGTTAAAAAGGACTATTAGCAAATTTGTTTCTCAACTCAAATAATAGTCCTCCCAGATAAAAAAGAATAGCATTTTCTTTGTGTCCAGGTGATTTGGTCTATATAATGAAGACAACTCACATTTCTTTTCCCTTTGTCAATGGGTTGCTAGTTATGTCTTTGAATATATTTATATAATGAATCAAAATGATGTGAGAAAAGCTGTCCTTGTGTTTAATTTAAAAAAAAAAACTTACCTTCTATCTTAGTTTTATTTTTGCTTTTTTTTGTTTTTTAATGTATACTTCAAACCTTCAGGAACTGGGAGTCCATTAGTGTCATTATTCTCTTTTCTGATGGAGACAAAGTACCTTCCTTTGACTATCTTGCAAGTGACTCTGACCAAAATCTTCATCATCTTTTAGCCATATCTGGAGCTATCATCTTGAATAAATGTTGCTAAGCTGATTCTCACATGACAAACTCTCAGAAAGTTATTAGCTTCGTAGGGCTACTGGGACATGCATCTCACTGACATAGACTTGAGAAGACAAGCTAATTCTGCTTGTAAGTTCTATTTTTCAGAAAGTCATTTATATATTTTCTTATGGATTTTTAAATACTTATATGTTTACATATTTAGATTTCATTGTAATGAAATATGACCATATGTATACACATACAATTTACAAGCTACAAAAAAGTAAACATCTGTATTGTACTCTAGTATCTGGTATTGTTCCTGTGCTAATGAGATCACAGGTTCCTAATCCATCTAAGTAGCATAGAGAACTCCAGGGTAGCAAACTCCCTCAGACTCTGATTTTCAAGTTCTATGTAATTAAGAAACTTAGAGGGGACAGCTGAGTAGCTCAATGGATGGAGAACCAGTCCCAGAGACAGGAGGTCCTGGGTTAAAATCTGACCTCAAACACTTCCCAGCTGTGTAACCCTGGGCAAGTCACTTGAGCCCTGTTGCCTAGCCCCTACTGCTTTTCTGCCTTGGAACCAATACACAAATATTGATTCCAAGATGGAAGGTAAGGGTTTAAAAAAAAAAAAGGAACTTAGAGACTTGTACACACAGAAAAGTTAAATGGCTGAAAAGGGCCAAAATGTCAGCATTGAGACTTGAATCTAGGTCTTCCTTGCTTCAAGAATAACCCTCTATCCATCTTGCCATGTAGACAGATCAATAGATAAAGAAATGAATATTCAGATTAAACCTGATGGGCTGAATGACTTGCCTGGGCTTATCCAATGAGTTCTGAGTTAAAATTTGAATTAAGATTTTCCTAATTACGACCACAACAAGCATTGGTGAACCTTTTCTGAGTTTGAGTGCCCAGAGGGAAAATCCAAGCTGTCTGTGAGCCCCCACATTACTAGAGAGAGCTGAGAATTATTTGCTTTGGAAGGCTGGACACATTTTAGAGCATGCAAAAAATGTCCTCAAGTTCTGGGAAGAGGGGGAACAGAATAGCTCCCTGAGTGCTGACTCTATAAGCATGCCACATCTTCGTCAACACTGTATCTACACCCTGTGCTATGCTGTTTCTGAAACTAATAACTGCTTTTAATTACTATAAGGTAGGAAATGGGCTCTGGAGTTAAAGGATTTTTGTTTGAAATACACTCTGGCACTTATTGCCTTTGTGACCCTGGGCAAGTCATAGCCTCATTAAATGTCACTTTCCTCATCTGTAAAATGAGGGGGTTGATTTAGTAATCTCTGAGGTTCATTTAGTCTCTTGATAATGATACCTTGAAGCATTAAAATAGGACTTTAGAGGAGGATTTATAATAGAGGTTTGATGTCAATAACAGCAGTAGGTTAGAACAATAAAACTTGTAGTCATATGTGATTTATGTAACCTCACTTAGAATTAATCCAAGGATACTACACGTATGAAGTCAATGAAGTCTTTGTTCTCTGTTAATGAGAATTATACCAAACCAATATTGACTAAGCCTTGGAGAGTCTAAAGAAAATCTGCAACTTTAAGAAAGTTTTAACCAAATATAATTTTTATCCACAAGATTATACAAACTTTTATTTCACCAAATTGGCAGTTGTGATCTAGTGCAAGATTAGAATTAGGAGTCAATTACCAACTCCATATATTTAATATTATGGATGGAGAGGAGCCAGTCAGTTTTTGGTAGAATGTTTCAGGGGATATAATATAGGATCCCTTTTTAACAAATTCCCTTATAACAGCCAGTTTGGGATAACAGAATTAATAATGCCATGTCTCAGCTGCTAGCCCCTGTGAATACTGCTTCATTGATGAGGGTACAATGAAATCTTTTTGAAAGAGAAATTCGATGTAGCAGATGTGTTCATAAATAACTTTCCATTAATTTTCAATCCATTTAGCAGTCAACGTATTCAATCAAATTTTCATTTCATACTTAAATGCATGTATAATATCTATATTAAAAACCTACATAATGATAAATGTTTGCATCAAAATTTTCCTTTTAAAAGAATGTTGATGATTTGAGGAACATTTCATTCTATCTGTCTGACTGCCAATTATTGCAATCAAGGAGGAAGAGCATTTGATCTGTAGGGCAGGAAGGAAGACTTTTTTTATTATAATAGCCCTAATGAGGATACAAACTTTCTCACACTCTAATACTGCCTGAAGATTTTGTATATAACAGAGAGAGTCTGAAGCTTTAGGACAGTAATTAAGTTATATTATGATGTGTGATTTAAGGTTTCTGGCTATATTTCACTATGTTCCAGTGTATATGCTTCTCTGGGCTGTGTGTGTCTTCTAGGCAGTCTTTGTGCACTAGTATGGGTTACAAACTAACTACATTTTATTCGCCCTTGTGCACACTCTTGAGCAAGCCTGTTTCAGAGGTCATGGAATACTGGCAGCAACACGACTATTAGAGAATCAAGGAATAACTTTTTAAATTTATTAAGCACTTTGGGTGTGTAAAACATTTTGCTTAGTGCTGGAGATAAAAATGGATATGTAATTTAGTCTCTGACCTCAAGGAGCTCAAACTTTAATGCAGGAAGCTAAAACATTTCAGCTATTATCTTTAACCTCATTTCTTTCATGTCAAAATATGTGCAATATTAAACATACCACAAAATTATTCTGAGGACACAAATAAGAAGATAACACATCTAAAATATTAATATTTTTCAAAATATTTCTTATATTTGCTCTGCCATCTATCTCATTGGTACCACTAATACTGATGTTCAATTACTCAACCAACAAACATTGAGTGGCAATATGGAAGGGTGTTTGTTGTGCTGCTTTGTGAGTCAGAAATATCTGTGTTCAAATACCATCTCTGACATCTGCCATTTCTGTGATAGTGGGTGGATTATTTTATTTATTTTTTAATCACAAAATTTTATTTAATTAATTAATTTTGAATATTTTTCCCTGGTTACCTGATTCATGATCTTTCATTCCCCTCCCCCCATAGCCGAGGCGCAATTCTACTAGGTTTTACATGTATCATTGTTCAAGACCTATTTCCATATTATTGATAATTGCAGTAGGGTGATCATTTAAAGTCTATATCCCCATCAACCTGTGTGATCGAGCCGTTGTTTTTCTTCTGTGTTTCTACTTTAGTGGATGGATTCTTAACTGCTTGGTTTTATTTTCCTCATTTGTAAAATAAGGATATTCATCATATCTGCTTCATGGGGTTATTATGAGGATCAAGTGAGATAATGTATGTATATTAATTTTAAAATCTTTCTTTGTTATTGTTTAATTTGTGTCCAATTCTTCATGACCCCATTTGGGGTTTTCTTGGTAAAAATATTGGAATGGCTTCCATTTCCTTCTCTGGTTCATTTTCAGCATGAAGCAAAGAGGGTCAAGTGACTTTCTCAGGATCACACAACTAATAAGTATCTGAGGCCAAAATTGAACTCAGGAAGAGGAGTCTTTCTGACTCCAGGCCCAGTTCTCTCTCCAGTGTGCCATCTAGCCACCCAGTTTTAAATCTTAAAGACCTAATAAAGACCTAAGCTATTAATAACTACATTATTGATGCTATTAATACCTTGGAATTAAGTTACTGATACTAAAGAATCTGTCCCCAGTATCCATTAAAAAAGTAACATTTTCATTCCCTACTCCATGCTTGTACATTATGCATTTTACCTTCACCCTGCAATAATCATCTGATTCTTTTTAACCTTTCTCCTTCCTCCTGAACATATAAAACTAAGCTCAAGTATCATCTCCCCTTTGAAATTTCTTCTGAAAACTTCCAAAATTTTCCTCTCCTCTCTAGTTTGCATCATAAACACCTACTCTTCTATCTATAACATTTTCTATTCCTGGGAGCTATTCTTGCTTCCCCAACCAAATTATAAATTATCAAGAGTAAGGACTGTACTCTACACTGCTTCTGTGTACCTGACAATAGTGTCAACCATTTGAGAGGTATATGACAAATAATTGATTGATAGATGTGAAGGTGCTCTTTCTAAAAACTATTTGGGAATCATATACTTAGAAGCCATCAAGCCTAGCCTCTTCATTTTACAGATGAGGAAGCTGAGACCTAGAAGGTCTTCTCCAAGATCACACACTGTATAAGTAATAAGTTTTGCAGTTACTTCAGAATATACTCTTTAGAATCTTTATATTATTTTGCCTTTTAAGCCATCCCATTCCATTCTTAATGACCAAATAGGATGACAGCAATAATAACAGTAATAGTATCATCCCTGAAAGCATAAGCACTTTGGAGTTCACAAAGTATCAAAATTATCTTACTTGAGCTTTACAACAATGCTGTAAAATGCATTTTACCCATGCTCTTAAGGAAAATGAGGCTGAGAGAAATTACATGAACTCATCAAGGTCACATATCAAAGAAGCATGAAAGGAGAACGTTGAACACTGGTCTTGCTGACTCCAATACTAGCGCTCTATCTACTATATCATGTTGAATAAAAATAAAGTACTTACTCTCATTGCTCATGATAGGAGAACTGAAATCTTTACACATGATTAGCAAATGGTTATAGTTCAATCTGCTATTTGATGATTAACTATATTAGGGGTTAAGCAACACAAAACACCTCCCATATCCTCTGGTTTTTAATCACTTAATGGATTGCTTCCTGAAATCTATAACCCATTCAAGATATTTTTAAATATTTAATTGTAAAAAGTAATTAAACTGCTAGATTGTTTCTAATTGTAGAGCTTTAGAATTTTACATCAGTTCTAAAAATGGCTAAACATAGTCTCCTTTAAAACTAATATAAAAGGCCCCAATGAATATTTTTACAGAAGTTTCAAAATCTTCTCTACAAATACAATGTTTTCTTTCATTGGGCTACATCTGGTTCAACCTTTGCATCCTCTATAATTCAATGTATGTAAGATTCTAAGGAGGGTGGAAAATCTTCAGAGAAGAGTTGTTAATGGTACTTATTATTAGTGTGAAACTATCAGAATTTCACCTCAATACTCTGTTTTAAATTCAATGCACAGAAGGTTAAATCATTAAAGACTTTAAAAAGAGCAATGCTTTGGGGTGATGGACTTACCTGCTGATGAATCTTTCTTTTCCTACTTAGTTTCAGTTATAGCCATTAAACTATGTTAGATAAAATAAAGTACTTACTCTCATTTCTTTCAATATGATATAAGAAATGCCCTAAGTACAAACTAGTAGTGAAAGTTCACACTCTTCAATGGTTGGTTAAATATTAAGCAAAACACAAGTGCTTCACCACTTAAGTTTTTATACCTTAATATATTTGTTGCTTGATAGATATATGTCATTTGAAGTATTTTAAAATTTGTAATTGTAAAAAGTAATTAAACTTTTAAATGTGACCTCTTAGATTTTCCCGAGCTCTAAAAATGGCAAAATATATTATTCTGCCAATATTAACAAATAGTGTCTTATAAACACTCTGCCGAGATGATTGCTAATTTTTAATGTGAGCTTTTATAACTCAGATATTGATAAACATTACAAATTACATTACAAATGTTGATTATGTAGAGTTGTATAAAACTAATGATTTTATGTAGGAATTTTAAATAATGCAAATAAATTTTAAACTGTGTTGTGGTTACATTTTTCTTTTCAATGATCATGTTATTAGACACCAGAAAACCAACATACACACACTTAAAGAGAGAGTGACAGAGACAGAGAGACACATACAGAGAGAAGAAAATTGAAGATAACCATCTTATGGGATGATTATAAGTCATATATTATAAAATATATAATGTATACAATAGACATTTATAAAAAAATCACCCATTACACAATTTCCTGTCATTTCCCTGTACATATACATACATGTGTATATAGTTATGCAAAAATACATATGTAAACATATGCATATATTCTTTGTGTATTATTGAGAGACTTTTTTTACAAAGGTGGAAGGATGTGTTTTGCCATTTTTGGAAGCCATGTGAAATGCTAAAGCTCCTCATTTAGAACCAATTTAGAAGTTTAATTATGTCTTACAATTATATGTTTAAAAATATCTTGAATAGGATACAGCTTTCAGGAAGTAATTCATTAAGTGATAAAAAAAAAAACCCTAAAAGGGGAACATTTATCTTGTTTAATCCCTAATATATAAGCACTGAATGGTAGTTTAGACATTACCTAACTCCATTGCCAGGATCTCAGTTCTTTTACCTTATAAGAATAAGCATTTAAAAAACAAATCTCACATGATGAAGTGGATAGACAATTAGACAAGGGGTCATAAAATTATTTATTCTAATTATTTGAACATTATTTATTATCTGTATAATCTTTAGGAAAGAATCTTAACCTCTCAGTCTTTCTCTCTCTCTCTCTCTGTCTCTCTGTCTCTCTCTCTCTCTCAAATTATAGGTATACTATATTTATATTTATACACACAGAGACATGCAAATGCAGATATGCATATGAATATATACATATTTATGTATATATAGGTCTGGAGTCAAGAAGACCTGAGTATCAGACAATTATTAGCTATGTGACCTTGTGCAACTCACATAACTCTGTTTGCCTCAGTTTCCTTATCTGTAAAATGGGCTGGAAAAGAAAATGGCAAACCACTCTAGTATCTTTGCCAAAAGAAAGCAAAAATGTGATTACAAAAGAGTTGGACAACTCTGAAATAACTGAACAACAAAAATATATATACCCAGATATGTATGCATATATATATATTTGTTTATATACTTACATACATTAAAAATATTCTGTGTGTGTGCACATGTGCACAGGCTAAAAGTCCAGAATGACAACTATTACAAATTATTTTAATTCTTATACAGAGCAGGTAGCAACTTAGGAGCCATATTTAGAGGTCAAAGTGAACTTACAAGCCATCACAAAAGGTATATATTGACCATCTTTCTGATTAGTAAATAAATGCATTAAATGTTGTATAATAGGCATGCCAGAAAAGGAAAATCTAAATCTTTTGGCTAATGGTTTGCCAGTGTGTCTTAACAGTAAGTGGCATGTATATGAATTACTCTGGGAGACCTGACTGAATTATTTTTAAATAATATCAACTTAGTTTCTTATAACATTAATGTCCAATACATTTTAGAACCATATAATTACATTAGTGTTCATTACATTTCTCCTGCTACCTTGACCTCATGTATAGAATTCATTTGGAATATCTATATTTAAACCTATGAAAAAGTGATATGTTTTTAAAAGACGAATCAATTCAGAGGTTATTCACCTGCAAAAGAAGTCAGTGCTTTAAATGACTGCCTTATGAAAATAACATTGTTTGCATCCTACACATATTTTTCCATCTCTATTGTTAAAAATGTCTTTGTGTATTTATTTATTCACCTCGTTAGGTGACTTGTCACAATTTATAATGCTTTGGCTTAGAATGTGGCTTCTTTCCATGGACTCAGAGTCTAAAGCTATGCTAACAGAAAATATTAATCAACAGTTATGTTTATTGGTTTTATTGGAAAATAAGCTATTTACTTAATTTCTTGTTTCAGTAATAGCTTAATTAATTTTTCAGATAAATATTTATGCAACATATCCAATAGTCATAAATATTCCTTTTCTAAATGAATCCAGGCAAGCAATGGAGCCTTGTGAAGCTGAATTGACTCTTTTAGGAAGATCCATAAGAGCAAGCAAACCCAGCAAAGTCTTGTCAAGAAAATCTCAGACCGAAACCGGCATTGTATTTCTTGGAGGCTTTCCATTTCATTCTGGCAAGAATCAGGTATTGATTTGTTTGGTTGTTTTATTTAATAATTAGGAAATTGCCTTACCTTTTAATGGGAGGGGGAAAAGGAAATTGGATCTGTTGGCTACCCTTGGTCATTATGGATGTCCCTATACCATCTCTCAAAAGATTAATGAAAAGTCAATCAAATGATAGTTTTGTCTATGATGCTAAAAATCTACTTGAACTGTCTTTTCCAAAATTGACTGTGTTAATGGATTTGCCTGACATCTCATGGACACAGAATTTGTATGGAATTCCTGTGTTTCTCACAGTTGCCACTGAGCCTTTAAACTAACTTTCTGCAATAATAGCTAGAATTTTTATCACATTATATGATTTGCAAAATACTTTACAAAATATGTAAATATGATCATATTTTATCCAAATGTCAACCCTAGGAAATGGGAGCCATCATTATCCCCATAATGCAGATGAAGTAATTGAGGTAGAAGTTAAGTGACTTTCCCAAGGTCATACTGCTATTGTCTGAGGTCAGATTTTAATTCAGGCTTCCTGTTTCTGGGTTCAGCTTTCTATCTACTTCAAAGACACCCAAAGTCAAGGCAAGACAGGCTAAGGACTACCAGGCCAAAATTTCATTTATCTACAAATGTATATATTCAATTGAGAGAAAGTTTTCTCTTTAAGGATTTATTGGCCTATTTCAGTATCCTCTCCTATTAATGGGTAAGATAACTTCACTCTCTGACTAAGGAGCATTCAGATATGTAGCAACTTTCATGTTAACTTTATTTTCTGCCTGTGTGTGTGTGTGTTTCCCCACTAATTTATTCTACTGAAAGTGTAGAATGGGTACACTTTGAAGGAACAGTTAAAGAGATTGTTATATCCTCAAGATAACTTCTTGTTTTTAAAGTTCTTTTATTGTTACTCTGTTTATTTTTTTAATACATGTGTCTGGTTCATATTGCTATAACATCAAAGATCCTAACTGCTTATTTAAGTGCCTTCTCTGCATTTATGTTTATATTGGCCATTTTTATATGTCTTTGCCTTCATACTTTATCAATAGGAAAACACCAAAAGGAAATAAATAAAATATAATAAGGTATTTAGAAGTTTTAATGACTTTTTAGGGGGCAGGGAATTTCAAAAAGTTTTTGCTTTATGAACCTAAACTTTATTAATTTATGTCACTATTCTTTTAAGAAAATATTTGAACAGTACAAAATAAGAAGTTAAAATTTTTTATTGAGTGGATATTCCATGCTTCAAGATATCTATAGTTATATGTATCTGACTACTTGTTCCATGAGAACAGATCACAATTCATCCTACCTTAACTGATTTTTGTCACTATTGTCCCAGAAATCTAAAATGAAGGATTTATCTGGTAAATGAAGCTCCTTTTCTTTAGGGATTTTAACTCCTTGGATAATCTCTTTAAACTTACATCAGTTATTATTTCACCATTTGTCCTCGATTTAATCTTATTTTATTTAATTACTTATTCATGTATTTCCCTAATCCAGAGTTGGATTCTTATAAGTAATAAGATTATCCTAAGCAGATTTATAAAGATTTTCAAAAATACATAGTATTCCACTAGGTATGCCCACATGTTGTGGATTGATAATGAAAGGTAGTGGATAATTAAAGTAAATGTTTTCTAACAGAAAAAAATGAATATGACAAAACAAAATTCTAATTTTTCACAAGGCAAAATTTTACATAGAGATGCCATCTGTTACTCTAAAATTCTAAAGTTGCTATAATCCACATAATTCTTGTGCAAAGCACTGGCATTTATTAGACATGCATCTTATTAAATGTTTAATTTTTCTGTTGTGTTCTGGAAAGTTGCTGTTATCCAATAGGTAGCAGGAAGAGTTTAACTTCAGTTTTAAAAAATCACTTTTTTACTGATTACAATACTTGATACTGTTCTAGGTGCTAGACCTACAAAGGCAAAAGAAAAGTCACTTGTATTAAGGAGCTTACCTCCTATGGGAGAGAAACCACATATTTAGAGATAAGTAAATACAAATTAGAAAAGAAAGAAGTATACCTTTTTCTCACCTATACATAATTCCTTCACAAAAATCAACCATTTATTAAAAACTAAAAACCTAATAAACAACTGCTGAAAAGCAGACATATTAAATTTGCCAGACAATAATGCAACTATCAATTACATTTGATAAAGGGACATGGAAGCAAAGATTAAAAATTAACTAGAAGCTACATAATCTAACCTTCAAGAAAGAGTGGGTCAAAGGACAAATTATGGACACAATAATTTTTATGAAGAGAATGACAATTAAAAAACATTTAAAAATTTGTGAGATACAGTCAAACCAGTATTGAGGAAATGATTTATGTATCTAATGCATACAATAATAAAAAAGAAAATGAGCAAATCAATGAATTAGGCATATAAAAAAGTAAAAGAACATATTATAAATCCCAACTAAATACCAAAATAGAAATTCTGAGAATCAAAAGACATATTAATAAAATTCAATGTAAAAAATCAACTAACATATGATTAAGAATCAGTTTTAAAAGTAAACAATAAAATGGATGAACCATTTCTTAATTTGATAGATGTTAGAATGATAAGTAGTATTTATCTAAAACCATACAGCACTGTCTGTAAAAAAGGAATAAACTCGAGGTATTCCCAGTGAGTTCAAAAGCAAAGCAAGGTTGCCCATTATCACCATCCTTATTTATATTTTACCAGGAATACTAGCCATAACACTAAGATAAGAAAAATAAATTGAAGGGATAAGTATAATCAACAAAGAAAAGATAAGTATTATTCTTTGTAAGTGATATGATGGGACACTTAGAGAACCCTAGAGAACCAACAAAAAAAAAAAACTAATTGAAACAATTTGCAATTTTAGCAAAGTTGCAGTCATTTCAGTTGTGTGCAACTCTTAGGGAGCCTATTTTTGAATTTTCTTGGCAAAGATACTTGAGTTATTTACTATTTCCTTCTCCAGTTCTTTTTATGGGTAAGGAAACCAAGGAAAAGAGGGTTAAGTAATTTACTGAAAGACACACAGCTAAGTAATTATATGAGGCCAGATTTGAACTCAGATTTTCCTGTTTCCAGGTTTAGCACTCTACAAACTATACAAAATAGTTGTCCAATTGTAATGATCAATCTTCTAAATATGTTGATCTAAAATAATTCCAAAATACCAATAATTTAAAATTATATCCAGCTCCAGAGTAAAAACTGATTACACCTAAGTGAATATTGAAGCATATTTTTTAGCCAGGTGTACCTGTGCAAAAGCATGGAGATAGGAGACAGTCTGTAAGGGGAAGAGAAATTAAGTCAGTTAGGCATAGAATGTCATTATCTTTACATTTTTAACTTTCCAAATAATCAAAGATATAGGTTTGATATTAAATTATTTTCCTACTAATGTTTCCATTTTTAAAGATGTGCACTACAATTAATTACTGGTTTTAAAAAGTTTCTTTCAGTGGAACTGGAATAGATTCACTTTATCCTTATGTTTCTCTGGAACATAAAGGCAAATTATATCATGACCCAGTATAAAATAATAACTATTAATAATAAAATAATGAGTTTATATATAAATTTGTATTTAAAGTACTTTATCAATATTCTCTTTTTAGCTTAATAAGCTTCAAAGGTAGTTTTATTATTTTCCTCATTTAACAAATAAGGAAATTGTACATTAGAAAGATTATGTAACTTGTCCAAAGTCACACAGTATCTGAGACTGGATTTGAATTCAGGTCTTCATGATTCCAGGTTCAATATTCCATTAACTGTGATAAAATAACTTCATGAGTCTGAAATAGGGTATTTTTTTGGTTGACCAATTCCATTGTGGAACAGAACCCTAGAAGTTACTGGCAGAATCTGAATCTCTAGCATTTTCTAAATAGTTCTGCAGAAGAGTTCCCATTTAAACAATGTGTGGTCTGTGCATTCATAGTTAAAATGATTTTTCATTTTCAAACACAAAAAAATAGCAAGTTCCTTTCCATAAGCCAATACTTGCTAATTTGTGTTCTCTCTTACTTCTTAGATGCTAATCTATTTTCTTGTACTAGCCATAGCAAATCCATCATGATAATTAATTTTATTTTGACAAAGAACTTTATATTTTCATAAGATTTTTTAACAAAAATATTCACAAGAAGGAAAAACAAATTGGCTCAGAAAACAATAAAAAGAAAAAAAAGGTGAAAAGCTATTTTCACATCCAAACATAAGTAAGAAAGTTCCTGGTTCCCCTGTTGCCCATAAATTATGATAACTTCCATTGTCATATTCCAATTTTTTATAAGAAAGAATTTTTAATATGCAGTTAATGGCTTCATACTTTTCTGTGCATGAATTCTTGACTTTATGTTCATGTTTCTTAGTGTCACCCTAAAACTTATTAAGAAAGTCAATAGGGGACACTAATACACTGTTGGTTAAACTCTGAATGGATAGCAACCATTTTGGAGACCAATTTGGAATTACATCCATTGAGTTATAAAATTGAGTATACCTTTAGACACAGCAATATCATTGATGGTCTTGTTTCCCAAAGCCATCAGGGGAAAAGGAAAAGAACCTATATGCTCCAACTTTCTTTGTAGTGGCAAAGAACTGGAAATTGATGTCCATCAATTGGAGAATGACTAAGAAAGTTGTAGTATATGATTGTGATGAAATATTACTGTGTTGTAAGAAATGATGAGCAAGATAATAAAAAAAACCAGAAAGCACTACATCAGATCATGAAGAGTGAAATGAGTAGATCTCAGAAAACATTATATACAGCTACATATTTAATACTTGAAGAATAGATTGTGAATGTTACCTCCAGAGAATGAATCCAAGAATGGAAACATGAAAGACATAATTTATACACACACACACACACACACACACACACACACACATATATATAAATATATATGCGAAAAAAGAGTCAATTTATCAGGTAGGAAAAAATCCTCTTTGATCTGAAGTCATCTAGGTGCTTGGGGTTTTGTTTCATTTTTTTATGTTTCTTCAATTTAAGATCATTTTGAAAAGGATAATATTTTGATGAAAATTTCATTTGTAATAAAACTAGGAGAGGGCATGAATTGTGGATTGATTTAGAAGTACTTTATGAAGAATGTAAAAGGAGAGATGATGGAAAAGAGAAGAAAACAAACTTTTATTAAATACGATGTTCCATGTGCTTTACATATATTCTTATTTGATCCTCCAACAACACTACAAACTATTATTATCTGTATTTTACAGTTGAAAAAGTGAGTCAGAGATTAAGTGATATGCTCAACTAAGAAGTACTTGAAAAGGTATTTAAATTGAGATCTTCCTGACTCCATGCCCAGTGCTCTATCTATTGTGATAGCTTGTTGCCTAATCAATTTATTAAACTGCAAAGAAAGACAATGAGAAATGGAGGAATGAGTGAAAAGGCAATAGTGTAAAGCACAATTTACCCCCATTAAATTAATTATCTGACTTTTATTCATTAAAAATAATTATTAATTAGTTATTGGCTGTGCCAATAATAGGAGTCACTTAAAGATTTTGCCCTACTCTCAAGGAGTTTATAGTCTACTATATGTCAGATATTCTCTACAACCTACCATAACAAAGAGGTAATAATTTGAGACCCTTTGACTAGAGAAATAACATCCTTTCCTCATCCCTAAAATATATTTCCTAAGGACAATGATATCAAGGCCTCAGTTCTAGTTTTGACTGTACAAATTAAATGCTGGAAAAAATTTTTTTTCTTTCATTTGGCTCATTTTCTGTAAGTTAGGATTCAGGCTAGGATGACTTCTAATGTCTCTCTTCATTTCTAAAAATTATTTGTTCAACCTGTGGGTAATCAAATAAACAATGAAGCATTTAGTAAGCACCTATTATATGCCAGGATCAGTGCTTGATGATGTCAGGGGATCCAGAGAAAAACATGAAACAATCCCTGCTCACAAGTTTGAACATTTTTTTTTGCAGGGTGGTGGGGGGTGGGGATATTGTTTATACACATAAACAGGAGCAAAATATAAGCAAAATAAGTGTGAGGTAATAGGCAGAATTTCCACAAGAATTTGGGAAATCAAGACAGGATGCATGTAAGAAGAGGAAGTTGGAATCAGGAATATGACTCTCATAATGAGAAATCCAGAATCTGAAATCCAGACATAATTTTCTCATCTTGCTGTGGAGACAGTAATCTTGGAGAGTCTCCTTACTTTGGAATATCTAACTATCACATAGACATTCCATAAAACACCTCTCTATTAATAACTGAGCTGCTTTCTTTTTAATTTTTAATTGTAAATGATTAATAAAAAGCAACCACTAAACAACAATATATTTCTTCTCCACAAATTTTTATCATCCAGTCTCTGAAATGCTCAGAGAAACTATAACAAATGAGAAGATAATCACTTTTATTAGAAGTCAGGAAGATATATGAAAAATCAAAATGTTTCAACATTACCCCACAGTTGTGTAAGGGGCAGTGAGTAAAATATAAGAAAGTTGAAATTGAGTTTATATTAGCTAGAGAATTCTAGAAGTATAGTACATAATTTTAGCTCCATTTAATTTTGTAGCAGAATCCATACACCAGCAGGTAAAAAGAAATCAATTTTTGACTTAAGTGCTTTGAGGCTATTAATTTGGAAGATGACATTCCTGGAGAAACTTAAGGGTATAAATTAATTTAGGCAAAAGTTAGAAAAGCTCATATAAAGCTCCTCCACAATATGATGAAAATCCAAAGTGGTTTAGGGAGTAGGAGAATTGGGAAAATAAGTGACTTCTGAATAAAAATAGGTAATTGTATGATGCCTGAAAATAGCCACAAACATTTTAAAAAGACATTGGCAGTACATATAATATAGAATTATTGTGTCCTTATCAAAAAATACAATAACTTCTCTTAAGTGTTTTAGTTGTCTGATAATTTCTCTAGAAAGTGAGATTGCCACCAGATTAAAAATCAAAACTTTAGGCACAAAATCATAATAATTTTCACCATATTTAATTTAATTTAATAAAATATGCTATATATTTCCCATTATTTTTTCTTCCATTCCTCATAGCTCTAAATTGTTCTCTGCTTTGTCCTCAAATGCCTACTTTTCTCCTCTCGAATTTCATTCATGAACATTTTTGCAGATTGAAGATGAAGGAAACATTGTGCAGATCAAATTATAGCAGCAACCACAAAATTGTTTTATTAAAACAAAATTCCTGATATAATCTTTCATTCTCTTTGTTTGCTTCTTCCCCATAAAAGTGGAGTGGGAGGCATGCAACTTCATATCATCAAGGTATAGTCATACTTTGTTTTATGAAGAATTAATGTGTGATCCTTAGCAAGTCATTTAACCATGTTTGCCTCAATTTCCTCATCTATAAAATGAGGTATAGAAGGAAATGGCAATTAACTCCAGTATCTTCGCCAAGAAATATCCGAATGAGGTCATGAAGAATTGGACATCACTGAAAAATGACTATAACAAAAAAAAGTAGACAAATGCCATGTAGTTTTGTTATCCTCTTGTATTATTTTTATTATGCCTATGATTTTGAGAGTTTATTTTATTGAAGATCCAAAAAATAAGATGGGACAAATCAGTAAAAAACATCCTTTCTTTCCATAAACTGGGTCATCATTGCCATATTAACTAGAATTATCTCTTGAGTATTTCCACACTTTCTGGAGGTCTCCCAATCCCACCTAGACCTGGATGCTCAATACAACCTGTATTTGGGCAGCTATAGGAGGAGAAGTGAGCAGAGTTTTAGGGGGGCAATAGCAGTTAAAGCCTAAATACAAAAACATCATATAACTAAATTCTTATAAGTAAGAAGCTGAAATATTTAAGTAAACTGAGTTGTGTGTAAGTTGTTATCCACTAAGGGATTCCCTGCTCCCCTTTAAGTGAAGGAAGGCAGATTTAACCTTACCACCCTAGGGCCAGTCTTCAAAACTTCTTGGGGTAACAGTAACAAATTTATTAGTTAAACAGAAAGGTAAGGAGGGAGGATTTAGGGAGGAGGATGCCCTAATATCTAAGGTCTTTTACTTCCCTCTTCCATATAAATCCATCAAGAGATGGAGTCTTTGTGATCTTGGAGTTCCCTGTCACTCCCTGATTCTAGCTAATTATTCCCAAACCCTCTCTATACTACCTGAAACTAAAATCCTCCCTTGTCAGTTTATATGAATGTTATTAGTTTTTCCTAGATGGATAAGGATGAACTCAAGGTGACTGAATTCACTCCAGCTGGACTAGGTCTGAAGTGAATACCTCAAGCCTCACACAAGGGACTCTGGATAACGCTTATTCAGGGTTGATAGATCTTTAAGTATATTTCTTCTGTGAGAAAAGGTACTCCCAAAGGAATTTAAAAGGTTTCCCTTCTCTTACCAACAGGCTTGGTTAAGAACAGGCTCAGCAGTAAAAAGCTCCTTCCTCTCAGGCTTCAGGACAGGAAGAGCCTTCAAAAACTTTACCCCCCTGCATTCCAGAATCTTCTCTTCAGAGTTTCTATCATCTGTTCATGCTTGCCTCTGCAAAACCCATCTTCAACTTTACTTAAACTCATTTCTCTTTCTATAATTCTACCATAAAAAAGCCAATATGGAGATTTGTCCTTTTTCTGTTATTGGAGAGCAAGAATGACTGTATCCCCCACATCCTAAAACTATTCAAAATGGAACCAGGAAAAAGACTTTTAGTTTTAGATAGTTTTGGGCCAATCAAAAATTGTAATGGCCATTGGGAAATTTAGATTTTAAATTCCTAACATAAATGTGGAAAATTTAAGGTATTTATAGGAGACTTTTGGTTATATTGCAGGTAAGAAAACCTTGAACTACATTAATAAGTGTTAAATGTAGAACATATTACAAGAACACTATTACTTTTATCAGTGTGCTTCTATTAAAAATACATATAAAAATATGAATATTAAATATTAAAAATGGATATTCAATTATTTTAAAAGCCTTAAAACAATTAAAATTCTTTATCATTGTACATTTAATTTTGTTATAATTTGTGGCATTAGTGTAGTAATGAATAGCTAGATTGATTATATAATGTGGAATTTTTGAAGAAAGAATTTGACAAACATCATAAAAATAGAGAACCTTCTTCTTGAGAAGGGAGAAAAGTGGGAGGAAGAGAGAGATAGCATGGACTATATAATATATGAAAACTAATATTAAAAATTGCATTGACATGTAATCTGGAAAAAATAAAAATATATAGTTTTTGAAAGAGAGAGCTTCATTATCTTAGAGAATAATTTTGTTCAGTGATGAGTTCTCTGATACATATAAAATGTCAATAATGTGGATAAACTGAACTCTGGGAAGGTGAATATGCATCAGAATGTACAGAGGATAGAGACCTTGCCTTGGAAGACATAAGTTCAAATCCCTCCTTAGACATTTATTTGTTGTATATCCCTGGAAAAGTTATTTAATTTTTCTCAATTATTCATCTGTAAAACAGAGATGATAATAATAGTATCTACCTTCCATGTTGTTGTAAACACCAAATGAGATATTTTTTAAATGTTCCTTTATATGATAGGCACTTAATATATTTTTTCCTTCCCTACCCCCTCTTCTCTTAGTCTTGATCAGTGACCTTTTGCCATATCTAACTGAGTAATGGGGGTGTTTGGAGTGAGCAAGGACTGGCATTCAGGCTTTCTCCCAAGAGACTCTTTAGCATGGTGTCTGACCTCCTCCTTATGGCCACCTTAGCCACTTCCAGGCTACCTCCTGGACATGTTTCAGAGTGGTACCCCTACCCTCACCTTCCCTAATGAATTTCTGTGTCATCTCTCATTAGCATGTAAACTCCTTGAGAACATGGTATTTCTCTCTATCTTTGTGTGTCTTTCTGTTTTGGTCTGCCTTTCTTCCTTTTTTTCATGCTCATTCTTCCCTTTTTTGATACATAACCACAAATCAGTCATTCTCAATTAGAGCATCAAGGAAAAATTGCAAATAAAAATATGAGAAAATACCAGGACTATAATGATATTGATAATGGTTTGATGGTCCACAGAGGTCTGATGAAAGAGAATACATGAGAACATCATTTCCCCATCAATTAGGAAGGGATACTCAGAACTTAGTCAAGAAATAAGGAGTTTTAACTATGGCATATAGTCACAAGTCTTTGCTTTATATACATTGAGTATGCTTCCTGTCAACTCTTTAAAAAAAATAACTCTTACTTTCTCTCTGACAGAAGGGCAAGAGCTAGACAAATAGGTTTAAGTGACTTGCCCAGAGCCACACAGCTAGGAAGTGTCTGAAGATAGCTTTGAACACAGACCCTCTGATATCTAGTCCTGTGCTTGGAGCTCTATCTACTATGCCACCTAACTGCCTAATATGGACTCTATCAAAAGGCTTTAATTTACAGGGTTTCTGTGGTATGTGTATACATGTGTGTGTTTGTGTCCTAAAATGATGGCAGTTTCTGAAGGGCCTCACTTTGATAAGCAAAATTTGCTAGGAAAAAAGATGCTAATTGGTCATTATCACTAAGAAAAATGTTAAAGTTATTTCAGAATCTTGTTTTAATTGATTACCTAAGAAAATTAACCAAATTCTCAAAAAGAAAACAACCCTAAAAATTTAAATCATTTTAGAACACCATGGGTTATTTTTCATGACAGAAGCATAGCCTTCTCATGACATATACTTTGGAACTTTGGAACGACATTTCAGAAAATACATGTCACATAGACATCTGAATTTACTTCTGAAAAAAATCATCTCAAAATTCATTTCCATTCTGCATTTATTTATTGAGTGCCTAGGCACTGAAAATGTCAAAACCAAAATGCAATAGTTCATCCCCTAAAGAAGTTTATATTATACTGAAGGAAAAATACGTACATACATATGGAAAGAGACTGAGGCAGAAATAGAGAGAATATATAATATATTTGAGGGGAAGAGAGGATCAGGAGTGACCTCCAGTGAAGTCAGTACTTAAATTTCATTTTTTTCAAATTGCATGTCATTTAATTATATTATAATTTTAGTAATCATTTTTTGATCTTTTGCAATCTATGTGCTCTCCTTCCCCCCTACTCTTCCAACCTCTACAAGAAGGCAGATATGATATAGTTTGTACATATTTTATCATATAATACATATTTCTCTGTTCATCATATCATGAAATAAAGATATTGTTTACACAGTCTATTAGAAAATATGAGAAAAAATTCCTGAAGTAAATAAAGTATAGAATGCAGGTTCAATCTGCATAGAGATTCTATATGCTCCTTCTATAGTGATGAAGATCCTTTTTTTTTAATCATGAATGCCTTGGAATTGTCCTGATTCCTTGCTTTTTTCATTAAAGGAAGTTATTCGCAATTGATCATCATGGATTATTGTTGTTACTGTGTACAATGTTCTCCTGGTTCTGCTCAATTCACTTTGTATCACTTCATATATGTCTTTCCAAGTTTTTTTTTATCATTTTATATCATCTTTTTGTCATTTCTTATGGTACAACAGTATTTCATTACTAGAATATACTACGACTTGTTCAGTCACTCCCCAATTGAAGGACATCCCTTCAATTTTTCATTTCTTTACCATAGCAAAAAGAGCTGCTATAAATATTATAGAATACATAAAAAAATTTATTTTTCCTTAATCAGCCTAGGAAGTAAACCTAATAGTGGTATTGCTGTATCAAAAGGTATACATAGTTTTATAACTCTTTGAATACTATTCCAGATTGTTCTCCAAAAAAGTTATATCAATTAACAATTCCAACAACAATGTAATAGTATCCTCATTCATTCAATATTTGTTAAATTTAAATTACTTTTTAATGGAATCTAAGAATTCCATAAAAGCAAAAAAAAATGGCCTGGGAGAAATTTTGAGGAAAGACTTAGAGACAGTAGATTAAATATGATATAATTAAGTAATTATACAGTTGCAAGGGAATTCATTACTTCTCACTTGACCTTGACTGGGGTGTTCAGGGAAGACTAGTGCTTCTGTTATGAGAGCCATGAAGCACTTTTTTCCACCTTTGACCTCCACCTGAAGCATAACCAATAGCTACACCTCACGAAAACCATTTCAGCAGGTGAGCTAAACTAGGTTACATCTCAGTGACTTAGGGGAATGTCTACACAAGCCTATTAAGACTCCCCAGGTGGAATAGGTAAATAAGAATTTGTTCCAATGGACAATGAATGTGGCTGAAGCTGATGCTGTGGAGTGCATAAATCTTGGACAGAAATTAAAAATACCAAGATGCCCAGGTCCATCCACTGCATCATAAGCCATTGCCACTCATCTTGACTTTCGTCTTACCCAATGAACTTCTATGGCTCTGAAAGAAATAGGGAGTCTGATGACAGAAGTATAACAGACTTTAAAGGAGGAACAGGATAAAAAGATAGATGAGCATAAAAAGAAAAGAAAGTGGAGGAAAACATAGTAATCAAAACTGTGAATGTGAATGAAGTGAATTCAACAATAAAATAGAAGCAAATCACAGAATTAATTTTTTAAAGTTTCCAATAATATCTTGCTGTTGTTAATTGGCCTTGCCAGTTGGGATCAAGTAGCTTACTTAAGATCGCACAGCTGGGAAGTGTCAGAAGCCAGATTTGAACCCAGAAACTACTTTCTCCCGACCTGGCTCTTTAACCACTGAAACACCTCGCCACCCCAGGGAAACTACATATTGCTAAAAATGAATCAGAGACAATGTGAAAATATCAGTGCTAAGCATATATTCATCAAATGGCATCGAATCTAAATTCTTGAGAGATAAGATTAATTAATTACAGGAGGAAATGAATAGGAAAACTATAATAGTAGGGGACCTCAACTTTCTCAATTCAGCAGTAGATAAGTCTAATCATAAAATAAATAACAAAGAAGTCAAGGAGATGAATAGAACCTTAGAAAAGTTAGATATGATATACCACTAGAGAAAACTGAATGAGAATAGAAAGGACACATGTTACATTCACAAAAAATTGATCATATATTAGGGTATAAAAAGCCTTGCAATGAAGTACAGAAAAGCACAAATATTAAATATACTCTTTTGGGGCCATAAAACAATAAAAATTATATTTAATAAAGGACTATGGAAGCATAAAATAAAAGCTAATGGAAAGTACATAATAGAATTCTAAAGAATAAGTCAAAGAATAAACACATGTATATATAAATATATAAAATAAAAATAAACAATAGAATAATAGAAAAATCAGTAATTTCACTTAAAAGAATGACAGCCAATGAAACAATATTCAATAATTCATGGAATATAGCCAAAGCAGTACTTTTGGGGAAATTTATATCTCTAAATATATTCATCAAAAAAGGAGAGAACAATCATATAAATGAATTGAGCATGCAGCTGGAAAAAAAAAAGAGAGGAAAAAGGCAAATTAAAACTCCACAATTAGGCATCATAATCGAAATCCTGAACATTAAATAAGAGATTAATTAGATTTAAAAAATGTTAAAACCTATCTTTTGTCTTAGAACCAACAATATAATATATTGGTTCTAAGGCAGAAGAACAGTTAGAGCTAGGCAATTGGGGTTAAATTATTTGCCCAGGGTCACACAATTAGGAAGTGTCTAAGGCAAGATTTTTATCTAGGACCTCTCGCCTCTAGGCCTGGCTCTCTATCCACTGAGCCAACCAGCTGCCCCAAGAAAACTGAATTTTTTAAAATGAACTAACAAATAAGATAAGGATTTGGTTTTATTTTTTAAAAGATGAAACATCATTTAATTTGATTTTTAAAAAGAGAAAGAAGAAAGCAAATTACTAATATAAAAATGAAAAGACTGAATGCACTCCCAGTGAAAATGAAATGAAAGCAATTTTTGGTGTTATTTAGCCCAATTATCTTCCAGTTACACTGACAAATTTAGTAAAATGCATGAATATTTATAAAATAAAAATAAATAAAATATTTACAAAAATAAAAACAACCTATATTATTGATTAATCCATAACTAAACTCAAGAAGAAATGTCCAGGATCTGATTGGTTCACAAATGAATTACACCAAACACTTAAGGACCACTTAATATAAACTATTTTAAAAAAAGAGCAAGGAAGAAGTCCTATCAAATTCCTTTTATGACACAATTGTGATTTTGATACCTAAACTAGGAAGAGAAAAAACAAATCTATACTATAATGTCCTTAATGAATATTAATGCAAAAAATTAAATGAAATATTAGTAAGGAGATTACAATAATATGTCACAAAGATTATCAATAGGATGAAGTGAGATTAATTACAGGAATGCAGTGTTTGCTCAGTATTAAGGAAACTATCAGTATAATTGACTATATCATGAAAAAATAACAAAGACAATATGATTATATCAAAAGATAAAGAAAAACTCTTTGGTAAAATAACATATCGATTCCTATTAATACAGCATGCAAATAATAAGAAGCATACAAATCAATCAAATTTTTCTTAAATTGATAAATGTTATCAATCTAAAACAAAAATCAATAATTATCTGTAACATGGATAAATTAAAAACCTTTTAAATATAAAGAGGAATGAAGCAAAGATGGCAATTATCACTGGAACTGCTACTATACCAATAATAGAAGAAAAAGAAATTGAAGGGAAAAATAGGCAATGATGAGAGAAAACCATCATTCCTTGCATAGGATATGATGGTATACTTAGAGAACTATAGAGAGTCCACTCAAAAACTAGTTGAAACAACTGACACCTTGTTAGAGTCTATAAAATAAATTCAAATAGTTAGTTTTACCACATAGTATCAATAAAGCCTAACAGAAAGAGAAAGAGAAATTCCATTTAAAAAACTGTAGATAATATAAAATGCTTGGGAATCTAACAGCTAAGACAAACTCAGGAATTATATGTACACAATTACAAAACTCTTTTTTACTTAAAGAAAAACATTGAAACAATTGGAAAATGTTAATTACTCAAGGATAGGCCATAAAAATGAAAATTGTACCTTAATTTATTTATTCAAAACCATACCAATTGAGGTATTAAAGAATTAAAGTCATAAAAAAGTAATAAAATTCATCTGGAAGAACAAAAAGTCAAGAGTATCAAGGGAATCAATATTTTCAAAATGTGAAGATAGTCTGGCACTTCTAGATTTCATACTATATTACCAACTGGTAATCATCAAAACTACTTATTGCTGTCTAAGAAAGAAAGTGTTGGATCAGTGGAATAGACAATATACACAATACACCACTGTAAGTGACCTTACTAATCTATTCTTTGGTGAGACCAAAGATACAAATCTTGGGGGTAAGAACTCACAATCTGACAAAAACTTCTGGGAAAACTGAAAAACAGTTCACCAGAAACTAGGTATTGACCAGGATTTCACACTATATGCCAAGAGAAGACCAAAATGTATAAATGATTTATACATAAAGAGGCCTAACAAATAAATTAAAGAAGTATGGGAAAGTACTACATAAGATTTATGGATAAGGAAAGATTTTATGACCAAAGAAGAGTTAAAGGAGATAATGGAAAGTAAAATAGATGATTTTGATCATGTGAAATTAAAAAGCTTTTGCAAAAACAGGATTAACACAGCCAAAATTAGAAAGAAAACAGGAAACAGGGGAAATTATAACAAGTTCATATGATAAAGGTATTAATTTTTAAATTTATAGGGAACTGAGACAAATTTATGCAAATAAGCATAATTATAAATTGATAAATAGTCAAAGGATGTGAACAAATAGTTTTCAGAAAAAGAAATAAAAGGTACAAATTGTCACATAAAAATTCTCTACTCATTACTAATTAGAGAAATCTAGTAATTCATCAATATTTCTATATACAACCAATAAAACCCAACAGAGAAAGATAGAAAGAGAAATTCCATTTAAAATAACTGCAAATATTACAAAATACTTGGGTGTCTAGATACCAAGACAAACCCAGGGAGAATATAAACACAATTACAAAACACATTTTATATAAATAAAGATACTTTAAGATATCACCTTATACCTATCAGACTCGATAACAATAACACAGTAAAATAAAACATTCTGGAGGGAATGAGGCAAAAATGAGACAATATTACACTGTTGATAGAGTTGCAAATTAGTCCAGCCAATCTAGAGAACAGTTTAGAACTGGGATAAGGGGTGTAGTAGAGAGAATATGGAACTCAAATTTTTTAAAATTATTTTTTAAAGTATCTTAAATGTAATTAGGAAATATTTAGAAATACAAATAAAATATTTTAAAATATTGAGCATCTATGAATAGGAGAAAATATGAATAAACAATAGAAAGAAGTAATTGGGTAATTTTTAATATATTAAATTATAGTTTTGTACAAATAAAATTAATGTATCCAAGATTAGAAGGAAAGCAGTAAATTGGGGGAGGGAATTTTATAGGCAGATTCTCAAACAGAGATCTCATATCTAAAATATATAGAGAACTTTGTCAAACAAAAACATTATTAGATTTATTTCCTGAGTTAATCAGGGAAAAATGAAAAGAACTGTCTGTTCTAAAATATTTCTAGTTGTGGTGGCAAAGAACTAGAAACTGAAGAAATATATTAATTGGGGAATTGCTATGCAAGTTGTGACACATGATTGTGATAGAATACTACCGTGCTGTAAGAAGTGATGAACAGGGCAATTTTGTAAAAAAGTATCGGAAGACCTACATGAGAAAAATTGCCATTAATTACTTTAATGATTTATTTAATAAAAGTTAATCCTACTTATTGGCCAGGCCTAGAAGCTAAATTGATCTAATAAAAATACTTGCAGTGGGGTCCAGTTACCTATTGAGTCAGTAAAGAATTAAACTTTTAGTAGCAGATAAAAAAGAAATATTTGTAGGAAAAAGAATAGATATTAGATTTAGTTATAGTTCATAGACTTTAATTCTCCCCTCTAATAACTGGCTGCTACAAGGAGAAGTTCCTTTTCCTGGGAGTGCCAGAAGTCTCAAGCCTCATGCATCTTCTAAAACTACAAAGTTTCCTTAACATGCCCACACTAAAAATTGTCAGTAGTGGAAAAATTGGAAAAAAAAAAAGCAAAAACGAGAAATCACCCTAGACTAAGTGATCTGTCTTGTCCAATTTCATAAGTTTATTTGTTATTTTCCATGACTTTTAGGACCTATTATTTATGTCAATAACATTCCCTATTCAAGAACATTCCTTGTAAATCCTCCTCCCTTTGCAAATTCTATTTTTCCATTAAATTAATCTTTGCAAATTATCCATTTGCCTCTGATGTAACTGGGAGAAATCATAAAGACATTGATCTATTATAGTAGCCAGCTATTATCAATAATATAATCAATTAGGCCTAGAAGTCTGTGTTTCCCAGGATAAATGAGATAATCCACAAAGAGAAAGTACTGGCATTAAGGATGATCATTAAAGTTTGCTTGTAGGAAGTGAGAATTAACAAAAAGCAATTATTGGGTTTAATAACTAAGAAATTACCAGTAACATTGGAGGGATAAGATTGGTGAAATGATAAGGTCTCAAGCTTTATTTTAAGGGGTTAAGACAATAATGAGAAGAAAGAAAATAAAAGCACCTAAAGTTTTTTTAAGAAGTTTATTTACAAAGGGAAGAAGAAATATAGGATGACAGCAAAGGGGGAAGGATTAGACATTTTTCAAGATTGGAGAAACAGGAGTATGTTGCTAAACAGAAAGAAATGAACTAGTAAATGAGGAAGTTAAAAACAAGTGATCAAGGAGCAGGTATGTGGATCAGCAGATAGAAGAGCCAGAATTGTATCAAGTGGAGATTTTCTGATGTTGAGGGAGACACGGGAATGTTTGTAGTCAGGTGAGAAGCAGACTGTACATAAGGATACATTGAAGATAAGTCATAAGAGGCATGAGGGAGAGGAGCAATCTTTTGGAGAAAGATAGAATTGATCTGTGTATGTAGAGGGGTTTGCCTGTATAAGAAGGATGTGGAAAGAGGATAGAATGGTAGGGATTATTTTGGTGATGTGAGATGTGGAGGAGGGAAGACAGATATCTTAATCAATAAATCTCATTTTTTTTAGTGAAATAGAGGCAAGGTATTCATCTGAGAGGATGGAAGGAAGGAGATCCATAGTTACTTTAAGGTGAGTGGCATAGTGAATTAATTTTGGCGATGTAAAAATATTGTCTTCCCCAAGAAAGGGCCAAGTTGAAATGATAAATTATAAATATAAATTTGCAATGGACCCAATTAACATGGTTTTATGATTTTTTTCGAGCTTTCTTCAACAGGAAGTCTGTAGGAATGAAGGCAGCAAATGGTAGGAATATTCCAAAATGACGTGCAGGAGAGCAAGATCAACAATCAAACAAAAGGGGGGCACTAGACTCAATAAAAGGGGACAGCGTAGAGTTGGACTGGTTTACCAAGGGGTCATAAGGTAAAAGGGAAGTGAATATAGCAAGTCCAGGAAGTGATGGCCTAGAAAAGAAGGAAGGGATCAAAAGTCAGGAGGTGATGGTAAGGAGGGAAAAAATAGGGTTAAGGATTTCAATACTGAGGGAGAGGAGGAATAATAATATTATTATCAAATATGGGAATTTTAAGAGTTCATGAACTTGGAAATGGTCCATTTGTGATGGCAAAATCAAGGGTATAACCGTTTTGATGTGTGGCAGAGTTGGGATAGTGGGCCATTGGTAATGAGTAACTTGAGGAATCCTAAGGCTGAGTTGCTTGAACTTGCTTGACTATATCTACATGAAAGCTACTAAATATTCCCAGAATGCTGCTGTATGTTTTCTGTTCTCTCACTGACTATTTCCACTTTTAAACTCTGCCACCAATTCTGATATGCATGACTATTGCGCTCTTCCCTCTCCTTCCTCTTTTTCTTCATTCTTGTCTATTTCTCACCTTTTCCTACCACATGCCTCATTAGAATATTTCTCCTAAGGGAACCCTAGTGATCTGATTCTAAATCTAGACAATATTCACTTCAATAATAACCCTATTCTTCTCAACTGCACATCTGACATCTTATTACATACATATAGCTGTGAAAAATTGGTAAATAGAAAAATTAAACATTTAATATTTTCACAGTCTCCATTTTATCATTCATCATCAAAGCAATTATTTCCTAGTTTTAGGTACCAAATATTTGCTTTTAATTTCTTAGTAACCTTTAAGTATTTTTTTTCATTATCAACAAAATCGTAGCTTATCCTCCTGGAAATGGTAATGATTTTGCCATTGCTTATTGAACTAACACAGTCAAACATTAAGTATCAAATTATCTTGAACCCTTTATCTTTCTCTATCCTTGAATTTACTCATCTGATTATAATATATACTCTTGTGTTTTCAAAGTTCTTTTTAAAAAAACTAGAATCCCTAAAGAATTTGCTCAGGACCTCTATGGTGTTGCCATTCTTTTTCCACATTTCTCTTCATGTGGTATTTAGTGATGGCCTTCACAAATCTCTTTGGATAATGAAAATGGATTTTATATATCTCAGCTGCTGGAAATCCCAGATAACACCTACTGTTTGGAAGAAGAGTTTGTGGAAGATGAAACTTGGAAATAGCCTTTCTGGGAGATTTAGAACAGCAGCAAACTCAAGCAACCACAACCTCCAGTGCCCCTTCCATGTTGTTTGTTCAGTAGCCTCACTCTAAGTTGAGTGTTCAAATAACCTCATGCAGTGTAGATAGAAAATGAGCCTTAAAAATTGTATCAAGTACCATGTTGCAAACAGAGAATAAAAAAACCAACTGACCTTGTAGGGCAAAAGTCAAACATGCTACTGAAGTAGGATTTTCTGAATGATGTTAGAAAAAGACTGTATTTCACTGAATAGTGTTTTTTGGTAAGGATCTGTATTATGTTTAAAATATTTGCCACCTTTAAGGTAAGGTTTAAAAGAGCAATGATTTGTAGGAAATTAAAGCAATGATTAGTGTTATATTAGATACAGTATGCCTCAGAATCTTGAGTAAGTTAAAGGAGGGACAAAAATAAATCTTAAAGTAAAACCTCTCTAGTCAATTGTCCTCCAAGTAAAGGAGACTTTTAAGAATTTTGTTTATTTTCTATCAATTCACCCACCTCTAAATATGGATCAATAATTTCATTGGCATAGGAAACTGCCACAATAGAAACTCCCTCCAGACACACATTTTACTTGCCACTTACATTTTATGGCTTAACTCATCTCATTAACAGTCACATTTTTTATTACTGTGTAATTTTCTACATTACATATTCTTCTGTTCATCCTCTTTTTATCCTGTCCCTCCACAACTCTGTTTTGCTTGACAACTGCTTCCCTTATTTGACCATTGTTTTATTATCACCCCCCCCAATGCTGCTTTATCTCTTATCCCCTTCCCCCCCTATTTCTCTATTACATAAAACAGATGTATATACCCAACTGAATGTGTGTGTATGTATACATGCATTTCTTCTTTAATCTTGTTCCAGTATGAATGAGGATCAAGCATTGCACACATCCCCCAAACTATTGTGTTTTGACAGGTTTTGTAGAATCCTAACTGTGGCTTCATGATTTTTGAATTATTTCCTTTTTGTTACATATAGTACTTTTTCATTGGCCTAAGAATTTTAAAATTTTGATAGTTTTGGAATTTTCCCTCAAGGTCCCTTTCAGGAGGTGATCATTCCCTTCTTCAAGAATATCAGGACAGTTTTTCCTGATGATTCTTAGGTTATCTCTCTAGATCTATTTTCCAGGTCAATTGTTTTTTCAGTAAGGTATTTCAGTTTTTCTTCTAGTTTTTCATTCTTTGGACTTTGTCTTATTATCTTGTGATGTCTTATAAATTCATTAGTTTCCATTTCCTCAATTCTAATTTTTAGGATTTTTTTCCTTGAGCTTTTGTGTTTCTTTTTCATATTTGGCCACTTTTGTGTTTAAGAATCTGTTTTCTTTGGTAGTTTTATTGGTCTTCTCCATTTGATCCATTCTAGTCTTTAGGAAATAGTTTTCTTCAACTTTTTTTTGCCTTCCTTTCCATTTGGAACATTCTAGTTTCCAAGTACATGAATCTGTCATTTCTTTTATCATTTTATTTTTAAACTTTTTTTCAAATTCTTCCAAGAATTCCTTGGTATTTGACAGCTTTTCTCACCTTCCTTTGTAGCTCCACATTTCCATTTTCTCACTGTTGTCCTCTTATGAGTTTATACCTTTATTTTTCCTATCATGAAAGTAACTTTCTAAGGTTAGTTTTTTTCCCTCCTTTTTTGCTAACTTTTCTAGTTATTATATTCTCCGCACCTCATTTTCTTATCTATCTGTTGAGGTTCTGCTCTTCTCCTCTAGTAGAGGGAGCACTCTTCAAAGTTTGCAATATAGCCTTCTCTGGATCTTGGTGTAAACCCATTTGTCTTTGAGATGCTCAGTGTGTTCTTTAAAAGGGTGACCTGGCTGACTTCTCATGGGACAAGGCTTACAGCTATTTTGTACAATTGGATTTCACTCCCTCTACTATTAGTTTCCTGTTGTCATGCTATGCTAGGTTGTTCTTGAATCTGCTTATTCATTGCCTCAAGCAACATGTGCTGTTTCCACCGTCTGCTGTTTTGTTGCCTCAGGCCTCATGGAAGCACTTTGGCTTGCCACATACTCCCATTCCAAACTCACTGGGCCATTCTCTCTTTTTACCCCAGTGAGACAAGTCTCCTCTGATTTACTTTGTTTTGAGGCCCTTCATTTTCTATTTTTTGTAGGTTCAGAGGGATCAAGTGAATTGAGGATCTCTTACTTAACCATTTAGCTGATAATTTCTTGAAATCTAAGATTTTTTTTCATTATAGTCCAATAATTTTTAAACTTTCTGTCCTCTAGTTTTCAGATCAATTCTTTTTCTAATGAGATATCTCACATTTTCTTCTATTTTTTCTTCCTTTGACTCTGTTTCATTCTTTCTTGATTTCTAGTGAATTATTTGTTTTTCCAATTCAAATTTTAATGAATTATTTTCTTCAGGGATATTTTACATTACTGCTTCATAAAAAGTTCATAAATTATATTTATATGGTCTTATTTTTGTCAGTTTTTTGTTCCTTTTTTCAAGGTGTTAATTCTCTTTTCATAATTTCCTTGAATTGCTCTCATTTATTTTCCCAAATATTTCTTCTCCTACTTAATTCTTTCTTTACCTTTTCTAGTATTTCTTGTTTCTTGACTCCAATTAGGATTTTCTTTGAGACTTTGCTTGATTTTGCCTTTTGTTTATGCCTTTTATTTTCCCTGTCATCAAAGTAGCTTTATATGGATTAGTTATTTTTTTCTAATTTGTTCATGTTCCTAAACTATTACAATTTTATGCTAAAATTGGGATCTGCTTAACTTAGATTGGGGAGGCACTGTCACAAGTTTTAGGCCTTATATACTGCTATTTTTCTTGGAGCTTTCAAGTTTTAAGTACTTTCAAGGTGCAGCAATGTGGGGAGAAGTGTGGTCACTGCTTATTTGGTTTTTGTTCTTGTCTTTTTGCCGAGGAAGAATACCTTGTCCCCTTCAGGCAAAAGGACTGGTACTCCTCTTGGCCTTGAAAGTGTGACCTAGAAGGGTTCCCAATGATCTTTTTTTGAGCAGTTATCCAACTTCCCCTTACTGTTCCTGGGTTAAAAGCTTCCAAAGCTTTTGCTGTTTCTGATATTGTAACAGTCTCCTTCAAGTCACACTGTTGGCATTTTTTCTGCACTCCAGTACTGTGTTATAGTCCCTTCTGCAGACCTCCTAAGTCATCTTAGAAAAGTAAAATGTCTCCCTTTGAACCTTTGTTGACCCTATAGCTTCAAAATTTGACTTGAGGTATTGTTTTAAAATTGGTAGGATAATAATGGAAGATTTCAGCCAGGTTCCAGATCACATTCCATCATCTTGACTCTGCCTCAAGATTTCTATTCTGAAAACTAGATATCCTTTATTAGCTCCATTTTCTGGAGCACTACATTGTTCAGAAGTAGGTTTTTCAGGAAGGATAACTTTGGGAGTTTATTATTTTGTCTGATTCAAAAAACATTTGGCTTTTGCTCAGACTGATTTTCTCTTTCTAAGTATTTCCTAAATTTTCTCAATAAAACAGTACTCAACCCCATTGTGGTCAAGATTGAATAAACTAAGACCCCCATTTTTATTTACTCCACATCCAAGAATACATGTAGCTAGAGTGCTAAATTTCATATTCATTGAGAACTAAATCTCTGTAAAACTTTCCTTTTTTAAGAAATGGTTACATTTATTGGAATTCTAGAGTACATTTCATGTAGCAACAATAATTGGTTTTCTATTTGGTATTCAGTGAGCCCTCACAAAATTGATCTCTTCCTTTATCACTACTGTGTATTTCATTTCCAATAAAAAGAAAGTAAAAATAAATTTGAAGGGAAATTTTTTTGCCATACAAGTTTGCACATTCAGTTGCTTAAAATCTAGAAAACTCTCAATTGAATTTCTAATTTAATTCTTCCATAAAATTATTCATGAATTTTCAAAAAAGCAACAACTGTGCCCTAACTTTCTGGTTCCTAAATATCAGTGTCAGGCCTTCGGTGGTATTGGAATAAGATGGGGAGGGGGAATCAGAGGGGAATAAAAGAATTTTTTCTAAGAAGTCAGATTTGAAAGGTGGTGGGTTAATGTGTGAGAGGACTGGAAAAGTAGGATAAAAGGGGAAGGTTGTGAAAAGCTTTGAATGTCAATATGAAGATTTTATATTTGATCCTGGAGATGATCTGAACTATATTTACTAGAGGAGTGAAATGGTTAGACTCACACTTTAGGAAAATTGATTTGACAGTTTATTGAAGGGTAAACTGAATTGGTAAAGAGACTTGAGGCAGGCTAACAAACCAGCAAGCATTAGCAATAAGGGCCTCCCCAGAGTGGCATTAAGTGTTAGCTTAGGATGTTTGGTTCCAAGAACTGGACTGTCTGTCCCGCAGCATCATTTTAAGCAATTTTGCTTATGTTCCTACTTGTTGGTGAGAGTATATGGCACAGTTGAACAATGTTGAATATGCTGTAGTTAACAGCAATAGTGTACAAAGGTGGAGAAATGGATTTTTATTAGTCCTCAATTCTGAAATTAAATTATAGAACTATGTTGAGTGACTTTCCTTTCTGTCCTTTAAATTTCTCATTACAGCTTGGGAATCATATTTGGCAATTTTATGTGCTTAAGTCTTTTATAAGTAAGGGGAGGTTGAGCATATTTTGACTATCAAGTTTCATTTTCTGTTTCCAGACTCATCCCACATTATTCCTATTCACATGTTCTATGATCTAGGCCAAATACACTATCAGCTGCTCCTCATATATGACATCCCATTTTCTACTTTTTCATACCTTTGCACATCAATCTCTTGTGCCCAGAAGACATTCCATCCTGACCTTTGCTTATTGGAACTCCTAATGCCCTTCAAGCCCTAGGTCCATTTTCATCCACTTTCAAATTCTCCTTCAATAGAACTTCCATAATTTCCCCAGTTAGTGCTGCACCACACACAGAATCATTTTGTATTCATTTGGTATATATCTTGCATAACACACAGCCCACTTGAATGAGGCTCTCTGCTTTTGTAGAAAATCATTACTTGATTCTCCAAGCCTGAATGAAGAGTAAAATTGACAAGAGATCAGGAGAAAAAAGAGATCCTTTTCTTCAGGCTTCAGCTTCAAAAGACCAGTGGTTATAAATGCTTTTCAGGTCCCTGAAGGGAGTAAAAGACTGTTGGAAATAGTCAACCTGATTGAGGCACTCTCTCCTCTACATGTCAGCTTCTTCCCAGAGCCTCTCTCTTTAGGGATCTAAAAAGATTCTTTTTCTTCTTCTTCTTCTTCTTCTTCTTCTTCTTCTTCTTCTTCTTCTTCTTCTTCTTCTTCTTCTTCTTCTTCTTCTTCTTCTTCTTCTTCTTCTTCTTCTTCTTCTTCTTCTTCTTCTTCTTCTTCTTCTTCTTCTTCTTCTTCCTTCTTCTTCTTCTTCTTCTTCTTCTTCTTCTTCTTCTTCTTCTTCTTCTTCTTCTTCTTCCTTCTTCTTCTTCTTCTTCTTCTTCTTCTTCTTCTTCTTCTTCTTCTTCTTCTTCTTCTTCTTCTTCTTCTTTCTTCTTCTTCTTCTTCTTCTTCTTCTTCTTCTTCTTCTTCTTCTTCTTCTTCTTCTTCTTCTTCTTCTTCTTCTTCTTCTTCTTTTATTTAGAACTAGAAGCTCAAAGGCTAGTTCTCTTCTCACAAGAGCTCTCATCAATTCTCCCCTCTCATAGGATTAGAGCATGAAATAATCAATTTCCATTAATAAGGAAATTTACATCTCTCAACATTTTTGGGGAAATGAGGGTGGTAAGTTAATGAGCAGTTTTAGAAGTCAAAGGATGAAGAGAACATCAACAAGTTTTTATTTTAATGCACAGAAGGGAGACAAAGAAAAATAATGATCATTATATAAATGTATTATATATATATTTTTTTCTTCTAAACCCTTAAGTTCTGTCTTAAAATCAATACTATGTATTGGTTCCATGGCAGAACATTGGAAAGACCTATGCAATGATGGTTAAGTGACTTGCCCAGAATCACATAGGTAGGAAATGTTTAAGGCCAGAATTGAACCCTGGACTTCCCATCTCCAGGCCTGACTCTCAATCCATAGAGCCACCTATCTGGCCCTGTAAAATTTATTGGTATTTTGTTTTAAAACAAGAATGTATATAGGAGACAGCTAGGTGTTTGAGTGAACAGAAAGCCTGGCCTGAAAATGGGAGGTCCCTGTGTTCAAATCTCAATTTAGATACTTCCTTAGTTGTATGACTCTGGGCAAGTTACTAAGCCCACACTCCCTACCCCTTTCTGTTTCTGCCTTAGAACCAATACACATTATTGATTAGAAGGCAGAAGATAAGGGTTTTAAAAAATAAAATAAAAACTAAATCATAGATATCAAAACTTCACAGATTCTTATACAAATTTCTTTCTTCTGGTTGTTTAAGGATTTCGTTTATTTGTTTAAAGTTCAGATCTTTTTTGAATGAAAAAGAAAGAAGCCCTGAAGAAAGTTTTGCATGTTGTCCCGATAAACTTTTTGTTAAAAAGGAAATTTTTGGTAAAAACTAGAAGGATAATAAACAGAAATCAAATGGGAAGAAGGCTTTAATCTAATCAGAATTAACTCAAAGTGGGAATAATATCTGCACTCATATGACTGTAGAAAAAATCATTTTATAGAAAAGTAGTAGGGAAGGGGAAATAAGAGAAGGGGAAAATGGACAAAAGAGAAGGCAACTTGAAAAAAGTTGTGGTTGGAATCAACACATATGTGAATACTGAACATCTGAAAGGAGAGAAAAGGATAAACAAGGGGGAAATAAGGAGAGAAATACACAATTAGTAATTGTATGAATGTCAATCAGATGAGCTCATCTTTAAAACAGAAGCAGAGGGCAGAGTGGATTAAAAATCAGAACCCCACAATATGTTATCTATTAGAAACATAGTTAAAGAAGAGAGATCCACACAAAATAAAAGTAAGGGGTTGGAGCAGAATTTATTAAGCTTCAATTAGAGTAATAAAAGGAGTAGCAATTAAGATCTTTGAAAATCAAAAGTAAAAATTGATCTGATCAAAAGAGATAAGGAAGGAAATTACACTTTGATAAAAGGTACTATAGACAACAAAGCAATAACAGTACTAAACATACATTCACGAAATTACAAAGCATTCAAATTCCTAAAGGAGAAAGTACATGAGTTACAAGAAGAAATAGTAAAACTATATTAGTCGGGACCTCAAACTTTCCCAATAAGAAGTAGATAAATCCAACCAAAAATAAGCAAGAAAGCATTTAAGGAGACAAAAAGAATTATATATAACAGTGGGGGAGCAGAAATAAAAGCCAAAAATTAATTGGAAGCTAAATAATCTTATCCCAAAGAATAAATGGGTCAAAGGAAAAAGCATAAAAACAAATAATTTCATTTAAAAAAATGAAAAGAAGATGGCATGCCAAATTCAGGAGATGTACTCAAGGCCATATTTGGGGGGGGGATTAATATCTTTAAATGCTTATGTCAATAAAACAGAGAAAGAACACATGAACAAAAGGGGTATGCAACTAAAAAACAGAAAAATTAAAAATAAAATATCCTCAATCAAAGACCAAAATGGAAACCCTGAAAATTAAAGGAGAGATTAATACAATTGAATCTAAAATGACCATTGAACTAACAAATAAGGCAAGGAGTTGGTTTTATGAAAAAAAAATTATATAAAACATTGGTTAATTTGATTAAAAAAAAAGAAGAAAACCAAATTACCCATATTAAAAAATTTAAAAGTGAATTCACAATCAATGAAAAAAAATTAAATGAATTATTAGAAGTTATTTTGGCCAAGTATATTCAAGTTAATCTGACTAGCAAAATGGAATATATAATTATGTACTAAAATATAAACTGTTAAGACTAACAAAAAAGGAAAAAAGAATATTTAAACAACCCCATTTCATTTATTTTTAATTATTTATTTAGAATATTTTTCCATGGGTAAATGATTCATGATTTTTCCCATCCCTCTTCCCTACTCCCTCCCAGAGCTGACAAGCAATTCCACTATGTTATATATATATATATGTATATATATATATATATATACATATATATATATAATTGTTCAAAACCTATTTACATATTATTCATATTTGCATTAGAATGATCTTTTAACCCCCAAACCCTAATGGTATCTCCATTGAACCACGTGATTGATCATATGTTTTTCTTCTGTATTTCTGTGCCCACAATTCTTTCTTTGGATGTGGATAGCTTTCTTTCTCATAAGTTCCTCTGAATTGCCCTGGGTCATTGCATTGCTCCTAGTAGAAAAATCTATTATGTTCAATTGTGCCACAATGTATCCGTGTCTATGTAAAATATTCTCCGGGTTCTGCTTCTTTCACTCTGCCTCAATTCCTAGAGGTCTTTCCAGTTCACATAGATACCCTCCAGTTCATTATTCCTTTCAGCACAATAGTGTTCCATCACCATCAGATACCACAATTTGTTCAAACATTCCCCAATTGATGGACACCCGTTCATTTTCAAATTTTTGCCACCACAAAGAGCATAGCTATGAAAATTTTTGTACAAGTATTTTTCCTTATTATCTCTGAGTAAACAATCCCATGTTAGAAAGAAGTTGAACAAAACATTAATGAATTCCCTAAGGAAGAATCCCCAAGACCAAATGGATTCACAAGAGTTTTCTACCAAATATTCAAAGAACTAAATCTAATACTATTTAAACTATTTAGAAAACTATGTCAAGAAGATATTCATTTTTATACTCAAATATGGTGCTGATACCCAAACCAAGAAGAGAAAAAATAGAGAAAGAACACTATAGACTAACCTTCCTAATGAATGTTGATGCAAAAATCTTAAACAAAAATTTTACCATAAAGAATACAACAATGTATCACAACGATCATAGACTGAGACTTTATACCAGTATAAGAAAATATTCTTCTTACAGATATTATGTAGGGTGAAATGGGGAGAGAGGCACAGACAGGCACCTCAAGATTTGGAGTGTTTGAGGCTACAGAGAACCTTCTCCCCTAAAAATCCTTACTTGCTTCAGGGTCCCCTCACCCTTACAAAGATATCTGACTGAGTTTAATTAATTATAGGTAAATTTAATAGCAAATTTGAATTGGGAAGGTATCAGGGTAGAGGAAATAGGAATTGTCCTATACTTTGCCACAGAGTGGTGTCAACATGGAAATCTAGAGATCCCCAGTTTATTTAGTTTGAGTGTAGAAACCCCAGGTTTTGACCTTGTTACAGGAGAGGTTTCCCCCCTGAGGGAAGGTCCCTCTTCACAAGACAGTAGACATCCACTTCAGGTGGGGAGGTAAATCCCATCCGAAGTCAAGTAGCTTTTGTCTCCAGAAGCTTCTCCCAGTATATCACACCCTCCTTTACTGAGTAGAGAACTGGGGACCTTCAGCTTGCTTCAGCTTGCGAGACTGGAGCACTACCTACTGCACTAAAGCTGAAGTGGATGTCTATTTGTCTGGTGAAGAGGGACCTTCCCTCAGGGGGAAACCTCTCCTGTGACAAGGTCAAAACCTGGGGTTTCTACACTCAAACTAAATAAACTGGAGATCTCTAGATTTCCATGTTGACAGTGGGTTTTAGTCTCTCTCAGATTATGAGCTGAGGTCAGGTTTCTTTTATTCCTGTCTATGCTATATCTGTGCTAGCTTTCTTAATTTCAAAGTGTTTAGTAGAAAAAAGCAAGTGGAAGAAGAGGTTTTGAATTTCAGAGCTGGTTGGGCCTGTCTCTTCAGGTTAGCACCCCTAAAGACTGGCCTTAAATTCAAGCTGCTCCTTTTAAATCCCTTTGTTTGATGACACAATCCACAGGAATATATGTAGAAGACACAGTTGGGAAAAATCCAGGAATAGAGGTACTTCTATTCAGAGACAGAGAGAGAGAGAGAGAGTGCTCCTTCCAGTCCGAGAGCCAGGAAAGAGTGACCTTAAGAGCAACTGTCACTTTCCAAGTTGCCCCTCCCCCCTCTAACTGCCTTAGTTGTCCAATAATCTTCACTCAAACATTCCACCTCAGTGGCAGAAAGGCGAAAGATTGATTCAGTTTTCTTTTCCACAGTTGGCCCCTTTTTTTATTGTGAACTTCCCAAGGCCACTTATATTTATAATACTTACCAAGCTACTAAATCTACTTTCTTTTCTTTTTATTTTATTTTATTTAAGCGTTTATTTTATTTGGTCATTTTCCAATGTTATTCATTAAAAACAAAGATCACCTCACCCCCCCCCCAATTCCCCCACTCCTCCCACTGGTGATGCACAATTCCTCTGGGTATCACATGCTTCCTCAACCCTAGGACATTTCCATGCTACTGGTTTCCATAGTAGGCTGACTCTGCTCCTTTCACTCGGCATCACTTCCTGGAGATCTTTCCAATCTCCATGGAATTCCTCCACTTTATTATTCCTTTAAGCACAATAGTATTCCATCACCAACATATACCATAATTTATTCAGCCATTCCCCAATTAAAGGGCATCCCCTCATTTTCCAATTTTTTGCCACTACAAAGAGCATAGCTAAGATTATTCTTGTACAAGTCTTTTTACTTATTGTGTCTTTGGGGTACAAACCCAGCAGTGCTATGGCTGGAGCAAAGGACAGGCACTCTTTTATCGCCCTTTGGGCATAGGTCCAAATTGTCCTCTAGAATGTTTGGATCATTTCACAACTCCACCAGCAATGAATTAATGTCCCTACTTTGCCACATCCCCTTCAGCATTCATTACTTTCCTTCACTGTCATGTTAGCCAGTCTGCTGGGTGTGAGGTGATACCTCAGAGTTGTTTTGATTTGTATCTCTCTGATTATAAGAGATTTAGAACACTTTTTCATGTGCTTATTAATGGTATTGATTTCTTTGGCTGAAAACTCTCTATTCATGTCCCTTGCCCATTTATCAATTGGAGAATGGCTTGATTTTTTGTACAATTGCTTTATCTCTTTATAAATTTGAGTAATTAGACCTTTGTCAGAGGGTTTTGTTATGAAGATTGTTTCCCAATTTTTCTTCCCTTCTAATTTTGGTTACATTGGTTTTGTTTGTACAAAACCTTTTTAATTTGATGTAATCAAAATTATTTATTTTGCATTTTGTGACTCTTTCTATGTCTTGCTTGGTTTTAAAGTCTTTCCCTTCCCAAATGTCTGACATGTATACTATTCTGTGTTCACCTAATTTACTTATAGTTTCCTTCTTTATATTCAGGTCATTCACCCATTCTAAGTTTATCTTAGTGTAGGGTGTGAGGTTTTGATCCAGACATAGTCTCTACCATACTGTCTTCCAGTTTTCCCAGCAGTTTTTGTCAAATAGTTGATTTTTGTCCCCAAAGCTGAGGTTTTGGGGTTTGTAATAGATTGTCTTGCTGAGGTCATTTACCTCAAGTCTATTCCACTGATCCTCCTTTCTGTCTCTTAGCCAGTACCAAATTGTTTTGATGACCAATGCTTTATAGTATAATTTGAGATCTGGGACTGCAAGGCCCCCTTCCTTTGTGGTTTTTTTTTTATTATTATTTCCCTGGATATCCTTGATCCTTTGTCCTTCCAAATGAAGTTCATGGTTTTTTTTCTAATTCAGTAAAAGAAAAATGTTTGGAAACTCAATGGGTATGGCACTAAATAGTTTGGGTAGGATGTTCATTTTTATTATATTGGCTCATCCTATCCATGAGCACTTAATGTTTTTCCAATTGCTCAAGTCTAATTTTAATTGTGTGGAGAGTGTTTTGTGCTGTGTTCATATAGTTCCTGTGTTTGTCTCAGCAGATAGATTCCTAAGTATTTTATTTTATCTAAGGTGATTTTGAATGGGATTTCTCTTTCTAATTCTTGCTGCTGAGATGTGTTGGAAATATATAGGAATCCTGATGACTTATGTGGGTTTATTTTGTATCCTGCAACTTTGCTAAAGTTGTTGATTATTTCGATTAGCTTTTTGGTTGAATCTCTAGGATTCTTTAAGTAGACCATCACATCATGCACAAAGAGTGATAACTTGGTCTCCTCCTTGCCTATTTTAATGCCTTCAATTTCTTTTTCTTCTCTAATTGCTACTGTTAGTGTTTCTAGTACAACGTTAAATAATAGAGGTGATAATGGGCATCCTTGTTTCACTCCTGATCTTATTGGGAATGCATCTAGTTTATCCCCATTGCAGATGATGTTTGCTGATGGTTTTAGATATATACTGTTTATTATTTTTAGGAAAGACCCTTCTATTCCTATGCTTTCTAGTGTTTTTAATAGGAATGGGTGTTGTATTTTATCAAAGGCTTTTTCTGCCTCTATTGAAATAATCATGTGATTTTTGTTGGTTTGCTTGTTGATGTGGTCAATTATGTGGATGGTTTTCCTAATATTGAACCAGCCCTGCATTCCTAGTATGAATCCTACTTGATCATAGTGGATGACCCTTGTGATGATTTGCTGGAGTCTTTTTGCTAGTATCCTATTTAGGATTTTTGCATCTATATTCATTAGGGAGATTGGTCTATAGTTTTCTTTCTCTGTTTTTGACCTGCCTGGCTTTGGAATTAGTACCATGTTTGTGTCGTAAAAGGAATTTGGTAGAATTCCCTCTTTGCTTATTATGTCAAATAGTTTGTATAGTATTGGGATTAGCTGTTCTTTGAATGTTTGATAGAATTCATTTGTGAATCCATCAGACCCTGGGGATTTTTTTTGATGGCCTGTTGGATTTCTTTTTCTGATATGGGATTATTTAAGAATTCTATTTCTTCTTATGTTAGTCTAGGTAATTTATATTTTTGTAAATATTCATCCATATCGCCTAGATTGGTATATTTATTGCCATATAGTTGGGCAAAGTAGTTTTTAATTATTGCCTTAATTTCCTCTTCATTGGAGGTGATGTCCCCCTTTTCATCTTTGATGCTGTTAATTTGCTTTTCTTCTTTCCTTTTTTTAATTAGATTGACCAGTACTTTGTCTATGTTGTTTGTTTTCTCCATTGGAAGGACGCAGCCACGGGGCTGCAGGCTCCCCCCCACCCCCGCCCCGAGTCTCTTTCTGGCTGCTTCCCTGCCATCTGTGTTGGATGCCCTGAGCCTGGCCCAGGTTGCTTTCAAGGTGCAGCCTTCAGAACAGCATCTTTGCTGGCCCAGAGGTTCCCACTGCTACTTGGAGCTCAGAGCTCTGGGTTGGGGGGAGGGGTCCTGGGACCTTCCTTCTGCCTTCCCCTTAGACTAAGTGTTCTAGAATTTCAGCTTTTGGGGGACTTACCTTTTGATTTGAGTCCAGAAGGAGGGTTCCCCTGCTCTGTCCTGTTGTTAAGTTTGAATTTCAGTCCCCTAGGAGCATTCAGTTTGTGATCGGTAAGGAAGGGTTTTCAGAGGTCTGAACTTTTCCTGCTTCTAAGCTGCCATCTTGACCGGAAGTCCCTAAATCTACTTTCTAACTACTCCCCCCAAATAATAAACTTCCCTCAATTACTCTATCACTATTCTATGCTAATCTTATCTATTCTAAGGAATTATTTGCAGAAAAGTTTTGGGTAAGGGTAGTTTGGGGGTTTTATAATACATTCAGTACAATAAATGTTTGAACAAAAACATTATAAAGAAATTTGAATTTTAATGCTAATACTTGCTCTTAAGTTAAACTAATACAAACATTTTACCTATTTCATTTATCTATAATTATTTGCAAACTATTTTATATATACATATATATAGTTATACATTTTCATTAAACAAAATTTCAGCATCAGCTTTACAATAAATAGTTCAAAGTTTACTATCTGTAAATGCAGCTTAAGTCTATTCCTAAGTATAACCAATTATCTTTCCTATATCTAAATTTAACTCTTAATCTATTCTCTACTTATAACTATTTTCTAAATCCCTAGGCTAATCTATAACCTAATCTTCTGTACAACATATATACATACTGTGCTACATATTTACAGACCCTATCACTATGTTACTAAACTAATTATAGTATATACATTTTTACAGAGATTAATTACATATAATACAATAATATACATTGTTCCTGCATCCTGATGTCAGTTAAAATAGAAATATCTATTGAGCTTTCTACTTGCCTAAGATCTTATGGAACTAACTATATACATATTTATATTTTGAACAAATACAATTTCAGACATTCATTTATTTATACAAGGTCTCCAAATATATGTTAATTTGTGACTTTGTGTTTTGTGTCTAATAGTGTTGTGTTGAATGAATACCCTAAATAATGAATAACCATGATTTCACTAAACACTGAGGCCTATGCTAACAATGATTGACTAAAAACTGTTGTTTATTTGAATCAAACCTTAAAACTTATTCTAAAAACAATAATAAAAACAGTACTAAAATTATAAAGGAGTATTATAATATTAATTTACTTATGCTAACATTATTTAACTAACTTAGAATTATAATTATGATCAACTCAATACTACTGCTTACATTAAAAATGAACAGATACAATGTAAAGTGAGCAGAATTAGAGCAACATAGTATAAAGTAACAAAAATATTGTACAATAATCAACTGTGAAGGACTAAACAATCAGTACTCAGGATGAAAAGTGCTATTCACAACCATAGAAGGAACTGTCAGAATATGAATGCAGATCAAATCATACCATTTCTTGCCTTATTTCCTTCATAGGTTTTTTTTTCTTAAATGTGTGATATATTGTAATGCATAATATTGGAATTACCTATATAGGATTGTTTACTGCCTAGAAGAGACTAGGGGAAGAAGGAGAATTTGGATTGCAAAGTGTCAGAAAGTAGTTGCTAAACTTTTTTTTTTTATGTGTAATTGAAAAAATAAAAGGAAAAGAAAGTTTAAAAGGGAGGTTAGATTCTTTGAAAACCTCTCAATTTTTTCTTATAAAATAATAGTTTTTCCAACATAGTTGAATAAAGTATTATATTGTGTAGATACAAGTCAGTGATTAAGATATTGAGAGAAACTTTAGACACCATTTTATGTAGCTCAAATTACTTGTTAACAGTCATGAAAAACATTTGGCAAATAAGGATTTAGTTTCTGAATAAATTTGTTTTTTCCATGGAATTAGAGGGGCTCAGTACATTATCCTCTATCAAAATTTGTATAACAACATTTGTATAATTTACAATGTCTTAGTGAGTCTAGGATTAAGGACAACAGACAAAATGTTTAAGTTTGACTGCTTTTGTTATTTCTTTAACTATCTTACAACTTATATCATCATCTATCATTTCTTGCTTTATTTTAAACTCTGATGAAGAGAAACCCTTGCTCTTCATGAGAACCAGTCCCTCTACATTTATCCTTATTCAATCTATATTTTCTCTCTAGGAAAATAATTGCACACTCATCTATATTCTCTCTTGCTAATCTTCAGTATATTTCTATCTACTGGTTCCTTCCATATGACATTGGTTGACTAGTCAGAGATCACCTGCAATTTGTTGTTCTTTTCAGTTTGGAGGACTTATATTCAATAAACAATTATTAAAACCCTAGTATGGGCCAGAAGAAAGAGATGAGCCACTTTACAAAGAGATGCTAGAGAGCATTGTTGTTGTTTTCCAGACATAGGAACAAGGTTTTTTTTTTTTAATATGTGTACACATTGATATAATTTTTAATAGTCATTTTCTGCAGGTGGGATTGTGGGAAAATAGCAGAATAGAGCATGAGACTGTCACACTTTCCAAACTCCCTGACAATCAGAAATAATTCTACAGAATCAATATTCAAAGTGGTAAAATGAAAGAGTTGGGAGTGAGGCAGAGTAATCAGAAATAACTTGGAAAATGGAACTCTGATATCTCTGGCCTTGGTAGCACCTAGTGGTGCTATAAAAATTAAAATTAAATCTCAAATAATGAAAAATATTATATTTAAGAAGGTTTATTAAAGGATCATTAGAAATCAAGGAATAAAGAGGATACAAAATAAAAACCACGTGCCCATGGCTGATTAGCCATTTCAAAATTCCCACCTTACCACTATCACCACTGACTGCAAGCCAAAGAAGAGAGAAGAGCCTCAATGTCCACTCCCTTTATCTTCTGTCTACAGGAAGTATGTAATGAAAGGAAGTCAGTGGGATCTTGGGATATGTAGTTCTTTTTTAGGGAAACAGATTTTCAATTATACATTCCCCCCTGAGGCACACAGATGACTAGTCTCTCCAGTAGGCCTTATAAACATACCAACTTTGAAATTACAATAATTTGAGGATAAGAGGAAAAGAGAACAAAATCAAACATTGCTAGATTCATTGGCAAAAAGCCAGTTAGGGGAAGTCCCCTTCAGCATAAGCATATACATACAAAACAAATGCATTCAACCCCATACAATTCAAATCACCACATCCCAAAGTTCACTCTGGATCTTCTGGTGCAGCATGTTGTCTGTATAGGCATTTTCATGGTTCCTTCTCCAAAGAGTTCATTTTCTGGTTTCAGGGAGGTATCATGTTTCTTAACATAAAATTACTCTCAAAAAGAATTTAAACTTTGCAATTTAAAATAACAATAATTATACATACCCTCCTGAAGAGAGTGATTGAAAAACACAGATATCTCTTAGGGATGCATGGAAGAGTTATGAGGTATATAAATCAATTGGCAAGAGAAATCAAAACTATAAAAATAAACAAAATAAAAAATAAAAAAGATAATTTCTGGATGAAATATAGACTATCAAAGTCTTATGTGTAAAAATTCTAAGTGAAGGAAAAATAAATCTATAACAGGTCCTTGAATCAAGGCCCAATTAAAATGATTTAAGCAATTCTTCATTTAATCAGTAGCCAGGACTATAGAAAGTTTGCCACACTATGAAAGACAGAAAAGAGGCTAGATTATAGGAGCCAGGTAGGAGCTAAGTTTGAGATACATGGGAGAATGTTGGACAAGGAAGACCTGCCTTTAACACATGTTAAATATCCTCAACCTTAAACCCCAAACAAATTCAAATCCTCTTGTCTTGGTTCAAAATTTATATCAATCCCATTGGGATTCATTGGTCTCTTTGACCTTGTGCTCAATTGGCACTATGCAGTTTAGCTTTGTGCTTCTTTGGCACTGTGCAATGGCTCTTTTTGTATTCTCTTGTCCTGTAATCAGACAGAATCATTAAGCAAAATCCCATAATTTTTTTAAACTATCAGTGGCATCATTTTTATAATCTAAAGCTTTTTTGGGCATGCATTGACATCAGGGGAAATATGTTTTAAACTTATATTACTGCAAAATCAAAAAAGTTAAAGAAAATCTCAATATTGGTGACTTGCTTCAAATACAAAAAAGAGATAAAAAATAAAATTCAGATACTATATTGCACATGCAAGTAAATACAATAATAAAAAAAGAGTTTTAAAAATCAAAATTATATAGCTTAGAATCAGTGACACACTGTGTCAGCCAAGGATAAGGTGAATATGAAGGTTTCTCACCAAAAAAATTAGATCCATTTCCTTTTAAACTTAACTACTATATGAGTACAAATGATTTTCAGAATAAAGCAGTAATACAGTAGATAATGCACATTCAAAGAAGTACCAAAGTCACCAAAAAATAACAATAGCCCAGTTAATTATAATAGCAAACAAACCCACTATCATATTTCATATAAGTTGTTATATGACAAAAAAACAACCTATGAACTAATTCATATTTGTCACAATTTTTATAGACATAGCAAAGGCAAATATATTTTTAAACAAAGTAAAACTTACTTGGGTGTAGAACATCACCAAGAAATCTAGGTTGTTCTGGTGGAAGTAAATTAACTTGAAGAGGTTTTTCAGGAGCTCTTTTTTCAGCTTCCTGATTCATAGAAACACCCTGGTAGGAACATTTCCTTGTTTCTCTACCTTTAATAAAGCATTCTTTAAAATATAAATATTAAAAAAAAACCTCATCCATTCAGAAACTATGAGTTAATTAATTTTTTTTTCTGGAAACCCCTTAGAATTACCATTTAAATTCTTAGCTCATTAAATTTTTCAAAAGTTGTTATACAATTGTAACCAGGTTTGATTAAGTCCATCCATCCTTTATGTAACAATTTTACAAAACCAAAATAGAAAAAAAAAGTTGCTTATATATATACTTATTCAATAATAATTGTTCAGTATAGTTATAGGGGAAAGGTAACAGAATATAACAGTAGTTAAAACACAGTAGATTTCAACTGATTTAACATAACAGAATAGTATTGAATACATTAATATATGAACTTAAAACCACAAAATTAAATCTTAAACAAAACAATCAAAAAAATAGGAGATACAGAAGCTTTAATTAAAAAAATGGATTCCGAAAAGACTTAAAATTTTAAACTCTAGTCTCTTTAAAGTTCCTTTCCTGACATCTCCCATAGTGAGAGAGAACATGGGTTTGAGGAATCTCAAACTGGGCAGGCCCAAATGGCAAAGGATTACAGTAAGGAGATGAATTTCTCCCCTGAATCTCAGACAAGATAAGTGAAAGGATCAGTACACTCATGAAAAAATATCCTAAAGCTGGAAGCTGTTTGAAACAGAGAATGCACTGCTTGTTCATAGAATATGCCATGCTTGTAATCAACTTCCTGTTTGGAAGAGTCTCTTCCTTCTTCCCCCCCCCCCAAGGTCTCCTGGCACATGGAGGCTAATTGTTTCCTAAGGAAAGAACACCCCAGTTTTTTACCATCTGCCCTGACTCCTACCTTCTTGGTGGCAGCTATCAGCAACAGTGATAGGGGTCAGGGTCTGGTTGAAGTCCAATTTTTAGGAGCAGAGCTGAAGATCAGGAGGAGGATTTCTGAGGGCCAGGGGCTGGGGCCAGCCAGATGAGCAATTGGGGTCAGGGGCTAGAGGAAGCAATATCAGCAAAACCAGAGTCAGAAACAAGGAACTGAGGAACATGGACTCAAGAAGATAGGCAAGAGTCCTCAAACTGAAAACATACAGGCCTGTTGGGAGGGAGACTAGGCAAAAAGCAGGGAAATAAAAAGGCAGCAGCTCCAAAGAGAGGGTATGTGGGGTGGGTGAAAAGCCTTGGCAGGAGAAATGTGGCTTAAAAAAATATCTAGGCTATCTTAAAAGGAAATTGAGTTTTTCTCATCACTTCTGGTTGCCAACTATAAAAATTAAAATTAAATCTCAAATAATAAAAGCATTATATTTTAAGGAGGTTTATTAAATGATCATTAGAATTCAAAGAATAAAGAGGATACAAAATAAAAACCACCTGCCTGTGGCTGATTAGCCACTTCAAAATCCCCACCTTACCACCTCCACTGCTGACTACAAGCCAAAGAGTAGAGAAGAGCCTCAATGCCCACTCCTTTATCCTCTGTCTACAAGATATATGTAATGACAGTAATGACTCTCAGTATATGTAGTACTTTTTTAGGGTAACAGATTTTCAATTATACAGTGAAAGAATCTAGGAGCAAATACCAAGGAATCAACAAACCACAGACCATAGGGGCAGGATGAGAGACCTCATCTTGCCTGCTTGACCAAGGAATCCATATCACATTGGAAGATACTGGTGGATGCCATAGACTAAGGACTCTGGTAGCACTTATGAGATCTCATCTCCAGCAATCCCCACTGACCCAAAGTTGAAGGTTTATTGATGAACAGAGGATCTAAGGAGCCCAGGCACATTGACCAGATGTCATCCAAGGCTACAGTTTCTGGAAAGGAGGAATGAAAAGGAATGACATCCTGGTGGATACACTTGCTGAAGGGCTAGGACTCTTCTGGCTGTGGTCACTCACTGGAGGATGGAATCTTTGTCTACTGTCCCAATGGGGAGGCAAGCTGTCTGCAAGCAGTTGCAGAACTATTAAGTGGGCTCTAGTTGGAATATCTGATGTCAATCATAGACTGAGAGATTTGAGTTGCAAGAGTAGGGACTACATGTTGCCCTGAATTATAGAAATTGGAATAAATAAGTAGACCCCAGGAAAGAATAAACAAAATACTCTAAAACCTGAGGCATCACTCCCACACATACACACACCCCAACCCACCCCCAGCCCCTGAACAGAGCACAATTCAAATCTAAAACTAACAGATAAGTCTATTGTTTTGGCCACTAAAATTTGAAGGAAAAAAAAAAAGATGAGCCTAAGAGAAAGAACCCAACTACAGATAACTATTATGGGGACAAAGAAAACGTGTTCAAATTCAGTGAAGTCAAAACACCTACTTCTAAAATAGCAAAGGAAAATGTCAAATGATTATGAGCCCCAAAAGTTTGGAAACTTTAAATTCTAGAAAAATTTTTTAAAGACTTAAAAAATCAAAGGAGAGCTATTGAGGAAAAACTAGAAAAAAATAAGAGCAATATAAGAAAACCAAAACAATTATGAAAGATCACCAATTAAAAAAAGAAATAAAAAAATTGACTGATAGAAGAAAATAATTCATTAAGAATTAGAATTGTGTAAGAGAAAGTCAATGAATTCTTAAAACAATGAGGAATAATGAAGCAAAATCAAAAGAATGAAATAATAGACAATTATATGAAACATCTTACTACAAATCATCTCACTTCAAAAATAGATCAAGGACAGATAATACAAAAATATGAGAATACTAGAAATTGGTTATGAAAAAAAAAAAGGGTTTAGACTCCATACTCCAAGAAATCATTTGAGAAAATTGACTGGACGTTTTAGAACAAGAGGATAAAATAAAAATGAAAGAATCCATCAATCACTACCACAAAGAGGCCACAAGATGCAAATACACAGGAACATTGTTGCTGAGTTCCATCATACCTGTGTTAAGGAGAAAATACTATAAGCAACAAGGGAAAAAAACAATTAAAATATGGTGGCACTATGGTCAGCAAAACACAAGATTTAGCAGTTTTAGCATTAAAAAAATAAAGGTAAGTTAACAAAATGTTTTGAAGAGCAAAGAAGTTCAGTTTACAACCAAGAATAGCATGCCCAGCAAAGTTTATCATAATTATACAAGGGGGGAAATGGATATTTAATGAATTAATGCAGTTTCAACTATTCTTGGGGACAGAACTCAATAGAAAATCCCATCTACCAAAATCTTAAGATAAACGTGAAAGACCGATTATAAGGGACTTGACAAGGTCACATTGTTTACTTCTTATATGGGGAAATGTTTGTATACTCTGACTTCACTTTCCCAGAATAAAGTCTATTATTTCTCTCCTTAAGTTGTAGTAGTGTCTTGAGAGTTTGCAGGCATAATTACTCTAAAGGTATTTATTGGCTCAGTCCCAGTGGCTGTTTCCCAATAATTTTGTTAGCTACCAGTAAGGGATCATACCCCAATTCCATTTAATCATCTAATGTCGATTAGTTTTCATAAATGGATATTTATTTTAAAGATAACAAAAAAAAAAAAACCAAATACCATCACCCCACTACCATCACGTCAGGACACACTGCCCCTTATCCTTCTTATTCTTTTGAGAAAGTGAAATCATTTCCTACATAATAATGATCTCACCAACATCATTTCTAAATATGGCACTACAGCTGAATGAATCTTCTTTTTGCTTATAACCAGGTTGGATCTCAAAGATCATTCTTTGCTCCTCGAGGCATCAGTTCTAGGCTAGCTGCAAAATAAAAATGGATACCTGAAATTTAATCTCCTAGCTTATTGACACTTCCAAGTTAAGAATTTACCATCTAAAAACATAAATCAAAATACTCATTTTTATAGGTCCACATGTTGACCTTAGGGAGAATGCCCAAAACCTTTTTCCCCTACAGTTTTGCCTCCCACCAGATACTCTCAATGAAGAAGTCAAACTAACTAAATAGAATGTGGCTGTGGTTCAAGTTGATAGTGACTTTTGAAGGTTTCCAAGTTTCCAAGCTATGCAACAAATCAAAAAGGCTGGAATCAGTTAAATATCTAAGCATATTCAAATCTCTCCAAAATACTTCCATTATCCAACATCAAAATCCTCCCAGAAACTAGCTTTCCATATATAGGTAGAGACAGAGGCATTTATAACACATATAGAAAGTCCAATGCAAATTAATCTAAGTATGAGGGACATTCAATGAAAAAATATGGAGAATGAAGCATTCTGTGTGAAGCACAGCAAGGAGACCTCTGTAGCTGGCCCTAGAGTTTGCGCAAATGGAGGGGGAGTCCAAATTCTGAAGAATTACATATTACATCCAAAATTCCAAATGAGACTACTCAAATACTAATTGGGCAAAATTGTTTAACAAATTCTTTTTTGAAACATTTAAAATATCACACTAATTGAGTTCCTCCATAAGAAATAGACTAATTCAAATTTGATGATGCCCAAAATAGCATTTTAAATATACTTCTTTTAACTTATTCATATATGTCTATAGGTATATTTTTAAGTATAAAGAACTAGAGTTGAATTAACTTTGTTCACTGACAGTATTCTCCGTATCCCCACCAAACTCTCACAACCCACCCTATTCTGCTGATAGTAAAAGCAGCAACAAAATAAGAAAGAAAAATTAGATTAGGTCAAAGAAGATTTCCAACACTATAGATACAATTTCCCCTTCAAAATCATTCTGCCCAACAGTATTGAATTTTATCTCCAAATCACACACATTTTGTTTTTGATGATTGCTTTATATTTCTTTAATAATAAATAATCATTCTAAAAATAAGAATCCATGTATAACAATATTCACCCTACTACCACCACCACTTAAACACCTACATAATTCCAAGGAATAAAAACATGCCTACAAGGAAAAGAATGAAAGAATATACTATAGCCAATGAGGCTAATTTTAGATGAAATGGGAAGATGTGATTCATTTCTTTCCTCCCCACATGCCCTCCTCTCTTATAAAAGAATAAAGACTAGACCTGTGAATTTGTTAGTATAGGGAAATCCCAAATTAGGAAACTCTATCAGTGAAAACTGTCACCTTTCCTGTAATTTATAGTCTTAGGGAATTGCTTAGAGCAATGTGAAGTTTAATGACTTGTCCAGGGTCAGATACTGACTATGAGTCAGACATAAGAGTTGACTTCATGCCTTCCTAGGTTTAAGGATACCTTTCTAATCAGTATACCACAATGGTTCTCAATTATCCTCTATAATCAAATTTTTAAAACATTTCTTAGCACTGGAAACTCTTGTGTCCATTAGACGAATAATTTATTGCTTTCCTATTAGATTCAAGCCAGAAACCACTTAACCAAGCACTGAATAGACCCCCAATATCTCTTGTTTGTTTGTTTAGTTTTTTTTTTTCCCCTGGTGGTACTTGGGTTATTATGTGGCAATGCAGGTTAAAGGACCCAAGCCAGTTATTTTACAGACTTACTCTTCTGTTATCTTTTCCAAAACCAAATTTCCTAAAAAGAGCAGTAACTAATATGTTATGCCTAAAGGAGGTCAGCAGGAATTTCTCATTCTGCTGGTCTGACATTAACTACAAGAATCCTAATGAGTTTGTTACCAAGAGTAGAAATACAGCATTCAAGAGGCCATAGGTCAAAGACTTGTTCTCTTGGAAGTGACCTCTCAGAGCTCTCCCATTAACACATCATACCCTGATTATATTCATAGAGTAGTTGATGAGCCCCGAGAATAGAGGAAAGCAGAAAGGTGAGGATAATGACCAAAATTCCAAGGAATTGATCATTAAATTGAGGAAAGGGCTTTGTTTAAGAGGACCAGTGTTAGGGTCCGAGAATAGATCACCCAAAGGAGCATGCAAAGACAATGTAAATCAGGCAAAGGGAAGTTTATTACTAGCGCGCTAGGGGTAACTCAGCCAGGTGAGTTCCCCCGAAACAGTGTCTGAACAGTGTTTATATAGGATATGATCATAGTTGAGTTACATGAGAAAGCATTCTGTTAATAAAGTTAACCAAGTTAACATAACAGGTGAATGATATCAGGCAGACAGGCAGAGACATGAAGGGCAAGTGACTATATGACTACTGGTATTCTTCAGGGGTCCTGTAATGTCTGGGTCCTTGCCCAGAACATTCTGTTGAGGGACATTCTGTTGTCCGTTACATAGTGAGGGTTAGTTGATTTTTACCACATAACACCAGGTATAAAAGATAAAGGGAGAATAGTGTAACCAAGGAGCCTACTTACACATTCCTTTATATTTGTTTTGGAGATCTACCAGTTTTCTCAGAATAATCTTATCTTCCATTTGTTAACAAAGAATTGCTGTTATCTATTTATTTTATTTTATTTTTTGTTAAAAATAGGGACAGAAGAGGAAAAGGTTTTGGTGATAATGGAACTCATACACCCTGTGATTTGTTCTGAAATGAAATTATGGATCGTTAGGGCTTTTTAATTTTTTTTTTTACTTTGTCTCTGATTTTTTTAATGGTTCTTTCAATTCCTGACCAGGCCTAACTTTTTATGACTTCATACTTATTAGAATTTTATCTGTTGTTTGTACTTCAAACAATGACTCTAGCCTCATGCCTATAGAACTTTTGTTTACTTCATGTCTCATATTCTGAACTATGACCAAACAAGACCAAATTGACCTGGAAATGTTCCCTAATTCCAAAAGTATTGTCTCACCATAAAGCAAGTGGAAGAGCAAAATCTTCTGCAAAAGTATATAGTTAGAGATAAGAGAGTTATATAATTCTTTAGTCTCGGTGAGATTAATTTAATGGCTTGAACATATTTTAAATTTTGAACCAGTCTGACAAAAAAAAAACTTTTAAGTTTTCCAATAGGAAAGAGATATTGGAGAAAGGTGTAGAGTAGGAAGTCATGATAGTAATATTTTAGTAAAGGAAAAATAGCATCATCAAATCATAAAAAATATTAATGAAAATAGAGGAAAGTTATTGCTACAATGTTAATTTTAAAAATATATAAAATCAAACAACCACAATAATAACAAAATAAAAATATGAATATTGTGAATACAGTTTCATGTGTAATCTTTTTTTATTTGTTATATGAAGAGAGATGTGTTTGGTTGATATTTGCCAAGTTTATAATAATAAAGAAGGGACATTATTTTTAAATTTCTTTGAAAGTAGCATCTTCGTCTTATGAGTCATGTGACCTCAATCAAATCATATTATCTCCTCCATTGGAATCAGCCTACCTTATTGATGCTTTTCATATCCAGCAGCAATGGTGAAACTTTTAGAGATTGTGTGCTAAACCCCACCCCCTACCATGTGTCATGCCCTGCCCCTACCAGAGACCAAGTGCCCACACACCCTCCCAGATAGGAGAAGGAGAAAGTGCTCCCATTGGATTTCTGGAGAGAGGGGCAGGTGATCTGATGAAATGTCTGCAGATTCAGTGGAGAAGGGGAAGGGAGCAGCTCTAGCTGAGTCCCTCTGGCTTTCTAGTAATGAACTCTAGAGAGTGACAGCATACAGGCCCATGGGCCAGGCTCTGTTGGCCCTCTTTGGCATTCCTTATGTTCACCGTCATAGTTCTAGGACATCCAGTTACTGAATACTGAATACTGAAATGCCCAGTATTCAATTGACTAATAGAACAAAAGTCCAGGAAACAAGATCAGGCTGGATACATAAATATGGAAGTCATTTATATAGAGACAAAAAGGGAATAAGCTTAGGAAATGGGTATGGAATTAGTAGAGTTTGAAGACTAGATTTCTCCTTCTATCACTAGCAGTTTGATTTTAGCAGTAGTATAGAGAAATGCTAATGATTTTGTGAGTTTATTTTATATCCTACAACTTTGCTAGTTTTTTGTTTTTTGTTTTTGCTAAACAAATACATTTAAATAAAGTGTAGAAAATACAAAATACCTAGGACTTTACTTGCTAAGACAAACCCACAAACTATATGAATTATAAGGGGAAGTTAAGTTGTATACCAAGGTGGTTCAATCTTTCAGTATGGAGAGGGGAAAAGAGTGGAGACCCCTCTCCCCTTCTCATAAGCAGGGTTCAGTGGAGACAGCTGATGTTTAATGTTGGCTCAGAGAGAAGAGAGGGGGTTTGAAGATTTCCCCCTTTTGCTTTCCCTCCTTAGCTAAAGTTGCTCTCTCCAATTAGCTCTTGTCCCTCTTGTCCCTTCTCCACTACTCAAGACTAAAGCATCTCCCCTTGATTTGTCCATTCACACTTAAGCTTGGGGAACAGATAACTTTTAATGTTAACTCAATTAAGTAATACAAAAGGAATAATGGGCAGGGAAGAATGGGGAAAGGATCTATATCAGTTATTGTTCCCATCTAACCTCCCCCCTCCCAAAATAATAAATCTTATCCTACTCTGTCTATTTTCTAATCTATGTTCCTATCTTATGCTAAGACTGAGTTATGGGAAGAGGGTTAGGATTATGTGCCAACAATATAACAATTTCTTAATACAAAGATTATTCCTATTGCAAATGTGACAAGAAAATCACTTTAAAAGACTGATATATATTAATTTAAGGTTGCCAAGGATTTCAGCTATGTAATTCCTAAATGAAAACTCAAGTCAGCAGTCAACCTTTTATGGAGTTTAATTACAAACAGGAGGAAGAAAGGTATTAGAGATAGAGAGAGAGAGAGGGTGAGAGAAAGGGGAGAGAAGGGAATAGGGCTTAAATACCCCTTCTGTTTAGGCTAGGCCAAAAGGCCCAAGCCCTTAGATATCTGAGGCAAAGAAAAGAGATCAGTCCCTATCACTCACGTGACCAAAATGGAGAAACAGTCTCAGGGGCCTCCACCTCCAGCTTCCTTCAGAGCAAACTTCTCAGAGCACAACTTCTCAGAGCAAAACCTCTCCAACCAACCACCTCGTCCTCAGACCCCGCTATCTTTAAGGAAACCATCCAAGTTCCCTCCCCTCAGTTCTCACATCTACCAATCACTGTCCATGTCTTCCCTGTGCCAATGGTGGCTCTACCTTAACCCAGGACTGCCCAGAGGTCTGTGGCTTTGCACATGTCTGTTTAAGGTCATATTCTCAAATAATTAAATCTTGATCCTTTGCTGCAGCCCTTCCTAAATCCTGTTACCCTGAGTAGGGTGGAGATTGAAATAATAAAATTTTGATCGCAGCCCTTCCTAAATCCTGTTAGGACTGAGTAGGGTGGAGATTGTAATTTCCAAGACCTGGTTCTGTCATTCCAAGTATCTCTATTGTATCAATTCTAAAATCAATCATGACTCAAAGAACTTCATGTTCTATGCTTAAGCATAGGTCAAAGCCCTTTCCATTGTTCAGCAAAAGGTTTCTGTCCTAAGGTAATCTTAAGAAGGGAGGAGGAGGAACCTCCCATGCCAATGGGGTTCACATTCCAATAGACTATCAGTAAGAAATTTTCCAAGTATGAAATTTCCCAATGGTGAAATTTCCAATATTTATAAGTCTAAGAAATGTTAAGGTTTACACAATCAATATAAAATTTAGCTCTTAGGTAAAACTGAACTATCCTATGCCTTATGTAATGCTAATTCCAATGTAACAATTCATAACAATTATAAATATATATGTATATATGTATATATATATATATAAACTTGTAGCTAAATGAAATCTGATTTATTCTGTCCCTATGTTACCTCTCTAGTTACAACATTCCCTTTTCCACCCTAAACTACTCTTTCCCTGTCTATTAATGATTAGCATGTTAACTCTTTCCTTTTTATCTATATTCATTGATCAAATCATTAGTATGCTACATATGTATATGTCTGAGTTATCTACATGTTATATATATATGTATATATATGTGTATATATATATATATATATATATATATATATATATATACACACACACACACACATATACATCCTCTGGTACCAGAGATCTATTTGATCTATTTACAGATATACAACTTATGGGTTGTCCTTATTTACGGCACAGCCCATAATGTCAGTGTGAAATTTGTTCGTATCCTAGATATGTCATTGTGGATGCATATTTATTCCAATGTATATGTAGATGCACATGTGTAAGGTGCACATGTGCATGCATGTAAGAGTGAATATGTTGATGCATGTAAGTGAAACTTTATACAGGATGTTTGTGCCATCTTCATGTGGGCAAGTGAGATTTTTTTTTAATGTAATGAATGTAGGTATTCTTCTTAATGTGTGATTGTAAGGCAATTATATTTCTATGTGGTTGATTTTAAAGGTTAATGATATTTTAGTCTAGGCTTGAGATGGAGATTTGTATACATGTTTACTAATTCTAAGGGATTATAAATTCACCCAAATAAACTCCCAGGTTCCGCAAGGAACCGCTTCTCCTGTGTTTCACAGGCTATGCTAATCCTTCCTGATCTAACTAACCCAAATTTACACTATCTGTCTTGGGCATTATTCTATTTTGGTTTCATGCAATAATTTTTGATTGGGTAAGATGCTCCAATAGCATCTTGGATGTTTCTCATCTAAATTTACTGGGGTTCATGGACTTGTCTTAGGTTGTTTTATGTTGTTTTTTTTTTTCCAGCCAGGAATTGTCATTATGGGCTTTGGGGATTTTCTGATTTGATTAAAGTTTCTTCATGGATCATGTGTCAGATCTTATGCCTAGTACCAGTCTAGGTTCTTATAAAGTTTTGTGTTGTTTGCTACCCTATAGAACTCAAACCAGTCCTGGTACCAAGTATTCTCAATAGATGATATATGTTGTGTTATAAAATGCTCAAGGTTGCAACAATGTCTCTTGTTTGGCTATCTTGTCAGAATAGTGTGGAATCTTAAGTTGCTGTTTTAAAGATTTTCTAGCCCTGTTTGATTTTTCACTCCCTAGACCCATTCTTCAAACTAAGAAATTTTCCAAAAAGGTTTTAATCTGTTCTTTGCTTTTCTCCATGCAGTTTTGTGTGCCCATATATTGTGAACCATAAATGTCATGTTTCATGTCTGCAATTAAGTGTTTAATTTCTCTCTCCATCTCAATTATAGATTTCTGTTTTGTACTTAAGTTGCTTCCCTTGGCATCTTGTCCAACTATCTGTTTCTTCACCATTAAAACTTTAAAGTTTTCTTTTCCCTTTCTACCATCTCCCTTTTTGCACACTATGCTTATGCCCTCATGTTTTCTCCATGGGGTACCTCCCAAATTAATCACTTTTTTACTAGATAATGCTAGAGCCTGGCATCATGCAGTATAATGATTATTCCTCTCTACCACTTCTGAATAATGGGGTTTTGCTCCAGAAGCTATTGCTGTTTTCATGGATTTCAGGCCTGGGGTATCCTGTTCTCTAAGTCTGCAGTGAGAGCAACACTGCTTGCTATTAGAGTCCTGTCTTCCATAGTTTTTGTTATTATATACTCTTCCCTCATAATATGCATTTTGACCTTTGCCATTTCTCTTATTTTGGCCCTGTTCATAGCAATGTTTCATTGGGCAGCTTCTTGCCATATGTCCCAGATAAGAACACAAAAAGCAAGTCCTGGTATATTTTTGCACCCTTTGTTGACTTTGGGGTGTCTGTCTATACTGTGTGATTTGTCTGTTAAATGTCTTAATTGTAGCCAGGTTCTTAACATCCTCTTATTCTTTCTCCCTTAATATTTCAGAGGTTTCTTGGAGCTTTTACTTTAGATTATCTTTTTCTCTTTTCTGATCTACTTTGTTATCATGGAGATAGGTGGCAATGTCCTTAAGTTCGTTAAGTGAGATGGTGTCAAACTTAAGGCAATAGTTCCTGAAGAAATCCCTCAAGTGCTTATTACAGCCCTTGAGAAATTGTCTCCTCACATGTGCCTCTGATTCTTTTGAATCAGGGTTAAAGCCTAATAATGCCTCAGTTTTTTTCAATAAGGTGGTCAATAAATGTGCTTGGGTGTCCTTTTTTTTCTTGGGATAATCTGTCAAATTTCCCCCATACATTGGGTCTTTCTTACAATTGCTTCATCCCCTGTAATAGATCCTCATGGCATTTTCTTAGATAAGTCATTGATCTTGGATTATAAAAATCCAGATCCTCAAAAACTTCTGGCCAGCTTGTGAGTGAGGAATGTTTTCTAATTTGCTCAATGAAGTTTTTATGTTCCTGGGATATAAAAAGTTCAGATAAAAGAATTTCTACATCCTCAAAATCTGGTTCATAGAGGCAGAATGTTCTTTTTTTAGTTCTTTAATTATGAGATGAGGCTCTAATAAAAATTTAGGCATGCATTTTTGTAAAGACTCTAAGTCATAGGTGGTGAATGACTTATGAAATTTGCATGTAAGATACCAGAATTATCAGTGATCTTAGCTATATCACGCAAAGGCATAATTTTTTGAACCTTTGATGCATTTGCAAGATTGTTAGCAGATGCATTAGTTGGTGCCTTGTTGTTTTGTGCCTGTATGTTATTGGCAAGGTCATTTCCCCCTACTGTCCTTAATAGTGTCCCAGTATTAGTATTAGTAACTACATCATCCTTATTAGTCTGTCCCATCACGTTCCCATTCTCCACATTGGTTCCCTTCCCCATGCCTTGTTTTCTCTGCTTGTAATCCTGGCATATCTCAATTATAATAGGGATCTGACCAACCAATGTCTCTAATCTATTATCAATGATTAGAGCATGTACAGTTTTCTTTTGGAAGATCAGGTTGGCACTAGCTTTGATAATCTTTAAGATGTTAGTCACTGCCATGAATACAACATAGACTTGAGGTATGATTTGCCAGACATAATTCACATCTATATAATTAATTGGTAACTGTGTCCATCCCATAGTCATATTGGTTAATGTCCCCAGAACATTGTCTATCATCCATCCCTGCCACTATTGCCTCAATAAATTGCAATTATTCCTACTACAGCAGACTACCCATGTTTCCCATTAGATCTTTTCTAGGCTCTAACTGCCAGGAGTTAACAGTTAGAAAATGGTTGTTATCCCCACACACTTTGCTTCTAGATAGATAGGATACAAGATGGCTAGATCCTATAAGCTGACAGCCCTCCCTTTTACAATAGACTCTCTTCCTCAGTTTTGTAACTGACCAGAATGGCAGTTGGTAACTGACTTGTACTCCCCGCCCCCCAACCAGGAATCAATATGTTTTTGATTCTGTGTGGAAAATCCTAGGCAGAGTCTATGACAAAGGCTGCTAGCCTCAGGAGTTGTAATTGACAACTTCACAAATGACAGTTGATGACAGTTGGTGACAGTCACTAAAGCATTTTTTAATACATGAGGTTCTTTTAAATCTGGGGTGCCATTGGTATTATAATGGGAAGGTTAAGTTATATACTGAGGGGGTTCAGTCTTTCAGTATAGAGAGGGGGAAAGATTGAAGACCCTTCTCCCCACCTTCTTAACTTAACTTCCCCTTATAAAAAAGAAGTCTTATCCTCCTCAGGATTCCAATTCCTTGGGGCCCCTCCCCTGTTGAGGTGATCAATTTCACACACTCTTCAGCCTGGCACTTTTTCTTTAGTGCCAGCCTCTGTCACAAATCACAACTACAAAGTGTTTATCATATAACTAAAGTCATATTTAAACAACTAGAAAAACCATAATTGCTCATGGACCTAGCCATTATAATAAAAATTATAATTCCTCCAAAATTAATTTGCTATTTTGGTAACATACCAATCAAACTACCCAAAAATTATTCCATAGGGCTAGAAAAAAAATAACTCATCAAGAAGAACAAAAGACCAAGAATATGAAGAGAATTAATGAAAAAAATATAAAATTGGCTTAGCTCATGATTCCAGATCTGAAACTGCATTATTAAGTACAACCAACAAAATAATCAATTAAAGGCTAAGAAATAGAGTAGTAGATCAATAGAATTGATTAGGAATTCAACACTCAGTAACAAATTACCATAGTAACCTAGTGATTGAGAAACCCAATGATCCAAGCTTTTGGAAGATGAACTTACTATTAAAAAAATAAAACTGGAAAATAAGAAAACAATATAGCAGAAAATAAGCACAGACCAAGACCTCATACCATATATCACTGTAAAGTCAAATGGATTCATGCTTTAGAAATAAATGATTCCATAAACAAATAACAGAAGCATGGAATAGTTTTACCTGTCAGAAGTATGGATAAAGGAAGAATTTAAGTCTAAACAAGAAATAGAATACAACACAAAATGTAAAACTTTTACTTCACTAAATTAAATGCAACCCAGATCATTTTGGAAGAAAATTCCATGGTAAGTGTCTGACACAGGCCTCATTTCTTAAGTACATACAGAACTGAGCCAAATTTTAAGACTACAAAACAATTCCCAATTGCTAAATAGTCCAAGGATCTGAACAGATGAAGAAATAAAAACTCTCTTTAGAGATATTTTTAAAATTCCAAATCACAATTAATTAGAGAAATGTAAATTAAAGCAGCTCTATTATAATACCTTATACCTATTAGACAGGCTAATATGAAAAAAAAGAATAATGATCAAAAGTGTAGGGGATATGGAAAAGTTGAGACATTAATACACAATTGGTAGAGCTGTCAACAGATAGAGTTTTGTTCGAGAGCAATTTGGAACCATGCCCAAAGAACCATAATACTGTGTATATCCTTTGACCCAGCAAAACCACTTTTATTTCTGTATTCCAAAGAGTGCAAAGATAGGAGGAAGGACCTATTTGTACAAAAGTATTTATAGTAGCTCTTTTTGTGTTGGCAAAGAACTAAAAACTGCAGGCATTTCCATTAATTGGGGAATGGCTGAATAAGTTATGATTATAATGGAATATTATTGTATTATTAGAGATGATGAACAAAACAATAACAAAATGACACAGAAAGATGTATATGAAGTGATGGAAGGTGAAATGAGCAGAATCAGGAGAATGTTATAGACAGTACCAGCAATAATGTATAGTAATTAACTGCTAATTAACCAGCAATGGCAAGGATAATGGACAACTCCAAGGGCCCCATGACAAAAAATGCTATCTACTGCTAGAGAAGGAACTGACAAATTCTGAAAACAGATTGAAACATGCCATTCTTTACTTTATTTCCTCCATGAATTTTTATTTAGTGTTTATTATTAATATATCTCTTCTTTTACAACATGATAAACATGAAAATATATATTATCTAATAACAGATGCACATCATATCTTATTACCTACAGGCTTGGCAAAAAAGGAGGGAGAGCCAAAAGGCAGATAAAAGGGATTGCAAAATATCAGAAAAGTTATTGAAAATTGTATCTACATGTAATCTGGAAAAAAGAAAATAATTATTAAAAAGCATTTCTCCATGTAATTAAAGAAAATAAAAGGAACAGACAAAAAGATGAATCCCTTTCTGTTCCAGATTATCTGTGTGAGCCACCTTCCTTTAACAAGTTTTGATGAAAATGGAATTCCAGTGATGTCCCTTGCCAGTTTCCTTTGCTCATTAGTATAGGCATCTGTTTATTTCCCCTGATTATGTAAGATAATCTTTTCCTCATTCTTTCCCTTTTCTTTCCTGTTATGTGTTTTCTCCTCTTATCTCCTTTTTTCTCCTTTTATGGTCATCAGAACATAACAATATCACTTTCATGTTCTATGCCTTCTGTTACTCCCTCTGTGATCTCTGATGACATTAGAATTCTAAGGGTCACTTACATCATCTTCCCCTCTAGAATATTTAATCTTTGTGAAACCCTTTCACTTGTATATGTTTTATGTTTTACTTTGTTTTGTTTTCCTTTTATTTCAAAGAGTCTACTCGGCTATAATCTATTCATCAGGAAGGTTTCTAAAAAGCCTGTTTCATTAAAGTCCCAGTATCTTCCATAGGATTATACTCAGTTTTACTTGATAAATTCTTATTTGTTTTAAGTCTATGTATTTTATCTTTTAGAATATCATTTTTAAAAATTCATGTTCCTTTATAATGGTAGTTGTTAAATGTTTGTTTGTTTTTTAATTCTAAATTGTTTCTTAGTCTTGTAGTATTTTTTTAAATCTGGAAACTTAATTTTTGCTGTGATTTTTTTTGAATTTTTATTTTGGGATTTCTTTAGGAAATGATTGGTAAATTCTGTTTCTACTTTTCTTCTTGTTCTGTATGTCTAAGCAGTTCATTTCTTTATGATTTCTTTAAATTTGATATACTGTATCTTTTTCTTTAAGGGTAAGATTATGGTTTTAAGTGAGTTAAATGATTTTAAACTTCTCCCTCCTTGTTTGTTTGTTTTTCCAGGTCAGTTATTTTTGATATGAGATGACTTACATTTCCATCTATATTTTCAGTCTTTTAATTTTATCTTAACATTTCCTGTCCTATGCAGTCATTAACTGGTATCTCATTGTTTCTAATTTTTAGGGAGCCTTTTAACAGACTAAGTTTTTGAATCTTTATACTAAGCTTTTGTATTATCTTTATAAGTCTTCCTTCCAAAGCTCTTGTTTTCTTTACAAGTCTTTCCCATATTATTTTTATTTCTTTTATATGTTAAACTCTTTTTAAATTTCATGTTCCATTATTTTAAGGAATTTTATTTGATATTGTAGACAAATTGTATGTTTCTATAAAGCTTTACTCCTCATTTTGCATTTATTCTCCCCTTGTGGGTCTGTGTCTTGAGCATTTCTGGTATCAAAAAAGCTCTTTATCGTTTTTTTTACTCATTCTACTAACTTTATTTCTAGAATCAAGATATTGTTTTAGGACCTGTCCTTTATTATTATTATGTATTAGCACTCTGTCCCTTTCTGGTCATCCTGGGATGGATTTTCTATGCCTGGTTTATCTTTATCTTGTGTTCTGCAGCTTTATTCTTCTGGTATTGCTTTATAATCTTCAAGGATTAGTGGGGCTGCTTGAGCAAAAGGAAACAACCTGTTTTTAGCAGCCCCTATTGTGGTCAGATTGAAGAAACTGACTGATTGCTATCCTACTGAGTTTTCCAGTCTCTTGTTTGTGTTTAGTCAAATAACAAACAAACAAAAATTTTGCTACTTGCCCCTAGGTGGTATTCATGAAATGATTAGATGGTGCTAGCCACAGTCAGCAGTTTTAGAGTAACTGTTTTTCTAAAGCCCAATCCACTGTGGGAGGGCTGGTGTTTTAACACTGTTCTAAGCCTGAGCTTAGGTACATGATCATCTCTGAGCAGTCCAAGGCCTCTTCAGAGTCCAAGGGCTGAGTGCATTGACTTATCCATGTGGGAAATCTCATTAAAGCTTTTTCTGAATCTAGGGCTGATCCTGTGTTATTCTTCCATTCATATTCTACTATTCCCTCCCTAGTCACTTCTTTAGGAGGGAATTTGTCATCTAGAGGTGGGAAGGAAGCCCCATTGTTGTTCTGGCCCAGATTTATTGTTGTTCTGTCATTAGTAATGTTCTCTTTTTAATAACCCCATGGGGGAGTTTCTTGGCAAAAACACTGGAGTGGTTTTCCATTTCCTTCTCCAGTGAACTAAGGCAAAGGAAGGACCAAGGTTAAGTCACTTGCTCAGAGTCTAACAGCTGGTAAATGTCTGAGGCAGGATGGAACTCAGATTTTCCTGATTCCAGGCCTGGCTCTCTTATCCCCTGAGTCACTTTCCTGCATTTTTGGCATAGATTATGCACTCTTTGGTCTATCACTCTTCTTAGAACTTTGTTGCAATATAGATAGCTGTGCGGGCACAGAGGACAGAGTGATGGGCCCAGAGTCAGGAAGATGTGAGTTCAAATCTGTCCTAACAAACTTAGCTCTGTGACTTAGGACAAGTCAGAATATCTGTTTTCCTCTGTTTCTTCAATTATAAAATGGGGCTAATAAGAATTCCCTCCTCCAAAGGTTATTCTGAGTGTCCAGTCAGATATTTGTAAATCACTTAGCACAGTTCTTGGCACAAAGCAGACACTATAGAAATACTATTATTATTAGCTATTATTGTTATTATATTAGAAACAGGTCATCCTACACTATTTCCTCTGACTATGCCATCTTAGCTGGTCTCCAAGCTATTTAAATTTAGGCAGGCTACACCTCAGCTGAGAGACATTAAGCCCTTTTACTTGAAGCCTTTTCATTTGGGTAGGACCTTTCAGAGCTCAGATTTTATCTTTTGGGGCGTCCAAGTCACCGCCACAGGACAGTGAAGCATCATAAGATATTCAGTATATCTTCTGCAAAATTGCATTATTTTTTCTTTTCATTGTTTCACACATGCAAAAGAAATCCCCTTTTCAAAAATGTTGGAAATAAAAATTCAAGTTTCTTAACTTCTTAAAATAATTTCAGTTTATGAGCCAATTTAAGGAACACATCAACTGCATAAAATAGAAGGCAAAGTCAGTCATATATTTACATGGCCTGAAGTTATTTGGTTTTGTATTTACCACTTGGAAAGGTGCTAAGTGACTAGAGCATCACACTTTTTATCGAAACAATAATCAACAAATTCCTTTTTTCCTTCCTATTTTTCTGCCTGATCAAATGAAGATCATCTTAGAATGTAAGCTGCCTTGTCTAAGATGTTTGTAGTGATCACTTTAAAGCCGCTAACACAATTCTATTTTAAATGAATGTTTTATGTCCCAAATAAAAGTGTAACATTTAGGCAAGCCTTTGCCTGTTCCATTATTGTAGCTAATCTCCAGTGGCCTAATGTGCCAATTGCCTTTCTCTGTATTTACAAATCCACTACAAATAAACTAGATTGTCTGCACCTGTGGGACTATGACAACCTCAACACAGATGTTTTCATTGTCCCTTCAGGCAGGAAAATGCTAGATAGCATGTGACAACCAACCAAGTTGGCAGGGCTGGCTCTAGGCAAATTTATGTAATGGAATGGGTGAAATTTGTCTTTGGCATCCGCCTACCCTCATTTTTTTAGTTTCTTTCCTCACTTTGATGACATCCTCTGCTTTCAAAACAAATGCCCTAAAATAACCCTTCCCCTTACCAAAATTTATTCTTAGGAAAGAATCTGATTAGCTCACTTCTTAATATGTTACCATTCCCAAAATCATTTAAATCTATACAATGTTAATGTATTACAGCTAGAAGGGACCTTTGAGATTAATGAGTCTAATCTCATTTTATAGATGAGGAAACTGAAGCCTAAAGAGATGAATTAATTTATCCCAAGTCACAAGGTGAGTTAACAGAAAACTCATATTTGAATTTAGAAGTCCCTTCTTCCAGTCAAGTCATCTTTCCAATACATGTTGATTTACATTTTAATGGACTGACAATAAAGGAAAGACCATCAAAGGGTATCAGTAATTTGTTTAGCAGGGTACCTCTGGTTCTGCCAGCAGTATATTGGGTGCAAACCATGTCTAAAAGTTATGAGGTTTTTTTCCCCTTTTTATTCCTCCTAAAAGTAATACTGTCGATCTGGATCTTTAATGGGAGAGAATGGGATCATACTTTTCCACAGAGGATTTTTATACCTTTTACTCCTTCAAAAATCTTAGTGCCAGTTTATGTGAACCTGGGCAAGTTTTCTTTTTAACTTCTCAGGAACACAGATAACTTTCTAAAATTATAAAATTACTATAGAATGGGAACAAATCTTCAGTGTTGAGGAATTTTCTTCACCTACAGTTACCTATATTAATGAAATCAATGATCTAGTTAAAAAAATTGAAGAAACATCTTGGATCCTTTTATAGAAAATGAAAAGATGAAAAACATTGACAAAGTTGTCAACTAGCAAGATTTTTATGCTAGTCATAATTGATTTTTACAATATTTGTTAGTGTAGATTTACATTTGGATTTATGATGTAACGTGAGATGAACAACTTTTTAAAAAGCTCAAATATTACATATTCAAGTACTTTGTAGTTAACAAAAATGATAATTTAATGAAATCTCTGGGGTAGATAAATGCAAATGATTAATGGTACTTGGGTATAGTATCATTTGTTCAGCCTGAACTTTGCTGAAAATTCCTTCTTATATCTTCATGATCAAGTATTCCCGTGACCTTAAACTATGACTGCATCAAAATCAGCATTAAAAAACCATGATTTAATAAAACCAAGTATTTTTAATAGCTTTGTGTACAAATCTTATTGTCAGATAATTATTTTCAGTTAAATAAGGTTTAAGTTAATCAACTTCTTTATGTGCTAAAAAAGTCTTTAATCACTGCATCACGGCCAATTGGGATATTTGAATAGAAAACTATTATGTACAGTACCCATAGATTTTTTTATCCAAAATAAATGTGGTGTTACTTAAGAGTGGACCACTTCTAGAATAGAGTTTTGTTTCTCATCTTATGTGCCATATTTTAGGAAAGTCAGTAATAAGACATAGATTATCTAGAGAAGGAAATAAGAATGGTAAAGGGCATCAAATTCATACTATATGAAAACTTAAGGATATTTATCTTCAAGAAGATCATTATATTCAATTATCTGAAAAGTTGTTATGTGGAAGGATTTTAGTGTTCTCCTTATTCCCAAAAGGCAGAATTAATAACTGATAAAGTTCACAAAAAGAGAAATTTAGTCCTCAGTGAATGACAAACCTCGAATTAGAATGAAACAAAGGGGGAATGACCAATTTCAGGTGATCGTGGGCTCATCCTCATTATTAGTCTACAATCAAAGAATGTATGATCATTTGTCAGATTAATTTTAAAGGGTATTATTTGTGTTTTGACTTACTAAATGAGACACCTTCTGACTAGAACTTTGTGTTTAGAATAGCTTTTTCCTAAATCCTTGAGTATTCAAAACTCTCTTTCCTTATAGAATGTCTTTTTCTTTTCTCTTAGTGTTTAGGTGAAAGAGAGAGCAATTAAGGGCACTTGAAAAACACCAACCATAGTATAAAATGTAGTAAAAAGCTTATTTATATTTACCTGAAAACATATTTTATGATTTGTATTGATATCTTTTCACATCACTTATAGTTATTAGTGTAACTACTCTTCCTTCAAGAGATTCAACCCTTCTAACAAAAAAGAAAAGAAAAGAAAAAAGAAAGAAAAAAGTTCAGCATAATTAGCCAACACATTTAAAAAGCCTAATATTTATAGTATTCCTTACTCATTGCACACCCTTCTCAATAAAAAAAAAAACAACTCCAGGGAAGTGCTCTCTTATCACTAATTTAAAGCCATGCTCATTCATCATAATTTCACATCATTCAGGTTTCCATTGTTTAGCTGTTGTTATTGTCACTTAATTTTTATTGGTCATTGTGTCTATTGATTTTTCTCATTCTGCTTAGTTTACTTTTTAAAAGTTAACTTCACTTTATCCTTTGTTCAAGTAAGAATTTGTTCCCTAAACATAGCTATGAAGGGTGTCTAGCCTGTTTCTTTCTTATTATTTATGGTATGTCCTTTACTATTCAGCCCACTTGTCCATTACGAGTTTATTGTGGTATATAGGATAAGTTATTAATCTTTTCTAAACCTAATATCTGCCAGATTCCTTTCCAGTTTAATATTTATCTTCTATATATTGGTTTGTATATGTCAGAAGATTTAAAGCATCTTGCCTTTAGTAACAACTAGACAAATAGCAGCATGGACTTAGTTAAATTCCAGTCCCTTCAAGGGGAGATATAAGTATACCATGTATAAGAAACATTATTTATAAATGTGTTTCAAATACTGCCTAGTGAACATTTGGTAGGTAAGAAGTTTTCCTTTTGGGTATCCTAACTATCATTTTTCATTCCTGTTCTGTGAAATCATCTAAAAACATGATACTTTATAAGATGTTTTTGACCTGTGTGTATTGAAGGAAAACTATGATCTATAGAATATTATAAGGTGTAAGAAGGGTAGTATTACTGGTTAAAGATGAAGACATTTTAGCAATTTTGCAGAATTCTGCAAAATTGCTAAAATGTTTTCTTCTTTAATGCATTCTGATATTTAATTTTGAAAAGTGAATGGACACCCTAAAACTTGTCTGTCAGTAGTTCTACTGAAATAGAATATATCCTTCCAAATAGGTTTTTATGTAATTAATTGTTATCATTAGAAATCTGGAGAAGAATGCCAAGCTTATGCTTTTGTCATTTACTGTTGACTTCCTCAAGCAATACTTTAAAATAAAGGGATTCTATATATCACATTGTAATAAAGCAAAGATAGTTCCTCCTGTTGTCTGCTTCCTGGCTAATGTTTTTTTAAAAATCGATTTTCTTTTTTCATTTCCGAAATATTTCAAATATAAAATAGGGATTCAATAGCTTCAATCTTAAACATTCTCTCTATATATATTTTATATATATACATACACATATATACATTAATATATATCACATATATACCAACACATATGTCCACATATATATAACTTAAGAACATAATCCCAATTTATATATTATTTTGTACATGTATCATAAATTACATTTATGTATATTATAATAAACTGAAGAGGTATATGTAAATATATGTGTGCATATGTGTGTGTGTATAGAGAGAGAAGTTGGGAAGGGAAAGAGAAGGGAGAGAATAAATATATAAAATCTCCAAGGAATTTTTATACATTTTACTCCTTCAAAGAGAGAGATTTCTTTATAAAACTTTAATCAAAAGTAATGTGTCTTTATGCTATACAGGGAGGCAGATTTTCTTTACTTTTGATTATAACTTTAGTAAGAGATGATGCATAAAAAAGAACACAAACTGGATCTGTTACTTCAATAATATAAAGGACTTCTAAATGAAAAAATCCAGGGCCCATGCAGACCAGAATATTCTCTGCAATTTACAGCTTTGGTGAGTTGCCCAGAGCACTGAGTAGATGAGTCATATACAGGGTACACTCAGCCAGAATGCATTAGAAATAGGACTTGGACACTCTGATACCAGCTCTCTATCTACTACACCATAATAATTCTTTTACAATTATATAGGAAAATTCAGAAAGACAGAGTATTTTTGGTGTTATTTTTTATTCTAATTTATTCAGGTACCATAATTTTCAAATGCCTGTTTGTGAGAGACTTGAAGGAATAGACTCTATTCTTTTTCTAGCAGTCAGTCAACATTTAATAAGCAGCTACTGTACTAAGCAATGTGGATACAAAGAAAAACTAGAAGACAGTCCTGGGAGTAATAATAATATCTTTAGGCCACTTAAAGTTAGCAAGACATTTTACATAAAGTATCTTATTTGAGTCTCACAGCTACCTATGAGGTAGGTATGATATTATGATTCTCACTTTACTGATGAGGAAACTGAGGTGCATCGGGGGTAAGTGATTTGTCCAGGTTCACACAGCAATTAAGGGATAGAAACAGGAATTGAATTCAGTTCTTTCTAACTCCAAATGCATTTAGACTATTCACTATATTATGTTTTATTGTACATAGTAACTTAGTACTTAAAAATGGAATGATCAATATATTTCAATGATCAATAGACAAATGATGTCTTGGCATTGTAGCATTTGAATTAGCTGATTAGTTTTCCATTTTTGTTACCCAACTGTTCACAGTTAAACCAATTCTGCACTATTTTAGGGAATGTGGAAAACTTTATTTTTGTTTGTCTCAATTACTATGTATCATAAAACCCGTTCTGGAAACTATCTACTGAAGTAGCGTGGGGCCAGTTAGAACCAACCACTTATTGTGTGTGTGTGTATATATATATATATATATATATATATATATATATATAAATTCTATGGAAGGTTAAATTGGACCAAAATTGTGTTCCTCTATGGCAATAAATTGCAGGACTTATAAAAATTCTGGCCCTTACTGCCTGAGTCATGAGGCATTTTCTATCTACTCTTTAAATGACTGACAAGTTGTCATATTCAGGGCTCTTTTTAGAGCCAAAATCCTCATAGGCAGCCAATCAAATAGACCCCTGAGATCTGATTTTCCTATCAAAATAATATATTATCCTGACTGATAGGAAGCAAAGTTTAAATAAAAGTTTATTGGGGATGTTTTTTCCTGTTTCCTTATGAATAAATATATGTCAAAGAAAAGATTTTTCACAACAGAATGGCTTTGCTACCACATTTCATCCAATGGGTTGACAAGTAATATCAAGCATTTCTTTCCTAAGCAAACATGCCTAGATGTTCTTGAAAAATAATATACTTGTTAGGTTTTAATGAAGGCTTACAGATTATTGCAACAACTGTAATATTAATTATGCTAATGACCCTAATAGGATTAACTTTGTTTCTGGCTTTACCTTGTTTGCTTTAATAGTTAAAGGAATTAGCAGAAATACACTTTAAGATATATGATATAAAGAATATGATATTCTACAATGTAAATTTGTGTTAAAGGATAAAAGGAATTCCAAGTGTCCACCATAATATCCCAACTTCTTATGAAGTCATTCATGTCCACATTCATATTTTAAATTACTTTTAAATATATACATTAAAAGTAAATTAAAAAGAAAGGTTTTATTACATGCTTACCACTTTACAAGTACTATGCTAGAATCTGGAATTTAAAAACAAAATTGAAGACAGGCTGCTTTTAAGCAGCTCACAATTCAGTGGTACTGGAAGCTTGGGAGAGTTATGCTTTTGGACAATTTCAGGAATAATAATAATACACATTTTTCAAAAACTTTGGCCATATTGGTTTGATTAGGGTTCATGAACTGTAAATTGGGTAATGGGAACTAGTAGACCAGTGTATATACATCAGGAAGGCAACTGCCCTGATATAGTGGACTGTGGTAAAAAATATTACATCTCTATCTATATATGTCCTGTAAAGATAATTTTATGGTTGTGACCTAAACTAAATTAATTTTAAGTTGCCAGGGGATATCCCAAATAAAATGCTGAAGTCAACTGGTAAATTTATGGTGATTTTAATTAATATAGAGGAAAAAAATTAAGGAGAAGGCAGAGGGAAAGGGTTTCCCCTGCCTGGCCTGTGGCAGAGGGAAGATTAGAGGCTAAGAGTATAGTGTTTGGAAGGTAAAGGCGAAAAGAACCAGCCTAAAACTTCAAGAGGGCTCAGCTAAGATGCCTGAACCTGAACTAGCTACTCAGCTTCTCCCAGTATAGTATCAAGGGAAACTCACTGCCAAACTGGAAAATAGCTGCCACCATGCCAAGATGTCAGAATGCTTGGCATGCTGCCAGCCAGAGCCACCTCTCCAGGGAAAGAGGCTGAAGAGAGGAAGTAATGACAAATATATAGACAGTTTTACATCACTTTCCTGCATCTCATCTGTACCAATGGTAGCTTAACCTTGACTTAGGACAGCCCAGAGGTCTGTTAGCTGTTTCTGCACATGTCTATCAAAGGCCATCCTCCTAGATACTTAATTCTTAAGTATGGATGTAGACATCCCTGATTTTCTTAGACTAAGTAGGGTGGAGTAATAAAAGTTCACAAGGCATTCCTGATTTTGTTAGATTAAGTATCTTCATTGTTATAATCAGGAGATAGCTAAATCCAATCTTCACAGTCCAAATAGCTTCAGAGTCAGAAAGAAATATAAAAATGATAGATTCCTAAAGATAGATAAAGGTATAGATATAAGATATAGGTAGATATGCATATAAATATGACAAAGAGAAGGAGAAGCCCATAGCAGTAAAATAGATATATAGAGTCTATATATATAAATGAAGGGTTCTTATCTTTATTGTGCATTTTTAATTAAACCCTTTGACAGTCTGATAAAGATTAATTTAATGTGGACTGTTGTTTACACTCAAAATTAAAAGAGTTGCTGAATTCCAGTGAGAGGCTAGTGAAAAGAAAGATGTATTTCTCCCCATCCCAGTTCATAGATCCCCTGTACCCCAGGTTGAGAATTAACTCTATTAACTCTCTATCTGAAACTGAAAGCAAGCATTATCTATAATAAGTATACATTTGAAGCCTTTCCAATAAGATTAGGAGTGGCATAAGTTTGTCCATTATTGTCATTATTATTCAATATTGTATTAGAATTGCTAGCAATACTAATGACACAAAAAAAAGAAGCTGAAGGAATAAAAATAAGCAAGAAGGAAAGAAAGTTATCACTCTAAAGACAATGTGATGGTTTACTTAGAGAACCCTAGAGAATTAACTAAAAATCTAGTTTAAACTATTAATAACTTGTTGAAGTATATAGAAGTAATCACATAAATAAGTGGCATTTCATTTCTTTTTTGTTTCCTATACTGAGTATTGATTCTAAAACAGAAAAGTGGTGAAGGCTAGATAGTTGTGGTTAAGTGAGTTGCCCATGATCACACAGCTAGAAAGTATCTGAGGCCAAATTTGAACCTAGTCCTCGGAACTCCAGGCCTGGCACATTGTCTACTTTTTTACTTAGCTGTCTCTAATTGGTAGCATTTCTTTATACTACCAAAACAACCCAACAGGAAGAGGTAGAAAAGAGAGCTAGTTAAGAAAACATGGATTTGTGGAAAATAAGTATAAAGCCTATTTTCCTAGCAGGTCATAGATTTAGTTCATCATTCAGTCAATAAATATTAAGTGCCTATTATGTGCCAGACACTATGTTAAAGCACTAGAGTCAAAAAAGAAAGATAAAAGACAGCCCCTGTTCTCACTAGCCAAAAATGACGTAAAAACCATCTAGTCCAGAGGTGTCAAACACACCAGCCAAAGGTGACTTGTAGCCCACAATACTCCCTAATGAGGCTTAAACTATATTGAAATATAATTGAGAGATATTTGACAAAATAAAAAAAAAGATTAAATGTTAATGTGAGTTTTTCTAAGTCAATATGTGGCCCATAGAGATCCTCATGTAGTTTAGTGTCCTCCATTTTTGTTTGAGTCTGACACTACTGATCTAATTTAATATCCTCATTTTGTAGATGAGGTACCTGTAACACAGAGAAATTAAATGATTTTAACAAGATCACACAGATGGGGCTGGTGTATGCAAGTGCAAGACTGATGACTCCAAAACCGGTGTGCTTTCTACTATACTAAACTGGAGTTTTACAAAAAAATAACCTGGCCAAAGAAGTTTTGTGCTTCAAACCTAAATATTTTCTCCACTCAAAAACAGTATTACTTTGCACTAATGCCGCACTGGCCATCCCTGAATTATTTTACCTTACTTTCACTAAACACAGTCATTGCATTTGGGGGAGCAAATATCTAACCTGATTAGTAACTAGAAAGTGAGTATTCAGTTTGAACAAGTAACCATATGTTACAGTAAGAAAAATGCACTATGTAGAGTCTTGGGGCCCAAGTTAGAATATTGATTCTGTAATACTTTTCATTTATAAAATATTTATTAAGTATATAAATATTTGTTTGCTTGCTAGCTCTTGCTCTGGAATGTAAGTCCCTTGAGGGCAAAGTCTACATATTTTTCTTTCTTTCTTTATATCCCAAATACCTGGCTCAGAGTAACGCATTTATTAATCATTTTTTACTGACTAAATGCTGTATTAATCTAAGCAAGTCACTTAAACTTTCTAACTCAATTTCTTTATCAACTAAATGAAGGAGATTAGATTAAGATAAACTTTAGAGTTCCTTACAAAATTAAATCTTTGAATTTCTAAAAACTCAAAAGAGAAGACTGATCTAAAGATTTATACAAATCTATAAAGCACATTAGTAGAATTATAACTCATAGAATCACACCAATGCCAAAGAAGTAGAATTATTTTCCCACTTTTGCTCATAAGGAGTTCATTTAGGTCCATTTATATTTATTAAAGACTCTTCATTCATTCATTAGTTGAGTTAAATATACCTTAATTTAGTTCCATTGAGTGGCTGTCACTTTTGTATTCTATAAATTGTTGGAAGGAAGGGAGTAGAAAGGAGTATGGAGTGAAAACTGAGAGATCAATTTGTTCAAAAAGAAAAGACAAAAATTCTGTTGCTATCTGTTGCAGTTGTCAAGATTCAGTCTAATTTCTCTCTAAATTCCCTCCCTTCCCACTCCTAACCACCGTCCTGCTGCAAATATTAAGGAAGGTGTTAAATGTTTTCTGCTAGTTTTTGGTTTTGAATGTGGCAAAGGTAAATATTGCCAAGGAAGACAATTCATTGTTCTGTAATGGCAGATTGATAACCTTTTGATCTCTGAATGATAAATTGAAATTAATGTGAATTTGTTCTATCTTTGCCCCAGACTCCAGATTATGAAATGTATGCAGTATGCTTTGCTTTTTTTCCCCCTGCGTTGCAACATTAACTTTGGTTAGGTATTACTCTAGTGACAATGTAACTGCAGACAAACATCAATACAGCATGGCCATCTAACAACTTAGTTTAATGATATTGAACCTATAGCACCTCTGGGAATATTTCCTATCCAAGAACTTACTCACAGCTCTCTTTTGTGACTTCCTTTTTATTATCCTATATTTTCAGACAAATTTTCTTCTACATTAGACACTTATACCACTGATCTGTTAAAAAACATTTGTCAAAATATTTTCCTATACCTATGTTTAAAAACAAAAAAAAAGGGAAGACCCAATTGGAATATCTTACTTAAGTGCTAAAATATTACTAAATGGCAGGCTATTTACAGCATAGGAGACAGTTTTTAAAAATAACCTATAAGAACTACTGAAGTTCAATGCAGCATTAAAAACAGCAAACAGTTTTATAAAATAATATGAACAAAGATATGAAGGATAGAGTAATAGACTGAAAATTGGGAAAACCTGGGTTAGAATTCCAACTTATACATTTAACAGCTGCATGACCTTGGGCAAGGCACTTAAGCCCTCTGGGCCCTAGTATTCCCATATATGTAAGCCATGAGTTTCCTCTATAATCCCCTTTAAAGTTTCTGGAAGCTTGGAGTCTGTGATCCTGGGATCTATGATCCTATTGAATTATTATGTATTAAAATGATAAAGCATGGCTTTGAACCTTGAGCGACTTTGGAAATGACTTTATGCTACTTGAATATAGTCAAATGTTAAAATAGAGATAATTGCTTGCAAAAAAAAGCAATCAAAGGAATGAATGAATATTACTTTTCTTTTTAACTTTTCAAAGTTAGTGAGAACATAGCAGTTGCAGGAGATACTCTTAAGAATTCCTTTCTTCTTAGAATGTCTAAGCTTAAGCTTTATGACAATACTCCTCCAATTCTCTTTTTAACTAGTTTTTTTTTTTCTCTCCTCTTTTAGGGATTACTACTTTTTATTTCCATTCCTTAGCAGTGAGGGTACTGCAGATATAAGCTTATGCTATGTCTACCTTGTACTCAGAATTCATAGACCACCATTACATTTGGGTATTTCAGCAACCAATGATGCTGGTTGCTTTTTATGTTGCCAAGGCAGATGCCCTAGTGACAAATTTATTCTAGTTTTGATTCAATTGTCATTGTTTAATTAAAGCAATTTCATTGAATACATTCACTCATGTGGTAGCCTCAAGAACATATATTTAGAGATGAGAGATGCCTATAAGATCATCTTGTCCAACCTCTTCACTTTGCAGTTGATTAAATCTCCTTGCTTGGGTATGCAATCAAGTATTTGAAAGGCAACAAGTCAAAAACCATCATCATATAATTCTCCAATAAAGTGTTCTTCTTCTTAATTTATTATTTTCATAGGTTATTAATTTCTCAAGTCTAAAGCTTTGTCATTATTCAGAAGTCACTTAAGTGTTTACTATGAGCAATGTATTATATTAAGCAATGATAATAAAAGGACAAAACAGAAAAAGCCCTCCAAGAATCTAACATTCTTTTGGGGAGAAACATTATGTATAGGGATAAAATAATATTTATATACATACATATATACATGTGGAAATTTGGAGTTAGGGAAGGAACTAACAATAGGAGGGAAAGATTAAGAATAGATTCCTGTAAAAGGTTGCATTTGAGCTGAGCTTTGAAAGAAATTAGATATTATAAGAGAGAAAGAAGAGTTCCATTTGAAACATGGAGAGCAATTTATACAAAGATGTGGAGGTGGGAGATGTAATGTCATTTCACCATTCAGTCAATCTCAGTAGTTTTCTAGAGCCTCCAGGATCAAATATAAAATCCTCTTTGGATTTTAAAACTCCTTACAAAATCCCTCACTCCTTTGTACATTTCCAGTCTCTTTATACCTTACACCTGTCAACATGGAATCTACATGCTGAGGCCAAGTGACTCTTTGGCACAGTAGGCAGCATGTCAGTCTCGAAAGCTGAAGGTCTGAAGTTCGATCCTCATAAGGAGGGTATGATATACTTGGAAAGGCTTCTGGAGACTAGAAGATTCACTCAGCTTTGGTTTGGGCTTAGTCCCCTTCTGAAGTGGATTGTTAAGCCTGAGATTCCTCTCAGCGTGGATCCTCATAGGAACAGGGTCAAACCTGAGGCTTTAACCTACAAGCTAGTCCTGAAATCTGGGGTTCACCAGATCCCACTAAGCCACAAGTTTGGGGTTTCTAGATTCCATGTTGACATACCTCTTACCTCACTGCTTAATACTTTGTGATCTTCTGATCCTGATTAATGCTTGTGTCTTCCCTCTGCTGATTATCTCTGTTTTATCCTGGTTTTATCTTGTTTGTACAAAGTTGTTTGCACATTCTCTCCCCCATTAGACCATAAAATCCTTGAAAAAAGGAATATAGATTCTACTGGTTTTCATATCCACAGCATTTTATACACTGATTGACATATGCTAGGCATTTAATTAACTCAAGTCCATTGACTGAAATGGTGAACATCAAGTAGGACTGTTTGATTGGACTATTGAGTGTGTGAAGAAATGCTGGTAAACTGAGCACTCAGTAAATATTTAGTGAAATGGATTGCTTACTCTTCTCTCTCTTTGGTCTTACATGTACAAAGAACACACTCTCTAGATGAGAGAACTCAGTTCAAATCTCACCTCCAATATCAGCTACCTTTGTGACATTAAGTAAGTTACTTAATTTCTTAGATCTCATTTTCCTCATTTGTAAAATGAGAAAGTTAAATTAGAAAGTCTCTGAGGTCCCATTAACCTCCATCTAATCCATGAGTGTGTATGTGTGTGTGTGTGTGTTCTTTGTTGGGCTCCATTTCACTACTTTTCCATTTCCATAGCCACAATAGTGGATCAGGTCTTTAGTGTTTCCTTTCTGTGTAAATTATTCCAGCAGTTGGCAATTCTTCATTTTCAGTGAAATTAAGGTAGTACTAAATATTCTATTCTCATACAGTCCATTTCTAGGTTTTGAAAACATCTTCTTATTAATGGTTAAACATATTAAATGATTAATTCCCTGATATCATCAACTATAGATCAAAGGTTTCATGATTAAGAATTTCTATGTGTATTTGCATAAAAACCTCTAAAAGGAACTTAAGCATGAATGAAATTAATGAAGCCCACATAACAATTAAATCTAAGATATTACAAATAAATAGCCCAAGTTTGCAGCATTAAAAAGCCAACTACTTTCATTTCCTATAAACCTGACTTATTTATAAATGTAACTTATGAAATATTATTTAATTCTGCATATCTATCAGTTTGACAGCTGATAGAGTATTACTGGTTGAGAATTTTGCAGTACATTTGAGCTAAGTACAGAAAAGAGACTCATTTTTTAATGTTTTTCAATTTAGGAATATAAAATAGATGATTAAGTAAAATACATTCATGATATATCTTCAGAATCAGACAAGGGCCTTAGTTATTTTAATCTGTTCATTTGTAATGTGAAACAAGATAAACTATCTTTAATATAATGTTAAAAATGAGGAGCAGAAAAAAGATTTTTTTCTCAAATTTTGAAAGCAAGTTGATAATTTATTTTTCAGTGAATAATATAGATTGTAGGTTGCCATGGTGATCATTTGGTGCATACTAACATGAAATTATTAACAAGGCTGAGGTAGAAGCTCAAGAATATGGCCTGCTAAGCCATATTGCATTTTGACCTTTGATCATTTTACAGGCAGCTTTTGTTTTGACTTTTCTCTCTTAATTCATGAATATGAATTTCCTTTGACAGCTTATATTACTCCTATTTTTTGGGATTGATGAAAGTCAAAAGATTCATCAAGCAAACCTTTAAAAATAGTTTTTTTGTACAAAAAAGAATTTGGAAAGTCTATATCACTCAGATGTCCTTCTGTTTGTCCCTTTGTGCTGTTGGTACACTTAAGTGACCTCTCTGGTTGTCCTTTGTTCTCAAGTTGTTCCTGAGGAGTAAACATGGCCCAACAGAACCAGAGGGGTTTTCTAAAACACACATTCAGAAAGTTCTCCACAAGAATTGCAAGCCTCTCTCTCCCTTGTCCTCGACCTCTGTCAGAACAATTATTTTCTGAAACTTCTCTAGCCGTAGTTGGGGCTAGTTAGAAATGTCTTAAAGCAAAAGAGCAAAATACAAAAGTAGAAGTTGAAAAAGTGAACTGATTGAATAGGAAGGATATGTGTCAGTGTTTTTTTTTTCCTTTCCTCATCTACAAATAATGAACTACAATTATGAAAACCATGGGGTTATCTCAGGGTCACTGTACTCATAGATGAGAAAAATAAGTAATTTAAGTAGTAATCAGTATTTGCCAAATCCAAGTAGCTCTTGAATCATTAAGGTGATATTTTTTCTCCTGATTTTGAAAATGTTATTTGTGAAGTGAGTTGACTTACTGTATAAGAAATATGCTAATCTACTCTCCTCCACCCTAAGTTAACTATAAGAATATAGATGCAAAGAATCATTGCATTGTGTATGTGTTTGTGAATATATGTATATATATTTTTCTTTCTTTCTTTTTCAGATGCCTGAACCTGTCTATAATTTTACTGGCTGTATGAAAGTCACAGAAATCAATAATCAGAGATCTTTCACCCCATCTAATGCAGTGGGCCAAAACCATATTGACCGATGCAGGTAAAACATCTTCAGAATGTCTTTGACTCAAAAGAAACTGATCTTGACTTTCTTTTCTAAAATGAAATGTACCATTTGAGACCAACTTCATAGCATAAAATGATATTTTTCCCATGTATTTTTTAAATTTCTTCACAATTCAGCTCCTTACTAAAAAAATACTGGTGGTAATTGTATATAAATATCTAAATATGGGAGGCAGTTTATATATAATGGGTGCCTTCCCACTAGCAACTAAGATATATTAAGCAACTCAATATGTGACTAGATATAACAGTCAACGATGGGAAACACTATTTAGAATCAGTTTCATAGTTGTTCCAAGGTCTCTGTTTCCCCAAGAAAGGGCAAGGTCCTTGTTTTCCTCAAATGGACCTTATTTTCTGAGGTACCCCTCAGAAGTTAAACTAAACCAAAAATTAACTTTCTCATTTAAATTTTAATTTTAGAGGACTGTTTAATGAAGTTTCTTCCCAGTATACTTTGTGATACTTACTTTAAATCTGAGAATCACTAGTAATAGCTCTACTCAGCACCAATCTTGACTCTCATCCTAAATCACTGCTGTGACCTTGGGCAAGTCACAACTTCATTGGAGCCTCATTTTCCTGATTTAAGCTACAGGAAACCTAAAATCCTTTTGACACATAAAATTCCAGGAGAGTAATATGACATAATCCTCATAATATTTTATCACCTTGATGAGGGAGAGAGGCATGAGGAAAATATTAAGCATACTCTAAAGATGGATAAAGACATATAATTTCAGTGAAAACAACTTACATTCATCAAGAGCAACATGCATTCAAAGTATTTTTATCATTAAGTATTTTCTGCACAATAAACTGTGAGGAAGATAGTGCAAATTTTCATCCCTATTTTACAGACTAGATGACTGAGGCACAGAGAGGTTATATGATATGCCCAGTGTCTAATACTATTAAGTCCCAGAACTGATCCTTGAAGCCAAGTCTCCCCCTTTCTCAGCCCATCAGAAATGCTGAAATCATTGTTCATGACTTTGGGTTGTTTCAATCATGTCCAATTCTTCATGACCTCATTTTGGGTTTTGTGGAGATAGTGAATTGTGGTTTGCCATTGCTTTCCCCAGTTCATTTTTACAGATAAGAAATTGAGTCCAACAGTCTTATGTGACTTGCCTAGAAATTGTGAGGCCAGATTTTAACTCATAAAGAAGAGTCTCCCTAAACCCAAGCCTAGTGCTCTCTCCATTGCACCACCTAGTTGACTCTCATCAAAAATCAGCCAACATTAAGTGCTCCTGTAAAGCTCTTGCTTGACCTTAGGCAAGTCAATCCGGGTCTTTGGGCTTTGGTTTCCTCATCTGTAAAATGAGAGGGCTGGACTAGGTGGTCTCAGATTAGTTCCTTCTATATTATTTTATGATTTACTGAAAATCATTTACACTCTTAGTGACTGATAACATTTGACGATTTACCCTTCCTTACCGAAAGTATTTAGATTATTCTAAAAAAGACAACTGAACAAGTAATGTCTCATATAGTGCCTAATATATTGCCTTTCACACAGAAATGGCAAAGTAAATATTTATTGAAGTAAATTAAGAACAAAGCCATTAACTTTCTAAAATAAAAATTTTAATATCATGTGTTTATATATTGTGTAAATGTCCTCCCCTATGATTCTTTTCCTTCTCCTTCCTAGACAACAACTCCATATGATAAAGAAACAGAGAATTTTTAGTGAAATCTTTTTGTTAAGGCATGAAGAGGAATTGTTTAAGGTCAAAAAGTTCCTTCCCTTCAAATCGTAGTAAGGAGGTGACCATCCATTCTACCTATGCATAAGACCAGACTTGTAGAGCCATAATTGGTTGCTATGACAACTTAGTTTCCTTAAATGAAGCTGCTATTATGCTCCCCAGTACACTCAATGTAATTTCAAAATAACAGAGTTTCTCTGTCATCAGCCAGATGCCATTGCCACAGGCTTGGGAACTATTCTTCCTTTCAAAACTTATGCATCTTTATGTAAGCCTGGGTGAAGATGAAACTATGGAATAAATGAGGGGCATTTGTCCCCTCAGCATTCACAACATATTTGTAATATCCTGTTGGACACAAAGTGGGAAATCAAAACTGAAAAGCAGTGGATAAAATGAATGGAATTGGTATGACTATGGAGAGAAAATCATTGCAAATCCAAGGTCAAGTACTCTGGTTTGTAGGTAAAAATAAATATAGGTTTGCAGTTGTTATTTTTTTCTTGTTCTAATTTTTGTAATTAAACATTACACAGAGTGGACATTACAAAATCATATACCCCTACTATATTATCTATCTTTTGATCAATTTATCATTTATCCATCATCCTATCATTCTATTATTACCACTTAAATGTCTAAATGTATGTGTCTAAGCAAACTGTTTCTCTTGCTGTTCTTTAAATAGGATATCACCTCACTATCTTCATTTCTTTGTTGTTTTGTTTTGTCTTGCATGTCTTTACTATTTTATTTCTGCCTCTTTTCTTTTAGAATTCCATATTGCCTTCCACTTGCTACCTTTCCTATATGTCTTCCCATTGTTACTGATGCCTCTTCCTAGGACTCCAAAATTTTCTCCCATCTTTCTTGTACATAATTTACACACGCGCGCACACACACACACACACACACACACACACACACACACACACACATGCAAGACCCATGCATTTCCTGTTAGAATAGAGCTTCTTGAGTACAGGAACTGATTTCTTTTTGCCTTTTAGTCTCCAGCACATGGCCCAGTGCTGGGAACTTAAAAGATCTTTCTTGATAGATTGCTAGGTTAGTGGGCATTCATAAAACATGTTTGGGTAGATCACTAATTATGGGTAACCTAGGCTCACAACCAAAAGGGCACCGAGTCTGGAGCAAGAAAGACATGAGTTCAAATTCTGCCTTAAATATTTACTAGCTGTCTGATCTTGGACAAATAATTTGCCCTCTATTTGCCTTAATTTTCTCATCTATAAAGTTGAAAAAATAAAGCATCTACCTCCTGGAACTATATATATATATATCTATATCTATATCTATATCTATATATATATATATATATTTGTTAGTATTACTATTATTATGTCAGTAATATGGCCAAATTAATGCTTACAAATTAAATATTAAATTAGCTAGATTTTTATCTGTCTTTTAAGTCTATTTAATTCTTTGATGAAATTGATAAAATTAGCAATTATTCTGACATCACATTTCTGCTTCTTCAGCTATAGTCAGGTTTTTTATTGGTTTTTATAAAAATAGATTGTGAGGAAAATATTGTCTATGGAAAATCTATCAAATTACTATTCAGTAATATGTCCCTAAGGAAATAAATCAACAAATACAATAAAATAATTGCAAAATAAAATTTTCATATATTATGTTTCTTGTTAGAGCTACTGTATGATTTTGTAAATAGCTGATTTCTTTCATGCTTGAAAAATATGAGCTGGTATCTGTTTTCATGAGTGCACTAGCCCAATGAGTTTATGTTAATTGTATTTAATTGGACCAGGTCCCAGGTTTGAAAGTTGCTTCAAATTATTAGAGATCCGAGCTTATCTTTGTGCATTTCACATAAAAAAGAAGGCCAGTTCTATGCATTGGAGGAAGGAATTATGGAATAATAGAATAAGCCCTAGTCAAGGACTTAGGAGATGTCGAGTATTACCCTGATTCTGCCACTTACTGGCTGAATTATGATTCATGAAAATAATTTCCTCCTCTGAGCCCCAGTGCTCATTTGTAAAGTTCAAGAGAAAATTAGACATGATTGACCTCAAAGGTCTCTCTAGCTTTAATATTCTATACTTCTGTGGAGTGTGCATTTACCTACATGAGGAAGAGAAAGTAATACAAGCATTTTATATAGCACCTTCTAAGTAACAGTCTTTTACAAATCTTAACACACATGACATAAATGCTATTACAAAACTCATTTTACAGTTGAGGAAACTGAGGCAAACAGAGGTCAAGTGACTTTCCAAGGGTCACATAGCTAGCAAGTATCTGAGATCAGATTTTATCTCAAGTCTTCCTGAGTCCAGGTCCATCTCTGTGTATACTCTGCCACCAAGTTGCTTCATGGCATGGTGAGATTAAGGTCATCAGAAGGGCAATCTGTTTTTAAATGTGTTTCTATGACTAGCCAGCCTGATATAATTACTGAAATTCCAGCTATTAAATTAATACTGTCAATTTAGACATTGGATCTTCATGGGAATTCTCAAATACTGATAGAGCTGATAACTCACATCTAAATCGCACTTAAGGTTTACAAAACACTTTCCTCACAAAAATCCTGTGAAGTAGTCACAGTGTTATTATTCCCATTTTATAGCTGGGTAAAAAGAAGCTCCAACAAATTAGCTTAAATATTTTCCCAGAATCACATAACTAAGTATGTGAACCAGGATTCAAACTCTCAAGTTTCTACTTGTTCCAAGTTCAGCACTCTTTCCATCATAACATATTTCCTTCCATTACAAAACCCTAGAATGAGAGAATTATAAAGTACCCAGGAGATTATTTTATATAATTTATGCTTAATAAATATGGAAGAAAGGAAGGAATGAAAGGAGAGGAGGAAAAGAAGAAAAAAAAGCAATCATTTTTTTTACAGACTAGGAAACAATTTAATTGGATTGTGTAGCACATTAAGCAACTAATATGGACTAATACATTAGCACATATTCATTAGATTTCCCAAGATTTAAAAATAAGACAATTGGGGCTCAGAGGAAATGAATTTTTTTAATTTATCCATTTATTTTTGACATTCGTTTTTAAGATTCTGAGTTCTAGATTTTTCCCCTCCCTCCAACCCCTTCTCCAACCATTAAATCCAAAGCAATATTATATCAATTATATGTGAAGTCATGAAAAAACATTTTCCATATTAGTCATTTTGGAAAAGAAGATAGCATAAAAAAGTGAAAAAATATAATTCTGTCTTCACTTTATCAGTTGTCTCTTTGGAGGTAGACAGCATTTTTCATCATGGATTCCTTGGAATTGTCTTAGATTGTTGTATTCCTCAGAGTAAGTAAATCACATTTAATTATCATTATATCACCCTTACTGTGTACAATAGTTCTGCTCTCTTTACTTTGCATGAGTTTATAAAAGTCTACCCAGTTTTCTCTGAAAGCTTCATGCTCATGATTTCTTGCAAAACAATCATATTCCATCAGATCATATACCACAACTTATTTAGCCATTACCCAATTAATGTGAATCCCCTCAATTTTTAATTCTTGGTCACCACAAAAAGAGCTTCTATAAATATTTTTGTTCAAAGAGTTATTTTTCTCTTTTCTTTAAACTCTTTGGGATAGAGACCTAGTAGTGGAATTGATGAGTCAAAAGTTATGTACAATTTTTTAGTCTTTTGAGGATAGTTCCAAATTGTGGTCCAGAGTTGTTGGGTCAGTTCACATCTCCATCACAGTGAATATGTCCCAATTTTTCCATTTCCCTGCCAGCATTTATCATTTTCCTTTTTTTTTATGTCAACCAATATGATAGTTATGAGGCGGTACCTCAGAATTAATTTAATTTGCATTTCTCAAATCAATAGTGATTTAGAGCATTTTTATGTAATTATTGATAACTTTCATATCTTCTTAAAATTGCCTATTTATATCCTTTGACCCTTTATCAACTCAGGAATGGCTCTTTTTTTTTTTTTTTACTCTTTGCTTCAGTTCCCTATATAGTTGAAAAATTAGATCTTTATCAGAGAAACTTGCTGTGATTTTCCCCAGTTTCCTGCTTTCCTTTTAATTTTGGCCATATTAGTTTTAGTTGTACAAAACCTCGTTTTTAATTTATGCAATCAAAATTATCCATTTTCCTTCAGATGATCCTCTCTACCTCTTGTTTGGTCATAATTTTTAAAAAATTGGGTGGTATCCACACAAAAAGGTCTGAGAAGAATGCTACATTGAGAATCCCAGAGAGTTAGGCAGCAAGGAAATAGTATTAGGTACCACACCTTAACATGGAAGATGCTGATAGGATGCTAGTAAATTAGATAGGGTGTATTACAGAATATTTACTGTTATATTAAATATATACAGAATATTTATCATTTATCTAGGATAGTCCCTTTGTACATGAGACACAAATGAGAGTTTGGGGTGAAAGGATACAATTCTTCATTTAATCTCCCAAGAGTTTAAAATTTTTTCTTCTCCCTGGACTTAATGAAGAGAAACAAAATCTTGAGGGTGTCATTTTAGGTTTTTTTTTTTTTATGGTTTATTTGTTTTAATCATTCACCTTCTTACCCGCCACCCCCAACCAAAGACAAGAAAAACAAAACCCATTACAAACATGTATCAAAACAAATTTTCCACTTTATTTACATTCTATATATTCTAAAAAGATAATTGTCTCATTCTGCATTCTAAATCCTTTACTTCTCTATTGGGAGGTAGACAAAGTTTTCTAATACTAGTCCTCTGGAATCCTGGTAGATCATGACACAAATAAGAATTCAGCACAGTTCCACCATAATTATATACCACAACCTGTTCATCCATTCCCAAATTTATGGACACCCCCATATATTCCCCTGCCATCTCAAAAAGAGCAATTAATTGTGCATCTTTAGAGTTTGTTTTGCTTAAGACTAATCACATCATTACTTTACTCTCCCTTGTATCATTTCCCTATAGTTGAATATAAACAAGTGGTCCTTATATAGTCCTTTATCTTTGTTCATTAATGTTTATTCCTTTCTCTTTTCTCTTTCTCTTCATACCTATGTTTGTACTTCAAAGTTTTATACAATTCTACTTTTTTTTTTCAGCAGGAATGGTTAAAAGTCTTCTATTTCACTAATGGCCCATTTCCCCCCTGAAAGCATTACATTTAGTTTTGGTGGATAAGTTTACTTAGTAAGTAAGGTGTGAAGTCCATATCTTTCACTTTGGGAATATATTCCAAGTTTTCTACCCCTTTAGAGTGGTGGCTATTAAATTATTTGTAATCTTCACTGTAATTCTTCAGACCCTAAATTCTGAAATTCTAAATCTTTCTGATTGCTTGCACTAATTTTTATTTTTTTAAGTTGATGTTGATTGGTATTTTTTAAATTATTGAAATATTATATATAAATATATATATGTATACATGTAAACCCTTAACTTCTTTCATAGAATCAATATTAAGTATCAATTCCAAGGCAGAAGATTATTAGGAGGTTGGCAATTGGGGTTAAATGACTTGCCCAGGGTCACACAGCTAGAAAGTATTTGAGAATGGATTTAAATTCAGGATCTCCAAACTCTAGTCTTGACCTGTGCTCACTGCAGCAGAGATTCAATCCCTTAGCCCCCTGGATCCTTCCCTTTGGGGTTGATTCTTGCTTCCTCTTATAGCTGCAAAGACTTTTTGGCTTTGCCTTTGTCTGGAATTCTTGTTTTGATTATTCCTAAATGCTGGAAGTACTGCTCTGAGTTTGGTATTTGAGCCATACCATTGATGCTGCTGGCTTTTGAACTTCTTCCTTTCTTGGTACATTGCCTAGGGCCTCTCATTACTCTTGAAGGGAAATTAGAATTTATATATAATTATTCTGTTGAAAGAGAAGTACTGAATATTTGGTTGAACCCCATTCACCTGCCACCAGTCCCTTTCAAAACTGACTTTATGCCTTCTCTGGATGTTACATCTAATAGATTAATTAAGGGAGAGAATATAAGAAGGAGAGAATATCCTACAGTTGGTAATTCTGGCATGAAGAGCAGCATAATGAAAAAAGGTCTTATACCAAGATTGCTGAATTTAGAAGAATGGAAGGATGTTAAATTGTTCCACTGGACTGCCATTTCTATCACATATGATCTGTCTTGTTTGTATGAAGAATATATTGTCCCCTATTTCAGAACATTCTTTAAGTATACAATGTTACTGAAATTTATGGGGTTTCCTAATTGATCCGACTCCAAAATAAAGGCTCTTAAAGGAATTATATGATATATGTTCCTAATTATAGAATTAATCCAATTTTCCTTTAGATATTTTAGTATAATAATTAAGAGTTAGGGAAAAGTTAATATGCTCTCAGTTTTAAAATATTCTGAGTTATTTTCAGAAGCTGAATTTTTCCTTAGAAAAATACACTCAGTTCAATTGCAATCTTGCTTCCACTGACACTGCTCATGCTATCACATATTTGAATTTTAAACAGCATAGTTTCTTATGCTTATTAAAAATCTTTGGCATATAAATTCAAGGATATGTTACTAATTTCAAAGCCTTATTCTCCTTGGTGAGATGAATCTCTTTAAGATGGGTTCCTTAGCAGTGTTTTCACTCTTGGTCATGCTGATAAGAAAACCTACAATGTAAATTTGGAGTTCATAGGGAAAAACAGAATTGGCCATTTTCATTCCAAAATCATAGTGGCATATTGTGCCTCAACACAAACTTTGAGGAAACACTGCCTCAAATGAAAGGATAATTTAATTTTTTTCTATCCTTTGACTTTCTGTTACTATCTCTAATAGACCGACTTTCTGGTAATGCAACTAATTGACTAACAGGTCTTAGAAATCTTAAAGTGTTATAAATATGTTAATGATTGTTAGATATTTATAAGTATATTGTTTTCCACTCGATGCATACTTTTGTACTTCACTGTAAATAAGAGATATTTCTTTTAAAATTTTTTTATTTAATTGATTAATTTAGAGCATTTTTCCAGGATTACAAAAATCATGTTCTTTCCCTCCCCTACCTCCACCCTCCTCCCATATCCAACGCACAATTCTATGGGGTTTTACATGTGTCTTTGGTCAAGACCTATTTCCATATTATTGATATTTTCACTAGAGTGATCATTTAGAATCTACATCCCCAATCATATCCCCATTGACCCATGTAATCAAGCAGTTGTTTTTCTTCTGTGTTTCTACTCCCACAGATTTTCCTCTGAATGTGGATAGTGTTCTTTCTCATATGTCCTTCAGAAATGTCCTGAATCATTGCTTTGCTGCTAGTAGAGAAGTCCATTATGTTCAATTATACCACAGTGTATCAGTCTCTGTGTACAATGTTCTGATTCTGTTCCAGTCTCCATGGAATTCCTCCACTTTATTATTCCTTTGAGCAGAATAGTTTTCCATCACCAACATATACCACAATTTGTTCAGCCATTCCCCAATTGAAGGGCATCCCTTCATTTTCCAATTTTTTGCCACCACAAAGAGCACAGCTATGAATATTCTTGTACAAGTCTTTTTCCTTATTATCTCTTTGGGGTACAAACCCAGCAGAGCTATGGCTGGATCAAAGAGTAGGCAGCAAAAGAGATATTTCTGAATAACTGTTTAATTAATCACTTGAGGCCAAGGATTGATTCACTGTTGTATTTCTGTCTTCAGCTCCTAGCACAAAGCCTGATATATTTGGGGTATTTATTAGAAACTTGATTTTTTTTTTATTCAAGGATCTATACTCTCATAGGTTTGGGCACTCTATCCATCAACTCAGATAAAAATTTCTCTGGAAAATTATATCATATGATCAGAGAATCATAGTTTGAGATTTGGAAAGGATGTCAGATGCCATTTAAACCAAATACCTTGCTTTATGACTGAGGAAAATGACCTTTGTGGAGTTTGTATATATATTTTATAGTTCACCCAGCAAGTATCACAAGCAGAATTTAAACACAGGCTGTCTAATTCCTGAACCAATGCTCCTTTTCAAGAGCTACTAAGGCCAAAACATTAGTCACCCTGCAGGTAAGCTGGTGATGAGAATCTGTATATAGTTGTACTGGTCCTCAGGCAACAGAAAAGTAATCTATTACTGGGTCCATTCTAAAACAACTTTAGAGTCATCTGGAATCTGCTAGAATTTATGTTATGCTGGCATAGCTTTTGAGAACCTAGTGTAAGTGACTACCAGTCCCACTTGACTCTGAATATGAGACCTTTCTCCCCAGAGGAATATATTTATGTGTGTGTGTGTGCATGAGTATAAGAGAGAAGAAAAGAGAGAGAGAGAGAGGTAGAACGAGAGGGAAGAGAGAGAGAGAAAGAGAGAGAGAGAGAGACAGACAGACAGACAGACAGACAGAGACAGAGAGACAGAGAGAGTGAGTAGACTCCCATAATGGGGAATGATCTTGGTTTAAAATTATTTAGCTTAATAAAATATCTTTTGCAAGAACTAAGTGAGGCTACTGATTGAGAAAAATGAGAAGCATACATTTGAGGGTTCATGAGTGTCAGCAATAGATGCTTCATCCTTATCAGTTGCCCTCTGGAGACCTGGCCTGAATGGGATGCTACAAAACCAAATGAAAATTGGATCAATTAAGTATTGAATTCTATTATGCTTAATTTAAATTATTTATATTTTTATTATTTCTCAATTGTTAGTGGCTCTAGTATTTTAACATTCAGTGACTTTATTCTGTAATTTCCATGTCAAGTACTTAATGACCTGAAAGTGAAAATTTAAACATACTATGAAAGGTCACAATGTGGTGAATTAATCATTTTAAAAGGAAAAATCCTTTTGTGATTGAAAAGATATCCCCTGTTTTTCCCCCTTAGCAAATATAGTTCTATATAGTTCTTTATGTATAATATGCATTTTATTACCAAGGTATATTAGCACTGCTTCAGAAAATAATATATAGTACATAAACTTTTCCATTACTATGAGTTCATAGAGATAAAGTGGGAAAAAACGACAGTGGCCATTTGGTCTACTCTTTAACTATTACATATGAAGAAATGGAAGCCAAGAAAGGTTACATGAAATGCTCATGATCAGATGGATACCAAAGGTGAATCTAAGTCCTCTGAATCTAGAGACATTGTTCATTCTGCGATGCCTCTAAATGTATCCTCCTTCATTATTGAATTTCCTCTTCCTTGACTCTATTTTATCTTTTACTTTTAATATACCTCACTTTTCTCTCTGTCCCTTCCTTATTGTACCATACTACACCCCCTTATTTGTATGTATTTCAGTTAACCTTCTCTGTAATAATTATCTTCAAATATTTATTATGTGCCTTATCAATATACCTGTGAACTTTTAATAAACAACGAATACATTTTTAGATGTTCTAACAATCATTTAGTTAAATAACAAATATTCTAGAAACTGGAAATTCAAAGACCAAAGCAAGAGTACTTGGACTCAAGAGTATACATTCTACTGGGGAAAACAATATTTTCTTTCTTTTTTTAATAATCAGAAAATGCTTTTATTTATAAAGGAGGAAAAAACTAATCTAGACAATGCCAATTCCAGTTTCAGAATTTTGGCTCTAGAAAGCATTTAGAATTTTGTCTGATTCACATAGTCATATAGATAGTTTAGAGCTGGGATTATTAATCTTTTTGTATAATGGATCCATTTCAGTCTAGCGAAGCCTATGGACCCTTAATTTTTTTTTTGAAAATTTTATTTAGTCAATTTAGAACATGATCCCTTGATTACAAGAATCATATTCTTTCCCTTCCTCCTCTTCCCCCACCCCTTCCCATAGCCAACATGCAATTCCACTGAGTTTTACATGTGTCCTTGATCAGAACATATTTCCATGTTGCTGATGTTTGCACTAGGATGATCATTTAGATTCTACATCCCTAATCATATCCCCCTCAATCCATGTAATCAAGCAGTTGCTTTTCTTCAGTGTTTCTACTCCCAGTTTTTCCTCTGAATGTGGACAATATTTTTTCTCGTAGATCCTTCCAAGTTGGAAAACAACATTTTCTAAGGAAACTAAATACATAATAATGTTTCCAGTAGAGGAAGAGAGTAATAGTAACTAGGAGAATTGGGAAAGGTTTTTGTATGAGAAGTTTGAGCTGAGCCTATAAAGGAGTTTGGGATTCTATAAGCAAGAGTATTCCATGGTGCTAGAAGGTTGGTTAGTAAAGTACTAAAAACAAAGTTTCCTTATTATCTGTCATGAACTTTTGGCAGTCTCATTAAGCCAGTCAATTATTTCTCAGAATAATATTTTTAAATACATAAAATCAAATATATATGATTATAAAAGAAAACTATTATACTGAAATAGAATTAATCATATATAAAAGTGTGTATGTATACAAACACATATTTGTTTTCTTTTGTTTCTTTGGAAATTTATGAATCTTAGGTCAAAAACTAGACCAACATAGAAGGAAATAAAATTAAATCTCAGAAATGAAAGTTGAATTCAGACTGTAAAATTATTTAAATCCATAAAGAGGAATTTATATTTTATCTACAGGAAATAGTGAGCCACTAAAACTTCTTAAACAGGGTTAGATCTGCAATTTAGCATATCAGCTATTACCCAGCTAAAAGTTGTGTTGCCCAGTTGCAGTAAATTATGAGATATATTTCTTTCAAACATTTTGACTTGTGAATTCCTTCTTGTAATTTGCCTGATAACACCTATATTGTCTCATTCAATGGCACAATTCAGCAAAGTTGATACATCCTGCTTATGACTTTAATGTCTGAAAATTGAGTGCCCTCATGATCTCATTATGGGAAATAGCCATACCATCTGATATTAAATAAAGTATATATTATGACTACTATCTCCGTGCCTATAATTCAGAAATAAGATGTAAAGACAGTGCAACAACAAGAACAACAAAAATGCAACAGCATCTTTTAGCTTTGTATCACAAAGAAAGTATTAAGGCTACTTGCCTATTCCTTTCTGAAATATGATCTCCAATTTGTTTAAATTTTTTTTTTACCCTTTACCTACTCAGGAACTACAAGGAAGTTAACATTTGTATTCTTATTAGAGATGTTTTGGCCTTTCATGTTTTGACTACTCCAAAATAGTCATTCTTATTGAATTTATAGACCACTAAGACCCCCCCACCACCAAGGCATTATATTTGTTTGTTTATTTTGTTTTGTTTTTACATTAACTACTTTCTAACTACATCTCTTATACTATACATTTGTTCTGATTTTTTGGTCCCTAGTGCCAGAATTTTACATTTATCACTATGAAATGTCACTGTTAAACTTAGGACATAATTCAGTTCTTTTAGGGGAAACTGAAGGAAAATATCAACAACTACATAATTATAGAAATGCAATATAGATCTTTAGCATATATCTTCTTCCATATTCCCCAAATATAAAAATATATTCCTAAATGGAGCTTGGTTGAGGTAAATCCTTTTTATTTTGTGTTTTGTAGCATATCAGGCATTTGGCCTCTATGTACATGAGCTAAATGTAATGTAGGGTTTCCAAAAACACTGTACTGATATATATTTTCTGTAGAAATGATTGCCATTGAGAGATGAAATTTTACTTGTAAATGAGAAATAAAGTTTGAACCCAAGTACAAAAAGTAGTATTTATTCTTACATGACACATATTATTAAGCTGAGAGCTGAGTTTTCAGTTCTCAATTGAATTTGTCACTGACAATTGATGTTTACTTATTTAATTATAAACCAGAAGGAAACCTTATGTAACAGATCCATTTCTAAAACTCTTTGTTTTGAAGACAAATGAATTAGCATCATTTTTTAAGATTAGCTCAAAATCTACAGAAATTTCTGAAATCAGGTTTTTTTCCTCTTCTGTTTATGTTACCCCACATGCAAAAAAAAAATCTTAGTTATTTATTTTAAATGAACTGAATCCAACAATGATTATTCAGATGTAAGAAAGGGTATTTCTGGACCCATAAAGTCATTAATTAAAAGATAACAAACCTCTAGCATATATGTAGCTCATGATTTGTATTATTCCCACTTGAATATTGTTAGTTAATGCAATACTTTTTAATTTTTCAGATATTGGCACATTCTATATTCCTAGGCACTAAAATTTGATTTATGAAATGCATTTTATTACTTACAAAAATCCCAGCCATCAAGTACCACTGGTCAAAGGAGATGTTTGGGCAGAGTTTAATATTCATTCATCAACATCATTTGAGAATTCTTAGCAATGTATTCCATACAGAGCACCATGCTGAGCATCAGAGAAGAGTGTCAAGATGAAATAGTCCATGTCCTCATAGACTAGGAAGGGAGTAAGCCACAAATGAAATTCATTATAATTCACAATGTTACAATAAAATTAAACCAGAAAATATGAAACAAAATGATATGTGAAGCCAAGAGGAAAAAAATGCTACCATCCAGCAATAGAAGATAAGAGAAGTCTTCATAGAAGATCACATTTGTGTTGTGTTTTAAAGGATGAGTAGGAAATGAATAGGCAAAGAAGAAGCAGGATGGCATTGCAAGTATAGAGAATATAAGCAATAGCATGATTTGGGATACTTCATGGGCAAAGAAATCCACTTTGACTGGAGCATGGAGTGAATGGAGGGGAGCAATAGAAGGCATCAAATTGTTAAGGTACATAAATTTCAAGGCATAGAACTGTGAGCTTCACTCAATAAGCTGCAGAGAACCACTGATGATGTTTGAGAAGAGAACAAGATAATGCTGTTTGTAAAAGCTTACAGTTTTATAAATGACAAAGAATGTTCTGGCAGCAGTAAATTGGATAGATTGAAGGGAGAGGACAGAAACAGTGAAAATGGAAAAATCCCAAATTTTTGGAATTTTTGGAACTTGTACTATTATGATGTCCATGGGAACAAAGACCATGAGAGGGAAGTTTTTGATATGGAATCCTTGGGAGTTGGTAACTGATTCATTAAAAGAAATAAGAGAGAGGAGTCAGTGATAATCCCAAGGATTGTGTCTATATTTTTGTGATTTATCCAACCTATATAAATTTGACTGATAGAATAATGGACTGCCTTTCTGAATCACAGGTATATTTGGAAACTTATGTTGGTATTTTATATAATCTCTCTCAAGAGGAAGAAGAAAAACATTTTAGGAAAATAAGATTAAGCTGTAGAGCTGGGAGGCACCTTATTTATCCAGTCCAATGATTTCATCTCACAAATTAGGAAAATGAGGTGTGAAGATCTCAAGACACTTGTATAAGGGCATTCAGGTAATAAGCATCAGTACAGAAGGATTTGAGCTCAAATACTATTCTCCAAACTCACTATCCTTTCTGTTTTTCTGTGGCAATACTTATTCATAATTCCTACACATATAGTCATGGCCCAATACATATTTATTCAGATGTTTAATACTACTAATAATAATAACAACAGAATTCATATAGTACTTCAGGTTTTGCAAAGTGCTTTCTAGATATGATCACTTTTGATTTTTACAATGATCTTGAGTTAGGTGCTACTATTGTCCCCATTTTATAAATAGTGATACTGAGGCTAAGTGGTTAAATAACTTACCCAGGGTAATCAGTTACTAAGTGTCTGAGTCAGAATTTGAACTTTGACTTCCAGTCCTCATTCTATCTGCTAGAAAATCTAGAAACCCCAGCATATGCTCTATTTTCCTTCTATGGTCACTTCACTAATTGTCCAGAATTACTTTTTGCCTACTTTTCAATGAGGTACTGGTCTAGTGCTGAATATCACAAACCCAGGGAGGTAGTTGATTTCCAGTCAGAATTGAACTTTGGAAGATACTTGTCCTAGAAGAGCCAATATCAGAAGGAAAAAAAAAAGATTAAGATAGTTGGTTGATCTCTGAGACAGAATAATCTTTACCATTAGGAAGCCTGTATTCTAATAAGAAAAAATAAAAATGAGGAAAGGTATGCACAAAGGACCATGGTGAAGAGATGATAAGAAAGGAGTTTGGAGGACTTGGCTTGAGCAATAGGAAGGCTCGCCTGTCATAGTATGGAGCCCATGTTTCTTACTAGTTTTTAAAGCAGTTCTCCATTATCTAAGAAATAAAATAAAATTTAGTCTGGACCAGATTTATCCAACAATTTTTCCCATTACTCTGATTTTAGAACATTTTATTCTATTCCTGGTAAAATATTCATTATCCTCTCAGACTTTATATGTATATATATATATGTATATATATATATATATATATATGACTTTGTGTACCTGTACTTAAATCATTCTCCCCATCATAATTCTCCCTTTCTTTTTACATGATAAAATCTCATTCATCTTGCAAGGGCCATCTAAAGTGCTATATTTCTGTTAATCTTTCCTAGGATATAGTAATCTTTTCTTTCTATAATCTACTGTTTTGTTTTTATTGTACTTACCATTCATTTATCACTAAATATATGTATATATATATATATACACATATATATATATATGTATTATCTTGTGAGATGATTTTAGGATAGTGAATTGAAGGTCAAGTTTAGAATCAGGAATACACAATTTCAAGTCATAATTCAGATATATACTAGCTACATGACCATAAATAAGTTACTAAGACTCTCGGTACCCTAGGCAACAATCCCAGAATAGTATTCTTTAGAATATTTTTATTGAAAACCATTTTATTTTCCCAATTACATGTAATAATAATTAAAATATTTTTCTGAAATTATAATATCCAAATTTACTCCCTTCTTTCTTTTCCTCCCCCTTCTCAGTGATGGTAAGCAATTTAATCTGCATTATATATGTATTATCATACAAAACATACTTCTATATTGGTCATTGTTTTAAAAGAATACTCATATGAAATCAAAAGCCCAAAATGAAAACTCAAATAAACTCAAATGAAAAATAGTATGCTTTGATCTGCATCTGACTACAACAGTACTTTCTCTAGAGGTGGATAGCATTCATAAATCTTTCAGAATTATCCTAAATTATTGTATTATTGAGAGTTCCTAAGTCCTTCACAGTTGACTATTATACAATACTGCTGTTACTTTATACAATGTTCTCTTGGTTCTGCTTATTTTGCTCTGCATTAGTTCATGTAGGTCTTTTCAGCTTTTTCTGAAATCATCTTGTTCGTCATTTATTATAGCATAATAGTATTCCATCTCCATTCCCCACAGCTTGTTCAGCCATTCCCCAATTGATGGGCATGCCCTCAACTTCCAATTCTTTGCCACTACAAAAAGACCTTCTATAAACATTTTTGTACAAATGGATCCATTCCCCTTTTTATGATCTCCTTGGTATACAGACTCAGTAGAGGTATTACAGAATCAAAAGATATGCACAGTTTTATGGACTTTTGGGTATAGTTCCAAATTGTTCTCTAGATTGGTTGAATCAGTTCCCAACTCCACCCACAATGCGTTAGTGTCACAGTTTTGCCACATCCCCTCCAACATGTATCCTTTACCTTTACTTTCACATTCACCAATTTGATAGATGTGATATGGTACCTCAGAGTTGTTTTAATTTGTATTTATTTAATCAGGAGTAATTTAGAACATTTTTTCATATAAATAATGTTTTGATTTCTTCATATGAAAAATGCTTGTTCATATCCTTTGGCAATTTGTCAATTGAAGAATGACTAGTATTCTTAAAAAGTTGATGTAATTCTCTATAAATTGGAGCTCTTTGCAGAGAAATTTGCTATTATTATTTTTCCCATTTTGTATTCTTTCTGATCTTAGTTACCCATGATTATTATTTAGAAATAAATTGCCAATGTAATTAATAAAAAGAACTTCACAAGCAAAGAACAAAGGATGCTTAGAATATATGCAAATATAACTATATAGATATTACATAAAATATAATATGCTATATATAAACATGTGATACATATATGTACACACACATTTGAATATATTTCATTTCACCTCTCAGAAGTCTCTAAGAGAAGAGAAATATGAAGTATCTTTTATCCATTTGCCATTTTGCGAACTGTGGATATATATTGAAGAGAAATTGACTTTGAAAAAGCTGATAAATCAAACTAATCAAGTGCTCTAACCATTGATGATATGAGGTTAAGGCCAGAGTGGAACCTTTTCTACTTTGGAGCTGTGCTATAAAAAACATTTCTTGGTGTATCTTAACGAAATCCTTGAATCCTGAAAAGGAGAAAATAGAAATGATAAATTTCATGTTTACAACACACACTTTTTTCCTAGGAGATTGCTAAGTTGTTTCCCATATTTCATAACTTCATCTGGTCTCTATCTTCAGGATAAAAGAATATGTGAATTTGAGAATGTGGTGCCTTTTTCTGTGTTATTTAAAGTTCATTTTAAATATTTCTAAATCATGAAAGCCAATCTATTTTGTAAAATATATAATTATTTTTAAGGGGAATAACTTTTGTAAATATATTAATTTTTTTAAATTATTTTAATTTAGGTTTGAATTTTATAGTAATGATTTCAATTTAGGGACTAGAAGAGACTTTAGAAATGACTTTGCTCATACAAGAATATTCATAGCTGCCCTCTTTGTGGTGGCCAAAAATTGGAAAATGAGGGGATGCCCATCAATTGGGGAATGGCTGAACAAACTGTGGTATATGTTGGTGATAGAATCCTATTGTGCTAAAAGGAATAATAAAGTAGAGGAATTCCATGGAGACTGGAACAACCTCCAGGAAGTGATGCAGAGCGAAAGGAGCAGAACCAGGAAAACATTGTACACAGAGACTGATACACTGTGGTACAATCGAAGGTGATGGACTTCTCCATTAGTGTCAATGCAATGTCCCTGAACAATCTGCAGGTATCTAAAAAATACTATCCACAAGCAGAGGATAAAATGTGGGAGTAAAAACACAGATGAAAAGCAACTGCTTGACTAGAGGGGTTGAGGGAATATGACTGAGGAGAGACTCTAAATGAACACTCTTATGCAAATACCAACAACAGGGAAATGGGTTCGAGTCAAGAACCCATGTGATAACCAATGGAATCGTGAGAGATATGGGAGAGGGAAAGGTGGTGGGAGGGGGGGAGGGGAGGAAAAGAAAATGATCTTTGTTTCCAGTGAATAATGTTTGGAAATGACCAAATAAAATAATGTTTAAAATTAAAAAAAAAAGAAATGACTTTGCTCATTCCCTTCATTTAATAAATAAGGAACTAGAACATCGGAGAGTTGAAATAAGTTGATCAAAATAAAACAGCAAAGTCAAAATTTGAAAACAAGTACTCTAAATCCTAAACTAGTATTATTTCTACTTTGCAAAATTATTTTATTTGCGCAAAATTACTGAATGAATTAGTGTCGATCTTGACTTACATCTTCTTATCACATTAGTATAATACTTTATAATTATAATAATTAGCTCATTTAAGCCTAGGCAACAATTTAATGGCCTCAAAAGTCCATGTAGTTTTATCGTCTTTGGTTTTCAAGGATTTATTTTAGATGAGAAGCTATGAGTTCAAACACAATTACTCATTGTCCAGTTAGAAAGATTCTTAACATTTAGGCAGAGGTTGAGCTCTCTGCCAAATGTTATTTTTGTATCTATATCTAATTAACTCTTGACCTCTGTAGTTGATGCTAAATTCAGGTTCCTGGAAATGCTTGGGTAAAAAAAAAAGAGCAGATTATATCTAAGGTTTGATAGATACCAAGAAAGGAAGTTGAGCAAGAAATGACTTTTTTTGAGACTTCCCTCACACCCCACCCTTTTTTTCTGCCCCAAGATGCTTGTAAAGCTATTTATGCTCTTTAATTTGTTCTCTATCTTCCACAACTCAGACCTAACACTGCTTATCAGGAGTAAGCTTTGATGCCATGCTTCTTCCCGCTTCTCAAATAAATGTGGTTCTAACAAGCTTAGTAAATTAGAGATAACCCCTAGTTTATGGCCAAGTTTTCATTGCCTTTCCAAATATGATTCTTGTGCAACATCATTATTTTTTGTAGAACTTTTTCATACTTAGTAGACTAAAGAGTGAGAATGATTAACTGTGCAATTACTGGAGTTCAGAGGAGTAAATTAACTGGTCCATTCATACATAGGAATATCTCTCATTAATTTATTAAACCCATAAACTCAATGATCATTGTGGATAAAATTATCAGTGCTAGAAAAAAGAACAGAACCAAAACCCACACCAAAAATTTAGGAACTAGCAAGAGTTTATTGAGTTCCCAGCAAAGGAGCCTTACCTACACCTTTAGTTTTTCTGGAAGGAACAAAAGAAAAAATGTTATATACATTTCAATTTAGGCAGATGGTGAATTGGGTGTGGGATACCCCAGGATTTGATAAGAATTGTTTCTGGGGGCTTATGGGGTAGGAAAGGGGGATAAATCCCTTGTGTCTAATCCCTTGATTAGACACAGCCTGTTGCTGGGGCCAATCTTTTTTAGTCTTCCTATTCACTACTTCCTTTTATGCACTTCATGATACTTCTATTCTTGGCATATTTGCTATTCTTCACTCATGATGCTTCATCTGCCATTTTTGCTCTTTTAAATTGTCTCTCTCCAAAGCCTGAAATACTATCCCTCCTCATTTCTTTCCATCAGTATATCTCACTTTCTTCAAAACTCAGGTCAAGTGCAACCCTTTAACAGGAGGCTTTCTCTGCTAAACCAGCTACTATTTCCTTTCCTTCTAATTTTAACCTGTATCTATTTGTATATATTTTATGTAACACACAAACCCATGCATACATATTATCCCTGCCCCAATAGAATGTAAGATCCATAAGGGCAAGGACACTCTCCTATTTTGTCTTTGAATCCCCAGCTCTTAATGTGATGCTAGCACATAATGGTTAAAATCTCAATAAATATTTTTTTGAAAATGATTTATTAGTATCTTTTGTTTTTAGTTCACTTACTGTAATTATTTGTTGATTAATCAGTTTATTAACTGATGTATCCCTGACTCTTCTTTTCAATCTTAAGATAAAATACTTTCCCTTTTCCTTTGCAGTATCTTTCATCACAGGGAATGGGGGAAAAGGGGATGATATCAATCATACTAGAATGGTATCCCTCTTAGGGATAGCCATGGAACCAGTGTTAAATATTTCGAAGCTTTCGGTAAAAGAATCATCTGATTACAAATCTAGCATTTGTCATTTTTCATACTGAAAAATGTAAGTCCTCAAAAGAAATAAAGCCAGCTAGTATCTGGCCTTCATCAGGAACACTTGTTTAACTCCATGCAGATATATATATGTCATAGCCTGTTACTTCTATAAAACCAGAACTATTGTCCTTTCTGGGTGACTGATATTAAAGCTGTACCTCTTCTCTCCTTTATGTCAGGCAGCAGCACACAGGCTCTGCATTAGCCTTTTTAATTTTACTTCCTGCACCTGTCACTTTTACCTTTTAATTAGCTTCATTACATTTCCCCAGGCTCACTCATTTGTCTGAATGTTTTAGATAATGAAGTGCCAAGAATTTAATTCTTGGTAGTTTATTGGTTTGTTTGGGGCAGTGAGGTAAAGGAATAAAAATGAATGCTGGTAAAGTTACAGTGGAAAAAATGCAATTGTTATGCAATAGAAGGTAAGTTTTATGAGGGCAAGAGGTATGTTCACTTTTATCTGGCACAGTGCTGGCACAGTAGGTGTTTACTAAATGCTTGTTAATTTATTGTTCTCTTCTGTTGGATTGACTGGCAATTTTATTAATGAACCATCGAATCTTACAAAACAGCTAAGGACAGCGATTAATTTTAGCAAAATACCAGCACCATGAACCAAAGGAAAAAAAAAACATGGCTTCAATTATTGACTTTATTTCAGTTGTTGGACTTCCAGTGTACCTGTGAAAATTAATGCTAATTTTAATAGTATTCTAATTATTTTCAGTGTTGAATTAAAAAAACATTTTAAAAATTATATATAAAATATTAACATCTCCAGAGGATTCAGATTTTCTACTGGGAAAGCCTCATAATGGAAAAGTGCTTATTATTATTATACAAGATGATACTGTTATAAAGGAAAGAACAATGATTCATTGGAAAATATGCAAAGTAAACATATTTAAAGGAAAAAAATTGTCACAATACTCCAACATAAACATATTGAAGGATCTAATTTTTATTGAAAGTTTGAGCTATTCACATGAATATTTTGTTGCTAATTTTGACATTTTTAAACAGCCTCCCAAAATGCTCATTAGTTTTTAATAGAGCAAACAGAATCAATGATACTCTAAAATAATTCAAATATTATCACCAAATTCATATTTTGAGATTTATTGATAGATGAGATGATAGAAAGTAACTATTTCCCATAATCTCTCTTCTGAATCATTCATTCCAAAATTGGTGGGACCACTGGGTTCCAGAGTTAATGATAATTGCCATGATTGCTTTTATGTTTTTTAACTACAGTTATCTAAATAACAATGTTTGTCTATAGATCTACCATAACACGTTCACATTGACTGAAAATGATGCCTTTCATGGACCCAATATGTCATATACAAACAGGTCAGATCTTGATTATTCAGAGTAATTAAAAAATAATTCTAGCCGATTATATAGAAGCAAAGATAATTGACAGTCATTATTTACCCATTAGACATTGCCACATATAAAATAAACATTATGTTGCAAACATGTATGAGTATGTATATATAGAGAGATACACATGCATATGTACATATAAATAAATATATGTATGTGTGTGTACCAAAATATCAATTAAATTTATTAGGCAGTTTGAAGGGAGTGTAATTACCATTGCTATGTGAGAACCATCACTCAATAAGTAGTAAGTGCAGGGTCAGCTGGGTAGCTCAGTAGATTAAGAGCCAGGCCTAGAGATGGGAGGTCCTGGATTCAAGTCTGTCCTCAGACACTTCCCAGCTGTGTGACCCTGGGCAAGTCACTTAACCCCCATTGCCTAGTCCTTACCACTCTTCTGCCTTGGAGCCAATACACAGTATTGATTCCAAGACACAAAGTAAGGGTTTTAAAAAAAAGTAGCAAGTGCCTACTACTCTGTGTGCCAGGTAGTGTTTTAGGCACTGGGGATGAAAAAATAAAAAGATCTCTGCTATTAATGAGCTTTTGGTCTATTGTGAAACATTATATGTGTGTGTGTATGTTTGTGTATGTATGTATTCATACATGCACACATAGGGTAAATATAAAATACAAATTAGGGCCGTTAGGAAGGATATAATATACTAACTATTGGGAAGAACAAGAATAGATTAATATAGAATTTGTGTGTGAGGTGAATATTAAAAGACTTAAAAAGATTATGAATTTCCAGTCAAAAAGATTGAAAACTGAAAGGAGAAGCAACAAACTAGAAAATCATAAATGGCATGGATAAAGTTTGTACATCTTTTCCTCAACTATCTACCAGAATACTAAAATTGGAGGCAAAGACAGCTAGATGGCACTGAAGATAGGGTTTTCTATGTGGAAGTAAGGAAGACGAGTTCAAATATGGCTTCAGACATTATCTGTGTGACTCTAAGCAAGTCACTTAACCTGCCTGCTTTAGTTTCCCCACTTACAAAATGAGAATAATAACAGCACTTACGTATCATGGTTGTTCTGAAGATAAAATAAAATCACATTTATAAAGTGCTTTGTAAAATTCAAAGTCCTTTTTAATTGCTAATAAATATTATAGGTAGCTATTATTTTCATAATATTATCGATACAGAGTTGGAAGAGACTTCAGAAGCCATCTATTCCAAAGCTTTCTTTTTGGATCCCTGACACCCAGGTGGTTTTGATTTTGCCCAACTTTCCATAAGTAATAAACATCAGAGATAGGATTCGAACATAAGTCCTTTAACTCCAAAGGCATGAATTTTTTCTATTATTCCACATCAACTCCAAGTAAGAGTCTGGTTATCTTATTTTAATAGGTAAAATCCATCACATTCAAGCAATAGTACAGAATGAAAACAGAGATTTTTGTTGTTGAGTTATATTTCAATCTTGCCCAAATCTTCCTGACCCCATTTGGGGTTTTCTTGACAATGATACTGGCATAGTTTTCCATTTTCTTCTTTAGCTCATTTTATAAATGAGGTAAAGTTATTTGTCCACGATTATATACCTAGTAAGGGTCTGAAGCTATATTTGAACTCTCAAAGATAAGTCTTCCTGAATTTAGGACTGGCAGCTTATCCACTGTGCCATCTACCTACCCCTTAAGGGCATTTGGAACTCATTTTTTTTGGCTGAAAGGAAAAAAGGAAGCCAAGATCTTCTATATCTTGTCTATTTTTTCCTATGTAGAGACAGAATATGTGAGTATGAATGGATTTTACTTAATTTTTCAAACATTAAAAATTAAATAAAATATTGTTTATACAGTATAAAGAAAACAAGATATAGACCCAGAGACCCAAACACCAGAATTTCTTCCAAAAAAGATATCAACAGTTTGGTAAGGCAAATGTCAGAAGATCTTAGATTTGAGAGCTGTCATTGACCTTGGAGGGGGTAGACTACCTGGTCTGAAGTCTGTTAAGATGAATATTTCTAAATTCCAAATCTAATCTCAGATACTTAATAACTGTGTGGCTCTGGAAAAGTCAATTAACCCTGTTTACCTCAGGTCCTTATTTGTACAAATGAGCTAAAGAAAGAAATAGCAACCTATACTAGAATCTTTGCCAAGAAAATCCCTTATTGGGGTCATGAAGTACCAGGAATGAATGCAATGACTGAACAACAACAACAATCCCTTTAATTTATAGGTAAGAAATCTGAGACCTAATGTCACTTGGATAACATTTTTCTGAGGTGGAATTTTTCTCAAGTCCAAAATCAGTAGCTATCCACTTCACTATGCTGCCTCCTCAGTTATCATCTAAATACTGCAAATGAATGACATTTACTTATTCCCTTTCCAATATACTTTCTCCCTATTTTGACACTAATAATCTCTTTAAATGGTAAAAATGAATCTTTTACCTTCCTTTTCCAAAAATCATTTAAGAAAATTCTTATCTTAAGCAAAGGATAATGGCTTTATTAAATATATGTGTATAATATGTAATATTATATGTATATAAATATATAAATTAATAATTCATATGAATTAGAATATTATTAATAGAATATTCTTTGCATAATTTCATATATATTCATTTTTAATATCCCCTGTGTCCATTATATTTATGGTAATGGAGAAATGGATATGATTTTCTTTCTGGCTTTATTATCTTTATTCTTTAAATTGGGGATGCTATTCAGCATTGCCAAAGACTCTCTGCTTTATAGAATCAGAACACACAGAATCTCAAGGGATATCAAGGAAGAGAAAAATGTATTGAAAAAAAATGAATATAGCATCCCACAGAGTCCTTGCTTCACATAAGACAACAGAACCTATTCAGTAACCACAGAAAGAATATGGTGGATGGTTTTATAGATAGTAAGAGTAAACATTATTATTATAAGTACCAGATAATGATTCTACATTTCTTAACATTAGTTATACAATATCAATTAAGAGGAAAGTAAACAGACTGGTTAAATATACCTACAAATCTCTCTTTTTATTGTTATATTGAATTTGAAAAAGCTACATTGATATTGTAGGTTGTTCACTCATCATTAGTTGAAAGATATGGAAACACAGAATACCTAGTCAGAGTCTCTTTGACACTTAATCTGCCAAAGAAACAAATTGAGAATTATACTGTGGTAGATAGCTATTCAGACAATACTTTGTTAAATGAAGGGTAGAAAAATATAATCTTACTTTTAGTGATGTAAAATATTTCAAACTGAAATAAATGGAATATTTTAGCATTTATAAGATCCATCTTTTAAGCCTCACTGAAAATTAATGTTGTGCATCTTTTTCAATTAGATATATAATTAAAGAATCAAACAACAGGCCATGCTTTACTGGGCAATTAACATGTACCTTCAGTGAAGGTTGATGACCTTAAAAGAATTCATTAAAGGCAGCATTGTCTTAGAGGAATAAATCTAACACTTAAAAGGTTATTTTTATTATTATTTTTAGAGCTCTATCTATATAACATGTTCTTAGAGAGATAAAAATGGAGCAAAATGGTATGTGAATATATATATTTTGGTGTGGATGTTCTGGGAGTGGGGAAATTACTTTTTAGAAATTTCATTTATTTATTTATTTTGTTCTCAACAACTGATATTGACAATTGTGGTGTCTATTAGAGCATATGAAACATTTCAAAGTTTTAAATGTACTTTCAAAAGGCAGGATACCCTAGATTCATAGAATGACAGATTTAGAGTTGGAAGAAACCTTAGAAGCTTTATATTCCATCCGCATTTCTTTCCCAGATGAGAAAACCAGGGGAAGTTATGTGATCTACCTGAGGTCATACAAGTAATAAGTGTAGAGTTTGAATTGAGGTCTTCTATCTCTAAAGCCAGGGCTCTTTCTACTAACTCATACTGATTTCATTGTACATTAATTATAAAATATGTGACTTTACATTTCACTATAAGCCACCCCTTATACATATACTTTTTTCTTTAAAATTCAAGGTTCCAAGATCAAAAACCATAGTGTCTTTAAGGATTTCCTTCTAAAACAGAAGAGCCAGAGTCTCCTTTCTCTCCCAGAATAAGTGATAGCCACTCCTCCAGTATTCTGAGCCCCAAGACCTACAGCTACCAAATTAATCATTTTAGGGATTTGAAAGTCCTATTGATAATTTTGAGTTAAAACTACTCAGAGGTCTTTAAATATAAATGACCTAAACCAAGATTGTAGATTATTCTTACAATCACTTCAAAATATTTCCTCAGTATACTAATTTCCCCTCCAAATTCTGTCCAAAACCATCATCAATAATTAAATTTTATTCAACAAGCAATTATGAAATCCTACATTTCAGGCATTGTGCTAGGAACTAGAAATAAAAACAAAATCTGAAGCATCCCTGACTTAAGTATTTTACACTGTGGGGAGGGTGGTCATAGCATTTATATGGGAAATGTTTTAAGTATATATTGTATATAATATATACATAATTTCCCAAGTTTGGAGAAATACTAACAACTAGGGTGATCAGACTAGACTTCTTTATCCCTCCAGCAAATTATAAAAGTAAGGATCAGCTGAATTAAGTTTGTAACCCTTTGTTCCCCATGTTCATTTGAGGGGCAACATTGTCTGATCCCCAGTTCTGGGCTTAGTTTAAACTTCTTGGATATCATTTTTTGGAGGGAACAGTTTTAAATGGCACTAGTTATATCTGTCAACTGTCATTAAGCATCTAAAATCTATATGTTGCTGTCTAATGACACAATCCCTTTTTAATGCACTTATATATAATTTTTTTAAACCTGAGAACTAACACATGTAAATAATAATATAACATAAATTTACTCTATTATCTTTTGCTATACTATACCATATCTTATCACACTATACCTACCATATCATATCTTACTATAGCATACTATACTATATCTTACTTTCACCTTCAGTCTAAAATTATTTTATAACTCATGATGATATATAGTTGATTTTAATCCAAAACTTGTCTTTCACAAAGAACTTCCATTTAGTTTTTTTAAGCTATTTATTTTTATTTTGAATTTGCTTCAATTTTATATATGACAGCATTCTGTAATTAAACAGATGCTTGTTGATTAAAGATTAACTGTGTATAGCCATATCATTGCACTGTTATAATTAAGGCTTACATTGATCAAGAACCAACTTGTTCTTTTCTGTTTCTATTTCATTTCTTTTAGACATAGTGCATTAAACAACGCAAAGCTGGAAAGATACGTTGTCCTTCAGGAGACCTTGGCATGAAAAGTTAATATTAAAAAAATAGAAAAATAAAAAAAAAAATCCTTGACCACAAGCACAGTCAGTTGCTAGAGAAAGACAGATTTACCAACAAAAGAAACATTCATTTTTAAAAACTGCATATAAATATTTTACACAGTTACCTAATTTTCTCAAAGTTTAAATTGATTATAAATAGTTTATGTGCTTTTTCTGTATCTTAAACCTGCAGAACTATTTAATCAAATAATGTCTCAGCCTGCATTCTTCAAAGCATTAAATAAGATGCATGGTACATCAGTGCCCCCTACAGCCCAAAATTATGGCCCTAAAATGTAAGCCTCTTGGTTTTCATTTGATTAGCTCCCTACTAAAGCCTAATAGAAGTTAAAAGAATTAATTTCTATTTTCTACAAAAATAAATTGAGAGTTATAAAATCACTGTAATAGAATTTGGTTTTATATTTCATACAGAGAATACACCTCTTCCCCCAAAATGTGATAGTAATAAAAGGTTTGTGGGGGTGAAAAACTTGAATTTTAAAGCAAAAAAAAATATTTTGGTTAGCTGAGTGAATTTAAACAAAAAACAAGCTCAGCTCACACAGATGTAAAGAGATTTAAATTTATGGATTTGGTTACAGAAAAGCATTTTTTTATTTTTTGTAAGAAAAAAGGTAATCTATGTAAAAAGTGCCTTTGAGATTAGCAAACTGCTAATCCAAGCCTCTATTTTTACACACAGGGAAAAACTGAAGGTTGTAACCTATCTAGAATTTCATCCTCAGTTCAATGCTAGTTAACACTGATTTCACAGGTTTGCTTCTGACAAACTATTGGAAATTATCAAGTAAAAATTTTATACATTTCCAATACTATTCTCTCTCTCTCTCTCTCTCTCTCTCTCTCTCTCTCTCTCTCTCTCTCTCTCTCTCTCTCTATATATATATATATATATATATATATATATATATATATATATATGTATGTATGTATAATTATATATATGAATTATTAACTTTTTTCTTTTCTGAATATTGTATAAGCAGAATAGTCCTACTCAGCTTCTAAGTTGGTATTTATTAACTGCAATTTACACATTGAGGGTCAAAGACACATCATAATGGTTGACTTCATTGTCTAAAAACAGAAAATTTCCACTACAGAAAAATAAAGTAATGGCTTCTAATTATTCACCATATTTTTCCAGTGGAGAATACATTATTTTACATGAAGAAAAGCAAATAATCAAAGCAATTATCTCATTAATATAGACAAAAAACCCACCATTTTTCTATTTTAATTTGATTTATACACCAGAGGTAGATTTCAAAACACTTCAATGATTACATACTGAGTAACAAAAAGGGTTATTATTGCATTTTTGCCATGTTTCTTTATTATATAGCAGAGAAGATATTCTCTGGTCATCAGATTCCCCACACCTGAATAAAACTAGTATTTCTTACACCCCCCCTCTTAAAGTTAATTTTTTTTAGCTCTCCCATTTCTGAGTAGTCAAAGAAGCATCCCTATCCAAAAGGTTGTGGGAATTAGCAGTCACTAATATGGATTCTTGGGCTTATAGTCTCCTCTCTAGCCTCTCTTACTTCTCCCTTATTTGTATTCAAGTGCTTTTTCATTCAGAGAGCACTCAATAGTGGACTCCAGTTATTATTCTTCTATAGCATAACTACGAGTCTTTCTCAAAAGATCAGGGTAAGTAATGAATATTTCTTTATTTTTAATATGCTTGTCACAGACAACAGCCAGCAGGAAATGTGTTAAGATCTGAAGTACCACTACTATTGTGAGATGCCTTAGCTTTAGAAATAAACATTCAAGGACTCAATGGATTGAGAGCCCACCCTAGAGATGGGAGGTTCTAGGTTCAAATCTTGGCTGAGACACTTTCTAGTTTTGTGACCCCGAATAAATCCCTTAACTCTGGTAGCCTTATCTTTATCACTCTTTTGCCCTGGAATCAATACAGAATATTGATCCAAGATGGAAGATAAGGACTTTTTTAGTATATATATATATATTTTTTAATTTTTGTGGATTTTTAAATTTTTTAAAGATAAGGACTTTTTAAAATTAACTTTCAAACATGGTTATTAAAATTTTAACTATAGGAATTAACAGTAAGAAGGGGATGGGATTCTAGAAAGCAGTGAGAAAAGGAAGTTTTTATATAAAAGAAAATTTCTTAAAAGGTTTCAGTCAACCTAAAGCTGTTAGATTTCCAATAACAGATTTTCTTGAAATCAGGACACATTCCTTTGTAACCCAGTTAATCAAAAATTAGTTGAGTTTCCAAGCTGTCAAAGATGTTACACATTTGTGGACCAGGTTGAGTCCATAAGTTACAGTAAACAAACAATTTGAAGCCAACTTTTCTTGTCTTGATTAGGATTTACAGGTTTTGGAAAATAATAAAAGGGAAGACTAAGAATTTCAAGAACATTTTAAAGATAGAGGCCACAAATTATTTCAGGTATAAAACATGTTTTCCTTTTTTTTACACTTGTAGGAAATATATAATTGTGTGCTTTTACTGTTGCATAGTAGATGCCTCCATATTGGTTAATTCAATGTAAAATAAAAAATAACATGATGATTAACAAATACTAGTGAAGAGTTTAAATACATACACACAAACATCTGATTCTATCATAGAAAATCAGAAGTTGCATTGATTCTAGTCTCTTAGTGCTACACTCATAAAGTCACCTAATCTAACCTCTTTTTGAGTGCCTAACAGATGTTCCACTACCCAATATTTGAATTCTTCCATTTTTTTCTTTAAAACCCTTACTTTCTGCCTTGGAACGCTATTGGTTCCAGAAGAGTTCTAAGGGCTAGGCAATGGGGGTTAAGTGACTTGCCCAGGATCACACAGCTGGGAAGTGTCTGAGGACAGACTAGAAAGTATCTAAGGCCAGATTTGAACCCAGGACCTCCCATCTCTGGGTCTGGCTCTCAATTCACTGAGCACCCAGCTATCCCCCCCATTTGAATTCTTTTAATGAGCTCATTACCTAACAAGTTGGCCCAATATTTTTAAAATGTTTGGTAATTATTTTTTCATATTGAGTAAAAAAAAAACCCTCTAACTCCTGTTTGTTGGTCCTAAGACTTCTACCAACACTAAATAAAATAAGATACAAAGACATAGATTGATAGTTCGTTGTGTTTTTTCAGTCTGACTTTTTTTGTGGCCAAGTAACCAGTTCTCCTCAGAATTTTATCTGCAAAAATATTACTTTCTTTAAAGTTCTTTTCCTATTAAATCTCACTGAGATAATTGGGATTTTATAGTAAGAATTTCATTTTTAATGCATTTTATCCTTAAGCAATATTCTCATTAAGAGTTTTAAATATTGGGATTTTATCTCTCTTTTCTTCTGTATCTCTATTATTTTCCCTACTTTCTAGAATATGTTTCATTTGCTACTATAAATGATACAATGGTTTTACCTCCTCTAATTTTCCCATCAATTCTTCCTTGTATATGTTTTTTTTTATTTTTTTTATTTTAGAATTGAGTACAGAATAACTGTTTACTTCATGGTTTCTTTAGTTTCACATTTCTTTTATTTGCTTAATAACTATAAATAATTATAAATTTTAGTACCTTAAATTCCTTAAGTGAAATTTAACCTCAATTAATCATAAAATGTTAGAATTAGCCACAAACTGGAACTAAAATTATCTAAACAAAAGATGCCCTGTGTAGAGAATGACTGACCCGGTCTTCATCTCAGGGTCACTTCTAAGGATGTTTATCAATGTTTATTGAATTCTACAGTTTGTTTTTAGAAACAAATCCTTTTATCAGTCAAAATACTTTAATAATCAAAGCCTTATACATCACGTCAACACATTTTTAAAGGGACTTCATAAAAATGCTGATATAAGATTGCCATTAATGTCTATAGTTAAGCAGAATAAGCTACAAAGAAAAATAAAATATTTTCCCAAAATAATACACAAGTATGATCCAGAAAGTTTAAGATGGCATTTTGAAAATGCATTTTGGTTAGAAACATCAGATGGTAGAACTCGTTATTTTTAAAAATAATGGGAGAGCTGGAAAGTATTTATGTGAATGTTCAGTTTCAAAGGAGTAATGAGAAATATAAATTTGAGATTACTTCTGGATATTTTCACTAGCAAAATAAATGATCACGAGGAATTGAATTCTGCCTCCTGCAACAAGTCAAATCACAATTGTTTTAGGTGTAAAATATAAAGTAGAAAGCAAAAAGATGAAGACATTAACAGGAAATGACAGAAAATTTGACTCAAATTCTGAGATTTCTGATAATTCATCCTGTCCTGTCTTCTTTACTCTTGATGTATAATATTGAGTCCTTCTTATCATTCCATATGCAAAGATGAGTTCTCTTTCCCACAAAATTTATGGAGAATTCCTACTTCAAAATTGAAGTCCAAACTCTAGTCCCTTCTAATTTCTCCACTCTAATTTTCCATTAATATCCTATTCCTGAGAATAGCATTTAGTTTACCTAGTCTTAGGACTCCATTATGGCCACATATGCACTCAAACTATTTGTACTCCTTGATCTAGGATGGTATATTGATAAGAATTTTGAATATAGTGTCAGGAAATCTGAGTTCAAGTTCTGATTTTGCTACTTAATGCTTGTATGACCTTGGCCAAATTACTTAATATCTCTGTGCCTAAGTTTCTTCACCAAGGCAATGAGGATACTAAACATTGGAGAGAAGTTATCATTCCATCTTACTGTTCAGAGAATAATTTAAAGAGAAGAATATAATAAAGAGCCAGTGAGCTAAAAATTAAGTATGAAAAATTTTAATAATTGAATATTTTCAATTTTAACACAAAGAATTCTGATGAAAGGACAAAAAATCTCAGTAAATGTATGGCGAGTTCCATAGATCAATTTGGATTTTTAAAAGATGTGGGCAGAGAAAGGAGCATTGGCAGGAAACAAGAGTAGTTCAGGGGCAGCTAGGTTGCTCTGAATAAAAAGACAGGCTTGGAGACAGAAGATCTTGAGTTCAAGTGTGACCTCAGATACTTCCTGGCTGAGTGACCCTAGCCAAATCACTTAACCCCAGTTGTGTAGCTTTTGCCATTCTTCTACTTTGGAACCAATACTTACTATTAATTTTAAGACAGAAGGTAAGTGTTTAAAAAAATGAGTGCTACAGAATATACCAGTAAGGAGACCAAATATCAGAAGTCATCCAGACTAATGACATATTCTAAGGGGGGAAAAAAGGTTTTATTAACATTTAAGCAGTGTTTATCAGACAAAGCAGAATTATCCATCTCTTCTGTTGTTTTTACTTCCTCCCCCAAAAAAGAAATGTAAAGACTTAGTATAGAAAAAAAGTGATCAAAAGGAAACTGAGAACCAAAGGAAACTAAGAACCAAATTACATAAGATAATAAAAATAAAATGGAATGAAATAAAATAAGATTATCTAACTGCCTCCAAACAGTTTAAATTACTATTAAATACTGGCATGGATCTCTTGGAACCTTTAGGTTGTTTGGAAAAGGATGGGGAATCATCAACATGCTAGAATTATGATCCAATTCTAATAAAATGATTTCCATATAAATGTAAACTCTTACCTGTACACTTGATCAAAACATCAATGAGCAAAATATGAGTGAAACTTGGGTAGACAACAAACACTTACTATAGGAAAAGATATGGCAGTTTTAGTGAATATCAAATTCAATATGAATCAACAATGTGACATGGCAGTCAAGAATAATAAATGTCATCTTCAGCCTCATTAAAAGAAGTATGGTGCATAGAGCAGGAAGGTGACAAGTTTCTCTGTATTTTGCCCTAATCAGGACACATCTGGAATACTGAATTCAATACCAGTTGTCATATTTTAAGGTACAGGCTGATAAGATGAAATGCATGCATAAAATGGTTATTAGATTAGTTCCCATTTCATTGATTAGGGAAGCTAGAGAGATCTAGCCTGAGGAAAAGGTATTGAGGTGAAGAGGAGACATAATATCTATTGTTAAGCATTTAAATGGTCACCATAGGAAAAGAAATAAGACCAAAGGCCAAACCTTTGATATCAGAACTAATAGCATTAAGTGGAGTTTGATTGCACAGATTTCTCTTCCATGTAAGAAAAATCATCTAAACAATTAGATTCCAAAAATGAAATTGGTAATGCTTTGAGGTAGTAAGTTTACCATCATTGGTGGACTTCAGGCATTGTTTGGGTGATCATTTGTTAAGGATATTGTCCAGGAGATACCTGTTCAGCTACTGGTTGGAGTAGGCAACCTCAGAGAACCTTTCTTATCTTGAGATTCTGTGGGTCTCCCAAGTAGACTTTCTCCAGTATTTTTTTTACTGTAACATAGTTTCACCACATTGCTACTTTGAGAATTTGAAATCCATTAATAGTGATTTGCTCTATTTCTAATTCTGTGTGTTATGCGTTGTTTAGGTATGCTACATATTGTTTGAAATATTTTATTAGAAGAGACTTATTTCTATAAGAGTACCTACTTTGCTGTGGTATTAGGAGTGTGGTAATAGTTTTTTTTTTTTTAATTTCCTTGTTTGTTTGTTTTTTCCTTAAGGATCCCCAAACAAATGCCACCAGACTAAAAAGACTGATTACTAGAGGGAGCAGAAAACCTGAATGACCTTCTCTTAGGGTATTGAAAAAGTTGGGCAGGGACTATGGGGAATTCCAGATGGGGTAAAGTGATGGGAGGAGGGAAGCCCCCAAAGACTGTATATTCCATTTGTATCTGCCACCTCAGAGCATCTCAATGTCTATCCTCACAATTACTTACTGAGAAGTAAAACCCAAGGCACTGGAACTGATGTCCTATGAGATCTCAGCCAATTTTCTTGCAGTTAGAGCCTGAAAGGCAATTTAAAGCATAAAAGCAGCTTTAGGAAGCATGGAGGGAAGATCCATTATGGAAAGATGGGGGTGGAGAGAGGGGAATGAATAAAAATGGAGGAAATTGCAAATTGGATATTCACTCTTTTTTTTTTCCTTACAAAGAAGGCACAGTTACCTCTGTACTTTATAAAGATAAAGCAGAGGGACCACTGGGTATTCTAATGCCCAAGGCAGAACCAAATCCCATTAATATTTATGCCCATAGTACCTTTTGAGCACCATTTTTCCTGTCAATTTGATGACTTAAGATCCATTATTGAGATCAAAAGAAAAGAAAAGTATTCAACCTCAGATTCTGAATTTGTTGCTTAACTGAATTTTTCCCTGTGGGAAATCATTGGAAAGCAAATAGGAAAGCACCAGAGAGCCCCTCCTGGATCCCACCTCATACCAATCTCATGCTAATGGTCACTGTGTGTCTTCAAGTGCTCAGCACAATACTTTTGAAAGTGGTAGGTACTTAGGGGCCAAAAAGCCACTTCCCAGAACACCCTTGGAGACTTTAATGTTGGTTCTCAGGTAGTGAATGTTTGGGGTGTCAGGAAGACCCCCTATAGGAGTCTTTTAAGAAGCTAGAAAAAATAGATATATAGCTTTTCGTGTTCACTATTGTGTACCAGGTAGAACTTTTAAGTTTCAGCAATTAATTGAAAACAAACTAGAGGTAAACATAGATTTACAGCATTTACTGCTGAGTGTGATAGAGATTTTGGATTCTTTGACATCCTTACCATAGCAAAGCTATAGGAAGGAGGAGAACAAGGTGGAAAAACATAAATCTAATAGTAAGGAAAGTGTTTTAGAATAATGGGTTTCAATGAGACCTTTGGAAAATCCTCCCTGTGACCTCAGAATCAAGAGCAAGGAACTTTTCCATGTACCTTAAAAGAAATGAGTGATGTGAAATATTCTTAGCAAGGATGTTTAATAGCTGATTCTTCTATTAGTATTCCATGGCATCCAGCCAGTAGTACAGTATTTCTGTTCCTTAAAAATATGACTACATTTGGTACTTCTCACCTTAACTAATAGTTCCCCAAGTCTCCAAAGGAATAAACCTTCAGAAAATAGAAATGTGACAAGTTTAACTTCTTAATATGATTACAACCATAATGATATGAATTAAAATTTTAAAAAAGACAAGAAGGGAAAGCCTAAATTGAAAGTAGCCAGAAAGACTCTATGAGGATGTTTTCTGAAGTAAAATCATATACCTCCATTTCCCCCTTGAAATATATGGCTTCTGTCATGCCTGTGTGCAGTGACTATATCTCAGGAAAAATGTGCCAAACAGTTTCAACTGCTGACACAGAACGGAGGGTTTCCTATGGAAAGTATGGTGGGGCATCACTGTAAATCTTGGCCATGGTCAAAGTGGGGAGAGGGGGATGTTGGAATGTCATTCTGGCCTTTCCTAAGTCCAAATCTTAAAGAGTAGAATTGGTGGCGGCAAATAAACAAAACAATCCAGGACTGCGAATTCAAGGAGATCAAGGAAGGTGTCTCAAGAGAAATAGAAAGCTCTTGTAGAATTTCTGGGTCAGTCAAAGGAGGCCTAGTCTTCTGACTGAAGAGCACTTGTCATCCTCAATAACAAACATTCTTAGCACATACTGCACAGAGAGCACTGTGCTGTGCCCTGGGAGCAGTAAGAAAATTTAGATATGGTGGCTTCTGCACTCATGGGAGTTTACTGTCCAATAGGAGGACCATATACCCAAACAACTGAAATATAACATATAAATGAATTAGAAAGTTCCAAATCAAAATGTAATAAAGAGCTATAATTAGTATGGGGCAACCTGAATTTTTCTCCAGAGTGAAGACATTTAGGAGAGGTGGTACTTGTTCCCAAAAGGGTATGCTCCTTCTCTGTGGTGACCACTATCTCTACCACTTCCCAGAGGGCATCACTGCCACTCACATGACCTAAAGTCATGGTCCTATTTTCCCAGGCCTTCCTTCCACCTTAGAAGTCTACAATGAGATGAAAACTACTAGATTATTACTCTTTAGTTCTCTTGATTCTTCCCAACTCCATACTGGGTATTTTTGTCCCAAATAGAGATGAAAAAAATTGTCTTTATTGCTATGGCATTATCCTCTGAAGTGAACAGGAAAGGTTTCTAAAAGAAGGTAGTATTTGAGTTGGGGTATAAAGACTAGGTATGAATACAACAAGCAAAGAGACAGAGAATTAGTTTAGAAACCTTTCATTCACTAAGGAATAATGGTTCTTTTTGAAGTAATATAATGATTAATGGTGAAAGAAACCTCATACTGGGTCCAGGCAGTGGTGGATGTAACTTAGTGTTGTGTCTCATGCAGTCTATTAAAAAAATTTATAGAACATGGTTTTCTACTTTGGGATAAGTACTAAAAGGATAAAGATATACCCCTCAAATGTTCTTTAACTTCCTTTAATAACCCATAAGGGAGTTTATTTATGCCATCACTGCTTAAATTCATTGATATTCATATTTATCCTTTATCTCTAAGAGTAAAAAGATTCATAGGTTTACAATCCTTTGCTTCAGATGGAACATTCTTTAATTAATCCCAAAATATCTTCTTTTAAACTAGAAAGTGTACTGTCCTGCTTCTAGAAATCAAGAATTTATTTAAGAATATATGTGTATTCATATTATGTATTTCCTTACTAAATCCGCAAACTTTGACAGCTTTTTTTCCCCTAGCCTGTTTATTAGATAGCTGGCAAGAATGTGAGTCATCTAGTTAAAGGGAAGCCACCAAGCAGTTCAAGACTCAACTCTGACCCATTAGCTGTTTGATTTTATGCAAGTCATGTGAACCCTTGTTGGGAGGAAAGTACTTTATAATCCTTCATAAGCAATATCAAAGTGAGCTCTTATTCTTGTATTAGAGAGAGCAAGTTTTGAATAGAGGCCTCAAGAAGGAATAAATTTGCCTAGGTGACTGAGGAAACAACTTTCTGTGTTAAGTGGGATAGGCTTTAAATAAAGTCAATAAAAAGCTACATTTATATAAAATTTAAGATTTTTTATGCATTTCATCATAATCCCAAGAGATTATAAATATTTGAGATTATGTCTGTTACAGTGAAGATAACACTGATAATAGAGTCAGAGGGCCTGAGTTCAAATGCTGCTTCCTTTGCTTACTTCTGTGATTTGGGGCAAGTTGCTCCATCTTCATCAACCTCAATTGCATCCTCTATAAATCTGGAACATTGGACTTAACAACCTCAGATGTCCTTTCAACATCTAAATCTTTGTTTATTATAATATTTTGCCAGATTACATGTCAATACAATTTTTCAATATTCACTTTCTGATCTTTTGCAATCTATTGTCTCTCTCTTTCCCTCTCTTCCCCAAGAAGGCAAGTAATATGACATAGGTCATACATATATTATCAAAACACAGAATCCCATGCTTTTTATGTTGTGAAAGAAGACACATATTGCTTTAAATGAGAAAAAATTCATGGAGAAAATAAAGAATAGTATATTTCAATTTGCCTTTGGACTCCATCTGTTCCTTCTTTGCCTGTAGATATCCTTTTTTTTTTTACATAATTCTCTTGAAAGTATCCTGGATGCTTGCCTTGTTGACAAACTTTAGGTTACTGACAGTTGGTCATCATATTTAAATGTTATACATTCTCCTGATTCTGTTTATTTCACTTTTCATCACCTCATTTAAGTCTTTCCATGGTTTTTTTGTGATCATTTTGTTTGTCATTTCTTATGTTCTTATGACTCAACAATTTGTTCAGCCATTCCCCAATTAATGGGCATTCCTTTAGTATCCAGTTCTTTGCCTCCACAAAGAGAGCTGTCATAAATATTTTGTACAAGTAAGTTATTTCCCTCTCTCAAACATTTTAGGGATACATACCCAGTAGTGGTATTGCTAGGTCAAAGGATAGCACTATTTTATGACCTTATGGGATTGCTCTCCAAAATGACTATATCAGTTCACAGTTCCACCACCAGTGTCTCCATTTTTCCACATTCCTGCCAACATTTCTCATTTTAATTTTCTGTCATGTTAGCCAGTCTGAGGGGTAGGAGGTGGTACCTCACAATCATTTTAATGTGTATTTCTCTAATCAATAGTGATTTGGAATGGTTTTTCATAAGACTAAAGATAGTTTTAGGGGGCAGCTGGGTGGCTCAGTGGATTGAGAGCCAGGCCTAGAGATGGGATGTCCTAGGTTCAATCTGGCCACAGACTCTTCCTAGCTGTGTGACCCTGGGCAAGTCACTTAACCCTCATTGCCTAGCCCTTACCACTCTTCTGCCTTGGAACCAATACATAGTATTGACTCCAAGACAGAAGGTAAGGGTCTAAAATATATATATAGTTTTAATTTCTCTAACTGAGAATTACCTGTTTATATCCTTTGGCCATTTGTCAATTGGAAAATGCTTTATATTCTTATAAATTTGACTCAATTCTCTATATATTTGAGAAATAAAGCCTCTGAAGGAGAGACTTGTATAGAATGGAAACTGTGGGATTGTCCATAACTTGGGATTGGAGGAACAAACTGTGATAAATGGTTGTACCATAAGGATCTTTGAATGGGATGAGTTCAGAAAAACTTGGAACAAATATTTAATGAGAAACATAAAAGAAATATATGAAAGGAAATCTTTGAGTAGATGTTACCACAAACTAGGGAGACTAGAAAGGTCTTCAGATTAAATGTGAATGGAGAGCTGAAGGAAGTCAATGATACTAAGAGGTGAAAATGAGGAGAAAGACCATTGCAAAAGAATGCATGCAAAGTCAGAGACAGGAGATGGAAAATCTGGTTGGAAGTAAAGCAAATAAGACAATATGTATGAATGATAGTTTAAAAGGAAGAGTACAGTGTAAGAAGACTAGAAAGGTAGAAAGGAATGAGATTTTATAAAACTTTTCATTCAAAACAGGGAACTTTTTATCATGCAGCTGCTAAAAAATATCAGGCAGCTGCTAGAATTTATTGAGCAGGTGGGGTGATAAGGCTAGGATTGCATTTTAGGAAAAAAATCACCCTGTCTGATGAGTGAAATATGGAATGGAGTGAGGAGAAAGTTGATGCATCAAGACTAATCTAAAAACTTTTCTATTAGTCCAGGAGAGACATAACGAGGAGCTGAATTAGGATGGTGGTTGTATGTGTGTAAAGGTGATATATGAAATACATGTCATGAAGCTAGAAACAATAAGATTTAACAAGAAATTTTATAGGTTTAGTTAGAATGAGGGCTTGAGAATTGCACTGAAATCACAAGTCTGACTGACTGAGAACATAGTGGTACCCTGGAAAATAATTGAGAAATTTAGAAGAAAGGGAGTGGTAGACAAAAGATAATGATTTCTGTTTGGGACATATTGAGTTTGAGAAACCTAAGGTCCTTCTGTACAATGACCCATAGCATCTTTGACTTCAGGGAAGAGTCTTTTTAGTCTTAGTTGTTTCTAATTGATAATGGAGCTTCATTGATAAATTTGAACAAATTTATTAAAATGTCCTCCTCACCTCTTTATCCTGTGACTTTTTTTTTGAAAATGAACATCTAATCTTTCCATCTACCTCAAAATTTTTGTTTATTCTTTAATTTCCCAACTCATTTTAGTTTTCTTTTCTTGTTCCTTTCTAGATCCATTTTGCCTTTCACTGTTTAGCTGGTTAGTTTAGTGTAGGTTTGAAATCAGGTCTTTGTACATATCATTTTCTGTAGTAATGCTGAGAAACAGTTGTTCTAATTTAAAGCAACATGTTACTTTGTCTAAGGAATGTTTGCATTGTAAATTTCACTTGTAATTGGATACTGTAAGACTTTATTTCCTATATTTATAATTCACAAAGCAGTCAGGCAAAAAGAGAAAATTTGATTTTAGAGAGGAAGAAATTGGTTGGTTGGTTAGTTGGTTGGTTGGTTGGTTGGCTGTGGGGGAGAGGAGGAGGAAACTATGAAGAATTCTTTGTTAAGTCCCTGGAATAGAGTGGAAGGGAAGACAAAGAGGTTTTTGTTGGTAAAGAAAAAAATTAAATGTAATTAAGAAAAAGAAATGACCAAATATATTATTTCAAAGAAACATGGCAAGACTTGTATGAATTGCTGAAGAGTGAAGTGACAGATAAGAACAATCTGGGCTTGTAGCTAGGGGAACAGAACATCTAACAAACCCAGTGCTAATGACTGGATTGGTCATAAGGATTGGTGGTAAGGGATGATATGAAATTTACACCTTCAAGAATCTACTTTTTAAAATTTAATTTTAAATAGAGTATACTGAACACTATTTCACCTTTTATTGAGGTTCAGGACCTTCATTATTGACCTTAATTATAAAATATCCTAATAATTAACTATTCAAGTGTCACTCTAAATGATCATAGGTTTTGCTACAATTCTCCTAGTAGTTTTTGTGTTTCTTCCCTCTATTACTAATTTTCACTCAATGCTATTGGTGTGTTGGTGCTTCAAATATATTCTTTTACTTTAAGTAATGTGAGGAAGGAACTGAGGCTATATATTCCACTCTCCTTTGAGTAAAGTGCATGGGCCTTGTGTCAACTCCTCATTATAATGAAGCCTTTACTTAAATCCACATTCACAGCTGTCTTTCGGAGAGCCAAGGTTGTTAAAGTCTTACTTCCAGATAATTACAATGTTCTTATACCAATTTATGACACTTTATCTTTAACTGGCTTGCTTCTTTTTTACTGAGATGGAAATTTAAGACTTTACATCAGCCACTGTTCAGGAACACTTTAAAATTTCATTATTACATTTCATTATTAGCTACTTCTTAGTCACTCTACTAAAAATTGTTCTACTGTTAGGAATTTTTGTTAGTTTTTTTTTTAACTGACATGAAACTTTACCCATTCAGCAGCTAAGCATTTCTTTTCTTTGCATGTGAACATTTTTACAATCTCTCAGTCAAATCTGGCTGGTTATGTGCTACCAGGAAGGGAACTTTGATATAGTAATAGCATCATTTAAATGTCCAGATAATTTCTTAAAACTTTGGAATCTAGACAGACTTAGAACTTCAAGAAAAATAATTAGGGAATGAATACCAAATATAAAAATCAAGAATACTATCTTCTTAACCAGTTACAATGGCAACTCTTAGTTTTTCTAGTGCTACTTATTAAGATAAGCTTTATAAAACCTTTTTATATTAAGTATTAATATATAACTGTACAAAACTTTATATCTTCAAGTCTAGTAGTAGTAGTAATAATAATAATAATAAAGCAAAGTTTATATAGCCTTACTATGTGCCAGGCACTTTGCTAAAGGCTGCATAATTGTTATCTCTTTTGATTCTCTCAATAACCCTCGGAGGTATGGACTATTATGACCTCCAGTTTTACAGATTAGAAAACTGAGGCACAGAAGGTAAGTAGTTTGCCCAGAATCACACAGCTAGTAAGAGTCTGAGATCAGATTCAAACTCAAATCTCTCTGACTCTAGGCTCAGAGCTCTACCTAACTGGTCCCAAATATCATATAATTATAAATAGAGTAAACAAAATACTTTCATCTCCAGATTTCATTTTCATAACATCATGTTATGTTCTATACATCATGTTATGATGTATAGAGAGGGACACACATACACATATGTTTAAATATGTGCATATATATGTGCTTACACAGAGAGAATGAGAATTTAAAGTAATCTCATAATGGCTGGCACATAATAAGAACTCAATAAACTCATGATTGATTCCTGTGCTACTCCAGACCAGCATTAACTTCCCTTGTTCCTACTTCCCTTTGTGTTATAGTCTAATAGAATTTAAATCCTTTGAGGGCAAAGATTATCTCATTTTTCCATTTGTAAGGCTAGCACTCAACTTACTGCTTTACACAAAGTAGACACTATTAAATACATATTCATTTTGAAGTAGAGTCCAGGACCCTTATTTTACAGATTAGGCACAAGAAGCATAAATATCAGAGGCAGAATCAGAAGGCAATTCCCATCTGAGCTGTGGTTTTTGTGTCATTATTATATCATGAAAATCTTCTTCAGGGTTTTTGAATGAAGAAATCTATCAAGCTTCCAACTAAAACAGATAACCAATTTTTACTGAGAGATTAAGCCCAATTTACTATTATTGGAGACATCCTGTAAGTCAAAATGCATGTCAGACATCAACTATTCAAGAAAGTTCAAGAAAGCTTTATGTATAAAGTTTATAGGAGATAGTGTATTTAAATCCTAGACTCTGTGACAAATGCCCAAACTGGTGAGAGAGGCACAGAGAGAGACATACAGAGAAAGAGAGAGGAGGGGGAGTGGCAGGCAAAGAGGGGAGATAGAAAGAGGGAGAGGGAGAGAGAGAGAGAGACAGAGAGAGAGAGAGAGAGAGAGAGAGAGAGAGAGAGAGAGAGAGAGAGAGAGAGAGAGAGGGAAGGAGGGAGGGAGAGAGAGAGAGAGAGAGAGAGAGAGAGAGAATTTATGAAAATAGAGGGGAGTAAGTTCATCTCTATGTTAAGCAAGCTGAGAAAGGAAGATGACTGGGACAGGATAGAAAGTGTTCAAATGACTGCATTTTATTGTCCTATTCTTTGTGAATATCAAAAGTAAGGGCATTGACCAAGCCCTCTGGTTAAATTCACATTGGTTATTCATCCACCAAAGTCTGAAGACTGTCATAAGTACCAACACAGTGCAATAGGTAAAGACCTTTATTAGTTAGTCCCCCTGTACCCCAGATTAGACACCTTTCAAATTAATCCATCTTTCATGCTTCCAACTTAATTCATCCATGAATCTGGTTTGGTGTTGTAACAAATCTAGAATAGAAAAATGGTTTGGTGGAAAGAGCGCATGTCAGGTGAAGGAATGTTATATTTGGAATCACAAATACTTGAGTAGAAAACCTGCCTCGGATAATTAATTAATAGTTGGGTTGATCCACAGGAAATTACTTAGTCTTTCTTAACTTCAGTTTCCTCATAAATAAAATAATAAAAATAATAGCATCTATTCTTTGGGTTTATTGTAAAGATCAAATGAGATGACATAAAGTGCTTTTCAAACCTGAACGAGTTGGACAAATTAATTCTAGATTTTTAGAATCACAAGTACTAGATTTTAATTTCAATTTTACTGCCTGAGTGACCCTAAGCAATTGATTTCCCACCCCTGAACCTTTGCACTTCTGTCTCCTCATCTAGTATCCATTATTTATAGGGTTTTGAATATAACTGGTGTGAAATAAATGAGACAGCCTAAAAATCTAGTGACTCCCTTCTGTTTGTAAATTCATTATCCTCTAAGTTACCCCAAAATGGAAGGGAATCAAAATAGGGGCAATAGGATCAAATTCACTTTGGTGTAAATTACACACTTTGGTGTAAATGTCTTCCATTGTTAGCAACATAGTTCCTAGATTAAATCAATTGGAACCATTGCTTTCTAGGGGCATCATCCTATTTAGTTTTCTGGCCTTGTCAATCACATGGAAGTACATAATAAAGACACCATGAAGAGGTGTGTGACAGTTTGTCATTTAGTTATATTGTCCCTACTGTTTCATTCCCTTCCTTCTAATATGTCTTCAGTCTCTCCCTCTTCCCTGTCTCTTTTTTGTCTGCCTTTGAACAAGCTCAGTTCTCTCTAATCATAATCTAATCATTTCCTTAATCCTTCTTTACATAGCAGCTAATGTCTCAGCTCTCTTTTCTAATCTTTTTGAGGGGGAAAAAAAGGGTCAATAGTGATCTTGAGCCCTGGATGACAGAACCTTAGCTCTAGCACTAGGAGAGACTTCATGGATGATGTAATCCAAACTCCCTCCTTATCTATCCCTTGGGGAGTTTAAAAATAGGATCAGATCTGAAATTTAAAATTAGGTTATTTGACTCAAAAGTCAGTTTTTATTATTCTCAACTTTTTTTTTTCAAATAGTAAGCTTTATGTTTTTCTCTTTCCAACCCCTAACCTGAAAAAATAAAATGAAAAATAATACCATGGTAACAAATATCCATAGTAAAATTAAACAAGTTCCTACACTGGCCATGTTCAAAAATTATATATCTTATTTTGCATATTTCTGTCTGGGTATGAGGAACATTCATCATTAGTCTTCTGAGATCATGTTTGTTCATTAAGCAAATGAAGGTGACTAGTACTGGGGCATGGTTTTGAAATCCAAAGGTACAGAACAGAACTAAGAGAAGAATGAAAGTTGGCACTGGCATTTCCAAAAAAAGGAAGCCCTTGAAGAAACTCAACATTGGAAGAAAGAGGTAAGTCTTGCAAAGGGATATTAGATGCTTTCTATAGGCTAAGCATTATGTAACACTGTAGGAATACAAAGGCAAAAATGAAATGTCCTTTAGCCTCAAAGAGTTTGCATTTCATTTGAGAAAACATAAGATTTTGTAATCTTATATAGATTTGTAAATGCAAAGTAATTTTTGAGAGGGGCATAGTTTCCTCTCTTTGAGTTTCTGTAAGGGATAATGATAAGGATATCTGTTTACTTCAAATGGAATTTGCAAGGATCAAATGAGTTAATGCATATCAAGTACTTAAAAGTAAAAGTCATATATTTTAGGTATCATCTTTGTCATAGTTTCTCCAAAGACTAGTACTATCCTCCTTACAGGAACATAGATTTAAAGCTAGAAGGCCATCTAGACCAGTGGTTCTCAACCTCTCAATTTGTAGCAATGAGAATACATAATGCATATCAGGTATTTATATTCCGAATAATAACTGTAGCAAAATTACAGTTTTGAAGTAGCCACCAACATAATTTCTTGGTTTGGGGTCACTGCAACATGAGGAACTGTATTGCGGGGTCACGGCATTAGAAAGGTTGAGAACCACTGACCTAGACTAATCATATCCAATCAATTTTACCTTTATAAAATATCTTGCAGGCCCTCTTCTGTCCTCTGACACTGCCACCCCTGAATATAGTCGTCATCACTTCTTGCATGAATTTTTGTAATAAATAGACTACTGGTAGGTCTCCCTGCCACAAATTTTTCTCCTCTCCAGTCCACCTGCTACACTACCCCATTATCAAAATTATCTTCCCAAAGCACAAATCTGACTATGTAAATATCCCACTCAATCAACTCCAGTGACTCCCCAGCAATTCATCCTGATCTGCCTTCTCTCTCCATCTTCTCTTCCCCTAGAAATTCTCAAATGACTCCTGAACATTCTCATTGATACCTTAATGAAAATTACTTCCAGATCTCTCTCCCTCTCTCTCTCTCTCTCTCTCTCTCTCTCTCTCTCTCTCTCTCCCTCTCTCTCACTCTCTCTTTCTCTCTCTCCCTCTCTCTCTCTCTCCCTCTCTCTCTTTCTCTCTCTCCCTCTCTCTCTCTCTCTCCCTCTCTCTCACTCTCTCTTTCTCTCTCTCCCTCTCTCTCCCTCTCTCTCTTTCTCTCTCTCCCTCTCTCTCTCTCTCCCTCTCTCTCTCCCTCTCTCTCACTCTCTCTGTCTTTCTCTCTCTCCCTCTCTCTCTCTCTCCTTCTCTCTCTCTCTCCCTCTCTCTCTCCCTCTCTCTCACTCTCTCTGTCTTTCTCCCTCTCCCTCTCTCTCTCTCTCTCCCTCTCTCTCTCTCTCTCCCTCTCTCTCTCTCTGTCTCTCTCTGTCTCTCTCTCTCAATTCCTGATGTCTTTTCTGATATCCAAATCCATATATGCAATTGCTTTTAGGGCATCTCTACCTGCATGTGGCAGGTATCTCCATTTGAACATGTTTACAATTAAACTTAATTATCTTCTCCTCTGACTTTGTTGCTTCTACCTATGACCCCACCATCTGCTCTGTCTCTGGTTGAGGGGAGGGGGTAGAATTGGAGTGTACTTGACTCTTCTTTCTCCCTCATCTTTCCCATACAAAATGTTAGCAAGTTCTATCAATTCCATCTCCTTCTCATCTCTTACATGTTCTCTTCTCTATTCACATTTTTACCACCACGGAAGAGGGGTTTATCTCTACAAATCTGGACTTTTGCAGTAGCAAAATCAATATGGCTTCACATCCTGTTGTGTCCCTTATTCATCCTAACCTTCATAGAGCTACCAGAATAATTTTCCTCTTTGATTAATCTTGTCATGTTACTCTTATAATCACAAATCTTCTGTGGTTCCCTTTGTCTACCTAATAAAATGCAAACTTATTTGCCTGGCATTGATAGTTCTTCACAATATGGAGCCACGCTCTCTTTCCAACTTCTGATAACATTTTTTGGCAATATATTTTATAGTCAAATGAGATTATTTGAGACTGTTCTTAATATTCTAAAACATTTTCCACATTCTTCTTCCCCCTGGTATTTGTTCTTGATTTTCCAGATATCTGGGGGTATCTTTTCCCCATCTTGTCTTCTTTGCCTGTGGAAGTCATATCCATCTTGCACAGTATAATGCAGATGCTACTATCCCTAAGAAATCATTTCCCCTCAGAATTCAAATTATATATCTCCAATAATTTAATGTATTTACTTTGTGATAATGCATTATTATTTCCCATTTTGCTCTTTTCTTTTTTTTTAAACTCTTACTTTCTGTTTTAGAATCGATACTAGGTATTAGTTCCAAGATAGAAGAGCAATAAAGGCTAGGCAATTATGGTTTAGTGACACAGCTAGTAACTGTCTGGATCCAGATTTGAACCCAGGTCCTCTCATTTTATCTAGTAGGCTACCATGCTGCCCCTGAGTAGTTCTTTTCAAACTTCAGGACTACACTCTTCATAAAGTCTTTGAATATTACTCTTTATGTAAACATTTAATAAATATTTGAGTGAATGACCAAAAACAAAAAAGTTCTGCAGCCATTGTTTAACCAGCCAGAAACTTAACAGGTAGAATATTGTAATACATACAGCATGACATTGCACTTTTCATATCAATCATCAAGTAGCATGTTTATGCCCTGTATTGTGTATTGGGCACTATACAAAAAAAAAAGAAATGAACAGACTACAGATCCCAAAGTTTTTAATCTCAAAGATAACACTAATAAACTTTTAACATTCTCTCTTATAAGTAAGAACGATGGTAGCCTTAAAGTAGTGAGATGTTTGGTTACTGCTATATATGTTGAGAGAGAATTCATGAAAAAGACTTACTAGTATCTTATCATGAGGATTTAATCTCTTGCAGAAAATGCCATTAGATCTGGGAACTAGACAATTTTTCATTCCTTTGACTGTGGCCCTGACTTTGAGAAAGGACAATGCCCTATTGTCAAAACTAGAGTATTATTTCTGTTACCCAGGGCCTCTTCAGCCTGTGATTGAATTACGTTCTATATAACCCAAGGTTTGGATGTGTGATTCCTTATCCCACTTCTTTCTTGACTTTATTAGGTAGTAGAACAAAAAATTTTCTTTGTACTTCCTATGAAACACATAGCAAGATTACTATGATATTTTTCTTAGTGATAGATTGATTTTAGTGTAGTCCATATCTATAGTACATTCAACCATTTTTAAAATAAACATCATTCTATTTCCCTCCTCCAACCTCATTGAAAAAGGAAAGAAAAAATAAATTTCTCATAACAATTTGCATATTTAGGCAAAAAATTCTCTCAATTGAAATATGTTATTTTAAAGATATGGAGATAGAGATATATACATGTATGTGCATGTCTTATTCTGCATGCTGAATATATCAACTCTTTGTTTTTTTATTGGAAATTTTTATTTAATTAATTAATTTAGAATATTTTTTCCTGGTTATAAGATTTATGTTCTTTCCCTCTCCACCCTCCACTCCCTCCGATAGCTGACACTCAATTCCAATGGGTTTTACTTGTGTCATTGATCAAGACCTATATCATCTCTTTTTAATGTTTAATATGTATTGTCATAAATCCTTTGTAATCATGAATGGTCATTATATTGAACATTCCTACAGCTTCCAAAACCATTATTTTTTGTCTTATTATTGCAGAAATTGGCCTCCTTGTTCCTTCCCTTTCATTCATTTGTAACATTGATGTTCTAATATTATTTCTCATTCTTCTTACTTCACTCTGCATTGGTATATATGCCTTTTTAAAATCATGTATTTCCTCATTTCTTATACCACAGTAGTACTTCAACTTATCTGTCTACTATAACTAATTCAGGAATTCCTTAATTGAAATGCACCATTCCCCCCCCCCACACACACACACATATTTTTGCCATCACAAAAAGAGCTGCCATAATTATATTTTAGAATCTCTTTAATTTATTGGTTTTCTAATATTATAGTTGTATTCCCAAGTCATTTATCCATTCTATATTTTTAATAAAAAGTATCTGTAGACATTAACTTATATATTGTCTCATTATTAACATCTTTAATACAATTATCTCCATTATATAATTTGGTCTTTGAGCCATCAGTTATTTATGATTGATATTTTTATCTTTAATACTTTTTCAGTGACCTTTTATTTTTTAAACTTTTATTGCACGGTGATAAATAAAGGATATACATTTCTGCTTTTCTAAATTTGCTAGGTTTTTTGCTACTTAAGAAATGATCAGTAATTGCAAAAGTGTTATGCACAGCTGAATATACCCACAAATATATTTAAATGTATATGTATATCTGTATATATCCATTCAATAATTGTCAGAAGATCATTATATACAATTTTCTAAAAATTTACTCAGATCTTTTAAGTATTTTCTTATTTTTTATTGGTAGGGTGTTAAAATCTTTATAGGTCTGATGGGAAGCTAGATGGCACAGAGATAGAATCCTGGTCTTAGAGTCAGGAAGATTCACTTCATGAGTTCAGTATATGGTCTCAGACACTTTCTAACTATGTTACCAAGGACAAGTCACTTAACCTTGTTTGTCTCCATTCCTTATCTGTAAAATGAGCTGGAGAATGAAACAGCAAACTATTCCAGTGTCTTTTCTAAGAAAATCCCCAATGGGGTTATAAAGGGCTGGATACAACTTTAAAATTAACAAATGTAGGTCTGAGAGATCATCTAGTATTTTTATTTTACCATCTATTTCCATATAATTCATTTAGATTTTTGTTTATGCATTTAAGTACTAGGCCATTGGGTTCACATTTAAGATTTGAAATTAATTCACTCTCTGTTATTATTCAGCAAAATATATTTATTTCCCTTCTTTATCTCCTGTCTATTCTTATAGTTGCCTTTCCTGAAATAATCATTTTCTTTTTGTGCTTAGCAGAGTCATAGCTGATTTTGCTCCAACCATTTTTTGAACTTTCTATTTGTTTTAAGGATTTCTCTTAAATAAGGTACTGTTAGATCTTGCTTTCTCATACCCATTTAACCAGTCTCTTTCCTTTTGGGAGATTTCATTCCATTAACAATCATGATTATAAGTTATTATTTCTCTCCATTTTTTCCTTTATATTCATTTCCTTTTTTATTTCTAATTATTACCTTTTTTATTTTGCCTTCTTTAAAATCACCTCCAGTTACATCATTTATGTTACCCAAGATTAAACATTACATGTAGCTGGCACAGTGGATAGAGTGCCAAACTTGTAGTCAAGAAGACTCATCTTCCTGAGTTCAGATTTAGCCTCAGATACTTACTATCTGTGTGGCAAATTGCTTAATTTTATTCACCTCAGTTTCCTTGTCTGTAAAATAAGCTTGAGAAGGAAATGGCAAATCACCTCAGTGCCTTTGCCCAGAAAACCCCAAATAGGGTGAGTAACAACAATACATCTCTTCCTGAACTTGGCTTGTTAAATTTCCTTTTCCCCTACTTCTGTGCTTATTTATATCAGTTTTAATTAAGTTTGTTTTTACTCAAAATGTTTTGGCCTACTTAGATGAAAGTGATGGTCAAGGGATGATGGCCCCATTCATTTTATATATGTTTGCATATAATTTTATTTGCACAATCCAATTGCATATATCACTGTTTCTCTATCCTTTTCTCTATTTTCCCTTAATGTATCCTCTTCCTCTTCCATTTCTCTTAATATTATACCAAAACTATTTATAGGTCTTCTGGACTAATTGGCAACTTTTATGAAGACCCTTCTCACATTCAGATTCCGAAAGAACCCCTCTCCATAAGAATATAAACAGTTTGTGATTATAAAGATCCTTGTGATTCTTAATTTGTTAACTTTTGATTTTTCTCTTGAGTTCTCTGTTTGAATTACAGAGTTCCTTTTCATCTCCTGTTTTGATTTGTTCTGTTTTGTTTTTTATCAGGAATATATAAATATCCTCTTTTTCACTGACTTTTTTGGTAGGATTATATTCTCTATTACTGGGTAAACTGATATGTTTTTAGACTTTAGTCTTGAGATATTTTATTCCAAGTTTTTTTCTCATTTGTAGTAATAGCTGCTAATTAATCGTGATGATTATTCTTCAGTTTTTCCTTTTTCTGAGTTCTTCAAGTATTTTTCTCTGTCTGGGACCTCTGAAATTTTGGTAAAAAATTGTCCAGGAAGATTTCATTTTGGGGTTTCTTTCAAGAAGGAATCAGCTCATTCTTTCTGCTTTCATAATGTCCTCTTCTTCTAATATTTTTGGGCAACTTTCTTTAATGATTTCTTAAAAAATTATATCCCAGATCTTTTTTGGACATTAATTCAGTAGTTTTACAATTCTTAGGTTGTTGATCATTTAATTTTTTAAAACCCTTACCTTCTGACTTAGAATCAATAGTAACTATTGGATCCAAGGCAGAACAGTGGTAAGGGGCCTGCCTTTCTATCTACTGAGCTACATACCTTCCCACTTCTTTGACTTTATTTTTAAAAATTTCTATCTCTTGAATCATATTTTTTTTTCTTTTGGCCCAATCTAATTTTATCAGGGCAACATTTTGTACTATTTATAGAATTTATGGTTAGTCTGCATATATTTAACTATGTAAATGTAAATGTTGTTTCCCTCTTCATATTATAAGTTTATTTTGCACAAAGATATTTTCATTCCTTATACTTGTTTTCCCAGTGACTAACACAGAACCTGTCACTTAGTGAATACTTGATATGTTTGTTGTTGATTAGAACTACTTATGGGTTATATTTTAGAAATCCTTCAATTCTGGACTCGGGAATTCAACTTGTATTCTATAGTTAATGGAAACTATTTTTAAAGGAAATAATTAAAATTAAGAGACACTGAGAAATTAGACTGAAAGTGATATTTAGGATTTAGGATATACTAGAAGAAAAAGTAAATAAATGAGGAAGAATAGTTTAGAATTAGTGTTACAATTCAGGAATTATGTCTGAATTTGGTTATCCGGAGTGGCAATTAAAACAAGGAATGGATATTAAAGACACCAAATATTAAGAATTAAGAGTTTGCATTATTAGAGTTGGGGGGGGGGGGTTCAGAAGCAACTACAAGTCTCTTCAAGATTTAGTGACTAAGAGTATCATTAAGGAAAATAAAGATGTCCAAAGGAAGAGCTACAGATGTTGAATAAGTTTTCTCTTAAGCATGCTTAATGTGAATTGATGTTGAAATGCCCAACATATCATTCAAGATGCTGGTGTGAAATTGAGGAGAGAAATTAAAGAAAGCAAATAAATATGAAGTAATTAATAAGGAGATGAAAGCTACAAGCAACACTGTAGTTGATAGGTCTAGATGTTGAGCAACAATACTACATATTTCTATTTGGAACCTTTCATGTATCATATAGAACAATAGGTTATTGGATCTTTGAATTAGCAAGATGGAGTTCTTTCTTTGCAACCTAAAAATCTCAATAAATAATTTTATACCAAATGTAGAGTAACTAACACTAAATATATAAGGTAAAACTACCACCAAAGGAAATTGTTTAACTCATGAAATATCATCAAAGAACTGAAATGCTTAGTTCCCACTAAGAGTCACCACCTCTAATCTTTTCTCTGTACTAGCTGTCAGTACAAAGAATGTCCTAATGTTTCAGGGACCTTATTCTTTGACTTCTAGCTGGGGCAATCCCTACTTGTTTTCTCCCATAGTATTGAGTCAAAAATAAATTTATTTTCACATTGAAAAAGACAGACAACATGGATTCTGCCCTAATAAGAATGAAAGGGAGATAGATTGAGAAAGAATAGAATCAGAAAATTTGAAAAGAATAGAAACAGAAAAGAGGAAAAGAGCTTCTGTGTTTGAAGGAGGAGGGAAGAATGAAACCCCTCTCAATATAGTTTGGTCACCCTATACATCCTCCAAATTCAAGTAAGATCAAGGCTGTCCAGGCTTAACACTGTGATGCATTGGTACGGGGAAGCACTGAACAATTGGGAGGGCAAAGAGAGGTATATGGCTAATTAAACACGATAAGAGGCAGAAACCTATAACACAAAAAGACAGAAAGCCTTAATAAAATCTACATCACAAGTAGATTAAACCAGAAGAAACTCATAAAGATGGAAAGAAGAATAAATGAAAAAGGAGAATAGTATGCAATGAAAACTATTATACTATGAATAAATAAGATATATCAAAGAAGCAGAAGACATCAAAATACTACTAAAAATAATATCCCCAAAAGATATGTCTAATTATTCATGGAGAAAGATGGTCCTTCAACAAAGGAGAATCATCTGAGTCATATAACATAAGCAACTCAAATAAGAAAAATACATGAAAGATAAATAAGCACAATTATCAAGGAAAGATAAAGTAATGGATTAAATTCTCCCATGTTTTACGTTATTAAAAGAAAATTTTTTTAAAAATTAAACTCAAGTTAAAAAGAAAGAACAAAGAGGGAAAGGGAACAAACATTTACTAAATGCCTATTATGTAGCGGTCACTATTTGTATGTGTTTTACAAACATCTCATTTGATTTCACAACAACCTGGGGAAATAGGAGGGATTATATCCCTATTTTACAATGGAAAAAACTGAGGCAAATAGATGGAGTAAAAGTATTTGTGCCCAGGATCACTGGGACTATATTTAATGTTGTCTTTCTAACTATTGATCCTCTACTCTATTTATTATGCTCCCTAACTGCTTAGAGTGATCAAAGTACAAAAGGATTTAAAGGACTATAGATCAAAGCAAAACCTAAAGAATCAGAAGACAGGTGGGGAAGAAGAAAATTAACTTTATTTTCAACCCAGAATGGAAAAGAAGAGTTTTGCTTGAGGGAAGACAAAGGAATTAGATTATAAAGAGACCATTTTGTTGCAGAAAGGGCTGGATATCCCAGAGCCTCCAACTCATTCTAGGAAGATAGTTGTATAAATAGCCAGAGGCAATCAGCATCCAAAGTGGTCAAAGGTAAGCATGTGAATAAGATAAAAAACTGAAATAAGGGAATGTAATTAAGAATAGATTAGAGGAGAAATAAGCAAGAGGACAAATTAAAGGAAACCTTCTAGAAAAAATAATTCCTTTTAATGCTACTTATCTAAGATCTCAGGTTGGGGACAAAGAAGAAGTATTTTTGATTAATACACTTAGATTGAGAAGGTAAGAAGTGGGACAAGTCAGACCAGGGAACAAATGGAAAGAAGGGATGAGATGAGTAAATTACAGGGTATAAGTGAAGAAAGTCAATTTGCTTCATTTCTATCACTGTACTACCAAGAGAATTAAATGAAAAATCTGCTAATTTGTTAAATCCACTGTTTAGGAAGAAACAGACAAACCATTTATAATGAATAAGGATGACTGAGTTATCTGAATCTTTGCAGAAACTATTTGCCTTGATGAGCTGATAGATCCATTAAAGTATCTAAACATTAAAATGTTACCTCATAAATGTGCTTTTTAGTTCATGTCCTTTAAAGCTAATAGAGGAATATCTGGGAGATAGGGCAAAACAGGGGTTTCTAAGCTTTTCTTCAAACCAAGCTTCCCTATGATAACTGCCCATATTCCTTGGTCTCCAGGTAACCTGCCATTCTTTTTTAAATTATATCTAGGCTCTCAAGAGCACGTCATGAAATTTTGAGGAAGCAATCTTTTTCTTTATAGTATTTTTCCTACTCCCTACTACTGAACATTTGTTCAACTGCTACCATGAAAATTCATTGGGATTAGAAAAACCTGGGTTCAGATCCTCAATTCTAATTTCTTTTAATATCTATATATTGAAATTATTTTGAAGTCTAAGAGGCATCGTGTATAGCCCCTTTAATTTACAGATGAGGAAATAGAAGTTAACAAAGAAGTAACAAACACATGAAAAATATCAGGTGCTAATTAGTGACTAGACCTCAAGCCTAGATTCTCAATCTCCAAATATAGTACTATACCCTAGGATTATGTTTTTAGAACTTGAAAGGAATTTATAGGCTGGCCCCCTTCATTTGACAGCTAAAGAAATTAAAACCCAGAGAGGTAAAGTGACTTGCTAAAACTGATAAATCTAGAAAGTAGTAGAAAAGGAATCTGAAACTATATCCTTTGACTCCCTATCCAGCATGCTCTCCTCTGTACTTTACTACTATCTTATGACTCAATGGAATTTGACTTTGTCCAATTTTTCAAAAATGTTTTCTTCACCTACTACTTGAAAACCACTTTTAGGAACTGAGGGGGGAGGGTGATTGTTCTCTTAAATAGGGTATGATTTGCCTGCTTAAAAAGTTCATGTACAGTAGAGGAGCTTAAATCTCATTCCATTATCCAATTCCAGACTCCAAGATCTCCAAATGAATTCTAGCCTATGATCCTATAGCATATTTGGGAAATGTTCTCATATGTCAACACCTTATTAAGATAAGATAATTCTATTCTTTAAATATCATAAATTTGTTTGAATCATAATGATGCAGCAAACAACCACTTCTCCACTCAGAGTGTATGGCCCAAGAAAATAGAAAGAATATACTTTAAACCAACTTGAAAGAGAAACCTAGCATCCAACTCATAAAGTAGCTACAATGAGACTTCGTATCATTATGAAATACTAGGATTTTAAAATATTTGATTAAAACACATTCATCTTCATTTGTTTCACAATACGCCAGGGATGTTCAGTGGAGAGGGAGGAGGAAGTGCCCAGTTTAGTAAAAACTAATAGAAGTTTAAGATTAACTATAAAGCACCACTTGCGGCAAATGCTAGTGCTTTTTATTCCCATGAGTACCTATTGGTATTTTGTTTTTCTTCCATATCTCTCATTGTATGTTAGTCATTATTAGGATGGGCTCAGTCATTTTGTTATAGTAATAGTAGTCATGTGAAAGTATTTTTTCTTCACTCATTTACTGATAAATGATGCAATATTAATATAAATATTTTGGTTAAATTAAATTTAGTGAGATTTTTCTTCCTCTGGACCAGTGTCTCTAATGTTTCTTTTAAAAATTAATTTTTTTTGCTTTGTTGTTTAAAAAAGCCCAACTATTTTGACAACTATTTTGCCTCCATTAAGGAAAAGAAAGGTTGAGAGTCATCAAGATATAGTAGACGGATTATAGGACTTTACCCATGTTCAAGTCCTCCCTCTATGACTTTCTAGTTGTGTGACCTTGAATAAATTATTTAACCTCTCAGTGTTCATTATCTTACCCGTGAAAAAGTGAATAGTACTATTAACACTACTTCTTTAATAAGATTATAGAAAATATATCTGATAGTTATCATTTATATTACTTTAGTGCTTCGAATTTCATGAAACTAAAGAAATATAAGCTGTTATTTTTGCTGGTATTGGGTTAGCTACTTCAGAAATCTGTGATCCCCTGGGATTTCACTCCATTGGCACAAATCAAAATCTCTTTATGACTTAGAAAATTGCCTTTAAGAGATTGTGTGATTGAAAAATTTATATCTGACAACTGAGAGTCTCTGAACATAGTCTGATAATAATTAATGATGATGATGATGATAGTAGCGTTTATATAGCATTTGAAGGTTCATAAAGCCCTTTGAATATATCTCATTTGACTCTCTCAGCAACTTACTGACATAAGCACTTTTTTTTAGCCCTACTTAATGGATTGGGAAACTGAGGTCCCAACAGCTAGTGCCTGAGGCCAGTCTAGAATATGTCTTCCTGTAGTTGCTATACCTTCAAGCTGCATTTAAATAAAAATAAATATTACATTCATTATATGGCCCGCATGTGAATCCTGTACAGTTTGAAACAGCTTATGCTCCCTTGATTTACTATTTGAAAACCCAGACATTGGTCCATTGGTATGATTAATACCAATGAAGAAACTCCCTCTGCCAATGTAGATCTCATAATTTTAGAGAATTGAGCAAGTCACAAAGGGACTAAAGGACTTGTCTACGATCACACATTCAGAGTTTCAGAAGTAGGACTAGAACTCAGATTTTTTCTGATTCTAGCCTGCTCTCTATTCATTATACTATACTTCTTATAATGATCCTTTTAAAAATAATCAATAACAATAGTATTGTAATATGGAATTTAAAGCCCTTCAAAATTTAACTATGGACTAGCTTCCCAGTTTTAAATTGATATTACCATCCTGCAGACATTCCATGTTCCAGTCAAAATGGGCTACTTGTCGTTTTTTTAAAAATTAGCATTTCACTTCCCCTACTCTTTGACATAGCACAGGTGATTCTCTATTCACAGATCAACTCATGTGTTGTTCATTATAAGAAGTCTTTTTTTCTAATTCTATTTGGTTATTAGTGCTGTTTTCTTCCCCTTATTAATATACACCGATTTATTACTCACATTTTGTCTCCCATTACACTCCCCCCCCATAAGCTTTCTGAGGGTCATTTATCTTTTTGTCTTTTTTATGCTCAGTACCTAGTGGGCTACCTTGTGTGAAACAGGTATTTAATTTTTTTTATTAAATGTAGTGATAATAAGTATGTTTTTGTTAGGCTATGTTCTGTTGCCCCTTCATTCCATAACTCTTGCCCAGGCATCCTCTCAGTATTCAAGAAGTATTAATGGTGGATGCCAATATGCAGTGGGTGCTACTGTAACAAAGTGAACCTTTCAGTTCTTTGCCTTTACTTCTGTATTCTTGGAGATCAAAAATCTTTCTCAGTGTGAAATGGGTTCCTATCTCTCCCTTTCTTGTTTGCTTTTTGGCTAGGAAAAGGAAAATAGCTAGGGAAGGAGGTAGCTCAGTCTGTGGGAGCCCATCATACCGAGGGACTCTGGCTTATTACTTTATATAAGTAGATCTCCACACAACACCCCCTCTTAAGTAGAAGAATTGAAATGTCATATGGATAGCGGGTGCTGAGCACTTTCTAAGACTGGCTTTAAAAGCAAATGAATTGTACCATTATCAGACTTCAGTACTCCATTGTTTGCCCCTAGCTCCCATGGCAGATTTAAATAGCATACATATGCACAAACCTCAAGCAAATCTTTTAAAAGGCAATTGAGGTTGAAAGAATGTTATACTTGAAAAGGGAAATGAGAAAATAAAGTCTATGGGGAAAAACGTGGTGAATTTGAAATGATACTCAAAAATGGTTATGGATACCCAGAGGGGACCTTGTGATGTGATGTTGGTTATTTGTTCCATTTATGTCTTCATAGTGTATGCTCTCTTGATTTTTAAGGTAGATTTTTCCCGGAGCAGTTTGGCAGCCATAAAGAATGGCCATATTGAAGACCTACATGCTTTTGCATTTTTTATTGATGCCCAACGCATTTTTTTTTCCTGGCAGTGAAGAAAGGATCTTTTTTTAAAAGCCAAATTACTTATTTGTGTAGAGTGCTGCTGCATTTTAAGTTCAAATCCTGACTCTAAACAATTACATCCAAGTCGCTTTGTTTCTCTACACCTCAGTTTCTTCACTTGTAAAAGCAGAGGACTAGTTTTTGTGACATAGGAATTTCAATTCTAGCTCCAAACCCAATTAAAGATTATATTCTAAAGAGTGTCAATTTGTGTTATTGCTATAATTACATTATTTAACAAAGCTCCCAAACTGGGAGCTAAACACCCACTATCCTTGAAATGGCAGCTTTGGGGCAGAGTTTAGGGACATGATGTCAAACAGCAGAAATCTCATTTCTATTGTTGTTATTCTCTTTTACCTTGAAACGAAAGAAACAAAGGATCTACCTTCCCCAGAAGAGTGATATGTTTCTGAAAGCCTATGTAGTCTGAATATCCTTATGATCTCTCATATAGTTTTAGTTACCTAAGGCTGAGAAACAAGATCAAAGGCTATTTTTGTTCCACAAATAATTATTAAGCAGCTCTGTTCATGGCTCTGTGCTAGGTAATCACTAGCATAATCTGTCAGAAATTAGAGGTTTCTACTTTGTAAAACAGTTAAGAGATTGGTTTGGAATCTGTTTTTTGTATTATATATTTGGTCCACTTTTCCTTTTTTATTTGAAGCTATTTTATTTTCTTGATTACATGTGATAACAATTTTCAAAGTGTTTTGCTACATTATAAGATCCCAATTGTCTCCTTCCTCTTTTTGAACTGACTTATTCATGTATGATCATGTAAAACATTTTGATATTGGATATTGTTGTAAGAAAATACTCATATAAAACTCAAATGCAAAAATAAAACCATAAATAAGCTAGTGTGAAAGATAGTATCTTTGATCTGTATCTGACTCCAGCCGTTATTTCTCTGGAAGTCGATAGCATTTTTTTTCAGAAGTCTTTCAAAATTGTCCTATATTGCTGAGAGTAACTAAGTCTTTCAGAGTTGAAAATTGTATATTGCTTTTAGTGTGTATATTATCTTATTCTGCTTAATTCACCCTGTATCAGTTCAAGTAGATCTTTACAGCTTTTTCTGAAATTGTGAGCTTATCCTTTCTTATAATACAATAGTACTCAATCACCAACATTTAACACAATTTTTTTTTCAGCCAATCTCCAATTGATGGACATTCCCTCAATTTCCCATTCTTTGCCATCACAAAAAGAGTTGCCATAAATACTTTACAATTAGTTCCTTTCCCCATTTTTAAAGATCTCTTTTGGATACAGAATCAATACTGGTATTTATAGAATCACATGCACAGTTTTAGAGCCTTTTTGGCAGAGTTTACAACTCCACCAATAATGCATTAGTACCCCAATTTTTCCATATTCCTCCAAATTTTATTCTTTATTGTCATATTGACCAATCTGATAGGTGTGAGATATCTCAGAGTTGTTTTCATTTGTTTTTCTCTAATCAAGAGTAATTTAGAACATTTTTTCCTCTTATAATTGATAGTGTTGATTTCTTCATCTGAAACTGACTTGTTCATATGCTTTGGCCATTTGTCAATTGGGGAATGACTTTTATTCCTATAAATTTGAGTTAGTTCTCTATAAATTTGAGAAATTAGACCTTTATCCAAGAAATGTATTATCAAAAATTCTCCAATTTGTCATTTCTAATCTAATATTGGTTACTTTAGTTTTATTTATACAAAATGCTTTTAATTTAATATAATCAAAATGATTCATTTTACATCTTATACTATTCTAGATCTCTTGCTCACTCATAAATTGTTCTCTCCTCCCTTGATCTACCAGGTAAACTATTCTATGTTTCCCTAATTTAATTATGGCATCTCTATATATCTAATTCTTATGTCCATTTTGATCTTACCTTGCTATAAGGTATGAGATCCTGGTGTATACCTAATATTTTACATATTGCTTTACCAGTAGTTTTTGTCAAATACTGAGTTTTTATCCCAAAAGCTTCACTTTTTTTTCATTAATTCTCTTAATATTTTTTACCTTTTGTTCTTCCAGATAAATTTTGTTATTATTTATTCTAGGTCTACAAAAAATTATTTAGTAGTTTAATTGGTATAGCACTGACTAAATAAGTAAATTAATTTTGGTAGAAATGTTATTTTCATGATTTTAGCTCAGCTTACTCATGAGCAATTAATATTTGTTCAATTGTTTATAGCTGACATTTATTTGTGTGAAGAGGGCTTTGTAATTTTTTTTCATATAATTCTTGTGTTTATCTTGGCAAGTAGACTCCCAGTGTAAGGGCCATAAATGTGAGGGGTTTCATAAAAAGTTGGACTATATTATTTAGGACTAGGGTCGCCAGGAATTTAGTCATATTCCAAAGAGATTTATTTTAACAATTTATTTATAAAATATAGAAAGAGTGAAAATAGGAAAATCAGAGAGAGAATAGGCCTATGCACTAATTATTTTGCTCCAACCCCTAGCTCAACCCAGGCAGGGCTAATTAGCCCTTAGCTGTAGAGGCCTTGGCCTTGAGGCTAGGACCTAGGGATGCAGGAAGTCTCTCTGGAGAAGGGAGACCTCTCCTGAGGCTAGTCCTTTCAGAAAATCCAGGAAAGGAGTTAGCCTTTTCCACTGACCAAATATGGTAGTTTTAAGGAAAGTAGAAGCAGTCTGAGATCCTGTCAGAGCTCCTTCAAAGTCAAGTCAAAGACAAAAGACCAAAGAAAACCCCTCACAGGAAGTACTTGGCATTTTTAAAGACCATTTGTTTTTCTCACTTCCTGTGACTTCCTTCCAATTTATGTGTACCAATTACAGCTAAAGCTTTGCTTAGGACTGCCTACAGGGCAGTCAGTCAATTCTGATTCATCACACACTATGGCACATGTGGGTCATAGACCTGCCCCACTCAAGTGTAAGTGGGTTGTATACGCTTTTGGTGATTAAATATAAAAATGGGCAGGGGAGAGTTAACTTAATCTTCACACCAGGTATTTTATATTGACTAGTTATTTTAAATGGAATGTTCTTTTTTATCTCTTGCTATTGAACTTTGTTGGCAATATATAGCAATGCTAATGATTTATTTGGTTTATTCTGTACCTTTCAACTTTAATAAAGTTATTAAATTATTTCAACTAAGTTATAGGTGATTCTCTAAGATTTTCTAAGTATATCATCAGATATTCTGCAAGGATTTATACTTTAGTATCCTCTTTGCCTGCTTTAATTCCTTCTATTTCTATTTAGTTTCATTCTACTAATACTTGCATTTCTATTACAATATTAAATAATAATAGTGATAATAGGCTTCACTCCTGATCTTACTGGGAATGCTTCTAACTTATCCCCAGAACAGATGATACTTGCCAATAGTTTTAGAGAGATATTACATTTTTTTAAGGAAAGGTCCTTTAATTCATCTTCTTTCTAATATTTTTAATAGTTACAGATTTAGTGTTTGTTGAAGACTTTTTCTGCATCTATTTAGATAATCATGTGATTTCTATGAGTTTGGTTATTGATATGATAAGTTATTCTAGTAGTTTTCCTAATATTAAATCTGTCTTGCACTCCTGGTATTAATGCCATCTGGTCATAGTGAAAGATTCTTGTGATATATTGCTATAGTCTCCTTTCATAGTATTTTATTTTAAAATTTTGCATTTATATTAATTAATGAAATTGTCCTATAATTTTCTTGCTCTGTTTTACTCTTTCTGATTTAAGTAATAGTACTATATTGGTATTTTAAAAAGAATTTGGTAGAATGCCTTCTCTGGCTAATTTTCTAAATAGTTTATATAGTGTTGGGATTAATTGTTCTTTAAATTTTTAATACAATTTACTTGTGAATTCATCTGAACCTGGAGATTTTTCCTTTGGGGGTTCCTTTATGGCTTGTTCAATTTCTTTTTCTGAGATGTATTCTGGTTCTTCTTTAGTTAATTGGAGCAATTTATGTTTTTGTAAACATTCATCCTTTTCACTTATATTGTCAGATTTATTGGTGTATAATTGGATAAAATTGTTCACCCTTTATGTTTTTAATAATGGTTATTTGATTTTCTTCTTTCCTTTATTTTTAATCAAATTAACCAAAGCTCTACATATTTTGTTATATTTTTATAAAACCAACTAATAGTCTTATTTATTACTTCAGTGGTCTTCTTACTTTCATTTTTATCAATTTCTCCTTTGATTTTTAGGAATTCCAATTTATTCATTAATTAAGAATTTTTAACATGTTCTTTTCCTAGTCTTTTTAGTTGCATTCATTGATCTACTTTTTTCTCTATTTTATTCATGTAAGCATTTAGAGATATAGATTTTTCCCCCAAGCACTATTTTGGCTGTATCCCATAAATTTTGGCATATCTCCTCATTGTCATTGTCCTTAATAAAATTAATGATTGTTTCTATAAATTATTCCTTGTCCAATCCCTTTTTAAAAATTAGATTATTTCATTTCCAATTAATTTTTATTTGTCTTTCCATGGACCATTATTGATGATATAAATTTTATTGTATTATAATCCAAAAAGGATTCATTCATTTTTTCTGTACTTGGTCATGAAGTTTTAATGACCTAATAATACATGGTCAGTTTTTGTTTAGATGCCTTGTACTACTGAAAAGGAATGTGTATTCCTTTCTATTCCTTTTCAATTTTCTGCAGAGATCTATTAGTTCTAACTTTTTTATAAATTTCATTCACTTCCTTCACTTCTTTCTTGTCTATTTTTTGGTTTGTTTTATCTAATTCTAAAAGGGAGAAGTTGAAGTCCCCCACTAATATAGTTTTACTGTCTATTTCCTACTGAAGCTTACTTAATTTTTCCTTTAAAAAACTGGAGGCTATACCATTGGTGCATATATGTTTTCATTGTCTATGGTACTTTTTATCAAGATGTCATTTCTTTCCTTATCTCTTCTTGACATGGAATCTAGAAGCCCCAAACTTGTAGCCTAGTAAAATCTGATGAACCCCAAGTTTTGGGACTGGCTTATAAATTGGAGACCCCAAAGATGGTCATTGTTCCCTGTTCCCATGAGAATCCACCCTGAGGGGAATCCCAGGCTAGCAATTCAGACTGAATAATGAATCCCAAAATAAAGACAATCCACTTGAGATGGATGCTAAGCCCAAGCTGAGTGACTCTTTAGTGCAGTAGGTAGTACTCAGTCTCAAAAGCTGAAGGTTCTGAGTTTGATCCTCAGAAGGAGGGTGTGATATACTGGCAGAGGCTTCTGGAGACAAGAAGAGTCACCTTGACTTGGGCTTAGCCTTCACCTTAAATGGGTTGTCTTTACCTTCACTCCAGTATTCATTTTGAAGGACTATTTTAAGTTTTATTGAAGAAGATTTGAGGGGGTTCAAGCTTTCCCTGCTTCTACTCTGCCATTTTGGCTCTGCCCTGCCAGAAGTCATTGGTCCACTTTCCATATTTCTAAAATTTGAGAGATTTCTTAGAGACTAGTAAATAAAAAATGAATAATGTCATATTCTAATATATTTTCTTTCTTAGATTAGAGAGAAGCATTGTGGAATGCTCTTGTTGATGAAGTCAACTTTGGGGCCACAAGGGACATCCCTTGCCTAAAGCATATTTGAAAACTTAAAAACATTCCCAAACTCAAACATTTTCAGGGAGATTACATTATTATGTGCTATAGAAATCCAATGAAAAGTTTTCTAAATTAATGTAGCCTAGAGGACACAAAAAGAGAACACTTAGAACAAATTGATAAAAAAACCAAAGTTAATGAATTTGGCACATAAAATATATAAAGCATTTCAAAAACACTCTTACTCAGACTGAGGAAAGTTGTACTGTTTCTCTGATATCATAAACAAAGATATGATATTCCTATCCTCTGAGAAAGTCTGCTTTGAAAGAATACTATTAAGAGTGAGCATATACCCTATTTATATCAAAGTCAGAAGGAAAAGAACATGACCAAATTGTTGAGGCCACCACACATTCATCAAGGTAACCCTAACCATTCAAATGATTCAAATGAGTGTGTGTGTGTTTGCTTTGCCTTCCAGAATGCCTTGTATATGGAAGTCATTTAGGTGGGGGTTTTTGTTTGTTTTAATCAACAAGTAGTATGTTTGTTCCCAGAGAACCTTCCTCTCATTCTCACTAAGGGTTAGTACAAGAATGGCTTCTTACCACTAGGTTATTGATCAAAGTATTAGAATCATTAATTACCTAAGTAGTAAATATTTTCACCAGTCTTCCAAACTGTATTCTAAGAAGTTGGGTGTTCATAAATCATCATTCTTTTTAGATCCAACTGTGTCACCAATTTGCTTGAAAACAAACTACTTTTTGACCCTGGGGGAAAATGAGAGCTCTAGCATTTGATTTAACAACAAGCACTAAACCATGTATACTTACTTAATAGACTACAAACATTGTTCTGGTACTGAGGATTATTAGTAAGATGAGAGTTCCCCTAAAACTACAGTGCTTTTGTTAATCAGGCACCCCAGTAGCATTCTAACTTACACTCTTAAGTAATCTCTTGATGTTCTTGCCAAGGGAAAGGGCAAAAGGGAGGATGTTTGTGAAATTTTACTTTGATTAATCTTATCATTGCAAGTCCCCAGAATATAAGGGTTTTATTTAATTGTTCCTAAAATACTATTTAACTTTCAAATTCTGTGATCTTGTCCAGCATCTTTCATTCTTTTGTGAGACAATGCAGAATCAGAGAATGCCAGTTGACATGAAAATTGCAAAAACAGTCAACATTTATATATCTGTTTAAGATTTGCCAATTATTTTATATCAATTTTTCCTTTAATTCATTTGAATACAAGTCAAGGATAACTATATTAAATAACTAGAAACCTCTGTACTGCTTCCTTCAGCAAACACACAGTTAAGGTAAGACCTGGTGTCTTTCCTTGTGGAGTTTACAGACTAATAAGAGAACAGAACATAATGTAAACAAATAACCATAATACACTGAGGCAGGAAGTCTGGGTTAAGGCTTTCTGGGGACACTAGAAAAGGCTTAGAACATAATGTAAACAAATAACCATAATACACTGAGGCAGGAAGTCTGGGTTAAGGCTTTCTGGGGACATTAGAAAAGGCTTTCTGGAAATGATTATATTTGACTTGAGCTTTACAATATATATGAGAGAGAGAGAGAGACAGAGAGAGAGAGAGAGAGAGAGAGAGAGAGAGAGAGAGAGAGAGAGACAGAGACAGAGACAGAGAGAGACAGAGACAGAGACAGAGACAGAGACGGAGAAGGAGAAGGAGAAGGAGAAGGAAAAAGAGGAGGAGGAGAAGGAGAAGGAGAAGGAGAAGGAGAAGGAGAAGGAGAAGGAGAAGGAGAAGGAGAAGGAGAAGGAGAAGGAGAAGAAGGAGAAGGAGAAGGAGAAGGAGGAGAAGGAGAAGGAGAAGGAGGAGAAGGAGAAGGAGAAGGAGAAGGAGAAGGAGAAGGAGAAGGAGAAGGAGAAGGAGAAGGAGAAGGAGAAGGAGAAGAGGGAGAGGGAGAGGGAGAGGGAGAGGGAGAGGAAAAGAGGTAGGGAGAGAGATTTTCCCATTTCCAGCAGAGGGAACGAATGGAGTAAAGATACTGGGGGGTAATTTGACCCAAATTTGACTAAAGCATAGAGTACAATGAGGGGAGTACTATAAAATAATACAGGAAAGATAAATCAGACTGTAGAAAGACTTAAATGCCAAGTAAAAAAATTGAATGTTATTTGGCCATCCATTAGATACCATGTTGAAGGTTTGAACAGAACTTGACACAAATAAATCTATATCAAATTAAGAAAATGTTGGCAGGCTTGTGAAGGATGAATTGGAAGGGACAGATATCTGCAATAGGAATTTCTCTTAGGAGGCTATTGAAAAAGTCAGAAGTAGGCATTAATGAAGGATTATACTAGGAAGATGACAACAGGAATGGGAACAGGGGAATATGTATCAAAGAGATTCCATATTCCTGGAGGGAAAAGAGTTGGTAACTGATTGTATATCAGAGAAAATGAAGAGAGAAGAATCAATAATCTTACAAATGTTTTGCTATATAAAACTTAAATAAATTTTGGTACAATGATAGAAATGATAAAATCAGGAGTGTATTATAGGTAATTGAGAAAAATTTAAAGGAATGATGTTTTCAGAAATGTAAAAATCTGAAACTCTTGTGGTATTGATTTGAGAGGATAATGATTAATCCTTAGTTATGCCACCAACTATGTAATACAGAAGAGTTTTTGCCAAAGCTTAGAAAAATCTAAATGGCCCAGTGAATAGAATACAGAAATTAGAGTTAAGAAAAGGTTCAAATTTTGTCTGAGATACTAGCTATATTATCCATGGACATATTTTTAACCTCTCTTTTTTCTTATCTGTAAAATGGGGATTGATAATAGTTAATTCACAAATTAAGTGACAATGTAAAGTACTTTGAAAATCTTAAAGTGTTATATAAAAGTTAGTTGTTATTATTATCAACAACCAACCATCATTACAATTATACCTTGATCAACAGATTCCAAATAGCATTACTGCAGATTAAGTTGTTTCATTAGAAGAATATATGTTAAAAGCTTTCCATTACCAAAGTTTTAGGGTACTTGACATACACAATCATACATAAGGAAAAAAAGTCAGTGATTTAAAATTGGAAGAAATCTCAAGTCAAATCACCAAGCATTTATTAAGCCCCCACTTTGTGGCAAGCATTGTACTAAATAAGCACCAAGAACACAAAGAGAGACAAATCTTCACTGCATTCAAGAAGTTCACAATCCAATGGAACCTAGCTAGATAGTTAGTGTTTTGTTTTTGTTATTTGTTTTATTTTTGCTAAACTATTGTTTCTTTTTCTTTTTAATACTTTCTTTAATACTTATTCCCGCAGGTGGAAGAGTAGAGCTATATTCAGAAATGTTTGTCAAGTTAGAATAAAAGCACCAATATAAGCATGCAAAAAGTGAACATATTAATTGGATAATTATATTTGTCATTAGTTTAGTGTATAAATTATACTTTTCCCAATATTGTCCCTTAATGCTTTTATTCCAATCAATTTTAGATGATAATTTCCCCTCTATTTTAACATTTATTATACTCTAAGTGAAATGCTAATGCTCAAGATGATTTCTTAGTATTATGAAGAGCAAGGCATTAGAAGTAAAAGGATATGGGAGAAGAAGGTAAAACCTGATATTCAAAGTTTTATTTGTTCAGTGAACAATCACACTGTTAGAAGCAATTTCTCTAAATGTATTATGAAAAAAAATATCCAATACATTTGAGGTTTTTATACCAGTAATTATGTTGAATAGTTTTGGTTTTTCCCCCCAGAAGTCTAGCTTATCCATGAAAAATGGGCAAGTTACTTGCCTTCCCTGGACCGTGGGTTTCTTGTAGCTCAATCTATTATCCAAATCTTAGCAATCTTAGCAAAATTCACTGATGTTATGCAGCTAGAATTGAGCTAGTAATATGACTCACATATAACCTTCACTCCCCCAATAAGGGATGATGTGTAAAATGGATAATTGACAATCACATATATTTTTAAAATATCATGTGTTCTATAATTTTTTATTCATTTGGCTACTAAATATTTTGTTGCCAAAAGGTTGTCATACATTTAATAATAGTGACAATAAAGTTCATTTACATTTTTAGTATTAGTGCTTCCAGGAAGGGAAACTACAAGCAACAGCAAGATCAACAAGCCCTAAATTTTTGAGAATTTTTTACAAATAATAGCTTGAATATGTACCCACCAATAACTTTGGAAAACTACAAACATTTTTGAGGAATATGGGAATGAAAAATCAATTTTTGCAAAATGGATATTCTAATAAATATCAAAACTCTTAACTCTAATTTTACAGGGAAATATACAGAAGAAAATAATTCCAGTTCTGCTCACACCTGGGAAATTTCAAGTAGTATTACAATTGATCTCTAATTTAGTGCTCAAGAACTCAGAGAAATGAAAGAATACAAGTCATGTAGATACTGAGGACCACACTCTAATTCATGTGTCTTTAAAAAAAGAAAAGATTAAAAAAAAAAACAAATGCCCGTGTTGAATGCACAGATAATGTACTAGTACCAATAACACCAAATAAAGTAACCACTATAGAAATCATGAGTTCTTTCTGTTGGGTAAAACAATTATTCTTGAGTATTATATAAAAATTTAATTTAGGTCTCACTTTTCATTCTTAGCGTTTCTCTGAAATATTTTATTAATAAGTTAAAAACCATAATGAAATTTTAGGCTATTGGCAACTACATTAAAATATTTTTCTCTATAGTCATTAACTGAATCATTGCAAAAGCTATTTTATGGGTTCATCTTTTATGCATATGTGATCACGGTATATATCACTACCTGAGATCACTGCAGGTAAATACAATTCTTCTACTTTTTGTGGAAAATCTGAAATATCTACTTATATTAGATGAAGCTAAATCACCTAGTTTGTAATAATATATCAAGAATTTAAATAAAAGATGAAGGCAGGGATGATATTAATATGCCTTTTACTATATCCTATTATAACATGCTTTGATCATCCTGACTGCTAGAAAAATATCAACACAGCTGTGTCAGGCATTACTTCCAACTGTAAATGTAAAGGCAAATTATAAAGATTACCAAGTTTGTTTTCTAAAATCACATTTTACAAAAAGAATTTAAGTTACTTCTCCAAACTAAGCTTTTCACATAGGACAAACTTAATACAATGCCTAGCATTTTATTCCAATTACCAAAACACAGAGCAGTGTCAAAATGTTTCTAGGAAAGAAAAAGAAATTGTGTCAAGACTTTCAGTGTATAAGCTTGTATTTGAAGTTTATAATAAATTACCATTTTAAGTAGTGAGTTATAGCATTTTTGTTTCAGGTTTAATTTTCTATGTGCATATATTTCTAAAATGCTAAAAACAAATCTAATCAAGTTCTTTACAGCAGACAAGAAGCATTTGAGTATACTTTGCTATAGGCTGTTGGATTTGAAAAGCTAAGCTCTTCTCTGACCTACTCTTTGAAAGAGTATTAACATTTTTAAGGTGATCTTTACCTTTTTCTCCTTTACTGAGTTGAAACTTACCAACTTTATTCTATGATTTTAAATGTAAGGGATAAAAGGGCTTTGTTGCAATGACAGAATGCCAAATAGAGCATTTGCTCTTTTCCTCTTTCTTCTCATCATTGTTTTGATGCCTTCTTAAGGCTTTTTAAAGTTTTAAGATATTTTTCATGACAGGTCACATTGGAGTTAAAAAGGCGAATGGTACACACACACACACACACACACACACACACACACACACAGTATATGTGTGTATAGTAATAAAGGAACTTATAGACATTTATTAAATATTCATCAATAGGTTAGTTGAGTTTATCCCTAACCTCTGACCTATATCATGAGCTGCAGATGGTACCGGAAGTCCAAAAAGAGGTTAAAATAAATTACTTTAATTCTGCTAGGATTCTGACCTGGATCTCTCTGAAGAGTGAGAAAGTATCTGCTGTGTGTCCCTTTTGTTCTATAAGATTTTGAGACATCTGAAAAAGACAGAAGACTTGAAACAAAATGAGTACCCATCAATTGGGAGATGACTGAACAATTTGTGACTTACAGATATAATGGAATATTATTGTTCCATAAGAAATTATGAAAGGAGCAGCTAGATTGCCCAGTGGAAAGAGTGCCAGACCCATAGATGGAGGTCTTCAGTTCAAATTTGGTCTAGCTGTGTGACCCTGGTCAAGTCAGTCTTTCCAATTGCCTAACCCTTACCACTAGTCTGCCATGGAAGTGATACATAGTATTGATTCTAAGACAGAAGGTAGAGACTTTAAAAATTATGAAAGAAAAAAACAGTGAAACAGAGTGGTTTCAATTAATGCAGGGCAACTAATGCAGAAACAGTATGACAATTTATACAATAACTACAGAAATATAAAAGAAAAATTGCTTTGAAAGGCAAGAACTATGAGAAACATGATGAGCAGTATAATGATTACTGATAAAGAAGTGTCCTTTCAACTTGGCACAGAAAAAGATGGACTTGAAATACAGAATGAAATATAAAATTTCTGAAGGTAACAACAGTCTTATTTCACTTGATGTATATATCTGATACAAGAGAAGGCTTTATTTTTGGGTGGTGGAGAATTGTAGAGAGGAAGGAGAGGGTGATAATTTTAATGCAAAAAAAAGAAAACAGAAAAAAGAGTATATCTGTGAAACATTTTAAATACATTAGAATTGAGTAGAAGCAAGTTTAGGAAAGAACAGAAAAGCATAACAATGTTGGCACCATCATTTAAAAATACATAAATAATTTACTTTATGCATACATATATAATATACATTATATATAAAAAATAATAAGGAGCACATAGGGGACACATTTTCATGTGTAACCATCAGTCTCTTCTACTTTGCATATTGGAATAATCAAGTGTGTTGACATTTAATTTCATTATAAAGAGAAAATTAAAATAGCAAAAAGCAAACAATTTAATTTATACAAAGTATAATGAGATGCTTATAAAGGTGTAAAGTTCACTGTCACTTAAGGTCTTTAAGCTGAGGCTGGATGATCTCTTACTAGGGACACTGTGGAGGAAACTCTTATTCAGGTATGAATTGGAATCGTTTTCTAAGGTTTCTTCCAATACAAAGATTCTGTAATTCTTTGAGTGGTAACAAAATTAACACAAGCTCTACTTGCCTTGTCCTGAGGGTAAAGCTGATTTAGTCCTTTTATTACTGTGGATAAAGGAGAGGATCTGAAAGGATGTACTGTGGCCTCATCAGACTTTTGCCTTAAATTGCCTTTGGGGGTTCCCTATACTATTGTGAGAGAAATGGATATATATATGAAGCTTCTAGAACCATAATGCTTTGAATATGGGGAAAGAAGGAAAAAATAAACACATCCCTTTAAAAACTTAAAGTCTATGGATTCAAAAAGTTCTTTCCCTTCACATTTCCCCTACTCAGTTTCATTTCTCCTAAGTTTATCCTACTTTGATCCACTTGTCATAAAACTCAGAGAAATATTTTTATACATACAGACATAATTATACATATGTATGTCTATGTATATATAATTATTCACATATATTTATATAGCAGATGATTGGAAGAGACTTCAGATGTGATCCAGTCCAACCCTCTAATTTTTTAAATGAGAAAAATTGTTTCCAAACAGGTAATTTACTCAAAAAAAGTTATAAAGAGTCAGAACTGGGATTTAAGCTCAGATAGACTCAAAATGAATTTCACTTTTCACTGGATACTCATAAACACACATTTACTTTACACATATACATTATTTATGGCAATATATTTTTGTTTATGCATTATTATACAAAATTATCATGTTATCACCTAATAACCAATTAATTTAGAAACATAGAATGGTAAAATAAGATACAATGTATAGAAATTACACTATATATTAATTTACAAGAAATATATGTTTCCTTCAACTTAACAGTAGCATTTAAGAATATTTTTTCTAGGCAGTAAAAAGATGAATGTTATTCACTTACTTCTTTAGGTTTCATTATTGTCATTATTACTAATTTATATGCACAAAAACCCCCAAAGTGGAATCTATAGGACACTGAGTGTCTCTATTTCATGGTTTTGATTTTAAAAATATAATAAATTGTATAAATGACTTTCAAAAATCTTCTGTCTTCTTCCTTCTGAACTTCCTTCTGTTTGTCCCTGTGAATTTTAAAAATCTGTTACAATGATCCTTTTTTTCTGGCACAACTATTTCCTATATTCTTCCTCCCAACCCAGCTAGTGGGAAGAAAAAAAATGTAATAAATACAAGCAAGCAAAATGAATCTACCTAGTAACAATTTCCAAAACTGTATGTTTCTGTACCTTATATCCATTACCTCTCTCTCAGGAGATGGGTAACATGTTCCATCATATGTTGTTCTGAATGCAATTATTCATTGCAATTATCAGTATTTTTATTTCTCTCAAGATTATTTCTCTTTATTGTATTGTTATCAAAGTACCAGCTATTTTGCTGCTTTTATTTTCTTCCCTCTCTCAGTTCCTGCTTCCTGGGATTCTCTTAAATAATTTATTTTTATTTCTTAAATAATAATAATATTCTATTAGAGTCATATACCACAGTTTGTTTAGTTATCCCTATTTGTCTTAAAGGCACTGTAAGGTAGTCCCTTTGATTTTAGATTAATTTTTTTTATTTTTATATACTCTCCCTCTCCTCTTTATGATCAGGAAGTTTACTTTGCTTATAAGTATTCCTTTCCTAGTTGTATCTTCCTTCTTAATCCCCACATCCAATTTTTCATGTTTCCCTTTCAACAATGAGGTATTTCTTCACCAAACTCTGTGTGCATATGATTTTACCCTTCCTTTAGTCACATTAGTTAAGAGTGAATTTCATCTGATGCCCACTGCCCACTCCTTTTCCTCTGTTCTTTATATTCTTCTCACTCCAATTACGAGAAAAAGAAAATTCTAGAGGGCAGAGCCAAGATGTCAGAAAAGGTAGAGGGGCTCATTTGATTTTTACCAAATTACTCTCCAAAATGTAATGATATAATGCCTCAAAATGAATTCTGGAGACGCATAAGGCACAAAAAGACAAAGCTATGTGAATTTTCATTCCAATACAACATATAAAGCTGGCATGAGAGAACGGATGAAGGTGGAGCTACAGACTGCCAGGAACCACATAAAGACAACAGATTTGGGCAAAACTGAAGAAGCAGCCAAGACTTCCAGAAATTTCAGCCACAGATGTAAAGAGGGTCAGACAACTGCTGAGAAGTAGCTTATAGAAGTCCCTTTGCTAGCTCTGGATGTAAAACTCTTGTTTCACTTTCCATACATAGAAACAGGTCAAAACCCTGGGACACAGAACTTAAAGCAGATAGATTTCCAGCGGCAACTCTGAAGGCAGCTACACAAAGAATCTGAAGCCTGAAACCATGCTCCCTTTCCCACAGTTACAGAGCCTAATGTTAACAATTTTTTTAAACTAAAAGAAAAGAGAAAGGCAGGAAAATGGGCAAACAGCAACAACAACAAAAAAGAAACTCACATAGAAAGTTATTTTGGTGACAAAGTAGACTCAAACCCTGAAGAAGACAACAAAGTGATATTGCTATAACCCAAGTCTCCCAGAAAAATATGAATTGCTCTCAAGGCTCAGAAAAAATTGTTGGAGGATCTCAAAAAGGAATTTAAAAATAAAATAAGAAAGGTAGAAAAGAAGTGAGAATGATACAGGAAAATCATGAAAAAAGAGTCAATAGCTTGGTAAAGGAGGCACAAAAATACTGAAGAAATTAATATCTTAAAAAACAGAATAGGACATTTGGTAAAAGAGAAACAAAAATCCAAAGAGGAGAAGAACTTCTTAAAGAGCAGAATGTCCCAAGTGGAAAACTATATACAAAATTCACTATGGACAAAAACTTCTTTAAAGACAGAATTAGCCCTTTGGGAAAAGATGTACAAAAATTCACTGAGGAAAAGAACTTTTTACAAAGTGGAATTGACCAATGGAAAAGGAGGCACAAAAATTCACTCAAGCATATCATATCTTAAAAATTTGAATTTGGTAGGAGGAAGATTATGATTTTTAAAAAACCATCAAGAAATGATCAAAGTAAACCAAAAGAATGAAAAGATAGAATAAAATGTAAAATATCTCATGGGAAAAACAACTGACATGAAAAATAAATCCAGAGAGAATAATTTAAGAATTATTAGACTACCTAAAAGCCATAATCAAAAAAGAGCTTAGATATCAGTTTTCAAGATATCATCAAGGAAAACTGCTTTGGTATTCTAGAATCATAGTACACAATAGGAATTGAAAGAATCTACCAATCACCTACTGAAAGAGATCCCAAAGGATAACTCTCAAGAATATCATAGTCAAATTCCCAAACTCCCAGATCAAGGATAAAATGTTGCAAGCAGCCAAAAAGAAATGATTCATATATTGTGGATTCACAGTTAGGATAACACAAGACTTATTGAAGGATTGGAAGGCCTGGAATATGATACTCCAGAAAATGAAGGAGTTACAACTTCAACCAAGAACATCCCACCCAGCAAAACTGAGCATAATCCTTCAAGGGTAAAAATGGGTATTCATTTAAATAGATAACTTTCAAACATTCCTGATGAGAAGAGAAGAACTGAATGGAAAAATTTACTCTAAAAATCAAGACTCAAGAGAACCCTAGAAAGGTGAACAGGAAGGAGAAATTTTTAAAAAGCATTCAATAAGGTTAAACTGTGTACATCCCTACGTGGAGAGATGATTCTTATAACACCAAAGAACTTTAGCATTATTAAGGGCAATTAGTAGAAGTATTCATGGACAGAGGGTGTGAGTTGAATATGATATGATGACAAAAATAATAAATTAAATTACGGCATTAGAAAGAGGAATGCATTGGGAGGAAGGGGAAGGAAAAAAAGAATGGGATAAATCATTACACATATGAGGCATGAAAGAGCATTCATGAGAAAGAGCATTCCAAAGGTGGAGCCAAGATGGTGGAGTTATCCTTAGCAGCTCTCTGCCACCATGAGAATCTTCACCAACCAAGATTAAAATATTGTCACAAAATGAATACAAGGGTGAAAGAACCAACAAGGAGGCAGAGTCAAACAACTTCAAGAAAAGAAAAACCCAAGAACAGTCAAAACATAAATTCAGGAAGATTGATGATGTCCCAGGATGCAGTGGATATCCTTGGCCTCTTCAATTTCTCACTAATATCCAGGTGCTCTACAATATCTGTTTCAACAACCTTCATTGTCATTGAAACAAATTGTTTTCCTCTGCCTGTTCTGCAAAAGGAAATCTTCACATGCTTAGAGTAGACATTCCTCCTAACTTAACAATGAGGTTGAGGCCTATTGTTACCTTTAGTCTGGGTTAGCCTGTCTTGTGTAAGGCCATTGTGCGTGCTTGGAGTCATTACAAAAGTTTTAAGGTTGGTGGAGCCAAGATGGAGGAATAACTGGAACAATAGTTCCATTTCACCATGAAAATTATCTCCAACCAAAATTAATTTATCACCACAAAATAAGTACAGGAGTGAAAGAACCAACAAGAAAACAGAGTGAAACAACCTTCAAGAAAAGAAAAACCCAAAAGGTAGACAGAGTTCATCTGGAGAACTGAGGTGAGGGGGGAGCAAAGCCAGTGAGAGGCTATAGCAAGGAGTGAAGAGCAAGCCAAGAGCAATCCACAACATGCCTCACCCCCTCCACAGCTGCTGTTCCAGGTTCTGAACTGGAGGAATTCCATGTGAACTGGAATGACCTCCAGAAATTAATACAGAGCAAAAGGAGCAGAACCAGAACATTGTACACAAAGACTGATACATTATGGCACAATAGAATGTAATGGACTTCTCTACTAGCAGCAATGCAATGACCCAGGACATTTCTGAGGAACCTTTGAGAAAGAATGCTGTCCATATCCAGAGAAAAAAACTGTGGGAGTAGAAACACAGAAGAAAAACATGATTGATCATGTGGTTTGATATGACATGGGGAATATGACTGGGGTTATGATGTTAAAAGATCACTCTACTGCAAATATGAATAACATGGAAATAGGATTTGAACAATGATACATGTATAACCCAGTGGAACTGCTTGTCAAATTTGGGATTGGAGGAGTAATGAGGGTGAGAAAAATCATGAATCATGGAACCATGAAAAAATATCCTAAATAATTTTTAAAAGGAAAAAAAAGAACATTCACTGTGGAGGGGAAGATAATGGAGGTGTAAAGGAGAGCATGTGAACCTAACTCTCATTAGAATTGGCTCAGTGAGGAAAGAAAATACACAATCTATTTGGTATAGAAAACTCTCTTATACCATAGGAAAGTAGGAGAGGAAGGGGATAAGAGAAAGGGGGGCAGGGTAGTAATCCTAATAGTGCAAAATGTTTTACAAGTCTCTCTAATAAAGACCTCATTTCTCAAGTACATAGAGAGATCTGGATAAATAAGAATACAAATCATTCCCCAGTTGATAAATGGTCAAAAGATATGAAAAGGCAGTTCTCAGGGAAAAAATAAATCCTGTCTTGTCATAAAAAGTGCTCTAAATCACTATTTAAAGAAATACAAATTAAAACAACTTTGAGATGCCACCCACACCTATGAGAGAAAAGGAAGATGACAAAACTTGGGGGCATAGGAAATCTGGGACAAAAATGCATTATTGTGGGAGTTCTGAATTGATTCAATCATTCAAGAAAGCAATTTGGATATATGCTCAAATGGCCATAAAACATTACATATCCTTTGACTCTGCAATACAATCACTAGGCTTATATCCCAAAAAATATTTTAAAAGGGGGGAAGGACCTATATGTATAAAAATATTTAAAACAGCTCTTTTTATATATTATAAATTACAGCTGGGGATTGACTGAGTAATTTATAATATATGATTTTAATGAAATACTATTGTACTATAAGAAATAACAAGCATGAGGTGCCAGAAAAAGCTGGAAAGACTTATCTGAACTGAAACAGAATGAAATATACAGAACCAGAACATCCTACAGTGACAAGAATACTTTACAATAAACAACAGTTAAAAATAGCTATTCTCTGCAATGCAATGAAACAAAACTATCCCAAAGGATTCATGCTAAAAAATGCAATCTACTTCCACATAAAAAGAACAGAGTCTGAATCCAAACCAAAACAAACTTTTTTCACTTTCTTAGGTTTTTTTTTTCCTATTTGAGTTTCCTTCCACAAAAGGATTAATATGAGAAAATGTTTTATATAATTGTACATATAAAATCTATATGAGATTGCTTACCACCTCAAGGATGGTGGGGAGTGGAGATAGTATGTTGCAAACTGTTTTCACATGTAATTGGGGAGAAATTAAAATTAAATTTTAATTTTAAAAATGACAAGGAGAAAAATAAAAGAAAATTTGCCCTTTTCCTTAATACAATAACATATTTATTTTATGTTCCCTACTTCTTCCCTCTTCCCACATTGAGAAGAGAGTCAATCCTCCTAAAGACTGCTTTTTATTATTTAATTTCATCAATATGATTTGAAGACATTAAAGTTCTAAAGGGACATTTCTTTCTTATACCTTACTATATTGTTAGAACCAAATCACTATTCAGTCCCTTCCAATTACTCAAATAAATTTGCATGTCTAGGATTCTCTATATTGCTGTATTTGTCTTTCAAAGTTCTTGATGAACTCTGACATTTCAGTGAAAATGCTGAAAAATATCTCTTCAATCCAAAACCTGTTTTTCCTACATAGAATTATATTCAACTGTGTACAGTGTTGTTATTGATTGTATGCATATTTTTAAAAATATTGTATTCCAAGATCTCTGTTTTGGTAGATGCTTCCAGGGCATATAATGATACTTACATGATACTGATGATGGTTCTTTAGTTTTCATATTGCTTCTTTCTGTATAGTTGCAGCATGTTTTAATTTCCTTCAACATTGCAGTTCTGAAATTTTTTCTATAACATCCCTGCCACTTTGCTTTTTGAGAATGCTTTAGAGATGTTATATTTGGATTTTCTCTTCTTTGTCCTCTGATTCCAATGCATAAGAGGCAGTTTTTACTCATGTTTTCTTAAAATATATCTAAATTTGTTGGCTTTTTAAATTGTAATTTTCATGGAGTCTAATGATTCTTAAGTCATCTCTTCTTAATTCTTATTTCATATTGACTTTTTTACATCAGATAGCTTTCATTTTCTTCTAGTTTTTAATCATTTGACTTTGTTTTAATATCTTCATCACAGATTTCTTTGCTTTCAGAAAGCAATAACCATATTTTTTTTTTACCCAAAATTGTTCTAGTTTTAAAGGAGTTCATTTCTTGGGTAAAGTTTATCACTTCCTCTCCTAGACTAATTATTTTTATAATTCTTTTCTCTAGAGTTTTTATTTAATGTTTTATTTACTGCTTCATTTATTCAAGGTATTCAGGTAGTCTTAATCATCATTTGAGTCTCTGCTTACATTAGTTATCAATTTATTTTCTCTTTTTTCAATCTCTATCTGTGCAACATTTTAAAAATAATGGTCAGCATTTTCTTTCATTTACTCATTACATAAATTTTAGTTCCTAAATTAGAACTTTGTGCAAGGGCCAATTTTATTTAGTCCCCTGATATGTTTTTGTTTAAATTAGCTTGCCCTGATTGTTCTTAGCCAGATACTCTGGTTTAGGGAACTTTTCCCACCCTCCCAGATTTTTCAGGTTTGGAGTATTGGACCTTCTCTCCCATGTTTTCAGTACTAGAGACCATGCCTAGGATATCCTGATTTGAGTGGTGTCTCACTCTGTTGGAGGCTCATCATGGTCTATTAAACTCCTCTCCCCAAAACTTCAAAGGTCACTGGTTTGGGGCTTTCTAACAACTCTGAGACTTTCTTTGAGAATCCCTCTTATCTTACTGTCTTTGATCAGAGTCATACTACATGTGACCTATATCTGATCAAGCTGGCCTTGGCCATAATATGGAGATCCCTTTCTTATTCCTCATTTATATCTGACAGATTTTTTTTTCCAAATCCTGAGAAGGAAGAAATCCTTTACTGGATTTAGTCTTTGGGTTTCTTAAGTATTATTTAGTCTGGCATGAATTCAGAATTTTGTTAAAGTAAATATGTGAAGGTAGGTTGACTTGCCTCTTATTCATTTAGCCATCTTGACAATTTCTTCATGTTTTGAATGTCCTTCCTCATCTTTTGAATATTCTGAAGCAACACCTATACATTTAAAAGTAATTTCCATATCACATACATGAGTTTGGTTTTTTTTTTTTTAATTAAGGGCTCTTTTGTTTTTGTATTCCTCAGGACCTAACACTTTGTCTAGCCTTCTTTAGAAGCAAATAGCCTCTGGCCTACTGTGGTGATATATACAAGGCCTGTACTGCTAACACTGCCTTAACTCTTTCTAGTTAAACTTTCTAACAAGGTAAAAAATTTAGTTATCTCATTTTTAATGGACCAGACTGATTTTGACATAGAACACAGATATTATATCCTACTTTTGATGTTGATGTCAAATTGAACATGACCATTATAAGCAAGCAGATTTCTTCAAAGGCACATCTAAATAAGCATTTTCTTTCTTAGGAGTGGTTAGTAGATTGTATAGACTCAATTTTCACTGATTGAAGTGTCACATTATAGAATCAACTTATCTCTAGTGACTTCATTCTTCAAATGCTCCCTTTGAAAATCCGTGAGCATTCACAAGACTTTATTATTAAAGGGATGATTAACTAGAATGCTCTTTTTGTCATGGCCTCTTATATTAACATGATTGTAATCAAATCACTCTTATTAAGTGTCCACATTCATTTGGTCTCTCTTATATTAAGTATTTTTGGTGGAAGTGAAGTTAAATGCTAGCAGTAGTTGAGTACATATTCAATTTCTGTCCTTCTAGCTATTTAATGGAATAATTTAGTCTTGTTTACATGAAATCCTCAGAAGATGAACTAATTGTTTCAGGGACAGCCTTTGGCAAACCATTTATGGTTTATGGAAATGAAGGGAAAAGCATGCAGAGTACTATTACTAGTCATTAAGTGATATGCAAATAAAATTTCAACATTATTAATTTTGAATTGATGTGACTAGTTCTGGTGTGGTGCTAATGGCTTAATATAATACTGATATTTTTATATCTGCTAATATTAAATACATTGTGTAATGGGCTACATGTTGAAATTCCACAGAATATCAGTCATTTAATTTCCCTAGTTCAGACATAGATTCACAAAGCAGTAAAAACTTACAAAGTCACTCTTAAAGTATGTGATACCCCAGATGAAGGAGGATTTTCTTCTAGATGGACAGGATTAGAAAGGCTTCCTGAAGGATCACAGGATCAGTGGCCCATAGATGGAAGAGAAGTGGAGTGTGCGATAGCTTGTAGTGTCATAAGCAAAAGTGGAAGTAGGAAGGGAGGAATGAGGAAGAGTTCTTTCTACATAGTGGAAACAGTATAACCGAAGGCCTAATGGCAAGAAAATGAAGGTTGCTTTAGTCGGACAACAATATAGAGCATACATAGGCATATTGCAGAAAATAAATGTGAGAAGATAGTCCAGGCTGTGGAGGACCCTGTATGCAAAACTAGAGTATGAAATTTATTTATAGCATATTCCTACAATATAAATAAAAATAAAAAATAATAAAAAATATATTTTTATTGAATCAAACTTTTATTTAGTAAGCAATATAGCAACAATAAAGCATTTTAAATTAAAGAGGAATAGTTCAAATGCTGCAAAATCATGAATCCTTTCATTTTTGCTTTGTTTCATTTTGTTATCTAATCTTTTTCTCTATATAAGGAAGATCCAGTAAGAAAACTCCCTTTATGAATGCAGATAGGCAATTGTTATTCAAGGCTTACTGTTGTTTTGTCTTAAAGTTTTTCCTAGACACTGAGAGATTAAATGATTTGAGGAGAGTCACACAACCCAAGCATGCTTCCTATATGGAAAGTAAAGACACATCCATTTGGAAGGCTACATACAATGCCATTCCAATATTATCTAAATGTAGAAAATTCACTTTCTCTTTCAATCCAACCTACCCACTCCTTCACTCCTCTCCTTCATAAGTAGAATCGAATTTATAAATTGCATAGCTTTTCTTCCCTCTTCTTTAAGTACATATGTGTATACATATGTAATATATTGAGACAATTAAAATTCAGAGAGATGGGCTTCTAAGTAAGAATATCAATTCATTAAATTAGCATTAAACAGTAAATTAATTGGTCAGTGATTTCTCCTGAAGCTCAAAGACCAGGAAATCCCCTTGTGCAGGTCCAAAAATACAGTCTGACAGTTCATTATTCAGCCTCTCCCAATTCATCTTTAAGGGAGTCAAGATGGCAACATAGAAGCAGCAAAAGTCGATTCCTCTGTAAAAACTCGTCCACACCAATCAAAAACAAAGCATTTCAAGGTGGACAGAAAACCAAATCCAACAACAAGACAGAGCTGTGGTACCCTCCTGATCAATTCAATTTAAAAGGTACACAGAGAAGGTTGAATTCTCCTGTTTAAGGAAAAGAAAAAAGGATGGTCCCAGTGCCCCTCCCTCACCTACTGTACTGAGACTCAGGTGGTCAGTAGAATCTCAGGGCAAGGGCTCCAACCCTGACAGAGTACCATGCTACCACAGCTACCCAAAGGTCAGGGTTCTGACCACAGCTGGCAAAGAGGCAGCTGAAGGCAATAAGCAGAGAAGAGGACAGGGTGGTCTCAGCCTTCAGCCACCACACTTCCATCTTAGGCCACTGCCTCTGGTAGTTTTGGTCTCAGGGTACATTCAGTTCTGCTGATCAGTTCAACTGGCTTAATCCACTTTATCAATAGTGCAGAGAAGAAGCCTCCAGAGAGCAGAAAATCTCAGTCTCACAGAGTTAGAAAAAAACAAAAAAACAGAAGAGCAAGTGTACAAAATAGAAAAAAAGGCAAACTCAACAAGACAGAACCACAGGTCTCTCCTCCTTGATCCAACCTGAAAGGCACACAGATAGTCAAATTCTTGAGTATAAGGGGAAGATCCAACAGGCCTCCTCCACTTACTGAGCTGAGACCTACTGTAAGAATCCATCTGACTGGGATCTCAGGACAAAGGTTGCAACTGTGATGGAGTACCTTGATACCACCCCAGGAAGCTCAGGGCTCTGGCCAGGCAGTTGCCAAGGAGGTAACTGGCAAAAAAGAAAAGAGGAGGATTAGGGTAACTACCTTGAGCAACCTTACATTCACTTTCACCTTCAGCCTCTGCTGGCACTGGAGAAGATCTGGCCTCAGGGCACATTAGAACAACAGGTCAGCTAAATCCAATTAGTCAGAAGAGCCAAGGAGAAACCCCTTCAGGGCAGAAAAGCCCAAACTCACAGATCCAGCAAATAAACAGTGAAGCAAGAATATAGCAGATGATGGGGGAAAGAGGGAAAAAATATGAGTAAACAACAGAAAAAGATTAAAAAATTATAATCAACAGCACATAAATATGCCCAAATCACTAACAATAAGAGAAAGATAAAAACAAAACAGCTAATTCACAGAATGAACAAAGTATCATGCCTGAAATTAGGAAAATATCTTTCTGAGTCCAAATCTGTCTTTTGAACACTTACTAGCTGTGTGACCCTGAGAAAGTCACTTAACACTATTGTTCCTCAATTATCTCACTTTCCTCCACTGTAAAAAGAGCTGGAGAGGGAAAAGGCAAACAACTCCAGTATCTTTGCCAAGAAAATCCCCAAAAATGGAGTCACAAAAAGCTAAGCACAACTAAAATGACTGAAGAGAAACAGATATAAACAAACTGTAAATTTTGCCTTCTATCCTGAAAATAGACAGAGATGACAAAAGAATTGTCAATGTCAGTGAGATCCTGGTAAGATGAACACACTAATGCATTGCGGTTGATATTATAAATCAGTGCATTCATCTTAGAACATAATTATGCAAATTAAATATCCAAAAGTTCCTCACTCTCTGATCTATAGATTCCACTAATAAACATGCACCTCAAACACATCACTGACAAAAAAAGACTTCATATACTCAAAATATTTCTAGCAATAATTTTTTGTCACTATAAAGAACTGGAAATAAATTAGATGCCTATTGATTGGGGAATGATTCAACAAATTGTAATACATTTATATTGTGAAATACAACTTCTATAAAAACCATGGAATTATGGCAATATTGAAATATGGAAAAATTTACATGATTTGATACAGAATAAAAGTTAGCAAAGCCAAGAAAACAATATACAACATGACTATAAAAATTAGTCAACTGCATATAGACAACTGAAGTCACACAGAAGGGCAGGTTGTAAAATTATAAAGAATATGCATGACTAGAAAGAAGAGATATGAGAAAATATTCCCACCTTATTCACTTGTAGACATAGAAAGTACATAAACATTTCATATTTCAGATATTTTTCAAAATTTTACATATTAGCTATGTTAATTCTTCCTTTTCTTTTTTGCCTATAAAAATACTATTTATTATATGGAATGACTCTCTGGGAAGGAAAGGATACTGGGGAAACCATGGCAATGTTAAAAAAAAACTTATTAAAATTATAAATAAGTCCCTTGGTTTGATATTTACCCCTTTTGGCTTGCAAATATTTTTATTGCTTTTAATTAGGATCCTCAAGGAATTTCACTTTGATTTTCCCCTCAACAGATCTCCTGTCTCTAACCAGTTACCAACAGCTTCTTTTGCATCACCTTCTGTTATTCCTGAAGGACTGGATTCTCTTGGTCCTTCTTATGGCCTTCCTACAGTGTCATCGGTATGCCAAGACAGTTTATGCCATAATGGAGGGACTTGTCTTCCTATCTTTCCATCTACTGGGGTGGCATCATTTCACTGTGACTGTCCTTTACATTTTACTGGCCGCTTCTGTGAAAAAGGTAAGTGTTCTTAATTATCCATCCAATTTCCCTTTCAAATAATATATGTTTTATGTTTTCTTCAGAATAGGAACAGAAGGCAGAGGAGAATTAGACACATATAGTCCACATAATAGTAACCATTACCCAAACTGAGAAGCATTTAGGATCTCTTAAATACTAAACATTTTGTCAGAGTACTTTGTCCTTTAATCATTTCCAACACAATGAGCCTTGGACTCTTTTGGGTATGCAATTCATTGTGGTTCTAAAAGAATTGTGAATTACTACCTTAAAGAAAAACTAGAATTTCAAGTGCACTGTTATTTATTTAGTTAAATCTGAAATTATGGACAAACAGTTCTTAGTTGTTATAAGCTTCTGCCTAACAACATTTTTTGAACCTCATGAATAGCATCTCTTGTGGTTAGATGTTTTTATCACATTCATATACTCTTATTTATATCTAAGAAGTAGATATCACAAACATTGTACCAATGTTTACATTTTCTTACTCTTGTATAAAGCATCAGATTCTCTCCTTCATGCCCCAGGGGTGATGCTTTTAGCATTATTGGAAGAGGGATGTATTTGTGCATTAAAAAGAGAGCTTTCCCCTATTATAAATCCCTAATGGCTTCCTAATAGGATTTCCATTATTTGAAGCAGAATTGGGCAACCAGAGCCAAAACTGTGCTTGCCCGATTGTCAATATATGAGAACATAATGTAACTAGCATATATCTCCCTGCATTGCCAACTGAAAGAGGTCATTATATTCTATGTGAAACCAATCAATGGCACTAAATTAGGGGGAAAATGACTCTATTGTGTGATGCTTCAGATTGCTGGGACATTTCTTTTTTTCATCCCTTCCCCAAGATTGAAGTAAATTAAATCCTACACATGTTTTTCTTCTTTTTGTTTCTCTAAAATGCCACTGTGAAAGCCAGGCAGAGAGAATATGTGTTCCTCGCTGATCAACCTGGAATTACCTTATGGAACTATTTTGCATGTTTGACAGTTAGCTGAGTTAATGAAATGAGGCTAGAATGAATCTAAGTTTGGGGAGGAGGGTTCCTGCTTTAACAGAGAGGAAAGAGAGAGTCTTCTCTTGTAGTTTTTGTAGTCTTCACTTGGAGTTTAAATTTGTATGAAGATTTTATGTGTCTGAACAAGTATCATAGGATTTGGTTTCTCCTTTTCTAAAATGAACAAATGGATATTATGTTGAATATGAGTATTTGAGTCTAGGAGAGAAATTGATTTTAAAACCTATCCAGCTTTCTTCTTAGTCATGTGAAAGACTGAACTGCATAAAAACTTATGAGGAAAGGAATGTATATTCCTTCCTCTAATTATGAACTAGTAAAGTATTTAAAAGGCATCAGAAAATAACCTTTTGGTATAGAAATCTTCCTTTAAAGATTATGATAGAAGAAAATAAAGGCATGAAAGGTAGATTATTTTTATGTTAATTCATCACCTAACTATTCTGAAATTTCTGACTATGTAAACCATTCCGGATACAGGCAACATCATTCTTTCCTTCGCATTTCCCCAATTTCCATTTTTAGCACATCATTGTATGCACCAAGTCTTTATAGATGCATCTTGTTACTTCACTCATTTCTCTTCTTTCATTAGTCAGTTTCTCCATGATTTTATTTTCATTTTTTCTTTTATTTCAGGGACATAGATAATATTCTGTTCTTTATATGAGGAATGATAGAAAGCTTTGAGGTTCAACTGATTGAAAACAGCTCTCAATGTGTACTGAAGTTTGTAATTTCCATTTATCTGGAAAAGTTATTGTGCGTTGCTTTATTAAATCACTTTTATTATCTATGGTTTTTTATTTTTCTTCAATGTTTTCTTTTATACAAATGGGATAGAGACTTCACCTGCATTTTCATTGATGAAAGAAACTCCTGGGGATAAAAACTCCTCTGTTAATGTAGCTTGATGCCTTTATTGCAATTTGAAGTCTAAGAATCTATATGACTTACCTATTGTCACTCAGTCTCAGAGGCAGAACTTGTACTCATTCTCTGGACTTCAAGGTCAGCTCTCTCTATTTTATGTCACACTACCTTTTGTTACAAAAATGTGCTGATAAATTAAATTATTTTACTAATTTAGAAAACATCAAATAATCCTATTGCTAATTATTTCTTGTGGCATAGAAGATAAAGCCTTGGCCTTGGAGATAAGAACACAGGAGTTTGAATCCTATGCTAGATACTTACTAGGTGTGTAACTCTGAGCAAGTCACTTACATTTATTAGGGTTATTAGGAGGATCAAATAAGTAAAGCACTTCTAAACACTGTGTAAATGTAAGTCATCATCATCATTTTTATCAAATGGTTAGAAACATAGTCAATACTATAAACTAAGTAGATAGAAATTTCTTATTCATTAAATAGCATATATTTCATGATGGTAAAAATTAATTTTGTATCATTAAAGCATATCTTAATCATCATTTCAGTGCTCTTTTAAAAAATAAATAGTTCACTATTACTACTTTAGGCAATGTAAAAATTTGGAAATAGACACAAATTTTAAATATTAAAAAATCCTGAATCATTTATCCACAGAGCAAAATCAAATTGGTCAGGTAGGTGGTACAATAGATTGAACCCTCACTCTGGACTCAGGAAGTCTTGAGTTCACATTCACACTTAGATATATCCTAGTTGTATGATCCTTGGCAAGTCACTTAACCCTGTTTTCCTCTGTTTTCTTAACTGGAAAATGACCTGGAGAAGGAAATGACAAACTACTCCAGTATCTTTGACATAAAAACCCCAAATGTAGTCATGAAAAATCAGACACAACTAAAATGACCCAACAACAAATAAGATCATCAACTTATATCTACAGGGACAAGGTGGGGAAACTAAGTATTCATTTAAACTAAGCTCTTCATTTTGAAAATGAAGAAAATGTAATAATTTCAATCACACAAATGGCAGAGTCAGTTTTCAAACTCATGTTACTCTGACTTAAAATCCATCATGATATCCATTCAATCAATCATATGCTCTAAAAATAGTTATTTGTTTTCAGAGCACATTGTTAGGTTATGAGAGAGAGATGTGAGGTCACAAAGCTTAGCTTCTAATTATAAACAGTATGGATCGGTAACTATTCCAGGTAGAATGATTGGTTCCAGCAATGTGATTGTTATAATAGGTGCAATTTACATTTGCAAAGACTACTGAAGTCATAATATTCAGAATGGCTAAATTTGTTTATAGGAAATAAAAAAAATTTTGGTCTCATGATTTAATTGGTTTTAAGATTATTACATAAATTAGTCATGAACAAAAAATATCTTGTAGACCCAATAGACATAGGATATAACCACCTTAAAAATTAGAGCAACTCTTCCTTAGTTATTCTGGCAGTTTTAAGAAGTTAAGATAGTCATCTATTAGTAAATAGTATAAGTTTGATTGCTTTGGTTATAAAACCCATATTGGGATCTCTTGGGATTGTTGAATGTCATAGCTCAAGGAAAAAAACCAAACAAACAAAGCAACCAAAAAAAAAAAAAACAACCCCTTGGTTATCAAGTTATAAATATATGTCCCTGAGAGCATGCTGTCAGAATGAGACATTTTTTTCTTTTTAATTTTCATATCTGGATATTGAATTTCCACTGAGACAACATGATCTGGAATATGCTTATCATTCTATTCTTATTTTTGTATATAAATGTTTATTCATCTGAGCAAGACCATGTTGTCCAATGAGTTTTTTAAGAATTGTTCCCAATCAAGAACAATGCAATAGTTCCTTACTATTTCTCAGGATTTGTATTCAATGCTGAAAATACAAATGCTAGATTTGTAGTGTGGAAGATTATAGAGTTCAAATCCTGTATTGCATACTAAATAGCTTTGTTACCCTGAGCAAGTCACTTAACCTCTCTCAGGCTCAGCTTCCTAATTTGTCAAGTGGAGTTAGTAGCACTTCCCAGAGTTCTCATGAGGTTAAAATAATAGTAAAGCACTTTGCAAGTGCTATACAAGTACTACTATAGTTATTATTATTATTAAATATAAGCAACAATAAAGTCCCTTCACTGAAGGAGTTTTTATTATAATAGAATAGAGCTAAAAAGGGAGGGGGAAGGAAAAGGTATGGTGAAGAAAGTCCACAGTCAGAGTTGAGCTGGAAAAGCAATGAAGATTTGGCTGGCTCAGGTTCTTTGCTTAAAATGGAGGTTCTGGGAAATAAAAGAGATTATCAGAAGAAGCAGTACTAGATATTTGTGGGAGACTTCCAGGGTGAAAAAGCTAGGAATAGAGTTAATTACTAGTATGAAAAGTGGAGAAAATCCAGAAAGTCAGGAATATAGACCAGAGAAGAATGACGATCATTAAAAAGCTACCTAAAACAAATCCTAAAATGATACTAGGTGACCTAAAAAGAATTGATCTCCAGTGATGGTACTGATAAAGAGCCAGTCCAGTTGGCTAAAAACATATGAAGAAGACTTAAGAGGTTTTGATTTTCCCTGAGAAAATCTGAACCTAGCTGATGAAAGAGTAAATGGTACTTAACAGCTACCAAAAAATGCAAGCACACAAAGGGCATATAGAAAATTAACTCTCCTTCACAAGCCTTCCAATGTGTCAGTTGCTTTTAATAATACATACCCATGAGTGAATGCTAGAGAATAGCATTTTAGCAGCTTTGCCTTGAAGTGCTGCATGATTTTCACACAATGCTTCTGGCATCAATTAAGTTGGGAAAAATGAATAAACTAGCACTGGGTCAAGAGATGTGGAGAAAGAAAGGTTTCGAGCTGTAGAAAAGAGTGAAGTGTAACCTATTAAGAATGCATCCCAACCCCATCCCCATGCTCTACATTCTCTTGTATGCTTTCAAATATATCAGCTTGTTCTTGTGGGATCTCATAACAGCAGTGATTTACAGAATCAGCTTCAATTTACTATGTACTTCATTCCTATTTTTCTTAAGACATCCTATCTTAATTCATATTAGCTAAACCCTGTTTTATCACAACAGCTCCACATTTCAAGGAAGAAAACATAAGGGCACCTATTTTTTGCTTTGCTTTAGATGACTGTGTGTAGGCAGATGGCTGTCTCCTCCTATAAAGTTCATGGTAACAGATTTAGAATATCATTGCCTTGTGCTAGGGAAAAGCTTATGTCTCTGACTATTAATTATAGGATTAACATTTTTAAACAGTCCCTTACTTTTTAGTGTTCTATAAAACAGTTTTATAAATAGTGCAATAAAAGACTATTTAAATGCCATACATTAAAATCTTTCATTTAATTTGATATCTTGATATCCTGTTATGTGTATATTCTGTGCATACTGAAAGGTCAATCCTACTAAGTGAGTTGCAAACCTAGAAATAAAAGTGAGGGGTTTTACCAGATGTTTTGTCATATAAAAGAGATTCTTCTTGGCATGTGCCTATGTTTTCACAATAATTGGTATGTATTTTGAGAGGAAGTGAAGGCAAATGAAACCGATTAATAGAGTGTGGAAGAGTACTGTTTTTGAGTTATTGGAACGAGACTCAAATCCTACCATTTATGGAAGCCGACTTAACTGTATGACTGAATAAATTATTGAATGTCCCTAAGCCTCAGTTCACTCATTTGTAAAATGTAGGGATTGGATTAAATACGATCTAAAGTACTTTGTAAATCTTAAAGCATATATTCCAGTATTAATTATCATTATTATGTTTATTTTTGCTGTTGTTTGTACTACTAGATAACCTCTGATAGATCTTCTACCTCTAGGTCTATGATCTTATGAAGATTAGTTAATTCTTGAATGAGGAACTGAATGTCAGTTGCTCTCCAGAGATCTGATGACATGGATTATCAGAGATGGCCAAGGGATATCCATTAGTTTTGGCATGTACACCACTTGTCATAATGCTGTCTGTCTGTCAGAAGTGCTATCTTTCAAGGTATAGAACTGTGTTGTATTATTATTGCACAAATAGAAACTCTTGAAATATTAACATAATGAGTATGTAAGTTGCTGGTAAAGACAAAAAGATTATTTAGGTTGTTAGGAACTGTATAGCATATCCTAGACTTGTGTTGGCAAACTCATGGCACACATGCCCCCATATGCTAGAGGAGGCTGCTCCATTCCCCCTCTCCACCACATATGAGGACATTTTTCACATGCCCCACTCCTCTGCCCAGCAGCTAAATGTGAGCCCTTCCTCCCTTCCCTGTCTGGGGTAATTCAAGGGGGTTCACAGGCAACCTGAGGGTACTGTTTGTGCACTCAGTCTCTAAAAGGTTCACCAATATTATTCCTTGCTGATGAGAAATATGGCAAAGAAAAGGTATTCCACTACCCTAAAGGGAAAAGTCAAAATCCTATCAATTGTAAATTCTTGAAATACCTGGGGACTATATTTTGTTCTCCCTTCTCCATATTTTAGCCTGCTAAATTAATCCTGGGAGTAAACCCCTCTCTCTAAATCACTCTCCTTAGTGCTTCATTGATGTTTTACTTAAAGGTGAAGAAAAGGGAACAACATACATATAAATTTAAAGGAGAAGCTTTTATTGTTTCTTTCTTTTGCTTCACCACCCCTTAGGAATTCTCTGATAATATGAAAGAACAGGATTAATTTTTCCTGCCTACATGAGATTTATCCCCAAAATTTAAAAACCTAATTGGGGGGAAATAAATTCCAAAAGTAGAAGCTGTGCCACCAATATGGAAAGAAAGTCAGCCTCTTGTTCTTATCTTTTATTTAGTTTTAATGAGATAACCCATGAGAATAAGTGTATTATAAAGTTACAGGGCTGACTTTAAAGTCAGAAAGATCTGAAACAAGGCATTTAAACCCTCTACTCTAGATAGACTTCTAAGACATTAAATTGCTGGTAAGTTGCCCACTGGAATTCGAAGAAGAAATTTCCTCACCTCTGAGTTCCTCAAATCAATGCAATCAATATATAATCCTAATATCTATCCTTATAGATTCCTTTTTCCCCTTCTTGCCTTGCCTCCTGCTCCCAGAAAAGATAGTGTCACAATGTCATTTACAACAAAACCATTTGGGTCTTAGTTGTAGTTTGATGAAAAGAAGAAACCTCTACTAGCTTATCTACTCCCACAAAGAGAAGAACACTTGATTGGAAGTCAGAGAACTGGAATTCAAATCCCTCCTCTTTTCCTTTGAAGAATTCATTTGATCCCTAATGACCCTATCTTATCAAATATAAAATGAAAAGATTAAATTTTCTGACCTCTAAGGTTCCCCCCCATCCAACAGCTTCTTACTAGCTATTTGCCTTCATCTTCTGACATTTTAACATTTGTTCCTCATGTTTCTGACCTCATAGTTCTTCTCTCTTTATAGTTCCTCCCTTAATAGTCTTTCATTCCCAAGCTTCAGTTCCATTCAAACATGTCCCAAAGTAACATCTTTCATTCTAACCTCATACTTGAAATCTATACACATTCATCCCTACTTAATGTCACCTAGAACTCAGTACATCCAAAACCACACTAATTATTTTTCTCAACAGTTGTTTCTCCCTATTTCCCTTCCAAATTACTTTGCATTTAAGTACTTTGTATAAATGTATGCCAATATTGTGTTCATATATAGATTATACAGTACTCATTGTCTCCCCTTTTAGAATGCAAGCTTATTATAATTGGAGACTTTAACTTTTTTTGTTTTTAAGTCCCTAGAACTTAGCACAGGCTCAGGAAAAGAGTAAATATTTTACAAATATTTACTGATTGATTTATTAATGTGTATTTGTATATATGTGTGTGTTCTATTTAAGTAGAAGACTATCCAATTATTACATAATAGATGTAATAAATCTGTACTCTTAAATTGCTCTGGATGAAGAAAAATGTTCTCAGCTTGAGGCTTAACCGTCTATTGATGAATCTCTCTTAACCCAGCTAGACTGGTCCTCAAATAGCAATCATTTGTCTGTCACTGGGTCTATACCCTAAGCCTTTCCAGCTGGTAGGTCTTGTCAGAGCTTATCTTTCATTATCATAGCCTTGTCTAACCTAAGGCAACTACAATAAAGCATAAGTGTAATACTTTAGGATTAGAAACACATCCACAGAAATAATTAAAGGAGACTAACTGTTACTATATAAAGTGTCAAATCAAATGCAGTTGTGATGAGTGGACATAAAGGTATCAATGGGAAGTTGGTTCAGGCATCAGGTCAAATCCAGGCTACATATGGACATGATAGCCAAAGGACAATGGGTGACATTTCAGTTATTGGATATTTTGTATAAGAGTAGAAAAGTTGAAAAAGGCCAACCAGAAATAAGGGATAGTTAAGTGTGATTAATTCTGAAACAAGGAAGCAGGAGGTAATGAATCTCATGAGAAGGGAAATTGGTGTCAAAGCCATTTCCAAACTAGGGCATTTGGGAAAGTTCATGCTCAACTCAGATAGGTCACACCCCAACTTACTTTTTTTAACTATAATTATTTCTGATTTCTTTTTTATTCATCAGCCTCTGAACAAAGTCATGATTTCACTTAAGTAGGTATTGTCTTCAATAATGCCAATCATTCCCCAACTACACATTTTTTTTTGTCTTATGCACCTTTTATCCATATTCTCTAATAAATCTACTACAGAAAACCTCTCAAACTTTCTGGAATCTTTTAAAATCTTCCCTGTATAAAAGTGTGACATTGAACTGTTCATGCCCTTGCTAACAGATTGTAGCTAGATCAAACCTTTATACCACATCTTACATATATCATAATTGGTAAAACATTTCCAACTATTTATGCTCACCATGGATCTTTCCATTGCTATTAACACATAATTTTCATTCTTCTGAAAAGTTCATGCTACAAAATGTTTCTTACTTAGCAGGAAAAAATTCTTAAGTATCATTATGCTTGCTGATAAAAGCATTAGAAACTATAATCTATGTTCTGGATTTGATACTTTAGAAAAATGAAAAAAATATAGATTATTATAAGTAGGGTAACTTAAGGATAACTTAAACTGTTCTCTAGCACAATTTAAACCTATTGTCCATACAGTGGAAAAACATAATCCTGACTGGAAAAGTCAAGATCTAGGAAAAAAAAAGAGATTTGATGAGTCATGATGTTGGAAACTTAATTGAAACAGGTTTGTTGTTAAGCTTGAAATAGTCTAAGCTATTAGTTAAGTTGGTTGGAGCATAATGCTAATGAGGTCAAGCTTACAACTTTAGTAATTGTACAGACTTTGCACAAAATGCAAATTGTGCAGAGTTATAGACTATACAATTAACTCATAAATGACAGATTTATCTGCCAAAAGGAAGCTCCCAGGTCTAAGCCCAGAATATGCTTTCTCATCTGAATTTATCCACTTTCTAATATTCCTTCAAAAAATGACTAAAATGAACAGGCAGTATGATAAAGTAGAAAGATTATTATCTCTGTAGTCAGAGAAACTGGGATCTGATTCAGTTTCTGGTAAAGACTAGTACCTCTGGATGAAGGCATGCCAAGCCTTTTTCAGGGCTGTTCATTTACTATTAGTATGTTCCTTTCAACCAACATATGGCTCCAAGAAGCTATAGCATGCACAGCAACTACACTCCATTATTGTATTGACTGATGGGCTAAACCGAATTGAGGATAACCAGGAGGTCTCAAACCCATCAGTGAATTAGGGAGATGTCTACCCTAAGAATATGAAATATTTCCCTGGAAAAATGGGCAGATCAGAACAATTTGTTCCAATGGCCATGAAGCTGGCTGAAGCCAGCACTGCAGAACACATGGAACTTGGTCAGAAATGGAAGACGCCAAAGTCATCCACTGTATCCCAGACCATTGCCAGTTATCCTGACTTTATCTTACTTCTAAACTTTGATAGCTTTTGAAGAGAGCGAATGAGGCTGACAATGTTGTGCAATTCTTCCTCACTTAAATCTAATTCACGTGAAAGTCAAGACAACCCCACCATGATGTCATTGGTACTCTTTAATACCAGAGAATGAACAACAATATTGGGAAAGTCATTTAACCTTTCTAAGTCTTGGTTCCCTTATATATAAAATGAAGATATTAATCAAGAATGCCCCAAAAGGAGCTTCCATTTCCAGGTAATGATCTTACAAAAATCATTCATGCATCAATTAGCTCAAAACTTACTCTTTATTTGTAATGTGCATAAGCCTCATCTTGGTCAATAAGGACCCCAGACTTCCAGGAACACTTCTCCATCTACTCATTATCAGGTTCTTCTTAAGTTGTTATCCTCTTAGGCTTGCCCAGATGGGTTGCAAGCCCATTTACAAGCAGGCATTTTGTTCGCCACTCCCATTGTTTACTGTATAGCTGCACTAAATATACTTCATAACAAGAATGATCCTAAAAGAGAGCATGGACAACCAAAATAAGACCAACCTTATAAAAAGTGGTGGTGGTGAGATTGTGCAAAGTAAATTTCCTATAGTAAAATTGAATTAGGACCACCCTTTTCACTAACCAATTTATTAAATAAAAGCAAAGTATACTATTAATACATATATAAATTATATGTGTATATCATTTATTATGTTTGCCTTATAAAATTACAAATACCAATATTTATCTTAAAACAGAGATCATATTAAGATAAATCAAGTAACAAAGGAATGTAATTTATCACTCCAGATTCATTGAATCCATTTATATAAAGCTTGAAATGAAGTTCCTTGCTTGTGGGCTAGATTTTGAACAAACAATAAGGCTATATGATATAAAAGCTTCCTCCCCCCCCCCATTGGCCCATTTTCTACTCTTTAAGATAGCTTTAAGACAAAGTTATGTAAGGACATGTTAGGAGATAACTATAAAGTCTATGTGTGGATTGTTTGTATCCTGGCTATTTTGATAACAAATTACTATCTTGGCAGTTTTAATAGTGACTGAGAGGGAACACTCACACATCACTGGAAATCTTCAGTGTAAAAGCAGCAGAAATTATATATATATATATATATATATATATATATATAATGCTATAAGCAAACATTGTTTTGTGAGAAAATTGTAAGAAGCTGCTATCTGCAAGATGCTATTAAGTGCTACCATATTTTCCTTCATCAGTATGATATTAGATGATGGGAGACAATACTGGCAAAATGACCCTAATAACGGACAAGATATTTTTGTTCTGCAAATCTCATCACAAGCCAACACAAAGAAATGCCATGATGAAGTCAAATTATAATGGAAAATATTATTTGCATCACCTTTTGTAGATAGTCTGGGATCTTGGTAGAGATTTCTAAAAAGTGAAAGTATATAACTGATTTTATCCCTTTTTTCAGCACAATTTGTTAAACCAAGGGAAAAACTATATTTTATAGTCTTGCTTTTCATTTGGGCATAAGGAAACATTGGACATATTAGTTAAATCTTGACTTGTGCTTTGTCCCTTTTCTTCATCCAAGAGAGGGAGAGGGGAAAAAAGAGAAGCTTTTCTTAAATAATCTTGTTTGAAGAAAGTCATAGATTGAATGACATTTTTATCATCAAATGGGTTTGGAAATGCAAGACAATTCCTACAGTATTTTTATATTCTCCTATGATGGATGTTATCAGATATGTACACACATATATGTATGTGTTCAAAAGTATGTTATAAGGAATGTTAACTGTACTTGAGTATGAACAATGACTTTATAACATTGCCCTAAACCTTTTTGGACTATATTTGCTTTGGTTTGTAACCCTAACTGCCACAGAAATTGGAAGAATTCATTAAGCAGTCATGGCATAACATTTTAGCTTCCTAAATCATTTGACTTCTTATCCTAAATCAAGCTTTCCATACCTATACTTATGTCTTACTAGTCATAGAAAGTTAATATTTTTCCATCTTTAAAACTTGGAAAAAAGAGTAAAGGAATCTAGTTATGTAATAATTTCTTCATAAGTGATTTAAAGAGAAATGCAAAAAAAAAAAATAGAAAGAAAAGATCACCTCCTCTTCTCCTTCAAGAACATATATCCTAACTTGCCTCTCTATTTTCTCACTCTTTCTGAATGTAAATTTTGAGTTCTCATGTTATAAGCCTTTCCCAAAGAATTACCAGGGCACAATAGAAAGAGCCTGGATATGAACTCAAAGCACCTGAATTTAAATCTTGGTTCTGCTATTTAACACCCTTGTTAAATCCTTTAACCTCTCTTGGTCTCAGTTTATTATCCTTGTTGTTGTTCATATAGATTTCATTCATGTCTGATTCTTTGTAACCATATTTGGCGTTTTATTAATTTATTAACAGATATTAAAATTATTTCCATTTCCTTCTCCAGTTCATTTTACAGATGAGGAACTTGGGAAACAGAGTCAAGTGACTTGCCCAGGATCATACAGTTAGTAAATGTCTGAGCCTGGATTAGAATTCAGATCTTCCTGGCTCCAGGCCCAGTGTTCTATCCATTGTGCCACCTAATTTGTCGCAATTTCCTAATCTGTAAAATGGGTGGGGGGGGTGGGGTTCAATTAGCAAATGGTCAAAGTATATGAACAAGCAATTTCCAGAGGAAGAAATCAAAGTAATCAATAATCAGATAAAAAATGTTCTAAGTTAATCTTGATTAGAAAAATGCAAATTAAAACAACTCAGGTACCATCTCACATCTATCTGATTGGCCATTATTGTAGTAAAAGAAAGTAATAAATGTTGGAGGGAATATGGCAAAAATTGGGAAACTAATGCATTGGTGGTAGAGTTGTTAAACTGATCTAACCATTCTAGAGAGCAATTTGGAACTCTGCCCAAAGGGTCATAAAATTGATCACACCCTTTGATCCAGTAATGCCACTAACAAGGTCTGTATCCCAAAGAGGTCATAAAAAAGGATAAAGGACCTACTCGTGCAAAAATATTTATAGCACCTCTTTTTGTGGTATCAAAGAATTAGAAACTGAGAGGAAGTCCATCAATTAGGGAATGATTGAATAAATTGTGGTATATGTTGGTGATGGAATAGCATAGTGCTATAAGATATGATAAACAAGATGGTTTTAGAAAAAAATCTGGGAAGATCTACATGAATTGATACAGAGTGAAATAAGCAGAACCAGGAGAACATTGTACACAGTAACAGCAATAGTGTACAATGAACAACTGTGAAAACTTGCCTATTTTCAGCAATGCAATGTTCTGAGACAATTCTGAAGGCCTTTTGAAGGGGAATGCTAGCAATCTCAAGAGAAAGTGTTGTTGGAGGTAGATTCAAATCAAAGCATACTATTTTGCAAATCAGTGTATTTATAGTTTTATTTTGAAGTTTGGTTTTGTGTGAGTGTGCTCTTAAAACAGTAGCCAACTGACATGATAATCTATTTATGGCCCAGAAAATAAAATAAAATAAAATAAAATAAGGGGTTTGACTATGGTGTCCCTTGTACCATTACATTTCATGATTTATAACAAACCATTAAACCCTTTTGAACTTCCATCCATAGAATAACACTTCTAATTATATTTATTATTTAAAGTTGTGTGTTCTGACTTTCAAAGAGTCTTAATATATTTAATCGCTCTTATTCAGAAAGGCACTAGTAAAAAATCAAGAGTTATCTAGGATTCTCCCTAGCATACCAATTGAAAGATAATACTGTAAGAGTTGGAAGATAAAATTTCTCAACTTTATCACTACCTGCTTCCTTGGCTAAATGGATACATGAACCTTAATTTTATCAGAGATATTCATCATAATGTATCTGTCAAAGTTTAACAAAATATCAGGAACAGCGATCTGATTGGATTTTAAATGAGGGTAGTATAAGCCTTTGGAGATTGTCCTCCAAAGGTTTATGTGGTATAGAATTCAGTATAAAGGGGAAAAAAGGTAAATTGTTGTACTCTGAAGATCTGGAAGGAGAAAAATTGAACATGAGATATGCTTCTAATCCTAAAGGAAGTGGGGGATAGAATTTAAATACTTTAGCTTTGTAATTTTGTGACTATGCATATATAATACATATTTACAAATTCATGCACAAGACATATATACCTCAGCACAAGACAACAATCTATTGATTCAACTACTGATATTCGCCTTATCTGTCTAACCTCTTAGATTCCCCTACTCTCTGGAATAAATTAGAACAGCTACACAAGCTACCAACTTTCTTTGCATCCTTCAACACAAACCAATGACTAGGACTTCTAAATTTCTGGAAAAATTCCAGACTAGATGATTAAAGAAGTGGTCTGTGAGCTTTTAGAAAGTGAAATAGTGGTCATTACGAGTCAGCAGGAGTTCATTAAGGAGACATCCCAGACTGTTTGTTTAGACAAACTTCTGACACGGTTATTAAACTGGTAGATAGGAGGGAGGTTACCATTGACAGAATAAAATAGAATCTCAGCAAGCCATCTGTAAGCATACTATTCTATACATTATGTAAGCATAATATTGTGTAGCTAAAGTGGAAAAAGTAGATGGAATGATGATAGTAGAGTAGAGTAGATTTGGAAGTTGTTGAATAACCTAAACCAAAGATTATCCAGTAATAGATCAATGCCAACTTAGAAGGAAATCTTTGGTAAGACATTAAATCCTAGATTCTGTTCTGTTTAATATTTTTATCAATGATTTTAAAGATAGCATGGATGACACACATAAAATATGCCAAGGCAAAACATTGGAATTAGAAATCAGCATCCAAAATATCTCACCTGATTGAAAATATGATTTGAAGAAGAAAATATGGAATTTCATAGGAACAAAACTAAAATTCTTTACTTAATTATTTTTTTAAAAAATCCCAACTACAGAAATATAGACGATTACATTTGGCTATGCAGTCCATGAGGAAATTTTAAGGATTTCATTGACTTTAAACTCATTATGGGGCAATAACACAATGTGGAAGCAAAAAAATCTACTGGAATATTAGACTGTATTCTCAAGAAGTACAACATGTAGAACATAATATGATTCTACTAAATTATACCTTGAATGAATCATATCTGGAATGGTCTCCAGTTCTGGACAATACAGTTTAGACAAGTATAGAGAGCTAATGAGATACAGATAAATCAGGTTAGTAAATAGACTCAGACTTGTCTTTTAAAAGGATAAAGGACTAGGTAGATCTTTAGCCTATAGAAGAGAAGACTTACAAGAAATAATTACTTTCTGAAAATATCTAAAGTATTATTTCAAGGATTCTAACTGCACCAATTATATCTCTTTCAAGTACTGCTCTTCCTTCTTTCTCCTCCTCCTCTTCCTTCTCTTACCTGACACCTAGTCTATCCCATAGTCTTGAGTCTCCATCAGGCTATGACATGTTCACCTTGGTCTGGCTGCCTCAAGTGAGATTTCAAAAGTTTGCAAGAAGACCTCCCTGCTGGGATCAATGGAGGGCTGTTAAAGGATAACTTTGTGATACAGTACAAGATCATTTTCATTTTCTTGCACATTTAAACGAACTAGGAATTAGAATATCTGAACACCTACAGTAACATTTATCTCTAAAATATGTTTCTAAAATAAAAAGTTTGACCTAAAAAAAAATGAAAGGATTAAAGTGATGATTAGCCTAGGCTCATCTTAGATGCATATGAATTTGAATGACTTGCTACCTGCAGAATTTTCCCAGTTATAAAGGAAAAATTGACCTGGAATCAGGAAAAACCTGAGTTCAAAATCAATCTTGGGCATTTATTAGCAGTGTGACCCTGGGCAAGTCACTTAACCCTCTTTGCCTCAGTTACTTCATATGTAAATTGGGCTAGGGAAAGAACTGGCAATCAGCTCCAGCATCTTTACCAAGAAAACTGCAGAGAGGGTCATGAAGAATCAGGCACAACTGAAAGTGACTCAAATTCCTGGGACATGATAGGGCTGGTCATAAGGTTGGGACGAACCCATTGGTGAAGGTCTTTAAGTTGAGTCTGGTTGGTCACTTTTCAGGGATGATATAGGCAAGATTATTACTTGGGTATAGTTTCTACTAGTTGATCTCTAAGATCCCTTGTTGGCCTTAAATTCTGATGGATTAGATTTGCCTTATTAATGAATTGGGGTGATTAAAAAAAAACCATGCTACTAAATATGCCTATATCTGTGTATACTCTATAATGTTATAATTTCTTATCAGTTTCTAACCTCATCTGTAAATAAAAGAATTGGAAAAAAGATATTTTGTCATGACCCCAATCATTAATCATTGAAATGTTTTAGACAAAGCAAGTTTTCTTTTACAAGTTTGACATGCTTTCTCGTGGGTATCTAACACCTGGTTTAAGATGTCATGTAGAAGCCGTAGCTACTGTAGGTTCAGATGTGCAGTATGTCTGACATTTTCTTGGCATGTTATTCAGGAGAGTCAATTAAATTACCTCTAATTTCCATCAGCACACAGAATGCCAGGGATCATCTTTGGGGAAAACTGCAACTCATCTGAACTTGGGACATGTAGGAAATAAAACTTAAAAAATCAATCTTTAAAAAAAAATTTCCTTCATTATTAAGGGTTTTTAAATTTGTTTTTTTATTGTTATGATAGGAAGGCACTCAAAAATCACATATGTTTCTTGACTTATAACTTTATACAGGTGGGTCAAAAGAGGTGGAAATTAAATATGGTTATCCAAAAAACATGTCTGCATAATTACTAGAAAATGCCACTATTGAGAATTGCTAGGAGATGATGAATGCATGGTGCTGGACACAATTAGAGTTTGTGAAATCAACCATACTATTGTTCAGATGTTTGAACATATGTTTGAAAGCCCAGAGCATACTTCTGTAGAATTGTACCCTATTGTATAACAATGTTGTCTTCATTTCAAAACCATTTATATTATGAAGATGAAATTCACATATATCTAGTTAATTTATATTTAGATAATTTGGTATGTTGCCTTTTAAAATGCTTTCAAATATGGTGCTAGATAGATATTTAAATCATTTACAGCCCAATTTTATTTTTTAATATTTTGCAATTCTGGGAATTACAATGTTAAACGTCTACTCATCAACATAGGGATACAAAATAGGTGGCAGCTATGCCCTTTTTATGTATTTTCTGAACATATCCATTAAAATTCACCATTTAACATATATAAAATATGAATATCATTTATAATTAGTTATATTGTTCTACTTGATGATTGAATGCTTGCATATAGTCACTTCATTTTATATGACAAAATTAATAATGTATACAATTATTTATTATTAATTGATAATAAATTAATGCAAATTTTATTTATTATTATATATTATATAATATGTAATATTATAGAATATTAAATGATAAACTACAAGAAAACAAGAATATGTGTCAAATCTCACTTAATTAAAAACTTCCTAGTTCAATGCAAATACATACAACTACAAATTTTCCTTCTAAATTCTGACAAGGAAAAAGTACATTATTTGTAAAAATCTCAAACCAAGTCCTTCAAAATTTAATAGAGAAGAAAATGATAAATCTAATATATCTGCATATAATGCATATCTATAGTCATTATTATTATCATATGCCTTTTTATGTGTAAAATTTGTTCATCTTTCTTTTAATATTCCCTCAAGACAACCAGATGATGAAATAGAACCAAAAGTCTGTAATTGATTTCTAGAGCAGAATAGCTTTGTCTAACTCTATTCTTCAAAGTTCATTTAAAATGAATTCCAAGGAATTATTCAGAATTTTCTTATTCTGTCAGATTTTTAGCATAAGATCTCACTTGAAATTCAGAGAAACATTGAAAGGCTTAGGTGAACTGATACAAAGTAAGTGGAGGAAAATAATTTCTATAACCTCAATGATGTAAATCGAAAGAATAAAAAAAACCTGAATACCATGTAATTTGAATGACAAAGTTTGTGTCCAAAAAGAAAATGAGAAAATATACTTCCCTTTTATCTCTGAAAAGATAAGAAAATGAAGTTATAGAAAAATGCATATACTCTAAGACCCAGTTTATATTAATTTGTTAAACTGTTTGCCTCTCATTTCTTCTGCCTTTATTGTTGTTTGTTATAAGGTATAGATCACAGGGAAGGGGATTGTAGATGCATAAATTAAGAAATGAATATGGCATGAGAACAAATATTTGAATAATACAATTTGTAAAGTATATTGCTTGAAATAAGTGAGATATTAGAACTGGAGAATGGATTTTTTTCTATGTAGAAATTTCATTAAATGGTAAGCATTAGAGTGAAAGCTGACATATTTGAAAGCTTCTTAGGGAAGACTCTTACCATAACTTCCTTTGTTAACATCTTCCATTAATTCTGACAACCTAATGCCCAACTTATATCCTAGAAATAACCACATCTAAATCCCTGCTTTCTTCCTAAGACCTTGAAATAAAATGAACAAATTTTTGTCAATAAAATCTTCTTGAATTATTACTATTTCTAAGGCATTGTTTGGAGCTTTGTAAGCTAGAGAGAATCTGTATAAGGGACAGAAGATGCCATCAAGGACATATGTTCTAGTGGAAATATATACATTAAAAGTTTGATGCTAACACTTGAATACATAGATGCAAGTCTGCTTTTATTAAGGTAGATAGTAGTCCCTTCAATAGAATAGATCACAGCTATTTCACATATCCTCATTTTATGCCATTCTTTTGCCATTTACAGATCCTTACATATTTCTTGTATAACAATACTAAAATATCAAAAAGTTCTATAATGTTATTGATGAAAGCCTTCTCTCCTATTTAATAATTATCAATACTTTCACCTTTTAAAAGTAGATTTTTGTTGATTTTTTCCTTTTATATTGCCTAGATTTCTCCCTGAATCCCTTTTACCCCTCTAAAAAGAATAAAAGAGATACCTTATAACAAATATTCTTTTTATGAATAAAAGAGGAAGAAAGAAAAAAATCAGAACTGAGCAACATTGAAAAATTAGATTTTACAAGCAGTGCTCCACCTCTTCAGACCCCCAGATTTGCAGAGTTTCAGAAGAAGTTGTCTTCTCACATTTCTTCTTTGGGCAAATTTTTTAAAAATAATCTCACATCATTCATTTCAAATTGTTTTTCAGTTGTTGATCTTTCCATTTATATTGTTCTAGCAGTGTACATTTTTTCCTAGTGCTATTTACTTCATTTTTCATCAGTGTGTGTAACATTTTTTATGACTCAATAGCTCATGGAAAAACAATATTTTATTACATTGATAAATCACAATTTATTTAGACATTCCCCAATTAATTAATATATGCTTTGTTTCTAGATCTTTACTTCCTTGAACAAAAATAGTCTTTCTTTTTGGTTAATGACCTCTTAGGATATAGTAATAACATTAATGTTAACAGTACTAATAGCTAGTATTTTGTTATTACTTTAAGGTTTAAACCCTGTGACATAGGTGCTGTTATAAGTGAGGAAAATTCGAGCTGAGACCTCTAAGCAACTTACCAAGGATCTGTCATGGTTAAGTTTAATGGTTGGACAGAGTTTATTTACCAAAATAGAAGGGAAACAATAAAATGGAGAAATGTGAAAGAGGATAGAAGAAATACCTATACTAGACCTCAGGCAGGAAGGCTGGTAGTGAGTAATCACATGGCCTCCTCCAAGATGGAAGCTAGTCTCTTAGGAAACTAGGAAGGGAGTCAGCCTTTCACTCACCTAACCAACTAATCCAGGAGTCAGAGTCTAAGTTGAAGTCAGGGTCTACCTGCAGTCTTCAATGAGGTTCCATGGAAGACTATCAACAGGAGACACTCTCCACAAGACCCAACTTCACCAGACTGTCAGCCAAAGGATTTTGTGGCTTTTATGGTAGTTTCTTATCCCTGTCTCTCTTCACAGATGCCAATCACAGTTTCCAAAATTACCATATCTCTCATCCTCGGAAGATGGCAACTCTCAGGATTCACATATTTCTGAGTTGTCACCTTTAGATTCACAAGTTTCTGGGTGTGTGAATTCATAAAGGAATTCAAAAGTTTCTGGTTGTTTGAGTTAGAAAAAAGGGTGGGACTCTTCTGGGTATCTTGCTAGCTTCTCACCTCTAAAGTTGTTAAGTCTTCTCCTAGAAATAAGAGTTTGTGGACTTCCCTTACTTTAGGGTTAAGTATGGGTATATTAGCTTTTGTTGTTTAATTCAAAAGTAGACAAAAGAGAGTTAATCCTGTCTTTGGTCTAATGAGGTACTAAGTAAGGGTACTTAAGATATTGTTATTCCAAAGTGTTAACTCCAACTAGGCACAGAGAACAAAGAATTCCCTTTTCACAAGTGCAAACTCAGAATAGACAAAGAGAACCAAGAATTTACTTTCAGATCACATGCCTAATGAATATCTGAGGCAGGATTTGAACTCAAGTCTTTCTGGCTCCAAGTCCAGTGCTTGATCTACTCTACTATTTTGTTGTGTAGCAAAGGAATCTGTGCTAAAAAGTTTTGGATAGTTTAGCCACTTTGAATTCCTTTCTAGAATGGTCCCAGTGGTTCCAAATGCCTTTCTAGAATTATTCAGCAAATTCACATTTGTACCAAGAAGACATTAGTGTTCCTGACTTTCCACAATTCCTCTAATATTGACAGCTAACTTCCTTTGAAAACTATGCATCACATTCTCATTTTTGCTTTTCTACCTTTGTGTTCATTTTCATCATTTTTCTGATGAGAGGTGGTCTGGATATACACAGACAGCTAATTTAGAAATAACTACCAAATTAAATAATTAGTCATTTCTTGTCCTTTGAAATATAATGAATTTCTCTTTTAATTGGTGCTGTTATTCAGTACCCATCATATCCAATATGCTCTGAATTTTTTCTTGAAGAAATAATCATGATATGGAGCCATCGGACTACTATGAAGTGTGTATATCTTTGGTTTTTCTTGTTCCTCACTCGTGAGCCAAATTTCCCAAAATACATTTTTCTAGCCTCACCTATTTCCACCTTTTGTACTAAAGTAACTGAGGATCAAAGAATATGCTGATTTTATCTCTTCATATTAATATGGAGTGCTTTTATCAAGTACTTTCTAGACTCCCTCAGTTCATCTTCTGCAACAGATGTTTTCACATGAACTGCTAAAATTTTCATGATGGTCTTTTTACAAATACTTACCATGATCACTGTAATACGAAATGACATATCCCATGAGATAATGTTTCATGCTGCCTTTAGAAACATGCTAATACTGAAATTACTAACTACTTTGTCCCTCAAAGGTGACCTGACAAACCATCCTACTGTTTAGCTAAAAATTTATCTTCAGGATTCCTTGCCAGTGAAAATATCAAGACTGACATCACTGATTTCATCCAGTATTATGTTAATTTTCCATTATTGAAGAAAGATATCATATTTAGAATACTAAAAATGCTTAAAGCAATCAAAAACCATGTGATCCAAAGCACCCACTCAAAATGTAGGTAGAATATTGTCCTTAAAAATTTAAATATGTAGAAAGTAGACTTATGTGTTGGTTCTTACTTATGTTGTCTCAGCCTCCTTCTTGTTAAAATACTTTGGGAATTAGTTGTCTTGGTGGTTTCTGATATTCTCTCAATTAATACAGAAAATATTTTGATATTTAATCCCACAATGTCCTAAAAACAGTCAACTTTAACACAGCTCTCCTCTGTATATATTTGTTCTAGTCAAGCTTCTTTTTCACTTTATTTTCTTCAATGCCATTTCTCTGCTACTATAAACACATTTGCAAGAGAGATGTTTGAATGTAAATGTCATAACTACACTGTCCTTGATGATGAAAGGAATTAAATATAAAAATCTTTCAAGTTCTTTTCTCTCCTTTGTGTTTTGTCACCCTCCTTCCATTTTTATCTTCATATACTTCTGGGATAATGGCTACCTCAAGTCTCTTGAAGGGCTTTCTTTCAACTTGTTTCTCCCTCCATTGTTTAACAATTTTATGAAATGATAATGCCAATCATCCTGTATCAATGTTCTCTTAAATATTTTGCAAGTGAATTTATATTCCCTAAAGAAGAACAGAGGAATGTCATAAAGATAAGGGTATTTCTTGAAGATTAATCCAATCAAACAAGTATTTGGAGAGAAGACTAGGTACAAAAACTATTTCAGTGGCTATTGGAGTAGTCTAAATATGAGATGATGGTGACTAAATGACAGAATCCAGTCAGGTAGTCAATAGATTAATGTCAACTTGGGAAAAGATTTCTATTTTAACAATCTGTCCTTGGATTCTTTTCACTTAAAATATTACCAGTATTTCAAATTGTTTCCATTTTTGTTCTGTGAATCTGATTGCTAGGCACTATTAAAGAGAAAATACAAACATCATAGAACTTTTTCCTCCTCACTGAGAGCTGAGCAGAAAGGGAAGAAAGAAATACCAAGGAGTTACCAACTGGTGGCCTAAGACAGCAGTAGATGCAACATCTTGAGCTACCTCCTGAGAGGAATTGTGAAATAATCCTCTGGGATCATAATTGGAAATAAGGGAAAGTGGAAGAAGGTGGGAAAATGAGTCTAGTAGCAGGGAAAGAAGACTTGTAGAGAGCCACAGTCAAAGGAACGTTCACCTGCAAAACAAAGGGGTTTTTTTAAGGTCCTTTCCAGCTCTAACATTATAAACCTAAGATGTTATGTTAGTATATAAACATAGCTATGTTAATATATATTAGCATATAATCAAAATGAAAGCCATGTATGGTATGTACTCTACAGGTGCTAAATTTTTGCAGTCTGTGGCAGACACACATTTCCTACCCTCTCCTTATATAACTTTTGTTGGTCACTAAGTCACTGAGTTTCCAAGGCAGACTTTGAATCCAGGTCTTCCTGACTCTAAATCAAGGACACATTCCACTATACCACCTTGCTCATATTACTAATATTGTTGCTACTATGTATTAACCCATATCTTCAAAATAAGGTAAAATTATGCTATGATTAGTTGAAATTTCACATTAGTAATAGGAAGAATCATTGTAATTCCTAGTTGGATCTAAGTGGTAAGTGGCCTCAATGCAGTAAAAATTTTGTAAAATTATAAGATTAACATCTGACTTAGACTTCAAATATGTGTAGTAAACAATTATAGATGCATAAAAATAATAGTTATAATATAAATTATGAACACTGATGTGTAATAGAAAAAGAGATGGCCTCATTCTCAAGAAGACTTGAACTAAAACTCAGCCTCTGGCTCAAGGCAGTTGTGGACCTTGGGCAAGTCATCTATTCTATCAGTGTTCCAAGAAACTTTTTAAGACTAAATTTCAGAGTAGGGAGAGATTTGCATTGGATAGTAGATTTCTTCACAAGGAGTTCTCTATACTAATCAAATCAAAATAAATATATTGTAACCATAGTTTTCCACAAGGATAAAAAATAATTCTCTCCCCTATACATTTAAAACTAAGGAAATGAAGTACCTTTCAGAACTATAACCAATATGAGCAAATAAACTAAGTGAATTGAAACATTTTAATTAGAGAAAATTATAGCAATTTTTATTTCTATGGAAACATTATGTTTTAAAGACTAATTTAGAAATCACCAGCAGTGAATGATAATTGGAAAATGGAAATATTAGAAATGAAAGGTGACTTTATTTTTAATGGCATAGTCTAAGAAATTAGCTTTAAGCAGTGACATTTTTTAAAAATCAAAACAACGCATCTCAAAATTATTTCCCTCCCAGTAATACTTATTTTTCTCAAAGTGACACTAAAAAATAACTGTATCCATCTAAATCTCATCTTATCACATCTGGTTGATAGTTTAAATTTATTTCATTAAAATAATACACAATGGCTGAAACACATATTCCTGATATTTCCTACTTCAAGAGATCTATTTACAACTTCCATCAAAAAAAATCTGACATGAAGAATTGTACATAGATAATACTTCTAAGATTTAATCTAGCTTATTTTGTTTTCTGACTACATTTTAAACAAATCAATAATCATCATTAAAATTTGCATTCTAATTTTACTTTGGAACTGTGATAAAGATTATAATTCATTTTTTCCAAAATTGTCCCACAATATTTTGCTTTTTAATATGGCTTATTTTACAACCAATTTGTTTCTATATTGTTTCAAAGTTGGCCTTTTTATTTAAAATATACATATATATCAGAGGAAAACTTGTATAGAAGGATTTCTCTTTTTCATTATTAAATAGAATTTATTCCCAGATGCCTCAGCCCCCCTTTTCCCTCCCTACATCATAGAAGGTATAATCCAACAAAAGGATAGATAGATAGACAGACAGACAGACAGGTATGTGGGTAGATTGTTGTCTTTCATGTTTCTATATTTCTGTTCATTCTCTGGAAGTGGGAATTCACAACTTATTCTTCAAATATTAATTCTAGAGCGATATATCATGTTCTCTTGGCTCGACTAATTTCACTCTTCATTACTTCATGTAGATCTTTCCAAGACTTTTTCAAATTAACCTGTTCATAATTTCTTACCTTGCAATAGCATTACAGCACAGCCATATTCCACAATTTGTCCACCCATTCCCTAATTGATGGGCATCCCCTAAATTTCTAGTTCTTTGCCAGATTTTTATTTTCTTTAGGAACATGTTGTGACATTTCTTTTGGTATGTTCTATCACATTTTGCAGTTCTAGTTGGCAATTAATTGAAAGAAAATATATGATTAATATTGTTTTAGAGGATCTGTAAATACACCATTTTGTTTATTTCATAAGAGAATTATGTCTGATAGAGTTGAGTTCTGAATATATGATGTTAATTAGTCTGTAATAAAATCAGATCTCTATGAAAAAGACTTCACATGTGAACTAATTCAAAGTCCCTTCATCTGCTTTCCATTCCATACCGACATTCTTTGATGTGGCTCTAGACATAGAGATTCAGAGCATCTCCAAGTTGAAAGGTCCAATTTGTATCTAAACAAGAATCCTTCTATCACACTTTGACAAGTGACTTTCCTGAACCAATTGATAAGATACTCACCACTGTAAAGTAGAGTCAATTCCCATTTTCAGCCATAGCATCATTGAAAATTTTATTTTCAATTTATATAGAGCCTAAATCTGTCCTTTTTGTAACTTTTATACATGGATCCTAATATAATACTCTGAAGAGAATCAGAATATGTCTAGTCCTTCTTCTAAATGACCTCCCTAAAAATACATCTATCAAGATAGCAATTAAACTACTGCCACTTCAAGTCTTCACTGAACTAAACATCCTCAGGTTTTTTAATTGGCTTTCACATAGAATGTTTCTTAAAACTCCTCACCAGTCTTCTCTCTATTTGACACATTCAAAGTTTTGAATGTTTTCAGTTTTCAGACTCAAAGGTTCCTAAAATGTGCTACCCCAAACTGAAAATTGCTCCAGATGTCTTATTTGATATATCTATTTATATTAACATAAGATTATGTTAGTGGTTATTTAAATACAATGTTTAATATTGATCTTGGCAGTACATTAACTTTAAAAATTCAGTTATTTTTCATTTAGAATATTTTCTAACAAAGACATTTCTCATGTCCTCAACCCTATGAGTGTCATTGATTGTTTTTATTTATTTTTAGAATATGTTTATTATTATTGCTAAATTTGATCTAATTACATTAATCTCATTATTTTATATTATCAGTGTCTTTAGGACCCAAACCCTGTTTTTCAGAATGTTTATCATTTTCTAAGTTTCATGTCATCCAACATTTTGATGTGTATTCTACCTATATGCTTATCTCAAAATATTGAAAGAGCCCTAATTCTTTTGATTCAGGCACTAAAAACAACCTCAAGGATTAATTTGGCTCCTTTTCCAATGGACTTTTCCTGGTAACTAGATGGATTTTTATCATCCATGTAGGGTTTTAATTCACATAGGTGTCTACAAGGAAAATACAACAGACACTGACAATGTACAAAGTGATTTATTCTGAACATCTGAACATTTTTTCCCCTCCATCAAGTGGTATTCTAAAACTGAATCATCTATTCTGGCATCCTCCTGACTTTCAGGGCTTTCTCAGATCTATAACAAAGTCCTTGAAGTTTCTTAAAAGCCTTAACAGTGCTCTAAAACATTGACCAGTCTTTCTCCACAGCTAGGATCAGAGAATTTTAAGGATGGAAGGACTTTAGAGTCATATTGGAAATCTGTCATCAGTGAAGAAACTGCAGCCAATAGAGTTAAATGACTTATGTCTTATATCCTATAGATAGTAAGTAGTGGAGCTATGAGTTCAAACTTGGTTCTTTGACCCCATATCCAGGGTTCTTTCCACTAATTCATTGTCTTCCTTGTAAATAGCAGTTGAAATGCAACCATTAGACAATTGATTCTCTTCACAGCTTCATTATGTAATATATACAACCTAATAATCACTTCAATGACTTGTTATATGAATTTATTCATCTTTGAAATTCAAATGATAAGTATCATACGTGGGTCAAGTTAATATGAAATTAATTTTTTTCAGATGTAGAATTCAGTGCATTTTCCATCTTACTATAGGTAAAAAGATTTTTAATGAACTCTCTTTACCAAGAAAATCCTAAATGAGGTCATGAGGAGTTAGTAAACAACTGAAATGACAGAGCAACAACTTGAAGAAAGTCTATATTTATGTTGCTTGTCTATAGAAGACAATAGGTGGAAGGTATGTAGAAGCAGATTTAATCCCTATCTAAGGAAAAACTCTGTAACAATTAGAGTGAACCCAAAGTAAAATAGATTACCTCAGAAGACAGTATATCTCTTTTAATGAGAGCTCTAAACAGAGCCTATATGATCCATTGGACGGACTGAAGAACAACAGTATTGTCAAACTCAAGTAGAAACTGGAGAGCACCAAACTGTACAAAAGGATACCTTTCAGCTGCATATGGACTCAGAAAACTAGATATTAAAGTGATATTCTATTCTATTTTTTTAATATTTTTCAATTATCCATTTAGATTGTTGCAGTGGACAGTGAGTTTGATACCTGTGTTCTAAAGGTCATTCTTTGTCATGTGCTAGTAATACTCAATGACATCAAGATCCATTTTTTGAGTGATTTTTTAACTGAAAGTATTGGATAAGTCTATTTAAAAAGCCCATTATTATCTCATTATTATCCAGATAACTTGCACGTTCATTTGCAAGACTCTTATGATTCAAATCATTACTTAAAATCATCTCCCAAGATTTAGATGCTGATGAAAGGGAAACAGTTAAAAGACAGTTTTAGTTACTCTATGATTTAGCTGTTTAGTGTTCCATTAAGTGTATCTTTCAGATAAGTACCACATCTATTTTACTTTTTTTTTGAGAAGTGATAGAATTTTTTTCAACTTAATAGGGCTATTTAAGCCTCTTACATTCCAGGTCATTAATTTTAATGGTTTAGGCATTGTTATATGGCACTCTCAGGAGGGAAAGGTACACATTGATAATTCTACTCCTAGGCAGGAAATGTCTTCGTCAAAGTCACAACATTTCTTTGATTTTAGAAACATTTAGTTTCTAAGTCTCTGTTACCATTTTATTTAAAGCCCCATTAGCCCCAAAACATTGAGCATTAACTCACCATTTTGCCCCATCTATGATCCATTTAGAAAAGTAGAAAAGCTCATAAAAATACTGAACTTGTATTTATGTGTCTTCTGTCACTTTATAATACCTTTGAAAATGTGTCTAATTACTCCATAATGGAATGAAAGGGAAACAAGAAAAGGTAAAATAAGAGGCAACTGACTAGTTTTTATTCCACATACTATACTAAGTCAATTTAAACCTTGGCAATAGTTTCTGTGAATAAAGATGTCTACTTTATCAAAAGTGAAACAAATATCGTGTCTCCCAAAAGAAAATATTAAAGAGTCTAAACCCATGTTCTCATCTTTATCACTGAAAGTCACTACCTTTTGAAAGACTATCAGCTTGGTGCATAGTAAATGATTAATAACTGCTTGTTCAAATCAGTACTATTTTCTAAATTTACTAAATGGCCTACTCTTTTCTCCACATCCCCACCTCCCAACAGAAAAAAAAATAAAACCCTTTGCCTTTAAATCTCTTTTTTTTAAACCATTATCTTTTGTCTCAGAATCAATACTAGGTATTGGTTCCAAGGCAGAAGAGTGGTAAGGGGTAGGCAATGAGAGTCAAGTGACTTACCCAGGGTCACATAACTAGAACGTGTCTTGGGTCAGATTTGAACCCAGGATCTCCCATCTCTGGGTCTGGCTCTCAATCCAAAGATCTAGTCAGCTGCCCCTGCTCTTAGATTTCTATATATAATTCATTTCCAAATTTTCCATCATCCCTGAACATTGCATAGGTTCTTTGGTCCTCCTCAGGTCCAGTTAGGACTATAACCTGCTAAATTTTGATTTGATACCTAAAATGGAATGTTGATGATTTATAAAATGTTCAGAGGAATACTACAAAGATGACTTAAAAACTGAAAATAATAATCATCTCTGGAGGAAGAAAAAATCTGAAATGACTAGAGGTATTCAGCAAGGAGAAAGTTATCATTGAAGAGATAATAATAACAGAAACCTCCAGTTTTATATACAAAAGATGTTGGCACCCTGCTAATCGAGAAAAATATATTAAAGCACATATGGTTACCAACAGGTCTTCTATGAGGGATGGTCAGCCTAGCAGGGCCAGAGCTAAGAAAATTGTGACTAGCCTGTAGCCACTTTTATCTATAGTATGTTCCTAGAAACCATATTATGAGGTGGATTTTTATAAGGCCGATGGTGATTTCCCATAGGCTCAGAAATCTAATTGACAGTTCTATTCCTAACTATAAACAGTATCAAAGAAATCACAGTTATGGCCAATAATATGTCCTGCCATTAAAGCAGAAATACAATGTCTATAAACTTTTGCATTTAAAACAGTAAAATCATAATCCAAACAGAATAAAGTGGGCCTAAATGTATTATGCATTTGATCCTGTAAGGGGCCCAAATGTATATATAAAAATACAACTTAAGTTTTTGATAAACATAACCAAAATGAATATGTTAGCTATAATAAGCTTTAATTGAAAGTTGATTGTGATTTTTTTTTGCCTTTTCAGACTGTGGGAGGGCTTTGAGGGATGGTTTTTATTAATCAGCTCTTTTAAAACACTTTTGTGCACACATACATGTACATATACACACACAATACCTACACAGAGCCATTCAAGAACATTTAAATTGTTGCTTTCTTGTTCTCTAGCAGACAATTGAAACTATTCTTTTGGTCTTAAAGTCACATTCAAAGTCGTGCAGTAAGTGTTCAATGAATATTTCTTGCTGCTGGTGATAAAAAGGCTATTTTTTCCCCTGAAAAACATTTTTAAAAGTTAGAATTGGCCTATCATTTCTTCTCAACACCCTTTCCTACCTTCACAAAGTGCTCTAAAGAACAACTGTTTAATATCAGACAAAATAAAGGCCATTGGGAAACAAATATTGAAAGTTATTCCTCATGCTTCATTGCCACAGGACCTATTTGGAACTTTGCTGACAGCTAAGGACTTTATTTCAGTGGAAAGACAAAAACAAAAACAAAAAAAAATCACTTATCAAGTCATTAGCATCAGACCTTTAAAAAGGCATTCCTTAACTTCTCACACAGAATTGCTGAGGCAGGTATAAAAGTCTTCCTACAAATGTGCTATTATCTTGATCTCTTCAGGGTTCACACACTAAATGGATGGAGATTTGGTTATGGGTGTAAGTGGCCTCTCAGGAGCAGAAATGAAGAAATTTGTAGCTAGGAAAGTTTGGGATTCTCTTTTGATGGTATGTTTTTCTCTCCCCAATCCACATATTTGCCCTCCTCTTTTCCTGTAGCATTTCCTGCCCAGGTTACCTGGCTAGATAATACCTTTTTTTGCTATGAGGGACCTTAGAGGTCATCTAATCTAGCAATCTCATTTTACAAATGAGCAAACTGAGGACCAGAGAAAGCAATAAATATATACCCCCATTTCAAGGCAGGTGCTGATAAAGGAGAAAGAAGGAATGAGCATTTAAGTCCCTGCTCTGTGTCAGACAGTGTGCTAAGTGCTTAACAAATATTGTCTCCTTTATACTAGGAACTTAAGGGCAATGAGATGGTGCATTGGATAGAGCACTGGCCTTCGGACTGGGAAGACTCATCTTCATGAATTCAAATTCAGTCTCACACTTAACTAGCTGTTTGACTTTGGGTTAACCTTGTTTACCTCAGTTCCTCATCTATAAAACAAGCTGGAGAAGAAAATGGCAAACCAGTCTAGTGTCTTTACAAGAAAAACCCAAATGGGGTCACAAAACTTCATTACAAGGATGGGCAAAAATGACTGAGCAACAACTAGAACATGTTTATATTCAAAGTAAGATTTTTCTTCTTTCTGTCGTACTTGCTCATTCTCCCACAATTCTATACTTATGGATCTATCATCTAAGGAGAAAAAAAAACCATTTGATTCCAGTGTAAGACAATCTTAACACTAGATCTAACGTTCTTGCTTAGTAGAATTATTAGAATAAGATAAGATAATCCCCTTTTGGCCATGGAGATGTTTTACAACTACTTAAACTACTCTTTGCTTCATTTTCCTCAGATGTCAAATTAGAAGTTTTAGACTAGATCAGGGATTCTTAATTCTTAATTAATTCTTAATTCTGTGAATATTCTTAATTGATAATTGTATTTCAATATAATAGATTGACTTTTTAATTCTATATATTTTATTTTATTAATTACATTTTTCTTAGGATAAACTTCACTAAACTGCCATAGGTGTCCTTGACACAAATAAGTTAAAGACCCCCTAGACTTCATGATCTCCAAGGTCCCTTTCAGACCAAAAAAAAAGTGACAATAAAGCAAAACTAAAATATTAAAATACAATAATGCATAGAAAGCTGAAAAAAAATGAGAGTACCTGATTTTTCTTCCTGTGCATTATCTACAACTTTAGACAATTTTAAAAGACAGGTACTATATTGTCATTCTAGTTTACATTTTGAACTGTGCCTAGAAAAGCCCTGTGCATGCATTAGACATGGCTGACTAGACAAGGTAAGGTGGAGGTGAAATTTAATCATGGGTTTCCAGCATATTAAAAATTCATATGAAGAGTATGGTGACAGCTTATCTCAATCTCCAATGAAGAAAGAAAAAAAGAAACCTGGTTTTTAATGCAAAATGAGGTATTTAGGTTTGAAAATTTTTTTGAAGGTGAGTTGCTTAGAATTGGAATGAGATATCATTATTTGAAGAGCTATAAAAGAGAGAGTTTCTCCTTGACTTAGAAGAGTTTGAGTGGTCCTGCCAGAAAGCAGGGACTACACAATCTCTGAAAAATCTTCCACATGTATGATTTTGTATGTTGATGACCTAAAATATGCAAAGATGTACATATTTCAATTTGACTGTGATAAATATTCCCATAAAAGGCAATTGGGAAAACTCGTACCATTTGGAATCTAAGGACCTGAATTCAGATCCCACTTCTTATTTCCAACAGAGAGAATAAAGGAGACTATTTCCAGGTCAATGAAAAAAAGTCTGAAACCTAGTAATTTTTGGAGACCAAATATGAAAAAGACTTTATCAACTAGCATCTAGAAATGAGGGAAGTACTTGAGGGGGAAAGTAGAGATAATTATATCTTCAGAAAGAGCAAAAGAGGTATCTGAAATGCCCCAGTAGATCTGAAATATAGTGGTAGAATCTTTGGAAATAACCTAAGTAATGGTAACAATCATTCATTTTATATAGTGCTTTGAGTTCACAAAACAAGTTACCAGTACACCTCATTTGATGTTTATAATGATACTCAGATTCAATATAGAGTACTATTCTCACTGTTTTCAAGTTGGAGAAAATCTAAATCCAGAGATTTTTAAGGGACTTGCTCAGGATAGCACAGTTGAAAAACAGTGGAATGAGGACTTAAAGCCAATCTTCTACTGTACTGATTTACTTTAAGTGGGCCCTAGGAAGTCCTGAATTACAATTAGGATTAGCATTAAGTAGAAGTAGGAAGTAGATTGTTTGCATCTGATTTAGCAAAATGAATCTACAGGAAGGTAAAGAAGTAATGGAGGAAGGGAAGGAAAGAAAGAGGGAAGGAAGGAAGGAACAAGGGAAGGAAGGAAGAAAGGAAGGAAGGAACAAGGGAAGGAAGGAAGAGAGGAAGGAAGGAAGGAAGGAAGGAAGGGAAGAAAGAAGGAAGGAAGGAAGGAAGGAAGGAAGGAAGGAAGGAAGGAAGGAAGGAAGGAAGGAAGGAAGGAAGGAAGGAAGGAAGGAAGGAAGGAAGGAAGAAAGGAAGGAAGGAAGGAAGGAAGGAAGGAAGGAAGGAAGGAAGGAAGGAAGGAAGGAAGGAAGGAAGGAAGGAAAAAAGGAAGGAAGGAAGGAAGGAAGGAAGGAAGGAAGGAAGGAAGGAAGGAAGGAAGGAAGGAAGGAAGGGGAGGGAAGGATGAAGGGAAGGGAAGGGGAAGGAAGGAGAAAAGAAGAGAAAAGAAAAGAAATCTTGTCCTCCCTGACCCTGACAGATTCAGGAATCTGGTATAGAAGAAAGGGATGAGTAAGGATATAGACTGGCAGCTATGTGGCACAATGAACATAGCACCAGACCTGGAGTCAAGAAGGACTGAGTTCAAATCCAGCCTCAGATATTAGCTATTTAACCCTGTTTATCTCACTTTCCTCATCAGTAAAATGAACTGAAGTAGAAAATGGCAGACTACTTTTGTATCTTTGCAAGGAAACCCCATATGGGATCATGAAGAATTAGATATGACTAAACAACAACAAAAGGATAAATAGGAGGCAAGGACAAATATCTGTCGTGAATGTATAATTTTATAGTTTCTAAGCACTTTCTTCACTTTTCAAAGTAGATGGTACAAGTATTAAAATCACTACTTTATGAATGGGGAAAGTGAAGCTCAGACAAGGATTGAAGTGCCCATGGTTAAATAGTTAGTAAATGACGAACACAAACTCAAAGCCACTTTACCACTGTACTGTTTCTTTAAATAACTTTCAATAAAATATTTGATGTCTCTAAATTGGAAAGATCTAGGTCAATTCCTCTGTCTTGCATTGAAACAGAATCCTTTCTGAAGACTTTTCAAAGCTATTACCTGTCTCCCTCTCTTGTTTCAAATCCTGATACATCACCCTCTTAGAGTCAGCATGGCAAAGTACCTAGAATGAAATTAGATAGATCTGTGTTCAAGTTCTCATTTTGATATAAATTTTCTCTGTACAACTGAGCAAGTTATTTAGCTTCTCAAGCCCCCAGACTATTCTCCAAGTCAATAAACTGTAAAGCAGACAATAATCTACATTGATAAAAGGAATTTCTTAAGCCACTAAAATAAAAGTTCTGGTTTTATATGTATATGTCATATTTTTTAAAGTAAGGACACAGTGAGATAATCAAGTGGTCCATAGTAAACTTAGTTAACTTTACTTGGTTTATGCAGTGGTCACAAAGAGTGATCTAAGAAATACCTGTGAGTCTCTAAGACCTGTTCAGTGAGATCTTTCAAATTTATTTTAAAAATTATACTGAGATATTTTCATTTCTAATTTGGTTAACAACAGATATAACCCATTCAAATAAAAAACTCCTGGGGTCAGGACTATCCTCAGTTTTTAAAACAGTAAAGAACTCCTAAGATCAAAATGTTTCAAAAACTGCTGGATATTAGCAATATAGAAATATATAGAAACAAGAATTGTCAACCAGAAACATGGACCTTTTAAAAATATATAGTCTTTAGGCTTTACCAAATAATACATTTAGTTTTCCCAGGTTCCCTCTACTTTTCTTAATACTGCCCCCCAGTCTCCATACTGTATGTGTTTCTGGATATTTTCAATAAGAATCACATTTCCTGGCTCTTCTCAGGGCTGTCAAACATTTTTTATGATCCCAATTCCAGTCATCACCACCATAAGGAAGTTATATGGTTCAAAGCTGGTCATGTCATTTTGTAAAGAAACATTTTATTAGTCTCAGAGATCAAATGAAATTGAAGGGAAAAAGTCCATTCAGTCACCTTGGATATGTAAGTAGTTCAGCACAGATCTAAAATGAAAAAGACAAATGTCAAGTTTTAAGTGAGCTAATCTAAAGAAGTCACCAAGGCATCCTACAGTGAAATAAAGATATATAGATATATATACACATATGTATATAGATAGATACATATGTATATCATATATATGTGTGTATCTATCTGTCTCTCTCTATATATATATATTGCTTCTTTCTTTTGCAAATAAAAAAGAACTACTTGAATTCTAGTTACATAGACCTGTTTCTTATGCCATTTCCCATACCCCTTACCCTATAATGATTGAAGGAAGTCTTCATTGCTCCCCAAACTATATAACTGTACAATAATGTGAACTTTAAGTACCATTGTTATTGCCATAAAACATTTGACACCTAAACATTGAGCCATCTCCTCAGGTGTTTTAAAATTTGAATGTGCTGCTCTATTTCCTTTTCTACATTGGAAATTGCAGAAGGAAAAATCCATAGCTTCTATGTGGATTCTATTCAAGACAATTATATCAGCATTTATTAAGCTCCTATGATAGATGAGGCACTTTCATAACTTTGAGTATATATGAGGAAGAAAAAAAGAAAGGAAATTTTCCTATCCTTAAAGAGCTTTTATTGTAGTATTCATTTTTTTAAACCATTATCTTCCATCTTAGAATCAAAACTGTCCCAAGGTAGGAAAGGTAAAAGGGTAGGCAATGGGAGTTAAGTGACTTCCCTAGGATCACATAGCGAGTAAGTATTTGAGGCCAGATTTGAACCCAGGTCCTCCAGTCTCTACTTGCTCTAAATATATTGAGCCACCTAGCTGCCCTCTGTAGTAGAGTTATTAAATCAAGATGCTGTAAAATAAAATATTATTTTATCATTATTTATGAAGAATTTTCTTTATATTGCCTGGCATGTGATTAGAGCAAAATTTAATGACAAAGAACTTAGAGAATATTCAGAATCCATGAATGGGGTACCCAAACATGCAAAAATTAAATCCAAATTATAGAAAAAATAAAGAAGTACAGAGGAATTTAAACTCCCATCAGACACTTTTGAGGAGAAAATGGCCTCTGGCTGCATCTACATGCATAAAATTATGCTAGGGTGTAGTAAATTGGTTATACCTAAACTCTAGTCAAGACTTTTCTTAAATTGATTCAGATAAATAGAAGTCTGACTACAAAGATAGCTATATTACAAATTACTCCTAGTCTGTCTGCCCTTTGATCCAGCCATAGCACTGCTGGTTTTGCCCCCCAAAGAGATAATAAGGGAAAAGACTTGTACAAGAATATTCATAGCTGCGCTCTTTGTGGTGGCCAAAAATTGGAAAATGAGGGGATGCCCTTCAATTAGGGAATGGCTGAGCAAATTGTGGTATATGTTGGTGATGGAATACTATTGTGCTCAAAGGAATAATAAAGTGGAAGAATTCCATGTGAACTGGAACGACCTCCAGGAATTAATGCAGAGTGAAAGGAGCAGAACCAGGAGAACATTGTACACAGAGACTGATACACTGTGGTACAATTGAATGTAATGGACTTCTCTAGGAGTAGCAATGCAGTGATCCAGAACAATTCGAAGGGATTTATGAGAAAGAACACTATCCACATTCAGAGGAAAAACTGTGGGAGTAGAATCACAAAAGAAAAAAACACCTGCTTGATCACATGTGTCGTTGGGGATATGATTGGGGATGTAGACTCTAAATGATCACCCTAATGCAAACATCAACAATATGGAAATGGGTTTTCATCAAAGGCACATGTAAACCCAGTGGAATTGTGAATAGGCTATGGGAGGTGGTTGGGGGAAGGGAAGAGAAAGAACATGACTCTTGTAACCAAGGAAAAATATTCTAAATTGACTAATTAAATAAAAATTTCAAAAAAAAATACTCCTAGTAAAATCTGCACTTTTTAAAAATTCTTACATTCTCACAAAATATAAATGCTATTTTGTTACATAAAATATAAATCTGAAGGAGTAAGAGTCAATTTTGGTATAAGGTCAATAAGTAGGTATTAAACTCTACTGGTGAAGAAATTTGGGGCTTTTTATTTGTTTTATCTCTAATCTTTTCCTGTTCGTTGAAATACTGAGTGTTTTTAAAAAATTTTTTGCTAGTCTAATATTCTTTCAGAGAATGTCTGATAAGATGGTGTACTTAATAGTGCTCTAAAGTTTATCAATTTACTTTGTTTTTCTTCCTTATACTCATCAAAGTAGAATCTATATTTTGACCCCTCTCTAAAGAATTCTCTATTAGTTGGTTAGCTGGCATATCTTTCTACCAGTTTTTTTAAAAATTCCAGGAAGCAATATATAACTTTTTTATCCTCTTTCTCCAGACAGAAACTAACGAAATTCAGAATTATATATATATATATATATATATATATGTATATATATATATACATATACATACATATATATGTGTGTATAAGTTCAATGCATATATGTATATGATCTACATGTGTATATATAAAATATATATTATACATAAAATTAACTTTATGTCTTATTTCCGCTCCTCCCCCAGAAACTAGCCTTTCTATCACAATAGAGGATACTATCATTTTCTGAGTTATGCTGCCTTGCTCACTCTCCCTCACCTCAAATAGTTACTATATATGGTCTCACTTTGGCTTCACAATATCTTTAGCCAATGTCCCCTTTTCTCTATTCATTCAGGTACCACCATAGATCATGCCTTCATCACATCTCACCTAGACAATTGTAATCACCTTCTAATCATTCATCTTGCTGCAGATCTCTTGTCATTCCATTACATTTGCCATGCAAAAATAATTTTCCTAAAATTTAGGTCTAACTATGATACTCCTCTACTCAATAAGCTAAATGGTTCCCTTATGACTTAATATAAGCTCTTCCATTTAGCTTTTAAAGCCCTTCAAAACCTAACCTACCCTCCCTACTTTCTTATTCATTACTGACCTTCTTGCACTCTGGTAGGATAGCTTGCCTGGTCTTCTTATGGATTATCACATCCAACATTTTATTTCTCATTACTAAACATTTCTACTGTTCAATAGTACAGATTTTTGGAAATAGCCCTGAATATAAATGAAGTGAGTTATCTTTTTTAAACCAAATTCTATAGAAAATAAAGTCTCTACATTCAAATGACCACCAGCAGATAAAGATTTGGTCCTGCAGCGCATGAATGCTGGACCAGAAGCAAAAGGCAAATTCCATTTCTTTGTTAGTAGAGTATCCCCTCTGTGAGTATCCCCTCACAGTAACATTGTACTCCTTCCTCACTTCAATTCTTAGAAACTCTTATTTTCTTCAAAACTCAGCTCAAGCACTATCCTTTCTATGAAGTCTTTTTTTGATTTCCTCCTCCCTCTCAACCAAAGCTATATCCCTTCTAGTTAAAAAATTCTATATTCTAAAATTCAATTTGCAATATTTTTCCTATTTTAATTAAACCAATGTCCAAACCCTTTTGGGATACTTTTTCCAGTGCTTAGAGGGAATAGATAGTTTCCCATTGCCTTTGACAAAACTTTACTCTAGCCAACTATCTTTAATTTATCATTGACAATACAAGAAAGTGCTAATATAGGTTAAGAATCTGCTGTGAAACCTGTAGTTTTCCACAAGTGTGAATTGTAACTTAGAAAGGAATTTTACCTTTTTTCAAAAACAGAATGGGAAAATGATTCTATTAAGTAGATAAGAGATTATCTCAGTGCTTTTCACTGAATGAGTAATAACCATATTCAGCATGTGGCTGGTTTTCTGGGTTAGAAGTTAAAAGATGTTCAGTAAATTAAGCATTCCTCTAATGTGGTAGTGAACAATGATTTCAAAATAAATGTTAGTTACAGATTTTTGGAAATATCCCTGAATATAAATGAAGTGAGTTATCTTTCTTAAACCAAATTCTATAGAAAATAAAGTCTCTAAATTCAAATGACCACCAGCAGATAAAGATTTGGTCCTGCAGCGCATGAATGCTGGACCAGGAGCAAAAGGCAAATTCCATTTCTTTGTTAGTTCTTTCGTGTCACTCTTGAGGGCTTTCCTACCCATCCTTCAAGTGATTTCAAGGACTAGTCTCCCAGAAGAAAAAAAAAACAATGCAAAGTGCATGGAGTTAGACACATTTTTGTGTAATGGACCTTTTGTATTGAAATACAAGTTTCAAAAGAACCTCAGTTCTAAGTGGAATTCTGGAGGAGTGAAGATTTTTACCCACTTGTTGTACCTGAGTGGTTTCTTGAAATGTGAGCTTTCAAGGGGAAAAAAGAATGCCACAGAGGGAGGTATGGCTTTCCTTTCCTTTTTAAACTTCTCTAGCTTCTTGAAAGACTGTTTTTGTTAGGAAATAAAAGCAACTAATTTCTTAAAATTACTCTTATTTTTAAAAATCATATATTAGAGAAAATATATTTTGAAAGATAAAAGATGTTCTATTCTTTGAAAGCTGTAATATATTTGTTAGAGATTATTTATGTACCACTACCATTTGAATCAACCCATATGAAATCATTTTTTTGTGAAATTACCTGGTAAGAAAATACTTCATTTCATTCTGGTCAAGAATTTTACAGGTCAGTACCATATAGAAGTTTGATGAGGCATTGCTTCACATTCACACTACAGTGCTTTCCATTTCAAGGATGGTTTCTTGCAGATGTACATGGTCAGCCCTCAATTAACCATATGAGTGGGTGGAAGCCATGATGTAAATAACCCACATGTTATTCATATTCCAAGGAATTCTACTCCCATGCTTTATCATGGTATGATGGTGACCTTGAGTTTTCATAGGCAATGCCAATGGAGTGTTAACTTCTGATACCTTCCCCTAAACTGGAAAAGCTTCTTGGCAAGAAGACTGTGTCTTTTTTCTGAAGATTAGCTTTGTTAAATTCAGAGGGGCTCATCATCTGTGCACTGGTTATATGGTGCTCTGTCCTGTATAAGTCCATTCCACTTCAAAAGGAATGATGACAAAGTGGAGCAGGTACACATAATTGACCAATTTTATGTAGAAATATTGACTTCACTATTGGCACTCTAAATATGAGATCCTACACAATAACTAACAAATGAACTTATTACTAAAGGAACTGATTTATATCAGTCTCCATATTTTCCCTAAAAATGAATCCAGAAGGCAGAAGGAACTTTCAGCAAAATGGCAAGTTGGCTTGCTGTTCTCTTTGGGAGAAAAACATATACATACATATATATATATGTATGTATGCATATTTGCAAGAGGTGGCAAAGGCAAGACAAAAAATAATTTTCTTGGAATATTTGCAGTACTCCTGATAAATATGTTTAAAGGTCAACATGGTAATAATTTTAGCTTATGTACCAACATTTATTACTAATGATAAATACATAGAGAAGGTCTTCTAAGTTAAATCAATATCCACTGTGATACTTGGTCACTTCACTGAAAAGGTAATGATAAGATTCCTATCTTATCAGTGTTAAATAGGTTAGAAAATCATGGATAAGGAAAAAAGAGAGAAGCTAGATATGCATAAACTTCTAAGAAGCCTCATACCTTGAGTCATTATTGTTGTTCAGGTCTACCCCAGGCTAATCTGGTGGTTGAGGCTCAGAACTGGAAGGAAATTATATTCATGGATCATCTAAAAACAAAAAGACAACTATTTGATAGCATTGAGAAGATGCTCAACTGGAACACAGCATTGGGTGAGGTAGACACAGATCCTTTTTTCCCAATGTAAAAATGAGTCTAGTTAGTACAGTATTGGCTCATAAGTGGGGTGACTCAAAGGCAAAGGGATATTTGTCAAAGTCTGAGGAGCACTGACTCCTTGTGGACTGACGTTTTTATTCTGTAGCTGATTAGCAATCTGTATCAATAGCTGGATCCATAGTCATCTGAACCAATCAAGGCTCAGGGATAGATCCCTTCCTTTTATGGAGAGAAAATAGTAAAAATTAACAAATGAACTAACAAACTATAATAGGTATGGCTTCTATACTAAACATGAGTACTTTCTTAGAAAAAAAAATCATACATGCAAAAAGAAAAAAAAAGAAATTATCCTATCTTAAACCAGAAATGACTTATTACTTCTGGGAGAGTCATTACTGAATCATTATGTCTGTGTATAGTCAGACAACTGATTTTTTTAGTAAAAATCAAAATTAATGTAAGACAAGAAGAAAAAATAAAAAATGTTTAAAAGATATGACATTAATTTAAAATAAGTCACCTGGCCTATTTAACTATTTAAGCAAGTTATTGATGGTCCAAAATAGATGGAACAAAGAACAACAATACTGATTATGGCAATCTTAGACATAGTTTAAAACAAAGCAAATCAACTACCATTATGCAGCCCTCAAAGGGCTGTTCAAAGAAATGTTTTTGAAAACCTTAGCAAACATTTAAAATGAAAATATATAGATTTAAATCTGGAGATGACCTTGGAAATCCTCTCCTCATAAATTAAGATTTGAAGGGGACAAGAGATCTAGCCTAACCCTTTCTTTGAGAAAGATTAAGTGAGTTGCCTAAGTTCATTTAGTTAGTGTTAGAGCATCTCGGGAAATTGAGGTTCATAGAGGTTTATTACATAAGATCACATAAATAGCAGAGGCAGTCAGGATTTTAATTCTTCTGCCTTAAATCTAGTGTATTTTCTCCAGTACTACTGACTTACCAAATGGAGAAACAGAGAAGACAAGGAAAACACTTTGTTTATAACATTTACTTATCTGTAAAATTTTAAAAAGAAGTATAGTGAATTATGAGAAGCATCACCTCATGAAACTGAGAGAAGTAATGGAGAAGGGGAAAACTGTCTTACAAAAGTTTGACAAGAGACCCAATTAAACAAAGTAATTCCAAGGTCACGTAAGAATAAAACTGAACAGTGAAAAACAAAGAGATGGGTGATAGAAAGAATTTGAAAAGACTTACAACAAACTTTTCTCACCATCAAGAACAGTGGAGCTCCATATTTAGAAATCTGATTCTCATCAGATGTGCTCATAAATAAAGTGAAAATGGCCCTAAAGACTATAAAGATCAGAAAGATCCTGGAATAGATGAAATATACACAAAGAAACTTTGTGCCAGAGCCAATACAATTTTAAGGATATTGTGAAGAATCAATTCTCTAGACATCTAAAGGAGGGAAAAATATCAAAGGCTTTGAAAAAATTTTTAGATTTTATTATCCAACTAAAAAAGGAACAAAAAATATTGATTCTACTAAGCCATATGTCTAATTTCCCACTCATGAAATTTTTATAAAATTAATAATCTATGCCTGTGCCAAAGCCATCTTTAATGATAATAATATTAGAATGGGATTGAGATAGGCACACAAATTTTATTTCACATTTTTGTTATTGTTCAGTCATTTCAGTTGTGTCCAACTCTTCAAGACCCTATTTGGGATTTTCTTGGCAAAGATACTGGAGTGCTCTGCCATTTCCTTCTCCAGCTCATTTTATAGATGAGGAAACTTGCATAGGATTAAATAATTTTCTCAAGGTCACACAGCTGGCAAATATCTGAAGCTAGATTTGAACCTAGGAAAATGAGTCTTCCTAATTCCAGGCCTGGCACTCTATCCACTGTGCAACCTAGTGGTACCTAGCTACCACTACTAGTTCACAGTTGTGACAAGGGAATCACTTTAAAAGACTGATATATATATATTAATTTAAGGTCGCCAAGGAATTCAGCTATGTAATTCCTAAATGAAAAACTCAAGTCAGCCGTCAGCCTTTTTTGGAGTTTAATTACAATAGGAGCAAGAAAGGAATTAGAGATAGAGAGAAAGAAAAAGGGAGAGAAGGGAATAGGGCTTAAATACCCCTTCTGTTTAGGCTGGGCCAAAAGGCCCAAGCCCTTAGATAGCTGGGGCAAAGAAAAGAGATCAGTCCCTATTACTCACGTGACCAAAATGGAGAAACAGTCTCAGAGGCCCCACCTTCAGCTTCCTTCAGCACAAGTTTCTCCGAGTCCACCGCAATCACCCCGACCAAACTCCTCCACCACCCTCAAGTCTCCAGACCCTCCTATCTTTAAGGAAACCATCCAAGTTCCTCCTCTCAGTTCTCCCATCTACCAATCACTGTTCATCAATTTCCCTGTGCCAATGGAGGCTCTAGCTTAACCCAGGACCGCCCAGAGGTTTCTGGCTTTTGCACATGTCTGTTGAAGGTCATATTTTCAAATGATTAAATCTTTGATCTAGGCTGCAGCCCTTACTCAATCCTGTTAGGACTGAATAGGGTGGAGATTTATTCCAAGTATCTCCATTGTATCAATTCTAAAATCAATCATGATTCAAAGAAATTCCTGTTCTATGCTTAAGCATAGGTCAAAGTCCTTTCCATTGTTCAGCAAAAGGTTTCTGTCCTAAAGTAATCTGAAAAAGGGAAGAGAAGGAACCTCCCATGCCAATGGGGTTCCCATTCCAATAGACTATCAGTAAGAAATTTTTCAAGTATGATATCCCAATGGTGAAATTTCCAACATTTATAAGTCTAAGGAAATTTGAGGTTTACACAGTAGACATCATCTTTACCATAATAGAATTAAATTAAAGGTTTAAACTATATACACAATACCACTGTGCTTATTGTATGTTCATTATAAAATACCACTTGATTCAGTAGAGAAAAACACAACCTTAAAGTCCCCTAGAGTGTAACTCTTTTTAATATGTTAATTCTACAAGATTCCTTGAAAAATATGGGAACAGATGTAACCTTGTTTGAAGATTCTTGGATCATTAAATAAAACAAGACATAAAACTTGGAGACTCATAATAACAACGTTCACTGCTGTCAAGAAGATTTTTCTTATTGAGAGGCCAGATTGAGAAGAGATTTACACTGAATGGTGATGTCCTCCAGATTATCCTGTTTGCAGACTGCATTGTATTGATGACTTCCAGTCTCAAGTCATTCCAGAGGATGCTGAATGTTGTCTTAAATGTTCAGTATAGCGATCCACATTGAAGAAAATAAGAGGTTGAAGGATGCCTATTATTTCCAGAGAGTGTTATGAAGTTGATCAGTCTATTCTATCTTTACTTCTGTTTCCATATTTATTTCTGCCATCTTCATCTTATCTTTTGATGTATGCTACATTTGTCTACATTGCTTTGTTCAGATCATTACTGCAGCCAATTTCCCAGCTTTAAAGTTATATTGTGTCCTTACTTGTGAATCATAACATTCACTACATCAAAAAATTTGTGTGATAGGAAACTTTAATATTTGTAATACAAATACATGATATTTAATTAATATTTGTTATGACAATAATAATTAATAACAAATAAATATAACTGCCACTCCACCCTGAATTCTTAACAATCCCCATTTCCAAGTGTCTTCATTCCATCAGAGATAGGCACAAAGAAGATGATAGTCTAAATCTCACCATCACCTATAATTGGTTTATTTTCATGATCCAGAATTCTGAAATTATTCATTCTAATCATGACTTCTTATAAAGTCATTTTCTCCTTCTACCTCCCTCTTTGTAGACCTATTTTTATCTTCACATTTACCTCCAATTTTTCTCTCACCTCCTGTTCACTCAGCCCATTCCTATTGTTAGACCATGTAGTTAAGAAGTCCATACATAAACTGTAACCTTCTCTTCACATTTGTCCTATTACTCTTCATGCCTTGCCAAATCCAAGTTATGGATTATTACATCTGTCATCTACCTTTTCTATTCCTAGTCAAGTTTTGCTAAATGATATTGTAGCAAGTCATACAACCATCATTTGTGCCTATTGAAAATTCCCATTATGTAAACCAAAATGGTACCCTCAAAATTGATCATCAATGGACTATTTTTAATAAATATACTGCATCAAAATATTTAAAAGACATTCAACTATCAAAATAAAATTGCTCGGGAATTACTTATATTCAAGTTAATTTGAATGTATAAAATTTCATAAGAATTTTTCAGGCACACTTTCTAAGTACTTCTTATTCTGTTTATTGACACTCCTTTAATATGATCATTTATGTCCTTACATCCATTCTGCCTTTATTTTTGCATTACTTCATTTCTTATCACCTTTTTGATAAAAGTTTAAGCACTTAATATTTCTGAACTGTTTCTGATTCTGTAAAGTGCTGCAAATAACAAAAGCTTTTTTAAAAGGATTATTGAGAGGAACAAATTAGATAATATATGTAAAATACTTTGCAAATCTTAAAGCATTATATAAATATGAAATACTATAATTAAGTCATCAAACTTGTAATTAATTTGGTATAAGGAAATCTCAGTGAAAAACTCCAACTACCAAAGCAGATCAATACTTTCCTTGCAATTTAGAATTTCAGTGCATTACCTGAGGCAGTAAGAATGTCAAGTGACTTGCCCAGAGTCACATTGCCAGTATGTTTCAAAGACAAGAGTTGAACCTAGATCTTTCTTGCTTAGAGACTAGTTTTCTAGCTAATAATAACAACATATAAATTCATATGGACATTTTCTTAATTTACAGATTTATCTACACAGTTCTTATACCTATGTTTATTAAATGTTTAAATATAACAGCACAGTTGACCTGAATTAAATGAAATATAGCATTCTATTATATGAATGCAGCTAATGCTATCAGGGTATATTTTCCCCATAACATTATTATTGGTTGAAAAGGTATAATTGGATTTATAACTTTTGTTTTAGAACTGTGTACTGTCAGATTGTTCCCCAAAATGATTAGACAGGTTTGTAATTACACTAGCAATGGATGACTATATCTATTACTGCATTGCCCATTTGATCTGTGTAAGGTAGAGCCTTACTGTTGCTTTAATTTGCATCTCTTTGATTAATTAGCAGGGAGGCTGAGAATTTTTCAAGTGATTATTAACATCATCTATTTCTTTTGAAAAAATATTCAGATTCTATGATCATGTATCCATTGTTGACTACAAATTATCTCTTGGGCTTAACAGTCCCTTAAATATTTAAATGTAAAACTTAATTTTACATCTTTTAGTTTTCTAGAAGGACTAAATTTTTTTGTGTTTTTCCTGATACTCTCTGTGAGGAATGGGAGAGAAATTTCAAAACTTTCTTTCTCTTCTTAGAGTCCTATGTAAGTATTCTTTCCCCTTCAGAAAAGGATCTTGATTGTATTTTGTCCTCCATTATGTCCTTATTTTTGTTTTTGACAAAGAATTAGTTTTCTGCCATTAAGCCCATTTTGTTCTATCACATCCATTGTCCTTTTGATCATCCCCTTTCTCCTTCAATCACAACTTAACCATCTCCTTCCTTGCTGCCTACAAATATATTCAGGTTTGCCTCATCCTTTGAAAACTTTCATTTGACCTTGTCATCACCTCAAGCTATCATCTTATATCTCCTCTCCCTTTCACAGCCAATGTCCCAGAAATAATCATTAACACTCAATTGCCCCATTTCTTTACCTCTTGTTCACTTCTCAACCCCATACAGAATGGTTTTGACATCACTGCTTGACTGAAACCTCTTTCTTAGAAGTTATCAGATTTCTTACCTGTCTCATCCTTTTCCCACTCCTTATTCTATAGGACTAATTTACAACTTTTGACAATGTTGAACCCAATTCTCCCACTTTATAGAGTCCTAGACTAGCAAAGTTATCTGGCACCCCTAAAAAAATTTAACTCCCCTATTTCAAACTAACCATCTCCTCTATAATATGGCTCATTTAGCATCCACTTGAACATTTTAAGTAAAGGGGAACTTAGTTGAAGTCATCTATTTACTTTTCAACAGTCATACCTTTATTATTTTGTAGATTGTTGTGTTGATGCTGTTTGCTTCCTTACATTCAGTCACAATCAGCCTTTCTGTGAATTCCATCAACTGATCCTAGCTCTGACCTCAGGGGTCAAGAAGAACAAGTCTGTTCATTCTTCCACATTATTGCTCTTCAAAGGGTTAAAAGTTGCTATTGTGCTTTGTTAGTCTCAAATAAACACTTAGCTCTTTCCAAGGTCACCTTTCTTTCCAGAGAGGGGCCTTACCATTCTCTCTCTCTTTTTTTTACTTTTTCTATTGCTTCTTCCATATCCTTTAAACAAATATTTCTGTATACTTTACTATATTTATGAATCATAACTCTTCTGCTTTGAAAATCATTTCCTCCCTTATACTTCCAAGTTAAACCTCACAAAAGCCCTTTCCATATTATGACAGATTAATTGACAAAATGTTATGGTAGCCATTTATCAAATACCTACTGAGTGTCTACACACGTCATTGTGAATCTATTATTCAAATGACTATATATAATCAATTACATTTATTAAGTGATCTATAACTCAAGAAAATGCAAAGCATGATAGACAATGGGTGAGATAGACAGATTTCTGGCCTTGTAGTCAGGAAGACTAGAGTTCAAGTTATGCCCATGACACTTTGAAGCTCTGTTAGCATGGGCAAATAACTTTTAAAAGCTCAGTTTCTGAATCTATAAAATGTGCAAGTTAAATGATCTCTTCTAATTCCAAATCAATAAGCATATAAACCTTAGGTGAATCATATTAACTTCTCTGCATCGCAATTTTATCATCAATAAGATATGAAAGTTAGACCAGATGAATCTCATGAATACCTCTCAGTTTTGCAACCTGTAGTATTATGGGCAAGCTTGATGAAGAGGATCTTGAGATGGATCTTGAAATGTTAGGATATGAATAGTCAGTGAACAAAGACTGAGGCAAAGTATTAGCATCAATTAAAAAACATAATTTTTTTTTGTTCCCAGTGAGAAAACTGGTCAGGTTGGAAAAGAGGGTTCATATTACAAAGACGTTTGGGGAAAATAAATGGGATAGATAGTAGGTAAGATATAGTTATTATAATCCTTGAAAAGAATAGAAAGGAATTTAGATATAGTTTGGCAAGAAATTAAAAATCATTTAAGCTTATAAAAATACATATAATTTTTTTGATATTAACATGGTGAATTATTCAAATAAGTCTTTAAAAATAAAAAACTCTTACCTTCTGTCTTGGAATCAATACTGTGTATAAATTCCAAGACAGAAAAGTGGTAAGGGCTAGGCAATGGAGGTCAAATGATTTGCCCAGGGTCACACACCTGGGAAGTATCTGAGGCCAGATTTGAACCTTATTTGAACTCCGTCTTCTTCACTCTAGGCCCAGTACTCTATCCAATGTACCCCCTAGCAGCCCAATGATCTTTGTACCACTTATCCATGAATTATATGAGGAAAGAAGATTGTAAACTCTAAAGTACTCTGAGGGTACGGATTATTGTAGATGATATGACCAGAAGAAGCCAGTCATCTTGGTGACATTAAAGGGTGAAACCTTTGGGACTCAGATTATGTCTTTTTGATAGGTGCAAATATCTCTTTAAACCAGCCATGGGGGAAAATATCATCAGCAGGATGGCACTGATTTAGAGAAGCCTTGATCAAAAAAAAAGTGTTCTATAGGCTACTGGAGGGAAGGGGAATGCCCTGAAGAGGGAAGCATTATCCTGATTGATTGTAGAATCTTAAGATTTCTTATTTTCATTTAATTTATTTTTTATCTTTATGAAGAATTAAAGTCCTGAGTCATGGTTAGATACATAGGTACTTAAATGATAGATGATAAATAGGTGCATAGCTAGATAGACATATAACTAATCAATAATAAAAAAAAAAAAGCCAAAAGACAGTCCCTGATTTAAAAAAGCATACAATCTAATGACATGGACAACAGGAAGAAATATGTAAAAACAAGTTATATACAGGATATTAAAAATAATTAACAGAGAAAAAGTACTAGAATTAAGAGGAAATGGGGAAGGCTTCCAATCCATTGGATTGGACACAACCAGAGAAAAATGCTTGTATCCAAGGGATGAAATCTTTTGTTCACGAAACACCAAAATCAGCATCATTATAGCAACAAATACATGGGCAGCCTGAAAGGACAGGAAGGAGCTAAGAAATTCAGGGCTTTGAATGCCAAATACAATGTTTTAAATTTTGAGGAAAATCACTTCATTTGCAGAATGATGGAGAAGACTAGAGCCAGACATACTTACCAGTACAGTAGGCTATTACAATAGCCCTAACATGAGGTGACAAGGACCCACACTAGGATAGTGGCAGTGCCAGAGGAGAGTAGATAAGTAGATAGACATATAGCTAGTTAGATGGTCGCCACCAGATAGGTAGATAATATACAGTTAAAAGAGGGGTAGATAGATGATAAATATTAGCTTAGGTGTTTGGACAGTAGCTTTTAGCCATTTATTTTTGTTAGTAGACAGTCACACACGAGTGACTTTCTCAGTTTCCCTGGAGAAGACAAATTGTGATATATGAAAATTCTCAAGATTGGACCCAGTTCACACTAGCCCAGAGCTTAGTACTCTTGACTACAGGTTATAATTATTAAGTAAGGTAGTTTCTGAAAAAGACAAATAAATTACAACCTATTTGTGTCTAAGCCAATCTTAAGCAATTCAAAGAGAAACAGTTTTTCTGTCTGCCTCTGTCTGTATCCATATATATATATATATAATGTGTGTGCCTCCACCACCTTTTTACAAGGGAAGGGCATTAAAGGAGTCTATAAATACTCCCTTAAATAGCAATAAGTATCCAAAATAAATTTCTGACAGCTCTGAATTAATGTCACTGAAGTCATTCTTGCTTTCTTTCCTTAATTGAGAATGTTGGTTATAAAAATGGATTGTTTGCAGAAGCTGTGACCTATTCAACAGCTAATTTCCTAACCCTTAGAGCAATCTGTCATTTAAAATAAGTTGAAAGCTGCAACCTTTGAAGATGTGACAAATAATTGCTTTTTTACCCCATCTATGGTATTTTCTAGATAAAAAGCTATCTCACTGAGAAAGGCCTAAAATTTTGCCATTTATTCTATTGGTAGTAATTTACTGATAATTAAGTCATTGAGAAAGATGTTATATGTTCCCTCAGGCTCTGTGGCAATACAACCTGGGTCCTATTTTCTAAACTGATTCATTTGCATTCAGCCACTAGAAATAAAATGCAACATAAAGTAGGCAAAGTATTAAATAAATCCTTTGTGCATTGTTGTATAGCTTTAAAGGAAGCCATTAATACTTTGCTGGTATCTCTGAGAAACTAAACAAATTAAAAATATTTAAGATTATTAGATCTTTCTCACACATAAATTAACTTAGAATAATGAGTATAAACCCAGACCAAAAAATCATGATATCTACATAATATTATGATTAAAAACATTGTATATCGTAAAATCATAACAAATTATCTAATCTAAGAGTCTGATGTTGCCTTGGAGACCATAAAATCCAAGTTATTTCTTTTTCTTTAATTTTTTTCAGATTATAGTTTGATTCAATTTCAATTTGGCATTTTATGATTCATTTTCTCTACCTCCCACTTATCCCTTCCTCCTCTCCAAAATAGCAGGTAATATAGTAGGGATGGTACATTTGTTATTATACAAAATAGATTTCCATGTTCAACATAACATGAAAGAAGATACCTATCACTTACATTAGAGAAAAATTAATGTAGGAAATATGGTGAATAATGATGTTTTTCAGGGTGTATTCAGATTCTATCAGTCCCTTCTATGGCAGTAGATAGCCTTTTTTCATCATGAATCACTGTCTAAATTATTCCTAGGAATGCCTTAAAAAGCAGTTCCTACAAATATTCATCCAACCACTAAAGAAACCCATTGGTAAGTTAGGAGGATATCTACTCTAAGCATGTGAAGACTCGCCCCAGCAGAAGGGGCAAATGAGAACAATGTGTTCCAATGGCCTTAGATGGCTGAAGTAGGCACTGGAGAGTGCTTGGAGCTTGGTCAGACATCAAAGATGCCACAGTCACCCACTGCATCCAGGGTCATCTTGACTTTTGTCTTGCCATTGGACTTTGATGATTTTTGAAGAGGGAGTGAAACTGACTACTCTGTGTAACTCTGCCTCTTTTAAATCCATTTCATACAAATATTATCTCATTTGATCCTCACAGTAACCCTAAAAGATAAATACCATCAGTTTTTTTTTTTCCACTCAATAATACTACTAGTGTCTGTGGGACTTAATTTTGATAGCAGGATGAAAGTAAAAAGAGAACATAGAATTTGATATGGTTTAGTTAATTTCATAGATAACTTCTTGGGAGTGTATATGATCTCTATATTTTAGAATATCTACACATTCTGAGAGTATGATGTGGTTTATAAAGAAGCAAATTTGGAGTCAGAAGCCTTGGATTCAAGTCTGCTCTCTGTCACATACTGACTGTGATTCTGGGAAAGTTACTTAATATCTAAGGGAAGACTCTCTAACAGTACAAGTTATAAAGTAAAGCATGTGCTCATCTGAATTAGTAAATGAGTTTCTTCATTAGGAGTTCCTTTCTGTTGCTGTAAAATTATAGGCTTGGACAGAAATACAATGGTCTAACTCAAGTAAGTACTTATCTACTGTTGAATAACTAACAATAAAATTGTCAACCTAACTGAAGTTATCAAGATTTTAAGCATGACATATAAATTGGATAAAATGGGCAGTAGAGTATACCTATACACAAACAACATGCTCACTAATTCATCTTAACATATAGTTACTTAGACTTTTATATGTAGCTATGACATCCTAGATGTTTTTGACATACAAAAATATATTGATAGATAGATTAGATAGAATGGCCCTTGTTTTAAAGGGTGTTGGCCATGTAAGTGAGACAATATGTAAAGACATAAAGCTTGTTGTTGTTCAGTCGTTTCAATCATGTCTGACCCCATTTGGGTGGAAAAACTAAACTAAGTTCACTCTTTAAAAAATTATGAATTCAATGCCTCATTATGTTAATCACAGCATTAATGGTCATTGTGTTCATCTGAGTTTTTAATTATACAAAGTCGGCATTATATTACAATTTGTTCTTCTTGTTGAGATCACTTCACTATGCCTCATTTCCTGATACATAACTCATGACAAAGAAAATATAAAGAATGTGGCACATTTTGAGTGAGGGCCAATATGGAAATTTGTTATGACTACTTATGTTTGCTATGAGGATTTTGTTTTGTTTTGTTTTTTTTTAAGTGGAAGAGGGCACAAAAAGGAGAGGGAAAATGTTTCTTAATTGAAAAAACTAAAAATAATTTTTAAATGACATGCTACTGGATAGAAAGAGCAACATTCACTTCGGTGAAGTCATTTTAAACCAGACTAGGCTATGCAAGTTACAATTAAATAGAAGGATAATTCTCAGATTTTTGCCATGGAAAAAAGTAAAGAATTGACAAAGTTGGTATTATCTTCTTTCCAGACCAAATATATATATATATATATATATATATATATATATATATATATATATATATATATCCTGAATATGTTGCCTTTGAGTACTTATAAAACCACAAACAGACCATAATGAATAGAGAGTTTCAACTTACATATCAATATTCTTTGTGGACTAAGTACATAGAGAAAATCTGAAAGAACTTGACAATACTCTTTAAACTAAATCACTAAAAATCATTTTGCTATTTGGTGGCCACATTGGGAATATGGGCACAAGAAAATACTATAAAAATTGAGCCCTTAGCTTACAACCTTGAATATGAATCAATAAATAACTTTATTTTGTCCATAGTTATAATCCAAAGCAGGAAGAAACATCAGTTGACCCACAAAGAGAGAAACTCTGTGTGGTACTATAAGATATTATATTAGAATAAAATCTTTTTCAAAAAGATACTTCTAATATATAGAAAATACCAGATTTCTAACTAGTTAGTCACTAGTCTTGGGGGAAGTTTGTTTTGTTCTAGAAAAGGGAGCAGATACTTCTTAATTTGTTAGTCTATCCTTGGGCTTGGATCCAAGATAAGATAAACTTTCTTTTGATTATCATGCAAGGACTTGGGTAAGGAAAAACCAAAACAGAGGGGTAAATATATATTTACTAGTGGAATAAAGACATTTGAAAATGATATCACTTAAGTCAATAGAGTCCTTTTCCCACTCTCAACCTCCACTACTACAGAAAAATAATAAAAATGTAAGGAGACATCATGGTAAAGTGAAAATAATGTCAGAGAAAATGGATCAAGAAGCCTTGATCAAAAAAAAAAAGTGTCTAAACACCATTTCAAGAAATTATCAAAGAAAACTGCCCCACTATCTTAGACCCAGAGGGTAAATAGAATTTAAAGAACCTACCAATCATCTCCTGAAAGAGACCCCAAAATGAAAACTCCCAGGAATACAATAGCCAAATTTTGGAATTCCAAGGTCAAAGAGGAAATGATTTAAGCATCTTGAATGAAACAATTCAAATATTATGGAAACACAGTCAGGATATTTAATGGCTTTCATATGAAAGGAGCAGAAGGCTTAGAATATATTTGAGAAGACTAGGGATCTAAGATTATAAGCAGTTATAGTCTATCCAGCAAAGTGTGTATCGTACCTCAGGAGAAAAAAAAGTGGATATTTATGGAAATAGAGAGCTTTCAACCATTGCTGATTCAAAGAATAGAGCTAAACAGAAATTCTTATTTTCAAACACAAGACTCAAGAACAGTATGAAAAGGTAAATATGAAAAAGTAATCATAAGGGTATCAATAAAATAAACTTTTCACATTCCTATACATGAAGATGATAGAAGTAACTCCTAGGAATTTAACCATTTTTAGGCCACTTTGAAAGTGTTTGCATAGCTAGAGGCAAAGGTCTGACTCAGTTATGTTGGAATGATCTCTAAAAACAACATTAAAGAGTGAGAAAGAGGAATGCACTGGGAGAAAGGGAAAGGAAGACGTAGAATTAGGAAAAGTTTTTCACATAGAAGAGGAACACAAGTTAAAACTTTTATATTGAAGGGGGAAAATGAGGTGGTAGGCAACGTTTAAACTTCACAATCATTGGATTTGGTCCAAAGAAGGAAGGATACATACAGACACACACATTCATCTGTGTATAGATATGTATCTTACCCATCAGGGAAATATAGGAGGGAAAAGGGCACAAGAGAAAGGAAGAATGATAAAAGGGAGGACAGATTAAGGGAAGCTGTGGTTAGAAGCAAAATAGCCTTTGGGGAGCTACAATAACAGAGAGAAGAATTACAGAAGAAAATGGAATGGAGGGGGAAATATAATTAGTTATCATAACTGTGAATGGAAATGGAATGAGCTTACACTTAAAATGAAAGCAGAAAGTAGAATGGATTGGAAAACAGAATGGAACAATATGTTTTTACAAAAGAGAATTAAAATAAATGGCTGGAAGGCCATCTAATGCCTAACCTAAAAAAAACCAACAATAGCACAGAGTTAGCCATCCATCATGATCTCAGACAAAGCCAAAATTAAAAATAGACCTGATTATATGAAACAATAAAAAAAACTACATTTTGATAAAAAGAAATTAAAAGATACCATAGATAATGAAGTAATGTCAAAGAATTGTATAGCAAATTTCTGTGAAGGCTTCATTTTTCAAATATATAATGAATATAGAACAATCAAATTTTTAAAAAAACCAGAGCCACTCCCTAATTGATAAATAGGCAGTTGTGAGATGATGAAATCAAAGCATGCTAAAGTCATATTAAAAAAATTCTCTAAATCAATATTTATTAGAGAAAGTTAAATTAGAACAACTCTTATACATGTCCTCATATCTTTCAGAAATGGCCAAATCTAAAGGGAATGAAGGGAAAATTGGTATTCTAATGAACCATTAGTGGAGTAGCAAAATGGTCCAACCATTCTGGAGAACAATTTAGAATAAGGCCCAGTAAACTATAAAACCATTCATATCCTCTGACCTAGCAATAATGCCATTAGTAGGTCTGAATCCCAAAGAGATCAAAGGAAAAGGAAAAGGATATATATGCCTATATATACATATATACATAATATTTATATACATATACAAAATATTTATATAGAGAGATACACAAAAGCATTTATGCATATACAAAAATATTTATAGTCACTATTTTTATGGTGGCAAAGAATTGAAAATAGAAGGGATATTCAATTGAGAAATGACTGGAAAAGTTGTGGTATACGATTGTGACGGAGTATTATAGTACTATGGGAAATTATGAGGGGAGTAGTTTTAGAGAAACTAGGGAAGATGTATGTGAACTGATGCAAGATGAAGTGAGCAGAACAAGGAGAACATTGTGCAAAATAATAGCAATGTTATAAGAATCAACTGTGAAAGACCTGACTACTCATCAATACAATGATCCAAGACAATTCCAAAGGTATCACGATGAAAAAATATGATCTTCCTCTGAAGAGAGAACGGATGAACTCTGAGTGCAAATTGAAATATAATTTTGTCACTTTATTTTCTTGCCTTCTAAAATAACTAATATATAATCATATTTTGCATGATTTCCCATGTATAATTAATATATTGCTTTCCTTTTCAGTGAGTAGGGGAGGACTAGGAAAGAAAGAACTTGGAACTCAAAATTTAAAAAGAAAAGAATGTTAAAAATAAATAATACTTTTTTATAAAGAAAAGAATGACAAATCAGGACACAGAAGACATAGATTTGAATCATGAATCTATCTCCTGACTACTGGTGTGAAGTTTCAAAAAAGTAAATGTTCTAGAACTTTTACTTCTTTTAAAAGGATGAGATTTCACTAGATGATGACTTACATCCCTTCAAAGTAACATTCATTTTATAATTATGTGATTCTATGTTAGAAAATATTTGGGATTGAAAGAAAAAATAAAGGGTCAAAAGTTTTCAGAACCTTCACACATGAATATTATACTCTGTGATTACTTCTATGTAGAGAATATTTGGAGGCATTGTGCATAACTCAACATTAAATCACATAATAAAAAATTAAGTCAGCTATAACTCAACAGACAACAAACAACTGGATATAAATGTGACATTCATTTCACAGCTGTGTCTATAGTCAGATTATTTTTTAGTACAGATAAAAGGAAACAGTAAATTAGAAAAAAAAATATAACAATGAGAAGGCAACCAACACCACATATAATTTTAAGCATCTTCAATATGACCTGTTAAAAGAAGCTGTCTGATTTAAGGAACAAAAATTAAGATGCTGATTCAGTCTGTCAACATATCTTAGAGAAGTTTAACTGGTACAAAACCATTGCCATACGGTATCTAAAATTGGAACCTGGAAATTGCCTCTGCCCTTCAAATATTTAATCTCCTTGCCAAGTGGAGATACATGGCAGCCTATGGGAACACATTTACAGTGTGCGCTTATTTGCAAAACATGTCATTGTAGAAAGACAGAAGTCAAGAAACAGTATCAAATTATGCAAAAAATAAAATTTATGATGGAATAATAGAGAATGATTTTGGAGATATTTCACAGAAGGAAAGCTTTTAAAAGAAAAGGTCACAAATGGTGCTTTGATAACAGAAGGAAAAAAAACAAAACTATTAAGGTCACTGGCAATTAAAATCTTTCTAAGAATGATCTATGCACAGTGTGTTGAAGGTATGTTTGATGAAAAAATAAGTCTAGAACAGATGGTTTTTCCACACACAGTTTTCAATAATAGACCGTATTCTAGCAGACACATAACATACTGAGAGTTATAGAGAATATCAATCTATGGATCATTAAACATTTTAAGCACCTACAATGAGCCAGTGCTAAGTGCTGAGGATACAAAAAGTGGGGAAGAGGGGGAGACAGTCCTTACCCTCAAAGGTATTACCACACAATGGGGAAGACAACATGCAATCAAATATATACAAATCAAGCTACAGATGGGATAAATGGGAAATGATTAATAAAGGTAAGGAAAGGGATTGGGGATGTTTTCCTTTAGAAGATAAGTTTTGGCTGAGACCTAAAGGAAGTCAGAGAGATTAGTAGTCAGAATAAGAGGAGAGAGAATGATCTGGGACTCTGGGGCAGTCAGAGAAAATGCCTAAAGTAAAAAAAAAAATGGAATATCTTGTTCATAGAACAGTTAGGAAGTGAATAGGAACTAAATAATAAAGGGCTCTGAATGCCAAACAAAGCATTCTACATTTGCTGGTAGACACAAAAAGTAGCCCCTGGAGTTTATTGAAGATTGGGCTGACATGATTGCTTTAGGAAAATCATTTTAGTCACTGAATATAGGATGAGTTCCAATGGGGAAAGACTTGAAATAGGCAGACCCTCAAGCAGGTTATTGTAATAGTCTAAGCATGAGGTGATGAAGTTCTACACTAGAGTGGAGACAGTGTCAAAGTAAAGGGAGCATTTTTCAGAAATGTTGCAAAGGTGAAATTCAAGGGGTCTTGGCTACAGCTTGGATATTTGTGGTACAAGATAAGGAATCCAGGATGACTCCTTGGTTGTGAGCCTAAGGGACTGGGAAGATGGTATCACTATCATAACAGGGAGTGTAGGAATTAGACAGGCTTGGGAGGAAAGAATAAGAATTCTGTTTAGGTCATATTGTGTTGTAAAATGTCTACCAGACATCCATTTTGAGATATTCAAATGGCAATTGGAAAGATGTAAGATTAGGGGTCAACAGAGAAATTAAGGCAGAAAAGTAGACTTAAGAAACAGCATTTAATTAGACATTTTTAGTCATATCTAACTTTGTGATCCCATTTGGGGGTTTTCTTGGAAAAGATACTAGTGGTTTCCTTTTCCATTTCCTTATCCAGTTCATTTTACAAAGAAAGCTGAGGCAAATTGGTTGTGACCTGGCCAGTCACACAGCTAGTAACTGTCTGAGGCCAGATTTTAACTCAAGAAGATGTCTTCCTGACTTGAGACCTTGAACTTTATTCTCTCCACCACTCAGCTGTTGCATCATTAGCATAGTGATGATCATTACATCCTTGAAAACTGATTAGATCACCAAGTGAAATAACTTAGAAGGAAAAGAGAAGAGAGCCCAGGTCAGAAGCCTGAGGGATACCTACAGGTAAAGGGCATGATGTGGAAGAAGATTCAAGAAAGGAAACAAGAGCAGTCACACAGGAGGACAACCAGGAGAGGGTGGTATCTTGAAAACCTAGACAGAAGAGAATATCAAGGAGAGTGTAATCAGTAGTAAGATCTGCATAGAATTCAAGGAGATTAGGGAAAAGGCCATTGGATTTGATAAGGAAGAGATCATTAGTAACTTTGAAGATAACAGTTTCTGTAGAATAATAAAGTTAGATACCAAATCATAAAGGCTAAAGAGGAGAGTGAGAAGAGAGAAAATAGAAGCCTCTATTGAAGAAAGCCTCTATAAGAAATTTAGCTTCAATTTGCAGAAATGACATAGGGTGATATGAGGGATAGAAGAAAATAATTTATTTCTATATCTTTTGTGTAATGATTTTTTAAAAATATTTACTCTGAATGTTTAAATGTAGTCTCAAAGGCTCTCTTCAAACAAAAATTTTCCTACACATACTATATGGACATTAAAATTATTTATATCTGTATATATGTATGTGTAATTGACAGATAAAACAATGGAGCTAACTTGTATAATCTTCTGAGTACTATCATTCAGCAAAGTTTAATACTAAGATGCTCTCTACTAAAGTATTTCATCAATGTTTTATAAGATGTCCTGAAAAGTATAAATTTTTAAAAATATACTTGCCATTGCCCAAAGAAATTAGAGATAAGGGAAAAGAACCTATCTGTACAAAAATATTTTTAGCAGTTCTTTTGTAATGACAAATAATTGGAAAGTGAGGGGGATGACCATCAAGCTGAACAAGCTGTGGCATATGGTTATAATGGAAAACTATTACACCACAAAAAATCATGAATAGGATGAGTCCAGAAAAACCTGAAAAGACTGAATGCAAGCAAAGTGAGCAGATCTAGGGAAACAGTGTAAAGTAACAAATATTTTATGCCTTGGTGAAGAAATAAACTATTATCAGCAAAACAAGTTTCCAAGATAAGCCCCAGAGACTCATGATAAAAAAAATGCTATTCACATCCAAAGAATGAACTGTAGAACCTGATTGCAGATCAAAGCACACCATTCTTGACTTTTCCCTTCCTGACTTTTTTTTATTATATATGTGATATATGTCTTAAGCCATGACATGGGAAATATGGAACTGTCTGGCACTGGTATAACCTATATCAGATTATTTGCCACTTCAGGGAGGGAAGGAAGAAGGAAGAAAAACTGGATCACAAAATAGAAAATAATTGTCAAAAATTTGTTCTACATGTAATCAAAAAATAAAATTTAATAAAAAAGAAAAAATGCATTTGATGTAGAATGTGAAAATACTATTTGCAGATGACATTGATTGTATTACTTGCATCAAATCCCAAAAGAGTAAGAATCTTCCTCATTAAAATTCAAAGAAAGTAGCATATGAATACTTGAAAAATTAAGTGAATTATGTAAGTATATTTCCCAGACTCTGAACATGTGCCAAGAATGTATAATACCTTAAGTTAGTTAGCCCCTCGTATATTCTATAGGTACATAGATAGACAAAGAATTGGTCTTTGAATTGGATCCTGCCAGGAGATCAGACTGGATTGAGTTTGGGAAAATTTAGTGTTTTTAATAATCTCAAATTATCTTCAACATATTTTTAAAAGCTGTATTGCCCAAATGGTATTTTATACCTGCAATTCATGGAAACCATCATCTCAAAAGGATTAAAATTACAAGTAACCCAAAGTGAAGTGCAATAAAGCATAGAGGTTGTAAATAAGCATGATATCAACAATACCTACATGTGACAAATGACAGAAAAAAATCACTGTAAGTCATATAATACCTGTCTGTATGAACAATGAGATAAACTTATCTTGTAGTTAAACTAAGAGAGAAAAGAAGCATTCCCAGAGATAAATTGCCCCCAAAATAAACCAACAAAAAATTATCATAGAAACGAAATTCTCTACTGTTTCAGACATCTTCTAATAGCAATTTATTGAAATGAAAGAATAAGAATTGTATAGCATGAAAATAACTATATATTTTTAATCAAAATTTATTTATGTGTTTGTTATATTAAATATCCAGTTAACTCCCTCCCTCCCTTTTTCCCTTCTTCCATTAGAGAAGGCCTCAATGGCAAAAAGATATATGTATATGTACAGCTATGTCTGACTTATTTCTATTTATCATCCTTATTTCTCTGGAGGTAGATATATACAAGTCATTCTTCAAATAATGTTTCTGTTGATTTTGATCCTTTCACTCCTCATAATTTCATAGATCTTTCCAAGTTTTTCCAAAATTAATCTTCTCATCATTTCTTATGATATAGAAGTATTCCATCATAATCATATGTCACAATTTGTTTAGCTGATTCTTAGGTTGATAAATTCTCAAAAGATATGAACAGTTTTTGGATAAAGACATCAATTATATATAATTTTATTTAAAAAGTTCTAAATCACTATTGATTAGGGATATTCAAATCAAAACAACTCTGAAATATAATTTACACCTATCAGATTGGCTAACATTATGAAAAGGCAAAATGACAAATGTTGTAGGAGTTGAGGGAAAATGGGGACACTAATGTAGTTTTTAAATTTTTCAATATTTCCCATGGTTTCATGATTCATGTTCTCTCCCTCTCCTCATCCTTTCCCCTGGGTTATATATATATAATCACTCAATCCCATTTCTATATTATTCATTTTTGTAAAAGAATAATCTTTTAAAGTCAAAATCTCAAATCATACACCCATATAAATAAGTGAAAATTCACATATTTTCTTCTGGATTTCTACTTCCACAGTTCTTTCTCTAGATGTGTGGATAACATTCTTTCTCATAAGTCCCACAGAATTGTCCTGGATCACTGCATTGCTATTAGTAGCAGAGTCAAATTACCTTAAATTGTCCCACAATGTTACAGTTTCTCTATATAAGGTTCTCCTAGTTCAATGAGCATCAATTTATGTAGATCTTTCCAGTTCTCATAGAAATCCATCAATTCATCATTCTTTAGAGCACAATAGTATTCCATCACCATCATATACCACAATTTGTTCAGATATTCCTCAACCGAAGGGCATCCACTCATTTTCCAATTTTTTGCTACCATCAAAAGAGCAGCTATAAATATTTTTGTACAAACAGGTCGTTGACCATTTCTAAAAATCTCTTTGGGATATAAACCCAGTAGTGGTATTGCTGTATCAAAGGGTATGCATTTTTTAAAGCCCTTTGGGAATGATTCCAAATTGCCCTCCAGAATCATTGAATCAATTCAGAACTCCACCAGCAATGACTAATGCACTTTTGATTGACCTGTGAACTGATCCAACCATTTTAGAGAGCAATCTGGAATTATGCTCAAAGAATTAAAAACTGTGTATATATTTGATCCAGCGATACCATTACTAGGTTTATTTCCTGAGGTGAACAGAGAAAAAGGAAAAGAATGTATATATTCTAACATTTTTCTAGTAGTTTTCCTTGTGGAAGCAAAAAATGTGAAATAAAGTGATTCCTTCATAGAATCTTGAATTTGCTTAACAGGATGATTTCATTGGTAGAAGTATTCCATCTTCTACTTCAGATACAGTGCCTCAGTGTCTCCTGAGAAGTACCTAGGTGTTGCAGAGGATAGAACACTGGACCTGAAATTTAGAAGACAAGTTCAAATCCTACCTCAGGTACTAACTGGCTGTGAACCCCTGGACAATCATTTAACATCACTAAGCCTCAGTTTCCTATCTATAAAATGAAGATAACCATAGCCTCTACCTTCAAGGGTCACCAAGAAAGTCAAATAAGATAATATATAAAGAATTTTATAAAACTGAAAGCACTACATAAGTGTTAATTCTTATAATTATGATTATTTGACTGAAAGTGTCTTGTCTGGACAGAGATTATTTGTTTCAAAGAGCTTTAACCCAGATCCTCCTGGCTAAAAGGCTGACTCACTAGTCAACAAATGACATTGACCCTCATAATATGAAAAAAATATTGAATCATCTTGACTTAATGAAGATAGCTGTTTCTCCTAAGAGCACCTTATTACTGCTTTCCAGATTCCCCTGTGGATAACTAGTCTAATCCCTAAAATCTTTGACAATGGTAAATGACATATTGTCACAGAAAGTAACCCAACAACTCTTTTCAGAGAAATCTTCTCTGAGGGGAAAAAAGACAATTATTTATCAAATGCCCATCAAATACTTGGGGAAGTATCTCAAAAGACAAATATCTCTATTTACCTAAAGTAGCCTCTCTATTTAAAGAATCTTAGGAGGAATATAGAAATATTCATAAATCATGTCATATGTCAAACTTAGCATACATGATATCTTCCTTTTCTATATCTAGATAGACAGATAGGTCCTATGAGCCCTAAAATCAAAAGCTATTTTCTAGTGGTAACAGTGGGGAATTTCAGACCTGAGCTGTACACCTTCCTCTGTACCAGAGAGTATATACAAGTGATATAGATACTTCCGTTGCTAGATATAAGTATGCACCTGCCTTATTATTTAATTTTCATTAATTATTCTTGTCCGAATCAAAGGTCTCAGAACTATTCCCTTACATTCCTCTATGCTTCTGTTTCCTAAAGTCTTTATGTCTACCTCTCTCTGTCTCTCTGTCTCTCTCTGTCTCTGTCTCTCTCTCACTCTCTTAAACATGCATACATACATGCATACATAAGCACACACACACAGCATTGTAGCCTGAAAAAGAGCACATATCTCCATCATTTCTTAAATGGAACCAAAATGTTGAGATTAACAAAATATTCACTCCTTTTCTCTTACATTATCTATAATCCAATCTTCCAAAGAATCATGAGCCTAAAATTGTTTTTTTTTTAATTTCTTAATTTAAGATGTATGAAACATAGGTCATTAGTATCAGAAAGTTCCTACACTGTGATTCACAGAAACTGATCATATGGCCCAAAGTGTTCTATTCCACTTTATTCTCGGACCTTATAGTTTGGCAGCAACTTCCTTCCCCTTAAGAGTACCCCCTCTTTTGTGATTTAGAATCCACAAAGATGCCATTCATTCATTGCTACACTTGATTTCTCAATAGATACAGAGCCAATAATATTCTGGTGTCTGTTGTGTTCTTTTCCTATATTCCATATATTACTGTGCCTTTGGGTTTCAATTTAACACTTAGAAGATGCCAACTAACCACAAAAGCTGATGACCATATATTTACTGAAACACTGGCATTTATTTCAAATTACAAAGCAAGCAGAAAAATAAAGGGAAGACAAAGTAAACATTTTTGCCTGGGAAGGTAATAATATTGCCCTAGCTTGGAGGCCAAACTTAGTTTATCTATCTGGGTCTCTTGGTAATAGTGATTTAATATTATTGTAGAACTGTGAGCACAGAACTTCTTGTATTATCAGAAGCAAGGGATTATTTATTATTTATATTACATTTTATTATCGGCACTTTTCTTCCCGCAAACTTAAAGCACTCTTTAAATGTCCTCTTGGCAATACTTAAGATTCCTCTGTATGTCATGTCAATGGCAAGTATAATTCCATCCTGTAGATAGGAGAACCTTAATTAAAATGGTTGTCATTTGCTGGAAGACACAAGTCTCTGAATATCAATAATTACTTGATGATGCTAAAGCCAAATCTGTTATTCCATCATTATAACTGTTAAAATTAAATTTAGTTTCTAATAATAAAAGTATTATATTTTATGAGGTTTATTAAGGATTATTAGAATTAAGAATACAAGGTAGAAAACCACATGCCCATGACTGATTAGCCAATTCAGAATCCCCGTGCTTAGCATACTCGCTATATCTTGCAATCTCCAAGTATAGGAAGAGAGTCTTGGGAGGCAGAGAGCCCATTAAATTCTAAATTGTGATTTCACCTAGGTGGAGACTCAGATGAGATTATAGGGAATTCTTGGAAGTACCAAGGACTTCTGGGGATTGAAGTCTGGGGTTCAAATCTCCATTTTTACATAACCCCTTACTCTTACAAGTAAAACAAATCTACTTTAGCCATGGTGCTCTGGAATTGATGAAACTCAAAGAAAAGAGTAAGAACATTTCAATTTTGGAAGGTTCTACTTAGGCTGATCTTCCTTCCATCAATGTTGATTATAACAATCATCATATTTATTATTGTACTTTAAGGTTTGCAAGATGATGTGTGTATATACACACACACACACACACACACACATTTATTTGATCCACACAATGATTTTATTTAAAAGATGCTGTTATGTTCCCTGTTTTTTAACATGAGAAAACTGAGGTCAAGAGAAGTTATATGATTTAGTCAGGGTCATATAGTTAATAAAGAAAAGTAAATAGAGTCAAAAAGCATACAGTGTTGCAGATTAAGGCAAATAGTGTCCTGAGACAATCTATCATTCTACTATACTAAACTACACCCCCCCATTAATTGCTAAGCTAAAATAAAAATAATGATAATGGTAATAAAAGTATCACTTAACAGCCAGTCAAGTATTGGGCTTTTCATACCTAATTCAGCTACTCCTTAGACAGTAGGCACTAAAGGTATATTTTCAAATTGATTAATAAAACTTAATCCTAGTTCTTCTAGCTATTCCTTTCTCTGACTCCAGCTTGTTCTTCACTGAATTAGTGAATGACAAGAAAAATATTAATTGAAGATCTCTGATGATGACTATGATGATAGTGATAGTATCACTAGCAAAAATGATACTTAAATCTCATATGTTCCTGTACTTTATTCAATTAAATTCATAGTTTTAAAAATACCTAATATAAGTAGATGTGGTCAATTATGAGGCATCTTAAGGAAGGCAAAAACACAAAAGCCTTGCCCTTAAGGAGCTTGTATTCTTTTCCTTTGTAGTGATGGCACACTTTCACATAAATTATTTCATTCTCACAGCAACTCCGTGAATTAGACAGGCTCTCACATTTTACTGATGAGGAAGCTGATTTTCAAAGAAGTTAAGAGACTTATGCAAGTAAAATGGGCCAGCCAGACTTGGACTCAAGACTGTTGATTCCCATCCATTACTCTTTGTACTCTGCTATTGTCTTTGTTTAAACATAATGGAAAGTGCTGTAAGTAGGGCAGGGGAACTGGGACTTTTCCCAAAGTTATTTTCCAAATTTAGAGAAGCCCAGAGAGTGGTTTCAGTCATTGATCAGCTTAGAAGTGACTGACTCTAGTACCCCATTAGCAGTTATAATTAATTAAAATAAGAAGCTACAAAATGAGTGCATTGTTGGTAAATACTTCTCCAGACTATTCTGTCCAGTTCCCCACTACAACCATATTGTTCTCCTTATATTGTCCTCCCCTTAAATTTCTTATACTCATCATCTCTCCCCAGATAAATTAAAGGCATGATTTCTGCCATTCTCCCTGGGTTAAAAAATCATTGTTACAGTTCTAACAATGGGTAGGTTCTAATTAACTTTGCTCTGAATTAAGCTCTGAATATAGACTAACATTTTGCCATTTGCTCCCATTAATTTTATTTGAACCACTAGAGGAATAGATTTGTAGCTACTAACAGAATAAATGAGCAAATATTTAATAAATACCTTAGCATAAAGACCTTTCATCTTATAGCATTTAAGATTTATTGAATTTAAAAATTATGGTAGGAATATCTACTGAAGCAAAGCCATAAATGAGAAAACAATAGAATAATCTCAGAGTATCTTGTATAGTGCTTTGAATACAAAACCATTCAATAAATATTGTATGGTAATAATAAATACAGTTTTATGTCGGTATATTCGGTATATGGAATTAGAATGGACTTTTATGAAAAGTGCATGTCATCCATATTCATACCAAAATAATTAATTTATGGCATTAATGACATTTCAAAGAGAAAGAACCAATTGGGCGAATAATTTAAAATATAATCTCATTAATGTTGATTAGTTTTATAACAGGTTAGAGCAACAAGTGTAGAAAATAGAAATTAGAAAAGAAAAATAAGGTTGGTAAAAGATAAATTTGCAACTATAAAGAAATGCTTCTACATATAATGTCTGTGATTAAATTCAAAGAAAAGTATAATCAATGTTTTTGGTTTTGGTAACAAAGAACACAAATTATTTTTAATAAAATTTTATTAGTGAAAACTCAAACTAGAATGCTCTAAAGGCAGGATAATTTTTAACAAGCTCCTGTCAAAAAGCAAAAACAAATGTATGAGCAATAGGAAAAGTTTATTTTTTAAGATAGGTTATTATAATTTATAATATAATTTAATAAATATAAAGAAAGTAAATATATAAATTAAATAGGAAACTGAACGTGATATGCCTTTCATCAGTGACTTAATTTTTATGGTTTCTCCAAATAAAGTTTTACAAAGAGAAACTTATCAATTTCCTAGGACTAGAAATACTTTTGTTTCCTACCCTGAACCTAACACAGGGATGCCTGGCAGATAGGCTATTTCCTTAAAGCATATCCTTTATGCCTTTCATTCTATGTGACTTAATTATATGATTTGTAGCAGAGAATAATACAGCCAGAGCAGATTTTAAGATAATTAGAATAAATTGCTGTGCACAGTATAATGAAATTTTTGTTTGTGGAACTCAAATATGTTGTTTGCCACGTTCATTTAGAGCAAATGTTGATGTCAAATTCATGAAATAGATGCTATAGATCTGCTGACCTCATCTTTTTCCTGCCCCAAGAATCACTCTTCAAGCTTCAATGTATGCTCCAGTGTGCTCCATCCTCTCCTAAATTGTTGCCCAGAATTGCTGCTCTGTTCTCTAAAATGGCTGTCATTTTTCAGGCTGTGCAAAGCTTTTCTGTTGTAAGTTAAATGATTCCTTTACCATTGTAATTTAGAAAGTATACTTTTGAATGGCTGGGAAGAAAAATGCTTAATAAAAATGTTTAATGATGATAGATGCCTCTATAAGAAATATGTATATGTGTATATATAAACACATAGATAGGTATTGTTGCAGAAATACAGTTTTCAAAATTAAAAACAAAACAATTTTATGGACTCCAGATTAGGAATTTTTCTCTTAGACAAAACAGGTAGCAAAAACTCAAGTCGGGGCTGCAAAAATTCTAAAACGTCAGTCTGAACACAATTTCTATTGCTTTTTATGTCTAACAGAGTGCAGCTCTGGGGTTTTTTCCTCTTATTTCCCTTATCCCCTGAGCAGGTAGAGAGAAGAGGAAAGCCCTCAAGGATCATGGAAATCAAAAACTTAAAAATCCAGAGAAATATATACTCATATATATTTCCTACTTGTCTGGTATCTAACTGATTTCTTATCCCTTGTCATTTCCTCTTAGACATTTATTACATTTGTGTAAGGTTCTAATAAAATGAGCTCTGAGGTTCTCATTTGGAAAAGTAAGAGGATGAGAAATCCTTTATAGAGAGGATTAATAGATGAGCAAATCAAACCTCAGGAAACAGATGCGAGGAGAAAACTGAGGTGTGTGAAGGAGGAGGAAATTAATAAAAATAAGTATAACCTTGGGACATCGTGGTATCCCGAATATTGTGCTGGGCTCAGAGTTGGGAAAACTTAATTAAAATCCTACTTCGATACTAACCAATTGTGTAACCATGGACAAGTAACTTAACCTGTATAGTTTGCAAGGAATTTCTTTGGACTGATCCACTAAATGACAATGGTAGAATATATTATAAGGCATTTCGTAATTACACTCTGTCTCATTAAGGAGTAAAAGGCTTATGTTAGAAGAAGGTTTTTGATTTGCACATTGTCTCTTTAAGAGGCAGTAGCAAAGAGATCTGACCTCCATCTCTTTAAGAGAAAACTATAAAAAAGAGAAAAAGTCATTTTCTCTGTCTTCCCAGGGAGCAGGGTGTCTGGGGATTTTGGTGTAGTTCTCTCAGTCAAGAAGATCTGACAGTTACTTTTGAGAGTTTGGAATTTAGATATCAATGGAGAAAGAGTCTGGTTACTGAGAGGGGTTTTTCCTTCTCAGTACTTTGAGAAAGAAAGGTTTAACTCTTAGACCTTTTCTACACAGTACTTAGAGAGGAGCTATGGAACTGTGTGTCTGTGTGTGACCAGCAGTTTCAACTGACAGTTAATAGAAGAATTACTTTAAAGAGTTTGTTACTTATGATAAATGTTCATTTATTAGTTAAGATAGATAGTGAATTAATTGATAGTTAGAGAGAGTTGTTTAGTTAGGCCTGCTTCGTCAGGCAAGAAGATTCTTAGGTATAGGGTTTTTTTAGAGATCTTAGTATAGGATTAAGATTTTTAGACATAGTATAAGGGTTAAGAGATATATTGTCTATTTTCTACCACATACTCTTATCCACACTTCTCCTCTGTAATAAATAGTGCTTCTGGTTTACCAAAAAATCTCCACAACTTCTATCAACTTCCTATCGATATCTAATAACCCCTGACAACTTTATCAAACCCTGATGCAACATTTATTAGCCATAACAAATTCTTTGTCAGTGACTGGTGTTGCAACAACCACATTTCTACACAATTATGAAATAACATATTTCCACTTCCACTTTTCTTATAATTATCTGATAGTGATTGCCAGTTTGGAAAACATCACTTTATTTGACATTTACAATAACCCTATGAGGTAAGTGTTATGTATAGTAGGTGCACATCGGAAAGCTGGATTTAAATATACTGTGATTTTATAAAATAAAATGACTGTCACAAAACAGTTTTGCTGTCCCCGTCTATTGGATAAAAGAAATGAACTTCATACTGGTTAAGTAGCTTATCCAAGGTCATACAGTTAGTAATCAATGAAGCCCAGACTCTACTACAGTGGTTCTCAATCTTCTAATGCCGTGACCCTGCAATACAGTTCCTCATGTTGCAGTGACCCTAAACCAAAAAATTATGTTGGTGGCTACTTCAAAACTGTAATTTTACTACAGTTATGATTCGGAATGTAAATACCTAATATGCATTATGTATTCTCATTGCTACAAATTGAGAGGTTGAGGACCACTGCTCTAGTACATGTTTTCTGACTCCAAGGCCAATGCACTTTCTTTTTTTTTCTTTTTTTCTATTTCTTTTTACCAATATACTTTCCATAGTGCATTCCACCATTCTTTTAGGTAGGCAGAAATGGTATAAGGCCAAAGTAACATTGGAACAGCAATAGGGCTAAGCCCTGATTTGGACTGTGCATTAATTTTAAATGATGATTCATCTTATTAACAAATTACATTATACTATAATCAAAAGGTTTTGTTGTTCTTATCATTCCTTCTGAAACTTTTCCTAAATAGAGACTCTATAGTTTAAGTGCATACTTTGTTACAGGCACAATGCTAAGGACTTTACAAGTATTATTTAATTTGTTTCTCATAACTATTCTGAAATATAGGTACTAATGTTACACTCATTTTGCAAATAAGAAAAGTTAGGAAGTCAGAGTTTAAATGGCTTGCCTAGGTAGTAAAACAAGTAATAAGTGTTTGATGACAGATTCAAATTAGAATCTTTCTGACTCCAGGACTAGTGTTCTCTATCCATTATATCAAATAGTTGATAAGATAAATAGAAAGTAAGATTAAGTTTAACATTAAAGTGGCTTGTTTTCTGAGTTATTAATTGATCTGGCTCTGTTCCTTAATTTTCTTTCCATGCCAGTAGAATTATTATTGTTAGGACTGCATTGCCACTTACAGATATCAACAACCAGATATAAAGCCAACCATCTGACCAGCACTCAACAAGGTAGAATATTAAGTGGAAAAATAATAAGATGAAATATAATGGAGATAAATATAAATGTGTTTAAGATATCAGCACCACAAGTACAAGATAAGGAAATTACAGCAAGAGAACAGTTATTCTTAAAAATATCTTTTTGTTTTTGTTGAGGGTTGTGTGTGTGTGTGTGTGTGTATGTGCTTCAAGAACAATATGAGTCATAGATTTGGCTCAATGAACTTGGTAAACTGTATTAAAAGAACCATTGTGTCAGGGACTAGAGAGAAGATAACACAACTATAATTGTCTCATCCAGAGCATTGTGTTCATTTTTGGGAAGCACACTTTTAAAATATCCCTAATTTAGAGCATCCCAGAGGAAAATGAGGGCTTCAAAGTCATACCATAACCAATTGAAGAAATTATGAATGTGTGGCCATGAGAACAGATAATAAGAATAAGAATAAGGAGCATTTATAAAGATCTATGAGGTTTGGAAAGTGTTTTCTCATTTTTTGCTTACAGAAGTCTTGGGAGGTAGGTATTATTATTACCCCCATTTTATAGATGAAGATCTTGAAGCAGACAGAGGTTCAGTGATTTGCCCAAGGTCAAACAGATAGTAGTGTCTAAAGCAGGATTTAAATGGTCCTGACTTCCTGACTCCAGAAATAGCACTCCAACCACTGTGTCATTTAGCAGAGGGATGCTACTAAGACTAATGTTCATTTCGGTCTTTCTTGACCTCTCTTTGCAGCTTTTGAGTTTTCTTGACATTGATCTCTTCTGTTATCCTGAGTCTGTAACTACTCTTGAGTTTCCTTTGCTGGATCATTATTTCTTTGGCACTGAAAAACTTATAGTCACCAATATTTATAACTTCTGAGTCATCCACAACCTCTCCCTCAACCCCTATATCCAATAAGCAATCAAATCTTGTCAGTTTTACCTCCACAACAGCTAATCTTCACCTTCACTCTACTCACATGACCCACAAACCCATTTCAGAACCTAATCACCTTTTGTCCAGTTTGTCGCATCAGTCTACCTTCTCCAAACCATTTTCCAAAATAATCTTCATATAGCACAAATCTGCCTGTTTTATTTTTCTGGTCAAGAATATGCATTCCCTTTCTCTTGCCTCTAATATAAAAATTTTCTCAATCATTTAAAGCCCTTCATAAACTGTCTCCAGTATAAAACTTTTCAGATTTAATTAAAATTATTATACTTTATACACTCTGCATTCCACCTAAAATAGCCTGCTTGCAAATAACTTAACCCCCATTGCCTAGCCTCTACCACTCTTGTGCCTTGGAGCCAATACACAGTATTGACTCCAATATGGAAGGTAAGGGTTTAAAAATAAATAAATTAATTAATAAAATAAAATAAAATAACCTGCTTGGTCTTCCCCAAGGTAAATATTTTGTCTCTAACTTTTATCTTTTTAGAGACTATTCCCATGCCTAAAATACATATTCTTTAAATCTCTTTCTCTTAGAATCCTTTCATTTCCTTCAATGTCCATCTCCTATTGGTAACCTTTTCAAATTTCCTTGCTTTATTAGTAATCTCTCTACTTCCTAAATTACTATTTGCATACTTCTGTAGACTCTTACTCATATAATCCCCTGTCCTCGGTAGTACATAAGTTCTCCAGTAATGGAAATCATTTTGCAATTTGACTTTTTACCCCCAACACCTCGTACACTACCTTGCATGTGGCATGTACGTAATAAATACCTCTTTGAAGGAATTGGTTTAGATTTGTTTGGATATTATAACTTCTTTAAAGTATTAAAGAACAATCACTGGGAAATACAATTGAGTTGTTCTCATTGACTATAGAGGAGAATTTAGAGCAATGGTTGAAAGTTGCAGAGAAGCAAATTTAGGCTTTGATTTCCCTTCCACTCATGACAGTTTTCCAAATGGTTGAATTTAGTTATCTCATCCTTTGGTTTAAGGAAAAAATACCTAACAATTATAACTAAGAGTGGAGTTGACTGCCTCAGGATGTAATAAGTAACATCATAATAGAATTTTGAATTAGGAAGAGACCTCAGTTGATTCTCTAGTCCAACTATCCATGAAGGAATCTATACTACAATATATCTAATAAAGAGTTGCCCACTGTCAACTCGAATAGGAATCCACCACCTTTTGAGGCAAGCCATCTAACTTTAAGATAGTTTTAAATATTATTCATTTTTGGTTCTTTCATTTTGTTTTGTTTTCATACCATCAAGCCTAAATTTGGTTCTTTGTATCTTGTAATCATTATCCTTGGTTCTATCCTCTGGGGCCAAAGTCAAACATCTCTTCCTCATGACAAATCTTCCTTCTTGAATCCCCCACCACTACCTTGAGTATTTTATACAGATTAAACATGACCAGTGCCTCCAAAAGGTTTTCATAAGTCATGAACTAAAGGCCTTTCACCATCAAAGTTGCCCTCTAGACTCTATTCAGCTTCTCAGTTTCCTTCTAAAATAGTGATGCCCAGAAAAATATTCCATATGAGGTCTGACAAGGGCAGAGTATGATGGGATTATCATGTCATTGGAGGTCTTCAGGTAGAAGCAAGATACCATTTATTAACTACATTATAGGGAATACTCTTGATGAAATATGAATTGGACTAGACTGCATCAGAGGTCTCTTCCAATTCTGAATTTCCATGGGTTCTCCATAAATTCACATAAAGCACTAATTGACAGTATAAGAGGATTTATATTGTCAACAATGTTTCTCTCACCTTTCTTAATGAGGCCTTTTTAAATCAGTAGCAGAACATGGGTTTTATAAAAATAATGCTTTGGAAATTATTAATACCCATTTCCTTTGCACATAGAAAATCAGCTAAACAGATCCATGAGCATATTCTTGGAAAGTTCTAACTCCTTCAAACCCTCAGTTTCAAATTAAGCTGTGGGATCAAAGTCAACTATTTTGTTAATTTTACTTTGGTTAAGACTATTTTACAAAATTCTTTGAAAAAGAACATTCAAGTCAAAATACTATGTCATTGAGGTTTGAGAATCTTTTAGTATAAATAAGTTTACTTTTTAAAAAGCAACTATCAAGCAAGGTCAATTAAGACAAACATCATGACACCTCTATTAGAAGCAAAAAAAAAAAAAAGCCCTGTACTGCACTTAATGAACAAATTATTGATAATTGTTCCCAACCTGAAATAAAGGGGGGAATCCATTCTCTTTGCTTTGGTGTTATTGATCGTGTCTCTCAAAATGCTTTGTTAGCACTAGTTCTGTGCTGTTCATAAATACACCGCTGTTTCAGGATAAATCACTCATTGTTAAAATTGGCAAATTAATCCCTTTAGGCTGACAGAGTGTAGAACCCAGTTATATGTGTGGTCTCCTGTCTATGTCCTCTCTTGTGTTTCTCCTACTTCTTTTTAGATAATTTTGCTACAGACTATAAAATATCCTGTTGATTGAAGACTGAAAGTTGTAAATGTGATTTATGGGCTGTATTTGATTAAAAAATGTGACTGCTCTGGGGAATTTAAACATTTCTTCCTCTTAGTGAAAAACCTATGTAAATCATTTAAACTTTATCTATACCATGTAAGAATTTCTCTTCAAGCAACGTTAGTAGAATGAGTAAGACCACTGTAAGCTTATAGGTTTATTAGAGAAAGAAAATTTGAGTGTTTAGTTGCATTCTTGACATCAAGTGTATCCACAGTTATTAAATATAGCATTCTCCTATAGATTATTTAAATATCATTTTAACCCAAATTAATTCCCACTTTTTTGGACACTGAGAATATGACAAAAATGGAATAGTCCTCACCCTCTAGAAATTTACATTCTAATTAAGGTAGGAATTAAGAGGTTTTAGAGACAGAGAATTACAAAATGCATTATGAATTTACGTCATACAGGAGACATAACAATCCCTATATCTGTTACCCCTCCCTCTTTATAAGCCATCAGTCCAGTTTTTAGGCCTTTATTACCTTTGTCTTGGATTAACACAGTAACTTCCAAATTGTGCTTTCTGTCTCCTTTGATCCCCTCTATATCCATCCTACACACAGCTGCTGGAGTGACTTTCCTAAAGGCTAGGCTTGGACATGCTAATCTCCTACTCAATAAGCTTTAGTTGCTTTTACCTCCAAGATTAGATATAAGCTGCTCTATTTGGAGCCTATCCCAACCTGGCCACAATTTATTATATTCAACCTTTTTTATTGCTGTCCCCAACTGGTCCGGACAAATTGGTCTTCTTGCTATTCATCAGACAGGACACTCTGTCTCCCATCTACTCATTTTAATACTGATTATTCCTTATATCTTCAAAGTGCTTCTCACCCCATCAAAATTCTACTTGAGGGCCACCTTCAGAATTACACCTTTCCTGATTCCTCTAGATTTCTTTCTCTAAAAAAAGTCTTCCTTGGATTGAACTTTTAAACACTCTTCACATTAATATAACACCTGTGCCCTCACATCGCAGTGCTATAGCCTGCACCAGTGGGAAAGGGATATGTTCAGATTAAGATGACCCCCCAATGTGTATCTTTATTTCTAGCACCTGTCATTCCAGAGATTGATAAGAAAGGATACCCCTTGGTGAGATCATTCTATCTATTCTTGCTTGAATTTCTCAGCTGAACTTATTTACCCTTGTGCAATCTTTCATGCATTCTAACATAATGTTCTCACATTTCTCTTTACTCTAAAATAATACTGTCTACCAGCTATTCCTGTCTCATACATAGGAAGCATATTGGGGTGGGGAGAGCTAAATAGTTTGGTGTTAAGGTATTATTCTCTTTTTAAGAAAAATCAGAGGAAGTACTTTTATTCTCAGTTTCTTAGAATTCTATCTCTGGACCACATATATTTAGTGTGTCATCGTTGTGTTTCTGACCTGACATGGCTAAAGACATCCTTAGAAATGAGAGATTATCTAGTCTAGATCCTGTCTATCCCTCTCCAATTAGGTTGCCAACACCGCTGACGAGACCCTCTTCCAACAATCCACAAAGGCAGAAATCAAAATCTGCCTGTAACAAGTAAAGTCTTCCTTCATTTGTGCAGAATGAACAACATGTTCCTCAGGAAAACTATTAAGACTATACTGTAGAGGGATTTCAAGCATATTGTCTACCTTGATAGACTGCAAATACTTTGAAAGCAAGAACTATTTTATTTTTGTCTCTTATCATCATTCTAATTTGAGTGTATTCTGACTAGAAACTGGAATTTCTGATATTCCAAGACAAATTGCAGTTAACAAAAACAAAATTTCATTAGTTACATCATGATGATATTTTTAAAAGATCTTTGTAAAAATAATAGCTTTTTAGAGTTCATTTTCAGGGCAGATTTATATAGAAGTGTAGTGGTAAAGGGAGAAGGTGAATTCATTCTGCTTCACAGGATTTCAATTATTAAATGTTTATTAAGTGCCTATTGTAATGGTAGAAATTTTAGGCTTCTGGGAGAGGTTATAATATTGTAATGGCTAAAATTGTGGCTACAGGATTTATGTAATATTGAACAATGGCCACCAAGGAATTTACTTATGAAATTCCTAAAATGAAACACTCAAGTCAGAATGGAGTTTATGGAGGTTTAATCACACTGGGAGTAGGGAAAGGAGAGGGAGAGAAGGAGAGAGGAGAAAAGGGAAAGGGGCTACTCAACCTCTGACCAAGGCAGAGAGAATTTTAGGCCCAAAGGGCCCAGGTGGAAAGAATCAGTCCTTAACTCACGTGACCGCTCTGAAGGAAAGCTGTCTGCAGGCGTCCTCTCTGTCCAAGCTCCTAACCCCAACTCCCGTCTCGCTCTCTCCCCAGGAAGTGAGCGAATCCCAGAGGCTGTTCCCTACCTCACTTCCTGTGTCTCACAAATCCAATGGTTGGCTCTAGCTTGGCTTAGGACAGCCCAGGTGGGCAGTTAGTTATTTCTGATTTGTCATTGACTAGCGCATGCCCGTGTAGTGTGGGTGTGCACAATTTTTGGGTGCTAGACCAAGATGGAGACTTTTAAAATTCACAATCCCCCCTGATGATGATTGGGAGACTAGTCTCCCCAATTGATCACTAAACATAAGCATACTGCACTCCAAAAATTTCTAACTATAAGTGTATACAAAAATTTTTTTACCCACTAAGAGGAAAATTATAATATTTGTAAATATGGGGAAATAGAGGAGAGAGAAAGACAGCAAACCAATGTTTTGCTGGGCGCATTGACAAAAGCGAATTAGGGGGCAGTCCCCTTTGGCATAAGAGTGTACATTCAAAAAATGTTCAATCAACCACACCCCAAGGTTCATTCTGGATCTTCCTGTAGTGAAAAGGTTTAGATATATTTCTGCAAACAGTTCATTCTCTGGATTCAGTTAGTTAGCAAGCTTCTTCTCTGAAGATTTCTCTCTCGAACAAAATTTAAATCTTGGATTTGATGAAATACAATCCCCCCTGAAGAAAGTGTTGAAAAAACACTGAGTCCAGCTGAGGATTCAAGTTTTTGTTGTGGGAGTGTGGGAGTTAATCCAAAAGAAAAACAAAACAAAATGGAAATAAAATAAAAATTCAAAATCAAAAGAAGAAAAAAAAAGAGAAAAATTTAAGGGAAAAAATATAAACCCTTTATATATGCATATTTATATTAAAGAAGAATTCAAAATCAGTATCAAAATCAAAAAAATCTATGTATACAAAATTTGAGAAAGCAAGAATAAAAAAAATTTTTTTTCCACAGGCCCCTGTATTAGGGTCCAGTTAAGTAATTTCTAATCCCACAAGTCTGTAGGACAGAATGCAGCATATTTTACTCCCCCATTTGCAGCCAAGGCTACAGGAAGTTGCCGTACTATAGGAGAGAAAAAAGAGGACCAGATTTTTTTATATATCTAGGGAAGTTATTCCCTCGTCTGATTTTACCTTCATTCTCAGGGATGGATGGAGCCAGGATGGTAGCCAACCTTAGGTACTTGTCTGTAGGTACTTTCACGAAGAGTGTGGATACAGGGAAGGCCTACATCTTAACGTCTGTCAAGTGTCGCAACCCCGAGTCTCACACTAGGTTCAAGTCCTTAGTATTGGCTTAGAAATGCATTAATCCTACCTGGATTGGTCTTTTGATTTTTAGACCTGTGAGCTCTTTTGGCATTATCCAGGTTATCTCTGTGCTCCTTTTTTGATCTTGTTCCTAGAATCAGACACAAAAATTAATCATAGTCCCACAACAATTATCAATAAATGGCAGGTTCCCATAGTCTAAAGCTGTTTGGGTGCGTATTAATAATAACAGCAAATATATATATTTAAACTAATATTGTAGAATAAAATTAATATTGATCATATGTACCTAAAGTACATAGAAATGAGAAAAAGGGAAAAAATAAAATAATGTAAAAATAATAATAATAATAAAATAAGGAAAAGAGAAAAAAAAGGAAAAAAGGAAAAAAATTAAATTTAGGAATTCAATGTGTCAAAAGCAGAATAAAACAGTTCCACTTGTCAATGGGTAGTTATCTCCAATGCATGTATAGGATACAGTCAATCAGTCTCAACAGAAGATGCTCTCTTTACATGAGAACAGTGAATCCAAGAGTCCTTTTCTCCAACCTTTATAGATGTTGGAGTAGTTAACAATATTTGGAATGGTCCTTCCCATGAAGGTTCAGTTGCTCCAGTACACTTGAAATTCTTTATATACATGTTGTCTCCTGGGTTCAGGTCGTGAAGTGAAAAGTCTAGTGGTCCAGCTTGTACTGCAGCTCCGGATTCATGTAGCTCACGCAGTTTGTGCTGTAATTCCTGTATATAGGAAGCAATAGTAATATCTCCCCCTAATAGCGATGTATAAGCCGGGGAGAAAGGCTTAGCCTGTATAGGCGGATGTCCAAAAAGCATCTCAAATGGTGAAATATGTAAGTCTCCTCTAGGCCTGCTTCTAAGATAAAATAGGGCCAGAGGGAGAATTTCAGGCCATTTTAAATGGGTCTCAGTGCATAATTTGCCAATCATAGTCTTAAGTTCTTTATTCATCCTCTCCACTTGGCCTGAGCTCTGGGGGTGATATGGAACATGGAATTTTGGAGTTATCCCCAAGCAAGAATATATTTGATTTAAGACAGAATCAGTAAAATGACTCCCTCTATCGGAGTCAATACATGCTGGTAGGCCAAAGCGAGGAATAATTTCTTTTAAAAGCACCTTAGCAACAAAATCTGCTGTGGCTCGGGCTGTAGGAAATGCTTCTGGCCATCTGGTCAGTTGGTCTACTATGACCAAACAAAATTTATATTGTCCAGCCTTTGGCATCGTTATAAAATCTATCTGCAGGTGCTCAAAAGGTGTGTAAGCCAGAGGACGTCCACCAAAGGCTTTGCCACGAAAGGCATGTTGGTTATATGCCTGGCAAATAGGGCAGGCTGAACATACTTTAGAGGCTACAGTAGTTATACCAGGGGCTATCCATACTCTCTTGACAGAGTCCACGATGCCCTGGGTGCCAAAATGACCATTTTTATGAATAGATTGGCAAATTTGGTTATAGAAACTTCTAGGGAGCAGGGGTTTTCCTTCAGATGACACCCATACTCCATTAATTTGTTTTGCTTTAAATTTTTGTTTCCATTTTTCCACTTCCTTTTCATTATAGGAGAGTAATAAATTTAAATTATCAGTGGTTGTTAATGTTAAAATTAATCCAGGTCCTTTTATGGCTGCTAGTTTTGCAGCGGCATCTGCTCGGTCATTTCCTCTAGAGACAGGGTCAGAGCCACCTGTATGGGCAGAGCAATGAACTACAGCTAGGTCTTTAGGCAGTTTGAGAGCAGAAAGAACTTCATTAATAATTTCTGCATTAGCTATGGATTTTCCAGCTGAGGTTAAAAATCCTCTTTGGAGCCATAGCATCCCGACTGAGTGACAAATGCCGAAAGCATATCTAGAATCTGTATAAATTGTTGCCTTTTTATCCTTGGCAATTATACAGGCGTGTTTCAGAGCTATGAGCTCTGCTCCTTGAGCGCTAATGTTAGAAGGTAGTGAAGCTGACCATTCAGTGGCAAATTCTGAGACTACGGCAGCTCCAGTGTAACATATGCCATCCCTCATAAAAGAGGAACCATCGGTAAATAAAATCAGATCTGCATTGTCTAAGGGAGTGTCCAAGAGATTATCTCGAGGCTTTTCTGCCATGGACACTAATGTTTCACAGTTATGTAATGTTCTCCTGAAGTAGGTAAATCTGGAAGCAAGGTGGCAGGGTTAAGAGTTGAACAGCGTTTCAAGGTAATATTTTCACTATTTAATAAGGTTATTTCATACCTTGTAATTCTCTGATCCGAGAATGCCTGTGTTCTATGTTTTACCAATAATGCTTCAACCTCATGTGGACACATAATTGTCAATGGACATCCCAATTCTAAATCAACGGTTTTTGTTACTAGTAAGGCTGTAGCAGCTACTCCTCTAAGGCATGGTGGTGCTCCTGCTGCTACTGGGTCTAGCTGGGCTGAATAATAAGCAATTGGGTGCTGAGAAGGTCCCAAAGTCTGAGTTAACACACCAGAGGCTACTCTTCTTCACTCATGCACATATAAAGTAAATGGCTTGTTGTAATCTGGGATGCCTAGAGCAGGGGCAGATAAGATAGCCTTTTTTAGCTCTGATAGAGCTGACATGTGTTCAGGCTCTAATTTGAGGGGTTCAGGGACTACATCCCTTGTTAGTGCTATAAGAGGTTTAGTAATTTCCCCATAGCAAGGAATCCATTGTCTGCAAAACCCTGTTGCTCCCAGAATTGCTCTTAACTGTTTTTTAGTAGTAGGAGCACTCAATTTTTGAATATTCTCAATTCGCTTGGGAGAAATAGAGTGGGCACCAGCTGTCAGAATGAACCCCAAATATTCTACTTTGGGGAGACACCATTGAACTTTGTCCTTCGAGATCTTATGACCTCTTTTGTGCAATTCCAAAAGAAGGTGTTTGCTATCTTCTTGACATGTTTTTGCATCTGTTGAAGCCAAGAGTAGATCATCTACATATTTGATTAATTTGCTATTTTTAAATGTTATATTGTCTGTGTCTTGGCTCAAAATTTGCTCAAATAAGCTCGGACTTTCGACATAACCCTGTGGCAGCCGACACCAGGTATTTGTGAGCCCTTCCAGGTGAAAGCAAAAATATGCCTGGAGTTTTCATGTATTGGTATGGAAAAGAAAGCTGAACACAAGTCTACTACTGTAAAGTATGTAGCTGTGCTAGGAATAGATGAAATAATAGTATGTATGTTAGAAACTACGGAGTGTCTCTTTATAACGTGATTATTCACTGCCCTTAGATCCTGTACGAATCTATAGATGTGTTTGCCATCGGGTCCTTTTTTTGGTTTTTTAATTGGCAGGATGGGTGTGTTGTATTCAGATTTGCAAGGGATTATTATTCCCTGTTCTATTAATGAGTTAATAACTGGTGTAATACCCTCAATTGCCTCCTTTGAGAGGGGATACTGAGGGATAGAAGGAGGTGGGCTAGATTTAGTTTTTATCTGCACAGGAACAGCAGATTTAAGTAAGCCTACATCAGAAGAAGATGTGGCCCAAAGAGACTCCGGTATATCTTTAGGTATTTCAAAAATGGAAGGCTCTTTTGCCTCCTGGTTTTCCGAGAGAAGTACAGGGAGTAATTTTAAAGATTCCTCTGGTACTTCTAATGATAATGAGCCATCTGGGGAGCAGGGCACTTAAGTCAGAAAGATTCATGATCCTACATCCAAATATGGCCTCAGATATTTACTGTGTGACTCTGGGCAAGTCATTTAACCCTATTTGCCTTAGTTTCCTCATCTGTAAAATGAGCTGGAGAAAGAAATAGCAAACCACTCCAGTATCTTTGCAAAGGAAACCCCAAATTGGGTCACAAAGAATAAAAGCAACTGAAAAATTACTAACAACAAAAATATACCTGACACTATCCTAAGTGCCTCAGATACAAAGAATGCTATGAAAAGATTATTCCTTCTTTCAAAGAGCTCATAGTTTAATTATTGGGGGAGTGAGGGATAACATGTAAACAAGTAAGTACAAACAATCTCTAGAATAAATTAGAGACAAATGACAGAGAAAGTGTTGGAACTGAGGGGGATATAAAATCTTCCAGTAGGAAATAAAATTTTAACTGGGATTTAAAAGAAGCCAGGATTTGCATTTCTCTGATTAAGAGATTTAGAACATTTCTTCATGTGTTTATTGATAGTTTTGATTTCTTTATCTGAATTTTGTCTGAAGTACCACCTCACATCTAGCAGATTTGCTAACATGATAGCAAAGGAAAGTAATAAATGTTGGTGGAGATGTGGGGAAAATGGGACATTAATGCATTGCTGGTGGAGTTGTGAATTGATCCAACCATTCTGGAGGGCAATTTGGAACTATGCCTAAAGGGCACAAAAGACTGTCTGCCTTTTGATCCAGCCATAGCACTGCTGGGCTTGTACCCCAGAGAGATAATAAGGAAAATAACCTGTACAAAAATATTCATAGCTGTGCTCTTTGTGGTGGCAAAAAACTGGAAAATGAGGGGATGCCCTTCAATTGGGGAATGGCTGAACAAATTATGGTATATGTTGGTGATGGAATACTATTGTGTTCAAAGGAATAATGAACTGGAGGAATTCCATATGAACTGGAAAGACCTTCAGGAATTGATGCAGAGTGAAAGGAACAGAACCAGGAGAACATTGTACAAAGAAACTGATACAATATATAGTATTGGTTCCAAGGTAGAAGTGCTGTAAAGGCTAGGCACAGGAGGTTAATTGACTTGCCCAGGGACACATAGTTGGAAAATGTCTAGGACCAGATTTGAACCTAGGACCTCCCATCTCTAGGACTGGCTCTCAATCCACTGAGCTACCCAGCTGCCGCAATCCAGGACATTTCTGATGGACTTATGAGAAAGAATACTATCCACATTCAGAGGAAATCTGTGGGAGTAGAAACACAGAAGAAAAACAACTGGTTGATCACATGTGTCAATGGGGATATGATTAGGGTTGTAAACCCTAAATGATCACCCTAGTACAAATATCAATAATATGGAAATAGGCCTTGACCAAAGACACATGTAAAACACAATGGAATTGTGCATCAGATATGGGAGGGGGTTCAAGGAAGGGGAGGGAAAGAACATGATTTTTGTAATCCTGCCAAAATGCTCTAAAATAAATAAAATTTGAAAATAAATTTTAAAAAATAATAATAAAAGAAGCAAGGAGGCTAAGAGATGTAAAAACATTCTATGTATGAATACATCAAAAGAAAATACCCATGTTAGGGAGATGCAATATCTTATTCAAGGAATAAGAGGACATTCAGTGTCACTGGACTAAAGTGTATATTAGAGAAATGGGGAAAGAGTTGAAACTATAAAAAGAATGAAAAGGAGGGGATGGGGGGGAAGGGACAGAGAAAAAGGGCTTTGAACACGAAAGAGAAGATTTTATATTTGATTCTGGAGGTGATACAGAGTCACTAGAGCTTCTCAAGTAGATGGGTGGCATGATCAGAAAAACTTTAGGACAACCCCTTTGACCACCAAGTGAAGGAAGAACTTCCACAAATAACAGTGTTATAGAGGAATCAGTTACCACTCATTTATTACTACCAAGAAGGAGAAAAAGGATTTGGATAAAAATTTCCTCTTTAGATCAATATAAACTGATTCTTGGTTAACCAGAATTCTTAGCTGACTGTACACCATTTTTCCTAATATATCACAACAAAAGTTTTTCATATGTATATATTCTAATACTTTTGAAATATGCACCAATCCCAAGTCAACAAAATAATGTGAAGACAACTAGCATTTCAATCTAAAGCTGAATAAAACTTTGTCCAGGTACAAAAAGAAATTTACTTCTTTTGGCAATCCCATGTCATCACAAAGGTGAATTGATTTTTTTAATCCATTAAAGTTTTGGAACATTGTCTGGGCATATATTACTAATTTCAAAGCTATAACTAGAGTGTGTGAGGTGAAAATTTGCCCATGGATAAGGAATTCTGCCTCAAGACTCATGATGGTATTTATATTCTTCCAAGAAAGAAAAGATCCTGTTGGTAAGGATAGGGGAGGAGTTGATTCTGGTCAGAGATGGTGAAAATAGAGATGGGAATAGGGAGAAAGCAGTTCAACTCTCATAGGTTATCCAGTGTGGAGGCAGCAATAGTTCCTATGATCCAAAATCAGAGGAGTGTGCAAGAGGAGTAGAACCACTAACAGTCTGGAATTTGCTCTTCCAACAGTTTCAGTAAGTCATAGCCAGGTATCTCTCCCTTCAGATTCCTTAACTACAATATTGCTCAATCCTCACTCATCCTAACAGAGACTCAGAAAGGGAATGGGGGATATGAATTAAAGAGATACTAAGGTGATGAGGTTGTAGTGAAGGGAAGATAATGAAGCCCAGGTTCTATGTCCTTGTTTTTTGTCTTGATTACTTTCTGATTTTCTATTTGTATAAGACACATCAAAGTCTTTTCCAGCTTTCAGCCCACCATTACAGGTTAAATTATATTTTAGCAAACAACTTTCATATCTATATGTCCAGCCTTAATCTCTCTCCTAAATTCCATTCCCACTTTACCAGATGCTTATTTTACGTTTCTAATTTCTAATTTTACATTTCCAATGGGATTTCTAAGTATTTCAAAATCAGTATGCCCCTAAACCCTCCTATTACCTAAATCTGCCTTTTTTTTGTTTCTATTAAGCATGCTGAGATTCTTACATTTCCCCAGTTTCACAACTTCAGCATCGTATTTGACTCTTTCTTCCTGTCATAACTAAAGTTGTGAAGTTTTACCTTCTCTTCAACTTCTTTCTCATCTATTCTCTTCCTTCTACTTACATAATTATAGCTTAATTCAAAACCTCAGTCCCTCTCTTTTTTTATCATTCAATAGTCTCTTTATTAGAATTCCTGCTTTATGTTTCAACTATTTAATTCATCTTCCACATAACTGACAAAAATATCTTCCTATAACACACATGTGACTATGCCATTTATCTACCTAAGAACCTTCTGTAACTCCCTATTAATGTTAAGATGAAATACATATTGTTCAGCTTAGAATTTAGAGCATTTCCCAATATGAACTCACCCTCACTTTTAGGTTTATTTAATTAATATTTCCCTTTATACAGTCTATTTGCCAATAAATCTCATTTGCTTGTTGTTTTTAAAAACTTAATATTCCATCTCTCTTCTCTGAACCTGTGCAGAGGCTGTCCTCCGAGTTTAGAATGTATTTTCTCCTAATTTTGTTCCTTGTAATCCTTAAGTTCCTTTCAATTTCAGTGCATGTGCTACTTACTATAGAATTCCTTTCCCATTTTACTAATAAAAAAACTGAGACATAGAGGATTCAGATAACTTGTCCAAGGATGTACTGCTATGGGTTTCTGGGGAAGAATTTGAACTCAGATCTCTCTGTCCCTGGGTTTAGTGTCCTATCCATTGTGCCACCTAGTCATCATCACTATAATCACCAACACATCACCTCTATATCATAGACACCACTGCTATCACATCACTACCAATAATCATTATCAGCCATTTTTGACATCATGGTTAGAGTAACAAGACTGGAGCCAGAAATGCCTATATTCAGGTCTTCCTTCTGAAACATACTCTCCTATAATCTTGGGCATGTCATTCAGCCCCTCAGTTCTTCAGTCAACTCACTGAGAAAAAAGTATATACAGTCTATCTTTAGTTTTCACAGGAATAACATTACTAAAAAAAAAGTTCAAAAGTAAAAAACAAGAATATTGGTATATTTAATCTATAGGAAATGGGAAGTTAGGTTCCCATAAGGTTAAGTTCCCACAAACAACAAAAACTGTAATATTTCAGTAAAGATTGCTGAAAATACATTTTCTACATAAAATCCTTCTTATAGTAATAATTTTTTCTAATATAGCAACCCATGAAATAAACCATAAAAAGCAGCACAAAAATAAAATTGGTAACATGCAAAACATTTCTCTTCCTAGCAATTCCCCAGAATTCTTTGATCTTTTGTGCTAACATCTCAATAAAAAAAGATTTCAGGTAATATTAACTTTTATAACACATGAAATCTGTAGGACTAGAAATACTATACAGTAAATAAAATTCTTAATGAAAGCATTTTTAACCTGAATCTTACCTTTGACTCTATCAGATGGTGGTGGGAGGGCATTATACTGTATACTATACTGCTTTGGAACTCTCTACCTTGACTGTCCCCTGAAAACTAAGGGGAAAGTGGCTGGGACTTCAGTCACTGTTCTTTAAAGACTGGCAAGGTCTTGACATCACTTCTCACATTTTCTATGTTTGGTGGTGAGGGACACACAAACTTGAAATAAACCGCCAGCAATGTCTGTTTCATTTGCCATTTGAGATCATTAGAGGTCTCAAAATATGGGAGCATAATAACAAAGGCAAGTTGACAGGTAACCTTGAGGCTATGATCAATGATGGGATAGGCAGCCTCTCCGTTTCTTGCCAGCTAGTCGATTAGGCTGACAGTGGCTGCAGACATTCCAGCACAAATTTTATCTAACAACTTTATTTTCTCACTAAGATACATCACTGATTTTTGCAAGCCTGGACATAGAGCCCACAGGACTTGTGCTATGCTTTGGGGGCATAATTGATACCCAAAGCTTGAGTTTCAAAGGCAAACAATGAAAATATTCAATGAATGCCTGGGACTATCTTACCTCTGCAAAGGTAGGATGAATAAAAATAAAGAAGTGCCTAGTACAATAGCAGTTTCTCCACAAACTTAATGTTTCAAGTGTCTTTTTTTCTCTTGTACATAGCTGTAAATGTGCGTCGTTATCAATTTGAAAGTGCAATTGAGTCATGCCAATGCCTGAATTCTTAAAAATTAAAGGCCCAAATATTAAGGATTGACTGTAGTTACAGATTAGTACAAGTGAAGAGATTTTTCCAAATTTTCTATATAGATGAAATCACAAATCCACTCCATCCCTCACCCCTAATATTGTCATCTATGTCATTGAACTATGCCATTTTTAAGTAGCAATCTTATTTTAGTTTTTGTTTTGCTTTAGGAAATTATGGGAAAAACTATTTTTAAAAAGATATTTTTGTGATCATTCACAAACCTAATTACCTAAAAGGTGATTGTCCATACCCATTAATCAAAATGACTTATAAGCACAATGCTTTTTATTCTGGTATTTATCATATTTGAAGTAATTCTTCACTTAATTCAAAAAGGCAAAGTGTTTTAAAATATCCAGTGGGAATAAAAAAAAATCAAAGATCAGAATCAATATGACTTTAGAAAAAGAAGCTCAATTCAGAAATAATATCTATTCACAACTGTATACATCAGTAGACTTTTGAATTTTTAAAGACTGGAATAAAATATTTCTAATCAGAAAATATCTCACTCAGTTATATATATATATATATATATGTTCACTCTTACCCTAAAACAGGGAGGGATTGTGGCTAAACAGTGGTTACTAATAGATAGAGAAACACTTAGATTTAAGTTTTACCTTTGACCCATACTCATGATGTGACCAAGAGCAAGTCATGTCAACATCCCAGGGAATTCTAGGACTACACTTACAAACAACTTTTTGATCTGCTGTGATGGAGAGAATTTCCAAAATTATATGTCCAGACCAAAACAATAACAACAGAGCTTCAGAATAAAAAATAAAATATTTGTCTATAGAGAGGGTATTTCCTAACCCCTAAGAGCTCAATAATCCAATGTATCTGTGATCTCCTTGATATTGGTAACAGCTCCAACAATGCAGATCCCAAGTCATGCATTGTGTATCTTCAAAGACCTTCGTCTATGTCCTCCTGTAAATTCTCAAAAATGTTTCGAGACCTATCCAAAATGATAGGATCTCTCCCCTTATTGTCTTGATATTATGTGGAGACCCGTGGAGCATGCCAACTATTCATCAGTTACCCCTTACTCAGTGAGCCAGGGCTGGTCTGCCTTGTCTGATCATGCATTTCCATGATGACATCATTTATTCCTCTTCTCCTGGGTAATTCTTTGTGGGGAATATTTGTCAGCCTATTGATGAAAGTCACAAATCTCTCCATTAGCCTATGGGTAACTTCTAACCTTAATTATTCAAATACTTTGGTATTCCATGATACTATCAGTGAAAGGAATAATGTTAACCATCCTGTGATGGTCTTTGTTTCCAGGGCATCAAAATACTGTTCATTTCAAAAGAAAATGCTGTCTTTTCTCCTTTTTTTTAAATTCCTGACCTAGTTCATTGTCTATCCACAATTCCCATCTAAAACATATGCTATTGCTACAGCAGCTCTATTGGTTGTTCAATCAACTGAATAGCATAGTTTGGAGGGTGACCATTTCTTATACATTTGGCTTTTCCTTTGAAGATTAATTTTATTTACTTCAGTGATTATGTATATCATTTAGTAGCATCCATCTAGAAAAATAGTATCAAATATTATCCTCATGTGGCATACAACAATCTTGAATGATACTTGAACATGATTAAACATAATGGGAAAATATTTAGCAAAATAAAAGAAAATATAATAGAACACAAATAAGATCACTATGTGGTTTTCTATATCAGTATGAAATCTGAAGGGATCATTTGCATGGTTTAGGGGACTTCATTTCTATTGAGATTGGAACACTGATATAGAGGACCCTTTAATAGGAAATTTCTCTGCTATTTGGACTCATTATTTTCTCCTCCAAAATAGTGCCAAATTACTTTGGCAAACATATTTTTCCCTGCTTTATGTTGCCATTTATATTAGTTATCATAGAATCATTGAACAAAGTTATTTCTATTGCCACATATGTTTAAAATAATAGGTAATTTTGAAGTATTTGTGGAAGACACCATTGTGGAAGAAAAGTCCTCAAATGGCATTTTGCTTGACCAATTCAAATGTTTTATTTTTTTGTTTTTACTTTTAAAGTAATAAATAGGATGGGGTCTTATATTCTCGATGGTTTTCAGTCATTTGTTACCTGTTAAGATGTGTTTTGCTGTCAGAACCTACAAAATCCTTTCTGTTCTTTTCATCATCAAAGATCTCTTAGATGTTTGTGTATAGACTACTCTCATGAAGATTTTGTTGAAATGGTAAAATGATTATGGATAGGTCATTATAGATATTATATTAAATTTCTTTGGAGGGTAACCATAAGTTATAAAATATTTTCCTACAATATTTCCCTCCCTGATATATCATAAGAATTAGCTCTTCAATGACCTCAAATTTGTACAACATCTAAACTTTCAGTATACTTGAAATAACCCATGTGACCTTGTCATTTTTGCTTTCTTAGTTCCATTTCTGATTCTTCAGTTAGCATATCAGGTACTGTGATGATTGATTACCAATATGAGCAGTTTTACTTTCATTGAGAAAAAAAGTTTGTTTCAGATAGCTTTACAGATCTCCATTTCTATTGATTCATTTTCTTCCTTCCAATTTCAAGTTTTAATGGTTCAATATCATATAGCTTAGGTCTCTTCTAATTTTTTGCAAACTTTCTATTCCTACACTGCTTTTGATTATTTTAAGGTATTATTATTTTTCATAATCTTCCAACATCCTAATTTTACAAATGATTTTAGACTATAAATCCCTATTCACTGACTACATAACCTCTCAGAGTGCCAAGGAGAACAAGTGTTTATTTGTAAGAAATTTTTGGCTTTATTGATCACTTCATTGTGGTAAACTTACATAAATTATAAGCCCTTGTGAAATACTTATAGGTTTTGTTAGTGTCTGTTCTTTTCTCCCTTTTCCACTTTTCAGCATGAATAGCTGACACCTAGGATACCAGGAGAAAGCTTTGAGTTTGCTAAATCTAACAATATATACCACATGGCACAGACACTGACCATGCCAGTAATTAGGGAGAGCAATGGAGCAAACACACTAATAGAGTGTGATGAGTTGACCTTGACAATGATGAGATAAATACACTAGATGATCACCACATCAAATTATAGAAATACTATTAAAAAAGGAGTTTCAATCAAGCAATGATAAGTAACACATTGAAATATACATTTTAAATCCCATGGTCAGCATGTTTAGGATTGGAATTGGGGCTATCATCCTCCTGGACTATATATACAGTGGAGAAATTTGTTCACTACAGTAAGGCTAAAGAAAACTATCAAGGCTCTCTCAGATATTATATTCCCAAAGATTCCCTAAAAATTTCTGCAGATTCTGAGGCCAAGGTGAAATATTTTTTTCATCTACTCTCTTTTTATTCTGTGGATTTCTAAATCAATCTCTTTTATATTGTCAAGGATTTCATTGAAGATATTCTGTCCTGTAAGTAGTACAATGTACAATGTTAAAACCCATATTTCGATGTATTTTTAATGGAAAATGTGGAAGAAGCAGCAAAGTAGGAATGAATGAAGCTTTTTCTAAGTCCTAAGAATTGAAGGGTACTCTTTCCCAGGCCAAAACCATGAATGAAAGCATTTTCCAGGCACTGTGGAAAATGTTGAGGATATAAATGAAAAAATGAGAAAGTCCTGCCCTCAGAAAACTTAGAATGAAAAGGGATAAGGGACAACACATATAGGTGAACAAGAAATAATATTTTGGTCTAGAAGTCTAAAGGACTATGTGTGGGGCAATAAAGTAGTAGACTGGCATTCTCCTTTTTAGTCTCCTTTGCTAATTGTTCAGTAAAGGCACGTCCATCAACTGTGGGTGTCCCCAAAGTTTCTGTTATGGTGCCTATTCTGTTGTTTCAGTGCACACTTTCACTTAATGATCTCATAATCTGTCCCATAGGTTTAATTACAATTTCTGTGGAGGTGATTCCCACCCCTGGTTTCTCCTCTGAATTATAATCATACATAACCAACTACTTTATGACTATCTAGACTTGGATGTCTCATAGGTATCTTAAACAATATATACCACTAACCCAAATTCTATATTATAATGAGACATCATCCTCCTATTCAACCAGGTTTCCAACCTTATCTAATATTTCTCTTCATACTTGCACTCATCTGAAATATGCAATGCATTGCCAAATCCTGTTGTTTCTTCTCCTCTACTATCATTTTATATTCACATGGCCACCACTCTGGTTCGGGCTTTCATCACCTCTTTCCTAGACTATTACAGTGGCCCCTTCTATTTTAGTATTCCCTGTGTCTACATCCTGAAATCCCTCACAACTCTTATTTATATTCTTCCCAGCTTCTAAGGTAATTTTTTCTAAAGTATCTGATTGTTATCTTGTCTTACTGAGTGAGTATCAAAGACTCCTTTTTAACATGAGGACTCCTTCCTGTTTATAATAATATATATAAATACATTTATTTATATTTTATATAAAATAATAATGATATAAACTCCACTGTTTACAATTTAAAGTTCTTCATAACCTGGTTTCTTTCTCCCTTTTGAGTTTTATCACACTCTACTCCCTTCCTCATATTTTTCAGTACGTTCATATTTACTTTGTGACTCAAACACACTATGGTTTACTCATTGTGGTGTGAACACAAACTCCTTTTTTCTATCTTCCTCATCTTTTCACTGGCCATGCTTAATGCCTGAGACATTTTTCAATGTCACCCCTGCCTCTCAGATGCTCTGTCTACTCAAGGTTGAGCTTAAAGACCACATACAGAGGTCTCCCCTGGTCTGTCCACTCTACAAAGCTAACAATGTCTTGTCTTTTTAGATTACCTTCATTTATCTCTGTATATGTTTTATCTGTACATAGTTATATCCACGTTGTCTCTCCCACAGAGGGAGCTCCTTGAAGACAAAAACTTCAGGTATTTTGGGTTTTGTTTTTTTGGTTTGGTTTCTTTCTTTCTCTCATGTTTAACATAATTCCTGAGACATAGTAAGTACTTATGCTTGTGAACTGCCTGCCTCTTGTGCTCTTTCCATAAGCAATAGTAGTTTGATTTGATTAATTTTCAGACCAAAAAAGTACAAAGAAGTGGGGGAAGAGGGAGAAAAAGTGGTATGCACCAGAGGGCAGGGTTGAAGTTGCTGGAGTGAAGAAGTGCACTCCTAGGAAGTATCTCCTGGGACTAGTTCCATAATATCCAGTTTGAAGGTTTAAAAAGTAACAGTAGGTTGGGAGATAACCAGTATAATGAAGCATGCCAAGTTCAAAGAAAGGAACCAACTTGCCAAGCTATATAAAACAGAAGAAAGTTTGTAAAAGTCTTATGAATTAATTTATACTGATCACATCTTACCTTCGATATAGAAAATTTCACAAAGGAAAAATGTACTCTTTAAACCTTGTCTATAGATAATATATTCATTCTTTTGCAGTCTGCCTAGGACATTTTCTTATATTTTAGCAGCTGTTTCTAACTAAAATCTGAGGAATAATAGTTAAGAATCATATTTTACAAATTAAGATGTATGATCAGATATAGACAAGGTTTTGCTTGTTTTATTCTGTCTGGGTTTTGGTTTTTGGTTGTTACATCACTGTACTGATTCATATTGAGGTTACAGTCCAGCAAAAAAAGTTTTTCAAACAAAGGGCTAATCATGCTTCCTCCAGTTCCTTCTCAACATAACTTTATAAATTTTCCCCAAAATCACCCATGCATTTGTGGAAAAAATCTCTGTTCTGAAATACTGTAAGTGGAAACAATGAAGCATATTTCAGATTTTCCCCCAAGTGTCTTTTTCCTCTCCTCTTACCTTGTGAAAATATGCTTTGTTTGCCATTTCTTAGAAAATCACTTTTTTTAATCACAATGGAAATTTAAGCATCTTTTAAGATCCCTCTCCTCACCACAGAATTCAAGTATATGTATATATAAACACATATTTATACACTTTGGGACCTACTCAGTAAAAGCATGATTTTATTGTGTCACATTAACAGAAACCACTTTTTTTAAAAATCACAAATGTCACTACTCTGAAATTTGTACAAATAAAACTGGAAAATGGCCCTTTTCCTCTTAAAAATAATAAGTAAATAAATAAAATAATGGTTATGAATCTGAATGCATAAAAGACCATACAGATAAATAACTGTAAGATAACAAACAGAAAATACATCCAAGGTTATGGAATGAAAAACAAATAACATTATGTAGAAAGTATACTTAATTCATTGTATTTCAGCAGTTAGACTGAGGAGCTCATGAGTTTGGAATGAATTTTAATGTCCCTTACATTATATCTGGAATTACTTTCTGCAAGAAGTGAAAAATAATGAGGTCTTGAAGGAATGGAGAAAAGTACCTGAATGGAACTGGCCAAAAAGGACATAATGGCTAGCCTGATTGAAGGCACAAAATTACAGGTGAAAAAGCTGAGTAAAAGAAGCAGTAAAAAGTCTGAGTAAAGCAGAGAAGCATCAGTGTTTTGTTTTGTTTTCAGGGAAAGGAATGAAAATATTTATTTCTGTTCTCTTGTTTAAAAAAATTAACTGAAGACCATACCACAAAAGCATGAAGGAAGGAAAAAAAGGAAAGGAAGGAAGGAAAAAGGGAGAAAATTCACATTTGTGACTCATAATTAATTTTACAATTTATGTGGCCAAAGAAAGCCTACCTATGTGGTCAAAGGAGAAAAAAAGAGTTTATACTTTGTAGTCAGACACGCTGTTTTAGCATTCAAGTTCTGCTACTGTCACAATCTGTAATGCTGAAGACCGACAATTAGAGCTCAGAAGTCGAGAAAAGAAAATGGACACTAAGCATAAGATGCTTAATGACAACTTTATTCCAGCTGAATGCTCTTAGTTATACTATGTTTTAGTATACATCAGCAGAAACAAAACCACGAGAAAATCATATTTTTATCTTTTGATTCTGTATACTCATAAGGAAGTTTTCCAAGCCCGGAGACATGACCTTTTTCTGTCTACGTGCTAAAGTCAGCACTTCCTTTTGCTTGGGACCCTTGAATAACTGTCCACTCAGTTATGTTGTTTCAGCCAAGTGGGTCAAAGGTAAGAAGAGGAGCCTTTCTTTGTCTTAATAGACAAGATGACTCACTACATGCTACCTGTATGATTATGGGCAAGGTTTTGCTTTGTATGATTCTGTTTTGCTTTTGGCTGCATGTCACAGTACTGATTGACATTAAGGTTATAGTCCCCTCCCCAAAAAACTTTTTCAAACAAAGAGATGTCTAAGAATGTTTACCTAATCTTACCTTTAAGAGGTTTACTTTTGAGTTCTAATATAAGACCAATTTACATATATCCATCTGAATTTTCTAATAGATTTAGTCCAATGTTATAACTTATAATAATTTTAAAAAATTGAATCCTCACTCTTTTATCCACTATGTTAATTGTCTGTCACAACTTAATGTCGTCTATGAGTTTGATGAACACACCATCTATGCCTTTTTCAAAATCATTATAGAAAACATTAAATAACACAGAACTAAGCACAGATCTCTGGACACCATACTAAAAACCTAGAGACCCATTGACATGAACAGTTGCAAACTCATTTAATTATATTGTTGCTCAGCTTGCATCTCCTCCTCTTCTCTAAAAGAATAGTGTGATCAGATGCTTAGCTGAAACCTCAATAGATTTTAGGTACAAGATTTCCATGATCTACCATATCAGTTTAATAACTCAATCAAAAACAATCTTTACTTGTAAGTAGTGGACATTCAAATGGAAGAGACAAAAAGTATATATATATATATATATATATATATATATATATATATATAAGAATATATAGAATAAATATGAAGTAATTAAATATAATAGAGGATACTAGCAGTTGTAGGGATCAGGAAAGTCTTCCTAGAGAAGACTTGAGCAATGTCTCCAAAGTGAATATGTAAAAACGGTTCATTCCAGACATTGGGGCTAACTGGTAGAAAGGCATGAAAATGTGAGGTAATAGCATGTATAATCCTTTGATGCTTTGTCCAAAGTGATCCAAACTTGTAATATTCTGCTTTTTATTTTGTTAAACTTCAAAGATCAGAACTAGAAACCAGGTGGAGGGATATAGGAAGGCTGGTGTAAGGAAATATATTCTAAATCTAGTCTATTAGAGTAAATATTCTAAATTGATTCTACTTAGAAAGTAGAGTAGGCTGCTTTGGAAAGTTTTGAGTTCCCTATCAATGAAGGTCTTCAAAGACTTGATGACTAAGTCTTAGGGATAACTTAGAAAATGTATCTTTTCAATTATGCATCACACCAGATTGATTCTTTGGTCTCCCACTCTGAAATCTGGAATTCTGTGCTCCTTGCCTTGACAAGTCATTGCTAAACAGTGCTCTAGGGAGAATAGTTTCATGCACTTAGCTGACCTGTATTACAAGAGTAGATATTACAAAAATGATAGCTGATTGCAAAGGCAAAGGGGACCTGGAAGAAAGGCCACTGAATGGGAAATCAGGACAATTAAATGCTAAATCTCTGTCAGCAACAATCCCATTTGGAACTTAAACAGACTCTTTCCCCTTAGGTTCTGTGTCTCAATTTCCTGGATTGTAGAGGAAGGGCATAGAATAAATTCTAAAATTCTTTTCAACTTTAAAATTCTGTCATTCTTTAATAATTTTTTGATAGTAGAAAAGCATTTCTGGAACAATGTTGTCCTTAAGGAGGAATCAGATGATATAGAACAGGGGTTCCTTGGATTTCAGCACTGCAAAAGTTAAGTACCTAAAGAGTTATATTAAGGCGACAAAGGCAAAATCTGACTTTCAACTCTTTCCATATTTTTTGTCTCTAATCTACCTTCCATACTATACCATAGTCACTCCACTGTCTGTTAAGTACATTTGCTGGAATTAAAAAAAGGTTTTATTGAGAATTCTACTATTTGGTGATGCAAAGCATAGACTTTTTAAAATTTTGTATATTTTACCTCAAAAAGGAAGTCAATGAGATTTAAATAAAGAAGCCCTAGGGCTTGAGCAAAGGCAAAAGATATACTCTCTGATCAGTTGTGAAGGGACTAGTTACACAGGATTCATTCACAGTTACTGATTTAAAAAAAAAAAAAAGAATACATCCAAAATCCTAAAAGGATCTCAAACTCTAGGATATGAAGAAAGTGTCTATAATGTACCTGACAAAGGTCATTCCAGCATATGTCACATGTTACACCAAATCTAAGTTGCTCTTGGTGTCATTACTCCATATATAAGAATTGCTTACACATGCTATTTTTAGAAAGGGGAATATTAAATTTATCTAGTTTCTCATGTATATCCTCACAGGCATAGTGGTACCAATCATTTAAGTTTTATTGGGAGACGGAAGTTTCTAGCTTGGAAGGATATAAAAAAAGGTTCAGAAAAAGGTAGAAGAAGATAATGAAGTAGTATGTCAGCAAGAGTGGGTCTATTACCAGAAAGCTGGATTTTTTTAACAGGCTACAACCAGGCCTACTGAATATAAAATGTCATAAATAATAAAATACATAAATATAAAATGTCATGTATATGTAAAAAAATAGATGGATTTCCCATTCTCAGTTAGATCTTTTGTCACCGTTTTACCTCTTTCTGTGATATCCCCTACCTATTCACCCTATTATTTGTGAATTAACCAAAAGAGAGATGGCATGAGTTTATGTTCTTTCTTAACAACATGGAAATTCAAGGATGGCAGAATGTGGATAAAAACAAATTTTAAAAATTTCAGTAGTACATTTTGGAAAGGTCAATTAGGTAAAGTTAAGAGTAAATTGTGAATAATCTAATTTGGAAAATAGCCTACAAAAGTTTATACATTGGGAGACATTTTAATTATATAAGTAGCCTCAGTTTCATCACCTGTAAAGTAGATAACTATAGTGCTATTGCATAGGTTTTTTATGAAGCTCAAAGGAGATAAATATAATGCATGGAAAGTGCTTGGAAAAAAACTTAAAATTCTATATCAGTTGTTAGATAGGAACTCCCCTATTAAAACTAGTCATTTAAAATTCATCAAGCATTGAGATTAGTGATTTATATCCCTATTTGGCAAAAAAAACACCTAAAAATTGATAGTACTTGTAAATAATTCGAGAACAAAATTCATTAAGCACCTTCTATGTATCAGATACTATGCAGAATGCAGATAAATATATTCTAGGTTATCAGGTATGTGCCTCTGGGTTAGTAATCTTGTTTAATGATTTAAATTTTTTTCAGGATAGCCCCATATCACTCTAAAGTCCCTTAAGGCATATGTCCTACTTTGCAGGTGAGTAAGTTAAATAACTAAATTAGATTCACTAGAAGTCCTCTCCAGGGCCAGCCCAAAGCAAAACTGTGAAACAACAGTTTACCTTCACGTATCTTTTCTATGTCAATTTTACTTGTTTGTGGTGCCCCTGCTACTCTATTGCATGTGACCAATGACCTCAAAGTAGTTTCACCTATCCAAATTAGCCTTCATGAATTAGTCCTTTATTTAATAAGTATTTATTGAATACCTATTGGGTAGGGCATGATTTCTTAAAAGAAAGTAAATTTTCAGTATAAGCAATCTTTTATTGATAATAGCTTATTCCACTTTCCTGAAGACCACAAATATATATATATATATAAACTTATAGTTTATTTATATGTATATTTATTTTATTTATTTATTATATTTATTTATACATTTTAATTCATTTTAATATTTAATTTAATATTTTAACCCTTGACTTTGATAAAAGAAGGGAGGAGTTTGAGAAGCTATCTTTAAGTGTAAAAAAATCCCAAGTGATATCTATTTACAAGTTGTTCAAATAGTAAAAATAATTTAAATTAATTTCATTTAAATACTCTGAGGCATTCTTCAGAATAGAGTTTGAAAATCAATGCTATTTGTTTTATAAATTGATATCTGGAGTTTTGGAGAGCACTTTTCTAGTTCTACTAATATAAAATAACTCCAGAAGTAACATTTTAAACCTTATCAACATGGCACCATGCAGACATATATACATTCTGGATCATTGGATTCAATTATAGTTTCAGAAACTGACCTTGGTCTAGTTCCATACATCTGGTTAATTCTGATTTTTGTACTAAAAGTAAAAAATCACTAAAAAGCAGCATTTAAAGCGTGTAAAAGCTTCTGTTTATCTTATAAATCCTCATTTAAGTCTACATAAAGATAGAAAAAGAAAAATCTTAAAACATTGTCCTTTTAGTACTTGAATTGAATTGATTCCTATAACTGAAGATAGTGTAGCATATTAAACAATGAGACATCTTTCAAGTCTTATTGATCAACATCTTCCAACAGTTTTCTTTAAGGTGTCTTTAATTTCCAATATAATTCTTTCTGCTTAGATATCCTAGCACAATACTTCAATACTTTTAAAAATCTATGATTTTATTGGTGTGGGCACTTCCTCCCTTTATGCAAATGTCAACCCTTTTATAGCTTAGTAAATGGTCTGTGAAAGTAGGGGCCAAAAAATTCATCAACCTGAAATAAACTTCTTGGTGATGATGTCCTGTAAACTTAGCTTGATTTGTTGTCAGACAGCAGACATTTGGACAATTACTTTCTATATTGATAGGAGCAACCAGAAATTTTACTTCACAGGATCATCTACAATGACTCATGATAAACTATATATTACAATTATACATCAAAGTTCAATTTAAGTTGAAAGCAAGAAAATATATGAAAATGGAAACTAGTAGAGAGGTTCTGCCCATTTCTAATTTTTTACTCTACTAATCTCTAATTACTTTCCCCAATATATAAAGATCTGTAAGAGAGTGATACATTGGACATTTAGTCAAGAGTATGAATTTTATAGGACTCTATCCATCACTGGTAGGATATTACTTCTGGCAGTTTTAGAAATCTTTTTTTTCCCCTCTCTAGTGAAGAAAATAGCACATGTCTTATTCTAGGACAGAAAAAATAATTGTTGATTCAGAACAGGATTTTTCAGTCTTCTCTAGTAAAGCATTATATTATTATGCAATCTGTAATAACATAACTACTAGAGGTTTTGTAGTCTTGGACAAAATTTTGCTCAAAAACTTTTATAAAAATATAAAACTCCAAGATTTCATTTTTAATCCACAAAATTATTACTATGATTTAGTAGAGAGGGTACTAATAAGAGTAGTAACCTTTCTTATTTGTCTTTGATAGACTAATTCCATTCTAATTCATGCATCGTGCAAAGTCAAAAAGACCACAAAACCTGGCATTGAACCATAGTGTTGGCACATGCATATTATTAGTTCTATAACCTTCAGCAAGTTCTTTACCTTCCCTGATCCTCAGTTTCCTCATTTATAAAAAAAACAACATTGTTAATATTTGATTGATTTCCTCTCAGATTGCTATAAAGTACAAATTTTCTCATTTATAAAATGAAAGGGTTGAATTAGATGATGCTTATGGTCCCTAACATTTCAGTTAATTGCAATGATATCAAAAGTGCTTTTGTAATCATAAAACACCATAGAAAGGCAAGCTGTTAACATTATTGTTTTCATTGTAAGGATCAAATGAGATGATATTTGTAAAGTTCTTGGTACAATGTCTAGAATATATTAGGTGTTATATAATTGCTTATTTCCTTCCCTCCTTTCCAATATTCTGAAACAGGATTTCTACCCTCTGCAACCACACTTTGGTTAAAAGATAGGTAAAATCTTGCCCAAGTAGAATCAGCTAATTTTGTTTTTGTTTTTCTTCTTCCTAAAAAAAGATATTAAAATTTTACTTCAGACTTTATCAACAATAGGATTATAAAGTTCAAATCACTAATTTGACTACTTGGACTTTTGACCAGAAGATTAGCATGGTAAAAAATAGGCCTGAACTGAACCAATTCTGTATCCTTGCTGAATTCCCTTTAACTGCTATGGTTAAGGAAACTTCTTCTTATTAATTATTAGGATGTCTATGAATGTCAATTATTTTAAACACCTACTATATTCCAGGCATTGAGAGAAAGAAAGAAAAAAGGAAGAACAAAAGAGAGAGAGAGAGAGAGAGAGAGAGAGAGAGAGAGAGAGAGAGAGAGAGAGAGAGAGAGAGAGAGAGAGAGAGAAGAAAAGAAAGAATCTCTGTCCTCAAGAAGCTTACCATTTACTGTGGGAAGAAAACATACAAAAGGAAGCTCAAAATTTCAGGGAAGAGTTTTCTCCTCTTGCGGACAGAATGGAGAAGTCAGGGAAGTCCTGAATTAGTGCAAACAAGTAGAAAATAAGATATCTGGGCTGAACCCTCTGCTTAGACAGAGGTTTTAGAATTTGTAATTCCACTCTCCAATCAAAGGGACCCAAGAATAGTGTTAAGATGAGTACATGACTGATTGGATCTTGCAGGATAATAAGGTTTCCTAATGATGAGCTTCCTGAGGCATGGTAGAAAAGTCAGGGAAATTTCAAAGTAGGTCAGCCAGGTGGGAAGTGAGTAGATGCCTCTATCATTTTATTCCAATTGCAATACCTAAAGCACTTGACCCACCTAAATCAGTTCAGCTTACAAAACACACTAAGTTGTCAGTTATTTATTCCACTTATATACAAGTCTGACTCACATGAAATTTGAATAATTCTTACAGGCTTCCCTAATGCTAGTTTCTCTGATGCCTGTGCTTTGGGATATAAATACTTGGTTATGTTGGCTATGCAGTGATGACAGTTACATTAAGCCTGTTTGTAATTGATATGGATCATAGAAGAATATGAAAGCATAGAGATGGAATGAAATTTAGAGTTTATCTAGTCCAACCCCTTTACTTCACAGTGGAGGAACAGATCCCAAAATTTTAATGTGTTTTTTTTATTATTAAGTTAATTAGTACTGGTTGTGGGATTGAAACCTATGTCTGACTCCTAGTATAGCATTCTTTCTACCATAAAGCAGTAAATCATGAAGAAAAAGAATGTTTCAGTATTGGACTCAAGAAAGATCAACATTCACATCCCATCTCTCACTCTGAATAGATAATAATGTCACCACAGATAGGCAAGACAATGCATCTCCTATAAAATAGCAAAATCTGTAATGTTTACTTCATAGAGTTGTCATAAGGATCAAATGAGAAAATGTTTAAAGGCCTTTGTAAACCTTAAAGCATTACATCAATTCAAATTATTTTGTTACCATCTAGATGAGCACAAACTAGCAGCAATGAAGTACATGAACAAGATTTTTTTAAGTATTAAACATTTGATAGACCTATAGTTCCTTCTTAATAGAAATCCATGTTATAACAAGAATCAAACTTGTACTCCCTCTTTTGTGCTATAACATCCCTGTGGCATTTTTTTTCAATAAGTACATATAGAAGAAAAAAGAGTTGAGGAAACATTTCATCAGAAAATATCTGTGTTTAAAAGATAAGACTTGAGCATATATTTCAACCATTTCATTGGATTCATTGGGGATACCTAAATTCAAATTCAATAATAGCTAAAAGTGCTCACTCACTCAGCAAATGTTTTCCTCCTATCTAGAATTACCAGTTATCCTGCATCAGAGAACCCTGCGCAATTCTTTCTGGGTTCATATAGGGATAGTAACTTGGAAATAGACTCATCTTTTCCTTTCCCCTATGCTTTAACTTGTTAAATTTTAAAATCAATTTGATGTTCAATAAGAAATCAATTGCATTTCCTTAGGGGAATAAAACACTGAGTTCATGAGAGGGCAGAGTCGAAAGTCTGTATTCTGTGTAATTGAAGTATAATAGAGCAATTTTTCAGGAACAGGATACCCACATATGCTACAGTAATCTAATCTATGTACCTAGAATTTCTGAGGTGCCCTCTCACTGAGATAACTTGGCCTGCCAACAGGCATTAGATGAGAATAAAATTAAACCGTAAAGAAAAATACCTCCCAAACTCAGGGTCTGCCAGGGTTGGGAGCCTATTGAACAGAGGAGGATTAGAGAAAGTTATAGATTGTAGCTTCTCCAAATCATTTTTCACAAAGTCACAAAGCAGAAAGCAAGAGATGTTCCATCAACAATCAAACATCTTGCAAAGAGGAAGGCTGTGGAAAATACGTGGCAATGAGTCCATCTTCCAAAACAGCAAATCTGTTGACAAGGTACATACCTCAGGAGAGTGAATAATCTGTTGGTTCTTGGGAGTGAATAAAAAGCTAGATCAGATTATATGCATATCTATGCAGGCAAAGACAATTAAAGCTGGAGATAGTTTCCAGCTATAGTTACCAGCTGGGTTATTTAAATCACATGTATTTGACATAATGGAATATCAGGAATGTCATTTGCAGAGAAATGGCAATGCTCTGGTACACTGATCCATTTCCTTTGTCTAACAGAACTTATCTCACCTCAGGTTTTCAATCAGAATGTGGACTTAATTTAAAGAAATTATTAAGCACCTACTGTGTACTAGATATTATGCCAAGTATACTGAATTCCCTTTTCTTTCTATTTCCAGTGGTTAGAACAGTGCCTACCACTAAACATAATAAACATTTCTTAATTTCTTTAAAGAAATTATATTTTAATATAAACAATTGAAAAGTATAAGGAAAGCCAATGCCAACCAATTGGGCTAGTTTATTTTTTAACTTTGGATTTTATTACATTTACCAAATTGAAAAGTTATGCTGGCATTGACCTTGGGATAAACATGGATTTAGCATTACACATAAATTGCATCCTTTTCTCCATTCTCCACCAGTGGAATGGACATAGGCATGCAGATAACAAACACATCCATAAATCCAATGATTTTTTTCAATCTTATTAATAAGATACTACTTCCTGTTAAACTTGAATTGATTAGGATAATTCCCTGGGCTATGCCTAACCCAGGTCTTTCTCCTGATACTTTGGATTTGATTTTGGAATGAGGCATGACAAGGAAAAGATGTTAAGCAAAACTGAGCATTGAGGATGCAAAACTCCCCTGAGTCTTAAGCTCTTCATCGTTGTTTTGTACTAAGGCAACCTAATAATAATAATAATAATAATAATAATAATAATAGCTAACATTCATATAGTGCTTACTGTGTGCTGTTAAATTTAATTGTGGTTGGACTCTGAATGTTTATACAGGTGGTCACCAGGGATTTAATTTCTAAATCCCAAAACGAATTACTAAAGTAAATGGAATTTATGGTAGTTTATTTACAATAGAGAGAAGATATTAAAGAAGAAAGAAAAGGGGGGAAGGAGTGGGGGGAGAGAGAGAGAGAGAAAGAGAGAGAGAGAGAGAGAGAGAGAGAGAGAGAGAGAGAGAGAGAGAGAGAGAGAGAGAGAGAGAGAGAGAGAGAGAGAGAGAGAGAGAGAGAGAGATCTGGCTTCCTCTGATACCAGTTAGAAATTCTAAGCAAGGCTTCATGCCTCCAGAAAGGCAGGGTCACTAAGCCAGCCTTTCACTCACCAAAGGTGACCATCTAAAAGGGAAAACAGTTTGAGGTCTCCTGAATGAGTTCCTCCAGGGGTCCACTTCCTCCTGTCCAACTCCAAGTCAGAGAATCCTACATCCAACTCAAAGAATTGAATCTCCTTCTTCTGGCCTCTGATCCTCTTTTTAAAGATCTTTTTCTCATGTGTCACCTCCCCTAAATTTCAAGTCTACCAATCACAGCAGACATTTTTCTCCAGAACTGCCCACTCTTTAGTTCATACTTTCTTTGGTTAGATTATATCCTTTTGGGTTACTTAACATCTTTTTTTGTTAGTTCACCTTTTATAGTTACTTAACACCTTTTTTGGAGTTAAAATGGGTAGATCTACTTAAAATACTGAGTTATCACCTTTGGGGGATTAAAATCTAAAAATAGATTGTGGATTACAATTCCATTTTCCCAATAAAGGAGGAGCTAAGTACCTTCATTGTTACAATCAGGAGATTATAATTTAATCCTCACAATAAAGGAAGAACTAAGTATCTTCACTGTTACAATCAGGAGATAGATAAATCCAGTATTCACAGTGCCAAGAATTGTGCTAAATACCTCATAATTATTAACCCTGGGAGGAAAGTGCTATTATTATCCCCTTTTACAGATGTGAAAGGTGAGGCAAAAAGAAATTATATGACTTGCCTAGAGTCACATTGCTAGTAAATACCTGAGGTCACATTTGAACTCAGGTCTTTCTGACTCCAAACAGAGCATTCACTGTGTCACCTCTCTGTAAAGTAAATAACTCGAGTCTTCAGGTCACTATATCTTAAGGATATTTTCAATACCTTTTTAAGGAAAACTTAGTTTAATGTGCATGATGGCAGGAGATTAGGATACTATTCTGACCCTAGATGGGATTGAGTGACATAGGAGAGAGAATGCTAAGCTTTATGTCAAGAAACCTTTGGAAGAACAATCAGTCCCCAAACACAAACACCTAGAATTAATTAAAATCACTGTGTGTTGTGTATTGACTAGAATATTGTATTTGAATGAACTAGGAGGACATGGGTTCAAAATCTGCCTATACCACTTACTAAATGTACAACTCTAGACAACTGAGTTGCCTCTTCAATTCTGTTTCTACATTTTTAAAACGTGAATAATCATACCAGTGGTATACATTTGTTTTGAGTTTTTTAAAGGTCAGATAAGTTACAAAGTGTTTTGTCAACTTTAAAGTGCTAGTGTAAATGCCAGTTATTATTCTGTCACATATTTTCAAAGAGGTATATCTCTCAACTTTTCAGGAACAAGAAGTGAAATTTCTTTTGTTCAAGGATAAGGAGGCAAGATCTCATTCACAGGTCCACCAGCAGCCATTACAATGAGCTGACAATGCAATTAAATGTATTTGCATATCTATGTGACTAATTCAGTACTTTGGTACATGGGAGAGGATATATAAGAAACAAATTACATATAATATATAAATAATTATGTCCAATTAATGTAAATATGTTATAAGTAAATATATATAAATAACAATCTTCTAAAAAATGAATACAAGAACTGGAAACTAAGACACTAATTAAGAACCTATGTGGTACAGATAAGGGGGACAATAGAAGGTAAAGAAAGAAGTGTAGCCTGGAGTGCAAAATTCTCATGGAGGAGATGGAACATGAATTGAGCCTTGGTGAATGGATAGGACATGGACAGCCAGGTGCTGCTGTGAGGGCAAGTTGGTGGCACAGTGATTAAAGGGCTCTGCCACCCTGGGAGAATACAGATAATCTAGCTGACCAACAGCTGTTCCTACTAATGGCACCAAAGACCAGAAATCTGGCCTCAGACACTTACTAAGCTGTGTGACTCTGGGCTAGTTACTTAACCTTATTTGCCTCTGTTTCTTCATTTTAAAAATGAACTGGAGAAGGAAATTACAAACCACACTAGTATATTTGCCAAGAAACAAGCCACCAGACCTGTTTCCAACCTGCTTTCCAAATCCAATCCTAAAAATTATTATTGACGAGGAGAAATTATTGTGGAGAAGCATGGCAAGGAAAAGATGTTAAGCAAAACTGAGCCACAAGAACTGTGACTGACTGCTACCAATACAGACAGTTAAGCATAACAGACCTGAAGGTGGTAGCACCCTCCAGACACTTGGCCTTGCTTCTAGATCAGCCCAGATAGCTATAGACTGGGGAAGACTTTTCCTTGTAGAGAAGGGGCCTGCCATCGCCACCAAATCACAACAAACTGCTACCCACAGTAAAAGTGAACCAGCTTATTTGAAGCTACAAGGCATTCAGAGGGAGAGGTAGGAGGCAGCTTGTGTCATTCATCATAGGTCATCAAAGATCATCACCATCACCTTGATCATCATCTTCCCTCAAACCCTGCTAGACACAGAACCCCAAATCCACAGGATTAGTGATGTTTCCACCAGTGCTCTCAGTTAGCATTATGAGAAGTAATCTCTGTGAAGAGACAACCTGGTAATTGTTTTGACAGGTGTTATAGCCACAGCTGCTCAAGATCAAGAAAATAAAATCAAGTTCTTGCCACTAAAATCCTAGGTAGTATCAGGTAACTCAGGATCAGAAAGTGATAGAATATTTCCATAGAAATGACAGGAAAGAAGAGCATTCCAATTTTCTTTGTTGTTGTACCATGAGAAGCTTGGACTTTTCCATCTGTCTTGGAGTTGAAATCTTTTGTATATGCACTGTCTCATGATTAGAAAATGAGCTCTTGGGGGCAACTGGGTAGCTCAGTGGATTGAGAGCCAGGCCTAGAGACAGGAGGTCCTAGGTTCAAATTTGGTCTCAGACACTTCCCATCTGTGTGACCCTGGGCAAGTCACTTGACCTCCATTTCCTAGCCTTTACCACTCCTCTGCCTTGGAACCAATATACAGTATTGATTCTAAGACTTAAGGGAAGGGTTTAAAAAAAGAAGAAAATGAGCTACAGGGGGAAAGACACTATAATTCTTTTCAAACCATAACCTCAGGGCTTTTGATATCATAGATGCTTAATAAATATTTTTTCATTCATTCATTCATTCATTCATTGTAGGTGAATATTAAAATAGAAGTCATGGGGGGAAAGCTGATCTGTGATAGTAGAAGGAGTTACCTCATACAGAAGTTTTCTATACTAATATTTTTATTGATCCATCCATCTATCTATGTATCTATCTGTCTATATCTGAATCTCTCTCTTTGTCTATCTTTCTGTTCTTTACTTAATAGCAGGCACTGTTTTATGTTTGTCTTTGTATCCCAGTACCTAGAAAAGAGCTTTACACACACATGATAGCTGTAAAATAAAGAAAGAGGAGCCATTGAGGTACAAGAAGAAGAAACACTCCAAGAGACAGGACAAAAATAAAGATCCCAACATGTCAAGGAAGCAGGAAAGTTCTTAAAATCAGAAGGAATTATCAATTACTTCAAAGTTTGCTGAAAGGTTAGAATATGAGAAAGAACTGAAGGTCTTTAGATCTATCTAGGAGAAAATCATTCTTGACAACAGTCGCATAATAATGCCACTTTTAGAAGTCAAGATGCAAGAAATTAAGAAAGATATGAATGATTACGAAATGGAATGGCTGATGGAAATTACTTATTGAAGAAGATGAGAGAAAAAAGAATTTCCAAATAAATAATGGCTAGATTGCACAGTAGGAGCATCCCAAGCTTTCATTTTTTAATTGCTCTTATGGTTTTCAGAAAAAGTAATACTATGCAAGTGTGAGAGAAAAATGATCTGGTTGAGTGAATAGGGTATTTTAAAAGGAGGGCATAAGTAGATAAGGAAATTCCCTATAGGTAAAGACCAAAAAGGATTCTGAGCACAGGAAAGTTGACTTTATTTGCACTGAAGAAATAGTAATTAACCACCTTCCCATGTCAGAAAATGTGCCAGATGCTAAGTAAGATTTTTAGTGCCTAGGAGATCAAGGACTTTCTGTGGGTGTCACTTGAACACAGTCTTGAATGGAGGTAGAAATTCCAGAAAATGGAAAAGGGAAGAGCACTTGAGATTGGTAAGAAAGAAGAAAAACTGAATATAAATAGAAGGAAATATGTTGAAACAAGGAAAGGAAAAGCTTGAACTAGACAACTTCACAATTTTCATATTGTAATTATCATGATCATGTTCACATTCATCATCTTTTCATTAAATAGAACTTTCAATGGTGGGAATAAAAGTAATAAAACTATTCCACATTTATAAAACATTTTAAGGTTCGCAAGATAATTTACAGGCATTATCTCATTTAATAGAGATGAATTTCTTTTCAATGTAGGTCAAAGATCTTCAGGTAGAAATCAATAGAGTAATGAGGAAAGTTCAGAACATCACCTATCTGCTTAATCTCCTTCTGTTGTAGCTTTACAGAATTAGCATATTAACAGTGCTCAATCATTTAATATCATTAACTAACAATAAGGAAATATTCAGAAGCAACTTTATTATCTCCTTAATTGGTATCTCTTTACTTGAAACTGACTGTATTCAAGTTTCAGTTATAAGGGGCAAGTTATGTAATCCATGAATGGTTTGATGTCATTTTCTGTAAAAAGAATAGAATACTGACCTACTTTGTGGCTATACTGCTTTACAAACAATCATAACAATGGTTTTTTAAATAACATAATGCAATATTATAACTTTTTCATAACTTAAATTGATATTTCAAATGATGAAGCCCACCTGCCACTGTACTTTTGTGTATGTGCTGATTGCTTTTGAATTCAGCCAAGGGAGGCCAAATTGGTTCTGTACCTAGAGGGGAGTCTTCTAAGGAATAAATCCATATTTTAAAAACATCCAGTTTTGATTTAGATTGTAGTAGTTCTACTTTTGAGTATGTACAGAAAAACAGCCTCACATAGAGGTTTCTTAACAAGGGTTAACAATTAAACAGATCTCTTAATCTAGCTAGGTCCTTGTTATTGGTAATATGTTGTTCATTCCAGGATGGTTGGTCCCCCTGTAGTCTCAACAACTGGAAGAAGCTAAGGCTTGGAGTACCCTTGAGTTAGGGACTTCTGAGCTGTTTTAGTGCTAAAACTGATATGTTATCTTCACTATATCTGAAACTAATATGATGAGTCCACAGAATTGAAGGTCCACCAAGCTGTCTAAAGAGGATTAAATTCATCCAGGTTCAAACAAATGTAAAGGATCAAGGGTAAAACATTGGGCTAAGACTTGGGAAAAGCTGCTACACTTTCTGCTAGACAAGATAGAGAGAAGGAAGGGAGTCAGAAAGAAACAGAGAGAGAAGTAGTTGTGCTTCAGCAAATCATATTAGAGGTTCAGACACTCATAGATTTAGAATGGAAGGTGCACTTACAGTTCTACTCTAGCCCCCTTATTTTACAGATAGGGAAACAAAGGTCCCCAGAGATTAGGTAATTTAACCAAAGTCATACTACTATTAAATGCAAGAGCTAAGGTTTTAATCTAGGTCCCCAATTCAAAATTCATTGTTCTTATCAAATGTATTAAACTCTACTACTAACAGCAATTCTGAGGATTTATGAAAAAGAATGCTATCTGCCTCCAGAGAAAGAACTGTTGGAGTAGAAATGCAGATGAAAATATATGATTTATCACTTGTTTATTTGGATCTGTGTTTGGGAGTTCTAGTTTTATAAGATTATTCACTTACAAAAATGAATAATATAGAAATATATTTGAGTGATAATATATGTATAGCCCAGATTGAATTGCTTGTCAGCTCCAGGGTGGGGGAGGAGGAAAAGGGAGGGAGATAATATAGATCATAAAACTTTGGACAACTTATATGGAAATTTGTTATTAAAATTTTTTAATTTAAAAAATTTAATTTTTTCACTACCTCATGCTGTCTAGAATTAGTTATACTTCTTCAGAGAGAAAGAAATTTAATCTGTGCTCAGATTTAAAGAATATTGAAAGACTTCTCTGGTTAAAAATGTTCTTCCCTGCCACTATGTATAGAATTCATACTTCATATGAAAACTCAGTAATAAAATCATAGATTTAGAGCTAGATGGAAACTTAAAGTTCTAGTCCATATCCTTCATTTGAAAGATAAAGAAACTTGGGCTCACTGAGGTGAAATGAACCAAAGTAGAAAATAGAAAAGTCAACATTCAAATCTGTGTATGAGGTATGTTTCTAAAAGTAAGGGAAATGTCCTGTTAATTGAATATGTGATAAGTGAAATAACAAGAGTAGGAGACATTAATACTGGATTCAAATTCTATCTCTAACCCATTATTAGATAAGAGGGGATACTTATATTACTCCTCCCTTATTTTAAGTCTCTTCATCTATAAAAAAAAATGAGTTTAAACCACATGCTTTAATTAGATGAAAACAACAACCTAGTAAAAGTAAAATGGATGGAATTAAGAGCCGAAGTAGCATGATTAATTTCATTTAGGAGAATAGGTACCTCTGAACAGAGGAAAAAATACTGAGTGACAACTCTAAGAAATGTTATGAAATGCAAAGGAGAATTGAAAGAATTTCAAACAAATTCAATCTTCTCAGGAAAGTAAAAAGCTAAGTGCATGGGGGTCAACATGTTGTTCAGATATTAGAGAGAAAGAGAAATATTTGGCTTCATTATCCCTCAGGAAGGATAAGGAACCAAGAAGAGTGGCGTCTGAGTTGGAGAATCACAAGATTTTATAGTATTAGAGGTTTGGGTGTTGTTAGCAACCATCAGTTTTGGTAACCGTTGTGTGTTGATCTGTTGCTTAGTTGGATTTCTGAGCCTTCTGTTGCATAGGCTGGGGTTTGTTTGTTTCCTATTGCTTAGCTAGAGTCTCCAGGTTTGTCAATAATAATGAAACTGTTACTCTCTTGAGAAATGTAAGCTTCCCAAAGATGAGGACTGTCTTCATTTTTTTGTTCTAACTCCAGTACTTAGCATATAGGAAATGTTTCATATTTAACTGAATAGTATATCCATCTAGAGAAACTGAGTCAGGAAAAATTTAATGAAGTGTTTTCATCAGACAGATCAGAGAATTCAAGAGCCAAAAAACAAACAAACAAACAACCATGTGGGCATTAGATATGAGGAGACCCATCATATTTGAGTTACACAAGGTTTATTTAAGGGAAACCACTAAAATTTGGCTAAAGGCATGCAAGGTGATCATAATATTTCACTAGATGGTACAGATATGGGAGAAAGTACAAAGAATGGAATGAATGCAATATTATTTTCTAGAAAGAGACACAGCTAGTTACAAGAAGAGACTGTACAGCAAAAGCCTGGGGCATGGACTTAAGAGTCTGATATACCAGCATAATCTGAGTGAACTAAAAACTATGAGAAGCCTTGAAAGGGCAGAGACACTGGGAATACAAAAACGAACTTCATGATAGACAGCTATGTAGTGAATAGAGTACCAGACCTGGAATATGGAAGACTTGATTTCAAATCCAGCCTCAGACAAGTTACTAATTGTTTCCTGAGTAAGTCACTTTATCTCTCTCAAACTCCTAAATGAGAATAATAATAGCATCTACCTCCCAAGGTTGTTGTGAGGATAAAATGAGAAAATTTTTCAAAAGACTTTTATAAACCTTAAAATGCTATGTAAATGTTAGTTATTATTAATATTAGAATAGTACTATTAACAAATTGATTGAGCAAGGAGACTTCAGCTGAGGTTGTTCACTGTGCACTTGTACTTTGTGAAAACTGCCTGATTTTATGACATTCTTCAATGATTCACTGCAGTCCCTGAAGTGCAGCAATGGACAATCTGAAACCCAGGGATATGGATCATCACATTGGAAATGAAGGAAGGTCAAGATGGAACAGAGATGTTCTAAGGGTAATGACTATTGAAACACAAGAGCAGAAAATCATGGGATCAAGTCTGGGTTGGGAGCCCAATAAAATGACAATAGGGGGAAGTGAACTAGAATAGATGTGAGCAAAAGAACCCAAGGTTATGATAAGATTTATCTACAGGTTTAGTGGGAGTGAAAAAGTGTCAAAGCCTGAATAACAAGAGGTGGTTGTTGGAGAATGGAATTTCAAAGTTCTTGAGGTGATGCAACTCAGTGAAATGATGAAGTCTAAGGTTTAGGCACATAAGTGTGTAACTCACAACAGGCAGAGAAATGAGGTCATCAGAGTTGAGATCAATGAATGGTCATGTTAGCTGGATGATCAACTGATATTAGGACTTAGGATGAAGGGAAAGATCTCCAGCTAAAAAACAGAATCCCCTTATAAATGCTGAGATAGTAGACAAGAGTCACAAGTATTGGATAAGAGTTGTAAAAATAGTCAGCCAGAAAAACTTAAGTCCCAAATATGTCTCAGGCACTGTCTAAGCTAGGAACTGACTAGGAGGTAAAGATTCAAGGAAAAGTGAGAGTCCCCGCTTTCAAGATGCTCATGCCTAATGGGTGAGACAACATGAACACAATTATATGCAGACAAAGCATAGAAAAGATAAATTGGAAATAATCAACATGTTTCAAAAGATGAAAGGTTATTAATATATGGAGTAGCAGAATGATGTTGAAGCAGTAATGGAAATCATAGGAAGTGTGGCCACTGTGTGTGGCCCTTTAAATTAGTATGATTGTAAGCTCCTTGAAGGCAGGGAATGTTTCTTGCCTCTTTTTGTATTTCTAGCAGTTAGCATCATGCCTGGCACATAGGAGGTATCTAATAAATGTTTTTTGATTGATTAAAGAATGGGACTAATGGAAAAAATGTCAGCAAATGTGGCATCCTTAAGGGAGAGTCAGTTTTCGAGAAAAGCAAAGAAATGGTGGTAAGAAGCTTGAGAATAGAGCGTGGTTGAGTGGGACTAGAGCTGGGCTTTCTATGAAAAGAGCAGAACAAACCCGAAGATGGGTAAATCTAGTTGCTGTCAGTTTGTGATAGATCAGGGCTGATCAAAGTAGGGATAAAACTTTAGGTAGTATGGACTTGCAGAATACATTTAAAACAATAAGACTATGGAAAACTGCCTTTGTAAAAAACAAAACAAAACAATACAATCGAAGTAGATTCTTTTCTTTGGAAAAAGAGGTAGTTGTTGTTTTTTTTTCTTTTTTGGCCAGTCCAGTAATCTTAGCAATTCAACAAAGTCCTGCTACAGAAAAATCCCTTCATCTAATTTACAGATTGTAATATTAGAGAATTGCCTTGATAATCAAGAGGATGAATGGTTATACAGCTAGGGTTTTTTTGAGGCAGAACTTGAGCCTAGGACTTTATGAATCCAAAGCCACTACTCTCCAGGGTTTAAATGGGAAATTGAAAGATTTATAAAGTACATCTACATGTAATTTTCCCCCCAGATGGTAGTGTGCTCTGTGACAATCCTGTGATGTACTTCTAGTTAGAGATGGTGGTACAGGATCTCACCCCTCGCAATTATTCAGCCCCTTTGTTGCCTCTATGGTGCTTGACACTTTAGAGGTGGATGACTCAGTCTTCATAGTCTTTGACCCATTTTAATGAGTTATGTCTCCAAGGATTATTTGTCTTTAAGAAGAACACAAAATCCTAAAACCTATCTCCAGCAGTGTAATTTAAAGCATCAAGGAAAACTGAAATTACAAGACAATTGGATGGTGAAAATCACTAAACCTGCTCCCTATCCACAATCACACAATATAGATAACTATCTCTTTGGCTAATTTTTTTTCCAGAATACATGTGGATACAATTTTCAATAATAACTTTCTGACATTTAGTGATCCATGTTCTCTCTCTCCATCCCACATCTTCCCCCTTCCCAAGACTAATTTTTTTTTTGCATGGGATATATATACAATACATATTTCCCTGTTCATTATAATGTGAAAGAAGACACATATCACTTACACTAGAGAAAAATCATAGAAGAAATACAGTGAAAATGACATCCTCTAATCTGCATTAGGATTTCATCAGTTAATTGTATGCCAGCAGATAGCCCTTTTTATCATGAGTCCCCCTTGGAGTTTCCTTGTATCCTTGCATTTCTGAGAATATTTAAGTCATTCACAGTTGATTGTCATACTTTATTGAGGCTGCTGTGTACAATATTCTCTTGGTTCTGCTTACTTCATTTTGTATCACTTCATATAAGTCCAGGTTTTTTGTGATCATCTTGTTTATTATTTCTTGTGACACAGTAGTATTCCATTACAATCATGTACAACTTCTTCAGTCATTCCCCAAATGATAAGCATCCACTCTGTTTCCAATTTTTTGCCAACACAAAAAGAGCCGCTATAAATATTTTGCTAGAAGTGGATACTTTCCTCCATCTTTGATCTCTATTGGATAAAGACTTAGTAGTGGTATTATTAGTCCAGAGGGTATGTATACTTTCATAGTTCTTTGGAGATGGTTCCAAATTGCCCTCCAGAATGGTTATGTGAGTTCAAAGCTCCAAAAGTGTATTAATGTCCCAATTTTCCCACATCTCCTCCAACATTTATCATTTTCCTTTTTTGTCACATTATCCATTCTGATAGGTATTAGTTTGTACCTTGTAGTTGTTTTAATTTGCATATCTCTAGTTGTGATTTGGAGCATTTTTCCATGACTAAAGATAATTTCAATTTCTTCATCTAAGAATTGCCTACTTATATCTTTTGACCATTTGTCAATTGGAGAATACACTGTATTCTTATAAATTTGACTTAATTCTCTATATATTTGAGAAATGAGGCCTTTGTCAGAGATACTTGCTATAATTCCCCCCCCCCAGGTTATTGTTTCCTTTCTACTATTGGCTACATTGATATTGTTTGTGCAAAATGTTTTAATTTAATGTAGTCAAAGTCCTCTATTTTCCATCTTGTAAAGTTTTCTCTGTCTTAGTTGGCCAAAAATTCTTTCCTTGTCAATAGGTCTGTCAGGTAAACTATTCCATGATACTCTATTTATAGCCTTACTCTCTTTTGACCAATTTTTGCATCACCATGATCACTGTACAACTTGTATTAAATATATACTTGGAGGCAGTTGTGGTTTATATGGTTAAGAGTGAAGACTCGGGGCCTAATCCAGCCTCAAACACTTCTTAGGTATGTGATTTGGGGCAAATCACTTAACTTCATTATGTCTAGAAGGAAATTAAATAGCTTTGGGGGTAGAGTTTTGCACCTGGAATCTGGAAGACCTGAGTTCAAATCTGACCCCAAACACTTCATTGTTATTTGACCTTGGGTAAATCACTTCACCCTGATTACCTGTATCCAATGGATCCAATGGAAAAGGTAAAAGCAAACTACTCTAGTATACTTACCAAGAAAACTTCATGGATTGCTATGGTCCTTGGGGTCATTGAGTCAGACAAACTTAACAATAAAAAATATACTAGCCACTACATATTTTTCTGAAACCTAAAAATGATGACTATATACCTTCTGAAATACAACTTATATTATCTGACCCTGACAATATAACTGTAATTTTTCCCTTTTAAATACAGTATTTTTCTGCTTTCCCTCTCTTAAAACTTATGAATTGTATTTTTATGCTGTTAAACAATAGTGCTCTATTCCAGAAATATTTTCTATCTCCTTACTTGCATGGTGCTGTGAGCCTTAATAAATTAATGATGGGAAGCTCTTTGAGCCAATCAGATGAAAAAGGTCAGGCAAATGTCTTAGTCTCATTCTGATAACTAAAATGGTGGACCAGAAGATACAAAATCATAACCTGTTTCTAAATTTTCATCAGAAATGAAAACCATAGAATGAAGCTCTACCTGAAAATGTAATTTGTTTTCAGTTGTACAAAATAATATCATTGACCCCAACAATAAAAGCTAGGTTGAAGTCCTCAAACCCAGGAACATCCCTTGTAATTGACTGTGAAGCACCCTAAGGTACTCAAAATTGAGGGATCAAGCACAAAAATTATAGAAGCAGAATGGGATTGTTGATGCATAAGAGCCCTAAAAATCCCATCATAAAACTGAAAACAAAACAGAAAGGACCACAGTTCTCAAGTATCTTTTAATGGTTCTCCCTCCCAGCATATCCTGTGTTTATACCTTCCTTTTAGCTATCTATCTTGATAAAAATCCCCTGACTAGATAAGACATTGAACTTTAAGTCTGCCATAACTGTCTTTCTTACTCATCACTTTGATAGGATTTTTTAAAAGTAGCTGTATATTTATATGCTGTTCTACACTGATTCCTTTCTTTCTCTTACTCTAGCCTAGAATTCTCTCTTCATATGATTTCCCTTTCACTTCCTAAGTTGAAAATGTGAAGCTATTCATAATGTGCAATCAGTTTGCTAACTCCCTTATCTTTCCTTCCTTCTAACACCCCTGTTGTAGATCAGTTTTATGAAGGAGCTATAATTCTTATAGCAAGTTTGCCTCTTAGAGAAAGCTTAATTCTTTAATTGGGCCAATGATGTTTGTTCTATTGTCTACAATCAGAAATGCTTAGAAAAAAAGAGGTTCAGTCAGAAAATCTTTTTACTGAAAATCTCCAGTTGCAGGAGGGCCATATTAGAAAGAACATTCATTCTTGAATTAAAGGATCAAGATTCAAATCCTATCTCTGAGACTTAGTTTCCCTGGGGCTTACTTTCCTCCTATCTAAAGAAAATTAGATGAAACAACTTCTAATATCCCTTACAAATCTAGCATTTAATAAGCTAAGGTCAGTCTAGGGAAGTAGTAGAGAGAGCTGGGGTCAGGAAGACCCAAGTTCAAATGTGGCCTCAGACATAACCTATCAGTTTGACCCTGTACAAGTTATATCATTTCTTTTTTTTTTTAATCAGTACTCAGCTTTAAAATGGTGATAATAAATAGAACCTACCTCAAGGGATAGTTATTAGAATCAAATGAGGATTGTAAAGTATTTAATACAGTGCCTGACAAACAGTAAGAACTATATAAATGTTACTTCACCATTATTATGATAATAATTATCATTATAATTTTAGTAACAGGAATTTTTCTAACCCTTGGAATACTAAGAAAAACAAATATGGTCCCTGGCTCCAAGGAATTTTCAATATAAATGAGGGACATAACAAGTACATTTAGAATAGGTATGGGGTCAACTAGGTGGCTCAGTGGATTGAGATCCAGGCCTAGAGACAAGATGTCCTGGATTCAAACCTGGCCTCAGACAATATCTAGCTGTATGACCCTGAGCAAGTCACAACCTTCATTTCTTAGCCTTTAACACTCTTCTGCCTTGGAACTAACAGACAGTATTGATTCTAAGATGGAGGGGAAGGGTGTAAAATAAAAAAGAACAAATGGAAAATAACCATAAAATAAAAGGATTTAGTAGTTGAGGGAAAATTTTGTTGCAGAAGGTATCATTTAAGCTAAGTCATGTTTGACTTTTTGTAATTGTTGCACAGGTTTTCTTGTTATTCTTGACTCTATTTTTTATTTGCTTTTCCAGTAGAGGAAAATGTAATGGAGAAAGGAAGTTGTTGTTCTTGTTCTTGTTCAGTCATTTCACTTGTGTTTGAATCTTTTTATAACTTCGTTTGAGATTTTCTTGGCAAAGACACTGGAATGGTTTGCCATTTCCTCTTCTGGTTCATTTTGCAGTTGAGGAACTGAGACAAACGAGGTTGAGTGACTTACCCAGGGACACCCAACTAATAAGTGTCTGAGGCCATATTTGAACTCAGGAAGATTAATCTTCCTGACTCCAATTCTTGTTTTCTATCCACTTTGCATCCTAAGTTCTTATTATTTGAAATAAGGAAAGAAGAAAGTTCAAAGATCTGGAAATAGAAATGGAATGGTATATATGGAAAAAGAGTAGACCATTGTGGCTGAAACAGAGAGCACAGGAAGTGAGTAATGTCTAAGACTACTGGAAATACAGGAATAAGATTTGGAGATTATTGAGGTGTAGCTCCTATCCCAAAGGACTCTTTGCTTGTGGACATGGTGAAAGGTGACAAATCTCAAAATTTCAACAGTACCCTTTGAGTCCCCTTTACAGATTCATCAATCTTTGAATTCCTCTTCAGAAACAATCCCTTTTAGTATTCTTGAAGTAAGAGTATACTTTGAACATCAAGTTGACACTTCTCTCTTCAGAGAGAAAATGAAAGAGGCCACGCCTACTACAGGTTTCTGAAGGAAAAGACTCTTGGGAAACCATGAGAGGAATAAGCTGTCTTCATCATGACCCTATTTCCAGTTTGCTTCTCAAAAACTTTGGGGAAGTCTCTCCTTGGATGAGTTCTAGGACAATCCTTGTTGAACTGAGTTATCTTGCTCCCAATGGCAGAGTTCCTTCACTCTGAGTTGTCTCGCATATATTTTACTATGTATAATTTCTCTGATATCTGCTTTGCTGTGATTTTCAACAAATATATTTCCTTAAATTTTGGTTTATTTTGCTATTTTCTGTGTATGTTCATTTTAGAATATATTTGATAGGAAAGAGGTCAAACCTTGGTTATAGAGCCTGGGATCTGCCTTCCCTCCAAAATGACAAAGCAATGAAAAGTTAGATTAATCCAATCACACCCCCTAGATGAATAATATTTAACAGAACAGAGAAACATATTTCTAGCCCGGTATCCCTCTCTCTGAGTAGAAGAGAATGACCTCTGGGCCTAACCTTCTGCTTCATCTCCTGGAAGAAACAAAAGTCTCCCCTGGCAAAGGGCAAGAGGAGAAGATGCTAGAGGTCCATAATTCCTTCCTTCAAGACACAGACACAGAAACAAACTCTTTTGGGTTTCTTTAAATGTGTGGGGTCCACTCACTCGTTCTGTTATAGAAAAAAGAAAATTTCCAAGTTAGATTCAAGTTTTAGGAAAAGAGCTGTAAGAGATCTAGTTCAAGAGAAGAGATACCTACCTACTTATCCTTCCCTAACCTCTCTACTGAATTCCAATCTAGCACCTTCAACTTCCTTTCAGACATTTCTAACTGGATGTTCAGAAGACATGCTAAACTCAAGGCATTCAAAATTTGACTTATTATCTTTCCCTCTAAATACTCCCAGTCCCTCAAACTTTCAAGCTAGTTTTTCATCATTGACCCTGCACTATCTTCAATGCTCCATAGCCAATCTGTTGCCAAAGCTATTGATTTCCCCTTTGGACTATTGCTGTAGTCTTGAAATAAGTTTGCCTGCAACAAGTCTCTCTTTCCTCCAATCCATTCTCCTTTTATCTACCAAAATTATTTTCCTAAAGGTACAACCACAACAACCCTCCCCAACCTAATAATCTCCATTGGTTCCCTATTACCTCCAAGATCAAATGCAAAATTCTCTGTTTGCTATTCAAAGTCTTCTTAAACCTTAATCCCCAATATATATCTTCAATTTAGTAACAATAGCCTCCTTGATATTCCTGACAAGAGATTCCATCTCTCAGCTAAAGGCAATTTCACTGAGTGATTGCAAGTGGATGGAATGCTATCCCTCTTCATCTCCAATTACTATTGGGTTCTTTAGCTTCCATCAAGTCCGAACTAAAATCTCAGCTACTATAGGGAGGTTTTCATGTTCCCTCTTAATTCTAGTACCTTTCCTTCTATTTTTCTTGTTGGTTGTTTTTTACATTTTTTTTGTGTGTATACACACATATGTTTATGTTTCCTTATTGTCTCCTCCATTACATTGTGAGTCCTTGAGGACAGGGACTGTCTTTTGCTTCTTCTTGTATCCCCAGTGCTTACCAAAAAACCTGGAACATAGTAGACTCTAAATAAATGTTTATTAACTGAAAAACTTGAGGCAGGAAGATAAAAAAGGAAGCATAATATTTATTGGGTACATGATAAGGTTCAGAAGGTGACTGTGTAGAAGAAAGGGTGTATGAGTGAGGACAAATATAGATTAATATATAACTATATATGAAAAATTATGGAAAAATATAAATTTGGTAAGATCATAAGACTTTTATGATCATATGACTATATTGCTTTCTGTGAAAAAATATGAAGAATCAGAAGTCTACTAAAACAACTTAAGGGGGAAAAAAACCTAAAAAATAATGAACTGGAGCTTCAAAGATTATGAGAAAGGAAGGAAGGAAGGAAGGAAGGAAGGAAGGAAGGAAGGAAGGAAGGAAGGAAGGAAGGAAGGAAGGAAGGAAGGAAGCAAGGAAGGAAGGAAGGAAGGAAGGAAGCAAGGAAGCAAGGAAGCAAGGAAGCAAGGAAGGAAGCAAGGAAGGAAGCAAGGAAGGAAGCAAGGAAGCAAGGAAGCAAGGAAGCAAGGAAGCAAGGAAGGAAAGAAAGAAGCTTTCACATATAGAAGAGTGAACCTGACCCCAGCATTGGGGACAACCATATTTAGGAATGTCCCTCAAGAAGAATAGACAGAATAAAGAATAGATGGTCTTTTGACCCAAATTTACATTCTTTTTCATATTTTTTCATTTGCACTGGCTCTTCCTGATCTCACTATACAGTTTCTGACTCCTACAAAAAATTATAAAATAAAATCCTCCTGGAAACTTCCCATAGATACAGATTCCTAGACCTGGGGCAACACTTTCTGTGACAATTGTAGACAGTAGAACACTTGCCATTTTTTCCAATATCACAATACTTTCCTTATTTTTTTTCTTTCTTTTTACTTTCTTCTCTAATCCTATATATAGGATTCTCTGACTCATTTTCTACCCAAATTTTGTAGCTTGTTCATTGAATTTTAGGTCTAAATTTGAAAGGTACCTTCAAGGTCGTCTAGACCAATTCTATTACTTTACAGATGAGGAAAGTGAGGCTAAATGACTTTCCATGGAAGTACTCCTTTTCATAGTAGCATATTTCACATATACTCTGTCTTTCATAAAAGGACCTGGTCCTTATCACTGCTGGCTTCTACACTGATAAAAATAGCACTACCATATTTAATTTCAATGTATAAAAATTTCACCATCTATATTCTATATTCCCAATGCAACCAAGAATAGAAGTGACACAACAAATTAAGGAAAAATTTTATAGCATTTCTCTGACAAAATCCTCTTTTTTCAAATATATAAAGATCTAACTGATAATGGTTAAAGGATATGAATGAACATACAGTTCTCATGAATGATGAGAGATGAAGATGAAAGATGAAGAAATTAAAACTATATTTGGCCAGGTGAAAAAAATGCTCCAAATCACATTAATTGAATACAATTTAAATTAAAATGACTTTCAGGTACCACATCCCACCTACCACACTGATTAATATGACCAAAAAGTAAAATGATAAATATTACAGGGGATGTGAGAAAATTGAGGCACTGTCAATGGTGCTGTGAACTGATAACCATTCTGGAGAGAAATTTGGACTCATGATCCAAGGAGTCATGAAACTGCTTATCCTTTGACCTAATAATACCACTACAAAGTCTGTATCCCAAAGAACTCAAAGATAGGAGGAAAAGCAACTACTTCTACCAAAATATTCAGAGCAGTTCTTTTTGGGTTGGCAAAGAACTGGAAACTGAATGGATGTCCATCAATTGGGAAATGACCAAACCAGTTATGATAGATTGTGGTAATGATTGTAATGAATACAATTGTACCATAAGAAATGATGAACAGGATGATCACAAAAAACATGGAAAGACACATGTGAAGTGAGCAGAACCAAGAGGATGGTATATACACAGTAATTGCAATGAAGAATAATGACCAACTGTGAGTGACTTAAATATTCTCAGCAGTGCAAGGATCTAAGACAACTTCAACTGATTCATGATGAAAAAGGCCATCATCGCCAGAGAAGGAACTGATGGAATCTTAATGGAGACTGTAGTATACTATTTTTTACTTTATTTCCTTCATTATTTTTTTATAATATATGTTCCTTCTTATACAATATGATGAACCTGGACATACATATTTCATAATAGCACCTGCAAAACATATATCATATCACATACCATCTCAGGTAGTAGGGAGGAGAGAGAAGAAAAAAAGTGGATCACAAAATGTCAGAAAACTATTATAAAATATTGTATCTACATGCATAAAATAAATAATTAAATGATGATTACCTGTAAATAAATAAAATAAAATCTATATTTAAAAGGAAAGCTCCCAGATTTTTCTATCTAATGCTTTTTACTACACTGTTTTTTAGAACATTGGCCTTAAAACCAGAGGCCCTCACTTCTAATCCTAGCCTTGTAAATCATCATGTCCTTTTCATTGAACTCTCCTGTGTTTTGTTTTCCTTATCTACATAATAAATGTTGGTTTACAGATAATCATGTCAACTTTTTTAATTCTAAAATGTCAACATCCAATAATATAAAAATTTAGAATAACTGAAGATGATATAAGTAGTTATCCTTATTTTATAGGGGAAGAAACTAAAATTCTGAGAAGTTACAATACTTTCCAATCAAATTAGAAGATTAAGTTTCAGAGATTTAACTCAAGCCCAAATCTTCTGATTCTAAGAAAAAAAACTATTTTTTCTATACCACCTCATATGATACCATCATCTAAGAAGCAATCTAAACAAAGTTCAGTAAGAAAAGTTGAAGATAGAAAGATCAATTTCATGTGAGAAAATGACAAAAATCTTAAGAAAAACTTCATTAAAGTAGTGACATCTAAGTTGGACTTTGAAACAAGAAAAAGATTTTAAAAGGAGAAATGGTAACAGTATTCTCCAAGCATGGCATAGATGTGAGATGGGACCACAAGATGAGACTGGCAGATTAGGAACATCAGAATCTGAAGAGGATGATGAATTTAAGGGTAGAAAGGAATGTTTTTGTGACATGGCTCACTAGAGCATCAAGAATCTAAGCTGCAGGAAGTAAAGAAAGAGGAAGAGTAATGAGTTAGAAAACAAAAAAGAATAAAGAGAGTAGGGAATGGGTCATGATGGAGAGCAGAAAGTGAGCTCAGCAGGAGAGAGAATAGCTAAAGAGTCTAAAGAACATGGACTCACCCTGGATTCCTTACCATCTCTTATCTCCCATATCTAGACTCTTGCCAAGATCTATTGATTCACCTTCTTAACATCTCTTGAATATATCCCCTTCTCTCTTCTGACACTGCCATCACTTTTGTGCAAGTCCTTATCAATTTAGCACCTGGATTACGTGAGTAGCTGACTTCACCTGATTCAAACCTCTCCCTACTCCAATCTGTCCTCTATACACCCACAAATTTTTTCCTAAAACACAGGTTCAATCAAATCACTCCTCTACTCAATAAACTCCAATGGTTTCCTATTGACTTCAGGAGAAATACAAAATTCTCTGTTGGGCATTCAAAGTTTTCAAAATCTACACCCTCTACCTCCCCAGCCTTCTTATACCTTGCTCCCCAACATGTTCTCTTTAATCCAGTGATGCTATCCTCCTGGCTATTCCACAAACAAGAAACTATTTCCTTATTCCAGACATTTTATCTGGCTATCTCCTAAACCTGAAATGTTATCCTTTTTCTGATCTGACTACTGATCTCTCTGACTTCCTTTAGTCCCAAGTAACAACCCACCTTTTACAGGAAGTTTCCACCAAATTTCATCATTCCAGTACCTCCCTTTTAAAAAGTTATTTCCTATTTACCTGAAATATAGGTAAATATACCAGGGTTATATTTACCTGGGGGTTCTCTTCCCCATTCAATTGTATGCTCTTTGAGGACAGTGACTACATTTTTGCCTCTTTTTGAATCTCTAATGTTTAGCATACTACCTACCATATAGTAAGAACATAATTTTTATTGATTGATTATTTTCTTTTGTCATCACAAGAAATGTGACTATAAATAATTTTGTACATATACATCATTTTTTCCCATCCTTTAGCTCTTGAAGAGATGGACTGATTAAAGGGCAAAAGCATACACAGTTTATTAACTTTGGTGGCATAGTTCTAAACGGCTTTCTAGAATGGCCAGGTAAATTCACAACTCCACCAACAGTGCATTAATACTACTGCATTCTGGCCCCCACCCTAGCCATTATATTTGCCATTTTCCTTTTATTTCAACTTTGCCAATGATTGGTGTAAACTCAAACATCATTTACTTTAAAATGAATTCTCTATTAGTAATCTGGAGTATTTTTCATATGACTGTTGAGAGCTTATATTTCCACCTCTAGAAAAAAACTTTTCATATCCTTTAACAATTTATTTGTTAGAGAGTGACTATTCTTATAAACTTGAATTAGTTTCCTATATATCTTTGAAATAAGATCTTCATCAGAAAAACTTGCTACAAAGATTTTTAATTTACCTAGTTCCCATGTAATTTTAGTGGATTTAATTTTATTTAAATAAAATCATAACTTTATATGATCAAAATTTATCAAAATTTAATTTTTTAAGTTTTTCTTTGATTATGAACTTTTCCCCTAGACACAAAACTGAAAGGTATTTTCTTCCTTGCTCCCCTAATTTGTTTATGAAGTCATTCTTTATGTCTAAATTATGTACTCATTTGGAGCTTATCTTGGAATATAGTACAAGATACTAATCTATACCTAGTTTCTACCAGACTACTTTCCAATTTTTCAAGAATATTTTGTGGAATACTGAGTTGTTACAACAACAGCTTAGATTTTTGCATTTATAAACAGGAGGCTACTATATACATTTAATTATATATAGTGAACCCAACCAAATTTATAACCAGTATTATAGCATTTTGATAATTACTGGTTTATAATACAATTTGAAATCTGGTAGTATTTAGGTCCTCAGCTTTTCTATGTCAGTCTCATTTTGGAATTCAATCATGTCTTCTGCCTCATACCTTATTTCCTGTCTCTACCTCTTGGAAGTCCAGCATAGATACTGGCCTGAGCCCTAACTCTGTCACCTGGACCAGACATAAGAAACTGTGCTGATTTGGCTTTTGAAGGGGAATGAGACATGCCAAATGATTTGAGCACTCCATTTTCTTGCATAATCATCTCACAAGACTTGGCTATGCCCCTTTGAAAACTCTGACAGGCTCCAATCTAATGTAGATTGAGTTAGATTTAATAGTAATACATCTTCTGGAGAGCCCTACTCTATTTCTGGACATCTCTGCTTTATCTCCTCCATTTCCTTGGGCAGTCACCTACCAGGTATTGATTGGATTTCATTATACAGATTCAATAAGCTAGGACTCAGGATCTCATTGTTTTCAGGGATCATTTGCTAAGTACTGATTTGGTTTCTGACTTCCTAGTCAAAATGCCTATAAGTTTCTGTCCATCTTTTTCAGTCTTGCACTAGATAGAGGAACAACTATTATTTCTTTTTAGTCTCATTGAATCATTGCTTCATCTGGTCATTTTTTTTTAATCTTTGCTGGAAACTTTCTCAAGGATAGTAGACTTGACGAACTGTTCATGTTGCCATCTTTGCCAGAAATCTGCTTATCTATTCACAATCAAATTTGCTTAATGAATTCACTATATATATATAGAACTCTCTAGAAAACATATTTTTCTTCCCCACTAATATTATTTCTATCCATATCATCATAATTTCATTCTTAAGAATTTCCCATTTCTCCTGGGCTGGCTTCTATAAAATTGTATTTCATGGGAATCTTACCTATTCTCCCTTCTGCATTGAACAGCCTTTGAAATATATTTTCCTCAAATCTAGGGATCATGACAGACAGTGGCCAATTTTCTTTTCCTTTCTAGAAAGGAATGAGTGCTTACTCCCAAGATCACTTACTCCCAAGTTTTATCATTTGCTATCCAGCAATCGCTTCCTCCCTATTACTGAGAATCATATCCAGACATGCCAAAATCATATCAAAACAAGTCAAAAAAGTATGGCCTACTATTATGCTTGGCAGAGAAAGAGCCCCAAGGTTTCAAATTATTAAAGTGCCTCATCACCACTCTATCATGTCCTTCTGCCAGGCTTGGAATCTGTCTTTCAATTTCCTAATCTGTTTTCTCTTCCTGTAAAAGTGATTTCTAAAAAGAAAATTAAAAAAAACTAATAAAAATAAAAGATAAATAAAAAATAAAATTTGCCTTATACTTTAGCTTCTGTCTCTACTTCTTGGTAGCCTAACACAGATAAATGAAATAAAATTTTAAAAATCACTTGTTTCTGCTTTCAATGAGCTTCATTCATAAGATATTCTTCCTTCCTTTGGACCCTGTAATCTCTCTTATTTTCTTACTTTATTTCTCCTTCCCTTTACAAATCCTATTTTAATAAGGTATACCCATGCAGAGTCTTAATATAGGCACAAATCTCATCTGATCAAGTTTCAATGATACAGAGGCAGCTGATGGCACAGTAGATAGAGCCTGGAGTTGGGAAGTTGTTGTTGAGTTGTTTCAAAGTCGTGTCCAACTCTTTGTGATCCCATTTTAGAAAAAGAAAAAGAAAATTTGGGGCAACTGGGTGGCTCAGTGGATTGAGAGCCAGATTTAGAGATGAGAGGTCTTTGTTTCAAATCTGACCTCAGACACTTCCTAGCTGTGTGACCCTGGACAAAGAAACTGGAATAGTTTGTAATTTCCTTCTCCAACTCATTTTACAAGAGAGGAACCTGGAATAGTTTGTAATTTCCTTCTCCAACTCATTTTACAAGAGAGGAAACTTGGGCAAATAGGATTAAATGACTCGATCAGGGTCACATTTCTATTAAGTGTCTGAGGCTGGACTTGAAATTAGATCTTCTGAGTTCTGACTCCAGGACTGGCATTTTATCCACTATGCCAACTAACTGTCCTGGAATCAGGAAGAATTGAGTTTAAATCTGACCTTAGACACTTACTAGCTATATGTCCCTGGGCAAATCCTTTAACTACTTTTTACCTTAGTTTCTTCAAATGTAAGATGGAAATAATAATGACACTTTACCTGGTAGAGTTGTTGTAAAGATGAAATGGCATGTTTGTATAATGCCTAGCAATGTGTCTGGCACATAATAATCACTTAATAAATATTTACTCACCTTCCTACATGAAATTGGAGGTTATTTCTCTTTGCAAATCCCTTTATTTCATTTTTTTTAAATGAGAGATTCTGGCTGTATGACCTCTGGGGTACTTTAGAGAGAAAAACCTGTGATGGATGCATAGTAGGTGATAGAAATACTTATTTCCTGCCTTCTTCCACATATCAGAAGTCAAACTCACCTTCATTTCCTTTTTCTTGATGCTTAAACTTAGAGTATTTGTATATAGATATTTGCAGTCATGCATTTTACCCTTTGCTCTTTTTTCCTCTAATTTCTTGGTCTCACAAAAATACGATTCTTCTTCCCTGTCATATAGCTGTTTTCTATAGTATCTAGTTTGGTGGATCCAAAAGAAGTTTTCTTTCTTTTTCCTTCTTTGGTTAAATTTGCAGTTTACTGACCAAATGCATTCTGAGCAGTCTTGTTAAGTATATTCTATTCCTTGTCAAAAGCCTCTCTGTATTTCTCCCATAGGTCCTGAAATCCAAATCTCATTCTCAAATAGTCATTTTAATTTTTTACTTACTAAATCAAATTTTCTTTTTTTAACCCTTATCTTCTGTCTTTGAATCAATACTGTGTATGGCTCTAAGGAAGAAAAGTGATAAGGGCTAGGCAGTGGGGGTTAAGTGACTTGCCCAAGGTCACACAGCTAGGAAGTGTCTGAGGTCAGATTTGAACCAAGGACCTCCCATCTCTAAGTCTGGCTCTCAATTCACTGAGCCACCCAGTTGCCCAAAATTTTCTTTTTCTTTATTTTCTTTTCACATTTTCTTGTATCTATCCCTTGCATTCAGTCAATAGCCATGAGTAAAAACAACTATACCTAAGGGTCTCCATTTTTTGCCTGAGTATTTGTAATCTTTATTGATACTCTAGATTATTTTTGGCACTTTTGAATCAATTGAAGCCAATAATAGTCATCTGCCTTTACAAGATGTGAATCCATAAGATGTCAAGACAACAGACCTCTCTATTGTTAACTTGTTGACAAATAGTTCTATATTCCTGAGGATGGAGGACACTCCATTAATTACTATTTTTTTCTTCCTTTGACCGTTACTGGATGATCTTTTTCCTGTTAGCTTTTGCTTCTTTTCTTCTTCATTAGACAATAAGAAGCTGTTTCCTCTTCAGAGCAGCCAATTTTCTTCTCCTTTGGAAAATTGTTTTGGAGTTTGGGGCTTTATCTCTATGGTATAGTTTTCCTTTTTCTTCTCTCTCATCTATGTGTGATATTCTTCTACTGTCCAACCTCTTAACAAAGGTCAAGTGTCTCTTTGCCACATTAGACCCTCTTCCTCCTCCTCCCCAACAAAATCTCATTTCTATTTTTATCTTTTAGAGACTTTTCATCATCTGATTACCTGAAGTGTGGAGAGGTATTCTTGAACTCCCTTCAACTTGCCTTCAAGTGTGACCAACCTATGCTGAGAATACAGCTTGTGGCAGAAATGTAAACACTGTGTGAACAATTTGAGAAGTGCAAAGCTAATTCTTCTCATGCCTGTATAGTAAACCTCCCACTACTTTCTATAATCAGAGTTCTGACTCTTTAACTCTATATCAACTTGTCCTAGCTAGAGGTCTTGTTTCTTCTTTTATTAATGATCCTCACAACATCCTAGTCCAAGAATCCAAAAAATTTTCCTAAAACCTCTACTTTTCCCCAAAGGAAAGGAAAACCACTAGCCATGGAATTTTAAGGGGGAAGTTGTGCTACCAACTAGCTAAGGAGACATCCAGCTGCTGCCATTTGGAAGTATCAAGCTTGTATTCCCAAACTCTGGCATGTCCCAGAAATAACTCAAAGGTATGAAGCTTTACCAGAGGAATAATCCAACCAGTAAGAAAGAGGTCAAACTCAGGAGTCTTGAAGACCTGCAATGAGAAAGATCGTCGAGGTTCTCACAGAAGATGAGAATCTCCACAGCTAATAGAATATCTCCCTCTTATCTGATTTATGTGTTTTGTAGCTGTTTTATGGATTTTGTCTCAACCGCTACATATTTCTTTTCTCTTCATTTAGAATTTAAGTCCCATGGCCAGCTAGGTTACTCTGTGGATAGAGAACTAGTAGTCCTAGAGTTGCGAGAACCTGGGTTCAAATGTGACTTCAGACTCTTACTAGCTTTGTGACCCTGGGTTGCCTAGTTCTTAATACTCTTCTGTTTTAGAACTGGTACTTAATATCTATCAATTCTAAGATAAAAGATAAGGGTTTTAAAAAATGTAAGCCCCTTGAGTACAGGGACTATTTCACTTCTGTTTTTGTATCCACAGTGACTAGAATATAGTAAGCAATTAATATATACTTGATTGATTGGTAAAATCTTGGGCACAAACTAAAACAAAAACAATACACAGGAATTACCATATGTATAATAAAAAAGAGACATTACTGTGTGCCAGACAATGTGCTTAGCACTATCTCAACTTTATAATTTTAAGGGTGGAGAAAGCATCTAACCCAAGTCAACAAGCACTTATTTGTATCTACTATGTCCAAAACAAGAAAGGCAGTGTGTCCATAGTGTACAGAATTGGCCTTTTGAGTAAAAAAGAGCAGAATTTAAGACAAGGCTGGGATACATACTGGCTGTGCGATCTGGAGAAACCTCACAAAGTTAAGTATAGCAAAAATAAATTGATCATCTTCTTTGATGGCAGGGGATGAAGGGGAAGGTAGAAAGGGGGGAGTTTTCCACAAATTCAACCATAAGTCTGAAATCTTTGTGCCTCACCTCAAAAAACAAAAAAAGATAAAATCCCAGGTATAGTATCAGGCATTTAATATTACAAAGATAAAAACTAAATGATAAATGGAACAAATAAACATATCCTTCCCGCAAAGAATTTAAAGTAGCAGTAAATCCTATTCGTATACCTTAACTGTAACCCAAACACTACCTTTTTTCCATGGCAATTCCAAAGCCATAGTGATTTTCTGCATTGGAAAACCTTAATGGTGTCAAAATTGGATGGTTATTTCCATAGACCAAGCTCCAAATAAACAACAACTTGTATAGAAGGCTTGAGTGGGAGGGACACTACATGGCAAACATGGGAGCCTGAGTCACCTAGAGGAGATGCCTTTCAAATGTTATCTTCCTTAGTTGGTGGTATAAGAAATTTTACCATGCATGTGCTGACTAATATGATATTAAATACGTAAAATATTTCCACTTACATTCCAAACAGCTACACTGGCCCCTTCTCAGAGTCCTAAAATTCATCCTCCTTCCCCCCATGAGAAAGGAAAGAGAGAGAGGAGAGAGAGAGAGAGAGAGAGAGAGAGAGAGAGAGAGAGAGAGAGAGAGAGACAGAGAGAGAGAGGGAGAGAGACAGAGACAGAGAGAGAGACAGAGAGAGAGGGAGGGAGGGAGAGAGAGAGGGAGAGAAAAAGAGAGACAGAGACAGAGACAGAGAGAAGAGAGAGACAGACAGAGAGAGACAGAGAGACAGAGAGAGAGAAAGAGAGAGAGAGAGAGAGAGAGAGAGAGAGAGAGAGAGAGAGAGAGAGAGAGAGAGAGAGAGAGAGAGAGAGAGAGAGAGAGAGAGAGAGAGAGAGCCTAGAAGCTATTTGTCAGTGATGGGGCTGTAGCTGAGCTATTATACTTGACTAAGTTCCAGATGATTTTGCCACTTGTATTTTCTGCAACAGTAACTCAGCAGCATGCCTATACAAAGCTGGAGAAAAAAAATGACAACCATGACAGTGACAGAGAAATGAAAAAGAAAAAAAGAAAAGTGAATCAAAACTAAAACCTTTGCTATATTGAGAACATTGGTGGCAAAGTCTGTGTGGACTTTCCCAAATAAACATAAAAAAGAATTATCTCGAATGTAATGGAGTACTAATATTGGAGCCAGTGTATCATACACCTCCTTTAAGATGCCTTTTGAAAACATAAGCCCAATTTTTATTGTTCATTTGTAGAGTAATTTTCAGGCAAGTCATTACCTGAGTAGAAATGGGTTTTTTCTTTATAATGATCAACATGATGAATTTACTTCCAATAATTGTGAATTTTATAATAATGTTTAGTTTTGCAAATGAGGGGGCCAGCAGACAACAAAGAAAAAGTTTAAAAACTCAGAAATGCATAAGTAAAACAAAATTTACATTAGGTACTGTAAATACCTCATAAAAGCAAAAGAAAAAATCCAGATTTCTTCTGACATACAAGGGGAGAGTCAAAAATGTTTATGCAGATTTTTCCAGATCAGAAGGGCTCTGTATCCCTAATCCCCAGGATATAGAAGGGATAATGGTATAGTTTCTAATCATCAAGCAATCATGATCAAGTTTACTTAGCCATAGTGACACTCTCAAGAATCTAGTTATTCTATAATAACATAATTTAGTGCACAGTAAAAGAGAAGGGTAAAAATTAGAATTTCAGAGAAAGCCTAATATATAGGAAAGGGGTGTGGATAGAGAGTCAGTAGATTTAGATTAAAATCTTTGCTTTATTCATTATTACTTCTTGAGTTTGGAAATATTGCTTGTCCTTTTAAAACTTCAACTTACACATTTGTGGCATGAGGTAAATAACATTCTTTCAAGTTCTCAATCTATTATACTACCATCCAATCTGAGACTTTATTCACATAAAGATACTCCTTAAAATAATTTCACTAATAATCATTTCTTAATAACCAATTTTACTAGTTCTTTGTTTTGTATGATATTGATTCAGTCTAAATAGGCTGTGATTTTAACCTAAGTGAAACTTTGGTCTAGGTAAGATGTTAGAATTCCAGTCTCAGAGGGCAGCTGCATAGCTCAGTGGATTAAGAGCCAGGCCTAGAGATGGGAGGTCCTAGGTTCAAATCTAGCCTCAGACACTTCCCAGCTGTGTGACCCTGGACAAGTCACTTAACCCCCATTGCCTAACCCTTACACTCTTCTGCCTTGGAGCCAATACACAGTATTGACTCCAAGATGGAAGGTAAGGGTTTAAAAAAAAAAGAAATCCAGGTTCAAAGGGATACATAGAACTCCAAATTCTCTTCTTCCAAGACAAAATATATGGGATGCCAAATATGTATAAGTAGAAAGGAAAAAAGATGTTGTCACTTAGACTGTGGATAATGTCAAGTAAGGCCTTAAATATGATGTCTATATTCTTTTTCCACTTTCCATAATCTGGAAAGGACTTAGATACATATACAAATATATGCACATATGCAGCAACTATGATAAAACATAGACTCAAAGTTATTTCAAAAGAGAACAAGAGGTAAAAATATACTTCAACATTTTTTTCTGTATAACATACTTGTATCATTTATGTAAATTTTACTTCACTTAAAACAATATGGTATAAGTGCATTTTCACTCTAGGATATAACTTGGAGAACACCCTCAAAAAACAGGTCTGACCTGGTGGAAAATCTAGCAAAAGAGAGTGTGGGGGAATGGTCAGAGAGGTTGTAGAATCAGGGGTGATCAGTGGCCCAAAAAATTAGGAGAGTATCTAGATGATTTACAGTGTCAATGTCTACAGAGACCTCAAGAAGGATGAGGATTATTGAGAAAATGTTATTAAATTTGGCAATTAATAAATTATTGGTAACTTTAGAGAGAGCAATTTCAGTTGAATGAGGACTGCCTAGACTGCCTAGAGTTGAGAATAGAATAAAAAGAGAAAAAGTGGAACCACTGATTAAATAGATTTTTCAGTTAGGTGGCACAATGAATTAATTGCTTAGCCAGGGGTCAGGAAGACTCATCTTCATGAGTTCAAATCTGGCCTCAGATACTTGGGAGCTGGGTGATCACTTTACCCAGTTCGTCTCAGTGTCCTCTTCTGTAAAATGAACTGGAGAAGGAAATGGTGAACCAATCTAGTTAGTATCTTTGACAAGAAAACCTCACAGGGTCACAAAGAGTTGGACAAGACTGAAATGACTGAACATCAAGAGGATGATAAAGGGAACAATCTGCTAGTGAAGGTGAGTTGGAACAAAATCAATGATGAATGTAAAAGAATTTGCAAAGGAGAAAGATCAACTATTCCTGTGGGACAGGGATAAAGGGGGAGATAATGGAGAAAGACAATTAAGAGGGGAGAATGGTAGCTTTAAGCAAATGCCTTCAGTTTTTTTTCAGTGTAAACATTCTTAGCTAGTAGTGGCATAAGGGAGTAACATAGGATGTTTGATGAAGGATGAAAAGGTTTGGAGAAGTTGCTGTGGTGAAAGGAAGAGTGAATTAATTAAGAAGGTAAAAAAGAATTTCCTTCCTTTATAAAGCTTAGGAAACACGGATTTGTAGTGCCCCCACCTTGGAAAGAGCCTGGATTTGGGGGAGCCCGGGGATAAGTTGCTTTTATTTTCTTTGTTTCCTGACAACTATATCAAAACCAGGGATAAAAAAAACTGGTTGAGTAATATAAACCTGATAGTACTCATTTAGTAAATAGAATGATTATTTTTGAAATATAAGAATTGTGGTTCATTGCCTCTTACCTATGATGGCAAATTCTGTTCCCCTTTAACTTATTTGGAGAAGCTATTAGATCACCATAACCTCATAACTCTGGATAACCCTCTGTAGATACTCTATGCTTGCTTCTTGCTGCATTTTCAGTGTTGCTATTATTCAGTCCTATCAGGAGTGTAAGATTCTTCCTGACCCCATTTGGAGTTTTCTTTACAAAGAATACTGGAGTGGCTTAATATTTCCAACTTCAGCTGATTTTACAGGTTTAATAAAATGAAGCAAACAGAGCAAAGTGACTTGTCCAGGGTCACACAGCTAGTAAGTATCTGAGACTGAATTTGAATTCAAGATGAGTGCTCCTGACTGTGGGCCACCTAGATGCCCTGTTTTCAATGTATTCATGGAAAATTTCTTTTGGTTTAAATAATGGCCTACGTTCAGATGGTGGTAAAGACAGGAATAACTCATTTATTTAAGCCTTAAGACTTATAAAGCATTGTCTTTATAGAAACTCCAAAAGATATATAACAATTATTAGTATACCCATTTTTCAGATGAAGAAAAAGTTTAAATGACTTGCCTAATTTCTCATTACTATTATGTATTGGCCATGATATTTAAACGCAAATCATCTGACTCAAAGATGAGATCTCTTTCTACCATGCAAAAGCTGCCTAAATCTACACATGCTAGCAGAATAATTATGAACACTCAGCAAAGCCTCACTAATTCTGCTACTCTGGGTTAGCAGTCAGGATTAAGGATTTTGCTTTTAGAACTGAATTTATGAATTCACTGATATTAGGGATTCCCAATGAGGGAACTATCTCCATTCATGAAGAGTAGTATCTGCTTTTGTCATCCTGAGCCTTGGAGAGTTACCTGGGACAGTGAGAGATTAAACAATGGCCAGGGTCACAAAATTAGTATGTGCTGGAAGCAGGACTTTAACGATCTGCTTCCTTCTCACATGCCACTCAACCCCCCAAGCTCATTACTTCTGCCCCCATGGACCACTTTTCCAATTGGTAAATTTTTCCAAATCTTCCATTCTGAGGAAGGACCCTCATCAGGCACTCTTCATTCTCTAGATTTTGCCATCATGCTTCCTCCAACCCACTTGTTACTAAAAGTGAAATGGACTTAGATTCAGAAACTACTGAGTTCAATCCAATCCCAGAAATTTAATAGCTTTGGGACCCTGGTAAGTCACTTATCCTCTTTTTACCTCAATTTCTTCAACTCTAAAATAATAGTAGCACCTTCTTTGCTGAGTTGCTATATGGATTAAGTGGGATAATATTTGTAAGGGACTTTACACATTTTAGAGGGCTATCTAATGCTAGTTAATATCATCATCATCATTATTATTATTATTATCATCTTATATATAGCATTGTCCCATTATGATATAAGCTTCTGGGGGGCAGGAATTGTCTTTGTTTTTGTTTTTATTTGTATCTCCAGTACTTAGCACAATGCCTATTAATGAAGGAAACTGCTGACTCTAAGAGTTGGAAGAAAGGAGGGAAGAGTATTCCAAGCATGGAGAACTTATTGCCAGACCACAATAGTAACAGATGGAATATCCATGTATGGGAAGCAGGCTGTTTGGGCTATAGCATCATTGAATGTGAAGAGAGAAATGGCTAGCTAATTCACCTAGAAAGATGACTTGCAATGAAATCGTGATGGCTTTAAGTGGCACACAGAGGCATTTTATCCTAAGGACAAAGGTTGGGGAGCCACTGATGCAACGTCAGCTACCCTAAATAAGCATGGTCTAGGAAATTAGGAGAAGCCATTGAGAGTGATGGATATAGCTTCTCAGGATCTTTGGAAGGTTTGGCATAGAGGATAATGGAAATGGCCTCTGAAGATCTGGAAGACTTGCCCTTCAAAATACACTGACTGTATGATCCTTGACAAGTCACTTAACCAGAGGCAGCATGTTATTATAAGTTAGAACACTGCCCTTAGAGGATTCAAATTCCAATCACACCACTTACTCTTTCTGTCACCTTGAGGAAATGATTCAATATCCCTGGTTATCAGTTTCTAATCAAAATTTAAAGATTGGAGTTGAGTTTCTCTAATAGTCTTTCCAACTTTAAATTTTTGGTTCTGTGATCTTATGAACATAATTTGCAGAACAGGTGCTTATGTACATTGATAAAGAGCATTTCCTCACTGGGAAGCTCCACATACCAGTGAAATCCAAGGTCTGGACAGATCTTTCCCCCATCCTTACCCCTCCAAAAATTTATATCATAGGATAATAGATCAGAGGTCTAAGGCTGGAAAGAGGACCTAATAAGTCATCTAGTCCAACTCTCTTATTTTAGATAAGAAAATTGAGACAGAGAAGCTTAAGTGACTCACCCAAGATAACAACTGGTAATGGGTGACACAGCTAAGATTTGAACTCGGGTTCTATGACAGCTCAGCACTGTAAATACAACTTGGAAGCTGTGTATACATATACATGTGTGATGTTTTTAGTAATGACTCGATAAGTAACAGAAAAAAATAAAACAAAACGTTTCAGTGCGCAAATAAAGTTTATGAACATTTTTTTAGCCACTTCCAATCCACAAAAGCTAGTATTTCTGTTACAGAAAAAAAGAAAAAATGAAAATCTGGGTGACATCTCCCCAAATTGGGTTTCTAAAGACTTGAATGGTGACAAATAAGGACAAAACTGGAGAAAGAATAAGTAAAAGCAATTAACATTTATCAAGGAGAATTCTGCCCTACTGTTGGCAGAGAGCTCAGAAAGTCAGGGCTCCAGCTGGCTATACTCCACACATTATTGCCTAAGAGTTGATACCCAGTGTTAACTTTGTATTGGTTTTTCTGTCTGACACCCAAGAATATACAACCTAGGGAGTTTTTGCAAAGACATGATTGGGAGCAATAGAGGTTGTAAAAAAAAATACTGATTTTTGCTCATCTAAATTCTCAAACTCAGCATTTCATTAAAAGAAAAATTCGGCATTTACTGGGTAAGCAAGAACATTAGGTTGTAGATGAAGCTAAGTGGGTTAAAACCATATTTACCATATAGAAACTGTAGTCGTGAAACGATTGAGGCTTGTATATTACAATGCAATGACTTTCCATTCTAATGGCTTTCATCTCATAATAAGGTTATTTTGTTAAAAAGAGGTTCCTTTCCTCAACATTTTTATGAGCTTCAAAGCAATCATTTTGCTGGCAGATGGAAAAAAAAAAGGTTACCAGTCCAAGTGTTAACACTTCTGCTCTACTACAATGGCCTCTGTTTCTAGTCAATCATCCACAGTAATAAAAGTGATCAACCAGCTGCCCATTTTACCAAGTGTTCCTGAGAAACTATTTCTCTCTTTCATAGCTGCACCTGTCCTCCGTGTTGCAATATCACTCTATTCTTGCCAGTGCAAAGTGTTTTCTGGGTTCTTAACAACTCAGAACATACCGCCCCAACAACATTGTCTAAAATGTTTTTAATCACAAGGGTCCAGTACTCCTTTCAGTTATTTCAAAGCAAAGTCTACTGCAAGGTAGTAGATTCTACTGAGACATAAGGAGCAATGAGAAGAGGAGACTCCTAATGCTAGTAAAATAGGAGACATGTTAAATTAATAGTTGAGTTATGTTAAAATACATGAATAATTTGACAAATGTTTTATTAATGCTTTTTATTTAGTTTTTCACATCACTTCTCAGTGTCCTCTGTAGAATACTACTTTTCTGCCATAATAAATAGAAACAGTTAAGCAAAACAAACTGATATTAATTTGTGTCTGACAGGATATTCAGAATCTAGCACATGTACTCCACTACTAGAGAAATATATTTGACTTCATTTTAAGTTCTGAAATTAAGCATTAATTAATTGATGCTGATCTCTTCTAATGTTGTTTTCCTTTATGGTATAATAGCTATTTCTCTTATTTTCTTAGTTCTTCAATCTCAAATCTATGTAAATTCATTCAGTCTTTCCAAGTGAGAGTTATACTTTTAAAATAAAGATTTTCCTTCATGAGAAATTATTATTGAAAAAGAAGTAATAATCAAAATTAGTAAATAAAAGAATAACAATTCTACAAAAAAGGGATCTTATAGCAAGTTCTAGATTTAAATAGTACATTACTAATAGTCATTTGCTATAATACCAGAATTCAAGAAAAATGCTAAAAGTTGAGAAATATCCAAATATTTTATGAAGAACAGTTTTCACCCTTAGTTTTGCTACTATTATCTGCTCTGTAAATAAGTGCAATGGAAATTATTATGGACTTACAGGATGAATGAAGTCAGATACTAACTGACTTTTCATAATCTGAAAGTTGGTGCTTAAAGAATTTTGAATCTAGAATACTCTAAACTAGATAATATCATTTTCTTCTTATAGCCCATCTCTTACATGTCATAAATATTTAGCTAGGCTGGAATGAAAGATTTCTAGGAATTAGATGATTCTTCAGGTAATAAAAGAAATTCTAACATTCTGCACAAAAATAAAGAGTAAGTAGATTCATCCATTGCAGAAAAGTTGAACTGCATAATGTACACAGTTATAAATCACCATGGATACCATAACACATAGCTTAAACACTGAACTTAAAAACCCGAGTTTTCAATTATGTATAATGGATAGGGTTTTTTGTTTGCTTATTTTAATGAGAAATGCATATTAATTTTTATTAAAGAAATCAGTATGTAAATAGGATTTATTTAACTGTAAGTTTTGCTGAGGTCAGCTGTTCTATAGAATGAGTGCTATCTTTACAGTCAGGTCATGAATGGTATTTTTGTTATATTGGTGACTACTTTCTCAAATTGTCTTGACTAATCCCTACTGCTCTGCCATGAACAGTTTAAAGCAACATTTATAAATTACGAGAGAATAAGAACTAAGGTTCTGTGAGACCCAAAGGTAAGGTCAGTCATCATATTTCACCACTCAAACCATAGTCACAAAATGGAAACAAGTAAAACAGTTTTTAATATACAAAACACATAACATAAGTATGTATCTAGTGGTGGAGATGGATGGAACACTATATCTGATGTCAGAAAATCTAAATATGAAACCTTATTTTATCTCACTGGCCTTTGGTTTCCCATCATTAAGATGAGAATAAAAATACTTGTATTACCTACAAGATTTTGTGAAGATCAAATGAATATATACATAAAGAACCTGACTATCTAAAACACCATGTTAAACTATCATATGTTATTATGACTATATTATTCTAAATTTTTGATAGAGTTCAGATAAGAATAGTTATGAGACCATTTGATACCTTGCTATTATTCTTTTATATGTAATATTTTGATGGTTCTTATATAAGTGCATTATTATTACTTTATGTAGAGTATATTTTACAGTGTATTTTTAATGTTTACTTTTAAAGGGTAAAGCAAACTAATCTTAACCAATCTTTGTTATCAACATTTTAATCATGAACAGATGAGGTGTAAAACTTTTGTTTTCCATGAAAATAAATATTCAAAGTTATAGAAATTATATGTAATGTTCCTGATTATGACCAAGACCTATTTTTGTTCTAGCTCTTTGGTTGCAATGATACATGGTAAGTGTCATTTAAAATATAATAATCATAGTAATAGTAATAATAATAGTTAACATTTTTATAGAACTTACTAATAAAAGTAGAAGTGGCAGAGGATAGAACTTCTTGTAGAAATTATGGCTTCTACCTTCTGCCATCCCCAATGGCATTCTGTCTTCCCTTACAGAATTCAGTGCCTGGCTCCTCACTGTCTTTCCATCCAACTCCTGCTCTTACACTAAGCACATCTCTCATTTATGTCCTTTTCTCTCTTTAACATACATAGTTAAATTCTATATGCCCTAACCCATTTTCTCAGTTTATTCTTTTCCCATAAACCAATCTTCCACTCCATTTCAGCCATACACAAATGTTGGCTTGCCTCAACTCTCTCTGTAGTCCATTCTCCATTTAGTCACCAGAGTTTACTAAAATGTGAGTCTCATCACATCATTCCCTTGCTCAATAAACTCCATGAGCTTCCTAATGCTCCCTGGTCCAAATAGAAAAAGCTTTGTTTGTCATTCAAAGTCCTTCTGAACCAATCCACCCTGCCCTTTTCAACCTTTCTAGTCTTCTTATACCTTACTCCCCAACACATAGTCTTCTATGCAGGAACCCTGGCCTCTATCCCTTGGCTCCAAGAATTCTCCATGCCTGGAACAATCTCCCTCTTTCATTCTGATTGCTGGCTTCTCTGGATTCCTTAAGCCTCATCTCCTATAGGAAAAATTTTTCCAACCTCTCTAAATCCCAGGGTCTTTCCTCTGCTCTGCTAATTATTTCCTATTATATATATATATATGTATATATATATATATATATATATATATATATATCTTGCTTTGCATATGTTTTCATGTAGTTTCCCCCCATTAGATTTTAAGCTCTTTGATGGCAGGGACTGTCATCTTTTGCCTCCTTTTGTATCCCTAGTACTTAGCATAGTGCCAGGAACATAGTAGGCAATTAATAAATGTTCATTGAATTGAATTTTATAAGATTACTGCTCTCTGATATATTTGAAACTAGACTTTATGAATTCTTTACATCTTTGCTTCTATCTTCCTAATTTCACTTAATATTCTAGATGTTTAGTTCTTACAGATAAATTCTATTGGTTTCTTTTGCTCAAATAATATCTGGATTTTTACATTTTATATAGTGCCAACTCCACAAATTAATGTAGAAATATCCTATATAATAATAATCTCTTTCCTAAACTTTAGCAAAGAGAAGGAAAATGATTGTACAATAGCTAGATGAATCAAAGGGGAAAATTAAGTAAAAGAATTTTCCTTTTCCTTCTCCTTCATCTTCCTTTTCCTCTCCCTTTCCTTTTTCCCTCTCTCCATCTTCTCCCATTTCTTCTAACCTTTACTATCTCCCATTCTTTTCCTCCTGTCTTTTCCCCTCCCCTTCCAATTTTTCTCTCCTCTTCCCTTCCCCTCCTCTCTTTCCTCCACTATATTAGTACAAAAAATAATTTAAGGGTAAAAAAGAGACTATATACATATGTATATGTGTACATACATAAATATATATATATGTACATGCATTAACTATATTTACCATTACTGGGCATATACCCCCAATTAAATTAAAGAAACAAGAAAAATCTCACATATTATTTATAGTATATACATAATTTACATTGTTTATATAAACACTTTTTTTGCGTGTGGAAAAAAGATAACCTAGGAGCAAAATGTATTTCCATCTATTCAAAAAAGGCGAAATATAGTCAGTCAGTGGTCTAAGGTATTATTACAGTATAACATTAGTTCAGAGGACAAAATACCTGCTCTAGAGTCAGAGAACCTGGGTTCAACCTAGCTATATCACTCTACCATGTATTACCTAAGTGCTCTTGAGTAAATCATTTAGCTTATCTAGACTTTAATTTCCTCATCAATAAAATAAGGACATAATGTACAAAATAAATGATCTCTGAGGCTTCTTCCAGCTCCAATTCCATGATCCTTGTATTCTTCAGAATGACAAACACAAGAAATTAAAAGAAATTCTGGATCACTTTTTGTTAACTGTTACAGATCAAGACAAATAATGAAAAGATAATATACAACATGAACACCAAAATGTGAAGGAAAACAGCACTAAAATACATCAGAGTTCAGATTAATACTATGACCATTTATGATTCAAAAGAAATAAATAATAATGAAGTAGAGTAATGCAATGTCATATTTATATTCAAAGAAGATTCTGTTGAACAACTCTCCCTAGGGCAAGTGCTTTAACATCCTCTTCCCAGGAATGATTACAAATCAAAGGATTATAACTGGACCTTTGGAGGGAATTTGAGATAATCCAGTCCAATACCTTAATTTTATAGATTATGAAACCAATACAGGGTGAGATTAAGTGACTTCTCCCAGTAACATAAGTACTGAAGTGGCTAGGCTAAGAGTTAAATCAAGGATCCCTGATTTTAAATCTAGCAGGTTTTTCCATTGTGCTGTATTAGGAGCTCATCTGTTTCTTCTCACAACAGAGAGGTGATGGATATTGAATACAGAATGTCACACATGCTGTTAGATGCAATTTAGGTTTTAGTTTGCCTTGTTTAACTGCTTTTCTTTTCATAAGAGAGTATTCTATTCAAAAGTAGAAGGGCCAGGGATATAAAAAGTAAACCAAAAATCATCAATAAGATATTTTAAAAAGAAAAAATATGAGGGCATTGAAAGACTAGAAATATAGAAATTACTGAGGAATCAAGTTTTAACTTAATAAGAGGGAAAATAGAGTGAGATATTAGAAAATCAATAGATGAAAATAAAAACCAAGGTTCAAGAAAAATGAAAGCAGTAAAAGTAAGACAAATTAATAGGCTTATAAAGTAATGAGGCTATGGGGAGAATAGAAGAATGAATATTTTGTTGAAAACTAAAATGAGAATGGAAATGACAGTTGGGACTTTATGCTCATCTGTGGCAATTATCAAAATTTTGCATTCTGTACCACATACAGTCAGAAACAAATTACCTCAGGTGTACAATCAGGCAGCAAAATCCTAAGTCAAAGCTAAAATGACTCTAAGATTAGTGAGCGAGGAAGAATGTTTCCTGGCAAAATGCATTGATAGCTTATGGCTTTTTGGGTAGGGAGCAAAAGACATCTCCCAGTCAAATAAGTTAGGGCTTTACCTTCTTAATATGTATTTGGAATGCTATTTTATTCCTCTTCTTTTAATTTTGTTATGATTAATTTTCTGTTGTAGAAATTAGTAATATTGTGAGGACAATTCATTTGAAATATTGGAAGGAGAGAATGAGGGAAGAAGAAGGAAGAAAGAGAGACAGAGAGAGAGAGAGGAAGAGGGAGAGAGAGAGAGAGAGAGAGAGAGAGAGACAAAGAGGGAGAGAGAGGGGGGGCACAAAGAGAGAGAGAGAGAGAGAGAGAGAGAGAGAGAGAGAGAGAGAGAGAGAGAGAGAGAGAGAGAGAGAGAGAGAACAATTGGAAAGTTTAAGATCATTTTGGAAAGGATGTTGCTTTGGATGCTAGTCTAAGATGTACCTCTAAAACCAATTCTCTCATCTTTTTTGATAGTAGAATAAATCCAAGACCATTCATTTCACCTTTATGGAAACATGATTTTGGTGGGGAAAATGTTCTTTGGTTCATAATTTACTTTCAATTGATCACTTTACTGTGTGTTTGGAATGACTTATGTTGTCTCTTTTCTTTCAAATACTTTTTAAAAGTGGATTCAATCCCCACAAGTGACTTCAGATTGACAGCAATGGCAAATGAAGTCTTTGATTTATCTACAATGTGTATAAAGAATGAAAAATGGCTGTGCAGACTTCCCAAGTGCTCCTTCAACCTTATTCTTGAAATAAGGTCTCAAGAACAACCAGATTTAAAGAATTACTGAGACTCTGGATGCATTGAATCTTTTCTTATTGTCCTTTGATTATTAAGAATATTGTTGTCTTTAGGTGTGTGGCATAAATATGTATTCATACATCAATATAGTCAGAAGATAAAGAAATAGGCATTTTAGTGTGAGACAAAGGCACAGGAAGTTTCTCCAACCTTCCATAATGTTAAGTACATTTTAAAACTCCATAAAACAAAACAAAACCAAAAATCAACCACAATGCTTTGAAGGCAGAAATAATTGTAGGAATGATGAGCTAAAATTGATCATTATGACATCATTATCCACTAAATCCATGATCATGTCGATGAATTCATTTAATAACAAACCTTATCTGATAAATAATTTTAGTTAAGTTCTATTTTTCCTTCCTTACCTTTGTAAATTAATAATTAATAATTATTTTTTCCTTCAGATATTAAGAATTTGAATTTTCCCTTATCTGTTAGAGCATAACATTGAGAGAAATTATTTATGGAATCTAGTATAGTATCATAAATTTAGTTATTACTTAAACACTTGCGGACATGATTGGTTGCAAGTTAATATATTCTACTTTGAAATTTGTTATATAGCTGTAGGAATTTTTACACTATCTAAATAAGTAAAGCAAATATATTTGATCAAACACTGTATTTTAATAGTATAGAAGTTTGTATAAGTGCTCATTATTGTTTTGGCCACCTGCATTTGAAACTATTGTACTCTTGTATTCATATCATAGCCTTTTATTCACACCAAAAAAGCTATAGTACACTCCATAGTTTGGAGTACTGAATTAGATTAATATAATTTGAATGAAGAAAATCAATCAATAAATAAATTAACACTTAATAAGGGCCTAACATGTACCAAACATTGTGTTAAGTGTTGGGAATACAAAAAAGAAACAAAATAACATCCCCTGGTTTCAAAGAGTTCATATCATAATGGAGGAGACAACACATAAATAATATATACAAACAAGCTATATATAGGATAAATACTAATTTAGAGAGGGCAGGCACTACAATCAAGAGGGGACAGGAAAGGCTTCCTGTAAAAGATGTGCTTTTAGTTAAGATTTAAAGGAAGCCAGAGAAAAAGAAGCCAGAGCAGAGAAGGAACAACATTCCAGAAATTGGAAAATGCTAAAGAAAATGCCCAGAGCTAAGATTTAGAGTGTACTGATCATGGAATAGCCAGGAGGCCAATGTCACCAGATCAAAGTAAGGTCTAAGAACACTGGAAAGGTAGGAGAGAAACAAGATTATCAAGGTCTTTGAATGCCCAACTGAGGATTTTATACTTGATCTTAGAAACAACCGAGAATCATTGGAGTTTTTGTTGGGAATCTGGTGACCTGGGGTGGGACTTGGTAAGCTTAAGGAAAATAAATGGTGGCAGAATGGAAGATGAATTGGAATGGAGGGAGACTGGAGGCAGGCAGACCAATATCAGGCTACAGAAGTAACTGCACTATAATGGTGGCAGTATCAGAAAAGAAATAGGCAAATTCAAGAGATGTTGCATAGCTGAAGTCAAAGGGCATTGGCAATGGGATTGAGGAAGGGCCAGGGGATCGTAATTGAGATATAAGGAATAAACCAGGTTGACTCCTTAGGTTGTGAGCTTGAGGAGCTGGGAGGGAAAGTAGGAGGAAAAATTTAGAGGACAATAAATTTCCTTTTGGGTGTATTGAGTTTAATATGCCTACAATTCAAGATTTGGGTTTTAATCATGCCTCGGAAATGAACTAGCTGCAAATCCTTGAATAAGTTATCCTCTGTACATCTATTTCTTCGTCTATGTAACGGTATATAAATAATAAATAATAATAGCATTTATTCCACAAAGAAGCTATATCAAGTGATATTAATAACTAAAATAATATATAAATATTTGATCTATTAATAATTATCAAACCTCAAGAAAATGTCATATACATTTGAGTACTAAAGATGGCCAATATTTAAAGTTTTGAAATACTAAAATACTAAACTCTGAGGCAGCTAAGTGGCAGAGTGGATAGATTAATGAGCCTAGAGTTAGAAAGTCTCATCTACCTCAGTTCATATCTTATCTCAAACATTTACTAATGGTGTAACTGGGAAAGTCTAGACTAAACCCTATTTGCTTTGCCTCAGTTTTCTCATCTTTAAAATGAGATGGAGAAGGAAATAGCAAATCACTACAGTATCTTTGTCAGAAAAAAAAATGAGATCACAAAGAGACAGACACAATTGAAGATGGCTTAACTAAAACAGTCTCTGAAAGGACCTACCAAACCAGAAAAACTTCACATACTGACCTGTCAAATGTCATAGCTGAATCAAAAGACACTCACTAGAAGGTTTTACAGGAAATTGTTTTTTCTTTCACAGTAACTCAATAACCTTACTTCATGGATTATCTGTATTGGTAGGAAGCAGACCCATGGTGATGAAAATCATAGATCCATGACATATTAAAACATTAAATTCATTGCATTTTTTTCTTTAAAGCATGAAATTGGTTTCTTCCATTTTAATTTTAATTGGGTTGTATTTTCTCTTAATTTATTTCAGTTCTAACTTTTAAAATAGCTTTTAAAAATACTGCTATGAAATGAATGTCTTTCTAACTATCCCTGTGACTTACTATCTCTGGAAGCCTTAATTATATGGGATCATGGTATTTAGAGTTGAACAATTTATCAACATTCAGAGACTACATTTCCTCATTTATCCACTCATTTTTCAACTCCAATGCAGTACAGTTTCCTACCCAACTACTTGACTCAAACTAGTCTCATTAGGATTGCCAGTGATTTCTTAACTTCCAAAACTGATGGACTTTTTATCTCTATCTGCAACTATATAGAGTTTGAGAGGTCTACAAAACATCTAGGTAAAGATGTCCAAAAGTAGATGGAGTGATGTCTATCTATGTCTCTATCTTCAGAGTGACAGAGACAGAGATAGAGAGAGATCTCCCCATCAGCTTTCTGGACATCTTTACCTAGATGTTCTGTAGACCTCTCATACAATTGAAAAATAGAATTCATTGTCTCCATACATAAATCTATTCTTTTTCATGCTACCTTTTGAGTAAACAACAATCTTCCCAGTTACCCAAGTTTGTAACCTCATGGTTTTCCTTAACTGTTTTTTATCTCTCAGTTCCCACTCTAAATCTTTTTTTTTATTTGATCTTTACAACATCTCTCAAATCTATGCCCATGTTACTAATAAAGTCATTACTCTAATTCAAGACTATATTATATCTTTCTTGGACTACTATAATCACTTAAAAAAAAAACTCTTACCTTCTGTCTCAGAATAGATATTGTGTGTTGGTTCCAAGGTAGAATAGTAGTAAAGGCTAGGCAATGGAGGTTAAGTGATTTTCCCAAAGTCACACAGTTAGGAAGTTATCTAAGGCCAGACTGGAACTCAGTACCTCCTGACTCTAGCCCTTGCTCTCAATCCACTGAGCATCCTAGCTGCCCCTGTAATTACTTCTAAGCTCTCACTATCTCCAGTATGTCTCCTATCAAATCCTAATAATAATAATTTTCCTAAGGTATTTCCTAAGTGACTATGTTATTGTCCTACAAAACTTTGAATTATGCATTTTTGCTCCTAATATAAAAGAAAAACTGTTCATCTGATATTTAAATCCAATCCAAATTTAAATCCAATATAATCTATCTTCCATGGCATTTAATTACTCCTCTTCATACAGTATATATCCTGCCAAGATGAACTAGCAGTTGTTCCCCAAACTCATTATTCTATTTCCCATTTTTTTTTATTTCTAGTATACTTATTATCTCTATCTCTTTTAAGATTAATTCAAAACTCAGTTCAAGTTCTACCTTCTTGGTGAACCATTCCATAATATTTCCCAGTTCTTAGTTTTCTCTCATTCATCAAATAGTATTTTTATTTACTTATCCATTCATATGTTATATCCCCCCCATAAAAATGTAAGCTACTGAAGAGTAGGAATCTTGTCCTACCAACCCTCATCCTTAGATCACTTCCTTCATCCTCTGCCTTTGCTCCTATACTGCTGACCTAAAGTGGAGAAAATTCCAAAATTATACTGAATGAGTTCACTAAAATTTTATGTTACATAACCTACAGGAGGCCTTCAGAGTAACAAGGTAATTGTTGAATCCTTCCCCGTTTAATTCAACATCCGACTCACCCCAGTAGTTATAAACATTTTCATCCCTCCTCAAACCTTCTGAGGATTCCCCTCCAATCACTATCTCAGCTGAAAACCTTGAAAAAATCAAGCATTCACCAAGAGCTCCTTTCCTCCTTATCTCATAGCACCCATATATCTTCTGCCATGATTTATTTCTTTATCCCTGTCTGACATAATGATGTGACCCTTACTACCAAGGCTAACTCCTTTACATACATAAGTGATCCAGTTCCATCCTGTATTTTCTAAGAGATCACTCCTCTGCCATTTCCATTCTCTCACTTCAGTCTTTGCCTGTCTATTGGATGCTACCTTACTGCCTCCGTGTATGCCCATGTCTCCTCCATCTTCAAAAAACTTTTTGATCTCTCCATCCCCACTATATATTATCCAGTATCTCTCCTGTTTTTGTTGCTAACCTTTTTGAGAAGGCCAGCTAAAATATATGCTTTCACTTCTCCTCTCCTATCCTTAATTCTCTACATTCTGGTTTCTGACATCATTCAACCAAAACTATTGATCCCAGAGTTCCCAATGATTTCTTTGTTACTGAATCCAATGGCCTTTTCTCAATCCTTATTCCTTTTTACCTCCCAACAGCCTTTGAGGCTGTTGACCACCCTTCTTTCCTTAATACTCTCTTTTTGTTATCTTTTCATGATAGTATTCTTCTTTGGTTTTCCTTCTTTCTGAAATTCTAGATCTCATTTTCTAGATCTTCATGCAAGTCAAAACTGCTAATTTTGGTTGTACCACTGGGCTCTTTCCTGGGCCTTCTTCTCTTCTCCATATATAGCTTTACACTGGGTGATGACAATTACCCTAGTTTCAATTATTGTCTCTATGCTAATCATTTTCACATCTTCTTATCCATCCTTAATCTCTTTATTGAGCTCTCACATTTCCAAATGACCATTGCATATATTAAACTGGATATCCTTATAGACATGTTAAATTCAGCATATCCAAAAACAAACTCATTATTTTTTCCTCAAAACCCACCCCTTCTAAACTTCTCTATTATTCATGAGGGCACATCATCTTTCCAATTATCTAGGCTCTCAACATACATGCCATCCTTGATTTCTCACTCTCACACACACCCTATATCCAATCTATTATAAAAGTTTGTTGAATTTACCTTGATAACATCTTTCCTATATGCCTCTTTGGCTCTCCTCTAACCACCATAGTACATGCCATCATCTCCTCTCATCTAGTCGATTAAAATAGCCTTCTGGTTTAATTGATACCAAAAGTCCCTCCTTATTCCAGTGCATCCTCCACTCATCAGTCAACATGATCTTCCATAAGTACCAAATTCCAGTGACTTCCTATCACCCTCAGAATCAAATACAAAATCTGTTTGACATTCAAATTTTTTCATTATTATCTGCCCTTCCCAACTCTCCTGTCTTTTTTATTCTTACAGCCTCCCAGTCCCCCACCACAAACTTTTCAATGCAATAACACTGGAATCCTTTCTCTTCTTTAACCATGATAGTCCATCTCTTGACTTCTCACATGAAATGCTTTCCTTCATTTATACCTCCTGGACTTCCCTGGCACCCTTCAAATCCCAGATAAAACCTACCTTCTATGAGAAGTGTTTCCTGATCCCTCTTAATTCTAGTGCTTTCCCTCTCAATTATTTCCAATTCATCCTGTATACATATATAGCCTAGTCATATATAATTGTTTTCATGTATTTTCCATTAGATTGTAATGTAGCTGGAGAGAGGAACAGTTTTGTGACTTCTTTTTTATTTCTAGTACTTAGCACAATGCCTAGAACACAGTAGCTAATAAATCATTATTGACTAAGTGACCTTTGTTTTGCCTTTATTTTTTATTACCTACTATAGTTTCTTGTACATGTTAGGTACTTAATAGAAGTTTGTGGGATTTAACTGAGTTTCAGAAACCACAGAGTTCATGAATTATAACCCTCTTATTTTGCATGTGAGAAATATGGGATTTAGAGAAGTTACATAATTTGCAGATGGTCACATAGTTAATAAAGACAGGAATCTGAGTCAACAATCTAACATTCTTTCAACTATGCCACATAATTCAATATATGTTCCATTTTTTGCCTTTAGAAGTAGAAAGAAAAGAAGAAACTAATGAGTGTGTTCTTGTGATTTGTAAGAGATCAATGTTCTTTTAGCCAACCCTATTTAGAAAGAACTTTCTGAAACCCAATAATTAAGCTCAAACTGATAATTTATTATAATTTTATTACTGTACATTTTCTGTCTCTTCAATGACGAGAAAGCATAAACTCGGAAAAAGCAGAAGATATAATGTACTTCATTTTTTTTATCATTCGTGCCCAGAATTTTGAAAGAGTTTTTGACCAAAACTCTAAAGTTGGTTTTGAGCAACAGTAATAACACTTAGGACCATATATGATAGTAATAACATTATTAGTTATACTTTTAGTCATGATATTACAAAGTCACATGAACTCTAACCATCCTTAAATGAGATATTTATAAATCCAGATTAAGATATGTCACACACTTATCTTCCTCACTTTTCCCCAGCTTTTTCCCTTTTCCATGTAGTCTTGCCCCCATAAAATTATTTGTGTAAATACACACACCCTTTCTTTCATAACATGATCTAGCACTATGAAAATAGCTTCCTTGCCCTATTCATATGAGAACATCTCTTTGTTATAGTATTCCAATTCAAAAAGTGAGTTTAATTGACACTGATTTTCTTTGAAGACTTGGGGATTAGAAACTGGTCACTGAACTTTTGGAAACTGCCATCTTATTTTGAGTAAATAAAAATACTTGAGCAATAGCATATCAAATAATAAATTATTATATTAAATCATATAGAATGTCTCAATGCATAGTTCTATATTAGAAATGTCATAGTTTCATGCCATCTGGACTTTTTTGTTAGATTTAAGGTCAAATAAAATACTATTTTGAACTAATAATTATATTTTCTGTATCCTAAGGCCTGTGTATTTAAAACTGGAAAGGACATTAGAGAACATTCCATATGAGAAAAGTAGATTCCAATGAAGTCAAACAGGTAACAGATGGTATAGTTGAGATATGAATCCAGGTTCTCTGATTCCACATCTAGCATTCTTTCTGATGACTCTCTATATAATATTCCAAATTGGATGTGTCATAATGCTGTTTTCCCCTGGAGGTACAAAATTATAGGTTTAAATGGGATAGCTCTTAATTTATGGCTGGCAGCATTTATGGTCACTGTGAATTAATATATTACCATTTAAAATGTCCCCCTTCCTTCTCCTCTCCATGCCACCATTTTTTTTAGGACAAAAGAAAGCTTAAATCAAAAAGACCTCACTGAAAGAACTGAAAAGCAAAGAATAGATAACTATGCAGCCTTTATAAAGAAGTTTTGAAAGACATTTTCCTGGATAGTGTGGAAAATTATACTGTTCTGACCCTGAGCTTATATGAGCCTGAAATGTTGATAGCCCTTATGTTTCTGCTGCCTCAGGATTGCCTAGGGATTATAGATGATCGTGCCCTCATCGTTGTTGAATATGTATGTTGTGTGAATTCAAACTGCACAGGCCATCTGGGGGGAGACAGGCTTACTCCAGCATTGTTCTCATCCAAAGTTTATACATGAGGGATATGCATTTCATGGGGAAAATTAAGAAGTCACAGCAATCAAAACACGCTCCATTTTAGAAAGTTCATTGTGTGCTTTAGGGCTAAATATTCACAGCATGCATTTTAAAGATGCAATTAGGGGCAATGATGCACAAAATTGCATGCGCAAAGAAAATATTATTTTTAGAAATGCATTTGAAACATCTAAAGCAGCTAAAAATAAAAGATTGGACTGCCCAGGTGAAAAACCTGTGGAAATTTTAATGACCTCTGTTGTATGTAAAGCTAATCATATTTCCAGCTATTTTAGAGAGTTGATTTCACTGAAGCTCTCCAGATGCTGGGAAATCTTGCAGCCTCTGAACTAAATGATTCCTCATGGCAAGGGATTCTAAGCATTTGGTCATTATCTTATGATATATTAAGCACAACCTAATTGCTGTTATGAAGCAAGTTAAATCTTCCCCATCTTGTAATTTATGAATCTTAGAATGATTCAGAGCTGGAAAATGTAATCTTCTAACCTTTAACCTCCCAAATTAATAATATTTCTTCACTAGTTAATGTATCCTTTTTTTACTAAATCACATATGATTTTATTTTTGAATCATTGCTTTTTCCTATTAGCAACTTCCTCCACATCAACGAGGTTCATCCAGAAGGAGAGGCAAAAAAAAAATCTGGAAATTGACACTTTCCCATTAATAAACATGTTGAATGCAAATAGGTGGTAATAATTAAGAAGAAGAAGATTAAGAAGAAGAAGAAGATGAAGAAGAACAAAGATTGTGATTAGTTGAAACAATTGACAGTATTGGACTTGAGTCAAGAAAATATAAGAATCCTGACTCGGGCACTTACAAACTTACTATGTACCAATCATTGTACTATGTATGAAGGTTAGAGATTGTAGACCTAAGGCAAAAAAAAAACGGCCTTTGCATTCAAGGAGATTATATTCTACTGAGAAACAGGGAGAAATACAAACAGAGATAAGTAAACTCAAAAGATACACAAAATAATATTGCGTCCTGGTGTACCAGACAAGTCTGAGGGAATCAGGGGAGACGATGTCAGAGACAGCACTTAAATTGAGACGTCAAATAAGTCACATCCTCCAAGAGGTAAAAATATAGAAGGAAAGGATTCTAGGCATAGGCAACAGTACATACAAAAGCATGGAGGTGGAAGAGAGAATACAATAGCAGGAAAAAAGTTTGATTGGATTGTAGAGTACATGAAAGGCAATATCATATACTAAATTTGGAGTAGACTGGAACTAGACAGTACTTTCAGTCTTATTAATAAATATTAAAAATAAAATTAATTACATTTTTCTGTCAAAAATTATTTTTCTCAACTCTCTTCTTTGCCTATGAAAATCCTGCTAATCATTTAGAGCCCAACTCAAATGCTTCCTCCTGCAAAAAACCATCCTCAATACCCATTTTCACTCAAACACCAACAATTAATGATGCTTCCTCTTATTTTTGTGATTTTCTATGTAAAAGCAACTATTCCATTGATCCTCCTTTCTGTCTCTTAGCCAGTACCAAATTGTTTTGATGACTGCTGCTTTGTAATATAGTTTGAGGTCTGGGACTGCAAGGCCCCCCTCATTTGTGTTTTTTTTTTCATTATTTCCCTGGATATCCTTGATCTTTTGTTATTCCAAATGAACTTTGTTATGGTTTTTTCCAAATCAGTAAAGAAATTTTTTGGGAGTTCCATGGGTATGGCACTAAATAGATGAATAAGTTTGGGTAGGATGGTCATTTTTATTATATTGGCTCATCCTACCCATGAGCAGTTAATGTTTTTCCAATTGCTCAAGTCTAGTTTTAGTTGTGTGGAGAGTGTTTTGTAGTTGTGTTCATATAGTTCCTGTGTTTGTCTCGGGAGGTAGATTCCTAGGTATTTTATTTTGTCTAAGGTGATTTTGAATGGGATTTCTCTTTCTAGTTTTTGCTGCTGTGCTGTGTTGGAGATATATAGAAAAGCTGATGACTTATGTGGGTTTATTTTGTATCCTGCAACTTTGCTAAAGTTGTTGATTATTTCAATTAGCTTTTTGGTTGAATCTCTAGGATTCTTTAAGTAGACCATCATGTCATCTGCAAAGAGTGATAACTTGGTCTCCTCCTTGCCTATTTTGATGCCTTCAATTTCTTTTTCTTCTCTAATTGCTACTGCTAGTGTTTCTAGTACAATGTCAAATAGTAGAGGTGATAATGGGCATCCTTGTTTCACTCCTGATCTTATTGGGAATGCATCTAGTTTATCCCCATTGCAGATGATATTAGCTGATGGTTTTAGATATATACTGTTTATTATTTTTAGGAATGACCCTTCTATTCCTATGCTTTCTAGTGTTTTTAATAGGAATGGGTGTTGTATTTTATCAAAGGCTTTTTCTGCGTCTATTGAGATAATCATGTGGTTCTTGTTGGTTTGCTTGTTGATGTGGTCAATTATGTGGATGGTTTTCCTAATATTGAACCAGCCCTGCATCCCTGGTATAAATCCTACTTGATCATGGTGGATGACCCTTCTGATCACTTGCTGGAGTCTTTTTGCTAGTATCCTATTTAAGATTTTTGCGTCTATATTCATTAGGGAGATTGGTCTATAGTTTTCTTTCTCTGTTTTTGACCTGCCTGGTTTTGGAATCAGTACCATGTTTGTGTCATAAAAGGAGTTTGGTAGAACTCCCTCTTTGCTTATTATGTCAAATAGTTTGTATAGTATTGGGATTAACTGTTCTCTGAATGTTTGATAGAATTCACTGGTGAATCCATCAGGCCCTGGGGATTTTTTCTTAGGAAGTTCTTTGATGGCCTGTTGGATTTCATTTTCTGATATGGGAGCCAGACAGTATACAATAAACCCAAAGATCCCAGGTTTTGGGACAAAAATCCACTATTTGATAAAAACTGCTGGGAAAATTGGAAGACAGTGTGGGAGAGATTAGGAATTGATCAACACCTGACACCCTACACCAAGATAAATTCAAAATGGGTGAGTGAATTAAACATAAAGAAGGAAACCATAAGTAAATTGGGTAAACACAGAATAGTATACATGTCAGACCTTTGGGAAGGGAAAGACTTTAAAACCAAGCAAGACATAGAAAGAATCACAAAATGTAAAATAAATAATTTCGACTACAAATTAAAAGGCTTTTGTACAAACAAAACCAATGTAACTAAAATCAGAAGGAAAACAACAAATTGGGAAAAAATCTTCATAAAAACCTCTGACAAAGGTTTAATTACTCAAATTTATAAAGAGCTAAATCAATTGTACAAAAAATCAAGCCATTCCCCAATTGATAAATGGGCAAGGGACATGGATAGGCAGTTTTCAGATAAAGAAATCAAAACTATTAATAAGCACATGAAGAAGTGTTCTAAATCTCTTATAATCAGAGAGATGCAAATCAAAACAACTCTGAGGTATCACCTCACACCTAGCAGATTGGCTAACATGACAATTATGGAAAGTAATGAATGCTGGGGAGGGATGTGGCAAAGTAGGGACATTAATTCATTGCTGGTGGAGTTGTGAACTGATCCAACCATTCTGGAGGGCAATTTGGAACTATGCACAAAGGGCAATAAAAGAATGTCTACCCTTTAATCCAGCCATAGCACTGCTGGGTCTATACCCCAAAGAGATAATGGACAAAAAGACTTGTACCAAAATATTCATAGCTGCGCTCTTTGTGGTGGCCAAAAATTGGAAAACAGGGTATGCCCATCAATTGGGGAATGGCTGAACAAATTGTGGTATATGTTGTTGATGGAATATTATTGTGCAAAAAGGAATAATAAAGTTGAGGAATTCCATAGAGACTGGAACGACCTCCAGGAAGTGATGCAGAGCGAGAGGAGCAGACAGGAGAACATTGTACACAGAGACAAACACACTGTGGTATAATCGAACGTAATGGACTTCTCCATTAGTAGCAGTGTAATGTCCCTGAACAATCTGCAGGGATCTAGGAGAAAAAAACACTATCCATAAGCAGAGGACAAACTGAGGGAGTAGAAACACCGAGGAAAAGCAACTGCCTGACTACAGTGGTTGAGGGGACATGACAGAGGAGAGACTCTAAATGAACACTCTAATGCAAATATTAACAACATGGCAATGGGTTCGAATCAAGAACACATGTGATACCCAGTGGAATCACACGTCAGCTATGGGGGATGAGAGGGAGGAAAAGAAAATGATCTTTGTCTTTAATGAATACTGCATGGAAATGATCAAATAAAATACTATAAAATTTTTAAAAAGCAACTATTAATATTTCATGTGATGATCCTTAATTTATATGGTAAAGAGAGAAATATTTACCTCTATGCTACACTTATGTAATATTGTACCTTAACATCATTTGTTTTGTTTTCTTATTCTTTATTAAACTATGAGTTCCTTGAGGGCAGAGGGCATGTTTTTTTCAAAACTTTGTTTTTTCTCTCAGTGCTTGAATAATACTGTGCACATAGGAGATATTTAAGAAACATTAGTTTTGGCCTTCAGTTTTCAACGAGAAGAGCAGTAGTTTTATGTGACTATTTGGGTCTGCAAAAGGTTATTCTTATATATTGCTGTGTTGGGAAAAACTGAGGGAACCAATTTAGCAAACAGCTGCCATGCTGAACATGTTGCTCAGATTGATATTTCAGGAAAGTAACCTTCACCATCATCACCCAACTGTCCTGATAAAGGAAGAGCATATTTGAGGGGAAGAATCTCAAAGCCTTTTGAAGATATTTCTTTTCAAAGGCCACCAAAGACCTAAGATGGGGATTGAGATTTTCATCTCTGAGGATATTACTATAAAACAAATGTTTTTGGATGTTATGCCCATTTCAGTGACTTCATTAATTTAGAGAGTATAATTTCCAGTGAAGAACACAATCTATCCATGCTTTATCAACCTCTAAGCCCATACCAAACATCATGCCCTAGAAATACTTCTACCTTCTAAAACCCCTCAATAAGAAAGGAAAGAGACAAATCCCATGTACTAGCTAAGTAAAGCACTAGCTAAGTGCTTTACAAATATTACTTCATTTGATCCTCTTAACTATGACAAGTAGGGAGGTGCAATTCTTATCCCCATTTTAAAAATGAAAAACTGTGGCAAATAGAGGTTATATGATTTTCCTGGAGTCACATTTGTGTTGGGGCAGTTTTGAACTCAGATCTGACTCCAGGTCCAGGGTACCATCCACTGTACTATCTAAATGAAATAGCAGGTGTTGTATATTCAAGTAAAATCTTCCCTTGTCCGTGACCTTGCATAATAAGTATTTGCTTGTATTTCCCTTAGGTCTTTTTATCTAATTTTGCACAATGCCACCTTTATGCCTCTATTCTATTTAGCTTCTACTGGAACATCATTTCAGTAAAACTTCATCCATATCCGTCCACTTTACTACCTCCTCGTTGGCCACCTCTTTCAGCTTTTCCGCCCTCTACCTTGAGTCTCTACTCTTTTCACTTCACTTCTGGAACCAGGAATTGTAATCGATCATTTGTGCCATTTTTCCTGGTTAGGATATGTCAGTGTCCTCTTGTACAGACCTACTCACTAACTCTGTTACTCTATTTACTTAAATGAACCTCCTTGGCCATCTCTGTCCTGCATTTTGTTCATGAATATGAGTTTCTTGGGAGTAAGGGCTGCCTTTACTTTTATATCTACATTTCTACCACTCAACTGCCTGTGTTGTCATATAGTAAGTGCTTAATAAATGTCTTGATTCTTTTATTATGTTTTATTCTTGTCCTTAATGTTCCTTTAATCCTTCGTATAGTATCTACCCAAGTCACTGTGATTCTGCCTCTCATTTAATATAATTGTGAATACTAGGATTTGCAGACTATCCACCTGCTATCCCTTCATCTAGACCTTTGGTTACCCCCCTCTATCTTACCTATTATACTTGTTTTCAATGTGTTTTATTTCTCTTCTCAAACAAAAGGCATCATTGAAAACAAGCTGCTGCTAGCTCATACCCTTCTATGTGTTTTTCCATTACCCTTTGGGTCATAAAAAGTGTGATTCTACAAAGATCATGATGTTGCATGATTCACAGCCTTATAGTGCTTCTAGTAGCATACTGGTTTAAAGAAAAGAGCTTGCAGAGCAGTTTAATGTTTGGAATCACTGAAAATATCATTTCCTGTATATTTCAGATGGTTTCTGGTCACCTTTAATCCTATTTAAAATGCTTTTTTCTCCACTAATTAACTTCTCTATGAATAGTAATAATTTGTCTTCACTTCTGCCCCATTGTTCAAAGTCCAGAGACTGTTTAAATAGGTTGGTCTGGAACTATTGTAAAAGCATAAAATGTTTTATTCCCATTATATTTCTTTCTTGAATGGAATATAAATCTATAACCATTCAACCCAACTCATTATTGTCCATTCAGAATAGAACTACTATATGATTTAACAATGACCCCAATATTGTATTTGCAAAGTTGAATTTTTGAGCCCAAGCAGAAGACTTTACATTTATGTCTATTGAATCTATCTTATTATTAGATTTATCCCAATGATTTAGCTTTGGAAGATCCTTTTCTGTTATATAATCCTAGGTATTTCTTAAAGCTTTGTATCAATTGCAAATTTACTAATTTATACCCTCTCTGCCTTTATCTTTCATAAGTGGACATGTTAAACAACACAGGGTCAAACACAGATTCATGGGGAACTCCAGTGCAAGCTTCCTGCCAAATCAATATAAACCTTTTAATGCCTCCTCTCTAAATACAGAAATTCAACCAATTTCATGCTCATTCATCTTTATAGTGACCTAGACCATATTTGATAGAATTTAGGTAGATTACACAAACTATAGTATCATCCCCACCTATTAATAAAATAACTGCCCACAAAATAATAATATGAGACAGACATATGTTCTTCTTGATAATTATTTTTAAATCAGTACTTCCTTTTCTAGATTTTACCATCCAATCCTTTAATGATCTTAATTAGGGTTGATTTTTACCTCACTCTAGTCAGTGGATCTACTACACACAGATGGGAGATTCCAAAATGATCCCCATATTAATCACTAGTCACTTCCTAACATGGCTAGTTTATTTTTAAAGGTATTCAATGCTTAATATGTCCAGAACCTTCTTACTTTTCTCTTGAAGAGTACTTTAGTATGCTACTGGCCTGAGAATTCTAACTAATCTACAAACTCAAAAAAATTTGAAATCCACATCTAGTCATTCATCATTCAGGCAGATTTTCCAAACTACCCTAAAATACTATTATCATTTCCTATCCAAATTTCCATAGCACTTATTGTCAGGCTGATTTGTTTGACAATTCATTATGTATATCCTAGAGACATTTCTCATACTATATTGAGCTTTCATTTTTGTGTTATCATTTTGCTTTTCATATTTTTGTCTTGTTTCATCATCTAGACTTAATATTCGTTAACACAAGATCTATAGCTCATGTTTACATATAATTCCTGATACCTAATAAAACTCCTACTTTATAGGTGGTGACAAAAATTATTTGTAGATTCACTGATTAGCTATTTTATAATCCATATTATTTGATGACTCAAAGGAACAGAGAAGGTCAGGCTTTGTGAAACAAAGAAAAAAAAGAAAGAAAGAAACAAAGACTTCCATGAGAGGTTAAGATGGTGGCCTGAAAGGAGCAAAAGTTCAGACCTCTGAATACCCTTCCTTACCAATCACAAACTGAATGCTCCTAGGGGACTGAAAATCAAACCTAACAACAAGACAGAGCTAAGAAACCTTCCTGCTGGACTCAATTCAAAAGGTATACCCCCCCAAAGTTGTAATCCAAGAACACTGAGGTTCAAGGGGAAGGCAGAAGGAAGGTGCCAGGAACCCTCCCCCCATCCACCTAGAGTGATGAGCCTCCAGCGGCAGTGAGAACCTATGGGCAGGCAAAGGTGCTGGTCTGGAGGGTATACCTTGCGGGCAGGGCTGTGCCAAGCTCAGAGTGTCGAACACAAACAGCGGGGAAGGAGCTGGAGAAGGACCATAGAGTTGGCAGCCTGGCCAGAGCTGAGGAGATCCTTCATATTTGCTCCAGCCTTCCAGAAGGTTTTGGCCTCAGAACACACCCAGCCCAACCCAGCTGAACTTAATCCCATCAAAAGTCTCCAGAACTCAGGGAAGCCCAGGCTCCACATCCCTCCCTCATTGACTGCTGGACTTTAATCCAATCAAAAGCCTCCAGAGGACAGCAAAGCTCAAACCCCAACAACCCTCCCCCACAGACTTCCCTGAGAGATCTTCTGTCACAGCTCCAAGAAGGGAGACTGATAGAAGCCCCCAAAACCAAAAAAATGAGAGGAGCAAGAGCACAGACAAATATGGGGAGTAAAAAAGAGGTGAACATGAGCAAACAACAGAAAAAGAAGAAATAAATTACAATAGACAGTTTCTATACAGCAAACAAAACAGAGGGGGAAGTATCAGCAAAAGATAAATCAGAAATCCCAGTGAATTGGATACAGGCTTTGGAAGAACTCAAAATGCAATTCAAAACACAATTAAGAGAGGCTGAAGACAATTGGGAAAAGAACTTAAAAGCTAAGATAAGACATCTGGAAACAGAAAATAGTGTCTCGAAAGCCAAAATCAACCAATTTGAAAATGAGGCAAAAGAGATGAAAGATGAGGCAAAGAAGACGAAAAATGAGGCAAAGGAGATGAGAGATGAGGTAAAGAGAATGAAATATGATCTCCAAAGAAAAATCAGACTGGAAAGAGGATGACCAAAAAGCCAGGGATGAAATCCAGTCTTTAAGAAACAGAATACAACAACTAGAATTAAGTGACCTCCAGGCAGTAGGCACTATAAAACAAAACCAAAAGAATGAAAACATTGAGGAAAACATGAAGCATCTCATTCACAAAATAAAGGATTTTGAAAATTGTTCAAGGAGAGACAATTTGAGAATCATTGGTCTACCAGAAGACTATGACAAAAGAAAAAGGCTGGACATGATACTACAGGAAATCATTCAAGAAAACTTTCCTGATATTCTAGAACAAGAGGGAAAAGTAGAGATTGAAAGAATCCACAGATCACCTCCTGTACTTAATCCCCAACTGACAACACCCAGGAATGATATAGCCAAATTCAAGAACTATCATACCAAAGAAAAAATACTACAAGCTGCCAAGAAGAAGTCATTCAGATACCATGGAACCACAGTGAGGATAACACAGGATCTAGCTGCATCCACACTGAAGGACTGAAAGGCATGGAATATGATATTCTGGAAAGCAAGGGAACTAGGTCTACAACCAAGAATCAACTACCCAGCAAAACTGACTATATTCTTACAGGGGGAAGTATGGTCATTCAACAAAATAGAAGAATTCCAAGAATTTGTAAAGAAAAGACCAAACCTGAACAGAAGATTCGATGCCCAAGCACAGAACTCAAGAGAATCATCAAAAGGTCTTGGGCCTTTTCTTATCAATCACTAAGGAGTAAGTTCCTGAATCTTCAGGTCTCAATCAGTCTCTAAAATGTATAATGGACTTCCTAATGAAGAGCATGAATTAATGCTGAAAGTATTCCAGGAGTATACCTTCATTTTTGGCACTGTACATCTCTAAAAAGGATGTCAGAGATGGGTTATGTTCCTCACTTAACAGAATAGAAACATTTATGAAAAGCTGACTCTAGAGGGTATTTCTGCTAATTGAGTCATTTTCTCATTATTTTCCATAATGAAATTCAAGATAAGAAAAACATTGACTCAATGACCAAATAGCAATTATATTTAATAATATACACAATTGAAGAAAATGAGAGGATTAACAGATTCACAAAAATTTTCCACATTTTTATGCTTCAGTATTTAAAGTATTCTGTATTACATATGAATCCTAGCATTTACTTTAAATGATATTTGAAATGTTTGCTATCAAAAAAGTGTTTGTGTGTTGGGGATGGGGATGCTCATAGATTCTGAGATGGCTAAACAAATTATGGTAGATGAACATGATAGAATATTCCTGAACCAAAATAATTGATAAAAATGAAGAATTTTTTAAAATGGGAAGATTTATATCAACTGATCCAGAGTAAAATAATTGGAATCAGGGAAACAATCTGCACAAAGACTGTAGCAACATAAATGGAAAGAAACATCATTAAAAATGTTGTATAATTATAGTTATTGAAGTTGGCCCTAGGGAAGGTGTGAGAAATATATCTTTCTTCATGGGAAAGTTGGGGTACTATGGATGTGAAACATCACACATACTTTCAGAGTTAGTTTTTATGTTGAATGATTTAATAGCCATTTCTAAGTGCTATGGAAGCAAATACTCAAATGAAACAATCTCTGACCTCAGAACCATGGTATCCATATGAGTCAGAGAGAAACAGGCTGATTTCTAGAGAGGTGGGTAGTCAAAATTTGTGGCATTACTCATCAAAATTTGTGGTATTACTCATAAAGGGCCTTATGGAGTTTCTGGGAAAATCAAAGAATTAGTCAGGGATGTTTGGTTACAAAGCAGAATTTAATTAATGGGGAACTAAGGCAAAAGTGAGTTGTTTGATCACAAGGGATTAGATCAGAAAACTAGGTAATCATAAGCATAGCTCTTTCTATAGTGAATACAAATAGGGATGACTGGGATAAGACTCAGATCAAAAACAATCGACAAAGTCTATCAGAGTAGTCAGTTAGATATTACCTCAATGTATTTATATGTAAAATAAGAATATTTCCAAAGAGATAATAAGGAAAAATTCTTATACAAAAATATTCATAGCCACACTCTTTGTGGTGGCAAAAAATTGGAAAATGAGGGGGTGTCCAGCGATTGGGTAATGGCCCATTATTTTGGCATATGTTGATGATAGAATATTATTGTGCTGAAAGGAATAAAGAAATGGGGGAATTCCATGTGAACTTGAATGACCTCAAGGAATTGATACAAAGCAAAAGGAGCAAAACCAGGAGAACATTGCACACAGAGACTGATACATTATGGCACAATCAAATGTAATGGTCGTTTCTACCAGTAGCAATGCCCAGGACAATCCAGAAGAACTTAGGAGAAAGAACACTATCCACATCCAGAGAAAGAACTGTGGGAGCAGAAATGTATTAGAAAAATATATTGTTGACCATGTAATATGATAGGGATATAATTAGGATTTTGATGTTAAAGAATTGCTCTACTGCAAATATGAATAACATGGAAATACATTTTGAACAATGATACATGTATAACCCAGTGAAACTGCTTGTTGGCTTTGGGAGGGAGAAGGAGAAAGGGGGAGGGTGATCATAAATGAAGTAACAATGGAAAAATATTCTAAATAAAAATTTAAAAATAAAAAATTTTCATGAGATATCAGTATAAATTTTAGCAATCTAGGCCAATTTTAATTTAAAAGTATACCCCTTTATTTGGTCAAAGGGGCATAGCAATGAAAAATAATTTGGTATCAGTGTACAGAACAGAAGATGTAAGGGGTTTAATATCACTATCTTCAAATATTTGGCAAAGATGCCATATGGGGAAAGAAGAGATACATTTGTATTAATCCCAAAAGATAGAACAATGAACAAGATGCAGAAGATGTAAATAGAAAAATGTAAGCTTGATGTCAGAAAAAATTGTTAAGCATCTGAGATAATCAAAGTAATGGGTTATCCATCTTGCCCTTCAGCTGGAGGTATTCCTCCAAGCACTTGTCAGGTATTTTGGAGATTTCTATTCAGGTATACAATATGCCCTTTGAGATTCCTTTTTATGTAATTATTTAAAGGAAATTAAATTTGTAAAATTCTTTAAATCTAAATAGAACTTTCAGTAAATAGGTAACTGTCACATCCTGGTTGGGATTAAACAAAGACTAACCATATCTATTTTCAAAGGATGATATCTCAGACATCAATAAGCTTAATATTTACACTGAGGCAAATCTTTTCCATATTTATCATATATATCTTCATTTTTGTTACTTTTATATGCAAACTTTTACTTATGATCTCTAGATATCTGGGAGTAATAGATGTTTTATTTTTAAATATATAGAAATAATCATGATGTAAGAATTGAAATAATATTGCTACCCAGATATATATTTTATAAAGTTTATTAAAAAGGGTAGAAAATTATAGTTTGCATTCCTCTAAGTAACCTGACCACAAGGTGCCCAGCCTGTAAGTCTCTTCCTCTTTCCTTCTTACTTTCCTCCTCTCTCTCCCCACATTTGTCCCAAAAGCAAGAAGACTTCCCCCTCACTTTTTATTCACATACAACACGTTCACAGATGCAAAACCGGCATACAGGTTAAGTTACTCAGGAGGGGGAGGGAATGAACTTCCTTGACACAATCTCCCCTATGATCCTTTGTGAGACCAATTTTCCCAATGAATCATTTAAATATAACTATCTTATAACTCTAAATACTTGCTAGCTAAAAGTACATACAATATTGCATTTTTCTAAGAGGAAGTTACAATAGTTAGAGATGAGAGTAAAATACAAAAACTGATTGACAAACCCATTGACAAATGTACATTGGGGGCAGTCCCCTTTGGCATAAGAGTGTACATTCAGAATTAGTATGTTCAACCCCCTTCAATTCAGTTCATTATATCCCAAAGTTCATTCTGGATCTTTTGATGCCGTGTATGGCTTCTTCAGTCATCTCTTCAGCATTTTCTCCAAAAGGATCCACTTCCTTGATTCAGGAAGTTGGCAAGTTTCTTTTCCTAAAATTTCTCCAAAAAAAATTTTAAACCTTGGATTTTAGGGTAATTACATGATCCCGCCTGAGAAGGGTGTTGACCAACACCAGAATCACACTGGGATATATGACTGAGTTATGAGTTATATGAAACAATTGTCAAAAGAGAAAACAAAAACAATTCACCCAAAAAAATCCCAAATAAAAGAGAAAAACTGAAATTCTGTATAAAAATAAGTACAGAAATGATAAAAAAAATAAAATAAAAATCTTACATGTATAAAATCCTGAGTAAAAAAATAAACCTATGAATATTCGTGTACAAGTCTTTTTCCTTATTATCTCTTTGGGGTTCAAACCCAGCAGTGCTATGGCTGGATCAAAGGAAAGGGCATAGTTCCAAATTGCCCTCCAGAATGGTTGGATCAGTTGACAACTCCACCAGCAATGAATTAATCTCCCGACTTTGCCACATCCCCTCCAGCATTCATTACTTTCCATAATTGTCATGTTAGCCAATCTGCTAGGTGTGAGGTGATACCTCAGACTTGTTTTGATTTGCATCTCTCTGGTTATAAGAGATTTAGAGCACTTTTTCATGTGCTTATTAATAGTTTTGATTTCTTTGGCTGAAAACTGCCTGTTCATGTCCCTTGCCCATTTATCAATTGGAAAGTGGCTTGATTTTTTGTACAATTGATTTAGCTCTTTATAAATTTGAGTAATTAGGTCTTTGTCAGAGGTTTTTGTTATAAAGATTGTTTCCCAATTTGTTGCTTCCCTTCTCATTTTGTTTACATTGGTTTTGTTTGTACAAAACTTTTTAATTTGATGTAATCAAAATTATTTATTTTACATTTTGTGACTCTTTCTATGATCTTGCTTGGTTTTAAAGACTTTCCCTTCCGACAGGTCTGACATGTATACTATTCTGTGTTCACCTAATTTACTTGTAGTTTCCTTCTTTATGTTCAAGTCATTCACCCATTCTGAGTTTATCTTGGTGTAGGGTGTGAGGTGTTGATCCAAACCTAATCTCTCCCACACTGTCAAATTGGAAAATGAGGCGATGCTCTTCAATTGGAGAATGGCTGAACAAATTGAGGTATATGTTGGTGATGGAATACTATTGTGCTAAAAGGAATAATAACGTGGAGGAATTCCATGGAGACTGGAACAACCTCCTGGAAGTGATGCAAAGCAAAAGGAGCAGAACCAGGAAAACATTGTACACAGAGATTGAAACACTGTGGTACAATCAAACATAATGGACTTCTCCATTAGTGTCAATACAATGCCCCTGAACATTCTGCAGGGATCTAGAAGAAAAAACACTAGCCACAAGCAGAGGACAAATTGTGGGAGTAAAAATACCAAGGAAAAGCAACTGCTTGACTACAGGGGTTGAGGGAACATGACTGAGGAGAGACTCTAAATCAACACCCTAATGCAAATACCAACAACATGGAAATGGGTTCGAATCAAGAACACATGTGATACCCAGTGGAATCATGCATCAGCTACAGGAGGGATGGTGGGAGGAGGGGAGGAAAAGAAAATTATCTTTGTTTCCAATGAATAATGTGTGAAAATGACCAAATAAAATAATGTTAAATGCTGAAAAAAATAGAAGATTTAAAAAAATAAATAAAATGGGGATCATAATAGCAAAAAATAAATAAATAAATAAACCTATAACAGGCTCTTGAATCACAGCAAGGCTCTATTAAAGTGGCTTATGCCCCACAAGCCTGTAGGACAATAGCAGCAATATAACACTTTACCCATTTTCAACCAGGACTACAGAAATTTGCCAAACTATGAAAAGGACTAAATTTCAGCAGCAAATGGGAAAAATCATTTCCTGGTCTTATTATACCTTCACTGTCAGAGATAGGAGGATCCAGGATGGTAGCCAACCTGAGGTACTTGACTCAGAATATTGCACATGGAGTGTGTTACAGGGAGTCCTGCATCTTAACATATGTCAAGTGCCACAATCCCGATTCTCCTACTAGGTTCAAGTCCTTTCATATTTGCATAGAAGTTCAACAATCCTCCCTGAATTGGGTTTGGTCCTTTTTGATCTTGTGCTACTTGGCACTGTATAGTGACTCTTTTATTCCCTTCTCTTGGAATCAGACAGAATCATTAAACAAAGTCCCATAACATTTATCAATGTATGGCAGACTTCCATAGGATATGCATAGTTACTAGGGCTAATAGATACTTTAAACTTATAATGTAAATGTTATCCTTCAAGTAAAAATAAAAACAAACCATTAATACTAGTCTCATATACTTCAAGTATCACCAAGGTTAGGAAAAAAGAAAGGCAAAAAATCAAACATCCTATTACAAACATAAAGAGAAAAAATAATGAAAAAATAATTTCACAGTTCATATTCCATGTGACAATGTGTTAGCCAAACAGAGGCACAACACAAAAGGTTCTCAAAATGATATTTTCTCAAATTTTCTCAAAAATGAAATTTATATCTCTCTTAACTTGGCCAGGATCCACAGTGTGAGTGTACATAATTTTTTCACCAAGTAAAAGTCTTTCAAAAACAATAGTACAACAATTAACATAGGTTCTAAGAAATAACAAAATCCCCAAAATTATAAGATCCCATTTAAGGATAACTGCAAACAAACACACTATCATTAGGATTCACATAACTTGTTGTGTGACATGTAAAAAACCTTTGCAATCATGAATATTTGTCACAAGTTCTAAAGATGTAGTCAATCTTTCAACCTTGGAAAAGATATTATTAACAAAGTCTATTATTACCATCATTCCAAAATTTGGTAGGAGAGAACCCAGAAAAAAACCTCTGTACAGTTGATGAAGAGTTACAAATATAAGAAATCCATTTTGAATCTACTAGGCTTCACAGGAAAAATCATTCCCACCTCCAGGATGAGATTATAACACATCACAGGGTAACTAAGCCACTTGGACACCTCCCTCCCTCTTGGTGTGAGACTGTAACAGTGTAACAGAACTGTCTCCAATATGTCCCAACCATTTTCATGTGGAGCCAAGGACTAAAAAGCAAAAATCACTTCAGGTGTGTCATCCATTACATTATCAATAAATGCAGAGATGGGAAAATACAACAATGTCAATGCATTCTACTTCAACTACAAATAGACCCTTACCTCTTATTACAAACAACTCAGAGACAGGAAAATAAATTATCAGTCAGAGGTAGGGATGCTCCCAGATAGTTCAATGCTATCACAGATAAAATGTTAAAATTGTAGTCACGAAGACCTGAATTCATTTCTTTTTTCAGACAATCATTTAACTGAATAACTCTGTCTCTTAAGTATCTTCATCATCAGTCTCAGTTTCTTCATCTATAAAACAGGGATAATGATAGCACCTTCTTTATAGAGTTCTTATGAATATCAAATTAATTATATGTGAAGCACTTAAACCTTAAAGCACTATATAAATGCTGCTGCTATTATTATTATTATTATTATTATTGATGTTGTTGTACCTCTTTTTCCAGATAGTTCCCTCCTTGCTATTAAATAATAGGAACTTGTTAGTGATGGTGGTGTCAACACCTGAGGATTCAGACAAAAATATATGGGATCTGAAAACTTTGTTCAATAACTGTATAAAATCCTTAAATTCAGCATTTATGACTAGATTTTCCTTTTAATCTGTTTTCATTTTTAGCATCAAGTAATTGACTAGTAGCCCGTGGTTAACTCCAAAAATTGAGCTCTTTATGAACTCTGATGTAATCAAGCTCATTACCTAGAATCCTTGAAATATCCTTCTAAAAATGAAGAAGTATATTTTTCCCATCTTATTTACAAAGAGGAAACTTATGATTGGTTTTCTCCATACCAACTCAGTAGTAAAGATATATGAAATGAATTTGAATATTACTAAACTTCAATCTTCAATAAAAGAATTGCTAGTGCTTTTTGTTTTTATATTGACATCATTTCTGCAAATATATACTTAATATTGAGTCCTTTCTTTTAACAATGAAAAATGGTAAATTAAAAATACCCAATATAGTAATAATATCTAATACTTAACATTCTAATTTGCTAATTCCTTACCTTTTTATCAAGAGCTGGAAAGTATGTTTCATTATACATTCTTCTGGAAAAGTATTGGTTTGTCAGCTGCTCAAAGCCTAGACTACTTTTGCCAGTTTTTATCATTTATATTCTTGAAATTGCTATATATATTCTTTTGGTTCTGCTTATTTCATTCTCTATCAAGTCATACTGATGTCCTTATATTTCCTTTTTTAAACTCATAATTTCTGATTAGATTTCATTGCACTTATCCATATGCTACAGTTTTCTTTTTTTAGGCATTTATCAATTGGCAAATGTTCAAATTGTTTCCAGTTCTTTACAACCACAGTTGCTATGAAAATTTTGGTAAATGTTGAATATTTATTTTCCACCTTTGACCATTTGGTGTTAAATGCCCAAGAGTGAGATCACTGAGTCAAAAGGTATAAATAATGTAACCACTTTCTTGCATGATTTTAAATTAGTTTTCAAAGTGATTGCAACTTGCAATTCCACTAAAAGTATTAACTAATCTATCTTTTCACAGAACATATTTTTTGTTTCAAATTTGTTAATTATGACAATTAGAAGGGTATAAGAAAAAACCTTAGAGTTGATTTCATTTGATTTCTCTCTTAGAGTCTTAGAATATATTCTTTTATACTTTGAATTTTTGAATTCTGTATGTGTGCCTCTAATCACCTACCAATATCAAGAAAAAGTAAAGAATGTTCCCGTTATGTTTAAGTTTACTACTTTACCAGATTTATAAGACTACTTGGATAAGAATCATACAGAATGAGCAGATGTGAATGGGTTATGATTTGAATGACTGAAGGTGAGTGCTTCAAATATCCAAAAATATAGGGAACTGACATCAATATACTAATGGATAACTACTAAAAATGTAAACAAATAGTTCAAAAATACAAATTACAAAAGACTAAATGGAATATATTCTAAGTCATTAAGAAAAATTAAAATAGTGTGAAAAGTAGAAGAGAATGGAATTTTATAGTTATGGTTAGAGGAAGAATTCTTAGCAAAATAGGGGATAAATATTATAAAATATGACCAGACTATTTTAATTATGTAATATTGCTTATTTTTGTATTGAAAAGATTAAAAAACAAAAAGAGAAATTGTATTGATACCAAATATCCTCATAAAAAGTCTAACATCTCTGCCTTCATTCTTGATATGTAAGTATCAATATATGGGATATTATAGCCTCAAATGAAAATGTAACATCACTTAGTGCAAAAGAATGATGCATACTGGATATGACCAAGCTGTAGCATATACATAAAAAATCAGCCAAAGGGACCTGGAGAATAAAGATCTAATGAAAGAAATGTCCCATTGAAAAGAAAATTGGAGAATGCATACCCTTTAATCCAGCAATAACTACTAGGTTTGTACCACAAGAAGATAAGGGGAAATACTTGTACAAGAATATTCATAGCTGCGCTCTTTGTGGTAGCAAAAAAATTGGAAAATGAGGGGATGCCCTTCAATTGGGGAATGGCTGAACAAATTGTGGTATATGTTGGTGATGGAAGACTATTGTGCTATACGGGATGATAAACTGCTTGATTTTCATAAGAGCTTGAAAGACCTCCATGAACTGATGCAGAGTGAAATGAGTAGAACAAGGTGAACATTATACACAGAAACTGAAACATTATGGGATCATCATATGTAACTGACTTTGCTACTAGTACAATGATCCAGGACAATCCAGAGGGACTTATGAAAAAAGAATGCTATCCACATCCAGAGAAAGAACTGTGGGAATAGAAACACAGGAGGAAAGCATCTGATTTATTACTTGTTATATATATTATAATACACGTGATTATAATACATATAAATAATACAACTTATAATATATATAATTACTTTTTACATAAGTATAGGATGTGGGGTTTTGGTTTTTAAAAGATTATTTTATTATAAAAATGAATAATTTGGAAATAGGCATTGAGTGATAATGTATGTAACACCCAGTGGAATTGCTTGTCAGCTCTCTGAGGGGGAGGGAAAAGAGGAGGGAAAGAACATGAACCATGGAAAAATACTTAAATAAAAGAAAGAAAAAGAAAATTGTATAGTCACATAATGAAAGTGTTAAATAACCATTTACAGAACATGTGTATATGTTGTTCTCTTTTCTTTTTTGCTATATCTAGCATTTCTAGAACAATGACAGATAATAGTGGTAAGGAAGAAACATCCTCATTTTATCCTTACTTGTATTGAGAAAACTTCTGGTGTTTCTCCAGTGTCCACTTTAAATCACAAATCATATGACTTTTTATTATTACATATAACCTGTAGTTTTCTAAAAATATTTTTTGCTAAATTCAGCTTATGGAAAAAAATATTTTATGCATCTCATGTGGTTTGGATCTCTTATGAAAGACCTTGGTTCACATCCCACCTCTAATATATATTGACCATATGTGTGACCTTGGGCAAGTCATTTACCACCACACTGATCACAGAAACAATATGTAGGTTGTAGAGAAGGTGTTGACCTACATGGGAAAAGGAGTATCCTCACTTAGGAATTCCCTATTCAAATGAAATTATTGATCCAGTCCCTGTACTTAGTTCCTAGAATATCATGTAAATAATGTCACACAAAGTTAAACTTTTCAAAATGTTATTTTAATTCTCTATCAGATGAATTTTCAATTAGAAAAAATTATCTATAATTTTTATTGTGCTTAAATCATTCAATAAGTAAACATTTATTAAATACATTCTATGTGCCATGCACTCTGCTAAGAGTTGGGATGCAAAAAAAAAAAAGCAAGAGAGGTTTGTGGAATTGGAAAGAGACCAGTATAATTAGATCAAAAAGTATGTGGCCAGGAGTAAGATATAAGAAGACTGGAAATGTAGGAGGAGGCTAGGTTATAAGGAGCTTTGAATGCCAAGCAGCATTTCATATTTGTATTTTTGTATTTGCTCCTGGTGGCAATAGGAAGTTTATCATATATAGAAAAAATAAAATCAGAGTAGAAAAACGGTTCTTTTTTGTACATAGGAGAAACAATGATTCGAGTAGCCAAAGTTTAGAAGAGGAGAAAGCAAAAGGTCTTACTCTGAACTTGCTTTGGAGGATTTTATTCCAATTCTCACTGTGTACAATTATTTTCTAAAATTACAGCTTTTCTTCTAAGAAATATTCTTAGGATTCTAAGAAAATTCTAGTTATTGTGTGGCATTTACTGCAATTTGAAAAGACTACTTGATACAGAACATTTTCATCTGAATTTAATAGAATTCTTTCTATGGTGATAATATTAAATCTATTTTCTTATTCTAGAAAAAATAGTTGTGAAAATGAACCTTATAGATGATAATGTAGCAATAAGCAATATAAAATCAAATCTTCAAAGTAATTGGTGGAACTCTATTAAAATGGCATATATATAAATAATTTAAAATTAAAATTTGTTTTGAATTGTAATAAATTATTTGTGAATGATCCATTGTTAAAACAGGCATTGCCATGTTCATTGTTATTTAAATAGAGCTCTCTTGGTCTTGCTCCATGAAACTAGTCCAAGCAGGAATAAATGTGATTCAAAGGCAAACAAGCCAACTAACTGATTTTAATTTTTATGGTTTCACTAAAAAAATGTGGATGTAATTAAGCTAAATATGAGTCTTTGGTGCTAGGGATTATTAGTTACGTATCAACATAAGATGGCATGTAAAAGAGAAAAAATATCCCTGAAAACAAAAGCAAAAAAACTCCCTCTATTAATGTAGGCTGAAATATTCTCTTCAGTTTAAATTATTAGAGAATTGCTAGAGGGGCACAAGAGGTTAAGTGACTTGCCCAGGGTCACAGAGCACTCACTTGCTGGCTTTGAGGTCAGCACTGTCCATTGTACAACACTGTCCTTTCAAAACATAGCACCCTGAAATGAAAGGGATTTAAAGAGAATGCATATGGAAGTGTTAACTAGCAAAGAGATTTCAAAAACCCAAGAAGGCATGGCTTTCTTATCCTAGGCATGTTTTCACTACTTTATTTTAAAGTTAATTTTTCTGGAGGACTTTGGACAATAATAAAAAGCTTGTCAGAGGATTTATCACAATTTCTAACACACTCACCGTGGTAAAATTCCCCTAGTGATTTGTCCTATGGATGGCATAATCTACCCTTTTCTTGTTGTTTGTCTTTGTACAATTTAAAGAATATTGGAGGGGGGAGCTAGGTGACTCAGTAAATTGACCCTCAGGCCTCCATATGAGAGCTTCTGGATTCAAATATGACCAAAGATGTATCCTAACTGTGGAACCCTGAATAAAACACTTAACCCCCTTTTCCTGGTTCTTACCACTCTTCTGCCTTGTAATCAAATTCAGTACTAACTCTAAGACAGAAATTAAGGGTTTAAAAAAACAAAAGATTATTGGGTTGTGAATTCAAATCCTAGCTCTTCTTCATGTTGTCTATGTGACCTTGAACAAGTCCCTTCAGTCATATGGGCCTCAGTTTCCTCATCTGTAAAATGAGGATGCTGGCTTAAACTGATCAATTTGATTAAAAATACAATAAAAATGATTAATTATAATTGTAATGGTGGAAATCTAATACAACAGCCAGCTAGACACCACTCAGGTAAGGACATAGGAGCTAATAATCTTGGCTATTCCCTGTCCTTATCTACCCTTGAAGTTTGCCTTCAGTACATTACTGTCATTCCCTGCCTTTGCCCTAGAAAGAACCAGACTTATCCCTTACTTCTACCCACACTTTTGGTTCCTAGGGAATAATTCTATTTGTGGTTCTAATGTACACTTTCTCTCCTCAAAAAAGAGAAAATAAAAAGGAATATAGAATATAAATATGAATTATATTAGATTGTGAGCTCCTTGAGAGTAAAGTAATGATTTTTACCTCTTTTTAAATCTTTTTTTGTTTAGCAGAGTGACTGGCGTGGAGTAGATGCTTAATAAATTTTTGACTGACCGAATATGGAACAAGTAGTTTGGTGCCCACACAAAAATGGGAATGATGAGCAATAAAGAATTATAGAAGAGATCCCAGGACCATCACTAGTGTGGCCAATTGAATAGCTAATATTTTAAGACTCATTTTAGAGCAAAAGAAAAAATATTACAAACAAAATTAATTTTTGTAAATATTACAAAATATTACAAACAGGAGATATCTCTCTCTGATTCTTGATGGGAATGCAGACTGAACAGATTTGAAGGACGGGATAGGACGTAATTAGACAAAGGTTTGGACCTACTTTCGGCTTCTTTTCTTTTTTATTGCACGTATCACGGAGCACTAATGGGAAATATATTTGCTATTTACTCATCCTGCAACCAGGAGCTGTCAACCCTTTTGGTCTAAGGACTCCATTTAATTCTTTTTTATAATGGTTCTGTTTATTATCATCTAACATATTAGAAAACAAAATATCTATTATTATAAAGATAATTTTAACCTCTTGGACCCACAGAAAGTGTCCTGGACCACACTTTGAGAATGACTACTAAAGAGTCCTGTGAAGAGCCACTAAGTGGAATTGAAAAGTCACTCATGGGGGCAGCTGGGTAGCTCAGTAGATTGAGAACCAGGCCTAGAGACAAGAGGTCAAAATCTAGGTTCAAATCTGACCTCAGACACTTCCCAGCTGTGTGACCCTGGGCAAGTCACTTGACCCCTATTGCCTAGCCCTTACCACTCTTCTGCCTTGGAGCCAATACACAGTATTGACTCCAATATGGAAGGTAAGGGTTTAAAAGAAAAGGAAAGGAAAGGAAAGGAAAGGAAAGGAAAGGAAAGGAAAGGAAAGGAAAGGAAAGGAAAGGAAAGGAAAGGAAAGGAAAGAAAAGAAAAGAAAAGAAAAGAAAAGAAAAGAAAAGAAAAGAAAAGAAAAGAAAAGAAAAGAAAAGAAAAGAAAAGAAAAGAAAAGAAAAGAAAAGAAAAGAAAAGAAGAAAAGAAAAGGTCACTCACTGAATTGAGAATTAGGAGACGAGGGCTCATATCTTATGTCTAAATAATAGACATCACTAAGAGACCAAGTGTCTTAATCTTTCTATGTATCAATTTTCTCAACTATGAATGAAGAGGAGTAGACTATATGATTTCTAAATTCCCTTCTAGCTCTAAAATTCAAAGATTTGAGTGTTATGAATCACTGTCAAGATGTTGTCTAGCATCATAATTCACAGGTCAAAAAGGTCCCAAACTGTCTGATAGAATCATGCCCTAGAAGCAAAGTGCTTTCTGAAACAAAGCACTATGGTAAAATTTAAAAGTGCTACTTCTAAAGCAGAGTATAAGTGCTAAATCATTCCCTTACCCCTCAAAAATTGAGGTTGTTGTTAATCACTGTTGTGATATTAGTTTATTTCTCGAATACCTTACTAACTCAGAAGAGTCATTATGCTTCATTTTGAAATGCAAAATAATAAATCTTGCCAGGACTTGCTTCGTGGCTTAAATCTAAAATTCCTTGAATATCAGTTGGTCAGTGAACTTCCTTTCACTAGCCTAACTAGTCATCAATCTCCTTCCCTAGTTTCAAAAGCAATTCCAGGGTACTCAAAGATTTGCCTTGGAATGTAGACACAGAATGGTCAAGAAACATGTCATCCTCACATTCATTCTCCATGTTCTTCTATGGGCTTGGACTTGTGTGCCTTTTCTGTAGGCCATAATCAGTGTATGACTAATTAGTATTCTGAAAAGGGAACTAGGAAGAACCAGTAACTAGGAAGCAAGCCTATCATTATACAAATGGACTTCCATTAATTACTAGAGCCACCTGCTCTCTCATCCCAACCTCACACCAATTTCAACTTCTAGCAAAGTTTAGTGAATGCTAAAACTTATTGGGATGCCCCATTGCATACTTATATCCTAATTTTTATGTGTTAAAAGATTACATATCTGGCATTCTTTCCATTAGAATTTTCTGTTAAACAGGATTTCTCAATATAACTATAGATAGATCCTCTGTGTTGTTCAATGATTTCAGTTGTGTCCAACTCTTCATGAACCCATTAAGAGTTTTCTTGGCAATGGTTTTGTTATAATCTCCTCCAATTCATTTTATAGATAAGGAAACTGAGGCAAATAGAGTGAAATTACTTGCCCAGGGTAAAAGAGCGAGTAAGTGTCTGAGGCTGGTTTTCAACTAATATGAAATCTTCCTGACTCCAGAAGTGACACTCTATCCAATATAGCTCTTAGCTACTCTAGGTCTTCTATACATTGCATAATATTTTATCATTGTAGTAATAAGCCTAAATCACTTTAAGACCTTGCTGTACTTTCTAAGCCAGCAAAAAAACATTAACATGTATTAAGTATAATTATTTGTTGAGTATATTTGAGATTCTGTTTCTATGAAAATTAAGTAATTAATGTAGGCTATGTATAGTAATTCTCTAAGTAGATCCTGGAAAAGAAGAAAAATATGAGCCAAGGCATCCTTTCTAAGTGGAATTCTGAGAAGCAATCTAATCAGAGGGAGAGGCTATCAGTGTAGAAGGCACTACCAATGTATGGATTCCAGGACTATAGAGGGTTTTCAGATGAAGTTTTCAAATGGAGTTGTATTTCTTCAAAGGGTAGAAATAGGCAAAGCTAATGTGAGATCAAGACTGGACAGTGTTTTCCCTGCACAACAGGAAAATTTTGGAGGATCTCATGAGAAAACAGCAAGAGAAGGAAAAAGAGGGGTGATGCTTTTCCCTAAACTCATGGAATAGAAAAATTATTTCTTGGTGGCAACAACAACTGTACTTCCATTTCTCAAATCAAAGTCTCTAAGCAAAAACTAGGATGAGTGAAAACTAAAGGGGAAAGTGGGAAATACAAGACCAAAGATTTTCATTTCTTTTAATTTTCTTTTAAGTTATAGCAACTTGCTTAAGTAGCTAGAGTGCTGAGAGAAAAAATAGAAAAGTTGAACTGATTCTTCTTATTCCTCTCACCACAACTACTTAACTTCAAAAAGGTAGAAAGGATATCCATTCCTAATTAATTGATTCTGTCAAAGACTGCAATTTATTGATTTAATTTTATTTCTTGTAGATGCCCATAATATACTCTATCCTTGCAATTCTTAGTTCTGGACTTGGTGATGTAATATAGCTCTGATAGGCACACAACAGAGTGTAACCTTTCCTAGAGTAGGACTGAGATGCAAAATCCAAAATCTTTGTTACATGGCTTTCACTCTCCAACTGGGGACATAATTATAAGTCATTTATTTGTTTGATCATTACATTCATAAGAGCAGAATTCCTGTGAACTTGGGACTTTTTAGATGAACTTCATCAGACAAAAATCTAACATGGCAATGCACATTATATTACAAACAGTTTTTTATAATGTTGTAATGTTATAATGTAATGTAATGTAATGAATGTTATAGTAGCATAATGGTTGACAGCTCAGAGGGAGGTAATCCCTTCCCCCCAAAAATTACTTTTATTTGCTATTTGCATGTGAATGGGTATATGTGTATATTTAAACCAGCAGGATGTGCTGATGAATGCAACAAAAACCTGTTGTTCATCCACATTGTTTGGGATCCCTTGGGACCCTTTCCAAACCATCTCAGATTTTTAGTCTGGGAAAAGAAATGGTAGCCTTCTCATTGGCTTTTATTGGAGTTTTTTTAATTATTGGGTCTCATAGATTTTTCTTTTTCTCCATCAAGAAATTTTCATCTCTCTTACTAAGCTCCTTAGACCTTCTGCCAGAAGACTTATCTTGGCAGTATTAACTTGAGTTGTATAGGAAAAATCCCCAGTACTTTCAATATACTTTTCTCCCCAGGATTTTTCCCCTGCATTAGTTCATAATCTTACTTCTACTATTCATATATGCATAACTGGCACAGACTTGAATGACCATCTGGATTTTAATACATGGTATATTGAGAAAGTGCTTAAAACAATATGGTTTACAGTAATAGCACTTATAGAATCAACTATGGTCTGCTGATCCAAGCAGGGCTAACGGAGTCAAGAGTACCATGGCCATCTTCCCCTCTATTCATTTCTCCATTAAAAGAATAAGTAGAACAGGGATTCATAACCTTGGATCCATGGAGCCCATAGATTTCAGTGACTCCATGGGCTTGCATGTGAGAAAAATACATCTTTGTGTTCACTAACATCTAAATGAAATTTAGCATTTCTTTTAATTACAAATGTAAGCAACAAATCATATCAGCATTTAGCTTCATCAAACTGCTAACAGGATCCATAATGGAGGGGGGAGGGGGAGGAAAAGAGGGGGGGAAAGGGAGGGAGGGATAGACAGAGACCAGAGTCAGAGATGGAGATGGAGATGGAGGCAGAAGGCAGAGAGATTGAATACTCTGAAAAGGATTAAGAGGAGAGGCTAGCAAGGAAGAGAGTGTCTGATTACAGGAGAGAATAAAGTCAATTCAAAGAAAACATCACAGACCCATTCTTGCTTTTAGATAGTTATTGGCATTTTGGTAAATAATTAGATTTTTACTGAAATTTAGACAGACACCAGAAAGTTCTTGGATTATGTTCTTGATTCCTCAGATCTAAGTGTCTGGAATATAGTAGACCTTTAATTAATTGTAATTAGGTTGAATTGAACAACCATAGGACCAAAGCTCACAGAATTGTATTTGCTAGCATAATTATTTTCTCTTCACTCCCAGCATCCTAGGTAACAAGTATTGAGCCAAAGTTTACTTCTGACAATCTCCTATCTCCTTCCTTCATCCCTATTTTCCATTGGCTCCCTTCCTAAGCACCCAGGACCTCCAAATTTCTAATAAATATAAGTCTTCAGGGATGATTTTCATTTAAATAATGAGCAATAAGCCTACTTCTTCAATTATATCTCATAATTTACTAAATGGTAGCCAAAAAGCCTAATGGAATTGATATCACTGCCAAGAACACATCATTAATACACTACTAAGAGCATGCCATGGGAAAAATTTGCCTGAATTTTACTTAAATTGTGGGCTGAAGGGAGTCTAGAATCTATTCACTCACCTGTGATTATCATAAGCATTTTTTCTCCACTAAAAACTCTGCACTTAACTCAGGATTAGAGAAATTTGTTCAAATTAAGACCAAAGAAATTCAAGAAATCTTATAATGGCTATGCCTAAAGAAATCATCAGTCCACAAATATTTAGAGAGCATTTGGTTTTGCTTACAGCAGCATAAAATATAGTGCTATATACTCTGAGTACCATGCTTGGCCCTGTCAGAGAGAATCCTCTCTTCATTTATCTCTAAATAATTCCCCAATCTCCACTCTGACCAAAAGATGAACTCGAAAAAAGTCGATGGATTAAAATAAAATAAAGAAAAAGTGGCTAAGGGAAAGAAAGAAAATCTCATATTATCAATGTATTGCTCTTACTTTTTTTTAAGTAAAAGAAAAACTAAAGATATTTTGTCAATTGTCAAAACAAAGTTAATTTTTACTCAAATCTACATCTTTCAAATGAAAATAAGATGAATTAAATATTCCTTACTTAAAACAGTTTCTCTGGGAGTCTGCTAGCAACCACCTTCTCTTTGCATTGTTCTGGGGGGATGGGTTTTACCTGTTATACATTCCTTATTTGCTTTGAGGCCTTTGAATCTCAGCTTCACTATGTTGCCTTCCAGTGACCCATCTGCCCTATCATTTGATCTAATAGTTATGAAATTGGAAAGCTTTGACAAACTCCCATCCAGCTTTGTGAAGCCTGAGGAAAGGTTTTACTGTGGATACTAGAAATGGGAATCCTGTAAAGAAGCTTCCCTACTCATAACTTTTAAATTAAAGGCAAAGACTTTCTAAAGTTGCCTTGAGACTAAATTCTTTCTGAAGTATAATTACTTAAATTCTAATTTTGCATTTATACCCTGGTATTTGTTTTCAAAGCCCTAGAGGCAAAGCTCACTACTGTCATGTCACTTAGGTTTCCAATGGATTTTAGGAAGCAGAGTTTCACAGGATTTCTCACCCATTTTTGCTAAAGCTTTCTGGTTTCAGATGAAAATTATCCCACTTACATCTGGCACAAAGGAGGCAGTTTAGAAAAGATTAGGTTGTCTTGCTTTCTAAAACTGAAGCGATAAAGAGGCTTAGTTTAAGACAGGCTTCTCCCTCCCAATACTCTAACCTTCCTTCATGGAGAAAGGCCAAACTTCTTCCAATTCCTGTTGTAGTTTGCTGAAATGATGCTCTTTCTGATGAATATCAGGCATAGATTTCCCAATAGAAACAGGAATTTAGGACCACAAGAAATTTTCTAGTCTAAAAATAGCTGTAGTATTTGATGGTCATATATAGCTGAAGCCTTTTCTTTCATTTAGTAATAAAAAATACTTTTTGTAGGTCCTGAAGAACTATTGGAAATTTCATTCAATGAAATATCTGTGTTTGAATAATAGGTTAAAGTTTGCTTTGAAAGTGAGTTTTTTAGAAGGGAACTAAAACATTGTTTCCTTGGAATATCTTGGAACATGCATCTGGGATTGAATTAGTATCTAAGAATTAGATATAGTCTTTTTATATTTCTTTAAAAAGAAATATTATTTTTACAAATTTAATCATCCTTAAATATTTGTATCTAGAACAGTCTAGCTGGTATCTAGATCATTTATATAACAAAGTAAATCCCTTACCCCTGCATCAGTTAACTCAACTTTTCAAAGCAGACTGAAAGAGTATTGGGTTAGGAGTCAGGAAATGTTGGTTCAAATCCCAGTTATGCCCTCTGTGGAAGCTCAAGCAAATTATTTTCCTTCTCTGGGTCTCAGTTTCCTTTCATGTAAAATGAAACAATTAGGCTGGCTGACATCTGATATTCTTTCTTACTCTAAAATCATTCTTCTATGCTTAATTGTTTCAGGCCTCTATGGTACCAGGTCACCTATCAGAAAAGTTAATTTACTAAATTGCATTTTTGGGAGGTAGTGTGACAAAATGAATTTAAAATCATATTAAGCACTTACTATTTGCCAGCCCTATGCTAAGTAGTGAGGACATAAATGCAAAAAAACAAAAACAAAAAAACAAAAAAAAAGAGACCATTCCTTTCCTTAAAAAACTTATGTCATAAAAAGGGGAGGCAACACTGAGCTCAATCTGAGTCAATCATGTGTGATGTAATGGAAGGCCACCCTGAACAGGGCATGGTGGATTGATCTAGGGAGCTGTACTCTGGTCAGCTCTGACCATACAAGGAATTATGGGGACAACTTTGAAAGATTCATTCTTTGGTTTTATTGTTACTGTTTGTTGTTCAGTAGTGTCCAACCCTTGGTGACACCAGTGCTATCCATGGAGTGCTGTTGACAAAGATGGTATATTCTTCTGCAGTGGTCATGAAAGGGAGTATTTTACAATCACAGAAATGGTGAGTTAATCCAGAATCAGTCAGTTGCTGTGACTTTTCTATGGGAGAAAGAAGAGGCAAAGTAGAGGGTGAGATAGTCTGGGAGGACTGCCAGTATGAAGTCAGGTTTGGAGCCCGGGACTGGAGAGATATATGGTATTAGTTGAGTTTTCAATCAGTTACTCACCAATCAGCCAGCCGAGATGACAAAGAGCTGGACTTGTGGAGTCAGAAAGACCAAATTCTGGCACATGCTGATTGTGGTAACTCCAGTTGAGTTACTCACCCACTTAGTGGATACATCTTTAAGATGACAAATAGTAAAACAATTGCCCATCTCTGTTGGGAATCCCCCTTTATCATTGAAATCCCAGAACTAAAGCAAAATTTTTGGGGGAGTTATAAAGGAATTAACACCATGTAGAGGGTATTAACTATCATTGGTCTATAGATGCAGCCATGCATGGGTAGAGTACTGAACTTGGAGGCAGGAAGGGTCCAGTTCTGCCTCTGACACTTGCTGTTTGATACTGGATAAATCATTTAATAAACGTGTGCCTCAAGAAATGCACTGTGATTTGTCTTCTGAGTCATAGAATAGAATATTTTTCCAGTCTGGTGGAGGAAGTTCCCAAAATGCCTCATATTTAGTAATTTACAGTGACTAAAATATGCCCCTTTATCTTCTTAGAATATTTCTAATATTTCTATGATTCATCTCTATTTTTCTCCTCTGTTGAATTCTAATTCCATTAGTTGTACAGATAAAATTGAAATGTTTGTTCCAGGTGAGTGAAAGCTGTGCATGTTATGGAGTTAATCTGTTCACACTTTGAAGAAAGGATGATGGAAAAATACAAGCTGTTTTTTTTCCTAATATTTACTTGGTTCTGTAAAAAGGAAAAAATGCTTATGGAGAAATGAAGGCAAGCCATGCAATAAAATTATCAAATAACAATTTAAAGTAACTCAGGCTTACAATAAGTATGCCATCCTATCATAAAATAAGCTAATTACTACAGGAAACCCCCACTAATATGCAAGTTGGTAGAATTAGGTTTGTCCTTCATGTAAGCAAAATAGTCATTGTATCTAAAGTTGCACTTTGAGATATACTAGCTGTCCCTATTTTCTCTCTAAATATCTTCCCCTTCACCATGCCATGATGTTTGCCTACCCCTATTACTTTTTCACTATCAGAGTTACTTTTTGGTATTACCAATAAAATATAGCAGCATTTTGTCCTTGAGGATGAAAAAGGACTCTAAGAGGGATCTCTTTTAGTATTTCATCATTAATGTGCATTTATAACATCAACTCATTCCCCCTTCTTTATTTTTAAACCCTTACCTTCCATCTTGGAGTCAATACTGTGTATTGGCTCCAAGGCAGAAAAGTGGTAAGGACTAGGCAATGGGGATTAAGTGACTTGCCCAGGGTCACACAGCTGGGAAGTGTCAGAAGCCAGATTTGAACCCAGGACCTCCCATTTCTAAGCCTGGCTCTCTGTCCCCTGAGTTACCTAGCTGCCCCCCCCATTCCCAGTTCTGAAGGCACTAAGAACCTAATCTCAAAGGGCAGAACATATATAGTCAAAGGTTGGGAAAAGAAAGATACATAAAGAGTCTTTCTACTTTTTTTTTATTTTTAAAATTATTTATTTCTTTGTTTCATTAAAATTCCCAGATAACTCACTCATTATCTCCATCCCCTCTCAAGACTAGAGAAGGTCCTATTGATGGGCCTTCAATTTTCAGTTCTTTGCCACCACTGAGAGAACTGCTATTAATATTTAGAACATATATGTTCTTTTTCCTTTTTAACCTGCTCACCTCAGGAAACAAAACTAATAGAGGCATTGCCGAGTCAAAAGGAATACAGTTATAAAACTGTAATAAAAAATTGTTCTCCCAAATGGTTGGATCAGTTCATAGTTCTACCAATAGTGTATTAGTAAACCCATTTTTCCAAATTCCCTCCAACATTTATCATTTGACCCTCTCATCATATTAACCAATCGGATAGGTGTAAGATAATATTTCAGAGTTGTTTTGATTTTCATTTCTTTAATCAATAATGATTTAGTGCATTTTTATACAATTATTTATAGTTTTGATTTCTTCATCCAAAACCTGGCCTTTGTATATCTTTTGGCCATTTTTCAATTGGGAAATGGCTCATATATTTTAGATATGACACTATTTTCCAAGAAACAGTCTATAAATTTTTTGCCCTAATTTACTGCTTTCCTTCTAATCTTGACTACATTAGTTCTCTTTGTATAAAATGTTTTAATTTAATGAATTCAAAATTATTCTTTTTACATCTCAGAATACTTTTTTATCTCATGTTTTCATATATTCTTCTCCTATCCACATATTTGATAGGTAGTATGTTCATTGTTATTTTAATTTGTTTATATCTCCCTTTATCCCTGAGTCATGTATCCGATCTCATCTTGATAGATGGTATAAGATATTGGTGAACAGATATCCCTTCCACATCATGGGGGTGAAGAACACACTGCCCCTACAATATGGAAAATCCCAAGAAAGTTTTTTGACCCTACCAAAGGAGAAAGTCTGAATTTTTAGTTTTTCTTTTATGCGGAGTTTACAGTATCTTAGTGTAAATTTTGAGCTAAGATTTTAGTCAAAAGCTATATGTAGGCTAGTATTGAGAAAAAATACATATAAAAAGATTTTTAATATGAAAATTAGAAAGTGAAACAAGCTTTAGGAGGATAATACTCAATATATTGTGATTATAATAAAAGCCTTTTAAAATAACTATATATTATGCATTTATGTTAACTTAAAATATCTATATTTCTAGATTTTGTGTGTTATCTGCACTTCTTTTCACAAATTTTGTTTACTTATTTTAACTTTAATAAAGAAATTGTGTATATTTATGTTACAAAGAGATAAAATATGTTTTTATTATATAATGCTAGACATATATTTTATGAATTTATGAGTTTCTAAACTTTTTCTATATAGTATGCTGGCCTTCCTGTATCATTTGCAGTTTCTTCAAAACTGCCTCAAAATTCCTGTTTAATTTCTTATGCCAGCCTGTAATATGTGGAAACAGTGATGGAGAAAGATATGATATGGAAGGGATATTTATCTATCTAGTTTCTGCCAGTCTGCTTTCCAGTTACACAGCTACCACCTTACTTCAGGACCTTATCACCTCCTGCCTAGTTTATTACAAGTGTCCTAATTGGTCTCCTTGCATTAAGTCTCTACCTATTCCCCACTGCACAATACACTTTGCAGCCAAAGCAACAATTCTTAAGCATAAAGCTGACCATATAGCTCATATAAAACCTTTCCAGAGGTTTCCTATTCCATCTAGAATAAAAAAAAAAACTCTTCTGTTTACTTTTTAAAGCCCTACATAATCTGGCTCCAACAACTTTCCATCTTTATTGTACATTACTCTCCCTACTGCATGCTATTTTCTGGGCAAATTGGCTTTCAGCCACATGGTAGATGCATAATAAATACTTGTTGGCTGATTGATTAAGAAAATGCAATGTTTTCCCTTCCTTGGCTGTATTTAGGAGAATGACTGAAGGAAACTAGATTAAGGGAATACAAAATCCAAGTTAGGCCTCCTGAATTATGGGGACTATAATAAAAGGAATAGGCAAAATGATAAGATACCAAAAAGGTGATAATTCAGTTTACTTTATCAGACCAAAGAAATATTATATTATTATTACTGTCATCATGAAAAAGTTAAGAACAAGCTTCAAAATGTCAATGCTCTTATTGTCTCCTAAAACTAATTTGTATCTATAGTAACTTTCACCTAACAGGACCTATATTTAATTATTAAGCTCTATTATTTCAGAATAATAAGATCATTAGAATTGGAAGGGATCTCAGATGTTGGGTTCAATCAGTTCATTCTCTTTATTTTTGCCTTTTTAAATTTAAATTTATTTATTTATTTATTAGTTTGTTTGCTACATTAAAACACCCAGGTAATACTCTCCCTCCTCCTATTAGAGAAAGCATCATTTGACAAAAAGATATATTAATATAAAAAATTATGTCTTGCTTATTTCTATTTATCAATCCCTTTTTCTGGAGGTGGACATATACATGAGGCAACTAAGACCGAGAAAGCTTTAGTTAATATTTCTCAAAATTACCCAGCCATTACATTTCTGGGAAAAAATTCAAATTGAGTCTTTTTGATTCCAAGTCCAATGCTCTGCCCATTACATCACTTATCTGCCTGATTTAACTACTTTGATTTATTTTTATTCCTTCTCTTTATATTCTGTACATATTTATATTTGTACTCAGTCCTTCTCCTGTGTCCCTGGTGGCTTTTGAATAGGATTAGTCTCCAAAAGGCTCTGAAAGTCTTTATTTACATTTGGATGTAAGGGATTGAAGTAGGAATTCTTTGTTTTGTATCACTAGTGCCTAGCACAATTCCTGGGACATTGTAGTTTCTTGATAAATGCTTACTGGTTGATTGATGATGTCTATTTTTATGTACATGTATTAGTCACAGCAAGAGTAGTAATATGTACCTCTAGAATGCCAATAAATTTATCTTTTTCCATTTTCAAAATTAAAAGCATAGTTTTAGTGAAGTAAAAAATGTATATTTCATAAACCACCTTCTAGAATTTTTAATTAGATTAAAATTCTGAAATGAGTAAAATTCTTATTTTAAAAATACATTTCCTCATTAAGAATCAAAGATCATTTTAAAAAATAGGAATTGTTATACACTTATAAAGGAAATCCTGTGCTCAGTTTTTAAATTAACTGATTTGACTAAGAAATCAATCATATTAGAGTTATAAAGAAAAAAATCAATAATATTTTAATATTAATGTTGAATATTTTATTATTAAAGAAGTATATTTGTTCACAGGTTCAGTCATCTTTAAAATAACCATATTCTTATTTTTGAATGGGTAAACATTGTGTAAATATGTTGTATTTGACCTCTGGGATATGGCAAAATCCACTTTCTTTTCCTTTATTGGAACTTGGAGACAACAGACAGTAATAACCAATGCACAGTGCATTCATGTATGAAACTTAAAGCCTTTCCAACATGATAGCGTCTATGTGTCTTATAATCTCATATTAGGTGCACATTTTTTACCTTCTCGTGTGGCTCATTTTTTATGTTTTCTAAATAGATCTATAAAATGGCCATAATCAGTTTCCATCTTACCTCAGATCAGAGCTTTGTCATGCTATGAAGTGTCATTTTCTCAGTGGTATCTTTTCTTATTTGAAACTAATTTGGGACTTTGGTATTATCTGTCATTGATAATAGTCCCTATTCATATAAGGCTTTAAGGTTTGCTGGACATTTTACACACAATATTTCACTTCGGTTCAATAAAAATTGGTGGTACAGTGGGTAGAGCGCCAGACGGAGTCAGGAAGACTGATCTTCCTGAGCTCCAATCTGACCTCGACACTTACTAGCTCCATAACCCTGAGCAAGTCACTTAACCTTGTTTGCTTCAGTTTCCTCATCTATAAATGAGCTGGAAAAAGAAATGGTAAACCAATCCAGGATCTTTGCCAAGAAAACTTCAAATGGGGTCACGAAGAGTCAGACATGACTTAAAAAATGGCTGAACAACAGCAAAAAAATAAACATCCTGGCCTGATGGATAGAGAGCTGCCCTTAAAGTCAGAAATACTTGGGTTCAAATACTACCTCTTATTCAGTGGCTGTGTGAAACCAAGCAAGTTATTTAACCTCTCTCCACGTTCTCATGTAATTCTCAAAGACTATAAATTGCAGAGTAGTTACAGAACTACATTGATAGAGAATGTTTTTCAATTTCAGTAGAAGCCCCCTAAACTGAAAAAATCCAAAAGCCAATAAAAAAATTCTGTGAAGTAGGAGTTTCTATTATCCTCCCTTCCTTTTATAGATGAAGAAATTGATCCTCAGAGAGATTAAGTGATTAAAGCCAGAGCACATAGCTAATAATTTTCTGAGACAGGATTTGAAAATAGGTCTACCTAAAACTCCAAGCCTAAACTTTTGTCCACTATGTCAGAATTCATAGCTGAGGATGATCTAAGACACAGATAACTGAATCTGACATTTCTCCTGTGATTTTAACAATCAGTAATTTTCTGTATGCTAGAACATGATGCTTGTCTGATTTTATGTGTTGGAAGCAGTATAGTAACAGAAGCAATTTTAGACTTGAAGTCAGAGGACTTTGCATTAAAATCCTAGCTCAACTACTTACCATCTGCATGACTTTAGACAAATCTCCCTGGACCTCTAAGTTTCTCCTTCTATAAAATGAAAGGGTTGAACAAGATGACCTCTGAGGTCTCTTATAACTCCCAAATCTATGATCTATGAAAGTAAGCTCAATTTCACTTTTTGTGAGC